>NC_136070.1:1220638291-1222043916 GCF_964261635.1 Lissotriton helveticus | reverse complement strand
CTTTTCATCTTTCTTTTCACCCTTTCTTTCCATATTCTTTACCACCTGTCTCTCCTTTCTGTCCTTCCTTCCTTCCTTTATTATTTTCTTCCCTTTCCGTTCTGCCTCCCTCAGACAATTTCTTATTTTCCTCCATATTTCCTGTCATTAGTCTTCCTATCTCTCTATTCCATGTTTTCATTTGCTTCCATCAACTCTTTATTCTTTATCATAACCTTACTTACAGTGCTTAATTTGAGCTGGTGGTTGCTGGTTCCTGCCAGCAGCACTCCTTTTTGGAGGCTGGCACTTATCTTTCCTTATCAGACATTTACGAGAGGACAAGGGGGAAAAACACATAAAGGGGAAAGCAGGAGGATGCCAAAGATGGGAAAAACATCAAAGGGAGAGAGCAAGAACCTACAAAAGTGAAATAAATATGCATGGGTGTCTGGAAATCAACATAAGAGGCATGGGGCCAGATTCATCAAACCAAAATCCGCTCGCAAAGGGCCAGTTTCTGAGAAACTGGCCCTTTGCGAGCAGTATGTTTGCATTTGGGATGCATCATCCCAAATGCAAAAATCGCAATTTTAGAAATCGCTACATTGCGATTATTTGCATTTAAGCAATCTCAATTTGAGATTCCTTAAATGCAATGCATGAACCATTTCAAAATTGCGAATTCGCAAACTTGGGCCGCTATTTACCGCGAAGTCTGACTATGTGGTAAATAGCAAAAACTTAGAAAAATGCACTAAAGTGCATTTTTCTAAGTTGTATGTGCGCAACACCAGTGTACATTACCATTTCAGGGGTACCACAGGGTGTCCTTTGGACACCTTGGCACCCTTGAAATTGCTTCCTTATTTGCGATTCGCTAATTGCGAATCGCAAATGAGGAATGACTCCCCATTCATTCCTATGGGCCTTTAGGCCCATAGGAATGAATGGGAAAGCCATTCCTTATTTGCCATTAGCAATTAGCGAATCGCAAATAAGGAATCAGTAGAAATCGCTAAAAATATTGCGATTTCTACATGCATCCCGTTTTGCGAGTCTTTAATAGCGAATCCTTAAAATTCGCTATTAAGGACTCGCAAAACATGACTTTGATGAATCTGGGGAATGATGAGGTGGATTTAGGAATGTGCATCCTCAGTGCACCGACATCCTATTGTATCGGCCATCTGCTTCTGAGCAGAGTTTTGGGCACCGGCACTCATTCTTTTACAAGCTAAGCCCTGCATACTTACCTCTTTCCTTCTCATCTCTGTCTTATTTCCTACCCAGCTTCCTATGTGCGTTCATTAACCATATTCCCCATCTACTTGCTACCTTGGTTCCTCTCTCACTTCAGACCTTTGTCATTTCTTGTTTTACTTCCGTACTATTCAGAAACAAATGGGGATTTCTAAACCAGCCAGCTATATCCTTATATAATAAGGCTGAGGCTTCCATTAAATCGCCTACCTATGTCTACCTGACATGGGATTAAAGATTTTGAAGGAAAACTTTGATCCATTTCGGATCTCGAACACACACTTTCAGGGTCGGACTGGCCATAGCGGGCACCGGGCAATCCCCCGGTGCGCCGCACGGGTGGGGGCCGGTTTTGGGCCCCTGGGGGGCGATTTTAGTACAGGGCCGATTTTGCTGCAAAATCGGCCCTGTACCAAAATCGTCCGAAAACCGACCCAGGGAAACTGCTCGGCGGCACCTCTAACCCCCCCGAGTGGGGAGGAAGGCCGGCCGAGCACTTTGCCAGGGCCGGTTGTGGTTACCAGTCCGGCCCTGCACACTTTAAGAAGGTACCACAGGACTTGGGGCTATAGCGCCGGGACGCTCCTTCGCTGGAGCAGCTGTGCGCAGTACAAATATCACTAACATAACATAACATAACATAACATATCATAATGGGGTCCACTGGCTCAGAGCAGAGCCCCTGTTTTTATGCCCGAACAGTGCATAAAGTCAATTTATTCAACACAATATTTATCAGAATTCATTCGCGGCCGGCATGACTCACGGGTGCGGTGGGTGGGAGCTTGCACGGGGATAGGGGTTGCGCGTGGGTTAGTTCAAAATAGTTAACTTACCTTCTCCGGACTGGTCCCGCGTCGTCTATGCTCCTCTCCTGCTCTCCTGCCTCCAGCAGGAACAGGAACCAGGTAGCCTCCCACCCCTCCCCTAAGCCAATCACAACACTGCAATGGCAGCATTGTGATTGGTCGGCACGCCGACCAGACAGTCGCCTATAGGGAAGTCATTTTTTCCATGTAGGCTGCATACACCCTACATGGAGAAAAAGCAGAGAGAACATGACTGGTTTTGTCCGCCCCATAGGGCCGACCAAACAGTCAGTGCCCTCAGCAGTGGGAAAGCCACTCCTCCCCTGCCCTAGAGCAGCCCAGCTTTACCATTTTATGTTTCTGCTTGTCGCACTGCGAGAAAGCAATAGGGCGACTCTCCTCCGCCCTAGTGGAGGAGCTGCCACTGTCAGAATTAGTGCATTATTTTAGACAGCAGGGCTCAGAAGGAGGCATGCCTTGCTCACAGTTTCCATGCTGTACTGTCTGAAAATAAAGCTCTAACTCTGAGAAATATTGGGTTAAATTAATTGACTTTAACCCTGTAGGCATATAAAAACACTTAGCACTACATTGAGACAGCGCTGCCCATCATGATATGGCCCTTGGTGAGCCAAGTTCACATGCGCACAAACATTGTCATAGTCTTTTTTCTTACCACTTTTGTTGAGCTAGCGCCAGAACACCTTTGGGTAACCGTTGCGCTTTATAAATTAATTTAACATATCATAGCAAGCAGTGCTAACGTAGTGCCACATTTCCCAATGGAAGGGAAGCTGATATCATGGCATTTAATGAAATACTGACAAGTTAAAGGGTTACCACTCTCATAAAGAATCACACTTGCAGTGGATTTTAACTTTTCCCTCCTCTGCAAATTATTTCGTATTTACCACAAGCGTCATTCATTGGACAGTTGCAAGGAATACATGCCTCCCTCTGAAGCTCACTGAGAAGGCGTAGGTTTGGTGGACGAGTGGAGTGAGATCTCCTGGGAAGAGGGGAAGAAACAAGAAAGCCATACATTTCCCCCCTATGGAGGTATATAAATTATATTTACCTGAAATAAATATGATAAAGAGGAATACTCTTGTAATCACAGGAAGGCAAATGGCTAAAAAAGAAATCCACTAAATATTTGTGTAGACAAGCACTGGCAAAGCCAATACGCCTGTCTTTAATGTGCCAACACAATTTAACAGAGGCATAACCAAATGCTGTTTATCACGTTAGATCCTGCACTATTGGATTGCCAATGCAAGAAAAAAGCAGCAAAAGAGAATTGCTTTCCGCATTTAATTCATGGGGAGATAAAGAATTGACAGTGACAAATAGCACAATTATTGAGTGCACCTTTCAGATGTTAAATAGAGCCTCATGCATTCCAAAGGAAGCTCTTCATAGAAAGCAGAATATTACTGTAAATAACCAGTAGCATGGAGTGGGAGTGTAATACTCGTCTGGGTTAAGCCAAAGCCCACTTTGTGTATCTTTTAAAGAATTGGTAACAAAGGGCCTTGCAGACATTTGCTCTATCAAGCAAGACCTAACAAAAATGAAACTGAAGAAATGTATTTTTATTTGCAAGCTTTTCCAACAGAAATAATGTACGGGGGTTCCACCAAACAAGATATGAAGACAGAGTCTTGGACTCTGAAGGGCAGATTTACATGCCCCTTGTGACACATTTACGTCGCAGTTGCGTCACTTCTGTGACACAGCGGCGGCGTAAACCATGCGCCATGTTGCGACTTATTTACAACGTGACGCATTGTAAAGCCCTGCGCCACATTAAACTTGCGTCAGGTTTAATGTATGCAGGGTGGGCGTTCCATTGCAAGGTAGCCCCGTAAAAGTGACGCAGTGAAATCTATAAGATTTCATTGAGTCACTTTTACGTCCATGTTGCGTCAAATCCCTGCGCCTGCTTGAAGCAGGCGTAAGGAGTGACGCAGCATGTTAGGCATAGGGCGCCTCTGAGCATTGCTAGAGTTGCATCACGCTTGAGACATGACTCCAGCAATGCGCCGCCCTTACGCCATCAGATGAGACACGCATCTGTCTATCCCTGCGCCACAGTGCGCTGCATTGGAAATGCGACGCATCCGTGGTGGCGCAAGGGTAGAATTGCGTGTCACGTCTGTTCAGGCGCATCCCTGCTGATATGCAGGGATGCGCCAGTCCTTGTAAATCTGCCACTGAGTTTGGTGGAGGGATGCTGCAGCCATCTCACGCTTTCCTACCATAAGGGACAGGAGCAATGCCTTTGATTGCTCATCCCAGGGTGTGGTCCAGTGGAGAAACCCTGGGGATTTCTTCATGAGAGTGGGTGGACATACTCAGAGTCAGTTCAAGGAACTAACTTTGACCATTTGGACCTCTGGGATTCTAGGGATTTCCAGACCTGATTGTGCGAACTTTTCATGATATAGGATATCGATGTTATGTCCGTTGGTTTTACTCCACGTAGGTGGTCTCACACCTCTGCAACTATAGCCCCTTGACACCCTTAGGCATTTGTTGCTCTTTATAAATCCTGTTCAAATCAAATTAAATCAGAAGGTCTACTAGTAGCCTCCCACCAGTTACCGAGTGGGAGCCAAAAACCCATGCTGGCAGCCTAAGTGATACATTGCAACAGAAAAACAGCACTTTGTTGAGGGAATGGGGTACTGTAAAAGAGTAGCATCCATTATCATGTGACTTAGGCATAGATGCATCAAGCTAAACAGCGCTCGCAAAGGGGCAGTGTCGCGTCCTTTGCTGTAGGCACCGTGTAGCACAATCACACGCAGGACACAAGGTGGGTGCAGTTACTATTCTTTATTGTTTCTTATCATGCTGCTGGCCACACACGTCCGTCCCCTTGCTCGTTCTAGTCCAGTCTGCCCCCTTCCTGTCCCCCTGACCGGATGTGGTGTCTGGTGACCTGGTCACCTCCCTCATGACCCACAGGGTCCTAGTGTCCTCGGTCCCTATTCGTCAGGTCACTACATCTCCCCCCTTGTTGCAAACAAATGTTCATGGTGCTATTCTCCTGCTCATTGTCGTCGTGAGAAAAGAAAAGAGAGAGAGAGAGAGAGAGAGAGAGAGAGAGAGAGAGAGAGAGAGAGAGAGAGAGAGAGAGAGTCAGTCTCGTCGACCCTTCTCCCCAGTCTCTTGTTCCTACTTTTTTCTACGTATTCTCGTTGTCCCCTTACACCCCTTCCTTGGTCGTCGTTTCCTGCCATCATCCTTTCTTCTGCCTTTCAGTCGTCCTCCGTCTGCTCTCTTTCTGTCAGCCTCTCTTCGTGTTGATCGTTGTTCTCCGCCCTCCACTATACTTCTTGCTCCTCTCTTTCTATGGCCGCACTTTGCTGTTTTTTTTTCCGCTCTTTTTTTTTTCTTCTCTTCGCTTGCTATCGGCATGCCCTTTCTCTTTTTCATATGTCATCGTTATCAGGCCCATCGTTTTGGCGGTGCTGTTGCTCATCAGGCATGGTCCAGGGGCATCGCCTTTTAGAACATGAATGTCCTCCTTCTTTACTTTGTCCTCATATCTCAGTTCCTCTGTGAATTTTCCCAAACTCGTTACCTCTTTCTTTGCCCCCCAGGTGAACACTTTTACCTTGGACGCTCTCAGTGTCGGCTTTACTTCCATTTTCTCGTACTCTGATACACACATGACGTTGCATGTTGCACCACTGTCCAATATAAAGTCTGCTTCGTGCGCTCCTACTCTTATCTTTGCATTGTCTGTCTTCCCTCGGTTGCTTTTGTCTGCTGGCTCTGTGTGTACTTCCGACATGTGGTATAGTCTTTGCACTTTCTCTTCTTCCTCTTCTTCGCTTGATCCTCGTGACATACTTCTCCTTTCGTTGTCGACATACCTGACGTGTCTTGTTGTCGACTCCTGTTGTCTTCCTGTTCTTTCCTTGTCGCCTCTGACTTGTGCACTCTGGCACATACTGGCGTAATGATTTCTTCCACCACATCTTCTGCACGTCTGGCCAAACGCTGGGCATGCGCCTCTGTGAGGAAATCCCATTCCGCACTGGAAACATGTTCCTTCGTGTCGTCTCCTTTCCTTTTGTTCCCTCCAGTCATTCTTCCCTCGGCCTGGGCGATCTCTGTTTGTCGTGAAGTGTGCGTTTTCTATTTCAATGCTCTTCCCTCTTTCCATTTCCTTGGCATGCTCCGTTGCTCTCGCCTCTGCTCTTGCTAGTGACAGGATGTTCTCCAACGACGTCGGCTCCTTGAGTATTCTTGCCCTGAATCCTATGTCGCGACAGCCTTCTATGAGCCTCAGCCTGATTGCTTGATCGTTATCGAATTTGTCTAAATCACAATGTGTCACCAATTTTCTCAACCTTGTCGCGAAGTCATCTAGTGTTTCGTCTGCTCGTTGACACGCAACGGTAAATGTGTATCGTTCGAAGTCAATGTTTCGTTGTGGGTCGAATTTGGCTGTTAGGCATTTTTTTAGTTGTTCATATGTTTTTGTTTCTTCGGTAGGCAGTGTCACCAGAAGTTCTTCGACGTCATCCCCTGCTAAGTTCAGCAGTAGCCCTCTTTTCTTTCCGTCTGCTACATCTGTATCTTCTACGTATCTTTCAAATCGTCTTATCCACTTCTCCCACCTTATTCCTGCCTGTGGCTCCGATAAGTTGAACGGTAGTGGGCTCCTGTATTGTGCGCTGGGCTTTGGGTCTGCCATTCTTGCCTTTTCTCTTTCCTTTTCTTTTAGCCTTTTCTAGGCTTTCACTGTCCTTTTCTTGTCTCTTTTAGCCTTTTCTAGGCTTTCCTTGTCCTTTTCTTGTCTTTTCTTCTTCTTCTTCTTCTGTTATTCTCCTTTTCTTTTAGCCTTTTTTAGGCTTTCTCTGTCCTTTTCTTGTCTCTTTTAGCCTTTTCTAGGCTTTCCTTGTCCTTTTCTTGTCTTTTTTTCTTCTTCTTCTTCTTCTGTTATTCTCCTTTTCTTTTAGCCTTTTCTAGGCTTTCTCTGTCCTTTTCTTGTCTCTTTTAGCCTTTTCTAGGCTTTCCTTGTCCTTTTCTTGTCTCTTTTAGCCTTTTCTAGGCTTTCCTTGTCCTTTTCTTGTCTTTTTTGCTTCTTTTTCTTCTTCGCCTGACTCTAGAATGGCCGCTCTGTTTATTCCTATGGCCTATCTTTCTATTGTCCTGTTTTTCAAAATGGCCACTCTCTTCCCGCGAGATTTCGGAATTGAAATCTCGCTCGCCTGACCCTGAAATGGCCCCTTCGTTGCTTCTATGTTCTCATTGGCTCTCCCCGCCTGACTGTCCAATGGCCGCCGAGATGTTGTCTTGCTCTCGCGATATCTCGCGCTCCTCTCTCGAGTGCGAGGACCTTTCGCTTTTTTTTTTTTTTTCTGGCATTCGCGCTGTGCCTCGAACGCCTCTTACCGCGTTCTGCTGTGTCTCCGTTGGACGCTCTCGGGGTGGGCTCCCGTGTAGCTCCTTGCGTCTTTCCTTCACCGCCGACCTCTATCACGTCCGTCGATATCCTGCACACGTGGCAGTCCTCCCGCCTTCGTCGCCAGATGTCGCGTCCTTTGCTGTAGGCACCGTGTAGCACAATCACACGCAGGACACAAGGTGGGTGTAGTTACTATTCTTTATTGTTTCTTATCATGCTGCTGGCCACACACGTCCGTCCCCTTGCTCGTTCTAGTCCAGTCTGCCCCCTTCCTGTCCCCCTGACCGGATGTGGTGTCTGGTGACCTGGTCACCTCCCTCATGACCCACAGGGTCCTAGTGTCCTCGGTCCCTATTCGTCAGGTCACTACAGGCAGATTCTCAGAATCTGCCCCTTTGCGACCAGTATTTTTGCATTTGGGATGCATCATCCCAAATGCAAAAATTGCAATTTAAGAAATCGCAAAATTGCGATTACTTAAATTGCTATTGCATTTAAGGAATCTCAAATTGAGATTCCTTAAATGCAATGCATTAAAGTTAAAGAATTAGCGATTTCGCTAATAGGGGGAGCAAATTACCATGAAGTTGAACTTCATGGTAATTTGCAAAAACTTTGAAAAATGCACTAAAGTTCCATTTTACACACAAACATGCTCTTAGGGCATGTGTGTGTGCAAGATGTACCCATATGCAGATTTCAGGGGTGCAACAGGGTGTCCTTTTGACACCCTGGCACCCTTGAAATTGCAATCTCAATTTGCGATTCTCTAATTGAGAATCGCAAATTGAGATTGTCTTCCCATTCATTCCTATGGGCCTCTAGGCCCATAGGAATGAATAGGGAGGTATTCCTTAATTGCAACTCGCAATTTGCGAGTCGCAATTAAGGAATTTTAAGAAATCGCTATTTTTTAAGCGAGTTCTTCATGCATAGCATTTTGCTATTCCTTATTAGTGAATCCTTATTTTTCGCTAATAAGGAATCGCAAAATGGATGCTTGATGAATCTATGGGTTAGATGTTTAGTTATTCATAGAGGGATTCATGTACCCAGTTAGGCAGCTGACAACCTCTTCCATGTTTTAGCAGAGGCAGGAATCAAGGCACCAGCGATAAAGGAGCTTGCCCATAATGACACAGTGTCGCCCAGTCAGAATATATCAGAGTCAGAAACCTATCCACAAAATCACACATCCATAAGTAATAAACATGGACATGGTCGTAAGGACCCTCAAAGCGCTCTACAAAGTGATCAAAAAGCATAAGGACACTTGTTACAGTAGAATACATAGAGAGTAAATTTACTTTTTAGGGTTTAGCAGCCTTGATGTTGTGTTGTGTTTGCAAGTGGATTTGGGCTTGTTGGGGATTAGTGGTGAATTGTCTGTGCAAGGAAAGGGCTGTGAGTCCATGGACGGGTCGAACACAAGGATGTGAGGAGCTTGTGGAAGAAGCAAGCTACACAATGAGTCTGCTTGTCTGATGTTTGTAAGGGTAGGGCTGGGACTTAGGGACTGGGAATTAGGGGCCAAAGGTGACTTTAGAAGATTGACCTGCAAGCATATTAGAGGTTTCTGTGAGTGTGTGGGGACTGGAGCATCCAGGTGACTGATCAATTGATGACAGAAATTCCAGTAAATGTATTGGCAAAAAAGTGGATAAGGTAGTCTTTAGTCTAAATCAAAGCCTCCCTGATTTCTAGATAAAAAACACACTTATGCAATTCCGTGTAGAAATGATCTTTAGGAAAATGTAAAAGTTGTAAGAAAGAAGATAATGTTGAACAGCAAAATATTCCAAGATGAGACAGAATCGTAAACACAAAACCTGCACCCTGGATTGAGCTCAGCTACTTCACACAGTGCAACACAAACACATTCTTTCAAAACCCCAGTACAGTGGCAATGCTTATTTCTAATGTATTGATCATTGCTGTGGTTTCGTTGAGCAGGACCCTGTTGGATCCATGCTTGACGAAAGAACTTCCGGCAGCCGTCAATATGGGCTGGACAGATGCAGAGAAGATGAGATAAATTGCTACTAGTTCTAGTACTCCTAACGCTACTACTACTGTTACTAGTACTTCTACTGCTACTATTACTGCTACTAGTACTACTACTGCTATTAGCACTGCTACTTGTAGTACTACTGCTACCAGTACTAGTACTACTACTGCTGCTGCTGCTACTACTACTACTACTGCTATTAGCACTACTACTGATAGCATTTGTGCTGTTGGTACTACTACTACTACTACTGCTATTAATACTGCCACTACTACTAGTAGTAGTACTGCCACTACTACTACTGCTACTAGTACTGATATTAGTACTACTACTGCTGCTATTACCACTGCTACTAGTACTACTGCTACTATTACTGCTACTAGCACAAGTACTATTACTGCTACTAGTACCACTGCTACTAGTACTACTACTGCTGCTATTACCACTGCTACTAGTACTACTACTAATGCTACTATTACTAATACTACTACTGCTACTAGCACAAGTACTATTACTGCTACTAGTACTAATATTACTGCTACTACTACCAGTGCTACTAGTACTACTACTGCTACTAGTACTACTACTACTAGCACTAGTACTGCTACTAGTTCTACTACTGCTATTACTAAAAACTACTACTACTGGTAATACTCATCAATAATAATTATGCAGCTAATCATTCTTAGAGTATTATTACTGTGATTATGATTTCTATTATGAATAATAATAACAATCATCCTAACAATACTTATAGCTAAGTATGATGATATTCAGCATTATAACGCGCACCATTATAACTTGGTTCCATATAGCTCGCCCTACCACACTTCTCTTGTATTGCAAAGGACAAACTTTTCCAAATCCGCATGGAGCCAAGTCCCTAGGGAGCACCGCATCCCAATCCACTCCTATTGGATTTAGCAGATAAGAACTGATGAGAATTCCATGTTTCCAAGGCAGATCTGCTTTAATTCTTCCTGCGTTGTTCTGAGAGATGTTTCATGAAGGAGCCATTGGTTCCAGTGGAGTAATACTGCAAGACCTTGGTGGGATGCAAGGCCAGTAATGTGACCAGGATTGTATGACTCCTGAGTGTGCGCTCTTGAGGCTGAACGGCTGCACCCTGGACATGCATCTCCTGGTTAGGAAACCTCAAACATTTCTGGTGGACCGAAGTAAGAATATGAAAGAACAGGTCCTTCTGGTAAGGAAGCAAAACAAATCTCTATTGGCTCAATGCAATTATTTTCTGCAGATTCCTCTTTTTGAAATTGTTTGTGCTTACAGATCAGCTCACTTTTCTCAGATCGGCGGCCTCTAGGAAGCCCCCATCCTCTTCGGGATTAGGATGACAATAGAATCCTTTCTCTTCCCTCTTTCATCATTTGCTATTGGCATATTGGATTTCTTGCTTATAAGCTCTCGTATTTCTTCCTGCAGAACAGTTTACTTCACCTATTGATGTGGTCTAGAAGAGGTTACTACCCTGTGTCTGTTGACTGAGTTGCAGATTTAATGCAGTAACAGTCCTGTAAAATGTCCAATGCCCATTTGTCTGAGGTGGACTTTGTCCAAACGTCCGGGTTAGTGCATAATTTGAACAGGTGATTTCCGGTGCGCGGCACAGACACTTAATTCTCAGCACCAGCTCTAATGTCAGTCCACCACATGATGATGCTGTATGTCTAATTTTGAGCAGGGCAGAGCAACAGTGTTTAATAAGTCAATATACATTAAAAATCGATAACACCAGCCATCCAAGCCATTTTTATAGCTTTGGGTGGCCTGGAAGAGCCTGCATTGTCACACTTTGCACTTACCTTTATACAAATAAAGCACTGGTCCTGGTACATCCAGAGGTGGCCACCAACTATCAACTTTGGACCACACTAGGCATGATAGACACTGATTTCTAGATGAAGATATAATCTGCTTCTTGACTCTTTCAAGGTGCCTGCTGTCAGCATACTTTCCTGATGAATAATATTTGGTAGAGGAGAATGAACTTTGCAACTCGTCTCATCTCCACATATCATGGCAACATGGAATGGCATCTTCCATAGCAGGTGCACTGGAGGATTCAGTGCACCAATCGTTGAGGAGTATCTGGTGCCTTGCTACAACTGTTTCTCCCGATACTGTCTCTAGGCTTATGCTCCATCGAAAGCTAAGTCTGATGGTACCTCAGCTTGCTATTCCAAACCTTCATGCATAGATCCAATTCCCCCATCAATTCCCTCAAAGCTCATAGAAGGTCGCTGGCCAGTATCTGTGGAGTAAGTAATGGGTTTCAAAGCGAGATTTGTACCTTCTTCAGAAGGAGAAATCTTCCTTTTGTCAGTAGGGTATATAAGAGTTACATCCTTCACTTCCATAGGTGACATGCCGCCAAAGCTGAACAATATAGAATTGGCCTGGACAGGTGCTGGGAAATAGCTAACACTTAAAATAAATAGATATATGGCCTGTTCTGCCCAACCTCCTAGAATTACATCTATCATGGTTGAACACAAAGAAAATCCAAGCGGGACAAGCAGCTGACAATGGAAGACTCTTCTTTTCATGAGACCTGAAATGTCTGCTACTTTCCCTTGTTTTGTTTACTTTGCCAAGGCGAATGGTAAGAGGTCACTTGATATGGCTGCACTCTATTGGTCAGATGCTGGTCGTTCCTTGGTGGGATGAGGATTCCGCGTCTCCCTGTGTACTGGCGTTCAGGAGTCTGTACATTTGGCCTCTTCACCATCCTGTCCCCTAAACACCCTGGCTACAGCTGACACATTGGACTCAGGTGCCCTGTGCTTGATCATTGCTGGGAGGACTAATCAGGGCAACACCTAGGCCTGCTGGGCATTTTTGTCAGAGGTGAAGAAGATCTTGACTAGGTACATCCCTCCATCCCTTACCTTTGCCTGTGTGCTCTTTTACTGCTGCTCCCCCTGGCTGATAGTCAACACAAGTCTATGCTAACACAGCAACCCATGCCTAGGAGAGTCACAAAACTCACAACTGTGAAAGAGCTGTCTTTGTTGCACTCTCAAAGGGTGGGCGGAGATGTATCAAACAATCAGGCCAGCAGGAATTCCTGCTCAGAGGGTGGAATTTATGTCACAATAACTGGTACAGAGAAGTGGGATGTGGGAGGTGAGGTCTTATATTTGAAGGGAGGAAATGAGGAAATGTAGTCATCTCTCTCTCTTCCTTCCATTACCTAATGTCCATGCTCGGTCACCATCATGGGTCATAGGGAACATGTTGTAATGAAACGAGGCGTTATACAGTAGAGCTAGGTGGAGAACGTCTGGATTTTGTGTTCAAGGCAGTGAATACTTGAGTTCTGTTTCTTGGATAGGGCCTACTCTGGGTTCTCTATATTTTTAGGTCTGGCCTTAGTCAAGACATTTTGTTTATACTAAAAGTAGATGTATAATATACTTACCTATAGAGGCTTTTGGCCCACCCTCTTCATCGATTGGTCTGTTATTGTGTCATTCACATTTTTCTTCCACCCACTACAGCATCCAGCATGCAACAAAGGGTCAGCCCACTTCAGCCATTGGCTAACTGCACTGTGAGTTATGGTATTCGTCCCTTTCACAAGGAGCACATACACGCTCAAAGTAGTTCTCTTCAGTTCCAGGGACTACTAGTTTTGTGCTTTTTGAGATAAAAAAATATTTTAGCATTTAGCCAATGGGTTTTTGGGGGGGATTGAGGATGGCCTAGCAGTTCCCCCAACAATAAAGTGTTGTAAAAATCATGGCAAAACAAACAAGCATTGAAAAAGCCAAAAGGCTGGCTGCCTTCTTTTCCTTCGAATGTATTAATGTAAACAGTAGCGAAAGTCAGTTTATACACAATCCATCAGTGGGTGGACTCCACCTAGACCAGGAGCCTAGGGCTCGCCCACTGTCGTTACTGGTAGTCTGGAATTGTGGGGACGTGCAAAGACACCCGTGTGTAGCCAGAGAGATCAGGCTCGCCTGTGCCAGCCTGGTAGATTTATGGCCTGTGCCAGTCCAATGTGGGAGGGTCAGGTGCGAGAAACAATAGAGGCTCTGAATATACAAGGCTGACCCGGATGTCTTTGCCCTTCAAAGGCGACATGTGATCATCTTGGTGCCAGAAATGGGCGAGAGACTGTGGCATGTAGGAGAACGTAAACTCCAGTGGCCGAAAATACAGTTTTTGTTTTTCAGACTTAACACACTTAAATAGAGTGGCCACAAGCCTCTTGCAACAGTGATTTAGAAGGCCAGTCCTGGATTTTTAGCTAAGTGTCCATTGCCTAATCCCCACAATGAGAATTCTCATGGAATATGTAAGTCTGTTTTGCTCACAACAATTGTGTTTGTGAGGGACTTTGCACTATGGAAACGAAGTTGGGAGCGGATTTACCAAAGATTACTTAGGTGCTGTTTAGCTGCAGTAGAGATGGTGTAGATAAAGGAGTGGAAGTGAACTTTCGATTCAAGTAGCACACCAGGGTTTTTAGCAGAGGAGTAAGGAGCAGGGTGCTGTGGCCTCTTCCTATCTTATGCACTCCTCCCACAGTCTTGATGTTCCCTGCTGCTCACCCAGTGAGTGAGGTCATTGGATGGGTGGAATGTTGAGAGTCTTTGTGCTTGGAATGTTGGAGTGAGAAGGGCTGAGCAGCAGGATGCCTCCCTTAGTGGGACTTTACCTGTAACCTACAACTAAGCTAATGAACCTACATCTATAACTTATGAGTACCCATCCTTCATTGTAACACAGGGTGATCCGGAAAATAACCAATCAGGGGGACTGGGAGGAGGTAAAATAGGTTGACTCGGCGCATTGAACATGTGAACCTGCAGAAGTCTTCCTTTTTATAAATCGATGGTCTGTGTTTCTCACAGTCTTCGTAGCGCTGACTTAGTCCCGAATGCATTTCTTATAAAGTAGCGATCAGCCCGGGTTAGGAAGCAAAATGTCCATGGGACATGTTACCACAAGTTGAGTTTGTGCACCACACTTTGCTTTAAAGCTATATCATTGCCCCATTCTCTGGATTAAGGGTTGTGTGTTTTTTCTCTCTCTACAGAAGGAAGGCCAGTCCAGAGCTTACGTCATAGCAGAGGAGCTGCTGTCGTCAGAGCGAGTGTGAGTACTCAGTTGGGCCTGGCTCACCTAATTCTAACAGAGAGTCTATCTGTGCTTGACTCACTAATAGAGTTCCATCTCTGTCCGCAGGTACGTGGAGCGTCTGAAGCTGCTACACACAGTGAGTTCATCATTCATGTTTGATTCTCTAGATCCTCTGTTTTACTTTAATTTAGTACAAAGAGGGTTTTGGACATGGCTAGCAATTGATGACAGACTGGTGAACCACTGTAATTGCTTTCTTCTGGTACAAGATGCGGTGTTCTTTTCAATGAGGGTGTGTGAAGTTGCAAAGCTTTCTATTTTTAAAAAAATTCACAAGGCTTTATGCCATCTTCGCTTAGGTTCCAAAGATTTTTGTTTTGCTACATTCAAGTGGAAATGATTACTTTGGACACGTAACTCCTAAAAAGTTGTGCTGATTAACTTATACTTCGCAGAATATAGGCACGAGTCACAAAAATAGGGTAAAATTATATTGGGAGATTTATGAGCCATTCCATAAAAAAGTGTAAAAGTTGATTAGGAGATTTGCACCTATGGATTAGTGTTGTTTTACCCTTTTTTTCCAGTTCACTAAACTTTTTGCAGAGGTGTGCCTGCAAACCTGTGCCATTCACAGGTTTGAAGTGTACCCCACAAGAACTCTTGTGACTTTTTCTGGTGCTCCAATTTTCCAATGTAGAATTCTTTGCACAGTACAATTCAGCACTGAGAAATGCAAGTGCCGAAATCCAATTGCACATTTTCCTCTGCTTGGGGACAAGATTTTTCCTGTGGAGAAACCTCTTCCTCTGTATCCCATTAAGTTTTGTTTGGCAGTTTTATATAGCACAAAACTGGGCTAGAGGCATGAGAGTACTTTACAAGGGAAGTAGACATTACACGGGGAGATGAAGTGGTTTGCCAAGATTCAGAGGATGTGAAGGGAAGCTGGAGATTTGAACCTGAGTCCCTGGGTCCAATGTAAGCAGCTCTAGCTACTCGACCACATCTCCTCCCAAACTGGTGGGTGTCCGCTCCCCAATCCCTCATTGGATCTGTATTTATTCCATCCCTCTGCCGAAGCAAATTCCCATGGTGTTCCGAAATGTTTGTGGGCATGTTCAAACTCATAAGGCGAACCATACCAAATTAAGAGCCCATTTTTTTGCCTGGGATTTACATCTGAATAAATCTACAAAGCCATGGAGAGCCATTAGTAATTGTAAAAGGATTTACACTTTCTAGGTGTCCATCTGTGAATAGTTGTTTCATACGTACATTTAAATACCTTTGTGAATCAGGCTCCTACTTTTGTTTTCTTGGGAATGTACCACAGCATCAAGTTTAAATGTTGTCCTCATCAAAATATTGTGTCCACAATACTGACTACCACAATATTGTGAAGGCAAATCCATACTAATATTATAAAGAGAGAGCCCGAACCTTTGAGGCGGGTAATCTCAGTAACCACAGCACCAAATACAGCGTTGGAAAGGGCAGTTGCAGCAGAAGGACATAGGCTATGCAGACAGCCACCATATTTATTTTAATTTTTTTAGCAGAGTTTTATATAGCACAAACTTGACCCGAACGGAATCAGGTATCAGAGCGCTTCACATAGCACCAGTTACGTTACATGAGGACACACATTCATTTTTGTTAGGCACGGGGAGATTAAGTGATTTGCCCAGAATCAAAGGATGTTTGGCGTCGTTACCAAGACTCGAACCCAGATCCCCAGGTCCGAGGTCGAGCGCCTTAGCCGTTAGGCCAACTCCTCTATACATTTAAAAGGTAAAAGAACCGTGCCAGCAAAGTAGTCCCTTGTGGGCGTGTCTGCACTGTGCTGTGGGCGTGGGCTGGGGGCGTGACTAACGCTGGGGGCGCGTGGTACGGCCATCACATCGTGGGCTGTGGGTGTGTGCTGGGGGCGTGACAAACGCTGGGGGCGTGACAAACGCTGGGGGCATGTGTCCGCCCTTCATGCCATGTCAGTCGTACATACAAGCGCCAATTACGTTGCTGCGCAGCATCAAGGGGCACGCTGGGGGTGTGACATGCTGGGGGCGTGAGAAACGCTGGGGGCGTGTTTCCGGCCTTCATCCATGTGAATGCAATTGCGCCGTATCAAGGGGCACGCTGGGGGCGTGAGAAACGCATGAGGCGTGTGCTACGTTCCGCCCTTCATGCCATGTGGGTCATACATTAATCAGAAGATCGTCTGCTGTGGCCGTGTGCTGGGGGTGTGACAAACGCGTTCACCTGGAGGCCTGGTAAGTAACGTTACTGCAGCCTTTCCTGCGCGCTGTTACTGAACTATCTCATTCAACGAAATTACAAGCGCCTGCTACCATCAACCAGGGCTCTAGCCGGGCTCAGGCGGCGGATCAGTACACTAATTACACGCGCCTGATAACATCAACCAGGGCTGCAGCTGGGCCTCAAGCGGGGAAACACACGCCTGCTAACATCAAACAGGCCTGCATTTGGGCCTCAAGCGGGGGAACACGCAAATGAGCGTGTCTGCGGGGACAATTACTGCAGCCTCTCCTACTCGCTGTCACTCAACTCTCTCATTAAATGGATTTACCTGCGGCTGATAACTCTCTCATTCAACGACATTACACGCGCCTGCTAACATCAACCAGGGCTGTAGCCGGCCTCAGGCGGCGGATCACTACACCAATTACACAAGCCTCCTAACATCAACCAGGGCTGCAGCTGGGCCTTCTACGTCCCTATTCTAATGAAACAAAAATGTTGTCTACCACGAGATTTTAAAATAAATTGCCCTTGCCAAATACACACATTACACACATTCTATTTCATACCCGGACAACGTGGGGACGGGCTGCTAGTATATATATATATATATATATGGCAGGGCGATATTTTGTCATACATACAACCCATTTGCTGTGCAATGCATTCGTGCAAAACAAATACAGTACAGTGTACATTTGCAGAGAATAAAATATGAAAATACTTACTATTGTCTATAGAGTAGTGTTGCCAAAGGTAAACTGCATACATTTTGTAGCTTGGTTGGTTGGATTTGAGCAGAGAGAAAAGTATCTCGCAACAGAATGAAAATGATCATGTTATACGGAAAAACTTCACACAGATGAAAAGAGAGGTAAACCAGGGAACTGCTCAACCTATATTGTGTGGAAAATGTACAAAAAAGTGTTGAATGAAATAACAGGATTGTTTTTTTTCCAGTTAGAGTTTAGGTAACTTGCGTGTGCTCAGTAAAGTTATAAACTTGGCAGTGATGCTGAATATAAAAAAGACAGACTAATATTGAAAGGAAATCTTACTTAAGCTCTCCCGGAGATTTACAGACAGGTAACTGTCTTCCTCTAAGTTGGTTTGTTTTGGAAAGCTTAATTAATCAAAGTAAAATCAATAGAGCAGATTCAGCCCTACTTGGCTGTTTTTGTTGCTCTTTCAGTATCTTTTTTAAGTGTCTTGTACCTGTTTTACACTTCAGGCAGTTGGGATGTCTGGTTTCTAATTTCTCACGTTCTGTGGTCATTATTGCGGTAAACACTCCTTCTGAATTTTCATTCAACTGTGAGCCCCGGAAGTTTTGCAGATCTAGTCATATTAATCTTCTTGATATATTCATTTTTTTCAGGAACCCACTTACATAATCATATTAATCATCTTTAACATTCAGTTTGCCTACCAGATTGAGGATGGTTTAGAATGGCTGTGCACTCAGGGTAAATGCTGCTTTGTTGGTTATAAAGATAGTATTCATGGTATATCTGTACAAACCTAGCATCCATGGTGTGAAATTCACTTCTGATTTAGTATTTCTATGTTCCACACATACTTTCAAACAAGTTGTAAATGTCATAGAGGGACGTTGACTGGAAAGAGAGTATCACGTTTTGTTTTAGTCTCTCATTGTCACAGGATTATGCAGGTCACAATGGTGTGTGGAACCAGTTCAGAGGCATCACAATTGAAAACAACTAAAAATAGGGATAACTTGCTAAAATATATAGACAAGGATACTAAGGAGAAGTTAACAACACTTTAATTTGGATCCTGAAAAGGATTATTCACTGCACACAGGTCCAATCAACATGGTTTATGTGGTATCACACATATGTGGGTCACCAATGCCAAATTCAGGATTCCTGTTCGTGCTTTCCTCCCTCTTGTCCTTGAAAACAGGAAGTGATGGAGCACTGAGAATGAAAAGCTTGGCTCTGAGCTGGTCAATGATTCACAGCCAAGCGTACCAGGCATTCAAAGCAAGGCAATAGGAAGTGCTGCCTTATGTTTGTGTATTAGGGAAGAGACCGCGCATGGAAAATATTTTGTCAGATTAGAACAGCAACAATATTTATACAAGGCAATTTTAAATGGAACAGAGGTATTAAAATATAAACATGTATATTTTGTTGGAACAAAGCACAAAAACATGGCATTTTCAGCTGATGTTAATGGTGTATTTCAACATTGTGTTGTTTGGTATTTTTAATATTCAAAGTGTCACGGGTGCTTCCTGCACTCTATGCAAAACAATCAGCCATGATTAAGCTTAGAAATCTTTAAAAAAAAATCTGTTATGTCAGGAAAGACTGGAAACCTTGAATCTATATCTAGGAGAGAAGATTCAGGAAGCTGATACAGGGATAGTGTTCGCCCTTTTGTAGCCGAACCTCGCCCTCTGTCGCTTTCCTGTGTTTCCACCACATCTGCACAATTCAGCTGCAGGCTGACTCCAACAGCATTTACTACTGTCCATTTTTTCTCTATTTTGCAATGTGAAAAGGAGAAATGGACCGCCCTGTTTGGTACCTCCCTTGATCTTTTACTTGAGGTTATTTTGAGTTGGACAAGAGCAGGGGGTTTCTGCCTCTTTCTCCTATTGTCCTATCACCTTTCCTTTCAGATGACTGTGTGCACTCAAGCTTAGCAAGGCTGTATTTTGTGGTCTATTGTTTAGTGGCTACATAGAACTCTTATTGTTTGTGTTATATGATTATTTTTATGTTTTATACATGCGGTACAAAAAGTCATTGCTATATATAACATAAACAGGTGGGATGGATTAGTAGGACTTCCTGCATTTTCTGGCTCAAAGTCTCTTAGCCACATTTGTTATTCCATTTGTTGTTAATTAATCTCTTTTATGATTCTAGCCATATTTCATAGAACATAACCTCTAATCCTTTCTGTTTCATTCACCTTCTCCAGCTATTCTATTAAGTGACTTTGGATGTTCTCTCTGTCTGCTTCTAGGATTGCTAATACGTTTACAGTAGATAGGCAAAATAACATGTGTTTTATAAATAAAAAAATCACCTTTTTCAGCTATGTTACCCTAGTGAATTTGGAAGTTCCCTCTGTCTACTTCTAGGATCGCCAAGAGGTTTACAGCAGATAGGCAAAATAGCACGGTTTCTCCATTTTTAAAATAGCAGTACATTTGCAAGCATTATATGGCAACCTCCAGGGCCAAAATGATTGTGAACTCCCAATTTTACTGATTATAGTGTTACCTGTATTGTACCTGCAAAAATTTGGTATTGTACTTAAAAAGAAGTGCTTGAGATCAGATTTGGTACATGTGACCTGAAAGGACCAGCATATTTGTGTTGCTGTCTTAAACGTAATATGAGAATCAAGCTTGACCCGTGCGCTGAACAGCAGGCATCCAAAATTGATGAGAATGATATTGAGGTCATGGTGGAGGACTGCATATATATTTCCGCTGAGCAGTAGGGTTATGTCAGTGGCATTGTGTAAAGAATCATTGTGAATGGTGAGACTGTTTTAGTCAGACACAATGTCAGAAGCGCACCGGGGTCCCGGGGGAGGAGGAGTGGTAAAGGTTCAATGGAAAATTAACTGTTCTCATGGAGTAAATGTGCCACAGTAAATATATGGATAGGGTAGATTCCACAAGTTGGCTTTTCCCATAAGTTATTGCTAAAAATGAGTTCGAAGAGTTGTGGTTGTGTACTGTTTTAAGGTTTACAGATACAAATATTTCGGCAATTGCCTGTCCCTCCAATGTGATTCAGGAAGTTATAGCAAACTTGTTCAAGGCATTTTTCAACATTAGATTTGTGGATAAAAATAATTCAATGTCTAGGTACATTCTGATACAGGGCAGAGCATAGCAGTATCGGCAGTTTTGTTTTTAGTTGTCTTCTTTTTCTTTGTCTTCTAAAAGGAAATGCATGTTTTGTTCTGCCTTATGAGATGACATCTTGATGTTTGCCATGTCTGTGGTTGAACATAATGTGATTTTAGGGAACGTGTACATGTGTTAAGTGAAAGCGAAAGTATGGCATGAAAAGTGTATGTTTGTATGTGAATGTATTAAAACTAAACCTCATCTCATCTACACTGTCACTGACACACCTATTCCCAAAGACAGGGAGCAGTTGTTATCTTTTTTTTTGGATTCTTTGAGCATAATTCAATGTTTGTTCCTAGGTTTTTGCAGAGACGCAACAATCATGCTATGAAGAGGCGCAGTGCTTAGGCTTGGGATGGGCCCTTCCACCCTGATTATGGCTGCCTTTTGCTGCTAAACCATGGGGGAGGTGATCCAATTTTCCTTTCTTGAATGAGAGATCATGGTACCTTGCTACGCTGCAGGATTTTCAAATAATTCTGGAACGCAAATGAATAAGTCCCTGGGGCCATATAATGAACAGCTATGATGGCTCAATACAAAGCTGGCTACCCCCTTAGATTGATGAAGTGGCTCTCAAAAAGAGCATGGTGCTGTCCCAGAGAGGAGCTATCTAGACTTGTTACAATGGGCAAGTCAAATAAGCGAATTAATGTAAACACTGTCTGTCCATCAGGCCATAAAATTGTCAATGGTATCAAAAGATACTGATCAGAACTTAGTACAATCCCTGCACCTATTTTTCTGATGTTTATATTCCATAGGTGAAAAAACTTCAATGATCACATTGTTTGGGCAAGTGATTTTTCCCCATGTTGAAATTCCATCGCAAATTCATGGGATTGAGAGCCAATCCGGTGGCCATCATTGTTGTTGAACTTTTATATAGTATGCAACCTTGCTATAACTACCAAAGTCATAACATGTGCCCATGTCATACACAATTTCAAATACTTTTCTAACTGTAACACCGCACTTGCAGTTAGTATATGCTATATAGTATCCCTGTGGACTGATGTGTATTGGGCAGATCATTCAGAAGATTAAACAAATAAAAGTGCAACATCTCAGCAGGATTCGGTGCAAGATTCTGTCTGCTCCCATGGTCAACCTCTATGTCATATTCAACCGTACGACACTCAACATCAAATGGCAATTGATGAAGTTAATACAAATACCCCATCATGGAGAGCTTTGTGGTGTCTGTCATGCATAGATTTAATGGTGAATTTCCATGAATTAGTATATGGGCGACAGAAAGCACAGCTTGGAGAGACAGTAAGCTGGGATTGCCTCTTAGTGTTTCCGAGCTTTGTTGAGCCAAGGTCTCTGTTCATGACACGGCCCTGATTAGGAAAGTTAGATCTTGTTGGAAAGTTAGAACTTGTTGGGAGGCTCATGAGCCCACCAGAGCACATAGCTTCCTCTCCTTATCTTTAAGGCTTAAAAGCAACCACCAGGGCAGCAGTTGCTCCAAAGGGGGTAATGTTTGCCGAGCAGATGCTATGTTTTCTGAGCCCACTCGGCAAACCTTTTTATTTCTCAAGAATAAACTCCCAAAGCAGGAGTCTCTCATTGAAAATAAAAATCAAAGGTACACACACACACACACAGGGAGTTAATTCCTTGTGCACCCATGGCTATTGTGAAATTTCCCTGCCCAGGACCACCACGCCTTCCAAGGAGAACCCAAGGGATGGAATCTAGTAATGGTCATCATGTCCTTTAGATGATGGGGTAACAGGCACTCTGATTTGACGGCCGTTTGGATGACCTGCCATCAGGTCATTGGTTTTCAGTGGGTAAAACAGCTGATGCACCATATTAGGAAATCCTGGGGCATATTTTTAAGTGAATGGCGAAGCGTGGTGTTAAGCAAAAATTGTAAACGCCACACTCGCCCATTCTAAAAATGCACGGATGCTCCGTATTTACAATGGAATGGCACATCCCTGCATTTTTCCTTGTGCTGGTGCTAAATTCATCTGCCTAGCTACAACGCAGGCATGCAAAGCACAATAGTGAAAGGGTGCCTGCATTGAGGGAATTATTGTTTATGTGCAGGGAATAAGAAAGTGCTTAATGTGTAAAATAATAAGTGCCAATGCCCAAACACTTTGCTCAGATGCTGCCACCAGCACTGCAGGTCATGGTATTGAATACGAACGCCGTGTCATCTTAATTCCACCTCATGCATCTTTCATCCATCACCAGACACTCCCTGCCCCTCAAACTCAATCCTGCATGTTGTTTTGTGTCCCTGCTTTCTCTATTTGTCACTCTTTCCTTTCCTTCTTTACCTCTTTAGTGTTTTTCTCTCTCTTGGTTGGTTCAAATTAAGCACTGGGATCATATGGTCCAATTCATGCACCAAAGCACTGTTCATCCTCTCGCCTCTCACACAGACTCACTGTGCAGACTTGCATTCATCCACATAGAATTGTCATACGGCGACACATACACACACTCTTTGTCCACTAGCACACACACTCATTGTTGATCCAAAGATTCACAGTCCATCCATGCACACTTGCCATCCATCCACAAGCCAACAAACCATCCATCCACACACTCACCATCCGCCCATAGAACCCCCCACACTCTCTGCACATACACACAGGTTGGCAAACATTTATCATCAATCTACCCACACACAAACTTGCCATCATCCATTCTCATACAAATCCCATCAATTATCACTCCATCCACAAAAACACCCATTTAACCAAACACACTTCTCTATCCAGTCAACCAGCCTCTGTTATTCGCCAAACCTCTCTACCATCCCTCTGATCATACTATCTCCCCCACTCAATTGTCTCCTTGCCTACCCATGCATATACCCATTCCTCCATCTACTAAGGTATCCTTTTTATTCACTCACTCATCCAACTGCCCACTAATCCATCCACTCTATCGCAAACCTTCTCCATCCATTCAGCCATCCATACCCATCTATTCATTTAACCAGGCATCCACCTAGCCACACACAAACTTGTCCATGTAAACACTGCTACATGACATTTCAACATCAACAACAGAAAACCTTACCGATCCACCCACTCACCTAGGGATGTATGTATCCACTTACCTAACCATTAACTCACCAATTCATTCATCCATTCCTCATACATCAACTAACTCATCCATCCACTTATCCACAGATCCAGTTCATTGCTCACCAGGCAACTCACTAGTGAACCCATTCATTTGTCCACGCACTCACAGGCCATTCATGCTAATAGCACACTCACCATCTCATCCCTTCACACAGGCATTTACTCATTTGCACAGTCACATGTACACTCAAACGGACACATCAATAAACAAAGATTTTCCCACAACACTTCAACTGTGACCATCACAATTTAGCGCAATGTGCCAGAGATGCCACCCAGAAACTGAGATAATACGTCAGTGGTTGCATGCGGAACTGAACACACCATGCCAGAAGTGCCTCCTAACCTCAACACAGAATTCCAAATGATGCATCCAGGTCTTGGAGCAGTAGTCTGGATGGGGCCACCTGAACTGGGCACAAAACCCAGACCATGCCCACAGACATGTGCACAACAAGCCACATGTGATATTCAGAACTAGACAGAGCTCTTTGAGTCTCCAGACCTGAGCACAATACCTCAGAGGTGGCTTCCAGGCCTTGACAGAATACTCTAGATGAGGTCTTGAAAACTGACCAGAGTACTCAACAAAGGACCTCGAGAACTGAGAAGGTTAGTCCTATTGAGACCTTACCACTAATGTGTACGCTTTACATCTATTGCATAACAAATCCAGATACAGCATCAACAACTGAATCCTAACCTTCAGATGAGCTATCAAGCACTGTACACAATACACTGTGGGTGCCTCCAGAGCAGGCCACAATAGGAATAGGCTACTGTTTCAATCCAGAACTGGTTACACCACTTCATATGAGGACTTCAGAAATTGGCACAATTCTCCAGAGGTGCTTCTAGAACTGGACAGAATATGTCTGAGGTGCCTCAAGAACTGGACACTATACACCAGAAATGGCCTCAAGAACTGGGAATAATACCCCAGAGAGGCTCTAGAACTGGACACAAATCACAGAGGTGGCATCTAGAACTAGGCACGATAAGGTAGAGGTGGATGATGATATGCTGAATCGGCTCCAGAATGGAATTTGGACTTCAAATGGACAGAATACACCACAGGGCACCCAAAAGTAAACATAATGCTGCAGATTGAGCATTTCCAGGGATGCCTACACTTTAAAGCTGTAACACAACCCTGCTTTTCATCTGGCTTATATGTCTCCCTCTGAATTCATTATTATTATTCCCGTATTATTTGCCCTCGTGTAGGCTATTTGAGAACTGCAACATGTTGAAGACATGGGATGCTTGCACTGTTGCTGCCTGTGCTATATGTGTATGTGTATGCAATGGAAATGTGCACTGTTGATGCCCTTGCTATATGTGTCTATGTATGCGATGGAAGCTTGCATGGTTGTTAACTGCGCTATATGTGTCTGTGTGGTGTGTGTGCGTGTGCAAGTGTGTGTGAGGGAAGCTTGCACTGTTACTGCCTCTGATATCGGTGTCTGTCTATATGAGGGAAGCTTGCACTTTTGCTGCCCTTGCTATATATGTTTGTGTATATAAGGGAAGCTTGCACTGTTGCTGCTCTTGCAGTATTTGTTTGTGTATATAAGGGAAGTTGCACTGTTGCTGCTCTTAATGTATGTGAGTGTGTGCATGTGTGTGTGTGTGTGTGTGTGTGTGTGTGTGTGTGTGTGTGTGTGTGTGTGTGTGAGGGAAACTTGCACTGTTACTGCCTCTGATATCGGTGTCGGTCTATATGAGGGAAGCTTGCACTTTTGCTGCCCTTGCTATATATGTTTGCGTACATAAGGGAAGCTTGCACTGTTATAACTCTTGCAGTATTTGTTTGTGTATATAAGGGAAGTTGCACTGTTGCTGCTCTTAATGTATGTGAGTGTGTGCATGTGTGTGTGTGTGTTTGTGTGTGTGTGTGTGTGTGTGTGTGTGTGTGAGGGAAACTTGCACTGTTGCTGCCCGTGATATCGGTGTCGGTCTATATGAGGGAAGCTTGCACTTTTGCTGCCCTTGCCATATATGTTTGTGCATATAAGGGAAGCTTGCACTGTTGCTACTCTTGCTGTATGTGTTTGTGTGCATGTGATCGAAGCTTTCATGGTTGCTGCCTGTACTATATGTGTCTTTGTGCGATGGAAGTTTTCACTTTTGCTGCCTGTGATATCTGTGCCTGCACTTGCTAAATGTGATTTGTACACGAGGGATGATTTCACTGTTGCTGCCTCTGCTATATGTATCTGTGTATGCAATGGAAGCCTGCATTGTTGCTGTCCTTGCCATATGCATGTGCATATATAAGGGAAGCTTGCACTGATGCTGGTCGTGCTACATGTGTATGTGTGTGCTAGGGAAAATGTTACTGTTGCTGCCCATGCTTAATCTGATCTGGATGTGAGAAATGAATGGACTTTTGCTACCTGTGCTATGTGTATCTGTGTATTGGACGCAAGCTTGCATGGTTGCTACCTGCACTATATGTGTATATCTGAGTGTGTGTGTAGGTGTGTGTGTGTGTGTGTGTGCGCGTGCGCGGGAAGCTTGCACTGTTGCTGTCTGTACTATATGTGTGAAGAAAGCTTGCACTGTTGCTGCCATATATAGGATTGTAATATGGGGCTGTAATAGGCACTTTTACACTAATAATACGGAAGACATCCGTGATTACCTCTTCCAGTATGTTTACCATATCTACATAGACGCTACAATGACAGAGAATATAAAAAGTATCCAACATGGCGGCTACTAAGAAGTGACCAAGGCATTTCAGAGCCAAAACACGTTATTGGCAACATTAATAAAATTGTATGAGCAAGACTATGAGCATAGACGCCTGCTGTTGTTGGGAATGTTCGGAGGACAATCTTTCATGTGTGTGTGTGTGTGTGTGTGTGTGTGTGTGTGTGTGAGCGTGTGTAAGGAACATACTAAGTGTGCTATAATATTGAGGGAAGCCTGCACTGCTGCTGCCCATGCTATATGTGTCTGTGTATATGATGGAAGATTGCATTGTTCCTGGCCATGCAAAATGTACCTGTCGGTTTGAGGGAAGCTTGCACTGCTGCTGCCCATGCTATATGTGTCTGTGTGTATGAGAGAAGTTTGTACTGTTGCTGTACCTGTGCATAGGAGAGAAGCTTGCACTGCTTCTGCCCATGCTATATGTGTCTATGTGTATGAGAGATGTTTGTATCTTTGCAGCCCATGCTAAATGTGCCTGTGCAATGTGAGAGAAGCTTGCACTGCTGCTGCCCATGCTATATGTGTCTGTGTGTATGATGGAAGCTTGCACTGTTGCTGGCCATGCTATAAGAGTCTGTGTGAGCACGGAAGGCTTGCACTCTTGCTGCCTATACTAAATGTGCTATAATATTGAGGAAGCTTGCACTGTTTCTGCCTTGGATATATTTGTTTGTGTATCTGAGGGACGCTTGCACTGCTGCTGCCCTTGCTATATGTGTCTGTGTGTATGAGAGAAGCTTGCCCTGCTGCTGCCCATGCCACATTTGTCTTTGTGTATGAGGGAAGCTTGTCCTGTTGCTGGCCATACTAAAAGTACCTGTCGGTTTGAGGGAAGCTTGCACTGCTGCTGCCCGTGCTCTATGTGTCTGTGTGTATGAGGGAAGTTTTTACTGTTTCTGCCCATTCTAAATATACCTGTGGTGTGTGTGAGGGAAGCGTGAGCTGTTGCTGCCTGCGTTATAGCTGTCTATGTGTGTGATGGAATCCTCTTCCTGCCTGCGCCGTGTGCGCCAGGGAAGCTTGCACTTCTGCTTGTGCTCCTAAATTCCTCTTTTATTAACTTCCTTAAAAGAAATGGAGCCCAGAGAGACGGAAGACACATAAAGCATTAGAAATGTGTTCTGTGTGTTTATCACTTATTTCATAGAGCAGCAGTTTCCGCGAATGCATTTAACACCGCTGTGATTGCACGTCAGTGGGGAGTGCTCCAGGGGCGAGATGTCACAACAGTGGAAAACGACTTTCTGCTCCGCTGGACATTACAAGCACCGGAACAGTGCGGAAGGCGAGCAAACATCTGGAAACCGGTTGCCACCCCGGACTGAACATTGCTTTTCACACGAGGCGAGCAGGAATCTAATGTACCCCCCGTGGGGCCTTATTAGAGAAGCGGTGACGCTCCCATGCCGTCCCCGCGCGCGCACAGCCTCTTTAAAAGCGGTGGACTGCATCAGAAACTGCAGATGGAAATAACCAATCGAGTTGAAATCCAACTCCAAAAAGTGACGTCACACATCGCGTTTCCGACACGGCAGCAGGGGTGTAGCTTCCACTTGTGCAGCAGGTGCAGCTGCACTGGAGTCCAGAGAAGGGCTGGAGTTGGGGTACCACGCGGGCGGATGGCGTCCCCCCACTTATTTTACCGAGAGCGCGATAGCTGGAGCAAATGGAGCCACACATTCACTCGTTGGCCTCTCTGGGGAGAGATCGGAGCTCATTCAGAATGCTGCTCACGCGCTAGCTTCCCTGATGCAATCGCATTTAAGGGGTGAGCGAGGTGGAGGCAATGAGTCTGATGGTGCAAGCCACCTTTCGTGACGTCACTTCCTGTCGTGACGTCAGCGTCCCCCCACTTCTTTTTTTAGGACTTGTGCCCTTGTCCAGAGGCCTGAGAAGCCCACTGAACCATGATTATAGCTGTATTTTATAGTTCAAACAGCGGCTGTGGGGGGGGGGGGGGGGGGTCATTACCTTCCTTGCACAAGGGCCAATGACACACTGGCTATGGCACTGTGTGTCATGTCGTGGCTGCAATAACGACATTACAAGGAATATATTTCTAGGAGCTTTATTCTTGTGCTTCCATCCACGTTCCTGTCCCTACTCTATCTGCCCCTTTCCTGTTCTAGCCCCGCCTCTTCCCCCAACCCCGAAACTCCTCCCATCCCAACTACTAGTATACAACATCACATCTCCCCCTTTGTTAACAAAAGAACCTGAAATGCTTCTAGTCCATTTCTTCAATCAGTCTCTTTGGCTTAATTATGTCTCTTCGTGGTCTGAGGCGTGTGCCGGTGTCTGCCAGTGCATTTTCCTGTGATCGGTCAAATCTCAGGGTTGGACTTGGTTGACTTGGTCCGCCAACATCTCGTTGCACTGTGTCTCTCTCAAGTGTTTCTTTCATACCTGGTGTGCATTTCTGAAAATGGGACACGTTTCGGTTAATCCTTCTCTGCTCCGACTCAGCAGTAATCATAGTGCCTTTTTGCTGAGTAACAGTTAGAGGTTCATCTTTGAACCGACAATCCGTTTTCTTGGTCTGCTCTTGTTTAACCACCACACAATCTCCTGTTTGCAAGGAGGGAGACTTGGCACACCGTCTGGCGTCTGCATATGCTTTCATCCTGCTCTTCTCCGCATTGTCAGCCCTGGCTGTTTCTTGATGAGCGCGTGCTGGGGACACCGGTGCCAGAGCTCCTTCCCACGTAGGGATCCTTGTCCTGATGGGTCGCCCTAGCATGAGTGTAAAGAGAGGGGTCCCAGTAGCAATGGAACTAGTAAACAAAAAAATGAAAAATAATCAAAGAAACATGACTTGTATCCACACTGTTTTACTTCACAATGGGAATGCGCATTTAAATATGCTGTATTAATATACACAAATAAGTTGACAGCCTGCCGCGTTGACACACGGATTCAGTCCGTGAATGATCGCTGCACGAGCGAGGGTTTGCCTGATCCTAACGGACCCGTTTCCAAGCCGCACGCGTTTGTAAGACGGCAGTCGGATTCAACCCTATCCGGACCCACACAGTCACGGATTAATCTCCAAGCCGGACGTTCTTTTACGACGGCAACCGGAGTCGACCTCCCAGTGTATTTTTAAACCCAGATCCTCACCAACAAGGCACTGACATCCATTGTTGCCTACAACGGGTGTGTGCCCCTCCAGTCCTGATGAAGACCCTACGGCAAGATAACCATTGATGTCTGCACATTTGAAAGGGTCGAAACGTCGACACACGTCTACTTTCCATCGCCAACTCTACTCCCCATCATTTTCATTAATTGAACTACTTGGAGTATGGCGTCCTTGGAATAATTCATGAACATTTTTGTCTCATTTCATTGTACAGAGTCTGTAACATTGCTAAATGATTGACAACTGTTGATTTTACTGTCACTTTTGAATTTTCACTTCTTCCTTCACCATCTCCCCACAACCACTACCACCCCCAACCCTCCCTGTTCTTGGGGCACCATGTAAAATACCGACTTATTTGTGTATATTAATACAGCATATTTAAATGCGCATTCCCATTGTGAAGTAAAACAGTGTGGATACAAGTCATGTTTCTTTGATTATTTTTCATTTTTTTGTTTACTAGTTCCATTGCTACTGGGACCCCTCTCTTTTCACTTCGTATTTAACCCAGGTCCCCGTAACTTTAACTGGGTCAACCCCCCTATTAATAAATCTTTTCTAGCATGAGTGTGGCAGGGCATTTTCCAGTGGTGGCGTGTGGAGTGGTTCGATACGCTCTTAGTACTTCGTTTAGAGCCACTTGTAGGTCTTTCTTTTCGAGCGTGGCCTGTTGAAAGGTCTTTTTCAGGGTGGCCATGAATCTCTCAATGGTGCCATTGGCTTGGGGCCACAACGGCGTAACCTTTCTATGTCGAAAGTTTAAGTGCTTTGCAAATTCACTGAATTCATGGCTATTGAAAGGGGGGCCATTGTCTGTTTTGAGTTCCTTGGGAACGCCCCATGCGGCACATACTTCGTCCAATACAGCAATTGTGCTAGAAGCGTTGGTGGATGGCACAAATTGAGCTATTGGGAATCTTGAGTATTCATCCATGATGGCCACCACATACCGGCCTGATTGGAGGGGACCATAGTAGTCCATGGCGAGCTCCTGCCATACCCCTTCCGGCAATGGGGTCATTTGAAGAGGAGCTGGAGGCTCTCCTGATTTCACCAATTGACATTGGGGACAGTCTTTCAAGGTGGATTCAACTATTTGATCTATTTGCGGGAACCAGACTCTCTCTCTTAATGTTCTCTTGGTGGCAACCACTCCTCTATGGCCTTCATGCGCCAGGTTAACCACTCCTTGACGTAGCTGCCTCGAGATGACAATCCGATGGTCCCTCAGCAGGAGCCCCTCTGAGGTGGTTGACAGCTCGTCAGTCACATGTCAGAAGGCTTGCATTTCTTGACGTATCTGCGAATCTCTCATTTCATCCTCGCTTTCATGTCTCCAGCGATGTGTGCGCAGTCGGCGCATTACTTTCTGAAGGATGTTGTCCTGCGCCGTAGCATCCTTGATTGCTTCTAGGGGAACTGCGGGTGGTCGGGCTACACCTACCACAAAGTGTATGTATTCTTCAGCCATCGATGAGTGTGAGTCATGAGATGCCTGGGGGTGTCTGGACATGTAGTCCGCGGGATTCTCACCCTTCCCGGGTTTGTGGATGATGGTGAAGGTGTACTCCTGTAGTCTCAGACCCCATCTCTCAATGCGGGGCGGCATCTTGGCCTTGGGATTGCCAAAGATAGTGACAAGGGCCTGGTGATCCGTGATCATGGTGAAGTGTTTGCCAAATATGAGCACATGGAAATGTTCACATGCCCACACGACCGCTAGGCTCTCCTTCTCAGGCTGAGAATAGGCCTTCTCAGTGTCAGAGAGGCTGCGGCTGGCGTATGCCACGATGTGGCGTCTCTCCGTGTCGTTGTCGTATTGAGCTAAAATGGCACCCAGACCTACCGGACTGGCATCCACCGTTATCTCCGTCTTTCTTTTGGTGTTGAAATAGGCCAGATTGTTCGCGGATTCCACCGCTTGCTTGATTTCTTGGAAAGCCCGCTCACATGGGGGGCTCCACACAAACGGTTGTCCCTGTTTCGTAAGGGCACGAAGAGGGTGACTGATTGTTGCATAGTCCTTGATATATCTGGAGCAGTAACTGGCCATGCCCAGGAATGATCTGACATCACTGACATCTTGAGGGCTCTTGGTGGTGTTGAGCGCAGTCACTTTTTCGGGGTCAGGCTTCATTCCAGCCCCTGAGAAGACGTGACCAAAGAATTTGAGTGTTGACTGGTGAAACTCACACTTGTCTTTGTTCAATGTTAGATTCGCTTCCAGGAGAGCATGACACACTCGATCCAGGGCTTGATCATGCTCTTGTGTGTTTGATCCATACACCAATATATCATCACTGTAGTTCAGGGAGTTCGGGATATGCCTGATGGTTTAGCGTATCACCTCTTGAAAAATTTCCGCTGCGGAAGAGATTCCGAAGCTCAGTCGTTTGTAGCGAAATAGGCCCAGATGAGTTGCAAATGTTGTTATGTATCTTGATTTCTCATGTAACTCTAACTGATGGTATCCCTTGTTGAGATCTAACTTTGAGAACACCCTGGCTCCATTTAATGCCGCTATCATGTCGCTCAGATGAGGCCCTGGATGTCGCTCCCGTTCTATTGCTGTGTTGGGAAGCCTCATGTCTACACACAGTCTCACTTTCTCAGGAGTACCCTTTTAGGGACGATTACAACTGGGGACACCCATGGAGTGGGACCGTCCGTTTTTTCGATAATGTCCGCTTGGAGCAGTTCCTGAATCTCGTCCTCCACTGCCTGCTGAAGGTGGAAAGGTACTCGCCGTGGGTGTTGAGCAATGGGTCGCACTTGGTCGTTTATGTGTAGGCGAATCAGGCACTTGTTCATCTTGCCGAGTCCATTGAAGAGCTTGGGAAACTTCCGGACAATGTCTGGATTGTCATGTACTCGGTACAGTATTTCAACCAGTCTGAGTCTCTCCGCCGTTGGCAAACTGAGGAGACAATCAGCCTCCGGTCCCTGAATGACGTGAATATATGCTTGTACTGCTGTGGATTCATGTTTGAGCGTCGTTGCGAATTTGCCCAGACAGGGAAGTGGTTTTTTCGCAAATCCAGGTGAACACCCTGACATGTGCGGGACTCAACGCGGGCTGCGGTCTCATCTTGTTGTATTCAGTCATGGGCATGTAGTTTAATGATGCCCCGCAGTCAAGTACAAATATGGTGGCATGAGTCCCCACTTCAATATCCAGCGGAGGATACTTTTTTAGTTGATCCGGGTCAGCCACCATGCATACATATTCGTCCGTGTACGTCGTCTCTCGAGAGTTCAACCTCGATTCTCTTGACAATGACCTTCTGGTCCAATGGGATCTGTGAGATTCTCTGCTGGAATGTGATGAGCTGTTGAAACCTGAGTCGGGTCGGGGACAATCGATATTTGCCCGGCGGTATTGCCTCTGTGACCCTCTAGTTATTTAATCAATGAAGAGGCAGGCGCTGGAGACTGGAAAGCAGGAAACAAGGTTTTTATTCTCTCCGGAGGAGAACACAGCAAAACGGACAGAAGGTATCGTTCTGAGGTGCTCTAACTTACGTTTTGGGGCCTGGCCCCTTATATACAGTGTTTGTGGTTTTTATTACAGTTTACATACATATGATAAAGCTTTGATGTACGGAAAGACATTCCCGGAATCCCCCTTCGGGCCCGTTCCCACACATATCTACAGTAGAAATCCCCACCCTGGTCACAGCAGGTGATGACTATCGCGCAGCTGGATATTCCGCCAATTCATGGAATGCGGGGTTCGATCGGATCTCATGGGGTGGGGGCTTTGATCAACTCGGGGGTCCTTTGAGGAGGGGAGCTTTCTATTGTACGGGGAGGGGCAAGGGATAGTATCGGCAGAGCTGGGTGTCGGCCTGAGAACGGGGAAGACAAACGGGCACACGGGGAAAAGGGGGTTTGCATCTAAGGGCCGGGGATCATGAAAGGGAAGAAGGGAGGTGTCGCGCTGGGAACAGGATGAGGGCCTGGGGCAGAGCAGCGCCGAAGAGGGGTTTATGATTCAAGGCAGGTGCAAGCAGGGGGGTGGTCAGCGTGCAGGCTTAGTGAAGGCGAAGGGCTATGTCAGGGGCCAGCGGCATGCAAAAGGGTTCGTTCTGATCGGGGCATCTTAAAATGGCGGGTGCGCACGACAAAAGTGTGGCATCAGGGGAAGAGGCAAGATGGCGCAGATAATGTTCACCAAAACGTACTAATTTTCAACAGTCCTCCCTTTAACATATTCAAGACATCTTGCTGGTTCATTTTCTACTTGGTTCTATTGCGGTGGGCATGAGAAAGAAAACGGTAGGAACCCTAGATGAAAGAGTTGTAAACAATACATTTTGAGATTTCTAGTTTTTAGGAGGTGGACCTATTGGATAAACTTTGATAAACTTGTTCAGCAGGAAAGTCATAGGAATGTAATACAAAAAAACGGTTCTGTAGCGAGAGCAGCAAGTACATTTCATAACGTGAACTGGTAGGTTATTACATATATCAGATTCGGATTGGAGCAGGATCAATACAATGGCGGCTGGGAGAGAAATGAGGCATAGCAGAAACGGTGATTGAGGATGTCAAATGTTCGAAGTTAACGAGTTCTCATTATTCTTTGTGGTCTTTCGTTGGCGCTGTGGAGCACCGGCGATGGAGCTACGGGTCCAGCTCTATTCTAAGTTCTGCGTTGCAGGGCACGACCCTTTCCTCGCGTTTCTGGTCGGAAAGGTCCCTTTCGCCCTGTGTCCTTTGAGGTGATTGTCAGAAAGTTCAGATGGAAGAAGAGCGTACAAAACAGTCCATAGGGTAGGTCGGAGAAAAAGGGGGATGGAGCAAGGCCAAATTAGGAACAAACTAGGGGAACGAGAGACTTCAGATAGGCGGGCGTGTGACTGAATTCAGAGAGCGGGGACTTGTCGGCAAACACTGGACATCGAGCAGGGGCGTCAGGTCGGCCCTTTCTTCTCATGTTGTCGAAAACAGTGCCTCGTCCTGCAGCTCTTTTCTGTCGTGGTCTCGCCTTGGCTGATGTCGCAGGTGTTCCTTAGTCTGCAGTCAGGCCTCGTGCTCCCACATCCGGTCCTTCTCTCCTCCAACAGCCGTACCCTTAAAGGAGTTTGGAAAGACAGTTTTTAGAGAATTTGCAGAGGAAGGTAGTCACAAAAGTCTATTTCTCTCCCAGCTCCAGGCAGAAACGAAAAATGTCCGTTATATTAGGGTTCACAATTAACATATATATGACCGATGACGGGCCTGTTGGATTTACTATGACTTTCCTTCTCAATTATTTATTATCGTCACGACAGTTCATCTGATGGTGACCCACCCTCGTGAGACGAGCCTGGCAGAGATATGCCGTTCTCTAGAGTTTTACATTTACAAAGGGTACTGTGAGTTGCCAACATGGCACTAAACAGGCATTTTGCTGAGAGACGAACATGGCTAAACATTTCTTTTCTATCGATGCATCCTGCTTTTCAACTACTACGGGGTTCATTTCGATGATTCACCTTGGACTAGTCTGTTAACCTTGTAAAACATCATTCTGGATCCTACGTAACTTCCTACGGCCTGAGTACTTAATCAGAAAAGACAGGGGTTTTATGGGAGACAACTAGGGACATAGAAACTTGTGGTAAGGGCGTAAATCGACCCATCTCTCACAACCGGAAATGAGGGGTAGTCTCATAACTCCCGTTTTTGGGCGGCTGATACAGGGGATGTAACAGGGGTGATCATTTTTCCTGTTTGGGTATTGCGACAAGTCGGGGTGGGGAGGGTCGCGTATTCTGAGGTCCTTTCTTATACCATAGGAGCCGTTGACATGTAGTTCCCTTATTACGGGCCAGATTAGGGAACCTCTGTCGTCTTACCTGTCCTTTCCCTTACGGCCCAACCTCGGTTCATTGACTTCTAGCGGAAAAGGAGAGGTAATGACGCGGTCTCAGGGTGATTGTATTAAAGACAAGTTTTTTTGTGCAAATACTGACGGTATTTGAAGCCAATTAGGTGGTGTGCTAGGGGTGGCAGTCTGCCAATTTCGGGGCTAATCACTCGGAAGAGTGGGAGTGCAAAAATAGAGGGAGAGAGAGAGAGAGAGAGAGAGAGAGAGAGAGAGAGAGAGAGAGCGCAACGGCAGGCTAAATAGTACACGTGCAACAGAGAGGGTGGCAGTGTATTCAAGAAAGGCTATTTAGTGCATTACACAGTAAAGGGCATTCACGGGTCTGCGTTAGAATCTTGTAATCATGCAGTTTGAGCATTAGACAGGGTAGAGGGGACGTGCCTTGAGAAAAAGGAAAGAAGAAAGGAGGTACCATTTTGTCGCACTTTCTCGCATTCTCGGTCCTTCGACCAGTTGGGTCAACGCCTCAGTCACACACACACATTCTCTCATAGCTTCGCATCATACGTGACATGGGTTCATTCGTCCGGTCTGGTTTAAGGGTGATCACTTTTTATCAGGTTGTGCTAATTTTTCGGGTTTGTTCGATACGTGAGTAGTTTGCAGGCGTGCTTAGGCACCACCTTGCGGCGCTAGTCTGCTTCGCGTATTAGACATGGCAAGGCTTCGGATCTTCGCCACACCTCGGCTGTAATCTCTGATGTAACCTGCAGAGGGAAGAAAAAGGGGGTGGGGGAGACAGCATTCGCGCATATTCAGATACATGGATTCATAAGTCCTTTACTTACCTCTTACTCGTCTTTCCTCCTCGGGGCAGGGCCCCGGGGGTATGGTTTCTGGGGTCGGGAGGGGAGGGGGGCAGTGTGCCCTTATAGGTCGTGTGCGGGGAAAACGTAAAAAGGAAACCAGAGGCGCCTAGTACGAGGTATCTAGTCAAAAGGATGTATCTCACTATCGGGATCCTTAAACCTCTTTCAACGCTGTGGCGTTCTAAGGTTCTTCGGTTCTTGGGTCAGCTCCGTTCCCTGATACCTTGGAACGTTGTACTTTATAACATTTACACCATTTCATTTCACCCTCCTTTTACATTCCCTCATTTACACCGTTCGTTTTACCCATCCTTGGAAGTCAAGGTCTTCCTCTACGCGAGAGTTCATGGGTCAGTCGCGTACTTTGAAGGCGGAGTGTCGTGTTGTCGATCCGATCCGTCCTCCAGGGCTGGGCAACCATCTTCTTTTAACCTTAAAGAGAGAGCAGAGTAGGGTGCACAGAAAAGAACTTTCCCACCGATCCCACATTTTTAAAATAAAGCATGCAATACCCGTCCATAGTTTCAAAAAACTTTATTTTGCAAAATCATTTCAGCACGTGGATTATGAGGGTGCGGTCGTATTTGGCCGGTCGTGGCAATGGCTAAAGTGCGTACAGTGGGGGGTGTCGTTTGCAGCAATAAAAACATCGGAAAGTTTTATTCATTCATTTGTAAGAAACTAAAACGTCTATTAATTGGCTGGGGGTTCGGGGGGGGCATTTATTTTCATAATTTAGAAACATAATCATAATAGTTGCAATCAGATTTCCTATATGTATACCGTATGTGTGCGTCGTAGATGAGGTTATACATCAGCTATAAAAAAATATAATACATTGTACATTTGTGATCAACATTTGTAACGGGATCCTTTCATACTGTTCGTCGAGTGAGCTCTCCTTGTCTTTTCTAGCCAAGTGTACAAAGGATCATATAAAGTCTCAGAACGTCAAGTTTATATTAGTGCGAAGGAACACCACGAGGTGTTCGTAAGTTCCGATTGATACCAGCGCCATCTTGGGCGGGGCCGGCTCAGTCCGGAAGCAGCATCAGGGGGAAATGTTTCCCATTACTGGCAGTTGGACCAGAGTCCTTTTCGGCAGTTCTAGAATTCATGCTAACAGAGGGAGTGGCAATGTCACGTTTATTTCGTTGGCGATCAAGGCAGCCGTCCCTTACCGGAAACCTGCAGAGGCCGAAGGTTCCGCCGGGGACCTTTGTAGGATCTTCAAGGCTGCGGAGATGCTGTCGGAGATGGGGGCTCGTGCCCCAGTGGGCAAATGTTTGAGTTATATTGCTGGTCAAAGTTACTCTAGTGGCCGGGGCCCGCCTTCCAGCGGACCCAGACGCCATTTTGAGGCCCTACAGGGGCCACTCTCGTCGAGTTTGCAAGAGTGGGAGAGATCCTTCGGAGTGAAAGGAAGAGGTCCCTGTTGTGTGAAAGCGGGACGTTCAGCTGGGGTGCAGCTGTGATGCCCCCACCTGGGGGGCGAGGGAGACTCGTTCGCGCCGTCTCCTTCTCCCGGTGCACTCCATGCTGTTCTTTTTCATCGCCCCGCATGAAGGTCTCTCCACATCCGGTGTTCCCCAAGTCTTGTGCTCAGTGCTGTGGGAGTATGGCCACCTGTGGCGCGCATTCTGCGCGGCACGAGTATCAGTGCAGTCATTGCAGGTTCGGTGTTCCAAAAATATGGCCACCATTGCACGTTCGGTGCTGCGCAAGTACTGGGGTGCCACCATGGTGTGTTCGGTGCTGTGGAAGTATTGGCACCATCGCCTGACTGGGGGTGTTCGGCGTCGGGCCGGGGGCTGGGAGACCTCCTATCGGTGGAGGTGGGAGAGGCTCGTCCACGTCGCCTCTCCCTCCCAGCCCAACTTGGACAAATTGTTGTGGAGGTACGTGCAGGACATCCCGCCGTCCAGAGCTGCTGCGGCTGTTACGGAAGGGAAAAGAAAGAGGTGCCTCGTTCTTCTCTGGACATGTGGCGGGACTACTTAAGTCTATCCAGGCCCGTTGCGGCTGGCCGAGGAGACATGTGGCGGGACTACCTACAACTGCCCAGGCTGCTGGCTCCTGCCTCTCCTCCGGCTCCCCCATACGTTAAGATTTCCTGACCAAGAGTTGGCGGCCGGGCCCGCCTTATATGGGTTGCCGTTGGTTGGGCGTAGCCGTAACCCTGCCCTACTTTGGAAGGTTCCAGAATGGGGGGGGGGGGGGGGGGGCGAATGTTCTGTTTGACTTTCATTTTCTACAGTTTACCGTTATTATTTCTTGTTTGTTGAGTTAAATTAAAAGTTCAAGTTCATCAATGGTCTACGGATTTTGTTTTACCATTTCTTTCTTTCCAGGTTGCTTTTATGCTAAGTTTCTGCTAACAGAGGTTGAGTAACACGGAAACACGTGTAGAGGGATGACGCAGATTCGTACATTACATACACACAAACTCAGACGGGGGACAGTACAAGTACGACATACAAAGACCCAAGACGAATATAAAACAGTTATTGGTCATGATTATCTCTTTCCGTCTGTGAATTTTAAAGCGAGGCTGGGTTCCCGTCTTGACGTTGCCCGACCTAGGAGAACTTGAGCATGCCGCTGAAATTGTCCTGGCGAAATCTGTGCCATCGGGCATAATCAAACGTGGTGGTTCTATCTGGTCTGTCTATGTAAGTCGGGTTCTTCTTTGTCTCGCGCTTTTTCTCGTACTGCCGGTCTGTCGTTCCTGTCGGCCCTTTGCCTTTACTCACGCTCAGTAGAGTCGGGCATTGGGCTTTCCAGTGTCCGACATATCTACAAAAAGCGCATTGGTCTGGCCCTAAGTCTGGTCGTCTTTTGCATAGTGTCGGGGGATAAGTTGTGGGTAGCGGTGTCCTGGGGTTGTCCTGTCGGTATATTTCTCTACTTGGTTTGTCCTCGTCTTTTCTCTGTCGTTGCATAGCCTCTCTGCGCCACATACCGAGACTGTCGAGCATAATAGGCGTTGTCTTATTATTTCGAAGGGCTATTTCTAACGTTTCTATTTTATCAAGGTCAAAGGATCCTGCCAGTGGCCACTGTTTGTCTTGACTTTCTTTGGTATACCTGTGCCACAATTTATTATAGGCTATGGTAACTAATCCATAGTTTATGAACATGTCCTTATTAGGGGTGCCTTCTAGTGGAGCTATATGGTCCACCTCTAATACACGGTCCGGGCTGAACCAATTATCAATCAATGGGGAGAAGACAGACATGACGGCTCGTAACGAGGGACTAATAAGTCAGCAGTGCCTATCTTATCACTAGGTGCAAAGACTAGACAGAATATTCCTATTCTACGTTGTTTGCAGGCAGTGAATACCTCATGAACAAAAATAAAAAAGAGTAACCAAGAACGCGGAACAATCAAGCAATTAATAAATAAATAAATAGGATAGAAAAAGGACAATGGGGAGAGTAAGTAGGGCGCAAAAGTCTGCGTCCTCTACCCTTTCACTAACCGCAAAGAGGAAGCTGTTGTTTCCGGTTTGCAGACAGAGAATCTCCAGAAGACAATCTGTGAACAGTAGTTCGGGGTTAAAGAACCCAGTTAATCAGTGAGGGAGTGGGGAGTCTCCCAAAAACCGTTGAGAAATAATAGAGTCAGTGGGGGAGAAAGATAGGCGCGACGGTTACGTTACCTATCCTTCACCGTTTGCAAAAGAGAAGGAGCCTACTGTTTCTCCGTGTGCAGACAGTGAATCTCCAATTAGGTCAAACAAAGAGTAATACTAGTATTTTATAAATAATCAAGCAATCAAACAATCAAGCAATCATTTCGCATCTTGTCGTGATTACACGACCTTACCCGGACCATGTGGACAGTTTCTTGTCTTCCGAATCCAGCGCCCGATCGTCCTCTTTTTCTCGTATTTCTCACGGCACTCCTAATGGTCCCCAGTCAGGACCGTAGATCACTCGAGAGAGGTCTGTTCGGAACTAGTGAAGTTCGGATGATCGGCTGCCAGACGAGGGTCTATTGGGCAAGAGCTCTCCCGATCGTTGCAGTCGTTCACTCTGTCGTCGGGACCTCTCCCACTAGATCCACGAGTCGCTGATGGGCCCCACGCTTGGGACGCCAATTGTTGAAACCTGAGTCGGGTCGGGGACAATCGATATTTGCCCGGCGGTATTGCCTCTGTGACCCTCTAATCAATGAAGAGGCAGGCGCTGGAGACTGGAAAGCAGGAAACAAGGTTTTTATTCTCTCCGGAGGAGAACACAGCAAAACGGACAGAAGGTATCGTTCTGAGGTGCTCTAACTTACGTTTTGGGGCCTGGCCCCTTATATACAGTGTTTGTGGTTTTTATTACAGTTTACATACATATGATAAAGCTTTGATGTACGGAAAGACATTCCCGGAATCCCCCTTCGGGCCCGTTCCCACACATATCTACAGTAGAAATCCCCACCCTGGTCACAGCAGGTGATGACTATCGCGCAGCTGGATATTCCGCCAATTCATGGAATGCGGGGTTCGATCGGATCTCATGGGGTGGGGGCTTTGATCAACTCGGGGGTCCTTTGAGGAGGGGAGCTTTCTATTGTACGGGGAGGGGCAAGGGATAGTATCGGCAGAGCTGGGTGTCGGCCTGGGAACGGGGAAGACAAACGGGCACACGGGGAAAAGGGGGTTTGCATCTAAGGGCCGGGGATCATGAAAGGGAAGAAGGGAGGTGTCGCGCTGGGAACAGGATGAGGGCCTGGGGCAGAGCAGCGCCGAAGAGGGGTTTATGATTCAAGGCAGGTGCAAGCAGGGGGGTGGTCAGCGTGCAGGCTTAGTGAAGGCGAAGGGCTATGTCAGGGGCCAGCGGCATGCAAAAGGGTTCGTTCTGATCGGGGCATCTTAAAATGGCGGGTGCGCACGACAAAAGTGTGGCATCAGGGGAAGAGGCAAGATGGCGCAGATAATGTTCACCAAAACGTACTAATTTTCAACAGAGCCAGAAGACGACACTGCCCTGTCTTGCACAGCCTTTGCATGATGTCGCCTTTCGTCCGTCCGAGATCTGGTTTTCTCACTCTTTCTCTCCATGCTGTACACTCCACACATGGCTTCGAAATGGTTCATGCGCCCACATTTCCGGCACTGTTGTCCCATTGCTGGACAAGTGTCCGTATGTGGGAAATCGTACCCACATTGATAACATTTCCTTGGACGTTCTGGCTTCTTGGTGTAGCTCGATCTCTTTTCTCTCCTTCTTGAGTCGTGGCGTCGACGACTCTGATGTGTGTGTCTAGAGGCTGGACGAGACCTTCTCTGATAGTCGCTGGATCTTCTCTGATGACCAGAGCTTTGAGTCCAATACGCTTGCTCCTTTTTCTCGCCCCGCCCTGTCTCCATGGTTTTCGCATGCTCTTCTGCCTGGTCGTATACTCTCGTCATCTCTTCAATCTCGTCGAGGTCATGACTCTTTCTCAGCAGTCGCCTGCGAAGGGTCTCTGAATGACAGCCATCGCTGACTCTCAATCGGATTGCATCTTCAGTTGAAAAGGAATCAAAATTGCAATACTGCGCTAGTCGCCGCAGTCGTGAGATGAAAGTGCTCATCATTTCCTCTTTGTCTTGACGTGCCTGATGAAACACATACCTCTCGTAATTCACATTTCTTTTGTTGAGTGCATCACGTACTTTATCATAAGTCCCTTTATCATCTGTCGGTAATTCTTTGATCACCTTCCCAATCTCTTTGCCAACAAGATTGCGGAGTGCAATTAGTTTGTCTCTGGCTTCTGTGACTTTCGACACTTCTAGGTAATCTTCAAAGTCTTCTAGCCACTCTTGCCATCGAGGACCCATGCTTCCACCCGCCACCAGGGTCAATGGTTCCGGGGGGCGTAGATGTGAGATGATGGGCGTGACAGGGGCAGCCACGGCCGCTACTGCACCACCTCCGTTTCGAGTGGGTGACGTTGACATGGCTGGACTGACGTGTTAACAGCACACTGGTGTTCTGACTGGTGCTCGCTATTGCACCGCTCACTGCTTGTGTCTTCAAAATTTTTTTTTGTTTTTTTTTCACTTGCACTCGCCAGTGCTTGTCTGGCAATTAATATTATTTGTCCTAGCACTCACCAGTGCTTGTCTTGCATTCGTCAATGCTTGTTTGGCTTTTTAACTGCTCGTCCTGGCCTCAAAATAGGGATGCCTGACTTCAAAATGGCCGCTCATGTACTTCACAGGGGATGTCCTGCACAGCTGCCTGACTCTAAGATGGCCGCCGCATCTCACCCACGAGGCTTGACTCTTCATTCATTCTGCAGCTCACTCGGTCTCATTGGACACTCACCGAGAGTCTCTCGTTCACAAATCAGGGATTTGCAGCTCAGCTTCCACTTCCAGGCCACTTTCACCAGCCAGGTAGGCTAGGAGCGAGCTCCGGTTTCCTTCGCTTGCCGCGTGCCGTTCCTCACGCATCGGAGTGAGACCCGATGTCGGCACTTTCTTCCGGCGCCTCCACGGGGGTCACTGTCTTCGTCGGACGCTCCCCACTCCTTCGGGATACTTCGGGAGGACTGAGGTGGGCTCTCAGTACCTTCTCTGGGGCACAATCTGCAGGGCGCACTCGCGACTTTCTTTTGGCGTGAACTATCGCGTCGGGTGCCAGAAAGGCAGCGCTGCACTCGCGCTGTTCCCCTGGGGGCTCTACACGATCGCCAGATCGTGGAGCAGCTCATTTACCGCTGGCCTCGTGCTGTAGGCGGCGGCTTCCTCGGGGCACACGTGTCCTGCAGAGAAACTTTTTTTTTTTCCCTTCGGGGTGCCCAGGGACAGGACGCTTCTTCTCGGGTTCTGGGGATGATTACTTTCCCATCCCACCCTCGTCGCCGGTTGTCATGTCGTGGCTGCAATAACGACATACAAAGGAATATATTTCTAGGAGCTTTATTCTTGTGCTTCCATCCACGTTCCTGTCCCTACTCTATCTGCCCCTTTCCTGTTCTAGCCCCGACTCTTCCCCCAACCCCGAAACTCCTCCCATCCCAACTACTAGGCTGTATACAACATCACACTGTGCTGCAGTGGTGAGAAGTATGAACGCCAAGAACTCCCTTTTTTCCACCAAGGGGGCGATAGGAATTTAAATGGTCACAGCGGGTTCACAGACGGGGTCGGGTGTACTTGGCAGCGGTTTGCAGGATGGGCTGCCACTTTTGAAGGAATGAATGAATGAATGAATGAATGAAGGCAGTCTTATATTGCGCAAAACTTAGCCCATGGGCATCAAGGCGCCTAACAGAAATGAAAATATCATATATGTACCGGGTGCCAGCTTAGAAATACGCCTCTGCAAAAAGCCATGATTTTAATGCCTTCCTAAAAGGTCCGATAGCGGGTTGTGCTTTTAATTCCGAGGGGAGGGTGTTCCACAGCTTAGGGGCCAGAACGGAGAAGGCCCTTCCTCCCCACCTGACTCTACGAACCCGAGGAACAGTCAGGAGATTCTTACTGGAGGAGCGAAGGTTTCTGCTGGGAGTGTAGGGAACCAGCAGAGAACCTATATCTTCAGAGCTTTCTCCAAATAGTGCCCCGTAGACAAGGCACAGTATCTTGAAAGAGATCCTGGCCTGAATCGGGAGCCAATGCAGACTCTTCCTGGCCAAAGTAGCAGACAAGCGACTGGGGACATCAAGGATAAACCTGGCTGCCGTGTTTTGAACAGTCTGCAAACGTTGTATCAGGCCTATGTTAATGCCCGAGTAGAGTGCATTGCAGTAATCTAACCGGGAAGTAACTAAGGCCACTACAGTCTGTTTACGGGTTTTCAGGGAAAGATAGTGCGTAATTTTCCTCAAGGTCTTGATAACGCCCCAGCAGGTGGAGATCATTCTATTTACCTGCTGATCCATAGCAAGAGAGGTATCAATCATCACGCCCAGATTCAGAGCGGATTTTGTGGGCCTTGGACACACTCCAAGGGATGGGGCCACCAGTCGCTTGACCACGCATCCTGGTCTCCACCGAAGATCAAGACCTCGGTTATCCGTTCAACTTCAGTGAGTTAAGAATCCTCCACTGTGAAATTGCCTCCATGCAGTTCCTGAAGTTAAGAACGGAGGTACTCACCGAGTGAGAGGGAGAGACCAGGATTTGGGTGTCATCGGCGTATGACACCACCTCCATCCCAAAAGATCTTACTAGCCTGGCGAGTGGGGCCACATAAATGTTAAAAAGAGTGGGGCTTAAAGCCAACCCCTGTGGTACCCCACAGCGCACAGGTTTAGAGGGGGACAGGAACACTCCCAACTTGACCCTCTGCTCCCTCTGATTGAGGAAGGAAGACAGCAGGCTTAGCGCAGGGCCCTCTACTCCTATCTCCCTAAGACGAGCTGTTAAAATAGAGGGAGATAGGGTATCAAAAGCTGCTGTCAGGTCTAGCAGGACCAGTAAGGTGGTCTGTCCCCGGTCGACCTTTGAGCGTATGTTAATAATGACCACAGTGAGGGCCGACTCGGTGCTATGGTGTTTCCGGAAACCATGCTGCGATGAATCCAGGAGGCCAGAAGAATCAAGAAAGGGGGTTAGATTTTGATTAGGATGTGTCTCAAGCATCTTTGCTGGGGCCGGCAACAGTGATATTGGACGAAAGTTCTTTAATATCTCTGGGTCTAATGTCGGCTTTTTCAGCATCGGCTTGACCACTGCCTTTTTCCAGAAAACTGGAAAGATGCCTTCAGTTATAGCATGGTTCATCACTTCCTGGTGGTAGGGCAATACAACTTCCCTACAATCCTTCAGGATCCTAAGGGGGCAGGGGTCCAAAGGAGATCCAGATTTAGTTATATTCAGGAGCTGGTCTAGCTGCTGGAGAGTAAGAGGAGGAAAATTGGACAAACTACTATGGGGGTCCTTTGGCCGACAGTCCGTGGGAGATGAAGTCAGGAGAGGGAGGGGACCCAATAGGTCCCTTTGGGATTCCAGAGAGGTATAGATCTCAGCTATTTTTGAGTGAAAAAACAGCAAGATCTTATCGCACAATTCTTGCGACCCTATTACAGGGTCGGGTGTTTGTAGAGTACAAAGGGAATCCACGATCTTAAACAATTCCCTTGAGGAAATGAGGGAGGCTGTTAAGTTGGAAAAATGGGCCTGCTTTTCCTCAATTATTTTCGTTTTCTACTCTCTTAGCAAGATTTTGTGCTTTTCCCTTTCTCTGGAATCCCAGTTCGTTCGCCAAAGCCTCTCCTGCTTCCTACAATCCTGTCTTAGAAGCCTAAGTGTCTCTGAGAACCATCTTTTCACCGAGACAGATACACATCACAAAACTAGAGATGGTGGTTTGAAATAATATGGTCTCAAAATATGCTTCTGAGTGACAAGCACCCTCCTTCTCTTCTAGCATGTCCTCAGATGCCACCCTTAAAGACCAAAATTCCACATCAATGAGTCATGCCAGGGCTTCTGAATTTTTGGGTCCTGGCCACCCAATGTTAGGACTGGCTCACATGTGCTATCCTGTGAGGCAGAGTGAAGAATAAAAGATTAGGGCAAAAAGTAAAGAGAACAATACATTGGGCCCACCTGGGTCTCACCCACAGACAGATTCTAGCTTTCTGGTCAGGGGTGTCGTGAAGCCCCCATTTTAGCAGTTAAAGCAGGGGTGGGGTCATTTATGGGCCTCTTCTATCAGAAGACCTGGGAAAGAAAGAGGGCATATTGGGAGTAAGGTTGAAAAGAAGGAAGTAAGGATAAATGAGTAGGTGTATGAATGAGTATGCGGATGAATTAGTGGGTGAAAGCATAAAGGGATGTGTGGATGGATGAGTGGGTGGATTGAGGAACAGCATAGTGGGTGGACAGATGGCAGAGTGGATGGAGGGCAGGGTGGATGGATGGCAGAATTGATAGATTGATGGATAAAAGCAATTGCATAGATGGATGACAAAGTGAATAAATGGATGGCAGAGTGGATGGATTGATGGATGGATGGATGGCAGATTTACTGGAGGGATGAATGAATGGTTGGAATGGGAAAGACTGAATTGATGAAAGTTTGTAAAGGTGAACTGATGGATATCGGTAGGTGGTTGGGGTTGTGAAAGAATGAATAGGTAGATGCATGGATGGAAAAGACAAGGAAGCTGTTGTATGGAGGGTTTGGCTCACTTGCTTCCCTTGCTTGGTGACATCCGTGCTTAGTTGAAAGTGGGTGCTATTTTAATTTTCTGGCTACTCGCTTGTTTCTGGTGTAGAAAGATCTCTTTTGGACCATACCTAAAACTAACAGTGGGTCTGGAGGCAGACCATTGCTTCCTATTAGTTTGCTTTCTTGCTTCTTATTCGATGGATTACCTTGCTCTGCTTTCGTTTGTCTCTCCCCAGGACCATAGCTTCCCTACCTTATCATCATGCATGCGCGAGCGTATGGAAAGACACGGCCGCAAGCAGATTCATGACTTGAACGTACGCTTGTGTCTGTTTGCGTCATTGCACATATTGCACCTTTTTTCTTTTTTTATGTCTAGCGTTATCCAAGAACTTTTATTTTTCTCAAAATTATGCCTATAATATGTTTATGTCTCGAGGATTACAGCCAGCCCTCGGCATCCTTTGGTTTGTTACTGTTTCATTCACATTTTTTTCCACCCACTACTGCATAAATTATGGGAAGTGCCACTGGAATTATGTGGCAGAGGAGGGTCAAATTATGCAGAAGGGCTCAGTAAATATTGCAGCAAGAAAAGGCAAATTATGCTGCATTATGCGGCACATTTTGTGATAGTATTTCTTCATTATTTGGTCTGAGCATTGGTTGCACCTCATTAGTACCAGGTAAACACCCAACTATAGTATCAAGCAATAGAGAAGTGACCAGTCAGCCATTGCAAAGGGCCTTCCACTGCGCTGCAACACGTGCCCCTGCATTTTTAGGAACTTTTGAACCATTTGAACTAGTTAGAATATGTTTTTTTTTGTTATAATCTGAAGACTGTAGCAGATGATGGATTATGTGGCAAATCTATAATTATGTTAAAATCACCACGCCCCCCAAAGGCATAATTCCAGGGGCCTTGAGTAGGCAGCAACGGCTTTGCCCACTTAAGCCATTGGTTGACTTACTGTGAGTGACAGCACACAAAGTAATTCACTTCAGTGACAGGGGCTACTAAGGCAATGTGCTCTTTTTGAGACAAAAAATATATTTTTGCTTTTGCAGGATTTTTTTTTTTAGAAAGGCAAGTGCACTGCAGTATCCCAAATGATACAGTTTTGCAAAAACCATAGACTAGAAAAACAACATTAACAAACCCAAAAGGTTGGCAGCAAACATTAGACCTATTAGCTTTGCCAATGCTTGCCTTGTTTTACGGATGCTGCAGAGCATTGATATAAAGCATTTCTTTTTGCCGATGATACAAATTATCAGCAAAAAGCCAATAGGTCGCTTGTTGGTGCAGCGATGGACTTCACTCGCTGGCACAACTCTGACCGAGCGCCTAACAGCTGTATTATGCATCAGCCACACAGGCAGTAGCTTCTGGCACCTCCTGCTGAGGATTTCTCTCATGAGTTCATTGACACGATTTCCCTCTACATTGTTGTCAAAATTACTTGAAAAAGCCTTGCAGGCACATGCATCAAGCTAGGATTTCGTGAGTCCTTAATTGCGATTATTAAGGAATCGCAATTAAGGACTCGCAAAAGCCTATGCATGTAGGAATTGCTATAAAAATAGTGATTCCTAAACATTCCTTATTTGCGAGACGCAAATTGCGATTCCCAAATAAGGAATGGCTTCCCATTCATTGCTATGGCCCTACAGGCCCATAGGAATGAATGGGAAATTGCATGCGCAATTTGCGAGTACCAATTGGTACTTGCAAATTGTGCATGCAATTTCAAGGGTTGAAGGGTGTCAAAAGGACACCCTTTGCACCCCTGAAATTGATCTGTGCACAAATGTTGCGCGCACACATGTCACAAGGACATGTGTGTGTGTAACCTACAACTTTGAAAAATGCACTTTAGTGCAGTTTTTCAAGTTTTTGAAATTACCATGAAGTTCAACTTCATGGTAACTTGCGACCCCTAGTAGCGAAATGGCTACTTCAAAGTGGTTCTTGCATTGCATTTAAGGAATCGCAAAATGTGATTCCTTAAATGCAATCGCAATTTGAGAACTCACAATTAATTGATTGATTGTGATGGCCTTGACCCTTGATGCATCGCAAAAGCTAATTTTGCGATCGTAAACTGCCAATTTTTGAGAATCGCACCGTTTGCGATCGCAAAAAGATTTGATGCATGTGCCTGTTGGTGCCTTTCATCACTGATGGAAGAAACCCTACATGCCCATGGTGCACAGCTTTGTTGTTGATCTAGGCCAAACCTAAAAATACAAAAAAGAAAATACAGAGTTGGGCAGATGTATCAGCAGACAGTGTGCACCCTAACCAGGTTGGCTTGTCAACCCTGCCTTACTTCAGTCCTTTGTTTTATTTTATTTTGTTCCTAAATCTTCTCATTATTTTGCTGTTTCGCCTCTTGTCTTGTTTGCCCTGCGGCTTGCTTCCTTTCTCTCCTTCTCCATCCCGCCCGTCTCGAGCCCCAGCAGCCGGCCCGGGGGCAGCGCGGGCTTCCGGCGCAGACAGATGGCGCCCTGGCTGCCTCGTGCTTAAAAGGGCGTGCAGGGGCTGACGCCTGGGGCGCGTGCTCCATCGTCTCGAAGGTAAGTGACCTGTTATTAGATTTAGGACGTGGACGGTGAACAATAACAGTGGAGCATCATGGCCGCCTTCGGGAGGTCAAATTGTCCAAAGACAGCACTTTCATTATCTCCTGAGGAGAGGCTGAGGCCTGCAAGGGGCTGAGCGGCCATTCCGGGGTTGTCTGCTGCACTCTAAGAAGCAAATGGGAATTGGCAGCGGTGAGGAAGGCAGAAGGATCTAGACTGCTTTAACCCCTTGGCCGCGGCGGTAATTCCGCCACGGCGCTAGGAGGGAGGGGGGGGGCGCGGCGCCGCCATGCTCGTGAAGGAACCACTCCGTCATGAGCCGCGGTGGCGCTGTGCTTGTGGCGGAATGGTTCTGTCACGGCCCCGCCCATCTAATAGAACACTCAGCGCAGGGGCGAAATCAGCGCCGCGCAGGCATGGCGGCTGGGCCAGCACCGCACCACCGTGGCTCGTGACGGAACGCATGCAAGGGGTTAATGTGTAAAAAAAAAAAAAAAAAGGTGTCGGGCCCAAAGTTCTGCTCAGAAGCCCACGGCCAGTGCCACCGAAGATGGAGGTGTCCAATACCCAGGCTGCATTGTCTTAATTCCACCCCATGCCGCTTCCGTCCACCACAACACACTCCCTGACCATTCATCTTACTAGTTCGAGTTCTTTTTCATCACTACTTTCTTTCTTTGTCATTAGTTTTCCAACTTTCTCTTCCTCCATTTTTCCACCATTTGTGTTTTACTCTCCCTTTCTCATGATCAAAGTCTGATGATGAAAACTTAGCACCGGTTCCCAAAAATGAGTGCCTGAGGCACTGGCTCAAATTAAGCACTGCATGTAGGAAAATGTTACATTAACAAAAAGAAGAGCACATCATGGAAACTATGACAATGAGACAGATTCTGGATCAGGGTGGAACCCATTCTGGCAAAGGGAAACACGGACGCTGGGACAAAGAGACACGGAAGAAACTGAAACGCAGCCCTCAGTGCTAGAGTAGAGCGTCAGCTGACAGATTTTAGTTTCACAGCTATTCTTGAGCCAGAACAGGGTTCCGGGTCGGCCCCTGCGGTATAAACAGTCTGGGATGCCAACATCATATCAAAGCAGTGGTGTCAGGAGGTGGAATATGGGAGCGGCAGGTTTGGTGCATGTTGGGGGATAGTGGGAAAGAAATATGTGGAGGGTGTCTGGGCAGCCTGTGCATGGTAGTGGTGGGTGTTCCATGCTCCCTTTGCTGTAGAAGTGGGCAGGGCGGGTACTGGGAGCCAGGGTCAGGCTGTGCTGCTAGTCTGATCCTTATGTGATAAAATGGGTCCAGAATTCCTTCACCCGGGAAATCTGGTTGCGGGAACACACAGGCAGAGTGGCATCCCACTGGGAACCACACACAGCTTTCCAGTACATGTTAATCCTGACTTGAAGTGTACACTCTAACTCCAGTACTGATGCCCAAACCATATTCTGCCAGGGCTTATCATTCCTAACTTGTAGAACCTCTTACTAATACAGCCCTGTCAAGGTAACTCTTTTCAGACCTGTGGCTCCACCAACTATTCCAGAACTGGGACTTCGACATCTTTGCCAAATTGCCTTAGTCCTGACCTGTGTCCGGTATCTCCTATTTCTGTACTGTGTGTCACTTATAATTAACCAAGTCCACCAAATCCTCACGTGCGGTACCCCAGCTACTTCAGTACTCGTGCCACACACTATAAGTGCACATCATTACTGGCCTTCAGCAGCCCTTACTTTTCAACACTGACACACAACTCTTGTCAGTAGAACTTTCATGTAACATGTTTCAGGCCAAGGACCCCACATAGGTCTGAAAATGCCTCTCACTCTTGGTGGGCCGAGAACCCTACAATTCCTGGGCTTGAAATGGCAAACAGTTCTATAAATTCATCTAAATCCTATGATCTTAACTATAAGAAAGGAAATATCAATTTTAATACAAACTAGCTTACCCGTCGCGCGTTGCTGCGATCTCAGAAGAAATGAAATTTAAGGAAACTTGTTATGATAACATTCAATTCACATTGTGTCATTTTTATTGAAACTTATTCATTTTAATATGGAAAACATTTCAAAGTGTTGTTTTAATTCTGTTTTTTTATTCGAGTGCTTGTGGATACACAATATTTTTTGTTTTCCGTCTGGTGCGTAGACGAATAAATCAGAAGGTTTTCCGACGCGTGAGCTGGCCACATACAGTTGTCCATGTGAGAAGCACGGATTCTCTAAATCTAGTCCACACACTTGCAGAGATTGTCCTTGTGCTTTGTTGATGGTCAGTGCAAAAGCGAGTCGCACCGGAAAGTGTAAACGTTCAGTATTGGAAAGATTATGAGGGCCCTGGGTGGCCGGGGGGGGGCAATATTTAACACATTTTTCTTTTTTTTTGCCAGAAACCTTCACAGGAGTGTACTCAACAACTTTTTGTTAATTCTTTTTAGTTTTTTTTTTAACCAGAAACCTTCGCGGGAGTGTACTCAACAACTTCCCAAAGTGTCATGTCGATCGGATGAATGGTGTAGTAATGGATAAAGGACAAACGGACATACTTTGGTTTTTATATATATAGATTAGAGTAATAGTACAGTTCAAATGAAAAGCACTTCAAATAAGGCCAGATCAATTCTGGCCTGACAGGTCTGGGAACGCAACCCCAAGAATCTTTGACAGGAAGGTGCAGGCTACCACTCCCATAAAATGCCTTGGCCAATTTGATCCAACACGTTAATGTTAGACTTTAGCACTATTCACAATCTTTTCAGGTAGGGATGTACTTAGCGAGGAATTGCACAGCGGCATCAATGGACCAATATTATCCAATGAACATTTTAGCACCATGGATAGCTCTGGAGCTGTCCTTAGTCCTGAAGTTCTTCATAATTGTAGTTTACAGTAGAATTTAGTGTTTGCTTTGAGTGTGTGAACATTACATTTCTGCGGTTCCTCATGCTTTACTGTCTTTCATGTCTGAGCAGTGGTGAACTCTTCAAGGGTCTTAGAAATAAGTAACCTGATTTCTCTATGCTACTTGGTTTTCTTAACCGTAACCTAATTTTTCCTACGTGGACATGATTTCTCGATTTTGCTGTCATTTTTTTCCAGGGTCCCTGAGGCTTGAATAGTTCATCTTTAGGTGTTCTGGGGATCATTTTTGCCAGGGGGCCCAGTTAGAGACCACCAGAAAGAAATGACAGCCTGTATTTTGGTTCCCAATGATTACGTTCATGATTTTCTCATTAGTTGACAGATCAACTCTTTGTAAACTGGGGTCTTGGTACAATGGGCACAGATGCTGTCTCTAGATGCTGCTGGCAGCTGTATTGCACCTCAGTACACAAAGTGTGAATCGTGAGATACCATTTGATGCCCACCCAGATGGAACATCTAAGCTGTGGGCAGAACTTCGGGTTCCCAATCTGGAGATGTCATCAGGTTCTAATAATGAATTAAAGTCTATGTTTCCGAGGTCCAATACATATAGTTTGTGAGCCTAGATTTGGGTCACATCTCACATGCTGAATAGAGCATCATTAATTTAAAAAAAACTCAGATATGTCACTTTCAAGGGCTTCTTCCTAGTAACATGGAGAACAAGAATGGTGCCAAGAATGTGTATTCCGAGCGATACCAAAGGGGATGATGGACGGAGCGCTTGAGCAAATCAAACACTCACCACCAGTCAACTGATCTGGGTTTAATCCATCGCCATTCTTTAGCTCACTCACCACCCCAGTTCAGACATGGCCATATGCAAATCAGTCTGACCCAGTGCCTAATGGGAACAGTCCAGCCCGAACTGCCAAGCCATGTCTTCCCTGGACCGGAAACAAGCATCCTGGGACCGGTTATTGGCTAATCAGCCGTCATCAGCCAGGCTAGCTTGAATCCAGTGGCAAAGTGAGCAAGGGATGTGTATTCCAGCGTGCTGCACCAGAGAGTGAAAAAGAAGCCCTTATGAGGTCATTGCCAGTTCCCGCAGCACCTCACAGGAACAAATTGGTACAAAGGAGCATGATTCCCTTGGCTGAATCACTGAATCGGAGGAATGCATCCCTATAGAAATTATTTTTCTTGTGCTGTTACAGAAATTTCCGCAGGGGAATGCATGGATTTATACAGGGACCAGGTGACGTCACCCACTGCGTATAGCCCATGGCTGCACCTCAAAATTACTGCTAGACCGTAAGCAAGCGGGCTGTCTCCCCAATCTATAAGGGAAAGCTATGGCATAGACGAAAAAGAAAGTGAAGGAACACCCAAGCCAGCAGTAACCATGAATTGTATTGGACTTTGTTGCGCCTCCACCCAATTGGATGGTTACGGCGAAGGCCCGGTGGGTGAAACACGGGGAATCAGAAAGGGAAAAATAAAACCCCGCAGCTCCTCGCATTTGAGGAATTCTGATCTTGCCCCAGCTATATCCCCAAGGATGTTTGGAAATATATTTTTACTCCAGCAAAGATGACAATTTATGTACAAAGGGGCAGATTTACAAGCCCCGTACGCCTCTTTTGCGCCATCATTGCGTAACTTTTGTGACGCAGCGGCGGCGCAAAGCCAGTGCCATGTTGCAGGGTATTTACAACGTGACGCATCTAGGGAGATGCGTCACGTTGTAATGCCCTGTGCCACATGAAACCTGCGTCAGGTTTCATGTGGGTGTTCCGGCGCAGGGGGGTGTCGTTCCGGCACAGGAATGCCTCGGAAAAGTGGCTGAAGGAAATCTACAAGATTTCACTCAGTCACTTTTCCGACCCCGCTGCGTCAAAACCTTACGCCTGCTTGTAGCAGGCGTAAGGAGTGACGCAGCACAGCTAGTATAGGGCGCCCCCGAGCAGCGCTGGAGTTGTGTCGTGCTTGCGACACAACAGCAACACTGCGTCACCTTTACGGCATCAGACGCGTCACGCATCTGTCTATTCTTGCGTCATGGTGCACCGCATTGTAAATGCGGCGCATCCATGGTGGCGCAAGAGATGTCTGCCGTGACGCAAAATAACTGCCGCATCCCTGCTGATATGCAGGGATGCGCCAGTTATTGTAAATCTGCCCCTAAGAGACTTTGCAAAGTGTTGTGTACTTCACCCAATTTTGCTTGGAGAGGGGGGTCGGCACAGTTCTCCTGCAAGTGTGTATATATACACACATACACAAAACTGTGGACAAATATTCTTCCAATACAAGTAACTCTCTTTTGCAAATTCCTCTTTTGCAATACCATCATCTTTGTGAAGTTTATGACGAAGATAAAGTATTTCTTTTTACAAACTGAAAGATTTAAAGTAAGCAAAGTTTTAAACCCTCGCCAACCCCAACAAATCATTCCTGTGAGTAGTCAGCCTAGAACGATATTGATGACTTAATTTCAGCTACTTTGGCCGGTTATGGAGGCTACCAACGGATGTGGGGACCTAGTAAAGAAACAGCTAAAGGATAATGAAGCAACCAGAATCCCTCCTGCGGATGACTGACAGGACCCGGAAGCTCGCCTTCCACGCGCGCAGACAGTGCCGCTGTGCTGCTACTGTGCATTTTAAACGTCCTAATGCCACAAACAAGGAGCCCGGATTGGACTGTGTCAGGGCATACATTATGCGGTTCCCCGGGCGCCTTTTGGCCATGTCCGGGTTTTTGCAGTCTCTGTGCAAAAAGTAATGAGAGACAAGGAAAAACACCTTTGTTTATGAAACCGGAAGCAGCGTGCATAGGGCGCACATCTGCTGCATAGATTGTGTGGGTAACACCGCCGGGACCGAGCGGTTCCTCTGGAATCCGGGGGCCCTTTTTCCTGGCTTTGCCATTAGCTGCTCTGCGCCTCCTTCCACCGCTGGCTTTTGCTTACAGTGAAAGTTCCAGACACACTTCCGGGTTCATCCGGAGGCAGACGGCCTGAAAGGCATTTTAAGTGTTACCACCTGGTGTAATAGAATAGATATGTTACCCTTTCACCCCAAAATCATACAGCAGGAAGGAGGTGTTGAAATGCGAATGTTCACTGGGCTACGCACCAGTTGACTGCAAGGATTCCATGCAAAAATCAATATGGCAGCAGGCCCAGGGCTTAATTTGTTAAAAAATAAAATGAAAAATTGCCAGGGCCCTTTTCGGGAGTCTACTGCAGCCTGCACCACCCATTGCCCCTGTTAGCGTCGCCAATGGCAGTATCAACACAACTACTAACCATTGCCATCCGTGTGACCATTCAGACTATTACAGACCATTCAAAGCTATAAGAATGATGCGAGCGGCAGCGGTTCCTTTTTTAATGAATATTGACTTATTAAATGTTGTTGCGTTCCTCTAAAAATTCGAAAGACAGCGGCACCCTGTGGTGGACTGTTACAGAGCCGGTGTTGACAGTTAAGTGCCGATACTGCGCACCGGAAACCCCAGCTCAAATTAAAGCAATTACACAGGGGCGGCTCCTCCATGTGGGCGGAGGAGCGTCGCCCCACTGCTTTCTCGCAGTGCGAGAAGCAAAAACATAAAATGGTATTATAAATACCATTTTATGTTTCTGCTTCTCACACTGCATGAAAGCAGAAGAGTATGGTTGAGGGCAGGTGGGTGGGCGGATCTGCTTGAGGGCAAGGGAGGAGTGGCTATCCCAATGCTGCGGGCCCTGACTGTTTGGTCGGCCTCTGGGGCCGACCAAACCAGTCATGCGTACTCTCCCTTTTCTCCATGTGGGCTGCACGCAGCCTACATGGAGAAAATGGTCTCCCCATAGGCGCCTGTGTGGTCGGCGTTCCAACCAATCACAAGGCTGCCATTGCAGCGTTCTAATTGGCTTAGCGGAGGAGAGGGAGGCTGCCTGCTTCCTGTTCCTGAGGAGGCTGGAAAGCAGAAGCAGACCCAGCAGTGAAGACGCGGGACCCGGGACCCGGGAAAGGTACATTTAATATTTTTTTTATTATTATTTAAACCCCCCTCGCGACTCCCCCATCCCTCAGGACTACTCGCCCACCCACCCCGCCCGACCCCGCGCCCGCCCCCCAGCCCGTGAGCCATGTCGGCCACCACTACAATGACATATCATACCACATGACTGGGCAACATTGCATCAAAAGCAAACAATTGCCAAACAAATGTCGCCCAACCGGACAGTAACCCCAGCATGTGGTCATGTACAGCCCTCTATGGGGGGAAACAAAACAAACAGCGAAGTCCTTTAGGTCAGGGTCGGACTGGCCTAAAGGACAATCTGGCATTGCCCAAAGGGCTGGTCAGGGGGGTCAGTAAGTAGGCTGTTTATTTGGGCTGTTTGTGGGCCTGTTTTATGGTCTACTGGGCCGGTTTTTCTGATCATTTCACAGATATTCAAACAACCCTTTCCTGCAGCAAGGTTAAATATATGCAATCTCCCTTACCGCTGCAAAACACTTAGGAAGCCTGTCTTTACAAATTCAAAACTGCCCCGATTTGCAAACATGAGCCACTGTTTTAGCTATCTAATTTGCTAGTAGGGGCCACTTTTATTTTGGTGCCCAACCTATTCTATGTCCCAGTCCAACCCTGCCTACAGCACTTGTCCATATGCATACTACACCACAAAGGATACAAATTCTATACTGATCCCATTAACTGATACAAACAATTACTAAGCAATATTAGACAGAGCAATCTTTACTGTTCAGATACGACACCAGACTACCATGACTCTGGTCAATGAGAAATCTTAGAACCAGTCTCCAGTAGTGCTACAAGGCAGCACAGATGGTGGAAATGCGCTATCCAAATTCTGATAGCAGAGCAAAGAGGAGAGCATAATGTAATGCAAGGAAATCTGGATGCATGCCAGATTTTTAAGATGACCAGTGTGTAGATAAAATTGTGTCATTTCGTTTCATAATTTGGAAATTAACCTTATATGGATTACTTTTAACTCTTTGTTGACTACTGACTATGTAAATGAATTTCATTCAAGGGATCGTATGTGGATAACTTGAAAATCTACCACACACCTGGACACCTTTGGTATTGTGGAAGCTCTTATGACTTCAACGAAGTGCCATAGATGTAGGCTAAAACTATTGCAATCTCCTTTATTGCCACTTACTCACAGCAGCAATATTGTCTCAGTGTGTTTAATAAAATCTCGATTTTCTGACCATCAAAGCTGGGGGAAATCTACATTGTCCATGTGATCTGGCTGATATGCTTGGAAACTAATGGAGTAGACACAAATGGAGTAGGGGTGCGGAAATCAATGGTACATCACTGAACTCATAGGGATTGTGGAAAATCGACACTACACAAAGAATAAATGTAGCAAATGAGCTACGCCCATTCATCAGTAGACTGGTTAGGGTGTGGTATATAGCTGGTGCTGTTAATCGGAGTACACTGTTGCAAATATACTACTAAAGCATTGTGTGGTAATGCACTGTCAAACACTGGCCACTCATTTTGCACACATAGTTTTAGTGGTAAAACTATATAGCGCACAAATGACAGTGTCTGGAAACTGGGTTTCAGTGAATATTAATCAATTGCGGATGTGTCTTGATTTGTTTTGATCCTAAAAATAGCTTTGTTTTCATCACACTTCAGAATTACAAAGAAGCGCTTCATTTGTACTTTTTGAACTGCTGATATATTTTGAAATGTTGTAATTTTTTTTATAGGTATTTCAAACTTTGTTGTGCGTTAAACAAAACATAACATTCTAAAGCCTTTAACCCCTTCACTGCGGCGGCTATTCCGCCGCAGTGCTAAGGGGGCGGGGCGGAAGAGCTGCGGGCGCATGCTGGTGACGGAACCGATCCGTCACCAGCATCGGTTGCGCTGTGCTTATGACGGAGCGGTTCCGTCATAGCCCGCCCCGCTCAATAGAATGCTCAGCGCAGGTGCGGAATCCGCGCTGCGCAGGCGTGCCGAGCGGGCCATGACGGAACCGCTCCGTCATCAGCACAGCGCGACCGCGGCTGATGACGGAGCGGTTCCGTCATCAGCAGGGGAGGGGTTAATTTCACTCCAGCTCTAATGTCAGATAGCTCGCTTTACAAATTCTTCTCACTCCGTAGTAAAAAAAAAGATAAGTAAACACCAATCTATATGTGATAAGAAAAGTAGCAATTTGTCATTCACTTTCTGAACTCCATTCCAATTATTTTGGGGGTGCTGCAAAAACCTCACAGCCCTATTTCCAGTGCCTAAGCATAAACACTTAAGAGATGTGTGACCTATGAGATGGCTTTGCATTCAGGCACATGCCATGTAAGATCTTACTAATCTGAGTGATAAAGTCCTCCCACAGGTAGGGCATCGTCCAGTGCCAGCCCTTCTTTATTTGGACGACGCTGTCCTTAATGCCAGCACCCCTCTTGCTTTGTAGTATCTACTTAATACATTTGTTGAATTTATGCAAGATCTTAATTTGATAGTCAATCAATCGAAAACATTCAATCAATCAGACGTTTGTTAAGTGCGACTACTCACCCGTAAGGGTCTCAAGGCGCTGGGGGAGGCGGGGGGTCGGGGGGTTAGCAGGCTCAAGTCCATTAATGGGGCGGTCTGTCGAAGAGCCAGGTTTTGAGGTTTCTTATGAAGATGGGCAGGGATGTTTTCTGTCTGAGGCGGAGCGAAAGGCGTTCCAGGCTCGGGCCGCGAGGAAGGAGAAAGAGCGGCCTCCCGATCTGGTCTTTCTGTTGCGGGGGACCACAGCGTAGGAGAGCTGGGCAGATCGTAGGGTCCTCTGGGAGGCGTGGAATTTGAGTCGGCTGTTCAGGTATGCTGGTCCGGTGTCGTGGAGGGCCTTGTGGGTGTGAGTGAGCATCTTAAAGGTGACTCTAGCTTCGATGGGGAGCCAGTGGAGTGTGCGCAGGTGCTGGGAGATGTGGCAGTGTCTTGGCAGATCGAGGACCAGTCATGCGGCGGCATTCTGTATGTTCTGTAGCTTGTGGGTAAGGTTTTTGTTTATTGCGGCTTAGAGTGCGTTGCCGTAGTCCAGTCTGCTGGTGACCAGTGCGTGAGTGACGGTCTTTCTGTGTTCGAGGGGGATCCATTTAAAGGTCTTACGTAGGAGGTGGAGGGTGTGGAAGCAGGAGGACGAGACGGAGTTGATCTGGCAGTCCATTTTGAGCTCGTAGTCCAGGATGATTCCCAGGTTGCGTGCACATCACTTAATCTTCCCATGCCTAACATATGAACGTGTCCTTGTGTAATGTAATTGGTGCTCTTGTGAAGTGCTACGGGTGGAGTTTGCCATATATAAAACTGCAAAAAAATAGACCTTAGGTTGTAACCTGTGGGTTTAGCATGACTGTCAGATACATTTCCTTGTAAGATCTGTATTTGCATAAGCTCTGTAATGAATAGCGATATTTTTCGTCATAGGCCTGAGCATTGAAGGTACGTGTACACTATGAGGTTACTTAGCTGTCCAAAGCCTGTAAAATCTCTGCAACTTCAGGAATAGCTGTGTGTATAATAATAACTCTCCCTGAAAGATCTCTACAACTTTAGGATCAGGTGTTTGCTGTACAAATCCTAGTAGGGTTGTGCAACTTTCCTTGTAGTGATTCTGTCTTGGGTCATCAGTCTGAAGGGCAGTTCCAAATTTCTCAGATCTCCGTAACCTAATGGTTTGCCATTAAAGTCTGTAAGTAGGTGAACCAAAAGGGATAACAGAGCCCAGTACATATGTGGTGCATGTGGATAGTTCTTCTGTGGGAAACCTTAAATTGTACGATTTCCATAATCTGAAGGATAGGTCTGGGGTACAAAGCCTAAGAACATTTGGGTAACATGCAAGATAGCCCAGTGGCTTAAATATCAACCTGTTCAAACTCTGTAAATTGAGCACCATCCCTGATTTTTAAGTTTGTAACCTAAAGGATGACCGCCTGAGCCTGGAAGGAACGCATGTAGCTAAAGGGGAAGCTTTTCTGTCCCAAGCTGGAGCCTGTGAGTTCTTTGTAACCTGATGGATAACTTTTCTGCCCTTAGCCTTTAAGATATCAATCCTCAAAGACCTATTTGCTGTCCAAAGCCCGGGAGCAGAGTGTAGCTTTAGTGGGCTGCTTGGGGTGTGGCAACCCCCAAATAAATGTTTTACCAGTTTGGTGGGGGCCCTGTGTTTGGTCTGCTATGTCTTGTTGTTTTTCTCCTTGTTCCAATTTCACTCAGAGGTTTTACATTGTTCATTTTCGGATAAGAAACTTAAACATAGATAGAGATACATTCACAAAAAAGTAGAAAATCTTCATCCCTAGAAGACTCCCTGAATGTATGCAAATTTACTTCTTTTTGGACTTCACAAACATGGGCAGAAGTTGGCTTGGAAAGCTGTGCCAGTCTTAAGTTTCAAGGCATGCTACTAGCAATCAAACACCCAAAAAGATGAGATGAATATTTGCAAATAGTTTAATCAGTGGCAATCGCTTGGGGTGGCATTCCAAACCATCGTTTCCCACCCACTGTGACACACTAGACAGAGGGTCTGGTATCATTGGGATTGTCACACTGGGTAATGGAGGACTTTATGTCTGCCACCCTGCCTTTACGCCATCTGCCAAGTTTAGAGATGGCCGCCAGCCCCACGGATATCTCAGGTTTTAGGTAAAACAGACCAATAAGTCTCTGGCTCCTCAGTATTTTGTTCTGTGAATAGCTCAATATGGAGTTAGACCGTTTTGCACCAAAAAGAAATAAATTACTAAAACAATCACATCCCTCTTGTTGATTTACGGAGGAACGAGTAGCATTAAAGCACTCCATGCCAACGAGCACGGCCAGTGACTTAATTACCATCCTGTCTTGAAATTAGAATGGCTACGGTCCGACTATATCTTTAAATTGGCTATTAGGAAGGCAGTTGTTTTATTCAGATAATGTCTTTAAAGTCCCTAATATAGCTACAGCCACCTCTGCACTTATCTGGAAAGTGAGAGGAGAGATTCGCCTAAAGAACAGGAACCGTCCCTTTCAGAAGTAAAATGTGATCAAGTCACTTTCTTTTTCATCAATGTGATTTCTTCTATTAATGCCATTTCCCTGGTCCAAACAGCGTTATAGAGTCAAAATATCGAGTTTTTAATATCGAGTTAAAAATATTGAATAGACATAATATCGACTAGACAGAATATAGACTACCAAAATATCGACTAGAAAATTTTAATATCGAATAAAATGGACATAATATCGAATCAAAAATATAGAATGGACATAATATCGACTAGACAGAATATAGACAACAAAAATATCGATTTTAAGGTAAGTTAATAATAATTTTTAATATTTGTGTAATATAATTCTGTAGCGGGTTGTGGGTTTATAGGGGAATAGGATGGGAAGTAATTTAATTATAATTAATTAAATATGTTAATTTAATTATTGGTATTTATTTAAATTATTTGTCAATTAATTATTAATTGGTAATTAATTAAAATATAATTGGTAATTAATTTTAATTGATAAATATGTTAATTTTAGTAATTTGTTTTCTGTAGCGGGTTGTGGGTTTATAGGGGAATAGGGTGGGAAGTAATTTAATTATAATTAATTAAATATGTTATTTTATTTATTGGTATTTATTTAAAATTAACTTTCAATTAATTATTAATTGGTAATTAATTGAAATATAATTGGTAATTGATTTTAATTGATTAATTTATAAATATGTTACTTGTATTACATTATTTTCTTGCCCTACTGTTGCACTCTCTGGAGTTGGAATTGTAATTTTTACCCCTACGCTATCCAACGCTTTCCCTACTGTTGCAGTCACTGGAGTGGGAATAGTAATTTTTACCCCTACGCTATCCAACACTTTCCCTACTGTTGCGCTCACTGGAGTGGGAATAGTAATTTTTACCCCTACGCTATCCAACGCTTTCCCTACTGTTGCGCTCTGTGGAGTGGGAATAGTAATTTTTACCCCTACGCTATCCAATGCTTTCCCTACTGTTGCACTCTCTGGAGTGGGAATAGTAAATGTAACCCTCTCGCCATCCTATAGAAAAAATATTGTATATGTTGTGTTAATAATATGTATTACCTACTGGCGGTCGCCAGTAGGTATATATAGTTAGGATTTTTTCTCTATGGGATTTTTGAAAATTCTATGTCTAATAACTTTGGCGTTTGTGGACGGAATTGGCTGAAATTTTCAGGAAAATGGCACATTTTGTTTCTGAGCAGCCCCTGAAAATTTTGGGGGGGTTCGTCAAGGGGGGGCCGAGAAAAAAGGGGGGTCCCAAAACGCGTTTTTCCCATGTTAATTTCCATAGGGCGGTTGGCCTCACTTTTAGCCCGAACGGCTGAATGGATTTGCACGAAACTTGGCAAAATTGTAGGGACTGGTAGCCCGATGTGCCTTTTGTAGGTCTCAATATATGTGCTCCAGTGGATTTTGAGAAATTAACGTTTAAAAAAAGATATATATCTGTAAGCGCGCTCTGGGCAGCGCTCCAGGACGCGTACTTTTCGCGCAACGGAGCTTTGTGAAGCGAAGCTGATTGGTTCTCTGGCGTCTGTCAACATTCCAAAAAGTCCGTAGCGGCCGCCATCTTGTCTCTCGGTAGGATCGAGAGACAAGAGGAGGCCAAAACAAAGGGGCAAATAACCATAAGGGGGCATAGTAGATCCTCCCTGACCCCCTAGGTTTAATGTGGAGGCTTTAAAACGGCCCCGCGGGGCAAAAAAAAAAAAAATTTTTGTTTTGTTTTTTTGCGTGGGTAGCGCCCGGTCCGGGAACCGGGAAGCTTTCTGGGCAGCGTACTGCAATGAAAAATGAATGATAGACTTTTCAAATACTGTTGTTAATTGATTGTTGGTTTTGTTGATTATTTTTTATTTTTTTTTATTTTTTAAGGATTGTTTATTGTGTTTAATAATTTATTAAACTTTCTAACGCGGCACGTCATATGACGCATTACGCGACAACGCAGGTCCAGAATATAGTCAAAATGTTTCCACCAACCAGCGGACGGCACACAACCCCTTTCAGCAGGCTAAATAGTTCTGTTAAATGACAACAGAAGGGACAGGCAACAAGAACCATCAGTCAAAGAGGGGAGGGCAAGTTCTTCTCTACCGGGTCACGTTGGAGCGCTACCGGAACTGATCGAATTGGTAGTCTACAGTGTTTCTGGATGTTTCAGACTGAAGCTGGCGTTAGCATGAGAGCACCACCATTTCGTAGCTCCGTCGTGGCCATTCCACGAGCAATCATGCTAGGCGCTCCCCACCAGAAGCCTGCGGGAGTCGGGGGCCCTCAAGACTTTTGTAGAATCTTCAAGGATGAGGGGACGCTTTCGAGAATGGAGCCCAAGCTCTAGCAGACAAGCGTCCGAGTTCCAAGGTGTCGCAGGCCCATTTTAGTGGACCACGCCCAAATCTGAAGAGATGGCCGCCATTTTGAGAGTCCTGTGGCAGCCGCCTATCGCTGCACCGCAAGAGCGGGAGCAACTCAAGTACATGGTGAGCGAGACGCTGTAGTCGAAAGAGCGGGCGGTAAACAGCTGAATAGCGGAAGAGGCACAGTGTAGCAAAAGCGGGCTGAATGGCAAATGAAACGGAAAAGGGTTGCCCCACTACAGCGTGTCTTTAGGTGAAACGGATTGTGGGACAAGGTGAAGAATGGAAGAGTCACCAAAAGGAAAAAAGTTCCGCTTGACCCCGGGAGCCGGCCACCTATGTCGGGGGCGATCTCAGGCCACACCAGGGCAACACGACTTGGGGAGGGGGCCGGAGCCAAGCGCCCCCTCCGAGTCCGCGACATGACACCGTCCCTCGGGGGCCTCCGTCAAGCGGTTCAGGGTGGCACCGCATCACAACAGCCCCCACTTACTTTAAGAATAGTGAAGATGAAGCAATTGCAAATAGGCTTCAGACAATGTTACAAGCACTCCTCAAAACTTTGAACTTTCAGAGTGCATGAGTTGGGACAGCGAGGGGTGATTTGGTTTCTCGGACTGTTTTTCTGGTCTCTCACCACTGGCATACTTTAACGTTTTCTTGTTTCTAGGACATTAATAGGTTTTATCATTACGTTATGTTATCGTTTCTTTGTTTGTTGTTTAATAAAAGTTCATGTTCATCAGTGGCCTACTGATTTTCGTTTTCCTATTTTTTTCTTTCCAGGTTGTTTCATGGTAAAGTTTCTGTTAACAGGATACAGTGATCACTTCGTTATTATTGCATATGTCCTTTTCACTAGGGGTGCTCTCTGGTCGGGCCAGATGACGTATCTCTAGTAAATGGTCCGGGTGAAAAAGGTGCATCAATCAGTGGGGAGTAGATAGGCATGACAGATTACAACGGGGGAGAAAGGTCCGCATTACGTACCCTTTCACTACTTGCAAAGATTTTCCTACGTTTATTTGCAAACAGGGAATACCTCCAAAAAGAACTAATTCCCAAACAGTCAATGTTCGGACAATCAATCAATCAATGAGGAATGAAATAGGTACGACGTGTTAAAGGCTTGCGTTACCTACCCTTCACTATCTGCAAAGGGAGAGAGAATATTCCTATTCTTCCTCGTTTGCAGGTAGAGAAGATCCTTAAGAGAATTAACTTCGAACAATTCAATGCTCGATTGAAACAATCAACAAGGGGTACTGTGAACACAAATGAACGCCGCTTATGTACATACGCATTGCTATTTTCAACAGGTTGTTCCTAATGTTTCTATTTTAGCGAGGTCAAAAAGAGATCCCATTAGTGGCCTACTGATTTTGCTCGATTCCTTTTGTTTTTTTACACGATTTTTCGCTATCTGCAAAGACTAAACAGAGTATTGCGACTCTGTGCTTGTTTGTAAATAGAGAATGAACCAAAGAGAACAATCAATCAAATGGAGAGAGAAGCAGGCACGACGTATTACAAAGGGGGCAAAGGGCTGCGTTAACTACCCTTCACTATCTGCAAAGAGAGAGTACTCCTAATAGAAATGAGGGGTGGGGGGCAGTATTCAAAGCAGATCAGTGTGCATAAACACGAAAATGTTTTTACTTACCACGTACTTGACATTCGACAGCTTATGATATTTGCTATTAAAAAACCATTGAAATTCACTGAAAAAACCATAGGTTATAGACCATATATAGTTAGGAATTAGCATTTACAAAACCTTGAAAATTCACTGAAAAAACCATAGGTTATAGACCATATATAGTTAGGAATTAGCATTTAAAAAACCTTATTTTACTCACACAAAACCATTGAAATTCCATATATAGTTAGTTGCACTAACTATATATCGCGCACCCGCAATCCACTGCTGATCATGTCACATATTACATCATTCATGACATGGTCAGTGACATCACTGATGACATCACTGATGACATCTCAAATGACATCAATGACCACATCACTGATGATATCATTCATGTGACAATACAATGCATCTCCTCACGTTTTAATATAACCTCTGTTTCACCCAGTGTTAAATACAGAGTATAATTTTTGAAACCATTGACACACCAATACTAGTTACTACATACGTACTCACTGATTCCTACGTCTACACACACATTCACTCATTCACCCATACAATCATTCATACATACAATCACTCATCTTTACAACACTATCATATGCACTCATACACCTATACAGACACTTACACTCTGCCACTCATCCATGGAGTTACTCACACACCTAGTCAGTCCTGTAAAGAATCAATCACACTTCCATTTTCTTGTCTATACAGTTAAACATAGAGCACCTTACATTTTCAAACATACACTAACACATACTTACTTTCTTATACAATCATTGATACAAGTACACATTGATCGGCACAGAGTCACACACCTCCCAGCCAGCCACACACACACTCAGTCTCCTATACAAATACTTGGACAATCAATCAATAACCCATATAGTTAATCATATAGCTACTGATCAACACATGCAGCAGTTTACAGAACAACAGACATAATGATGCACAAATTAAGACAGTTTAGTCACTAACCCATGCACTCAGTGAGACACATTTAATCACTCACTCATACATTCAGTCATGCACCTACTAAATCCTTCGTCCAGACACTTATACATCTACTCATTCTTCAATATGTAAAACATATTTAAACTTTACAGAAACACACAGTCACTGGATGATGTCATCAGTGATCTCATCAGTGATGTCATTTGAGATGTCATCAGTGATGTCATCAGTGATGTCATTTGAGATGTCATCAGTGATGTCATCAGTGATGTCACTGACCATGTCATGAATGATGTAATATGTGACATGATCAGCAGTGGATTGCGGGTGCGCGATATATAGTTAGTGCAACTAACTATATATGGAATTTCAATGGTTTTGTGTGAGTAAAATAAGGTTTTTTAAATGCTAATTCCTAACTATATATGGTCTATAACCTATGGTTTTTTCAGTGAATTTTCAAGGTTTTGTAAATGCTAATTCCTAACTATATATGGTCTATAACCTATGGTTTTTTCAGTGAATATATATATATATATATGTTTAAAAAAAAAATTAAGTTACATTAATTATTTATTAATTTTACGTTTATTTAAGTATTTTAAGTATGTTTAAATTATTTATATGTATTATTATATTAGTTTTAAATTAATTTTAAGATATTTTAAAAATTCGATATTTTGACTGTCTATATTTTTTCCTATCGATATTTTGGAGTCAATATTTTTGTACTTACCTGTTTGTAGATAGGAAGTCGATATTCTGGCATTCGATATTTTTACCTCGATATTTTGGCAAGTCGATATTTTGACTTTCGATATTCTGTCAGAGATCCCCAAACAGCATATTTACCTCCTCCTTCTATTGTCCAGCCGCCAGTACCAGTCAATTCTTTATCTCGTTTTACCCCTGACAGTGTAGAAGGTTTTACTTTACTGGTGTTGAATAGCAAACACTCAAGTTCTCCACTGGACCATGTCCATGCAATTGTTTTTAATAGTCTGATTTTATTGGAACAGTATCAGTTGAGAGCAGTTATTAATGTATCATTGCCTTCTGGTCTTATCCATAATGCTCTGAAAGTGCCCAGTGTTACACCTCTTTCATCACTTGACTCGTAGAAGCCAGCTAGCTTTCTTTAAATATCCCAGCTACCTTATCTGGCTGTTAAAAAAAGCTGTTTTTTAAAAACTACCCTTATTAATATTCTGGTGGCATTGGTTTTGGTAGATCTCTCAAGACCCTTTGAAACTGTGCATCAGCAGGGCCTCTGGAATTATGCAATTGTGCAACTGCGTAACTTTTTGCATAATTATTGATTTGCCACATTTGTCAGATAATCTTTTGTCTGCTGTATGATCTGCAGAATTTGACAAAAAAATTGTTTCTAACTCAAACATGTCAAAAGCAACTAAAACACAGCTCACATGTTGATGCTTGGTAGAAGGCCCTTGGCAAAGGTTGACTGGCCAACTTTCACTTACTTATTGCTATATTTGGGTGTTTAACTGGTCCTAATGAGGTGCAACCTATGCACAGACAGAGTTAGCAAATGTAACAAGCATTAGAAATGCAATAGGTCTCGCATTTGTTTGATTTAGAGCTATTGGCACAGCTAAACAGCTACCGGACAGAAATTGCCACTTTGCAGGTGCCAAACAGAATATTGCTCTGTGAAACAGCCTGAAAACCTAAAATTATGTTGATAGCCTATAAAATAAAAAATTTACAACAAGGGGTGGTGATGGACAGAGTCTCTGAATTAAGCAGAGTACTCTCACCCAGTCAAGAGATCAGGGCTAGATCCAACACCGTTTTTTAGCTCATTGCACCATCCCAGTTTCAGAACCTGGCTGTATGCATAAAATAAAAAGGCAGATCAGGATGACCAGGAAGAGCCCGATGTATTGGGATGGCCAACGCAAGCAAACAAGGAGTGAAATCGCCTGGGCGTGACCCAAGCACGCAAAGGCGGGAGAATAAGACCCAAAGCACCAATAAAAACCCTGTATTTCTAAATGGCATAACAATGAACAAATGGCAATTCATGGGCATGCCAAAAGCCGATAGAGGAGATTACAACAGATCTTGTATACTGCACATGCGTGCTGCCTAGGCTCGACCTACAAATAACAAAATAATGAAGTAATACTATGACAAAAGTATGCCTTTTCTTGCCACATAATTTAGTCAACCCTGCCACACAATTTGATACTGCCCTGCTGTATAATTCCAGTGGCCCTGGTCTTTAGACACTGCTGAGCCAACTCAAAGAAGGGGGAAGACAGAGCTAGCCCTAGCACAGCTCTCCGACTTTTAGACAAACATATTTTTCAAAACAATGCTTCTTCCATATGGAAAATCAAAAGGTTGGAGCGCGCTCAAAATCAGTTAAAAAATTGTCATAAAGTCTATGATAGGAATGAAGCTCAGCCCATAAATTTAAATTTATTTTCCTTTAGCACAAGAGGTCATAATATTGCATTTGTTGAAGACGAACAGCTGGTTACATAGGTCAATCAGTGCGGCCGACAGGTGTTTCATCCTTTTGGACCTTTTTAAGGCTGAGGACAACTGATTGAATAAATTTAAGTAAAGTGGTAGCCATAGGTGAGCTATGACATGGCATCAGTCGATCTAAAAACTGGTTACCCACTGTTGTGATGTCATAAAGGCCTCTCAGGCCAGGCTGACGGGGCTCTCTGAGAGCCTGTCAGTGAACCCCTGTTTGTCTGCTTTGGCTGAAAGCAGAAGCATGGCTGCAGGAGGGGGGAAGAAAAGCAGGGAAGGTGCTGCTGGTTGGTCAAGAATGGAAGGAAAGATATTTTATTGTAACCTTTTTTAGACAGTGATAAATAACCGAGGCCATGTTCTGTATGACGTCCCCCATTACTCTTCTGTTACTGTGAAGTAGTTGAAAGCAAGGCAGAGGATTTTGGGGGCCATACATAACATAAAATTAAAGATGGGTAAAAAGGAACTAAAGGGATGTTTTTCACTTTGGGTTCTGAGTGACATCAAGCACAACTCGAGTTGCTCTCTTGTATATTTGATGGCAACAATCAGAACTCCTCTGTGAAAACCATCCCCGTAATTCAAAGTTACCCATCTATAATTCTATATATCTTTTTCTGCTGTTTATGTTACACCATATCCTTAATCTAGTTTCTTTTTCACATAAAATCAAATTCTGAATGCTTTCATTTTTCTCGGAGAGGCTACTGTAATTTTGTATGCAGAGATCTGCCCAAATATTCGAGTCACAAACTTCAGCTTATCCAATATTTTGCAGCAATATTAGGTCTCGGCATAAAACGCAGAAAATCCATTTCATCACCTCAGATAACTTCATTGATTTCCGGTGAAGAAATGGAATATGTTTAAGATTTTATGCTATGTGCAAAAAGCTATATTTCTGCCAACCGTCACTCCTCCTCATCCTAAGTTTAATTGGTACAGACCTAGCAGAACTCCCAGATCTTGCAGCAAGCCTCAATTGGAAGCACCCTTTAACTGGTAGAGCTTTCAGATTGTACTTGTAATTGTACTTATATGGTCCTTATCACCCCTGACGAGGCATAGAATTACTTTTCTGTGAGTAGCATGCTACTCTGGGAACACAAAAGGATTAGTGGTGATTTAGTATAGGCAAATATGAATTAATTTGAGTGGTGGACATGTGAGTGTATTAGTTGAGTTGAAAAGAATAATGTTGGGAAAGAAGGGGGAAGAGTCTAGAAAGTGTTGATTGGGAAATCACGGTATTGGGAGGTCCTAGTAGTAAAATGAGATCTCAGATGAGTCTAAGGAGGGATACATGAGGGAAGAATTTAGAAAGGGTTGTTTGGGAGATCTTAGTAGTAAAATGAAGTTTAGGGTGATGCAATAAGGGATAGAGGAGGAAAGAGTCTAGAAAGAGTTATTTTGGAGATCACAGTAGTAGAAAGGGTTATTTTAGGGATCATAGTAGTAGAATGAGGGTTGGGATGAGTCAGAGAGTGGAGGAAGAGGATATACTGAGAGAAGTTAAGGGTAAAACAAAGGGTGTTGGATTGGGGAGATACAAATGTTTTTTTATCAGTAAGAGTAAAGTAATAAATATATAGATAGATAAATACATGGAAGGATACATATGTATAAGGAAGGTAATATATAAGGGTGGACGTGATATGCGTAAGGGGTCCACGCGGAGAGGCACGGAGATGGAACCAATCTCCGCACTCTCTGCATAGCTTCGTTATGCGCCGCCCACCTCCCGCCCGCAGTATTAAAAAACTTTTAAAAACATTATAAATGAAATTTAAAATAACCCTACCTTATCGTCGGCGGACCTGGGCTTTCATCCTTCTCCCTCGCATCTTCTTCTGGGAACTGCACATGTGCAAGTGCCCGAGCGTGCGCATTCCTCGCGATTCCATCCGTCTCCATCGCAAGGAGGTTTTGATGAGAAAGGAGGAGAATGGAAGATATTTGTACTGTTTTGAAGGTAAGATGTGATCCAGTTGAGAGCAGTCCCTCCTATACCGGAATTGTAGAGTCTTTGTGTTAGACTGTCATAGTCAACTGTGTCAAAGGCAGCTGAGAGGTCCAAGAAAAGTACTGCGCCAACCCCATTCTGGTCTATGGTGTTCTTGAGGTCATCCCAAATGATGATGAGAAGACATTATGTGCCTCTTTCTAGACGGAATCCTGTTTGGAAGACGGAAAGTTTGAAGTCATCTTCAACAAATTGTGATATCTGGGTGAATGCAGCTTTTTCTATCAGTTTTCCCAGGATAGGCCTGCTTGCTTTGACCAGATCCATAAATGTATTTTGGAAAAGGGTTGGTGCTGGTGGTTTAACTCTGTGTTAAATAGGAGTCCAATGTGTCTGCTTTGGTTATGCAATGATCTGCCAGTTTGCCTGTGAAATCCTGAGTAATGGCATGAATTCCTTCTATGCATTGAGGTTTACGAAATTTGTTGAGATTTTTATAAAATTCATTATTTGCACATTTGGCATTTTGAATTCTGTGTGAATAGTACAATGTTTTAGCATTTTGATACTGACTTGTATAATCTGCTAATTTTCTGTACGTGAAGTTTGCCTTGATTGCTGTTTGTTTTGTTCCAGGATTGTTTTGGCCTTTTAATTTGCTGCTTTATCTCTTTCAGTTCTGTATTTCTCCAATGGGGCTGTTTTCTTTTGTCCTGTTTTGTTATGAGTGGCATTAGGATATCAAAAGCTTCCTGAAGCTATTCATATAGTTTTTGTAACGGAATGTATTGTGTCTAGATCTGTGTTGGATGTTAGTTGTCTTTCTAAGTGTGCAAAATTTAATTTGTCCCACAGTCGATAGGTGGATTAATATAAGGTGGTTTTAGGTATGTTGCTTTGTGGTGTTTTATGTTGGAACGCTAGCAATTGGCAGTCTGTCCATGTGACTAAAGTCATCGTTTGGAAGGTAACTATTTTTATACTTGCAAAAAGGACATATAGGATTTGCCCAGTGATGTGTGTGGATTTGTTGATGAACTGATATAGGTTAATTGTGTCTAGTCCAGTGATGATATAGGGCATTTTGGGTTTGTCAAACCAAATGTTTATGTCACCAAGAATGCATAGGTTGGAGTGATGTATTTTCAGATTTGAAACTGTGTCTATAAATGTTCTGGGAATGTTGCATTGTTAGGGGGAGATATGTAAATGAGAAGGAAGTTACAGGAGGAAGATGGTGTTGGATTGCATCTGGTGGGTGAGGAGGGCCTCACAACCTTGTATGGAGACATTGTCAGCTTTAGTTTGATTTCTTGTTTGCTTGAATACAACAGCTAGTCCACCTCCTCTTTTGCCTATACGATGTTGTGTAATAGGTTGATACATTAGAGGAATGGCTTCATGCAACACTGGAACCATGCAACACGGGCGTAGGTGTCTGGTGGGTTGAAGAAAGTGTATGCGGCTGCTAAGGTATTCTGGTCCTGTGTTGTGTAGGGCTTTGTATGCGTGCGTGAGAAGTTTGAATTGGCTCCACTTGTGAATGGGGAGTCAGCGAAGTTTCCTGAGATGCGGTGTAATGTGGGTGCAGTGTGGGAGGTTGTGCGGGAGTCTTGTGGATGCATTCTGGATGGTCTGGAGTCTGTGTCAGAGTTGTTTGGAGATTCCGGCATAGATAGCGTTGTCATAGTCCAGCCTGCTGGTGATGAGTACAAGCGTGATGGTTCGTCTGGTGTTCTGAGGCAACCATCTGAAAATCTTTCACAGCATGTGTAGGATGTGGAAGCAGGAGGTGAACACCTCGTTGATTTGAGTCGTCATGTTGAGCTTGTGGTCTAGGATAATCCCTAGATTTCTTGCGTGGTCAGTAGGTGTGTGTGCATGGGTTGGTCCTAGCTCCGAGGGCATGATACCCATCGTCTGCATTCAAATACAAATATAGGCTAAAAAAGTGACTGACTGCTGAACAGAGTAAAATAATTCAAATTGATCTCTGTAGCAAGTGTAACTTTTTCATCTTTGTGCTTACAAATGCGAATATAAAACACTTGTAATTCCTTTTGCCAGCTTTAGGATGAAATTGAGTGAAAATGTCAACAGGATTTACAACAAATGTATCATTTATGTAGAAAAATACTCTAAGTAAAAGTCAGGCATACAGCCTGCAGTGCCCCAGGGTTTCATACGTCGTCACATGGATGTCCAAAAGCATGTTTTTGGTGCAGGCTTTTCATTTAAAAGGCCAATGCATCTAGGAACATGTTATCTGACTTTGCTTCAATTGAACTAACTCTCCTAATAACTATGATCTCTGAAAAGTAGGATTGTGGCTTAACCCCTCCCATGCTCGTGACGGAACCGTTCCGTCACGAGCCTCGGGTGGGCTGTGCTGGTGACGGAACGGTTCCGTCACGGCCCGCTCGCCGCGCCTGCGTGGCGAGAATTCCGCACCTGCGCTGACGTTCTAATGGGCGGGCGGGTCCCTGACGGAACCGTTCCGTCACAAGCACCGCTCACCCGAGGGCCGTGACGGAGCGGTTCCGTCACGAGCACGGGACCGCCGCGCAGCCCCGCCTCCCCCTTAGCGCTGCGGCGGAATAGCCGCCGCAGCGAAGGGGTTAATGTAAGGTGTTTAGTGTACACAGAGCAATCTGGAGCCCTGAGCCTGTCATATGTTAATTTAAGAGAACTCAAGATGCCAAATTGCAGTGTTTTGGATATACAATTATAAAAAAGGGGCCCAAGATGGAATGGGCATGCAAAAGAGTATTATTTAGCAACTTACCATTGAGCATGCAGAGGGCATGATTTGAATATGCATGTGTATATATTATTTCGATTCCAAAACAGTAATCATTTTTTCTAAGGTGAGACAAAGATTGAATTGGTAGAAATATTCAAAGTTTAAACTGGAAAGGTCACTTTGGCCACGACTGGGCCATCTGAACAGCACAGAGAGAGACCAAATTGGACACCACACTAGCTAAATAGCGGCTCACAGCTGCAACTCAGATACTGGCGCATTGCCCAAGTGCCCGCCTTACCAATCCGGCCCTGTCTGCACCCGCTTTTTCCAAATTTCCCTGGACATATTAGGATCAGTGTGAGCCTGTGTTATGTCATTTTGGTGCTATCTGTATTAGCCAAAGATGGAAAAGAAACGAGAAGCATGATTTTGAAAGAAGCACTAATGAGGATGAAACAACTGTGATATTATAAAGAGTTGTAAAAAAAGAAAAGGAACTAAAAATATTCCAAGGATAAGCAGAGAATGATGGAAATGCAGACACAAGAAAGCCTCTAAGAGAAAGAAGAGAACAAGAACGACAATAAAGAAGACTGGAAGAAAGAAAGGCGAAGAAATAAAGGAATCAAACTGAAAACACAGCAAAATAAGAATATAAATAAAGAATACAATTTTTAAAAATGAAAAAAGGAGCGACTGTAGAGATGGGAGAGGGAGGGGTGAGGTGAGGAATCAATAAAGATATATAACAGAAAGAAGAATAAAGACAACATAAAAAAGAAATTAGAGAAGGGTGATAAAAATACAGAAAGAACGACTGTATGATAGTAAAGGAAAGTAGGGGCGGAAACGAAAGAAATAAAAGGAATAGACCCAAAAAGATCAAGGAAATGATGGCAAGAAAGTACTCTATACTGGAGGGCAGGAGGAGCAAAAAGAACGAAAGTGAAAGACACAGAGAAAACAGTACTGAACAAAGAAAGAGAGACAGAAACAAAGTAAGGAAGGAAACAATAAAGAAAGTAAAAGAGACACAGATACACATAAAGAAAATAAAGAAAAAATGAAAAAGGAAGAAATTAATGGGTGAAGATGAAATTGAAGAAGGAAGGGATGGAGAAAGAACAGTGCAAACAAGGAAAGAGAAAGAAAGAGCAATGCAGAGAGGGGGAGAGAGAAATGAAGGCGGGGAAGAAAGAAAGGAAGGAAAAAATGAATGGGAAAAAAAGAAAGTAAAAGAGACTAAGAAGGAGATGGTGCATCCAACCAGAGATACAAAACTGCTGAACGTCTGCAGCACAGTTGACTTTATGGTTTAATAATATGAAGCAAATTGCTTCTGCCTCCCGAAGGAACTGTAGACGGAGTGCGCCGCTCAGGCTCGCTTAATATCATATTTTTATGTGTTTTATTGGCTGTAGATGCGTGAAGACACCACAGCTGCGCTTGGTCGTCTGAAGGAAGCTGTCAGGGGCTTTGCACTGTCTGGCCAATGGCGGCCGCCGCGCGCCGCATGGTAAATATCGGCGCGCGGGCGCGAGCCAGGCGCGCGGTTCGTGCAGCAGACAGGATTGAGGATGCTGGAGAGACGTCCCCCGTCGCCTCTTCTTCTTCACCAGATGAGCTGCCTCGGGAGGTGGGCGGGGCGAGGAACAAAGCTGGAAGAGAACTGCTGCATCAGTATCCTGGATGAAGTCGTTGGTCCGGTCCTTGTGTTTCTTTGCACTTTTAAGTTTTGGATTACACACAATATTTCCACTATTGCAAATCCATGTTTGCGGAGGGGTGTGTTGGCTAAAGCAGAGGACAGGAGGGGTTGGGGGGGGGGGCGTTTGTAGGGCAGTGGTGGGAAAGATTACATCTCAACACCCGAAGATGTCTCAGTGAGTTCAATGCCCGTGGCTGACATCTGCTGTGCTTTTTAGAGCACGGGTACGAACCGCAGCAGGACCAGCCTGCCATACGAACCCCTAGTGCTTTAAACGGGCAGGTACTGTCCGGTGCTAAGTACCTGCACTTCTCAGCACTACTGAAAAACATTTAGGGGCTGATTCTGGGTTGGAAATGCTTCCCGGCTGAATCGGGTTGGAAATGGTTTCCAACCCACTTGGATCGGGACAGTCCGACCGACAGAATACAATGCATCCGGATGCTTCCCAATACGATTTGGTTGGACTCCTATTGACTTCAATGGGAGCATATGTTTCTAACCGCATCATAATTTGGCCCTGGGTCGTTCCCGATCCGATTTGGAAGGAGCAAATGCCATTAGGAGGCCTTCCTAACCGCATCAGAATCAGGCCCATGATAGGAGTATTATCTTAGAACAACGGTCCTTGACAAGAGAGAATGTGCAAGCTAATGAATAATTATAGGCCACAATATGCACTATAATGAGTAAGGTGTCCATCCGGACCCTAAAATTTAATCAATGAAAACAATGCAAAGCAATATCAAACGCAACAAATATGAAGCGGGACACAGTCCTGTATCCACAGCATACAACAGGGCTAGACAAACAAAAAGGGTAAGAGGTTCATCAGGCAATTTTTCTTTTGTGAGAAGCTAGTACACATAGAACCTAATATCCTAGCTTTTCTCATGTAGTAAAAACTAAAAGCTAGGATATTAGGTTCTATGTGTACTAGCTTCTCACAAAAGAAAAATTGCCTGATGAACCTCTTACCCTTTTTGTTTGTCTAGCCCTGTTGTATGCTGTGGATACAGGACTGTGTCCCGCTTCATATTTGTTGCGTTTGATATTGCTTTGCATTGTTTTCATTGATTAAATTTTAGGGTCCGGCTGGACACCTTACTCATTATAGTGCATATTGTGGCCTATAATTATTCATTAGCTTGCACATTCTCTTTTGTCAAGGACCGTTGTTCTAAGATAATACAAGTACCCTTGGTCCTTGCCTACCGAGTGGGTTCCCTTGTTTCTTAAAATACCATGATAGGAGAGTGCCAGCACTTCTCATAAGAAAACAGGTACTCTAAATAATGAGTACCTGCACTTCTGTATTTCCATTCCAAGCACTTTATCCCTCTGACAGCTGTAAATACCTTAGAAATTGTAAATAATTATACATATAAATATTTATTTATGTACATTATTTGGTTGTATTCTTAGGAGTCAACCTTTAAACTTGTAACCAATTTATGACCTCAGCTGCAGACTGTACCTTGCACATCCATGGTTGTTTTTTTCCACAGAAAAGTCATAACTAAAGCGGGGTTCTTTGGTCGGTGAAGCCACATTCCTTGATAATGAAGACCCATTGTAGCTGCCTCACTAGTTGCACTTTAGTTTGCCATTACTGATTGACTTATTGACACATCTGAGTTTGTGAGCGGTTTTCTTGGCAGCTGCTCCTTCTACGTACCGACGGCTGATGTCCTTTGGCTTTGTGGTCAGTGCATAGGATTTTGAACTCAATTCTCGGTTCCACTGGGAGGGGATGTGGCAGTGCTTCAAGGGCAGGTGCTGAGTGGTCTCTGACCCTCAGATTCAGGTGGGGTCTGGCAGCCCAGTTCAAAAACCTTTGATTTAACTGTGGTTCCTATCTGAGGCTGCATATGTAGGCCGTGTTGCAGTAGTCCCCAGTGGTGGCTCAAAGGCCCACCTGGTGGTTGAACCACAGTGTGACATTTTTTTTCACATGTAGCAAATTTAGTTTGTTTTCGTCTATCTCTTGCAACAAGTAAATATCAATCACGTTTAATTCCTTTTGAGAGAATGAATGTAAAATTAGATGAAATTGTCAACTTTATAAACACCAATAGTTTGTGTTGTGAAGTAAAATAATCTTGGCAAACGTAATGCATTCAGGCTGCAGTGCACATAGGGTTGGTAGAACATCACATGGACTGAGGCAGTATATTATTGATGTAGGCCTTTAATTTAAAGTTCAATGCATCCCGGAAGTTGTCATCTTGGGCACTTCAACTGACCCAACAAGCCTGTCTTATATATCATCTCTACAGAGACCTGGTTTCAAACTGCTGTGATGCCAATGTATAATTATGCATAAGAGGCCCAGGATGGAATGGGCTTTTAGAGAGCACTATATTATGGTTTACCGATGATCACCTAACAGGAGCGATTTCTCCAAAGAGAGGCCAAAGATTAAATGAGCATTTCAACTTCAAGTTTCAATCTGCACCTGCTCACACATTTGAAGAAAAGAAACAAACTGCGTGGGGAAAATGCGATTTTGTGAAATTCTACTCTTAAATATGGCACATTACAACGCAATCTATTACATCACGTGCTTTTACAATGCAGTCGTTACAATGACCGCGTTGTTAGTACGCAATACATTTACAATGACTAGCACTAGGGGGCGAGCTGGACTTAGGAATAGTATTATTTACTATTCCTACTCCAGTTTGCGCAATAGTAGGGAAGATGTTCGAATTAATTTCCAATACCTCAGCGCCCCCTACAGCAAGTCGTTGTTATGACCTACAATGTCAGTGCATCGCGTACTAACAACGTAGTCGCTGTAATAGCACTGCGATGTAATGACATAGTTGTAAAAGCTGTTTCCCACTACATATACTTTCCATGCAATAGCTGCGTAGGCTGAGAAAATTACAGAGGGCTAAGGAGATTGATGATAGCCTATTAATATTAATGCACCGTTAAAGAGACATATTTGAGGTCTCACTGAACCCAACACAAGTAACCATAATTGCTTGTGTGCACTCATGGATATCCATGCTGCAGTACCCATCACAGAACCATCAGCAGAAGCTAGAGAGCAGGCCGCTTATGGGCTTTCCCTCGAACTCGGAGTTCCTAGCTCCCTGTCACCTCTTTGTGATCTTGGGCAACTCAGTTACTGTATCTTTGATGTTATGCAATAATGCAGTAAGATCAGTGCAGATGCAGAGACAAGCTGGAAGAGCCTCAGACAGGGAGACCTGTGTAGAGACAGCCACAGTGCTGCTTTCCAAGGCTTGAGACTGTGAGATATATAGAACCGAGCCCTGAGAATTTAAATTCAGTGCAATTTGAGGGATGGCTCTGCTGTTTACACCCAATGGCTGTACAGTCTGTAGAGCCTTGGATTAAACTCCCTTGGCCAATGGAAGGCCTGCAGTTCTGTGTCTTATCGCAGGAACTTTAGTCTGGTTCTTTGGGGCCAGTCTGTACGGTTTGTGAAACTGAGATATAGCTCTGCTGTCTAAACGTTAATGACTGTGGCCTCTGTGGAACATGAACAATAGTTCGGTTTGCTGATGCACATGCCTGAAATATTTGTGTGACACCATTCATACCAGTGGCTTGATGTGTGAGCTTGTGAGGTGTGTGCCCTTTGGGATAGCACTACTGTTTAACCCCTCCCATGCTCATGACGAGCTCAGCTCATCATGAGCCACGGTGGCCGTGTGCTCATGACGAGCTGATCTCGTCATAATGGCCGCAACGCTCGCACGCGGGGCTAATTCCCCTGCTGTGCTGAGCGTTCTACAGAAACGGGTGTGGCCGTGAGCACCGGGGCGCTGTGCGCACCCTCCTGCCCACCAGCACAGCGGGGGAATTACCCCCGCGGCCAAGGGGTTAAAACAGGAGCCTAAGGATAGGCCTGCTGTGTGAGGAATGAGTATGTACATTCTGAGTCACCGTATTCAAAAATTGTAAAAGTTCAAGAAAACCCTGTCCTTAAAACCAGGCTTATTCACTGAATAATTTCAGTGGTACCAGAAAATCCCAAATAAAATACAGGGCTACTTCCTGTGCAAATGAACCATTGTCCACTAAAGCTCCGGAAAGATCTCCGGGGGAGGTCCCGAGAACTGTGAGCTCCCATTTCCTCCTTTTAAATCTGGCTTTTATTCCTAAAGAAATCAAGGCTTGAAGTGCTTTCAAATTTGCTACATGCCTTTATATATACATACACCTAAGTCCAGCTGCCCACACATGCAAGGCGGCAGGCCCACCCTTGCCCAGAGGAACACTAAGACATGTTAACTGGTCCCAGCACCCACCACCTCTTCCAATACCACTGATCTTTCCCCAATATCTGTTTTCTGCCCTCCACTCAACTCCTCAACCTTGAATCCTGGTACTTCTGAAAAATGAGACTTTGTCCCTTAACATTTCCGCCCCCTCGCCTTGTTTACCAACCAGCCTCGGCCTGCATCTTCTTCCTGTGGTATTTCACTTTACAGACTGGGCATCTAAGTGCACAGCTGTTGTGGTCAGCTGAGGCACTCTCTTATACAGATCAGTAAATTACCAGGTCAGTGTTCTCAAATCTATAATCTGGTCTTCGTATATAGTCAGAGGAAGCCTTTTACTTTCGCATTGTTCACGTCAACAGACTGAAGAACCCAACCACCTGCTTGGCTAAGACAGCCATCTATATATTTTTATTTATAGATTTATGAGTGTTTTATGTAGTGCACGCCTGGCATGGTCAGGCTTTGGATTAATGTGCATCACAATAATAAAGAAAGAAATATATAAAGTATTCTTTAGCAAGTAGCATATTCAAATATAGGCAGTACCATTGAAATGATGTGAACCTGCGGCTGCAGTTTTTTCTGCATGATTATGGATTTGCCGCATTTGCCACATAATCGATCATCTGCTTCATAATTAGTACAGAAACCGGTCCCCGGAAGCTTGTCTCCTTTCTGGTGAAAAATTGGCTTGGTAGTTTGGTCTGCCCTGTTCCCATGATGCACTGGGCCAGGGACAGACTAATTTGCATATAGCCAGGTTCTGAGCTGGGATGGGGCAGTGAGCTAAATAACGGTGATGGATCAAGCCCTGATCTTTGGACTGGGTAAGAGTGGTCTGCTTAATTCAGACACTCTGTCCATCACCACCCCCCCCCCTTTTCTGCACCACCCCCTTTTCTGAATCATATTCAAATATAGGCAGTACCATTGAAATGATGTGAACCTGCGGCTGCAGTTTTTTCTGCATGATTATGGATTTGCCGCATTTTCCACATAATCGATCATCTGCTTCATAATTAGTACATTTTCACAAAAGAAATGTTTCTAAGTGAAATGGATCAAAAGTTATCAAAAGCAGTAGAAGTCCCTTAGCAAGAGTTGACTCATCATCTTTCAGTCGCTTATTGCTTTGATTGTTAAACTAGTACTAACCAGGTGAAATCTTCGCCCATACAGTACATCATATGTAAAAATAAAAAAATGATTAAGTAATACTATCACAAAATGTGCTGCACTAGTCTGCATAGTTTTCTTTTTCATGCCACAGGATTTTGTCAACTGCAACATAATTTGGTTCCCCAATGCCGCATAATTCTATTGGCTCTGAATATAGGTTATCAGAGATGTTATAGAAAGAAAGCGCATGTCTCGGTTTTAAGAATGTACAACATTATACCCTGAGGAGGAAACATGAAATGTATTACTATTTGAAAAGAAATGATGCTGTTGTTCAGAACGCTTATTAGAAAACAGCAAGGAGAGTTAAGGAATAACATAGTAGTTTGACTAGGGAAACAAAGGTTAAATGCTTTGTGTACAGTTCTGGTCACTCTCTTCTCCCTGAGACGCCCATAGGATGACTCTTTACCAAAAAGCCTTTCTAAAACCAGGAGCGTAGCTTCCGTTGATGCAGCAGGTGCAGTGGCACCGGGTCCCAGATCATTGGTGTCCTTTATAATTCAGTTAGCAGCCATTTCCTTCATTGCACTAGGACACATGACATGTTACCGACTAAATCGACATGCCCGAGCAAATGTTGTATGTTAGTGCCCCTTCTAACTTTACATATATTCAAATTTTAATGTATATGTTTTGTTCCAGATTTAAAAAAAATGTATTTGTTTGAGCTAAGATGTGTGTTTTCTGGATGTCTTGAAATGACTCCGACCATTATGAGGTCCTCTCTTGCTCTAGGTGGCCTGGTGCATACTTTATACAACTTCAGAAATAAATATGACTTAGAATTGCTATTGATGCGGTCTGTGTGTCCTGGGTGTAAAGATGCCTACCCTTGTGTCTCTGCAGGACTTCTACTCGGCCATCCTCAGAGTGTTGGGTGATGAAGATGAGGAAACCAGTCAAGAGTCCAAGCTGCTGAAGGGCCTGAGCATGCTGCCGCAGATCTGTGAGCTGCACCAGGAGATGCTGGGCGAGCTGGGGGAGAGGCTGGACAACTGGTGAGAAAGGACGCACGGGTGGTATCCTGCCGCACTGGGCAATATATTCATTCCAGCATGTGACACTATGACTTGTACCTACATCACAAATGTTGGTTGACAATCCCAGTTGCTTTGAAGTTTTACCAAATATCTAAAACGGATGTATGACGTTACAACGCATACTTTTACAACGCATACCTTTACAACACATTTTTTACACCGCAACATCCATTACAACGCACACCATTACAACGCATACCATTACAACGAATACTTTAAAACTACCTTTACAACGCATTCCACTACAACGCATAGTACATTTACAATGCATACCATTACAACGCATTACACTACATTGCATATAAGGTAAGTGTTGGATAGTGTAGGGGTTAAAATTACTATTCTAACTCCAGGGGGTGCAACAGTAAGGTAAGTGTTGGATGGTAAGTTATGCGTTGTAATGGTATGCGTTGTAATGACTGCGTTGTAATGGTATGCGTTGTAGTGGTGTGCGTTGTAGTGTCATGCGTTGTAATGACTGCGTTGTAAATGCATGCGTTGTAATGGATTTTGCATTGTAAACGTTTCGTTGTAATGGTAGTGCGTTGTAAAAATTGCGTTGTAAACGTTGTATACCATCTAAAACCACCAGTCCCTTATCTAATTCTTTCATAAATGAATGAATGAATGAACAAGACAATATTATATAGCGCACGGCTACTCCAGGAGTGTCCCGGCACTTAGGCAATCAGAGGCGGAAGTAGAAGCAGGGAACCGCAGGAGTCCTACTCTCCCTAAAGTGTGATTGGAATAAACAGAGCTTTACCATGTATATTTATAGAATTGGTTGCATTGACCGGCATTGAGGAACCTGCCAGCTTCTACAGCCTGTGTCTCGGCAACAAGGGTTGTATTATACTACGTGCTCTTGGGGCACAACACGTGTTTGCACACCTAGGGCACTTAGATGTTAAAGGAGGGACTGTAGATGCTGGTGCCACCCCCTCTTTAATTCCTTGCATGCTCATGACGAGGTCAACTCGTCATGAGCCACGGTGCTCGTGTGCTCATGACGACCGTTGGAACGCTCGCATGCTGAGCTAATTCCCCTGCTGTGCAAGCGTTCCACACAAACGGGTGTGGTCATGACGAGCTCAACTCGTCATGAGCACACGAGCACTGTGCCTCATGACGAGCTGACCTCGTCATGAGCATGGGGGCGCTGGGCGCGCCCCCCAGCACAGCGGGGAATATGCCCCGCACAGAAGGGGTTAATACGGAGTGTGCCAGCGCACATTTTGCACCAGCACAGTCTCAAGGAGCATTCCCCCATTTCATTGGGAGTGTGGCCCATGCATATGAGGAAACACTTTGCCTTTGCATTTGTGCCATATTACAGACGAGTGATGGCACAGGTGGGACATGGTAGCCCATTTTGCTCTGAAAAGCAGCCGTCTAGTCTGCAGGCACAGAGATAATAGAAACCAAACCACAACTCTTCTCATCCTAACCATCCAATTAATCATCAAAATCTACACCTTAATCAATACCACAACTTATTTATTACAAATGTATTCATAAATAAATCATTATAATATTTCTTAGGAAACAAACAGCAAATACCACAAAGTACACTGCAGAAAAATCAATTTAGCCCCTAACACTACAGAATTAATCCAACCCAAAAAATGTCCCTCGTTCAAAAAAAGCCTCAGCTGTAGACATAACTTCCAAACATCATGAAGGCTAGTTGTATTTTTTCCTCCTTGTGGGGCTGACGTCTATAGGCAATTTACAAGACATCGAAGCACGTTTCAGTGAAACCTCCTTATTTCCATCCCACCTTCATCAGGACACAAAGCAATAACTCATTGATATAAAGAAAACAAGCTTCAATCTTTCACTTGTAAGTGGGTCGGCAACCATGAAAACCACTTGGAAAAAAGAATGGAAATCCCCACCATCACATCCTGGAAGTGTGTGGGGGAACAAAAGTCCCCAGACTATCACCACAATACACGACAGCAAAAGGTACGTGTTTAAACGAAATGGACAGACATCAAGAAGCCAAAAACTTAATGAAATAAGGTAAGGTCGCAAGCAAGCTTCTGATAGTGCAAAGATGAAAAATTGACAGAGCAGATCTTGCTCTAAAGTGAGAGAAGGATCCAAGTGTTTCTGCCATAAAGGAATGCACGGCTGTGACGGGCGAGCTGAACTTATGGGATAATGCCCGAGTTCCAGAATGACCAGTCCGGCCCTAGCTAGGTTGTGCTATAGAAATATCATACAAATACTAAGAGAGTTCATGCATGGTGGATAAGGTTGGATAAGCAGGGCAAGGTAGTGAAGACAGTGAAGGTTACATCTCCTCACTGCCCCTCATAGAGCCCACATAGGAAATATTGTTAAAGAGGAATCAGTGTTAGAGATAGGGCGAGATAGAAAGGTGTACGAGCTGAACAGGGAAATCTGGTAAGGAGAGGCCAGTATGCAGGCCTAGACTACCCTTTTTTACACCGGGCATTTCCCCAGTGGATTAAAGCCCATGGAAGTTGGCTTTTAAGGCAGGGGAGCTACAGGTGCCTCTAGCACATTCTCCACCTTACCAACAGGGGCTACTCCTCCGCTAAGGCGGAGGAGCGTCGCCCCACGGCTCTGTGAGCAGGTGAAAAAGGAGAAATGGAATGATAATAACACATTGTTATGATCATTTTATTCTTCCGTCCTTGCTCAGCAGGTTGGGGGTGGGGCGGGCTGTGTCACAAGGGGAGGAGTGGTGGCACTCTGTAAGTGCGCATGACAGTTTGGCAGGCCGTCTTGGGCATGTCCGTCTTAGCATGCTCTCCACCGGGCTGCGTTACACAGCCTGGGTGGAGAACATGCCCAGGCTTCAACTCCCTCTCTGAGCGCCAAACCATGGCACTCAGACTAATCAGCAACGTTGTGATTGGCTAGGGGAGTCTGGAAGCCTGGGTGCTTCCTGTTTCTGCGCCTGGAATAGTCTGAAAGCGGGCAAAGAGGACCAAGAGGTGGCGGCACACAGGTAAGTGAGTTTCTATTTTATTTCCACCAAGTTGCAGCTGCTCCTGCTTAACAAGTTAATTACGGTGGTGGGTAGGAGGGCTTCAGAAAAGGGAAGGAAAGATAGAGAGGAGAGTCTAAGAAGGAGAGAGAGAGAGAGAGAGAGAGCGGTGAGAGAGGAGGAAGTGATCAGAGCTGACCCGAGCATTTTGCCAGAGCTGGCTTTGGTTCGCAGTCCGGCCCTGCAAGTACAAAGAGTTTGCAAAGCATAGTGGGAAGTGGAGGCCTTGCCGAAATGTAAATGATGGAACCCTTTTGGCTTCAGATGGACTCCGTAAAACTGTGATGTAAGCGTTGGAACAGAATGCACTGAAGGCTGGTTTAGAATGTTGAGTTTGCAGTTGCACGCAGAAGAATAAAGACGTATATTACTAAGCTCCATGTGTGGTGTAGTCCTCTGCGGGTACCCAGGCTGGGGAGGACTTTACAGCCCTGAGAAGGAATTTGCAGTAGACAGGGTGAAGGGATTGGGGAGAGAAGATGGATGTAAGTTAACTGTGTGGATGAAGAGGTGTGGGCTTAGATGTAGCAAGGGTAGGGAAGTGGTAGGGCTGTTAATGGTGGCCCGCAGTGAGGAGAGTAGAGCTGCTGATAGTTCAGGGCAGGACATTTTGAGGCTTCTTAAAAAAAATTGTAATAGGTGAAGGGGGTATTGTGATAAGGGCAGTATGAAAGGAGGAATGTAGTGCATCTGAGATGGCCAGGGGAGAACATGTAGTGCAGTGTTTGTGGTAGAAGAAAGAAAGGAAGGTGGCAGTGCTTACTTTGTAAAAAAGTAAGCACAAGAGCCCTTTTCGGGAGGACACTGCAGCCCACACCACCCATTGCCCCTGTCAGTGCTGTTAGTGACAGTACAAACACAACTGCCAATTCAGACTATTCCAGGCCACCCGAAGTCATATGAACAGAATGAGCAGCAGATATATTCTGGTTTTAATGGATATTGACTTATTAAACACTCTTGTTGTGCTCATCTCACAAATGGACAGATAGCGCCACCATGTGGTGGACTATCACTTGAGACGATTCTGACATTTAATTGCCAGTGCTGAGCACCAGAAATCACTGGTTCAAATTAAGCACTGGAAGGTGGTAAGTCTGGCAGGGCCATGGCATTATGCAGAGGAGTTTCTAGCGACTAGGATGGAAGATGCTGGACGGAGAGAGCCACATAGCTGGTAGGGTGTAGAATTGAATGTAGTATCAATTTAATATGGTAGGGGAGTTTGAGAGGGACATGATAGTTACTATAGCGGAGTGTTTAAGGTAGCGGCAAGGAAGGAAGGTGGTATGTCTGGCAAGACCATGACCGTAGATGGAGGGGATTGTAGTGTTTAATTAGGTGAGAGGGATGCAGAAGGTAGAGTGTGTAAGGTAAAGGACAGGAAGGAAGGTGGTGGGTTTGAGAAGGCCATGATACTAGGTGATGCATTTTAGTGTCAGTTAGAACACTCAGTTGGGCAGATTTACAATTTGCGACACATTTACGCCACCGTTGTGTCACTTCTGTGACGCAGTGGCGGCATAAAACATGCGCCAAGTTGCGACTTATTTACAACGTGACGCATCTAGGGAGATGTGTCACGTTGTAAAGCCCTGTGCCACATTAAACCTGCGTCAGGTTTAATGTGTGCATGGTGGGCGTTCCGTCGTAAGGAAACCCTGTAAAAGTGACGCAGTGAAATCTACAAGATTTCACTGAGTCACTTTTACGTCCATGCTGCGTCTCAACCTTGCGCCTGCTTGAAGCAGGTGCAAGGAGTGACACAGCATGTTTGGCCTAGGGCACCCCTGAGCTTTGCTGGAGTTGTGTTGCGCTTGCGACACGACTCCAGCAATGCGCCGCCCTTACACCATCAGAGCGACACGCATCTGTCTATCCCTGCGCCACGGTGTGCCACATTGTAAATGCAACGCATCCGTGGTGGTGCAAGGGTAAACTTGCGTGACTCAGCTTACCTGGCGCATCCCTGCTAATATGCAGGGATGCACCAGTCCTTGTAAATCTGCCCCAGTGTGACTAATGGTTGCAGTGACTTCCTGGTGCATATCATGAACGTTCTGGATGCACAGTTTTGCGACAGGAATAGTTTGTTGCGCGCGAGCTGTATTTCTGCGTTATTCTACATTGTTGCGCTTGGCTGTACACGAAGCAGTATTTTCGCAGCCGCCGCTGACATAGTCCCTCCGACTGTAGGGCCATGAACAGAAAGAGAGGCTGTCGTAAATTTGCAGCCAGTTTGCAAAAGATAAAAGCTCGTTGGCGCGCTAATGCTTCCGTGAATTACCACATGGCCAGTTCAAAAACTCTAAATAGCCAGATAGTTCATAATTTATACGACAGTCTAATGCCATTTTAAATACCTCCGGGCTAGATTAATGCCAGCATTAAAGTCTAAAGCGGACCCCCTGCCGCGGCCTTTATTGTAGACGAGGCACTGTACACTGCGCGCCAGACTTCGCTTGCAGGCGAGCATCTGTTGCGCCCCCTCGCCTGGTATCTGCGGAAAAGGAGAGGATGGAATAGGTGCAGGAATGGGGCTGGCATTAGCCCCCCGTGTGTGGAATCGGGGGCAACAGTGAATGTCTGAGCTGGGTAGCACTTGGGATGACTCGTCTGGGAGCTGAAAGCCGCCCTGGTAAATGTTTTTAACCCTTCACTGCCTGTTTTGTTGCATACTCTTGGTCCAGAGATTCCCCCCCCCCCGGATTTCCTGCTAGCTCGTTCAGATGGGTGCACATGTTGCCTAGTTGCACACTCATGAAAAATATATGTATTTTTTTTCGCATTCAAGGATGTTTATTGGTAAAACCTCGACATCAGTATATATATATATATAGATATATATATCTCTATATATATATATATATATCTATATATATATATATAGAGATATATATATATATAGATATATCTATATGTATGCTGCAGGGGGGGTAGCTATCATTGGTGCAGCAGGTGCAGTTACACCGGGACCCAGAGCCCTAACTGTCCCATCCCCTGATGAATGCTATTTTAAATACCCCAACTGCAGTCAAAGGGGCCATTTTCCTTGCTTGTCCCAGGACATCCTTACTACGCTACGGGTATGCTAAAGACATTATGGAAAATCTGCAGATTGTTTTCATCTTTTAAGTCCATTGCTCAATACTGTGCTCTATTTCCTATAAATCCTATATACTGTGCTCTATTTTATATATATCAAATGTACTTTGCTCTGTTTCCTCCCTTACCCACTTAACCCCAGAATACTAAAGTAAAAAAATTATGTTTTCACTGGCCAAATCAGGCATTATAAAATTTGTGAGTTTTATAAGGATTGTGGTCTGCCAGGGCAGCTTTAAAATGTTAGCACACCTCAGTAAATTGTTGTGAAAGTATGAGGCAATAGTCATTTTTTATAAAAGAATTACTCATCAGAATCAGAGGAAGGTCGCACATGAGGGTGGTCCCCATGGGGAGGGTTGGGTGCAGGGCCTAGCCTGTCCGTAAACCATGTGGGGCTGAGGTACACCTAACCCCACACTGTGTAGGGCCAAAGGCCCCACCATCTTTCACCAAGCAGCATGCCACTTATAGTAATGCACATTTTACTTCAACTAAAAAAAACCAGTTATAGTTAGGTACTCAAAAAAAAACTTTAGAAATTCACTGAAAAACAAAGGTTAAAGGGACATTATAGTTAGGTAAAATGTCAGTTAAAACATACTATTTTAAAGTACAAAAATACTCAAATTCACCAGTTATAGATTAACCTTTGGTCTTTTCAGAATATATACGTGTGTGTTTATATATATTTGCTCTCCTTGTTTCGGCGAGCTGCCGCAGTCCTTTCTGATCGTCAGCGGTGCTCGTGATGCAGTGCTCTGCAGTGCACTGCGAAGTTAACTAACAGGTTCCCACTCATATCGAGAGAAATCACAGCACTCCAGTTATGCTTTATTCGGAAGAAGCATCTACGCGTTTCAGTGCCATTGCACCTTGGTCACTTGCTTACATACAGGGGCTTTCAGCCAGTCTTCTACATCTATTAATCTAGTGCTGTCCTTCACATTTTTCTTGAGATTAAAGGATGGGGAATTTTTTCAGCCTACTTCACCCATTGGCTAACTACACTGTGAGTCACAACATTCTGCCCTTTCACAAGAAGCACATCTGCACAGGGCCGGACTGGGAACCACAACCAGCCCTGGCAAAGTGCTCGGCCGGCCCCACTCCCCACTGGGGGAGGGGGTAGAGGAGGGAGAGGGGGTTGGATCTGCCACCGAGCTCTTTGCCGGGGCCGGTTTTCGGCCGATTTTGGTACAGGGCTGCAAAATCGGCCCTGTAACAAAAACAAACCGGCCCCCACCCGTGCAGCGCACCGGGTGATTGCCCGGTGCCCGCTATGGCCAGTCCGGCCCTGCATCTGCACACAAAGTAGTTCCACAATGCCAATGTGAGCTATTTGAGACCAAAAAACAACCTTGTTTGTAACCAATGTGTTTTTGGTACTGGCGAGGGCCTGACAGTTCCCAACAATTATGTTTTACAAAAACCATGGTAAAACAAGGCAAGTATTGATAAAACCAAAAGGCTGGCAGCCAAAGTCAGACCTATTGGCTTTGTCAATGCTTGTCTGAACTGTATTGAAATTGCATTTATAATATAGAGTTTATTAACCCATACCCTTGGTGAATGGCTGAAAGACCAAAAGAAAATGGCCACGAGTACATTTTCAGCGACTTCCTACCAAAATATTATTTTTCTCTTCAGTCTCCTTCAGGTAGGACCAGGTACCTGGACAAGGAAGGCCTATATTTGTTTTCCCAAAGACCCATTCCCCCCTCGAGGAGAGATACGATGCATGGATGGGATTTCAGTGGGACTGAGCAGCCATGAGACTTAAATCAGACACACCACTGGTGGACAATCGCTTCAAGTTGGTTGTTCAGGTGGTCGCACTAACTGCACTTCCTGGTGTGTTGTGCCTGGTTGCGGTCCCAACAACAGCGTAATTAGGCCCTTTGTGTTTAGTTTGCATTACTTTTTTAACACAAAGCCGACTCAAAGTGTTGTTATGGGATTTACAATCCAACACATATAGCGATATGAATTGGATTGTAATGCAACGTAATGCTATGGTGCACAATGCACTGCTTTGCATTACTTTACATCAAGGGGGCAGTCCATGGGAGGTGTATGGGCGGTCCCATGCAACCGTGGGTTTTGGTGCTTATCGCTGTCTACACAGCATTACAGACAGGGATTGGCACCAAAATTCAGCGCCTCCTCTAGGCAAGCGTAATGAAGAGGAATGTTTTAATTCCTATTCATTATTTTCTCTTTTTGCATGTGTGCAGCATTCTACAGCACCATTGGGAAACATTTTAACCCCTTCGCTACCGGGATAATGCCCCCATTGTGCGGGGGGCGAGGGTTGAGCAGCGGTGCTTGTGACGAGACCAGCTCGCCATGAGTCATGTTGGAGCTGCGCTCATGACGGCCTGGTCTCGTCACGACCCCGCCCACTGATTAATTCGCCCGCACAGGCGGGAAACCACACGTGACCAGCGCAGAGCCGTTATGACGAGACCAGATAACATGAGCACAGCTCCACCATGACTCATGACGAGCTGGTCTCGTCATGAGCACCGAAGGTGCTAATGCATTGGTTTTGCACTGAAAGGGACACTTTGCTACATGAAGCCTATGCTGTCCCCAACGAAGACGGACACCTTTGCACTACGACTCTAGGGCGTCTGCATTGGCACAAGAACAGCCAAAAGTGCGCCGGCACCAGAAGCAATGTGGTACAAAAGGGGGTGGTGATGGACGGAGCATCTGAACCAATCAAACACTCATACCCAGTCAACAGATCTGGGTTTAATCCATCACCGTTCTTTAACCCACTCTGCCACCCCAGTTCAGACATGGCCATATGCAAATCAGTCTGACCCTCTGCCTCATGGGAACAGTCAAGCCCGAACTGCCAAGCCATGCCTTCCCTGGACCGGAAACAAGCTTCTGATGACCGGTTTCTGGCATTCCAGCCGTCTTCAGCCCGGCTTGCTTGAATCCAGTGGCAAAGTGAGCAAGGGAATCACGTCTGAGCATACCCTGCCAACTTATGGCGAACAAAGTGGTACAAAAGGGGGTGGTGATTTGGCACCAGAAGCAAGCAGAACAGCGCTACATCTTAGTAGATATGGAGAAGTTGTGCTCGCTCCCGTTCAAGCAGCAATTTTCTTTCCTCCCTGCATTGGTGATGTTTACGTAAAACTGGGCCTGGGTGTCTACACTCATTGCCTTCTCAGCCCCTCCAGCCCTGAATGCAGTCATTTATACTCAAGCTGTCCAGTGCTGGTGGTGCCATGCGGCCCAGCTGGTCCTAGCCACTTGCACTTTACTGAGGCACTAATATAGCTGCAGGCAAGCAGTGCAGATGTGAGGATTTTTGTCATCTAAGGAAGAGTGACATCTTACCTGCAACCAACACGAGGCCAATGTTTTCTGCTTGTGGGGCCAGTCTAGTGCCCCCTGCTGGTGGAAGTAAGGGCCTAGCATGCCATGGTTTATAATACACGATGGATTGGGTCAAAAATAAAAAATGGCAGCATTTGTAGCGCACAGCTACCTCCAGAGAGGTGTCCCGGCGGTGGGGGCCATCGGGAAGATTAAGCAAGCTATTGCCCAGAGTCACATGGTGCTGGGCTAATCTGCCACCGGAGCCGGGGATCGAACCTCGAACGCTTTGGTCCAGAGGCAGGCACCCTGGCCGCTGTGCCACACCTCTGCAAGCAGTTCTCACTCATACTGCCAGATTATTCATAATTTGTGGTGCTTTGTTACTCAGAATTCTACCAAGCGATATCAGGTTCTGGGGAGTCAGTGAGTAAACCTGTAAGATCAGATGCCTTTAATCACGCCTCTGGGGATAGTGTTAAAGGAGCCATTTTATTTGATTAAACACATTAAAAAGGCATACTTCCTGTCCTGATGATCCACTAAATTGCTGTGCTTTTAAGTGGGGCAGTTAATATGTCAGGCGGCTGCCAGAGAGCGTGATTGCTACCATACATTTACTGAGACAGCGGAGATAATGGCCATCCAGAGAGCTCTAGTCGCCCCCTTGGGGTATATGAACAATATCAAAGGCTGGCTGTTGCATGGGAGGCTAAAAAAACTGGAATGAGGCAAAACCATTCACTCCCCTTCAGGCTGAGTCTCTGAAAGGACAGTGGAGCCGGGGCAGAGTCAGTTGTAGATTCTGGGACTGACTCCTACTTCTCCAGCATTTCAGAGTCAGCTGACTTTGGGCATTGCCTACTGTGCCCCCATTTATGTTATATGTTATAAAGAATTTGTATCGTGCACTAATACTCTGGAGTGTCCTGGCGCGGAAGTGAGCTGGGGTAAGGGTGGGAGCCAATCAGACGGTCTGACTAAACAGATGTGTTTTCAATTGTTTTTTAAAGAGTTGGCAGTCCACCACTACTTTTCCGTAAATAAGACTTTGGTAAATAGTAGTCTTGGAAGATTCTGTCGCGCCAGCACGGTTTTGTGAAGTTTCCAATTTTTGTGTTTCATGAAATTTGTACATTTTCCGTCCTAAATGCGACTTCTCCCATGCAATGCTTTTCTATGCATTTTGTTGACTGGTGAAATACAGAGGCCATGAGTATTCTCTTATCCTCCCAAATATAATGTTTCAAATATCCATTTTGATCCCAGCGTGCAGTCGATAAGATGTTGGTGCAGAACCCAAGCAAATTGCTGCGAATCAAACAAAGGGGCTTCAGTTCAGATCAATAAACTTTATTTGAAAGATAAAAAAAACAGACTTAAAAGTGCAAAATAAAATAAAACAGAGCGTAAGAACATTCCATCAAATCCTCATAATGCACTCAAAATAAAATCATGCTTCCAATAGGGTACCAAACCAAATTATTTCTAGTACATGACGCTTATTCTCCAATTCATAGCTTTCTAGATAAATAAAAAACGACATTGAAACGTACTTAAAATCGTACATCCATTTAAAATCATGATCAGAAAGATATCTAATAAAGGGGTTTCATCACCTGTGGTTATAGCTTTCACATTATGAATTTTTGTCAAACACATTTAGCCTCATCTTTCCTCCTACAAAATGCAGTTTGTGAATATGGACAAGTAGTAAACAATACTCAAAAGTGTAATATACTAAAACAGTGCAGTTTGTGAATAGGAAGTTGTGGTAAATTTTGTAGTACAGCAAAACACACAAGATGATGGGCGGAATGTTGCACAATGGCAAAACTTTCACCCCCAGTCACAGATCTGGGTTTAATCCATCGTTATTTTGCACACCACGCCACCCCAGTTCAGACAAGGCCATATGCAAATCAGTCCCGACCCTGTGCCTTATGGGAACAGTCCAGCCCGAACTGCCAAGCCATGTCTTCTAGTTTTGTAGTACTACTGTTATACTACAAAACATTCTACAAAGTGCAGTTTGGGAATCAGGCCCAGACAGACTAGAACTGTAATTGGTCTTTAGTTAGTAGAGAGTGGAAGGCCCGCAGTGCAGATTTTAAGAGGTCAGAGCATCACAGGCCAAACATGAGCTGCACTGGTCTCCTTGGTGCTTGGAAAGAGTCCTAGCTGGAATACTTATATAGATAGGTCCTTTGTAGTCCAAGCAGGATGTTACCACCTCAGAGATCATCACAATTTTGTGAGTTAGATGTTGAAGATGTTGTTTTACATTTTCTGTGACGGTATTTAAATGAGGTGCAAAATAAATGTCATAGTTAAAGAGAACTGCCAAGGTGCAAACCTTTTCAGGTGGGGGTGAGGTCTCTGTGCACCTGTTATCGATTACAGTATATTAACATGCTGCAGCCTCAACTTTTCAATCAAGATGATTTAAAAACCATACAATGTCTTACAATTTTACTGAATGCTCATGAGCTGTCATTTCCTATGATGTCATTGGGCTGTTATGACACTTCAAATATTCTATTATTTTGGTGAAATTCAGCTGCTCAATCAATTTAGCCACACTTTGAGTTTATACACCCAGCGCTTAATTTGAAACGGTGGATGTCAGTGGGTGCTCCCTGCACTTCTTTCCGAGGACTGGCTCTTATTAATACTGCATCAGACATTACCAGAAGCAAGAGAGGGAAAAACAAAGCAAAAAGCAGGAGAAAGCAGGACAAGAGTGAGCTAAGGGGACAGGGAGCTTCTGATAGTGGACTAAAGAGGCATTAGGTGGATTCAAGATTACCAACCATGGTACTGGGCACGCAAATATTTAATTGCACCAGCCACGGGCTTCTGAGCAGAGCTTTGTCACAGGCACTCATTCTTTTACAAATTAAGCACAGTACTTCCTTGGAGGATGGAGAAACTCCTCACAACAGGAAGAATTCATGATACTTAATACTAACTGTTACATCTATTTCTGGTACTAAATGCCTTGCTTCACTTTGTTTTCATCTTCAAGGGAGGAAAATCAGAAGCTTGCTGACATCTTCCTAGCCAGGGCAGCCAGCTTTGAGCATCATGCGGCCTACATCTTGCAATACGACAGGACTTTGGCGGTGCTGGATGAGAGTTGCCTACGGTCCCACCAGGTGGCTGCAGTCGTCAGGGAGTTTGAGGTAAGTTACCACCATTCTTTTGTTTCCAGCAACTGGTCCCATGTCAGCCATTTTGTAAAGTGGCAAGTGTATGATGTCAGCAACAAGAGTAGGTGCCACTGTACATATAATCGAATGAGAAACTGTTTAGTTCAGTCCTAGATTAATACAGTATTTATTTCACACTTTAGCTGGATTCACTCTGGGACCGATTCACAAAAGTAATATGAGACAAAAACCTAACTTTACGGCTTTCAGTCTTCACAAAAGTCATTTAGTAGTAGTAAGATTTAACTTTACTACTACTAAATGCCTTTTGTGAATACTGAAAGTCTTAAAGTTAGGATTTTGTCTCAGTTTAGTAGTAGTAAAGTTAGGAATCCTAACTTTACTACTGCTAAATGCCTTTTGTGAATACCGAAAGTCGTAAAGTTAAGATTTTGTCTCAGATTACTTTTGTGAATCCTGCCCTCTGGTTCTCTTTTGGCCATCTCCGACCAGAGTCATATATCATGGTGTGGTCCTTGTTGACAAGCTTCATGTTGTATTTTCGTTTATTTTGATTGATTGCTCAAAGCATCGGGGTCCAGCTATGTTCTTTATATTCTCTGAAACTTTATGACCTTCCTAATTCTGAGTTATTCCAGTGAATGATTGGGTTGAGAGAACTGAATAGGCTTAGCGAGGACACACTGAAGAAAGGAGTTATATGAACCCCCCCTCCCCAACCCCCAGAAAATGGCAACTTACATTGAAAGTTCTGAAGTTTCTTACAATGTATGGACCATTTACTTGGTTGCAGCTACCAAGAAAAGTTCAAAATAAACTAAAGCAAAAATATTTCCAATCCTATTTGGAGGACATTTCATAATCCAGAGAAAATTGCCTGCATCGGCTAGGGATTGTCCTGAAATGCTTGAGACCAGAGACCCAGTCGGTGCTTGGCTTGGCCTTTTGTACCTCCCATGAGACTATGTCAAGAAGCATTGTTAGCCCCAGTAGACATGGATTTGTAGCTCCTGAATATTAGATAACATCTTCATAAAGTTACTTGGATTATCTTCCTAGAGCCAAAGAAGTAATCTGGTTGACCAGGATGTTTCAATGTTTAATTTTCAATTGTGCAAAGACCTTGACGTTTGCCCATTAAGAAAGAGAAGCCTAAGCAATTGCTTGCATTGAAATGCCACATTATTTGCCATGTCCATTTACATACTAATCAACCTGTGGCCTCAGGAATGAGGGTGACGTCTGATATTTACAGCGGTGATCCTATTATGAAGGATACCTCATTTTAGGAGGCACAATGTGTCATTTTATAAGGGTTTTTGTGTCTGGGCTCCACCAATTACTCATGGTAGGATCTGGCTAAGACCTTGTATGATGTTTATCCTGGTCAAACCTGGCTGAGGGAGAAAGCATTGAGAACAGAGAAGGGGCGAGGCAGCGGCATAAGGGAGGAGATCTCTAGTTATCTGTCTTGCATGAGTCTCTCTTCGATTGACCTGGTGTTAGAGTCAGTAGCATATCTAAAGGATGGGCAGGGAATCGTAGACATGCATAACGCTGCATTTGTAAGCCATCTCTTATTATACATAGATTATTACCACATTACAAGCAGGACATTTGTCTTCCTCATTGAGAAACAGCCACTTTTCAAAGTACAAACAGAGCTTACCTCCCCTTAGTTTCATTATCATGTCTTTTAAAGTTCTTTATTTGTTAAACTACCCATGATATGTGGGTAATGTACGTGTGATTTGCAATAGTTAATATAAATTCTAGATGCTCTTTTCACATTTCTAGTTGTAACTTTTTGTATAGCACTCACACAGTCATTAGGCTGCTTCAAGGCACTAATAAAAACATGACATGCTAAAACTGCACTCACGTCCTGTGGCGGCCAATGTGTCATAAATAAGTGTATTTCACATATTCCATCATCACTTATATTAACCTCATGAGTTCAAAATATCAGCATATCACCAGCACCAGCCTTCTTGATCAAGCTTTGCATTCCTGTAGGTTTTACTACATGACAGACAGTATGGAATGATTATTGAAGCATGCATTACTTTTAAAATTCACTCTTTTGTATTGCCTTAGACATTTACCACTTTTCAATGACAGGAAGAGGAACCTGAAACACATACATATATATGCATACAAATAAAATATTTACATTTTCTTTTTATTGTTTTGAAAAACCTTCACTCCCACCCATCTGGCTCCTCCCGAACCTTCTGACAACGATGAACTCTCAAACATCCTTCGAGTCTTCCACCCCTCATTTTTAGCCATGCCACCCAACTAACAAGCACATGTGACCATTACTTAAAAGAACAACTCACTACTTCCCCTTTTTAACCCCTTCGATGCTGATGACGAGCTGAGCTCGTCATCAGCTATGGCGTTCGTGTGCTGATGACAAGCTGAGCTCGCCATGTAACGCCGGTTTTTCTAAAAATCCAGCGCACAGCGGGAAAACCGCTAGCGCGCAAGGGGTTAAATCCACTCCTATCATTCTATCCCTATCCCAAAGTCTTCCAAACACACAAGAAATCAAGAGCACAATCGTGACACAACTAATGCACAAGAAAAAACAAAAGAAAACAATTGTATTAGGCTACTAAGTACTCATTTTGGTTTCGGGAGCAGGGTGCTACTTGCCGAAAGCAGCACTTCAATGCCTAGTCAGGAGTCGTAAGCGCTATATAAATACATTTACAATAGATTGTAAATAATTTCTTTCTTATTTGGTTGCATTGCAGTTTGCACCTCAGCTATAACTGAGAAGGAGGGTATGTTGTGGTGGCAAAAAGTGATGAAGTGATGTTACTGTCTATGTTAATTAGATCACCATCTACTTTTCCAGGACTTATTTGCTGCTTTCTAGGGGCAAGATCGTGCAACTTGGGTGGTCAGCACTGGTTGGTTGGCGCTAGACAAAATTAATATATAAGTAACTTATCAGTACTGTCTGAGACAGGTTGATTCATTAGTTTGTTCCATGATGAGTGTGAGTATCCTGCAGGGCCAGGCATGGCACTTCATCCTCATTTATTTATTTTTTGCAGTTTTTCTATAGCGTGAACTGAATATGACTCGTTACTACGCAAGTCATTACATTATGTGGCATTACAATGCGGTCGTTACAACGACGTGTTGTTACCAGGCAATGCCATTACTACACAAGTCATTACATCGACTTGCAGTAGATGGCGTGCTGACATTAGAAATATATAATTTACTGTTCCAACTACAGCCTATGCAACAGTAGGGAAGGTGTTGGAAAAGTAAACTATACTATTCCATATGTTAGCGCGCCATCTACTGCAAGTCGATGTAAAGACTTGCGTAGTAATGGCATTGCGTGCTAAGAACGCGTTTGTTGTAACAACCGCATTGTAATGGCATCGCGGTGTAATCACCACGATGTAAAGGTCGTTTCCCGCGTGTGAACCTGACCCAAAGTTATTGGAGAGCTGTACATGAGCACCATTTACATTACACAAGGACACATTCATTGTTGGGAGGCACGGGGAGATTACGTGATTGGACTTGCCCATATAACTGGGGGCTGAGCACCAGCAATAATTTGTTGAATCTGGTTCCAATAGGCGCAGGTTTGTAACGAGAGTAACGCTACTGAAGGCTACGGAGGCAAGTTGCTTTTTATGACGGAGAGTATCATCCACAGTCTTGCCCACTGTAGAGTGAACCAACTCTCATCAGATATCTCCAGCAATATATGTCATAGATGCCAAAAGACCGGATTCAGGTGGAAGATTCACAATTTCTTTACGCCCAAATGACTTTATTGTTGCCTGTTTCCAGCCTAAAGTTGCCTCTGCTTCAATATAAGTCAGTGGTGGAAATACATTCCCTGATTTATTTTTATTTTTAAATCTTCCACTTTCCTGTTCTGAAATGTTGCCTTGCATGCCTAGGTACACCTTGCAGTCAGGCGTGCAGCACAAGTGTTATTCCTGACCCTAGAGAAACACTAGGAGACGCCATTTCTACACCTCCGAGTCCCACTGATTAATGGGGTGTCCGCTCTACCAGTCAGGAGGTTAATCCGGCCCCTGTCGTCGAGGTCGTAAATCACTTCCGGGTTCCGTTCTCATCTGTCTGTGGCATTTCTTCCAAACAATTACCCCCCGTTCGCCGGCAGCAGTGTAGGAATGAATCCCAGGGGGCCCTGCACAACCAGGCCCCTTCTGCAGACCCAGGAACTAGCGACTCGTCTTTAATATTTCGCCTCAATTTATTACTTACAGAAGCACTTAATGGGGTTTTGATTTGGGTCATAAATCTGGCGCGGGTGCGAGAGGGGCGCGCCCTGCCACCCCCTGGTTGGATGTCATTCCCTTGCTAATCGACTGAGATAACATGGGAACATAGGAGTAAATAATCATAAACTTAATGTTCTTTATTAAAATTGATGCGCCAAAGAGGCGCTTTACGGATATTTGAAGATGCTTCCTAAGGGCGAATAGTTTCTACGTGTGCACACTGAACCGACACTTGGGGTGTCTGTCTGTGTGTGTCTGTGCGTCTGTCGGGAGATATAGAGGGACTGTATGTTATTGAATGTCTGTGTGTTAGGAAGCATCTCAGAGACCCTATAAGAGGTCCTCTCTGCATGTTAATGGCAGTGACTCACATGAGTGTCTGTACACAGCACTTGAAATGGAAAAATAGAAGTGCAGCTCCTCTGTACCAGAGCAGCTGCTTGTTTATGAGAAGTACAGATACTCTCCAATTAAAGGTATTATGTTTTTTGTGAGAAGTGCTGGTACTCTCCAATTAAAGGTATTATGTTTTCTTGAGAAGTGCAGGTACTCTCCAATTAAATGTATTATGTTTTCTTGAGAAGTGCAGGTACTCTCCAATTAAAAGTATTATGTTTTTCTTGAGAAGTGCAGGTACTCTCCAATTAAAAGTATTATGTTTTTCTTGAGACGTGCAGGTACTCTCCAATTAAATGTATTATGTTTTCTTGAGAAGTGCAGGTACTCTCCAATTAAAAGTATTATGTTTTTCTTGAGAAGTGCCGTTACTCTCCAATTAAAGGTATTATGTTTTTCTTGAGAAGTGTTGTTACTCTCCAATTAAAGGTATTATGTTTTTCTTGAGAAGTGCTGTTACTCTCCAATTAAAGGTATTATGTTTTTCTTGAGAAGTGCCGGTACTCTCCAATTAAAGTTATTATGTTTTTTCTTTGAGAAGTGCAGGTACTCTCCAATTAAAGGTATTATGTTTTTTCTTTGAGAAGTGAGTGCATGTACTCTCCTTCTCAAAATAAAACAAAGTGCATGTACTCAGTACTCTACGGTTCCAGCCCATGTAAAGCACTGCCTATACATGTGTGAAGTTGGGCATAAGAGTGGTGTCAATCTGCACGGATCTGTTTCAAGGCCAGAAAAAATCGACAGTGGTTCACATTAATAACTGGCGGGTGCAAATACGCTGGGTGCAAGATATTTTGCACCACTGTTCGTCTTCAGTTTCTGGATCCGGAATGCTGCCAAGCCTGCCTGGAACAGGGACGGTAATGAACTGATTCTCACTGGTTTGAGGTGAGATCTTTAAGTCTCTTGCAATCCACGTACGAATGGAATCCAGTGAAAACAAAGTGGAGGGCCTTTCCCATCTGTGTACCCAGGATCTGGAACAATATATCTGTGTCCATCAGGACAGCCCAAAGGCTGCTCCAATTTAGGGAAGAGTTAAACACTCACCTCTTTAAAGAACACATCACACTCCATAACCAGCTACCTCTCCTGTCACTGACCCTGTGCTTGTCTTTGACCCTGTACATTACTCCATTGCCTTTTGGCTAGGTTCACACTATAGAAGTACCCCTTACATACATACGTACATTCACAAAGCTCTGATGAGCCTGAAGTGGAATCCCTAACCCGTTGCAGTACGCTGACGTGTCAGTCTGTTATCCCAGTCCTTACATGGGCCAGTGACTCCTGCGGGTTCCAGTCACAGTGCTACAATATTTGAAGACACTGGCACGTGGCAATCCAACAAACAAGTGCTTTGGATCACTCCTAATGGTCGGTCATGTTGCGGGTGTGTGTGAGTGCTTTGAGTGTACCTTCAGATTTTGTTTGTGTGAGGGAGAGAGAGAGAAAGAGAGAAAGAACAGGGCAATTGCCCATGGCTTGGGCAGTCATCCTTAGGCAAGCCTCAGCAATGCAGGCTTTCAATAACCGGTGCGAGCTTCCACTGTGCTGTCTACAGTTCTTGAAGGTGAAGTTGTGTTGACATTTTTTATCAGCTTTTTACAAAATACAATATACAGTACAATATTTGAAGTTGGTGTTAATGATGAACCTAATTTGTTTGCTCAAGTAGAGCTGAAGTGTGACTTGCAGCCAGATTCATCATAGTAAAATGGGCTCGCAAAGGGCCAGATTCTGAGAATCTGGCCCTTTGCAAGCGCTATTTTTGCATTTGGGATTCATCATCCCAAATGCAAAAATCGCAAATCTAGAACTCGCTAAATTGCGATGAATTGCATTTAAGGAATCTCAATTTGCGATTCCTTAAATGCAATTCATGAACCATTTGAAAATTGCAAATTCGCAATCTGGGGCCGCTATTTACCGCAAAGTATAACTACGTGGTAAATAGCGAAAACTTAGAAAAATGCACTTTAGTGCATTTTTCTAAGTTGTATGTTACACACACACATGTCCTTTGGACATGTGTGTGCGCAACATCAGTGTACATTATCATTTCAGGGGTGCTACAGGGTGTCCTTTGGACACCCTGGCACCCTTGAAATCGCTTCCTTATTTGCGATTCGCAAATTGCTAATCGCAAATAAGGAATGACTCCCCATTCATTCCTATGGGCCGGCCCATAGGAATGAATGGGAAAGCCATTCCTTATTTGCGATTAGCAATTTGCGAATCGCAAATAAGGAAGCAGTAGAAATCGCAAAAAAGATTGTGATTTCTACATGAATCCCGTTTTGCGAGTCTTTAATAGCGATTCCTTAATAATCCCTATTAAGGACTCGCAAAACATGACAATGATGAATCTGGGGGTTGGTCCTGCGTTACAACAATAAGAATACTCAAACGAATCTCAGCTACTGGCTCAGGGTCGCATTCCATGCCATTGTTTTACACCCACCGTGCCACTCTATACAGAAGCCTGCCAAATGCAAATCAGTCTTTGTCCTGCCCTATTGGGAATGGCCTAACACTCTAGGCATTCTGGCAGATGGGAAGCACTGGATACCCATTTATGGAGCTGCCCTTGTATTTTGCTGTTGACTTTGGATTTAATTTTAGAACGGTGCTTGACATCCAGTTCTGTATGAGGGCAAAGCAGGTCCTAAGCAACCCAAAATTGTTGGCAAAGGAGGTGTTCATTGTAATTTCTGAATCTTCGAAATGTTGATGATGCTTGATTTCATTGTCTGTTAAGCGGTGCTCCGATGGGTTCTACATAAAGGTTGAAGATTGCAGGAGAGAGCCTAGGTCCCTGGACCACTCCATAGGTGACAGGTAACTCCTGAGATACTGAGGTGCCCAAGTAGATGAGTTATTGTCAACTGGAGTGATCAATGTAACCCCCAGAACAGCTGCATGTTTCCAGATTGTTTCTTAGGGATTTGTGGTCAGTGTCAAATGTTTCAGAGTGCCAAGCAGAATGATCAGGAAGGGATTACATGTGTTGCTGATGATGACTGTGTTGTCCATAGGATGGCTCTGTACTGTTATCTGAAACCGAGTTAGTAGGTAGTTACTAGTTAGCTAGAATTGTTGTGACTGATTAAAGTTCTTCCCACTAGAGGTCATTATTCTTCCAAGGAAACGTTGAGCAGATCACAAGTGCAAACAACTTCGCTGTCCACCGATACCATTTACAGATTGTAAGAGTAGAATCAGTAGGGGTCGTAATAGTCATATTTGTTGTAGTAGAGATAGCAGTGTTGATATTAGTTTTATCATATATGTAGTACTGATAAAGCTTTTTAATGGTAGTACCATTACTTATAAGGCTGCCACTGACATAAGAAGAAGCCTTTAATAAGCAATTGCACTCAAGTTATAATAACTAGCTCATAATTACGTATAATAATTGCCTCGTGACATCTATTACCGTCACCCAGGGCCTGGCCTTAAACCATATGCCAACTCAGATACCCCATGAAAGGAGGACTCACATTTCGACTCCTCTCTATACTTTTCTATAATAGTATACTGTCATTAGCTGAAACACATTGAATGCCTGAAAAACATTTCTTCTGTGGTGATTGCCTCTTAGTGGTTCACACCTGAGAACTGGAATATCCACTGATATTCTGAAACAAGCATCTATCTTTTCTTCATTTAATTGCTTCAAAACATAAGCTTGTCTCAATTTAGAATCTGCATATGTGCTTTACATTATTCGCATAGAACATATTCCACAGTTATTTTGCCTAATTGCAGCAGGACAATATATTTCCTAGGAGGGGTTATCAGGTCATCATTCATTGGGAAGGAGGAGACGAGAGAGAATAAGCATGCATTATACAAAATAAATGACCCCCTTCTATGTGTTAAACTTATGTCAACTTAAGGAACATGGCTTTCAATGTAATTTTTGTTTAATATGATAGTTCCTTGCAACATCCTTAAAATAGAGAAGAGGGAACTTTTTCTCAGCCAAGTTATTAGTATTGATATATTGCCAACACTGTTGTTAAGCATTCTTGTCCTTTCTTTCCTCTGGGGAGCAGCAGAACCCAGACTGGGGTCGAGTGAATGTGAAACACCAACTGCTGAGGGTGATCGAGCGAGTGTTCCAGTATCACATGATCCTGACAGGTGAGTATTATTCAGTGATGTCTATCCGCATTCTAACTTCAGGCAACTATGCTCCGCGTCCCTCTATCTAGCACCCCCCCGCATTAAAAAAAGCTGGAGCTGCGGTCGCGCCTTTTCCTACTTGGCCGCCAAACACTGGAACGAACTCCCTCTGCAACTCTGATCAACACCCACCCTCCAAGAGTTCAGAAAGAAACGGAAAACCTGGCTGTTCGCCAGACAGCCCGCAAAAACAAGATGTCTCCTCCAAGCACCTAGATACCCTTGCGCGTGATAAGCAGCGCTTTACAAATATTATTGTATTGTATTGTAAGCAGGGACAGGAAGCACAAGGGCCAGTGGAGGTACTTATGGACAGTGGGAGTGAAGTTTACCTGTTTTGGGTGAGCTTAGGGAGAGGGGTGCAAATATATTTATAGCCTACATGCTGCAGACAGTAACTGCTGTTAATTAATCACCCTTCCCCTTATTATGCACCTGTCTTTCCTGAGGCTCATATTTGTCTACCGAGCCCCTAACAGTGTTTAAATACCGCAGCATAGGCCGTTAACTAGTCTTCACATCCTGCCCAGTGGGCAGCGTTGCATAAACATGCACGGGTTTAAGCACACTAGAGGTTTCACAACATGCATGAGGCAACAGACATTTAGGAGCAATGTATATGTTGCATTGTTCGCATGCACATGTTCTCGTAACTTGAATGCCTTTAGAAATGTTCAGGCTCAAATACACACATGGCTTTTGATGTACTCATGACTATAGACATATATAAGGTCAGGGATGCTCAGGTCTTCATAATATAAGTAATGTTGAGAAATGTGTGTCTTCACGGGGCAGGAACGTTGGGGCCGATACACAGATCTAACTTAAGACAAAATCCTAAACTTACTACTTTTGGTATTCACAGAAGTTAGGATTATGTATTAAATTTGTCTTAAAACAGATTTAAGACAAAATCCTAACTTCTGTGAATACCAAAAGTAGTAAGTTTAGTATTTTGTCTTAAGTTAGTTCTGTGAATCGGGCCTGTTGATTCTCCATTCAGGGGTAACAGTGAAGTTGTCTCGGAGCCTGCAGCTTGCGCGACACTCTAGATTTCATGCAGGCCTTTAGAGACCCATGTCTTTGCAAGACCAGCTCCATGGCTTGATTTAGCAATCTCTGCCAGAGCAGCCCACCAATATCTAGAGCTTTTTGGTGGTTAAAGAAGTAGCAATTGCCACTTACAGGAAGAGGTCTTGTATTTATGGTAGGAGTGTGGGGGGCAGAGAGTGCAGGACGGAGGGCACCATTATACATTAGATAGACATGTTACTGATTCCATGTAAGGACGCTGCAGCCATCAGGAAAATGACTGTGTAAGCTCTGTGTAACTCATCCGAGAGGCCTCACTTGGTCTACTGTGTCCAGCTTGGAAGCACTCATCTGCCGTCACATAAGGAGCAATGGTTGGCATTTAAGATCTGTTGAGATTGTGCACGCAAAATCAGAAATCATAGACTCTCAAAGACTGAAAAACGAATCAACTAGAGGAGAAGAGGACTATGTCTCACTGGTATTAAAATGGCCACTCAGTGAAAGACATCACAGTGCAACCTCAAAGCCAAACAGACATCACCAAAAAAAAAACAGCATTCTGTAATGACTATTGTTGGTGATTGTTAGTGATGCAGACTGAGTTATGAGAACTACTTGCATTTCTCTAGATAAAATGTGGAGAAAAACAAGCTTTGGCAATGTTGATTCTCAGCCTTTTGACAATCTCAAAGTTTTTATATTTTGTCATAATGTGTGCAACATTTTAATGTTGGGAAAGGCCTTCATCAGCCTAAAAAACATTGGCTAAAAGCAAAAATATTTTGGTGTGCAAAAATACACACATTGAAAAGTATTCCCTCGCCCTGAAGGGAACTTGGTACATGCATATGGTCCTGTAAAAAGGTAGCTTACACTCATCGTGAAGTTAGCCAATGGCTGCACCGGGCTAGCCCACTGCCCCATGCAGTATGCTGTACAGGACGTAAAAAAACTGAAATGACACAATTACAGACCAATGGTTGAAGAAAGATGTCTGAGAGCCCCTAAAAAGTAAGTATATTATACATATAATTCTAGTGCCAGATCTAAAAACAGCTCTCTTTTCCGAGCCCTGTGTCACTAACAATCGCCAACAATAGGCAACTTAGCATGTTGGTTTATTTGATGATGTCAACTGGCCTTTTGAGGTCTATTATGACATTGTACACTGGATGGCCGGTTTAATGCATTTGGAAGGGCAACATGAGAGGTGGCAGTAAGGCAAGAGACCAAGACTAACGAAACGTTAAAGGATACTCAGAAGTAACATACTAAATATCTGCCTCCCCAAAAGAGCAGTAATTACGAGAAAGTGCCAAACCGGCTGGTCCGGACTGGCTACCTGGCGTTTGGTGTTCTGCCGAGCTGGGGGCTGATTTCATTGATTGGGACCTGCGTGTGCTGGAAAAAATGTGTTTTGCTTTGTTTATTCTGAAGTACATGCAGGTCTCCATTAACTAAATCAGCCCCCACCACAGTGAAATTGGCCTCCAGCTCGGCAGCACACCAAAACGCCCGGTGGCCAGTCCAGCCCTGCAAACCGGAGATCATTCAGCATGCCGATAGTAATAGATTGCACTGCATTGGACTACAATATTGCAGCTCAAAGACAATAGAAATGTTGTAGACACCTAGAACCCAGGGCCCAGATATAGGAAGCCTTTGCGTTGTCCTTGCTTTGTAATTTTTACAAAGACACGCAAGGAGCGATTTGTGCTGCCTTGTGTGACTTTCTAAGGAAGTGTAACGCAACGCAGCAGCTTGGGCTGCGTTATATTACATTTAACTTGAGAGACGTTCCATCGGTGGAGCTTCGTTCCCGTGCATCCAACCATTGATTTGGGCGTAATCCCAGATTTAGAGTCTTGTAAACCTGAGCATGCGTCAAAATGCTATGGCCGCCTGGGTGAGGCTAAAATGGTGAAATATATTTATTTCTGCTTATTTCCTCTTTCCACGTGTGCTGCAAACTGCAAGGGTGCCTGCACAGGCAATAGGCAGCACACAGTGCACCAGCACAAGGAATGATCAGAAGTGTTCCATATCTTTGTAAATATGCAGCATTTCTGCTTTCTCCCTTTCACGCAACGCAGCAAGTTTGCTTAATAAATATGCCCCAGGTGCTAAAGTCCCCTTGGGCTCACCTTCCCTTGGCATCTGCTTCAAAATCATCAGTACAAAATGTGAACACGTTTGAAGGGAACACAAACTTGAGGAGAACTAATGCTTGAATGTAGAGCTTTGCAGGTGAGCAAAGCCCCCGATGTGCACGGGGTGGGCTCTGGCTGACTGTTTTTGGCACTGCTATTTACAGGTGGGGTGAATGGCAGCTTGCATCATTAGCACGTGCACTGTAACCCCAGGCTGCACGCGGCAGGGCCTGGGATGACAATAAACGTCAGCCTCCTGCGTTGCTGGGATGCAGGGGCCACGGCGTGCCCTCGTTATCCTTGGCGCGCGACTGCTTGTCACCTGCCTCCCGGGCCGCGTCTGACCTCTCGACCTCTCTTGCAGATTACTTGAATAACCTCTGCCCAGACTCTGCCGAATATGAAGACACACAAGGTACGTGGACGATGACAGCGCGTTGTGCTGACTGCTGTGCTTTGAAATTGTGCTGATGCGGTACACAGAGGCTCGTGGCCTTGTTTTTGGGATGTGAGCATCTGTAGGCCTCTTCTCGTAACCACTTTCTTGGGCCTGATGTCGAGAACCATTTAAATGTACCATGTAAGTGAGGCTTCCAAAGTACGTATACGACTATGTAAGTGTGTCAGGTAAGTTAGTAGGGCACACAACGTAGGGCCAGGATTATATGTGTGTCAGGTAAAAACGGTGTGCAACGTAGGTGCAGTCTTTATGCATGTCCAGGGAAGTAGGGTGTGTAACACAGGTCTAGCATTATATTCGTGAAATGTGTCAGGTAAGTAAGGTGTCCAAAGTACGTCTAGGACTATGCAGATGTGTCGGGTAAGTCGAGTACACAACGCAGGGACAGGATTATATATATATATATATATATATATATATATATATATATATATATGTGGCAGGTAAGAAGGGTGTGCAACGTAAGTCCATGCTATATACATGTACCAGGTAAGTAGGGTTGTGCAACATAGGTCTAGCAATATGAGTGAAATGTGTCAAGTAAGTAGGGTGTGCTATGTAGATCCAAGACGATATAAGTGTACCAGTAAGTAGGCTGTCCAACATAAGACCAAGACCATATAGTTGAACCAAGTAAGCAGGGTGTGAAATGTAGTTCCAGGACTTTATAAGTTTACCAGATATCCATGGTGTACAATCCTGATCCGGGACTATATAAGTATAGCAGGTAAGTCAGGTGTCCAACATAAGTACATCGCTATATAATTGAGTCTGGTAGGTAGAGTGTACAGTGTGGGACCAGGACCATATAAGTGTAGCAGGTAAGTAGGGTATGCAACATAGGTCTAGGATTACATGTGTACCAGCTAACTAATGGGTGCAGCGTCGGTCCAGATTATATACATGTACCAGGTAAGTAGGGCGGACTATGTAGATCCAGGACCATATAAGTGTAACAAGTAAGGAGGGTGTCCAACATAAGAGCAGGACTATATACTTGAAGCAGGTAAGCAGGGCGTGAAATCTAATTCCAGGACTTTATAAATTTATCAGATATCTAGGGTGGCCAATGTAAGTCTGGGACTATATAAGTGTGCCAGGTAAATCCGGTGTCCAACGTCAGTCCATTACTATATAAGTGACTAAGGTAGATAGAGTGTACAGTGTAGGTCCATGACTATATAAGCATAGTAGATAAGTCGAATATACAACATAGGTCTAGAACTAAGGGCCAGATGTAGGTAATCCAGATTTACCGATTCTAAAATACTGAAGTTTACCGATTCGGTATTTTAGAATCAGTAAATGGGATGTAGGTATTCATTCGGTAAGTATTACCGAATTGGTAAGATTCGGTAAATACCAAATCGATATTTACCGATTCGGTAATTCCCATTCATTCCTATGTTCAGGACTGGAGTAGTGTGGCTCACTGGTTAGAGGCGGCAGATCCGGGAGCAGAAGTCGGCCCGGGACGAGGGTTCAATTACCGACGCGGCAGGGTCGTGGACTTGGGTCAGCGGACTCGATAATTCTCACTTCGGTGCTTACTCTAATCAGGGGTTCCACTCGGCAACTCTGGGCATTAGCTTGCCTAATCTCTACAACGGCCCCATCAATTCCGGGGATGCCTGGCTCCACCTTGGGGACTCCCAGCAGGGACCATCCCACAGGGAAAAGCCAGGACGGGTTCCCCAGAGTTATACAGCGCCAGGAAACCTATGGACGGGTAGCAGTGCGCTTTACAAGCTCAAATACATTTACATTTACTATGTAAGTGTAGCAGATAAATATGGTGTCCAGTATAAGTCCAGGACTATTTAAATGTGTCAGGTAAGTAAGTAATTCGTTTTGAATGTCCCAGGTAAGTATGGTAACTAGCATAAGAACAGGACTATATAAGCGTACAAGGGAAGCAGGGTGTGCAGAGTAGCTCCATGACTATATAAGTGTACCAGATAACTTGGATGGTCAAACGTAGGTTCAGGACCATATAAATGTACCAGATAAGTAGCCATATAAGTGTTCCCGGTAAGTAGGGTGTGCAACATAGATCCAGGACTACATAAGTGTACCAGGTAAGTAGGGTGTGCAATGTGGGTCAACGACTATATTAGTATACTAGGTAAGTAGGGTGTCCAACGTAAGTCCAGAACTGTATAAGTGAGTCATGGAAGTAGAGTGTACAACATAGGTTCAGGACTGTATAATTGTACCAGGTCAGTAGCGTGTCAAATGTAAGTCCAGGACTATATAAATGTGTCAGGTAAGTAGGGTGTACAACATGGATCCAGGACTATAAAAGCGTACAAGTTAACCCCTTCCCTGCGGGGGTTTTTCACCTCCTGTGCGTGGGAAGGGGGGCCGCGCGCCGCGCCGCCGTGCTGGTGGAGAGCTCAGCTTGTCATGAGGCACAGCGGAGCTGCACTCATGACGAGCTGAGCTCGTCACGGCCACACACGTTTTTCGAACGTTCAGCACAGCGGGGAAATTATCCCCTCGTGTGAACTCTCCAACTGCCGTGACGAGCTCAGCTCGTCATGAGTGCAGCTCAACCGTGCCTCATGACGAGCTCAGCTCGTCATTACCACACAACGGGTTAAATAGAGTGTGCAATGAAGGTCCAGATCTATATGTGTATCAGGTAAATATGGTGTGCAAGCTGGATCCAGGACTATGCAAGCGTACCAGGCAAGTACGCTGTGCAACTGAGATCCAGGATTATATAAATGTACTAGGTAAGAAGGGTGCCCAGTGTGGGTCTAGAACTATATAGGTGTACCAGGTAAGTGTGCAATGTAGCTCTAGAACTATATAGGTGTACCAGGTAACTAGGAAGTGCAACAAAGGTCCCCCACTGTTAAGTACAAAGCTCAGCTGTCACGTCTACCATTAACACACCCACTCCAATTACTGCCCCATAAGTGTTCAAACCATATACATTCTCCAATAGTATTCTTCCACGCATCCCCCACACATAACATTCCACTAGCGGCAAATAATAGCATATTACCATAGAGGTGAGCAAAGTTTGTTTGCTGTCTTGGGAAGGTATGTGGAAAATTTCCAACTTTGTGTCACTTGCAAATTGTTTTTTGATGTTTGGGCATCTGCAGGAATATCTGACTTTCTACAACCATTTATGTCAGCAAGATCCTTGTTTAACTACCCAAAAATGAGTCTACTGAAGTTGTACTTTACAGGAAATCACTAATAAACAAGGAAATGCATGCAACTTAATGTTTTGCATTTACACAGCTTGTTTGTTGCATTTCTCTCAGATTAAAAAGAACTCAGAACCATTCTTTCAAATTACAATTATAAGAATAAAATTAAAATAAGAATAATATAAAAATACAATTATATAAAGAATATAATATGATTATATACAAAAATAAGAATAATATAAATATTAAACTAAAAATAAGGAAGACTATCTATGTTCTATGTAGTTATTTCAAAAATGCACATCACCTCACATGTCAATAAAATCTAAAATGTTTTTGGAATTTTAATTGGCCACAAAAAAGTAATGTTTGGTTATCAGAACTAACGTTGAAATTTTCCATCCGTACCATGGTGAATGCGTATTCGAAATTTTGGGGGTTTTACATTTCATCCAAAGATTGTACACTCTATATTTTGTGCATCTGAATCCATGTGATCCTGAATCCCAAGTAATAATAATAATAATAATAAAGGAGTTTGTAGAGCGCCTGGTGACGCCATCCCGGCGTATCCCCGCGCTATGGAGAGAGTAGCAGAAGAGGAGTGACCGACCTAAAGGGTAAACAGATGCGTTTTTAAAAGTTTCCTAAAGATTGTTTCAGTCTTGGCTAACCTAATTTCAATTGGGAGGGAGTTCCATTGGTTGGCTGCCAACACACGAAAGGAGCGACCTCCCATTCTGGCCTTCTTTATACGAGGAACTTTAAGAAGACCCATGCCCATGGAGCGAAGTGCTCTGTAGGGCTTATAAGGGATAGCTAGATCCTTCAGATATTCAGGGGCTTTCGTCGAGGTTATCCTATAGCAAACTAGAAGTGCTTTAAATAGGATTCTCTTTTTTATAGGAAGCCAGTGAAGAGCAGCCAGAGTGGGTTTGGATGCCGTTCTTTTGGGGAGTCTGAGGACTAGCCGTGCTGTGTTTCCATTATTTAAATATTTGGAGTGATTCTTACCCTTACGTGGGGAATTTAAATGAAATGCACGAGGAGCCCTTCTGAGAGGGCTTTTCACAAAGGTAACTTACACTTTTGAGTAATTTTCACATGTAATTTATTTTTACACTTTTGAGTAACTTTACACACTGATGGAGACATGTAAGTCACGCTTTTGGAATAAATTTAAACTCAGACTTTGTCAATAGCTAAAAAAGTAGTAAACATTCTCAGAGGTGTAAATTAATAAAATGCTAAAAGGTTTAAGTTACCTTTGTGAATCAGGGCCAGAATGTCTGGGTTGGTACTTCTGAGACAAGCTCTTGCAAACTTTATAACTTCTCATTGGCCACACAGGCGGATAAAACCATCAATGAAACCGGAGGAGCCTGTCCTTGTCCACATAGGTTTGGGTACAGGCAGTATGTAATCTGCATAGATGTTTCAGACCCAGTCTACATCCGGTTAAGTTGATGTCTTTGCAGTTTCAGGACCCAGATGTGTTGCTACTGTTATGTCTTATACACTGAGTCATGTTGTTAAGATAAACAGCTGACCATTTCTCACAGTATATAGAGCACTATATGGATAAGAACCCCCTTTTTCTCTAACTCAAGGGGCTCTGAAACCTGTGGCTCGGTACCCCAGTGGGGTCAGCAAAGAGCTTTCTTTAAGTTTCAGTGTGGGTTGTAGGCCAATTTAATGCCATTTATTCCAACTTAAAAAAAGATGAAAATGGAGATTGCTTATATACATTATTGCTAAATATTGCTTGCTAAAGGAAAATGGGGTCATGTCAAAGAAAAGTTTGAAGAGCCCAGTTGTGCATGGCCCGTGTGATTGTGTTTGGGTAACTAACTTATCATGTATGTTGTTTTTCCATTCCTTAATCAGCCGCCTTGGTCCTCATCTCCGAAGTTGCTGATCAAGCCAACGAAAGCATGAGACAGGGGGTAAGTAAATTCTGCCATTTTCTCACTGGTGGGACCCTACAATCAACTATGGATTCGAGAATACAACAACCTGTGCCCTCTCTTCAAAAATCAAAAACTACAGGGACCTTTAGTCTTTACCATGTATTGTTTATTTTTGTTTAATTTTGTTGTTTGGATGTTGATCGCCTTTCTCACTTCAAAATGCTACAGACCGCTGTATAGAATATAGTGATATGAAGGTCTATCGAGAATAACAGCATGAGTTACAGTATAGACCCCAGCAGTATCACACATTGCAGAGTAGAGAGTGTGGGTGGCTTGAACCATTGACCACTGGAGCTTTTGGAAGTAGAATGACGGTATGATATCGTTTCTAGTTGCGGAGTACTGGTAATGGTTGTGTACAATGGGCAGATATACAGTCCTTTAGCCTCCACGGAGTGTGAACTGCATGAAGAGGTATTGTTGGCAGAAGACAGTCTTTTCCTTTTTTCGTTCCTTTCTGGAGGGTTGGAGAATGGCTGCCAGACCAAGAAGGAATAGGAAGAATTTTCAAAGTCTATGGGCAAAGGTGGAGAAGACGTCTTTGCATGTATTGGTTACTCCAGAAGGGCGAGTTCATACTTTGAAGCTGTGCGCCTTCCTAAAAGTTGGAGGATTTAATCATCATGGGTACAAGGTCTTGTACACAATGCAGGAGGCTTTAAGTTGATCCGGCCTAGAGCGCAGGGGAGGCTGTGAGTGATTGAAGTTCGCATTGCATGGACCAACTCCTATGTGGCGTGCAGACTTTACGTAGGCAAGGGACGATGTGTGTAGATGGCTGTTTAGCACATCGCCCCCTCCATATGGGAAAAAAGCAATGCTAGCACTGTTGTAAGGAAGGAACTAAAAGGCAGGCACAGCTTGATCCTACACAGTGATAATCAGTGAAACCAGACGGGATTTTTTGACTATCTTATGTTTTGGTATGTTACTGACCACTTTCATTGTACATAGCTGCTACAGGTGTACAATTGTAGCACTCTAACTGCCCGAATGATTGCGGATGGTCTTGCATATTTGGATGTATGGTTGGAGTATGACCAGTGTGGGAAGATATGGAGTCGTGCATGTGGTCGTGACAGGCGGTCTGGTCACGTCTTGTGATAAATATGGCACTGCTCGAGGGTAAGTGAGAGAGACCGATGGTGCTTCTGCTTCATGGAGCTTTGCCTGGGGTTGTTGAGTTCATGAGCGGAGGATGTATCTTGTGAATGAGATCTGGGAGTCAATGTGTAAAACAAGTAAGGTACACTAGGAGTATTGTGGGTGTGACGCCATGTAGTACGCCATTATTGAGACAGTGCAGAATAAAGAGGAGAGCATGATCCTTAATTGGAATGTGGATAATTTAAGTAGAAGAGGTTCAAATTTAAATTCTACGAAACAATAGACAGTAGGAAATGTCTGCTCATGTGAATTCTCCAAGCGGTGTCTTCCTGCCATAATGTTCTTCTTTTAATTGTTTTCATCGCTCCATTTCAAGCTGAAGCATCCTCCTGGAATATAGCCACTCATTAGAAAATATTGAAAAATTAATTAATTAATTTAAAGAGCCAAATCACTGTTGAAGCCATTTTCTGTTTGCACGAGAGTCTTCTGAAAGCAGCAGTTTTCTCAGGAGTGCAGTCAGTATTTAGGTCTCCAGATACTCTGCATCTGTTCTTAGGAGTTCGGATCTTAAAGTGCCAACCAGTGACACTTTCACATAATCAATAATTAACAGAAATAGTACACTGCAGAGATGAGTCTTGCTGGAATGTGATGCTTGCAGCTTCCCCACAGAATAATCCCCATATTCAATTTCATTGGGAGGTTGTTAGAGATGTTATAGAGAAAATGTTAAATAACAATTTTATTTAGCCAGCCCTGCACCACCCACTAGTACCAATATTAGTATAATGTTAGGATGGCCCTTTGTTTGATGCGGGTCTTCTTGAAATCGATTTGACATCACTCACTGAATGGCCCCTTTAAATCCTGTTTGGAATGCACAATGAGCGCGTCCAAGTGAGGGCCTGATTGGTTCAGCTGAACATAACAATGCAAAAGTCTTACACAAACTAATTTACTTTGGGAGGGGAGGGGGATTTGTCAAAGGCAGTATTAGAAAATGATGCTCTTACAATTTAGTGCCAACTGAAGTAAATATGTGTTGCTGATTAGCATTTTTGGATGTAATCTGCTTAATGTGTGTTGTGTTCTTAATTAAAAAATCTCAACAGTTCTGAATCATTATGATTTGGGTTTTATTAATATCGAAGTCTATTAAAAAGCTGCTGTGGCAGAGTAATAATGTTTCAAATTGTGCCACAAAAATTGCCTTTGTTCTCAAAACTCGACTAATATAGCTCTTTCGATGCAGCAGATTTAGCCAGGATTGAAGCTTCATTTGGCCTTACTTTGACATATATCTAACGCATCCCTTTATATAGTACTAGCGGCCTGCCCCGACGTTGTCCGGGGATGAAAATGAAAGTCTAGAAAGTTCTTTATTACCTGTGTAGTCGAGCAGTGCATACACGGTAACGCTAGGTGTCCATTGCAGCCGAACATGTGCCTCCACTTGTCCAGCCAGTGTGAGGAAGCGCCACAGTGATAGGTGCCTCTGCAGCGCCAACGTTTAGCGTGTGTGGATGCAGTTTTGCCCCTTGGCCTCACAGTGTCCAACAGCTGTCACGCGATGCTGTGCGTGTGTCACCAACAGTCCGTGACATTTTTAATAGCGCCCCAGCGATGCTCAAGCGCCTCTGCACCCGCAGATGAATGCGCAGAAGTTCCGTCTGTGTGAGCGCTCAGAATCCGTCAATCGTTTGTGTGTTTGCGCTGAAGGCGCTGAAAGTGAGCGTGTGCACTGCGGTTTTGTGTCCTTGCTGCGGGAGGGGAACGTGTGTGTCCGCTCCCGCCGACGCCCCTGATTGGTCCTGGCATGCACAATACGCACTCCACAATCATGGCGTGGTGCACTTAGACGCCACACAGCGCGTTAATGTCAAACGCACCAGAGCGCTATCTCCCTGCACGACACGCCCACTTCAAGCACACGCCCATCGCTTTACAGCACAACGTCCACGCCCACAACGGACTACTTTCGCTTTGGAGCACAACGCTCACGCCCACAATGGATTACTTTGTCCCTAACGGTCTTTTTCCATTGTAATGTATATGTTGGGCTGGTGTATAGCCTATGTCCATCTGCTGATACTCTCCTTTCCAACGCTATATTGGGTGTTCCGGTTGGCGCTGTGGTTCCGGAGCTTACCCGCCTCAACGGTTTGGGCTCTCTCTTTATTATATTAGTATGGACTAGGTAGGACATGACTCTTAGCATATCAGATCCACTGTTTGTAGTGTTCAGGCATTAAAAAGAGGCAATGGTGATGGAGGATCCACTTAGAGGTGTTGGGAGTTTGACGCCCTAGGGATCTGGAGACCCAAGATTCTCCTGGTCATATGTAATTGCAATTGTAATTGTAATTTCATTTATATAGCGCTTACTACCCCTGACGAGACGACTCGACCTAAAAACTGGCCGTTCAACTGCCCACTATAAATCAGATGGATGGTCGAATGGCCAAACCTCCGATGGCCCTTACTCCATTAGACTGTTGAAGAGTATGTCAATGTCAGAGACAGAGTAGTATACTTGAGGTGCACCCAATTGTAAATTGGGCAGCCGGACCTTCAGTTTGGCAGAGAGGATGCCCCATTGCCATGGCAATACATTACCCTCTCAGCCAAACCCTACATCTGCCCCATATTTGGTTTTCTTTTGGTGAGTGTAGTCAAATGTTCACTGGAATGCGGAGGTAGCAGATGGTTGAATGCGAGCCAATAGGCTAAGAGAGGGTTGTTGGAAAGGAATACGTAGCAATTGAAAATAGATTTACTGTGGTCTACAGCAAGAGTATGATGAAACTAATGTTACAAAGTCCGGAGTAAGGGCGGCATCAGTTGACTATTATGGCCTCCTGGGAGGCCTCAGATCTTCCAACATGGATGATCTCTTCTCTTCCACTAGTATCTGCTTAGGAAGTGTAAGGCACCTTGTCAGAGAAAACTAAGCATCTCAGAAAAGTAGAATCTGGAAATGAATAAGGTCAAAAACAACAAGATGAGGTACTAATAGGCTAAAGGAGAGGTGGGTGGGCACTGTGATTGTATTGTGGATCACTGTGATTCTCTGAACTCTTTCTGATTCTTTTCTAGGAAAACCTGCAGAGGCTGGTCCATATAGAGCACAGTGTAAGGGGTCAGAGCAACCTGTTGGAGTCTGGAAGGGTAAGTCCGGAAGGGTGAATCGTGCCCCAGTAAAAACAATGAGCTGCCTTTTCTAAACAATTTGTTACTCTAATGGAGTAAAAATATAATGCTGTGCTGTACGAATACTACTAATCCTAAGACTAATACTACAACTAATATTAATAATATTAACAATACTATTCCGCATGCTATGACTAACATACTACAGCAGTCACCATTATTACTACCATGATTATTTCTATTACCAATATACACACTTAGTGCTATTACCACTAATACTACTAGTCCACTAATGCTAAAACTATTACTACACCTAATACTAATAATACTACCAATATTATTACTCCTACTAACAATTCACGTCTTCCACCACTATTAGTACTATTACTACTAGTAGTACAACTGCCACCACTAATACACTGAGTGCTACTAATTCAAATACCATTACTACAGCTAATATTAATAACATTACTACGACTAATATTAATAATACTACCTATATTACTTCAACTCCTACTTCTATTAACATACTACTACTATTATTACTACTACTATTACTACTAATAGTACTACTAGTACTACTGTTATCATTGATACCACTAGTACTGCTAATAACATTACTACTTACCACATTTGTCAATTGAACATTACCCCAGGGGTTCTCTAGGTACTAGACAATCTGTGACCTTCCTTTTTTTGTAGACCTACCCCTTCGCTTATTTTGTTGAGTCTTCCATGCCGATGAACTGCGTAGGACTGAAGGGGAGATATTCTTGTCATAGCAGCCGAGACAGAGTAACGCATACCACTTCTGGATTCAAGCTTTGGATCCAAGACACATCTATAAGTAACTGGCTACTACTTCTGAGGGCCTACAGGGTGTGAAGGGGGTGGTTTGAAAGGTAGGATTGAAGAAAGGTGATCTTTCAGAAGGTAGTAGGAATTAATTGATAGTACACCAAAATAATACTACCACGAGCAATGGGGACATGCGCCACTGAGGACGTCTATATGGGAACATGGTTCAAGATAAGCCAAGGGGCTTTTAGATCATGAGGAACTTAGTCATGCCAGATCTACCTCATAATACTGTGCAGGGCTTCGGAATCTTCCTGCCTCACCAGGATAAGGCTTGGTAAACTTAAAAACCAGCAGGAAAAGTAGACATTTCAGGTTGTTCGCCTACACCATACGTCATGCATTGCGTCAAGTTATTACTGCATCATCTACCTACATCTTTCGGGAGCTTTCTGAGCACAGATAGAAATGGGCTACTTTTTCAGTTTTTTTTCATTTTTCTGAAGTGCTATATTATTTCTTCAGTTTTGGAACTCGAGGGCAATGTCCAACCGTGTCCTCTAATCAACGTTCAGATACACAGGATGGCATTGGGCTTAGTGCTTACTCAAGAAAAGAACCCTGCCCATGCGCACTTCAGGGGACATACATGGACTTGTGGAGAAGTGTGGCTCACTGGTTAGAGGAGGCAGACCCTGATGCAGAGGTCAGACCCGGGACCAGGGTTCAATTCTCGACGCGGCAGGGTCTTGAGCTCAAAATGTCCACGGACTCGATAATTCTCGCCTCGGTGCCTACTCGAATCATGGGTTCACACTCTGCAACTCTGGGCAATAGTTTGCTTAATCTCCACTACGGCCCCACTGCGATGGGATGCCTGGTCTTCACCTTGGGGATGCCCAGTAGGGGTTATCTCGCAGGGAAAGCCAGGACGGTTTCCCAAGGCAAGCGCTAAAAGACCTGTCGGTGATTTGGCGCTATATAAATCGAAATTAACATAACATACATCTGCCTTCCCACACGGCTGACATCATGAAGGTGTGGGCAGTGGGTCTTGTAGTCTTGTTTCATTGCAGGTTCCAGTGGTGGATTGCTTCAGTGACAGAGTCCACCCTTTCAGCCACAGATGGACACTGACTGGTCCTATAGGAAGTGAGGAGCTGATGGACACAAATTGATTCTTTATTGACAATTCTTGGCCCTGATCATTACAAGAGGCGCCATGCACTGGAGGGAAGTGTCTGCAGTCCATTTCTGGTGTGCCCAGATACCATAAAAATGTCAGGAATCTGGGAGGTCCTAGTCACCTCAGCACCTATTACTTGGATTGCCTTGCAAGTGTCAACATCACAAAAATCTCTGCGCTTCTGTCCACCAGCACATCCTTGACAGAGTCACCCCTGATATTGTATGCCTGCGGCATTGGTCTAAATACTACAGGAATTTCTGTGGACCACCTAAATACAGTGAGTCCCTACATAACAGCTGGGATACCCTTCATGTCACAGTATTCTCCATACTCCTTGTTAGGACATGCATGAGACCGCACATGCGCTATCGTTTGCAAGATATTTTGTTTACTTTTAGTGGGCTTGGAGACCTCCCATTGCTTGGCTTCAATGTCATTCTCATTTCCTTGCTTCTCTTTGGTCAGCATGTGTTGGATTCAGTACCTCTTCTTGAGTTTGTCCCTCCCCTGGAGCATGACCCAACTACTGCTTCCTTGCCCAATGTCTTTCCGCTCCTCACACTTTCAGAGCTTCTTTTTTCTTGTAGATGAAGCACTCCATAAAAGTGCATATATTTGCAGGCTGTCCCCCCTCAAGGCCTCCTCCTTTTCTGATCTGCATTGCCTTTTTTTTCTATATAGTTCATGAGCACCAGACTACCACGTTGCAACGTAGCACACATGATCAGTACAATAGATACAATGAAAACACTGTCGAGATAACAGTACCCTTGGTTTTTCCTACATATTGTATGGGTGCACCGTGTGTTCCCCTGCATTGCTTTGTGCTGGCCTGGAGGAAAGCCAAGGTTAGAAACCAACACCAATTAAGTGGCAGCCCATGAGGTCTGAGAATAATTCACAGCCGCACTGCGAACAGTGGGGATTGTTAGGCATACGGAAAGGATGCCTCTGTTTTAATTATTTGTGCACAGAGGTGTCCCCTAATGGGCTGCAAGTGCCGTGCGTGGCTAATACTGCCTGCCTGGGCAGCATCAATGCCTCACACGTGTGTGCTTCACTAATTGCCACAAGCCGTTATTACAAAGTTAAAACATCCAAACCTAAGCCAAGAATTGGCAATGCCAATGGGTTTCACCTATGCGAGAGCTACTGTCTTTGTCGATGTCTTTTAGTCATGATGCATACCAGAGTGGCTGCTGTACAACATGGGTAAAAGTTTTTTTTTAAAACAAAAGTGGTATGATGTGGTCAGTCCTGTCTATGTCAAGTGATTTTAATTGCTGGTGGGGTGGATGGGCAGGAGGCATCTACATCCTCTATGTTGGAAGCCCTCACTCACTTCGAGATGCCTCGTACCCCACTCTCCCGCCAGCAGTCCTAAAAGCGTTATGAGATGGCCGCCAATGGACGCATCATAGCACTTTTTATTACCACCTGTAGTCAACAAGTGATAAGTGGAAGGGGACAGTGTGGGTCGCCGGACAGCAGCCAGAGGTCTGGAGGAGTTAAAAAAATTAGAGCATGCTCGTCTGTGTCTGGAAAGAGCGTGCCATGACCTCCCACCCCCTCCATGGTGACCAAATGGGTCAGGTAGGGTCTGGGCACTGTTGGTGCTTTAACCCGTTTGCTGCTTCTAACGTTCAGCGCCAGTGCTGAACGTTCGAAGAAACGGGTGCGGCCGCGTCGGCCGTTGGACGTGCGCAGCACCAGGGAGGTAGCTTGTGCGACGTCCAACGGCCGACGGCAGCAGCGAAGGGGTTAAGCCCCTGCCCTGGAGTCCAAGGTGGTATTACTCAAGGCAGAAGGACACTGGGTAGAATCGAGCTTGGGGGTACTGCACCCAGGAATGTGCATGTGGTAGCAGCAGGTGACCTAGAATTGGATAGGCACTATCCGCTCAGGGGATACCACCACTGGCTAACTCATAATCAACTATATGATGTCAGGAAGGAGTCAATAAAACAGCAGAAGCCAAAGGCAAGTGATAAATTTTCCACTCTTGTACCATTAATGTAATTTTGTAGCAGTCCTACACCTCCCATGAGATGAGACGAGCACAAGGAGACACAGCGCATGTGCAGAAGTGATGTCTATTTAAATATTGAGATGCCTCTGTTTCTTCCTCAGGAGTTTGTGAAAGAAGGTACCCTGGTTAAAGTGTCCGGCAAGAATCGGCATCCGCGGCATCTCTTCTTGGTAAGGATACATCGTCTACAGGAGCGGTGGTCGAAGTGCATTAACAAATGTATGGAAACTGTGACGCTGCGCTCAATTTGGGGTGGTGTGAGTGAGCTTGGGGGTGTGGTCCAAGATGTGGATAAAAGAACGAAATATTCTATAACTTGTTTCAGTCTTTCACCTTCAGGTAACTACATATAAAATAAAGCACAACTTAAATTAAATTAAATGCCAGCTTGTCAGTGAGAAAAGCACTATTGTACAGTATGAAACCTCTATTAGTAAATGCGCTGCACCAGAGAGCCGCAGAATTGAATCCTGGTTGGTGCAGTGAAGAATAGTGCCTTGTGCATGTTTAGTGTTATGAGGTCTCAGTCCGTGACAGAAAGCACTATGAATATGTAAGTCATTATTTTAAACTTGTGTTAGACACAATATAGGACAGGCTTCTACAAAATGTGCAAAAAGGTTTAAGAGAAAAAAGTGCTTTCAAAATATAGATTTTAGTAATATCCAGACTGTACATAGTGCAGTTTTTTATAGCTGTCTTTTAAAAGCACACACTTCACAGTTTTGCTGGTAGCTGCCTTACAATATCTCTTTAAAAGAATAAATGCATGTCATCAGTTATCCTAAAGTGATTCCATAAATTAAAGCCAATACCTTCCACTTGTGACAAGTTTTTATTTTATTTTATATTTTTAGAGTTTTATATGGCGCGAACTCGACCCAAAGATATCAGAGCACTTTACATGAGTTACAGTTAGATGGACACATTCATTTTTGTTAAGCACTGGGAGAATAAGTGATTTGCTCAGAATCACAGGATGCTGAGCGTCATTGCCAAGACTCGAACCCGGTTCCCTAGCTTCAAGGTCGACTGCTCTAGCCGGTTAAGGCTACATCCTCTTCCCTAATGTGGATCTCTCTGTCCTCAGATGCATAGATGCATTGAGGGGACACATACATGAACCCTGTTGTCGACTTCTGTATCAGTCCCAGAAACAGATCACAGAGAACAACGTGGCCATCACCTACAGAAAGGGAGGGTGCACTGCCAGAAGAAATCAAAAGCAAACCTGGAAGAGGCATATTTACATCAAACCAGGCTGCCCTGTCCAGTTACCAAGATTTAAAAAAGATGGCAATGGAAAAAGAAAGGACAGAGAATTAAGGGATTTCAATTACTGGACGAGAATACGAACCATAATGTCTCTTTTAGGAACTCTAGAATCAGATTACCAACTCAAAGACTCAAACATGAGGTGGGAGATGAAGATGAGATCTAAGCACCACAGTAACTGTTGTGTGTCACAGCAGAAGGCCTGCTGCATTGACACCACAACATTTACAAGAGTTTTAGAGAACCAGATGACTCCATGTGATCGGGGATCCCTGGTTCCAGGGCTTTCATTTCACAACACAGTGCTTTCTCAGCATTGTGGGCTGGTTCACCTCAGCTGTACCACTTGGGAGAGGAGATGGTAAAGCACCACTCCCACCCTAAATGGAGGAGTTAAGGGTTGAGATATTGGCAATCCAGGTGGCAGAACCAGGGGTGGAGTGGGTGCTCACGCTTACAATTTAAGAAGGTTGGTGAAGAAGGGGAACGTAGTGGTTCAAATAGTTTTAGGGTGCTAGGTTGGAGGCGTGACTCAGGAAAGGTGATCGGTGAGTTCTTCCGCGCGGAGTGGCTGGTGCACACAGCTCTTGCCCGGCATGAGTCCGGTCAGGGACCGGCCCTAGTTCCTTGGTTGGGTTTGAGAATTCCATCACTGTCTATTGAACATATAAGCACATAGCATAACAGCCTGCTGGTCCTGGTTTTTATCCAGCACAGACTTTGTTCCCACAGGTGGCTGAGGCACCTCCAATGTCTGTTATTTCCTGTTGTGAAGAGAGGCCTCTCAGCGTCCTGTAAATCACACAGCGCCGGATGCACTCTGCCACCTAGCTTGATTATTGTGTGCTCGGGAGTTGGTGTTAGAGGGCAGGACGTTGGCCGCCCCTTTGAGTATAGGCCCATGGACATGGGTGGGTGCCTCAGTGACACGTCACCCCAGGGCCCTCTCGTGCCTGTTTTGTGACGTCACCTGGGCCTGGCACCCCACATCCTTCCCATCCCAGGCCCGTTTTCTGCTGATGCTGTTCCAGCCGGTTGTACTTGGAGGCGCTGCTGCTTCCTGGCAGGATGTTTGCTGTGTTCATCTGAGCGCCTGTTTCCTGCGCCCAGCCCCTGTTTACAAGGAAGCGGAAGTCACTCGGCAGGGCCGCAGGGGTGGGGTCCTGGTGCTGGACACAGAGACGCACACACACACATGCAACACAAACATGCTCTCGCTCTCTCTGCACGTACACACACACACACGCACACACGCACACACAAGCGCGAACACATATGCATGAGACACACAAGCTCTAAACACACACACGCACATGCATACGACACAAACATACTCTATACACACTCGCACACACACAATCGTGCACACAAGCATGTGACACATACTCTCGATACATACACACACACACACACACATATGCATGCATTACAAACAGACTCTATACACACACTCACATGCATACACGCATGCAACACAAACATACTCTATACACACATACACGTACAATGACATGCACACACACATGCAACACAAACATGCTCTCGCTCTCTCTGCACGTACACACACGCATACACAAGCACAAACACATACGCATGAGACACACAAACTCTAAACACACACGCATACGACACAAACATACTCTATACACATGCGCCCACACAATCATGCACACAAGCATGTAACACATACTCTTGATACATACACACACATATGCATGCATTACAAACATACTCTATACACACACTCACATGCATACACACATGCAACACAAACATACTCTATACACACATACACGCACAACATGCACACACACATGCAACACAAAAATACTCTATACCCACAAACACATGCACACACACATGCAACACAAACATGCTCTCGCTCTCTCTGCACGTAAACGCGCACACAAGCACACACACATACGCATTAGACACACAAGCTCTAAACACACACATGCACACGCATATGACACAAACATACTCTATACACACTCGCACACACACAATCATACTCTCGATACATACACACACACATGTGCATGCATTACAAACATACTCTATACACACACACACACATGCACACACGCATGCAACACCAACATGCTCTACACATACACATACACGCACAAACACATGCACACACACATGCAACACAAACATACTCTCTATATATACACACACACACAAACACAACACACACATCACTCTCTTTGTCTCATGCAGTCACCTGTTAGACTTATAATAATCCACATTTTGTATAGCGCACAATCACCCGTTAGGGTCTCTAGGCGCTGGGGGCCGTTGGGAAGATTAAGCAAGCTATTGCCCAGAGTCGCATGGTGCTGGGCTAACCTGCCGCCGGACCCGGGGATCGAACCCTGATCCCCAGATTCCAGCGTCAGCCGCCCTGGCCGCGGCGCCACACCTCTCCCACACCTCTTCAACAACAGTGACACCCCCGTCTTAGATAGCAGGATGCTCTACCACATTATTTATTTATTCATGTGTGTATGTATGTATGTATTTTAATATTTATTTATTGAGGCCCTTATTACAAGTTCTGCAGAGTGGAATTCCCATGTGGAATTCCGTTACCCACAAGCATAAATGGGCCAGCGTTCCCACTGGAGCTTCTGGGTGTTAGACACCCAGACCAGTTTTACAGTCAGGAAAATCGGATTAATAAAGTGACTTTGAAAAAGGGCCACAGCCCCCACCTAGCCCTCACCCAGGGCGAGAGGAAGCTTGTAATGCCCCACTCTGTCAGCCAACATTCTACTATCAGTTGAACGCTGAATTTTAGGTTTGAAGATGTTATTTTTGTCTAAAGCTGTAGCCTGTCTATTCTCCATGTCCTTAAAACACACCCTGAAAAGGGACGATGGAATATGTCAAAATAAATATTGTGGATTAAAAAAAAGGGTCAAATTGCAGAGACACACAAAGAGTAAGAAAAACAGAGGGAAAGTGTCTTGGAGGGCTCTGGTAACATATAATTTCCAGTACCCCACTGTTGAATCCATGCCTACCCAGGATGTGATATAAACCCCTTAGTTTAACCATTGTAAAGAGAAAAATGTTCCCTCTACCTATCCAAGACTGCTAACAGTCACCAACAATTGGTATTCTAGAATGTTGATTTGTGTGATAACGTCTCGTGAGATTTTGAGATCACCTGATTGTTCCTTTAAGATAACACTGGGCCAGCTGAAATCTAAACAAGGCCATATGCACATGCTTTGGTTTTACGGTTGGCTGCTGAGCTAGAGCTAGGGGTGTGCATAACTAATGTGGATCAAGTTTTGAACAGTTCACAATTATTGGTCTTCTTGAATTTTGCAGTTTTCCAAATTTTTTATATTTCGCCTCTAGACAGCTTTTAATATAGTGTTGTCAAAGACCTATTGTGTAGAATACCAAATGTTAGAGTTGGCTTACGGTCAGGCTGTTTCTTACCATTTGTTGGTTTTACGTTCAGACTCATTTCCTTGCTTCTTACTCAATGGCTTCCCTTTCCCTTCTTGTTTTTGCCCCTCCCCTGGATCATAGCTTCTTTGCCATCCTTTTGATTGGATGACTGGCATCCTTCCACTGCTCCACATCAGTGAACTACTTTGTGCTTTCACCATTTCTTGCACTATGCCGTGTGGGCTGCCTCTCCCCTCTCACTCCAACACCTGTTGTCTCCCATAGACATGTGCAAGTCACTGACAGCTCGAGCCAGAGGTCTGACTCTGGCTGAGTTTGGGGTGTTGTTGAGCCCAAAACAAGCCAAGTTTTCATGTTGTTCTTGCCTGCTGCCCAAGTTCCAACCTCATGTGCCAGGAACTTAAGATAAGCCATTAACCTTTGATATAAAACAGGAGAAAGAGGAATCCATCTAGTGGCTGAATTGCACAGTGTGAATCCAGAAATCCTATGTTTAATCCTGGCTTCCCAGTCTGACCAAATCGTTTAATACTAGGAAAATATGTTATTTCACCATTTCTTCTTTGTCTTCACTATCACATTGGAGAGCACTTTACACAATGAGCTCAGAATGTGTGCCTCTCTTGCATTTGATTTAATAGACTACAAACTTGCCTCATGAATACTAAGAATAGGCCACATATAGGGTGCACATGACAACTGACTTGTCCATTAATTCATTAATCGCATATCATGGGAGAGGGCTGGAATGCTTCTAGGTTAATGTTTAAGACCTATCACGTTTAATAAATGCCTCACAATTCAGTGATATAATCTTTTTTTTTCTTTTTTTTTTCGCATTGGAATTAAAAAAGTACAAAATACATTATTCAAAAATAGGCAGGCTGACAGTATACCATAATAGTGCAAATGCAAATTCAAATTCTAAGAGAAGATATTCTTTTAAAGTGTAAAGTGCATAGTGCAGTATATTGATAATAGAAGAGATTAACAATACGTTCCAAAAATATGTACATAGAAAAGAGGAAGAAGTTAACAATCAATGACTAGCATTCAAACACACTCCAGTGATATAATATGATGTTCTAAAGGGTTGGAGAAAGACCCTTTTTTGAATTTTGAATAGACATCATATTTTTTCATTATGTTTGTTGCACAATTTACATGCCAAATATGTTCATGATTGCACAGGCTCTTAGAACCAAGCCAGACCCTTTGGTCAACGGGTTTGCATTTCCCAGTTAACTTGTTGACTCACCCACCTCTACCCCCACACTATCTGTTTCGTTGCTTCATCCATTGTTTCCCTGCTCTGATCCCCCCCCACTGCACTCCTGCCGGATGTACGTCGTTACAACGCACGCTTTTACAACGCATACCTTTACGAAGCAAGTTTTACAACGCAAGTCGTTACAACGACTTGCCTTGGGGGGGCGCTGGATAGTGAATAGTTTAATTTACTATCCAAACTCCAGTCCCCGTGGATAGTAGGGAAGGTGTTGGATAGTAAATTAAAACTATTCCCTATCCTAGAGCGCCCCCCAGCGCAAGTCGTTGTAAAGGTTGCGTTGTAATGATTGCGTCGTAAAGGTACTTCGTTGTAAAAGTTGAGTTGTAAATGCTGTTCCCCCTCCTGCCCCACCACGTTCTTTTTTTGTTTACATTTGTTTTTTCTATTATGTTGGGTCTGGTGACTGCAGTTTCTAAATAAGAGTCATTCCTTTATAAAAAATAAACAAAAGTCACTGTCACAAATGTTTATGTTTTTTTAATTTACCGTTCCAAGATAGGCATGTCCTATCTTATGCTGATAAATTAAAAAACAAAAAGATTGCTGCAAAATCATTATGTTACATATGTGCGCATGAGTGTTGACACATCCTAGCATATATGCCATTACACTGGGGCTGTGCTATCATTATGATCCATATAAGTGCATATATGGTGACCATTGTGCAGGTTTTTGTTTATGCTGATGCTGTTCAGCATCTTGAATTACTTTTATTTTTTCAGTTTTGGAGATGGTAAACAGCATCAGAAAAAAAGGCATTGGCAAAGCCAAAAGGAGTGGCCTGCTGGCTTTTTCAGTGCTTTTTTCATTACTGTAAATGTTGGTGGTGAAACTGGTTGTGCTTTTTCACATGTTTACAATGACAGCTTATGTGCACTGCATGTTACTTCTCCCACATGACTCGGACACTTATCAGGTTAACATACATCTATTTACAGCGTTTGCCTACAGAAAAACATGCCTCTGAGATGCTAAAAAAGTTTCCTCTGGATATTATCTGTTATGTAGAAGGTTTTTGGGTAAATATTGAGATAACGTACTAGTGTCCATTGAATTGATTTCTGGGAAGTCCCAGTGGTCGGTAGACCTGGCCGCGGTGGTGTCCACAGCAGGGGTGACTCTAGGCTCATGGCGGCCCTGGGCAGGGAGCGTAGGTAGGGGGCCCAGCAAGAGGGGGTCCGGGTGGGGCAGAGCTCCCCAGAGCTCAGGAAGGTGGTCAGGGTGTTTGGAAGTGGAACAGAGCCGGAGGCCGCCAAATCCCTCCCACTGTGGCCGCCACGCAAATATGTATACAGCCTCAGAGGATTATTATATTAAGGATATATATTGGAGTGGCGGCCCCTGGGGTTTGTCGGCCCTGTGCAGGTACACAGCTTGCACATGCCTAAGGCCGGCACTGTCCACAGCTAAGCCGCACGCTCCCGCCTCCCCCCTCCCCCCGAATAAAGATGTGATGCATTTCCCGCGTGAGTAGGACGCACGTGCACGAGACAGAATTCTCTAGAAACTGTAATGTGATCAGCACAGTGTGGCAGCATCACCACGCTGATGATTAGATTAACATGAGCTGGGAGGGTAATTTATGAAGCAATAAGCAGACTGAATAAAAACCCGCTGACAGCCCATTTGTCACTTTGCTCGATGGAAATGTCCCCTTTGTTAGAAGTCAAAGCCCGGTGCACCATAGAGGGGAGGGACAGACATCTCTGAGAGGCAGAGCAGCCCTTTGTACCACCACTATGTTGTTAGACTATGCTCAAACTGTGGCACGTTAACGCATACAGCGTATTTGTACAAGGACATACCATTTTAAGATGGCCGCCGACACGGTGTATACTGTGCAATGCCAAGCACCCGCACGTGCATGCTTGTCAATCGGAATCCTCGCCAGCTGTGCAGGACATTCAGGTGGGACTTGTTTATAAACAATGCAACTAAATGGGATTCATTCACATATTCAATAGTTGGTTTTAAAACTTGGCCTGAGTCCGGCCCAGTAGTTCTGGTGATTGTGTGTGCCCATGGATGATCACACAACCGGTCTAGGGTTAGAAGCACTAACAGGGAGAAAGCGGCAGCATTTTATAATCTGCCAGTTGCAGCAGACATTTTCCAATGGCCTCTATTCACCTCGCACAGTAGCGCTTGTTGTTTGAGTTATGCATTTATTTTGTATTTTTATGAAGCGCTTAAGAAAGTCATCTCTTGATCACTTCAGGTCACTTTGTTTTTTGATAGCAAGGAATGTCTGGAAGCCAGGGGTCGTAGAGGGTGATCAACATATCCTGCGACTTGCGTGATCATTAGTTGAGAGTGACACTGAATTGTTGAGTTGGATACTTTGCTGTAGTCATGGCCAAAGTTTTCTGCTCGGGGTCTCTTGCAACCTTTGGATTTGTCTAGGAGAACCCTGGGAAATTTTTTGAACGGTAAGTAATGGGATACAACTATATCTCCAGGTACAAAAAGAGGTTCTGGTACTAGGAATTTGCACTGGCCAACATACGAAAAGGCGTGAACCCCGAATTACCACTATCCTAAATGCAGCGTAGCAGCTTTGCTGTGGGTAGAGGACCAAAGGCAGAGTCTCTGAATGGAGAGAGAGTGCTGATCACCCAACTTGACTCCTAAGATTGGGGGAAGCAAGTCGTCAGTGCAGGTTACTGGCAGGGTGATTTCTTAGGGACACCATCTACATTTGTGGTTGACAGTAATCTGGGCCGCCATTCACCAATGCACCACTCGCCCTCTTCTTTATGCAGCGACATTAGCTCTTGAGAGATGGCCGGCGCATGCAGGGATTACCCTGGAGTCCTCCTGTTGCTGATGAGTGATCTTTGCAGGCTGGCAGATCATGCTGAAGTTAAAATATTTTTGTCCCTCCTGATCCCAGAGAGAGAAATGAACACCATGCTAGGCCACGTCTCGGGAGGCGCTCGTCAAGACCATGTAGGCCTTCAGTGAGATCCAGTGCTTACATGGTGTGGGACCTGGGCACTGTCCCTAATCCCAGGAGGAATTGAATATTGTTAAAATATCAGCTATTCTGGCCAGTCAGGAAAGAATGTCTTTTTTGCCTGTTTGCAGGGGAAAGCTTATGGAGGTTGGCTTTGTGGGCAGTGCTTTTTATTCTCAGCCAGGCCACACAGAGTAAATATCTCTCTTAGGCATAACAGTCCTGGTCGCAGTACATGGGGAGAAGTTTCAGCGACAAAGGTTGGCCCTGTAGAGAAAAACTACAATACTAAAAGCCGTACTTTAAATGGGCCGGTACTCCTAGGTATTGAATAGCAGCACTTCTCTAATTTGAGAGGGAGAGTACCTGCACTTCTCAGCGGTGGTTCAATACTTTTGATAGGATAATGCCAGCACTTCTGAATAAGATGCAAGTACTCTTGGCCAGTGAGAACCTACACTTCTAAAATTCAATTTCAACCACTGACTATAAGCATACTCCCACAAACAGGTATCTGACCTCATATATTACAAGAGTTTTACTACATTGTTGGGTGTAATGACAATGTTATATAAACCTATTTTTACATAGGGGGGCTAAAATCTCACCCCAGGGGTATTGAAAAAAGATGCACCCATAAATACAGCACACTGCTTCCAACCAGACAGTCTCCCCATAAGGTGACCACAGAGCTTACTCTTTCAAGGTCCAATCCAGAGGTGGTCTTTGTGCCGCCACCTTCAAGCAGCACGCTATGCCTCAGCTTGGAGCAACTATAATTGAGTCCTTGGTTATGACTGGGTGTCAAAGACTAGAAATTGAAACATCACACACAGGTATCTGCAGGAACGAAAGCAACATATTGCTCTAGACCTTGGTCAGGAGCTCAAGAAACCCCTGATGGATTGCTATGAATTGAACCTTTCCACTCACTAGGAGTGTGAATTGAAGCTGGTCACGACTCACATCAGGTTGTACGGTACGTTTGGAGATGGACCCAGTGGGTGAGACCAACTGTGTGCATGGCATAGAGTTGATAGCTAGTCCTGCAGTAACTAAGGTGTGCAGATACCCAACAGCTCTTCTGGACACAGGGCAGACCGATCTTTTATCCTATTGATCTGGCACTCGGTACATTGATTCCTCTCAGCCTTGAAAAATGAGTGGCCACCTGGCATGTTGACTTCATGCGGAGGGAGTTGTGGCAAAAGCCGGGCAAGCACTGCTTTGTTTGTGTCAGTGGTTGCAGGGGGTGGGATATTATGTTGATCCAGAGCACGGTGGAGGAAGAGAGAAAAGGGATAGAAAAGGAGAAAGAAGATCATGGGAAAACATTGATAAAAAGGGAACGCTGAAGTGAAAAACAGCCTGCAAGAGTGAGATAAAGAGATCGGTAGAGAAGGAGAGGGGAAGATAGCGGCGTGGATGGAATCAAGACTAGAATTTAGAAAACTGGTCCGGCACTCCATTTAATGGTAAGAAAGGTATATAAAGAGACAAGTTTTCAGAAATAGAAAAAGCAGGTTGTGGTATAACTTCTTTATTCAAGATTCTTCTTTAAAAAGACACACGATGTAGTCATAAAAACACGAAGTAGGCAACGCGCTTCGTCCTTACGGACATCTTCAGGTCCAATATGTTCATAGATGTGTTCTTTTCAGTCTCAAGTATCAATTGTCCATGTTTTGATGTGGAAATATCTGGACAACGGAAATTCAAGCAGAAACATCCTGGTGTGTCTGATGAGATAATTCCCAGCATTGCAGGCAACAGAAGCAAAAATATAAAAGGTAACTTTCAAAAGAGGTGAAACAAGCAGGTTTAATTGGGAATTTGATACAAAATAGTTGTTACGAAATCAAACGGACTGGTTTTTTTTTTTAATCTATACTACTATTATAAAGGAAGAACTTTGAACCTTTGAGGCGGGTAAACTCGGGAACCACAGCGCCAATCCACACACCTGATACATCGTTGTAATTGTCAGGGTGTGCAGATGGACATAGGCTATATAAATTAAAAAAATATAAGTTATTTTAAAAAAAAGTAGTCCCATGGAAGTAGCGCCGGCCGCGACGTGCGTGCTGACATCAGGAGCGCGGGGAGGAGCGGCGTCCAGGAGCGCAAGGAGGACCGGCGGACATGAGCGCGGGGAGGGATGGCGGACAAGCGGGGAGGAGCCGTGAGGAGCTGCGGCAGGCTGGGAGGAGCGGAGGGGAGGTGCAGACAGGCGGGGAGAAGAGGCGAGAAGCGTCGGACCGGTGAACTCAGGAGCGCGGGGAGGTGCGGCGGATGAGGTACGGCTCCGGGGGACCCACGGACAATGTCGGGGCAGGCGGGGGCCCTGAAGCCAAGGTCGGGACGGGCTGCTACTCCGGGGGACCCACGGACAATGTCGGGGCGGGCGGGGGCCCTGAAGCCTAATTGCTCCCGGACAAGGTAGGGACGGGCTGCTCGTTAATATATATATATGACCAGTCAGTGTTTAATTATAGCCGGGGTCTGCAGGCAGGGCCCACCAGCCCTTATTTTTGGGGACGAGGGAGAGATAGATCGAAAAAGGTGACAGAGTGAGAAACAGAGATAGAAAAAACCCTGCAAGAGTGAGATACAGGGCAGTGTCGCTCGTGGACTAAAGTTGCACGAGGTGGATTCGAGACTATGCAGCCTTTATATTCGGCACCCCTACATTCCATAGAACCATCCCCAGGCTTTTGGGCAAAACATTGTACCACACCCCCCTCCCCCACACACACACTTATTCTTGTACAAATTAACCACTGTTGAACACTATTGGTTTATAAAATTTATTTTAGAAGGCAGCGCATCTAGTGCAGGCTCGGGTGGTCACAAGTATGTGCAGAGAGGTGGCTACTGGATAGATCATGGTGGCCAATATAACTTTCCTACTAGCCAAGTGAGAAGGGAATAGAGAGTGTAACACAAGAAACAGTTCCATGGTGACCATTTTTTTCTGGTGTCCAACATTGGTCCAAGGCAGCCAAAGAAAAGCCGGATTTCCAACATAACTACTTTCAATATAAGTGATTCCAGTTTACCCTTATGTATATTGTGAAAACCTGGCATGGATCTGTGCCTCCTGGACCTGTGTTAGACCACAAAGAGGGGAGGAGCGAGCAGTCTTAACCCCTAGCTCCCTTCTCTATGCTCAGCGCCTCACCTGTCACGCCGTGCCCCGATGGGCACCCGTGCACAGACCCAATGAGAGAGTTATGCTTCGTCTTGCAAAGACACAAATTGGCTCTGGGATCACAGAAGAATCTCTTTTACAAAAGAGGCATCTTGGGAGCCCAGGATAACAGATGAAAGAGGTATCAGCGAATTAATTTGCCCAGCACAAAAAAAGCTGTGATGTGGCGTAAAAGCGTCCGCCACGGAGGCAGGGATTAGAAACGAGGCAGGGTGTTTGTCAGGATGACAGGGGGATACAGTTCATCTCCCGGGTGTCACTTACCTGAAAGCGGAAAGTGGAACTAATAAAAATGTAGCTTCGTCTTCATAATTGTCAGAACTGAGCTGCCTGCGGCAAAATCTATTCCTGCGAACCATATGTAGGTCGGTTTGTGAAATATGTCCACAGTAAATTCATTTTTCTGCCAGACTGTTTTTATGAACAGAGATTTTGAAACTGTGACTTTCTTAAAACCCCTTCACTCCTGAGTCCTGGATAAACCGTGGTGTTCTGTGGTTAAGCATGTATTAAACATGTAATGTACGAACATGGAACCAGGATCATAACACCAGCCCCTGACGCCATATTCCACATGATTGATGCTACAGCCACGAAATTAGCAGTGAACAGCGCTGCTCTCCCAATGCCCCTTCCCAGAGTCCTCTGCACATGCTTATGTGCCCTTGGAGTGGACACAGTTGTAAAGTGTATTTTTTCTTGTGAGCTTCAGGTATTTCTTACTAAATGAAGCAGGACTTTCGCAAATATTTTTTAAGCAAATGTAATTTGTTTTAGGCCACGAGAAAAAGCTACAAAGGAAAGCACTCCCATACAAAATGCTGTAAAGAACCCGGTGCGGTTTCAAATTACTCGAATGAATATGCAAAGTATGAATTTCCACACAAAAAGCTGGTTCCGTGTGTTCCATATCTGCTTTATTGTGCTTGTACAGTATACCTATAGACCCAAGTGTTACAGCAAAACAACAAAGACAACACATGGTGTTCACTACCGTGAACTTCTTCAGGGCTTCCTTATTTTGTGCATCCAATATACCATGATATGCGTCTCGTGAAACTGTAGTTCACCATATAAATAAACCATATAACCACAGGGTCCCATTAGATTACCCATCCTGGATCCTTTTAATATCAGGCTGTGTCCAGGATAGCAGACAAACCGCAACTCGCCCTGTGTGAGTGCAAAAACGAAAGAGTCTACTTCACGGATGCTTCTCCTGGGGAAGCATCCTTTACAACGCAACTTTTACCACGCAGTGCTTTTACATCGCAACTTTTACAACGCAAACCATTACAACGCATTGCGCTGGGGGGCGCTCTAGGATAGGGAATAGATTTAATTTACTATCCAACACCTTCCCTACTATCCACGGGGACTGGAGTTGGAATAGTAAATTAAACTATTCACTATCCAGCACCCCTCAACACTATGCGTTGTAAAGGCATGCGTTGTAAAACTTGCGATGTAAAAGCATGCGTTGTGATGTCATACATCCCTTCTCCTGCCCTTCCTGGATGAACACATAGCAGCTACAATTTCTGCCAGTCTACTCTTGCACATTAGGGGGTTTCTTGAGTTTTTGGTGCAATAATGCTACTAGATAAGTTTAACTAGCTCACAGTGGCATTACATGTGCACCTTGTATATGGATTAAAAAGGAATTCATTCACAACTTCACCGCATCACAATATACACACATGGTACGAACACTGAGTGCATGCTTGTATAGAATGTCTGCTACATTCTGAAGGTTAACAAATTAAAACAGATATCACATATCTTTCCTGCAGGTAATGCCAGGAATGCCCTCTCTCCCCATCTCCTCACCCCCTTCCAGCTTATAACCAGCCTACAGATACCAGGGCACACACACATAACCAAACTACCATTAAGCACACTTTTGAAATCCTCAAGCAAACTTCAGAAGTCTTGATCACACAGGGATGGTGTTCAAGTTTTCGCCAAAGTAGTGTGCAAGATTATAGAAGCCAGCGGTGTGCTGCACAACATCGCCATACGATGGGGCTCACTTGTAAACAGAACTCCTGAAACAAGGCCCCACCCAGGTTTCCATTGAAGGACTCAGAACATCAGACAGGGTCTATAAGTGCATGACATACGAGCAGCCTCACATTTCACCTGAGATGCTAGTTCGGATTCAGCACCACAGTGGTTGGACAGTGTCTAGTCAATGATGAACCATAGACAATGTCCCTATCCATGTATACCAGCCTCAAGTGCCTCTTTTAAAGACCATGATGTCAATATCAAACATGCAATTATATAACAATATATATATATATATTATCAATCCATATATAATTATTTATTACTACTGCATCCATCATTCACACACACTTGTAATTTTCACTCACATCAATAACGCCCACTTGTACTCTACAGACAATGATGCATTACAAATGTAGGATTATATTAACATATCCAGTTCCAGTTTCATAAGTCTTTATTTCGGCTAAATGAACCATAAAAGACCACACAGAATAAAACACGATATAGCAATGAAACCAACATAATACATGAATTACACAATACATCATTAGCTATTCAGTAATATACATAAGAATCATAAAAGTAACATTCATTATATACATGTTATTAAAAACCATTTCATTACAATAGTTGATGATGAGTTTAAGACATAGTTAAAGATACTTTATGAGAAATAATTTGGGATGGGGATGTTGAAGCCATTCTGTACATACACACTCCGATCCGACCGATAATTAATCTCTAAGTTAGTTCTTTCTGGAAAGTGGTGTTTTCTCTCTGGTCTTGTCTTTAAGGGCCGAGGGTAGCGGGACCTAGGGTAGAAATCATGGAGTCCCCAGACAGAGATCGGGCCATCCCCTAATTGTGGAAACCAAGATTGTAAATAAGGCACCACCCGATCGCTCCAGAATCTAACTAACACCAGGTCGCCTGGGAGGTCCTTTGGAAGGGGGCCGAGCCATCCCACCTTTCTTACACTTCGAATGGCACCATCAATGTTCGCTGGCAAGGGTCGATTCCTAGACAGCCAATAGATGACCTTGTGTTTTAGATCCTCTCGTCTCTCGGTTTTTCCCTTTGTAATTGGTAAAACACCAGTGAGAACACAAACAAAGGGAGCGGCCATTGGGGGCAGATGTATATGTTTAGTGTAATCTAGATTGGTAGTAGTTTTCTCCTCATAAGGTGGGGGAACATTTGGCACCCCTACATCAGCGTAGATACTCTTGATGGTAATGGGCTCGGTGATGGATGACGAGGAGATACATGGGTCCGTGGGTCTGTTAGGAGGGATGCTACTTCTTTGAGGAGCTAACTTAGAAACCACGGAAGCGGATAAGGGCTGTGGTTGGCTCAATCCTGCCAGGTTCTTGAATGAGGTCTCTATATCCCTTAACCTATCCCCTAGGGAGTTGATTCTTGCAGTCAAAGGGGATGGTAGAGAGGTGACCAAGCGTTCAATCAGGGCCAGAAGGGCTGCCTGGTGGGGGGTGCAAAGGATTCAATATAATCACGGGCCTGGGAAACTGTAGGTGGGATGCTGACGAACGGTAAGGAACTTGTGCAAGGCTTAAGCAATTTAGCTTCCCTCCCCGTGCTGTTATCCCCGGGGCGCTTTCTTGTGACCATAGGAGTTTTAGGGTGCCCTAGTTGTTTAGTGTTTGCTATTACTAACGGGGATAAGAGTGGGGCAGCCAGAATATTATCATTTGCGTTCAATAACGAATTAGACAGCAGATGTACGGGAAGTATTGGACTGGATAGGACTTGGGGTGGGTCTGCTATGGTCTCAACTGGTACATATTGAATGTGACAAAGGGCGTTCAACTCCTCCAACCACGACAAACTAGATGCCGTGTCGACTAGCTGCGGCTCGGGATGTTTGCAGGCTACGCTGTGAAAGGGCAAACGAGTTTCTAAGTCTTCCAAATCATGAATAACGGGTAATAATGCCCTGTCTATCCTTTCTACATAGCAGTCTAACCTCCCCCTACTAGAATCACTTGGGAGAGTACTGGGATTGAGAGCCCCCTTAAGAGACATGGCGACAGTACAGCAAACAAAGCCCCGCAATAAGTCAATGGAAGTCCTGGTGTCTCTGCAGTGAATGCAGAGATGTAGGTCAAAGACTCACTATACCTTGTTCAATAGGAGCCAAGGGGGGTGGCCCGTCCCGTCCTTCTCGGGCCTCTGAGGGCCACAGAGGGCCCGCCCTTTGCCCGGGCTTCGCCCGGCTAGACCCGCACGCGTCCCGCGATGCGGGAGGGGCGGCTGGTTCTTATGCGCCTCCGGGCGCTGCTGTGTGATGCGGCAGGTCGGCGCCCCCGTTGGCAGTGAGGGGACGCTGGGAAGTGTAGTCCCAGTCGCTCTCCCCCCTCGGCGGCCGTGATGTCCAAGCGGCGGCGGGGGAGAGCGTGTGCAGGCAGGAAACAACCACGGGACCCCCACAGGTAGAGTCCGGTCACAATGCCCCCAACAAGTAGTGGCCCCTAACATATCTGAATATACACTTTTGTCTACTTTAGTTAATAAAATTAATTGAAAATATATTTTGTTTGTCGGATAGCACTAGTGGGCTATTTAGAACCCCGTACATGCTGTGTCTTTCACTCTGCTTAATTTCCTACTTTTCCACCTACATGATAGATTTCTGCCTCTGCTATGGAGGGACAGTCTCTGTAGCAGAGGGGGGGGGGCCTACAGAGGGGAGCTGGGGATTTCCAGTAACCAAGAGGTGGCATACAGGAACAGGAAGAAGGGTATTATTAAGCCATCCAGGGACCACCACACATTCCTCCCCATGCTGCTGATCCATTTGCACCAGAATTACCCAAAATGGCTGAGAATGGAGAACAGAGGTCCCTTGTTTTTTATCAGGATGAATTAGAGGTAATTGGGGAGGGTAGCGTCTAAAATATCCTCAGCCGTATGGGGGACCAGAATCCCGTCTGAGTAATGCAGCATGGCATTAAATCTGGCAGGTCATTTTCTTGACTGGCAAATGGTAGATTTCCTGCTTGCCTGATGTCGCTGATGTGTGGGGCTATTTGCTTAATGTCATCTGAGACATACAGAAGAAGGAGCGTTCCAAAACAAATAATATGAGTGTATCTTAACACGGTATTTAACACACTAGATAAACACCAACAGAGTACTCTCCTAACTGACATCTACTGAGACAAGCATTTGCAATGCAACCGGTCTCGCCTTTGGGACCTTATATGTATTTAGCTATGCAGCACATTAGCCTGGGTGCTGAAATATCTACTGTTATTTAACATGGAGGGAAAGTTAACACCAAACTGCGTGACACGCCAGGTATGGGAACACATGGAGAGAAATATTGCCTTTCAGCGGCAAATGGTATAGTACAAAGCTCTGTTTTTAATATAAAATAAGGGCCATCGGTGGTCATATCACTGAAAATACAAGATTTAAAAAACATATTATTGCCTATGGGTGCTCGTGGAAGACAATTTCTATGGACTGGATTCTAGAGAATGCTAAAGTGATTCTGGTATTTTACTGACCTCTGATGGTCGTTTTCTATCAAGAAAGTTAAATTGAGGCAGTTGCCAGAATTTTTTTAAAAAGAAAGTCCATCAGCAGAAAGCAATTCTGTTTTTTTACTGGCCTCTGCTGGTCGTTTTCTATCAAGACAGTTAATTAGAGGCCGTTGAACAGAAAAATGTCCCTAAGCGGAAGCAGACACGTCCTAGGGCTGATCCCCAGAGCCCACAAAGTACATACACATGAAAGTATATAATAAGTATATACTAAAGTATATACAAGAGGTCTCTTAATGCTTGACCTAATAAATGTACCAGTTGGTGGACATTGACATGATATGAGAAAGTGTTAGTCACTGTGGCAAAGGATATACCATCCAACGATTCACTGCAATGGAGAACATGGGAGGATGCAGCTAATGAAAACAGACATTTACATACACTTACCAGAGAAGCAGACACATGGAAGGATGCATTTTGTGACATAAGAACATTGACATCATACATATAAGTTCAACCATTAGACCTGCTGAACATGGAGCCATTGTGTTATGGAATAATATGTTTTTTTGTTTTTGCAGTTTTTTATAGCATGAACCCAAAAGTATTGGACACATTTTATTTTTTTGTAGGATGAGGATATTAAGTGATTTGCTCAGAATCACTTAACGTTGAGCCAACACGGAGACTCAACCCTGTTTCCCCAGCTCCAACGTTAGCAGCTTGGCTGTTACGCCACATCCACTACCATAATATGTTCAATATCCTGATATTCATGCAGAGAGATGAGGATGATTAGATAAATCTTAATTGACCTGGCAATAAATATACCAGGCTCTGACATCCATCCGTTGTCTGTGACCAGTCTGGTGCAGATGGACAGACAACACAAGACCTGCAAGGTAAATTTAGTATTATTAACTTACACTCTAAAGGGAGACTTAAAGCAGAGTGTAAATGGCATTTGTGAGATGTGTGCCTATAGGTGAAGGAAAATCCCACATTAGTGAGGAGTGGTGATGTAGTGGAAAGATAAAGGGTTTGCTTTTTACCTGCCATGATGGGATTCCCCAGAACAGGCAGGCCATGTAGGAGGGCTTGGTGCATGGTGGAGAGCACACTTTGATCAACAGGATGAGACAGAGATGGGATCCGGTATCATGTCCTGTGAGAGCCCTTGCCACCTGCATCCGCCACTCGTCGCCTCTCATACGGCCACTTTTTAGGTCCTCAATGATGCTTAGCTCTGCCCCAATGCAATGACATGGTCCTTCAGCTCCTGCACCTGGCCACTTTCTCTGCTCTACTGGGAATGTATAAGGCAGACCATATACACATCTGTAGTGATCTGCAATAAAGGTCTGTACAAGACCTCTCTCCTCACCAGTGAAGTTCCTCTGCCTCTTGAGTGAGGTGGGCTGTATCCTGTACGGTCTAGCTGTACAGTTTTGTCAGAAAAGTCGCACAGTCCAAAGCAAAGAGGGCAGAGCCTAGGGTATGAGCTGTATTTATGTGCTAGCTGGGTTAATGCTTGCCGGGTCGTGTTATTTACTCTTATGAATGCTGTTTTAATAGTCTTTTCCATTTAGGGTTTCCATAGTTAGACATCTAAGCATCCAATGTTGAGTACTCTGTCTACAGGCGTATGTCTGAAATCTGATGGTAACAGTTGCCAGAAACAATTTCCATTGCAGGGATCGTCACCCACTCAGGTAAGCGGGTAGAGACTCGCAATGTTGCTAGTGGGTAGCTGGAAGGGGGGTATCTTTACCTGCTAGCAAGATTAATGTTTGTCAGGTGTGTGTGATTCGGATGTACGTTGTTACAACGCAGGTTGTAACAACGCATACCTTTACCACGCGGCCGCTACAGCGCAAGTCGTTACCACGACTTGCGTTGGAGGGCGCGGATTTAGGATTTTTATAATTTTATATTCCAACACCAGTCCCCGTGGATACTAGGGAAGGTGTTGGAATATAAATTTATAAAATTCCTTATCCCACAGCGCCCTCCAGTGCAAGTCGTGGTAACGACTTGCGTTGTAACGGCCGCGTGGTAAAGGTACCGCGTTGTAAAAAATTTGTGGTAAACGTTGTTTACCGTGTGATTCAGGTCAGGTGAATGCTGGTTCCCTGGTCTTTTCCATTTGGATAATTCCATAGCTCCATCCTCAAAGCCAAGAACTCCACCTGCAAACGTATGTCTAATCTCCAGTTGCATAGTTACTAGTAGTACTTTTATGGTCATACTTTCTATTGCAAGAGTCTCTATCCCCTCATTTAAGGGGTTGGAGACTCATAACTCTACTATAGAGTGGGGGTTTCCACCCAGAACGGGCATGGACTCTGTTTATCTGCCTGTAGGATTAATGTTTCTCAAGTGTGTGCAAATTAGTTTTGTGGAATGCTGTTTCCCTAGTCTCTTCCATTCAATGTTTTCCATAGCAGAGGCAGGGATTGCCACATCCAATGCAGAGAATCCAATTGTAAAGTTAACATGAAAGTTACAAGGCATAATTTCTATTGTAGTAGCCTCCACTGCCCTAATTTAAAGTGGTGGAGACTCACAATCCCATCACTGGTTGATATTTCGACCCATAAAAGGTGAATTCCATAGGGGCAGAGTTTCCGCCGAGGCACAGCAAATCAACCTCCACGCTTGAACAGCGCCCATGGTGTTTGTCCAGTGCACTATTTCAACGCTCAGATTGTAATAAGGTCCACAGGTAAATATAAACAGTACATGTATTTCCTGATGCACAAGCCCACAGCATAACTGCTCAACTTTCAACAGCATGTTACACTCATCTTTCATAAGCACATCTGTGGGTGGCTTTTGGCTAATAAATTGGCAACAATGCTCTGACAAATGAATAGTTAATTCCTTGAACTATGGTGCTGATAGTAAAACATTTAATAGTGCAGCTGTTAGCTCCACTCCAGTCACCCCAGTAGCAGATTCTGTAAAGAGTAGCTACATTGGACAGCTGTTAGCACACCAAAGTGGTCTGTCAAGAACACAAAGCTGCATTTGTGCTCATAAATAGGCAGATGCTAGCTGGCAAAGGCATTTGTTGATAACCCCTTTTACAAATTAATACAAAATAATTGTTACCTTAAAATATTAACAATATATAAACATAAATCATTCAAAACAAGATACAAAGAAATGTAAAAAGAGGATGAAACCTAAAATACAGAAGCTAAAATAGTGGTTGAAATCGTTCGACATAGGAGCTAAATAAAAGTATTGGTTCATTCTCATGATATGCTGCTTAGTTACATCTTAGGGGGTAAAGAATGACACAGTCCTTTGATGTTTGTGCCCGCGCCTCCTTGAACATAGGTTTTAGCAAAGAAAAGAGCTATCTCAAGAGGCGTGGGCAGAAGGAAATATTATACAGGAGAACCGCAAGAGCATTTATGAGTCTGAGAAGTAATACTGCAGGAGTACTCTTTTACATCATCTTACATGCCTTTGTGAATCGGACACAAAATATTCAACTACCTGTTTCTGAAAGGGCAGAGTCCACAGTGCTTTCTATTTGTATTAATTGTATATGAATATTCACTGAAGAAACCCATTTTATTCCCATTTTAGATGTTTTGAGGCTAATTCACAAAGCAATGTAAGAGTACCCAAAAGTGTACTAATAGAGATACATTTTATAATTTCAAAAAAGCTTTTGTGTATAGGCCCTTAAGTATCAAATATTCATTACTATCGGAAACAGATGACATATAGGACCTGGTACCTTGCATAGATTTTTGGCTATCACTGCCAGCCAAGGGGGAGTGTCGAAAGTGTGTGAAATGTGGTTGCTTATTGTAAATGCCTAATGGATGCATTTTATGGCTGATCAATGCATAATATATCTTATGGGGAAACTCACCCATAAATAACTGACATGATCTTCTCTAGAATCGGTTTCTGTGCCCAGAGGTTGTAAATAAAGGGTGTGGTTTAATATTAGCTTTCAATTAATTTGCAAAGCAATTAATTATAAGTGACAAATTGACCAAGAGGTACAACCTTTTCACCAGTAGATCAAGATTAATGTAACAGTAAAATACGCTAGTGGTTTATATGTCTTCTAAACCTCTCTTTTACACATTAATCCTTTTACAGTAATGACTTACTGGGCTGTCCATTTTTGTACCCATGGAAACCAGATAGACATCATTTCTCATTTAGGTCCAGTGGGTATTGTTATCTATTATGATAATGCCCATACTTCCTGCCGCTATCTTTCATACTAATAATACCAATTACTACAATCCACCATTTGTCTCATCTCTTGGCGCCTTTCAGGTGCTAATTATTTCCAAAGCAAAACTACTCACATTTATCAACCTCTGAAAAATGTAAGGCTGAGTGGGCCCACCTGAATTCAAACTTGTGAGCTCAGATTGCAAACAGATTTATACAATGGATGCATTAGTCCACTGACTTTGCACTACCCTCTAATTTTGCCCTCCTTCCCTTTGTGCTCCTTGTTCCTTCTCATTTGAAGCACACTTCATAAGGACTGGTTATTTATTTTAGTTTCATAGACACAAAAGGTGGGCTGCACAGATGTCACCCTTCCCTTCAACTTGTTTCCCTTACTATTTTTAAGCCTGAAGAAAGCCGGGTGGCAACGGAGCCTAAATTATAGTCCCTCCTTTGTTCCTATTTCATTGAATCTAAAGAAGGACTACAATGAAGTCTTCCTTGCCACCGGAACTTTTTTGGGCCATAGAAACAACAAGCATTTGCAATGCAATAGGTCTCGCATTTGCGCTAGTTTAAGCTGTTGGCATTGTAAATGACAATGCCTTTAGTTTATCTGTTTGGCTAATTAACACATAAATAAAAGGCATTGTCACTTACAATTCCAATAGCTCAAACGCTTGTAAATGCAAGACCTTTTCAAAGAAGCGGCGGCCATTGTCCTGGCTGCTTGGAAAGTGAAAGTGCGCATGGCGCGCTGAATGTTGCACAAAAGCTTGTCGTGCCGCCAGTAGGAGAAACTCATTAACCCCTTCACTGCGGGGGTTATTCCCCCGCTGTGCTGGGGGGGAGGGGGGCGCGCACAGCGCCCCCATGCTCATGACGAGCTCAGCTCGTCATGAGCTACGGCGCTCCGGTGCTCATGACGAGCTCAGCTCGTCACAGGTGCATTGGCTCCCGTGGAACGCTCAGCACAGCGGGGGAATTCTCCCCGCACCTGAGCGTTCCACGGGCCATGACGAGCTGAGCTCGTCATGAGCACCGGAGCGCCGTGGCTCATGACGAGCTCAGCTCGACATGAGCGTCGAAGGTGTTAAAGAAAATAGTGCTTACAGATTTTAAAAAAAGACTACCATATAAAACCGAAGTAAAAGGGCCAGTCCACATGGGAGGTTACAAATGAAGACAAGACGGTATATAAGGAGGGTCTAACAAGACTATTCATGAATCAGAAGCCAGCATTTATGAAGGACAATGACACAAGCCAATAACAAATATGGGCTGGGAGTAGACGGGGCTTCTATTCCATGCTCCAATAAAACATGCCGCAGAGCAGCGCAAGCGCTGCCCAGGCTCGACCTAAAAACAGCAGTGTATTGAAAGCAAGGGAGGCTTTAATACAGTCCACCTTTCATTTCACTATCTGGCTTTAATTTGCTTATACAAAATGCGTTAGTTAATGTGCTTATAAAACATGCATTAGCTAGCACATTAAGCCCAGAACTATTGGGTTGCCAAAGCTTGTTAATTTGGCTTGTGTGATTTTAAATCAGTAATAAACTTTTATGGAGATAAATACAACACTCGTAGCCAAATAGGTTCCTTTGAAATCTCAGTCATTTAAAGACATACAAGTAGTGTCCGGATATGTCAGCTCTTCCTTCCAATGAGTGTGACACTTTGAAAACATAAAAGACCTGAGTCACACAAAGTGTATTTAATGTACTAGCCCCAAGCCTTCACCGCCCCTTCGATTTTGGTTGGTTGATTAATTTTTCTTTTGAGTGAATTTATATGTGTATTCAGAGTAGAAAATAGAAGTTGATATGTTTGTGATTACCCACAAAGTTCTCTTTGTTGTTTCTAACATTACCTGTGGCCAGTCCCCCTTTCACTCTTTCCCTTTCAAGCCCTTTCTTAAATTATTGACTGCTTTAAATCCCCTCATATCAATGCTCACATTGGGAATGCCAGTTCCATGTCCATAATGATATGGAGGGTGTATGCAAGATGCCACATGTGAACATTAAAACTGCAAAGTGTGCATAAACCAACAGCCTGGCACAAAAATACTTTAAAGATTATCAGGATGAATGGGTTGATTTTGGGCAGTGAAGTACATTTGGAGTCGCCATGGGTACATTTTCTGGCTGGTGTACTAATTAAAACATGTGAGCTTGATGTACAAATCCTTTTTGCAATTGCAAACCCTGAGATGCACAAAATTACAGCAAAAGAACTTTCTTAATGTTCAAAAGCCCTTACATGAGTTGGAAATTCTTTATGACTTGGAAAAGGCTTTTACAGTCCTTTCTGAATCACGAAAATGCTGGGAGTGAAATGGGTGCCCCTCCTACTTATGATTCAGAGAAAAAGAAGTGGGGGGACGCTAACGTCACGACAGGAAGTGACGTCACGAAAGGTGGCTAGCACCATCAGACTCATTTCCTCCCCTCGCTCACCCTTTAGATGCGATTGCACCAGAGTAGCCAGCGCGTGAGCAACGTTCTGAATGAGCTCCGATCTCGCCCCAGAGAGGCCAAACAGTGAATGTGTGGCTCCATTTGCTCCAGTTATCGAGCTCCCGGTAAAATAAGTGGGGGGACGCCGTCCACCCGCGTGGTACCCCGACTCGAGCCCTGAATCTATCAATTGTTTATGAACACAGTTGCATTTGGAAACCATCAAAGCGTTACTGACCCTGGAGTAACTTGTTCAGATAAGGGACGGCGCCTCCTTGGGACTCCTTTCCTTTTGTGAATCATTTAGGCCTCGGTGGGAGGGGTTATGGAGCACGCAGGGGTCGACGGGAAAACTCCTGCTCCCCCTGTTGTTTTCCCAAACTCGAGTTTTGTTTAAAGCCGCACAGGCCCCTTTAATAGACCAGGCTTCTATTTATGAAAAGAAACTTCCTGTTTAGTAATGCAAATGCAGCTGTGTGGGTCTGGTGTCCCTTTCATGCCTCCATATCTGCATTTGCAGCCAATCACCGGGGGTCACAAACTGTGACCTGCCTCATAAGTATTCATTAAGGCAGGTTGTGTTGCAACCCCCTGCCAGTGTACAATTTACAATGTCATCTATTATAATGTCGGTCGCATAACAAATTGCATTCCAATTCTCAAACCAGTCAGTGTGCAAATTGCAGATACCTGGTTTGGTAATGGGAATATTACAACATGCCCTGTGTATCACCCATGTATACATTAGAATATGCTTCCCACCAGCAAGTTAGACTCAATTTGTGGAACACCTCTGGTGTAAGACGCGATGAAACGTTAAGCCGATATGATGCCCGATTTGAAAGTTTTGTTATTGGAATGTTGATAAATACCTAATGCAGATTATCTATAGTGAACCAGAACCTGGTAATATTGGTAACATTTCTGAATTCCATAGATTGGTCTTGAGTGCTAGGAAAAGTCCTTGATTTGTAAAAGAAAAGGGCCTGATTACGAGTTTGGCGGTCTTGGAGCGGGCCGCCCCGTCAGCTCCCCGCTCCAAGACCGCCAGAACCATAGTCTGGCCGCCTGCCATATTCCGATTGGAAAACTGTTCTGGCGGTCCTGCAGTGGTGGGCCCACGGCTGTGCCTTTCAAAGTCAAAGCCTTAGAAAGGCACCGCATTGGGATCGCCAAAGCACTTTTCTGCAAGGCAGGACTGTAGTCCATGCCATGCATGAACTGGGGGTGCTTGCATACAGGGGGGCTTAAAGTGTGCCCCCTGCATGCATCCCTGTGCCCTGAGGCAACAGAGGGCCTTTGAGGGCCTGTTTGTTTCCTCACTGCCACACTTTTCCTGGTAGGCCCACCACCATGAAAACTGTGGCGGTGAGGAAACTCGTAATATGCTTGGCGGTGCTGCAGCATCACTGCCAGTATATTGCAGGCCTCAGACCACTGCAAGACCACTAGGGATCACGGATGTCTGGCGGTAGCAGTGGTCCTCTGGCGGTCTGACCGCCCAATTTGTAATATGGTGGTTTGACCGACGGTGCAGCGGTAACCGCCCACCACCACGGGTGTGGTGGTCTGTCGGAGCCCCAAACTCGTAATCGGCCCCTAAGCTCCAGAAGTTTTCCTCAGAAGCCTGGGTCGGGCACTAACGAACATCAGAGTGCCAAATACCAACCCTGCGCAGTTTCGATTTCTACCTCATGCCTCTTTAATTCACCATCAGACAATTCCTGCCTCTATCTCACTCTTGCAGGATCTTTATCTATGCGTTTCCTTTTTACGCTGTTTCTCTGGCTTTCTCTTCCTCCTTCTTTCTCCTTTTTGTGCTTTTCTCTCTTGCTCTTGGTCAAAGTCTGAGGTAAAATAAGTGCCAGAGGGCCACACCCGCAACCACCCACTCAAATTAAGCACTGACTGGCACAATAATTCCACAAACATTTTCTGAACATATAGATTGCACGGAGGGCTTTCGCAATATTCGCACCAGCATTTTTGGATTGCTTAGATTGGTCCAAGGGCTTACTGCAATGTTAGAATCATAATATTAGACTAGATAGATTTCCTTGGAGCAAGCATTATTTTTGCTATTGTTGAAAGAGTAGATACCAATGCAAAATTTCAACAGTGTTATCTCTGTAACCCGGAAATGCTAGTGCAAGAATGAACAGCTACCAGGGCGATCAATTGAGGCCAGTCCCATGTTGTGAAAAAATGTCTTTGAGATAAAAATACTTTGATCCAAAGTGCAGGTTCGAAGTATTTTCAGGCCTGGGCTTACTTCCCGTTGTTTTGCTACGCAAAACTCCACGAAGTTACAACAAATTCTGCAAAGTGCCATGAGTGGCGTAGTGCAGTGTGAACTGCAGTTTGTGCTGGTATTCCTGCCGCTCGGGTAGAAATTCTACCCGAGCGGCAGCTCACGCCTGCAAACTTATCGCTCGCGAGCGCGAACTTACCGTTCGCGAGAGCGAGCGGGGAAATAATTCTGTGAAGCGGAGTTTTCTGCACTCCGCGAGCTCCGCGGAGTGCAGGAAACTCCGCAAACGAGCGAAGTTCACCGCCTAGGCCTAGTATTTTTCAGTGGTAGCAACGGAGTACTACAAACATACTGCAGTGTCCCTGCTCCCCATGTGACTTACAACTGTCTCTTTTTCTCTCTTACAGATGAATGATGTCCTTCTCTACACCTACCCCCAGAAGGATGGCAAATACAGGCTCAAGAACACCCTGTCCGTTGCTGGCATGAGGGTAAAGACAACCTCTAGTGAATGCACTAAAACAGAATATAGGCAAAGGCACCAAAATTACGCCTTGTTAGTGTGAATCAGAAAACTAAAAAAAAGTATCCCGCATTTGCAAATGTGGGAAGTTTGGACTAGTTTCGACACACTTGCTGCAGGCAAAGTTTGCGGTGTTATCAAGGAAATCAACAGTAAAAAGCGGCCAACAGACCATAAAACGTGTTAATAGTTGTGCTGAGCTTGTAGTAGTTAATTTCAGATGCTGGTTTGCTGTTCAAAATTCATGCGACCCAGCTGCAGTCCCACTAATAAGACTTTTATTTGTATCAGGCAACATGCTTGGTATATTCAATGGTCCAGCGACCCCTTGTGAGACCTAAACTTATTAGTAAACACATATTAATTTTCTTTCTTTCTGTTATGCGCCTTTACTCCATTTCCGGTTGTATTTGCGACATTTATTACCTTCGCATTAGAGGAAAATTTGTGTTGTACATGCTATGCCATTTCTTAACATCCAAAGTTCCACTTTTTACTGGTACACGAGTTTCCTGTGATGTCACTTCCGCCTGACCAGGTTATGTAATTTCCAGACCAAAGTGATTTCAAAAGTGCCTGCTTGTCACTGATTCCCAGTGAAACAGAAGAAAGTGGAGGATTTGCAGGGGATATGGGTGAGGCGGCTGTGGGGTAATGGGTGCATCTTGGGCCTATTGCTCCCAGCACCTCATCAATGATAGAGGATGGAACAGTAGAGTGTTCCTGTGCCCGAAGCTCTGCCCAGAAGCCCGCGACTGGTGCAATTAAATGTTGGCGCATCAGTATTAATGCTGGTAGTCCTAAATCAACCTCGTGCCTATTCAATCCACTTCCAGACACTCCCTGCCCCTTTATCTCTCTTTTGCAGGTTCCTGCGTTCACCCTTTGTGAGGATTTTTCCATCATTCTCTTCCTCTATCATTCCTATCAATGTGTTTCTCCCTCTCCTGCTTTCGATAAATATCTGATGCAGAAAAATAAGTGCTGGTCCCTAAAAATTAGTGCTGGCTCAAATTAAGCACTGGGGTGGAAGGGAGTAAAGGGGTGGAGGCACCATGGTAGAGGTAGAAGGTTGTAGTCTTGACGTATCTGAATGGACTAAATAATTTTTTTCCCATTGGAATAATGACAGGGAATCATAACTCTTATTTTCTTCTAGGTCACCCGTCCAATCGTAGAAAAAACCCAAAATGTGCTGCGAGTGGAATGCATGGACTGCTGCCTGACTCTGTCAGCAAGGTATGGTCAACAGCCTGGCTTCACTCTCTGCAGTGAAGGACACACACAAAAACTAAACATTTAAAAAAAAAATAATAAAATAAAGATAGGAGAGAAGTGCTATCTCTTGTTTCTATCTATCTTTGGAATTGATTCCTAAGACACGACAGTCTCTCCGCGATTAAGGCACGGGCTGTCCTTTCTCGATTCTGAAATGTACTTTCCTAGAGCAGCGTGGCTCGAATTACGTCATTTAATGCAACAACCTACTGTGAGGAGCCTACTGGCCCATCACTCTCTCTGAATCGGCGCCACAAGTGTGGTGGCTTTTTGGTGCCCCTTCTCAGCCCCACCACACATCCCTGTCCTGAGGAAGACCCATAGTAAGGTGGAACTCAACCTACGTCTGTCAGGCGTCGAAACGTCGACTTTTACATCTTTTCCTATTCAAGAACAGCAGAAATATTGTCACTGTGTTCCGTTGTATGGGCTAGGACTACAATTGTCTCTGTATGTGACCCAGTAATATGCTTCTGTGATGTCAACTATGCATTTTGTGACCACACTGAATCTCTGAAACTTTTCACTCAACCCCAAATCCTCACGAAAAACCACTTACCTACCCCACTCCCTCCCCTTTCTTCGGGCACTTTGTATATTTACAGTGAAGAGTTTTGTCATAATTATGTTTTGTTGAGGATGTGATTAAATAACATCTCTCATCAATTAGTTGAAGGATTGTTTTTTCTTGTGATTATGTACAAAGAAGTGTCTGTGTTTTCTAAATGTATACACTGGGACCACTTTCCCTGCAACATCTATCTACCAGTAGCCATCAAAGCGGACTAGAAAAAACAGTGCCACCTGACACTGGCTTTCACAGTGATCATCATACTATGTGCTAAAATTTAAAACAAATAAAAATAATGGGGTTACCCAGTGTCCCTCAGAACCTGGGTCAATACAGTATAAGCTACAATGTGTTCTGTCGGACCGACAGAACACATTGGAACTTTACAACAAAGCTGGGCCAAGTCTCACCAGTGCCAAACTGGTCCTCTTTGTCTTCAGTGAGCCAAAAATCACAACCCAATCTAGACCAAGCTTCACTGCACTCACTGAAATTAGCTTCACTTTCCTCGTTCTGCCAAACATCAGTACATTCTCTGCAAACCAAGCTGAGCTTCACTATCACTTTCAGAGCCCACTCTAAACTGAGCCCCCCTATCTAATATTGCCCTGCCTTACTACTCTTAGTAAGCGGAAGCTCCCGATCCACACTTATCTGGGTCTCACTATCACTTCTGAGCTGAACTGACCTGCTCCCCACTTCCCTTACTAAGATGAACCTCACTACCCTCTGAGCTGAGCCTACGATACTCACTGAACGGAGTCTCACTATACAGTGACAGAACAATTAAGCGACCACTAGTAATGTAACAGTATGATGCACAGCATTTAATAGATTCATAAATGCTGTGTTGTGGTTCGCCTTTTTGGACTGTCGACAGCGTTTCGACCCAATATCCTAAATTGAAACCTTGTATATATGTCACCTTGAGTGTCACTGTTTAGTTTAGGTTCAATTGTTTTTTTCACTGGGATACCAGACACCTTTACATAACGTTCAGTCACGGTATAGCACATTTCTCTATACAGTAGATGTGTGTATGTATTTCTTTTGTTAATTGTGAATTTTTCCATATAAATAATTTCACTTATTTACTGAACATTCATTGTATAGTGCCAGCGTTCTTTCTGCCATCGCCTTAACCCTTTGCATTGCCATTGTTTTGTCTAAAGTGGCACAGTGGATGAAAAACAATGGATAGGAATGCTACCCAGGCCAATTGGCAGTGGCTAGACTATTTGCAAGCTTACCACCCATTGCCTTTTATTTGTTTGATGTCATATTCCAAAGACAAATGAATCTGTTATCATCTGACATATTGTAGTAGTGAAAGTCACTACCAAGTGAGTACATTGGGTACTCTGGATGGTAGGGAAAACATGGTTAAAGAAGTCTGTAAGTAAATATGTAATACTAGTTTTGAAGATGTTTGTATGTATGTGTTTAGTTAAAAACTTTAAGAGTGTTTCATTGAATTAGTGAATAATAGTTATATTGCACGAGTGAATGGGAGTGAGTGAGCAAGTGAGTGAATGGGTGGCTAAAAGATGTGTAGAATATAAGATTGTCTGTGGGATAAATGTAAAGAGCCAGTGAGTGACTAAGAGAGGTATTGAGTAAGCAAGCATTAAAAGATTATATAAGCCATTTAGTGAATGAGTGAGTAGCTATGAGTTATACAATTAGTGAAGGATTAGGTTGGTGAGTATTAGAGGAAAGTAGAGTGAGAGAGTAACCGTGAGAGGTATTGGGACCCAAAATAGGTGACTATAGAAGGTGTTAAGTGAGGAGGGAAAGTTGACTTTGAAAGGTACTGAGTAAGCACAAGGAGGAATTTGAAAGTATTAAGCGAGTAAATATAAGACTGTAAAAGCTATTGAGCGATTAAGGGAATTGTCGCTTGAGATGCTTTGTTTGAACGATTGGCTAATGGTGATATTGAGTGAGTGAGAGGGAGTGATCAAGCGAGTGAGTGGGTGGCTAAGAAGGGTATTGAAGGGACATTTGCCTGTGGGGCGAAACAAATGAGTGAGTGACTAATATGAGTGAGTTACTAAGGAATGCACTGAGTGTGCAAATATCTAGTGAGTTATTAGATAACAATGGGTGACAATAACAGATAAATTGGTGGCTGGGAGATATGAGTTAATGAGGGAGTCAGCAGTTCCCTATGAAAGGACTTAGTGGATGAGTAGACAACTACAAGAGATATGTTGTGAGTTAGTGAGTGGATGTAGGTGCTACTACAAGAGTCGATAATTAGGCAGACCCTTTACCATTTCAAGATTCTACGATTTGGGGAAAAATTACAAAATGGGCACTTTTGTTAAAATAGCATGATTTGTAAAAAAGTGCCCCTCAAAAATTGAATTTAAAAAATGAGATTGATCTCTATTAGTTATGCCAAGCCCCAGAGCCAATAAAAGAGGGTAACAAGCTGGTAGGCAGCAGAGGTGTTAACTTCCTCTGTTGCCTGCCTTGTCAATGAACAGGGCCATTTTTCTTTGCAATTAGCATACAGCCCACTTCACATGTTTTACTGGGCAATTAGCAGCCTCTATTGGCCTTTGGGTGCCACCTTTGACCACTCCCACAACTCCCATTTGTCTCCTGTAACCCCACCCCGATGGGTCCTATGTCCACATCCCTACTGCTCTGACACGACTCTGGCCTCCCTCCCCATATCACCTGTGTCCCCTCATCCTGTGACTCTTCTGCCACCCCCACACACAATCAGCTGCCTTGTGCACAGCGGAGAGTAGTAGATTTTCTGTTGCCAGAGTGCAGACAGGGACTATTCACAAAGGTAAATTGCATGTGTGAGTGATTTACACGAGCAATTTACTCTCACACTTTAGAGAAACTTCACTACTTTTTGTTATTCACAAAATCTGAGTGTAAAGTTACTCAAAAGTGTTGAAAAGGTGATGGAGCCAAATTTGTGAGTGTACGATACTACTTCCAAAAAGAAACAGTAGCAAGTTCAGCAGCATACATAGCCAACCACTGATGCTGTAGCATGCAACACCCTCCAATTGAAAATAACAGACGTAGAGACATAAAACCCGTAACAAAAAATCTTAAATTAAATTAAACTATTTCAAATAGTTAGAGACAAATAATTATAATTGAATGTAAAGAAAATCTAAAAAAACATGTATTTGTTATTTAATAATAGAATATGTTAACGTTATTGAATTTATAAATTAATATAACATTAATTTATATTCAAATATAATTAAACTACTTTTATTTAATTCGATATGTCACTTTTAATAATTATTAATACATAATTTTTATTATTTTTAGTTAGTTGGGTTTCTATTTTTTTATTGAAATGTCAGAAAATTATTTTATTTAACTTAATATCTTTATATTAATTACACATGTAATTGAAAATCACTTTCCCAGTTCTGTGGCATTTTCGTCCCTTTCTTCTACATTTAAAATAAATATATAACATTAATTTAAATTTTGTACATTATTATTCTGTATAAAATTGGTTTTACTAATGTAAAAAAGACAGCTGTGAGGGTTATGTTAAGTACAGATGGAAGGCGCTCTGCCTATAGTAAACGTTACAGTGTAGTAGGAGAATAATGTTTATAGCGTGGTGCGTGAAGAGCGAACGGGATAACCCAAACCGTTCAAGGAAAATCAAAGACTTTCAACAATGAGAAAACAGCAAAGCTCTCGCAACCACAAGGCAGTAAAATAGCATGACACACAGTAATGACAAAAGTGAAGAACAACAGCAGATCTTGTATTTTCAAAATTCCCAAAGACGTTTTATTTGGATCCACATTCAGCCGACACGTGTTTCGTCGTGTTCAAAAGTGGAGTCAACACGACTCTTCAGGGCTGGTAAAGACCCAGGCATCTATCGGTTAGTACAAAATGTTGGTGTCGTAGAGCGGTGAATCCTGTGTATGAATCGAAAGAAGATCACAGTATAAGTAATCCAAAGATACTCAAATCCGGGTTGGGAGTACGACTAGGTTATGAACGTAGGCGCTCACTGAAGCGCATAGGTGGAAGAATAAAGAGACTAGACACGTGTACGTGTCAGATTCTACCGGGAGGGGATCCAAAATTCAAGGACTAGAGTTGTTTGATTGGTTTTTAAAACACAAGCGGTGCGCTTAGATTTGGCATCCCTCCTCTGTGTGTTCCCGGTCGCCGTGTTCCATGGACGGACTATGGAACATAATAAGAAGTAGAATCTGACACGTACACGTGTCTAGTCTCTTTATTCTTCCACCTATGCGCTTCAGTGAGCGCCTACGTTCATAACCTAGTCGTACTCCCAACCCGGATTTGAGTATCTTTGGATTACTTATACTGTGATCTTCTTTCGATTCATACACAGGATTCACCGCTCTACGACACCAACATTTTGTACTAACCGATAGATGCCTGGGTCTTTACCAGCCCTGAAGAGTCGTGTTGACTCCACTTTTGAACACGACGAAACACGTGTCGGCTGAATGTGGATCCAAATAAAACGTCTTTGGGAATTTTGAAAATACAAGATCTGCTGTTGTTCTTCACTTTTGTCATTACTGTGTGTCATGCTATTTTACTGCCTTGTGGTTGCGAGAGCTTTGCTGTTTTCTGGTTTTACTAATGTATTGTAAGGTTGAATAAACTTTTTTAATTTTCTTATACTTTTCTATAGGAAGACCCCCACACCTAGGGACTCATTTACGAGAAGTGAGCATCGCTGCGTGAAAGCAGCGATGCGCAACTTCTCAGTGCGCCCTCCTTGCGACACCAATGATGCGTCATATTTACAATATGACGCATCATGTCGCAAGGAAGGTCAGATACGTCAGTATAACTGACGTATTTATCAGCGCAAAAAGTGGCGCATTGCTGGAGTTGTGTCAGAAGCCTGACGCAACTCCAGCAATATTCCTTTCACATGGGGCAAGCCCCATGTGAAAGGGCCTGCGTCACCCTTATGCCTGCCATGAGGCAGGCGTATGGTTTTCACGCATTAGCGTCCTAGAAGTGGCGCAGCGAAATCTCATAGATTTCGCTGCGCCACTCCTACGGCCCTTTCTTGTGTGGGTACGCCTACACTGCATACATTATACCTGGCATAGGAATAATGTAGCGCAGGGCTTTACGAAGTGACGCATCTACCTAGATGCGTCACTTCATAAATATGGCGCAACATGGCGCATTTTTTACACCACTGGTGCGTCACAAAAAGTGACGCACCGGTGGCGCAAAAGTGACGCAGGGGCTCATAAATAGGCCCCCTAATGTGGAGCCCTTCCTATTGTAAAGTATGGGGAACAGTATCAAAGTTTATTTATCTACAAAAAATGACTAAAAATATGTTAATGTTAAATGTTACTGTAATTGAGTTTTAAAATGTAGAAAAAATGTCAAATACTACAGCACTATTAATTTTGAATTAATTCTTGAATTAATTTATATATATTACATGTATTTTCTGAACATTAAATTTAAAAATAAATTTCTACTTAAAGTTTTAAAAAATGTATGATGTAATAATGTGTATTAAACGGTTTGTGTAGAATTATTAAAAAATAATATAATTATATTTTGATAAAATTTGATGTTTCATTAATTTATAAATTCAAAAAACATTTATGAATTATTTTCCCATTAAATAATAAATATTTTCTAATGTTTAGATGTTTTTAAACATTATATATATTTAACTATTTTAAATAATTAAATGTCATTTAACATTATTTCCTATTTGGTTTAACTTTAAGTCTACTGACATTATTTTCTATAGAAGAGTGATGCAGTACCTGTGTTTGGCCATGTGTCATGTTGGACTTACTCCATTATTTTATGTCCCGGCCTCTGTTGGACATACTCCAGCTGTGAGCTGAAGTAATTTACTGCTGTTTGCGTCCTCTTTGGACTGTAGTAACTTTAGATGTGCTATTTGTTACTAGCAATGGGCTTACTCTTTTGTGAGTGTGTGTGTGCATGCCTCTCACTAAACACCTTCCGAACCCTCACAAAACCCCTCCTTACTCTTTCCTAAACCCCTCCCATTTAGTATCTTCTTCTTTTTCCAGCCAAGAAGGTGCAAATTTAAAGTCACATGTTTGTGAACAGCATTTTTGAGTACTTTATTAGTGGTATTGTATTACTAATAAACTTGCTACAAAATGCAGTTTGTGAATAGCCCTAGAGGTTTCATATTACACTCTGTGGAACAAGACAGGTTTGTATTCCAAGGTGCTGGAGACTTCGCAAGGTCATAGACTGTGACACGTCACAGAGGGCCCCAGAGACAGCCAGACAACGCTGAATATCTCGGGTTTGCAGGGAGTCTCAAAATAATCACAAAATCTTCATATTTGTAAACATGCGCATAACTTTAATGAGAAAAATGCCGAAATAAAGTATTTTTGATTGACATGCACCTAAAACAAGCCAGGACTGATGGCGTTGTCCACGGATGTTAGTTGCATAAGTTAAACAACAGTGGCTTTGTTGTGCATAATAGAAAAAATATCTTAATTTCTGAAATGATGAGACTGTGAAATGACTATAACGAGTCTCTTTGAAGTTACATCAAAGGCCCTTGAAGGGTGGTAATCTACCGAGTTAAAATACTTTTTTTTCACTCCGAGGGTGAGGGTAAAAATGGAAAGCCCGATAGGGACCCTTCTCAGCACCGGCACCTGCTAAGCACCGGCAGGACCCGGCCCACTTAAAGCCCTAGTCGCACGTGGGAGGAGGGATTGAGTGAAAGAATGTGGAAATGAATTACGGGTAGGACAGAGTACTGACAGAGTAGGTGACTACCAAATAAATGTCACTGCCAACTACGGAGTCTGCGGGTGAGTGGATGGGTGAATGTAGGCATGTGTGCCCGGTGCATGCGTGTGCATGGCAGGCGCTGACAGAGTGAGTGAGCCACCCACCAGGGCGTGTCAAATAACGTGTGTGGTGTCAGTGAAGGGCATGAGGCCTGGCTGGGCACACGTGCCCTGTGCACACCCCTGCCAGCCGTGTTGTATCTCAGTCTCCGCCCCCACAGCACGCCTTCCCCTCCCCCCACAGCTCACTGATCTCATTAACTGGTACACGCGCCATGTGTGTGGGCACAACTCCCATTACTCGCGCTGGCGCGGGGCCCGGGGAGCGTGAAACGAGGCCATCACTGCGTCTCCCCGGTGGGTAATTGAGCGCAGCCCGAGCAGAGGGGCCTGTTTAACAAGACACGTCACGCGGTGCGCTTCACAGATGGACGGGCGCTCCTAGGGCCGAGCACTACACCCCACTACTCCGACCGGCCACTGCCCTCGCTCCGGCTACAACCAATCGACCGAAAGGCAAAGTAGGTGCTTCAATTGCCATCTTTCATCCATACGATTTGGATACGATTCTCGGCTACTTAAACCTTCATCGTGTACTCCTGGGCACATTACTTTATTATCTAGTCTTTACCCTAGCTCTCTTATGCAATAAAGCTGCAAGTGCTTAGAAACCGGTTGAACGCTAGTATTAAGTGTCTTATATAATCTAAAGATTGGACTGCAGCTAAATTTGCTTTATAAATAATATCACAATATAGAGATACACTTTTTGAAGTTCTTGTGTTATTGATGGCTCATTAATATCCAGTTACCAGGAAAAATATCAAGAAATAATCTAGATATTGTGTGTGTGTTACTTGTGGCATTGTTGCAGGACGGTGGTTAGCTTTGATGTGCCTTGGGCTGGTTTGATTGACACAGGGTTGCTTGTTCATGGACTCGGGGCAGGTAGTACTAGACAAAGGAGGTTTTTTCACCACTCTTTGTGGCAAGCCAGGCCTAGGGCCCTCCTAACGTAGTCTTAAAACTACTAGTTAACTAATCTGTTTCAAAACTTTACCTCGTTTCCTGGAAAATCCATTTCACAGTATCTTGCAAACGTGCTTCACACAATAGTCTCGAATCCTACAAGGTTGTAAACCATTGTTACAGTTTAACAAACTTAAATAGCAATACTTTGTACTAACTTTACCCCGAATTCTTGGGGAGAGCCCTAATCCCCCTGAAACTTGCTTTTCAATCTTACAAGCTTCAACCTATGTTATTGTCTGAACTTGCATAGGAATCCATCATTTGCTGCTAGGAGCACTTTTTAGCACTTGACGGACTGTGCTCTTTCCACCTGGCCAACAAGGGATGTACCCCACTGCCCTGGCGCACTGTCGCTGACATATTTACAGTACTTAATTTCAGCCCGTAGTTTCCCATACTCGACACCGGCACTTAATTGTCAACACCGGCACTAATGACAGTCTGCCACATGGTGGAGCTGGCTCTGTAATTTAGAGATGAGCACAACAACAGTAAGTTATGAATTCAATATAGCCTTATAGCCCGGCGTAGCGGGCTATACCGGCTATTAAAGGCCCGCTGAATCGTTAAAGGCCCGAGCCGAAGGCGAGGGACTTTAACGAAACAGCGGGACTTTAATAGCCGTATAGCCCTGCTACGAAGGGCTATAAGGCTATTAGAACATTCTGCCACTAGAGGGCAGAATGTTCTAACAAATTAAACAAAGGGTTCTCGAAGCTCGAGGGGATATAAATCCCCTAGAACTTCAAGAAGCCTTTGTAGAACATTGGAATGTTGCTCTGCGGGCCTTTACCGGCCCGTAGAAGTAGGGAGAACTCCATTGTCTGCAATGGAGCTCTCAACATTCCAATGTTCTAATATACATTGAAAGGATCTATTACTTGCCGCTCAAGTCATTCAGGCTACTCTGAAGGCATCAAAGCTTTGCCGTGCGCGCACCATGTTCAGTGCCCCACATAGCGAAGTTTTTTGATTTTTGAAAGAAGAAGAAGTTTCTTATTTAAAGAAATAAATAAATGTCCCTGACACCCTAGGAGTTTTCTCCCAGCATTTTATTTAATTCCTGCCCAGGATCGCTGGGATGGGTGGAGTTAGGTACTTTGACCTATAGCACAATATCATTTGGTTCATAAGTCAAAGATTTCCACGGGTAAAGAGAGCAGAGGCTTCATCAGTGGAAACATGACGGTTCACCCAACTGTAAATACAGCTGTGCGCCATCTTGGTGTAATTCTAGACTCTAAACTCCCCATGTCAGACGACATCAACAATCTGATCCGTATCTGCTACGGACTGATGCGCAGTCTCAGGAAAATATTTAAGTGGCTCCCACTCTCCTCCCGCATGCCCCTAGTACAGGGACTAATTATTAGTCATCCTTTTGTTTAAAACCCCTCACTCACCAACCTGGTGGTGACATGCTTCATCATCGGGGTCCACCCTGGCGACCTAGCGCCACCAGGGTGTGCTACGACACCTGTACTACAGTGGAGCGGGTTGTGGATGTGGGTGTGAAAAAATAAAATGTTAAAAATTGTCCTGGTTGTACTCAAAAATATAATTTTTATTATAGAGCAACTGAACAATGTTAAAATTAAGTGAGCGAGATCCTGGTAGGGGAGTTACGACCAAGGGATCTCTGTATGTGTTTATGTTGAATGGTCAACATGTTTCTACCATTAGGGCGTTTGCCCGGTATTCATCAGGACCAAAAAACAGGTGGACAGGAGGTGTGTGCTCCCTAAAAAGCACACCCTGCCCTGATCCCCTGTATACCTTCTGGCAAAATGGCCAGTGGTATGTACTGCTCAGTAAAATTAGTGAGCGAGTGAAAAAGTGAAAAAGAGACTCAGTTGTGAGCTCTATGGAGCTTCAGCGGGCAGGGCGTAGGTTCATTGCCGTAAGAGCAACATATTAGTTACTTGGCGGGAAGGACATAGTCTGACCTACTCCTAACGGCCTCTGCACGGCTAGCTATGACATTCCCGCAAAGTAACTAATATGTAGCACAGTCCCTCCCGTCCGGCTGTCTTGTCGGATGTCTGCCCAGAGTATTAGCTAGCGCTATGAGACCTACGGGTGATATAGCGCTTAATAAATACCAAATACACACATAGCACTCAACTCCAAAGTGGTGGATTTCCCTGCCTGCAAAGTACGTAATTTCTGAATATTCATTGTGAGCAAGCCAGTGAACACCCCTATATGACAGGTGGCTTTATTTAAAATAATAACTGGTACTTTAATATAGCACTTGATATCAAAGTTTTCCATTTTTTTAAGATGGGGATGCTAATGTTAACCAACTTAAAAACATTCAATATATCAACCTCGTAAGGATGAAAATCTGAGTTGAACTATTCAGTATTTAAACACATGACCTGCAGGTGACACAGATTCATCTTCATGGCTTTAAAATCCACTTTCCCTCATGTACTAATTAAACTACCTCCCAGACTGGCCTGTTAATCGTAAAGTGTCACACAAATAGAGGGGCGGACCTGTTCAAACTGTACACTTCCAAAAAACAGGCAGAAGCAAAGCTTGTGCCTCGCCTATGTTGTCTATATACCTCACTAGGCGTCTGCTCAGCAACTGAAATGGGGAGTGAATGTTACACAAATTGTCACTTTGCTCAGGGCAGCAAAATCTTACCGTCACTCCCAGTCCTTGACAACACTTTTTGCACAAAGTATCGGAGAGAAGCTGACTGGGAAAAGAAAAGTGCACAGTTCACCAGGATTCTGGTCCTTTTTGCTGCCAAAAAGGCCTGGATGGCCAGTAAGGGACGCCTGGCGAGTTAGAGGCAAAGAAAGATAGTCTGGGGTTTACAAATGTGATTCAGCACCGCCATCTGCTGGTCATTTGTTTTTCCTCCGGTTCCTACTTCAAAATGCATCAGAGAGCTTTTCAACTCTATTGAGAAATATGTTGCTTCTTGCGGGCCACGAAACAATGGAGCTATTCTCAGACTAATCCCGTCCCACTGTACTGTATTGTATTATACTTGTAAAATCCTCTTTTTTCAATAAAACGTTTTGAAATAAAAAAAAAGGGCTCGTGAGATAAGTGTTACTCAAAATAACGCAAATAGAGTGAGGACTCCGTGAGACTCCCACAGATAGCGTAACTGCCTGACATTAAACCATCCTCGGACTAAAAAAGAATCGAGTATTTGTAAAAATAATAAATCGGTCCTTGGAAAGCTGGTGCGATAGTTATTTATTTAATATTTAGGAAATCGTACTCCAACGAATAAAAAAGAAGAAAAGAAAATGCAGAGCCTGCTCAAGTGTCAGCCTTATGTTTGCAATAATAACAAATTTAATAAAGTAATGAACAAGAAAGCTGTCTCTAGGCAAGCTATAAACATTTCATATTGCTCCTTCATATATTTAGTTCTGTACAGCCAATTGGGAAAAAAATGTAAGTCTTCCAAAGCATGCAGTTACCACGCATGCCTTTAGCATGCAGCTTTTACCATGCCGAGGCCATTACCACACACCGTAAATATGCGTAAGGTAAGTATGTATAATAAAATCTCTATTTAGCACTAACAACCCCTAAACCCCCCAAAATGTTCTCTACTTCCCTTTACCACTACCCAAACCTAAACCCTAAAATTCCTCTTATTTCCCATTACCACTGTCCACCCTTAAACTATAAAATTACTCCTACCTCCCTTTACCACTACCCACTTCAACCGTAAAATTACCTCTACCGTGCCCAATTATGTGGTAGTGGAGTAGTTTTCCTGTAACATGGCACTTCTCAGCTCCAGTGTTATTACAGCCCCTTTCACACAAGTCATTATCTATTAGGAAAAGTTTGCATTGCATTATATGGCGTTTGCACAGACGCTCAGATAGCCGTGGTTTTGGAACTGCATAATATCAGATCTTACTCACTGGCACATGCCAGGTGCTGTCACCTTGGCACAAGCAGCGTTTTCTCACCTTGGCACTTAGCAGTGCTTGGGGAATCCACCCGCAGCTGCTCTCCGCCTGCTCAGAGCCCCTCTCTGCAGACGGCCCGTTCCGCCGTGTGTCCGCTTCTGGTTTCCACAGATGAGGGGTTCTGGCAGAGAGCCGGAAGTACAACCCTGGGGTCAGCGTTCACACTGCCTGGAGACCACAAGGCAGATGGTTCTCCGGCGTCTTGTTCAGGGGTGAACTTAGAATACAAACTCCATCAGTGCCCTGTGCCAGGAAGCAGGCGAGAGACACCCTGCCCTTCCTGCAGGGGTCTAGCGTTCAAGGTGACATCTGAGCGCTGTACAGAGTTTATCGTCCATTGGAAAGATATGACCTACACACAGCCTCCGCCATACATATACTGTGGCCTGCATGACTGGTGTGGGGAAATATGCATCTCATGAATGGGGAACATCCTTTACAACGCGGATGTTACCCCGCAGTACCGTTACAATGCGTCTTTTGCTACGCAAGTCGTAACCACGACTTGCGCTGGAGGGCGCTCAAGGATAAGGAATAGTAGATTTACTATTCCAACACCTTCCCTACTGTACGTAGGCTGGTGTTGGAATAGTAAATTTAACTATTCCTAAGTCCGCACCCCTACAGCGCAAGTCATGGTAACGACTTGCACTGTAAAAGACGCGTTGTAACGGTACACGTGGTAATACCACGCGTTGTACCGTCGTACATCCCTCATGAATATTCAAATTTAACTTTGTTTATGAACAATAGATGTGAATCCTTGCTGGAAGAACTATCAATGGTCGTGTTAAATGGATGAGTTACATCGGAGAGCCTCCCAGCATACACCAGGGTTACGCACAAAACAGGTTCAATCATTGACTATACAGTAACAGACCGGGACATTCTCCCATACATTTCTAACTTTGATATTAAAGAAAGGTCAGAAAGCGACCACCATCCTCAAACCTTCACCCTACTCTTAAGCACGGCTACCTCAATAACAGATAAAGCAATGTCTCAACAAGCACAATGCTATAACCTGAGACGTTTAATTTGGAAAAAGGAAAACATTGGTGAAATCATGACCACATGCACTACTCTTTCGGAGAGTTTCAAAGTGGAACCATCATGTATAAAGGCCTGGGAATCTTTTGCTCAAGATCTAAACAATGAATTTTCAAAACAAGGAAATGGCCGCAAAGCAGGCAGACCAGCAGGGGCCGCATGGTTTATCAACAGTTTAAAGAAACAAAAATATCAACTGAATAAATATCTAAGGCAAATACAAACTCGAGGCTCAGAATCCTCTCAGGATATTCTTTCCCTAATATCAAAATCAAGAAAAGACCTAAAAAAAGACATCAAGGTGGCTAAGAAAGATTTTAGAGAACATCTCTTGGCAAAACTCCTCCATGCCAGTAAACAAAGAGACTCCAATCTATTCTGGGATATAATCAACCAGCTATCAAATGGCAAGAACCGATATCTCAATTCGGACATAATGGAGTACGCCTGGAAAGCAAACATTGAACAAACATACAACGCTACTCCACCCTTAGGAGTCAGAAATTATGGAACCCCTACTGCAGGAACAGTGGACGATACATCGAAGTAAAGACTGCCAGAACTCCCCCCGCAGATTTCACAAGAGCAGGTCCTTAAAATCATAAAAAAAATTAAGGCCTGAGGGAGCTCCAGGACCTAACGGTTTGCCAAACGCACTATTCCCACACGACCCTACATTTTGGTCTGATATCCTCACCCCGCTATCACACATGTGCTATCATCAGGCACGGTTCCAGAATCCTGGCGAGGAAGCATCTTAAATCCAATATATAAATCGGGCTCTCGTTCAGATCCAGCTAACTACAGATTGATTGCACTCATCGACGTAGAAGCCAAGATTTACGCCTCAAACCTACTGGTAGATTTAGAAGACTGGGTGAGCCATATAAATATGATGTCAAACATGCAAACTGGTTTCCGGGCTGGAATGGGCACCCTCACTAACATCTCCGCGGTCACACTCCTAGTCAATCAAGCCATTGCAAAATCCCGTTCCCTCTATGCGTGCTTTATCGATCTTAAAGCAGCATTTGACAAAGTACCAAGGGCAACGCTATGGGCCAAAATGCAAAGCTGGGGGCACCAACAAAACTTCTGGAGGCGATTATCAACCTTTACTCACACACGTAGGTCCAAATAAGAAAAGGAGACGTGCGCAGAAAGATCCGAATAACAAACGGATTAAAACAGGGGTGGCCCCTTCCCTGTTTAACATTTACACTGCCGACCTCAAGAAACACCTTCAACAATTTCAAACTGACCCCCAAAACTGGGCAAAACACTAATCACCAGCCTTCAATATGCAGACGATATCATCCTACAATCACAAACACCGATAGGCCTGCGGCGATCAATGACCCAATTAGGAGCTTACACCATCGCAGCCCAATTAACAATAAACCTTAAAAAAAACAAGGTGCTGTGCTTCTCTAAACATCATAAAAAAGGGTCAAAAGGCAAATTTCTCTGGAATCTAGGTGATAAACCAATATCCCAGGTGGAGTCTTACAAATACCTAGGGTTTCAACTTGATCAAAACCTGAATAATAAACAACAGCTGAACCAAGGGAAAGTGAAAGCAAAATAACTCCTCCACGCCTTTAAAATTCTAGATAGAAAATTAAAAGGCTGTTCAACAGGGCACCTGCTGAAGGTAATCGCAGCAAAATTCATACCAACAATATTGTATAGGTCGGAAATAATGTACACAAAAGACGCAGCCGCCTTAAACCAAGCCCAGTCGAGTTTTCTCAAGAGTTTGTTTTCAATCCCTCGGCACATCTGTCAGGCCCAAATTCGACTGGAATACGGGCTTAAAAACCAGAAACCAGCCAGACAAGGGGCGGTTGTCAAATATTATTGGCGGATGCAACAAGCAGAAGACAACACACTAGCCCACTCTTGCTGGGAAGAAATCGAAAAGCAAGCGAGGCTACATAATTCCATCGCCATGGTTCTAAAAGAATCACTTGAGGACCTACACCTCGAAGAGGCCTGATACACTAATAGTTCCTATTCTGGTTTTAAAAACGCAGTGAGCAGTGCAACTAAACGAATCTAGCGAGGAATGGACAAAACTGCTATTTCTAAGAAAAATCACGCTTGGGCAGTGATTCAATCTTACCAGACGCTTAAACCACAACCCTGTTTGTCAGAACACTTTTCACATCATAAAAAACATTATTTGACGATTTTATGGTTGGGCTCATTCGCCACGAAGGACTTAACCCCAAAATGGAAGCAAGTATGGCTGACAAAAGAATGTCGGTTGTGTGGACAAGGAGAAGAGAGTCTTTTACACCTCCTATGCATCTGCCCATCTCTCTTAGAAATGTGAAAAACCATCCTTCGAGAGCTTTTGAGAAAAAAACAGCAAAGGACATGCAGGGCCTCAATCATACAATGCCTTGGAGGCCTGTCAATTGAACTATCTTGTAAAGCCATCACATTTTGGAAAATGGCAGCCAAACAATTAGACAACATAAATGAATGAACATGAGTGGTTTCGACAAGACTGTTTGGACCTTTTTTACACTGATATTACCTCCCGATCTTTTCTGTTCACTGAACTGCCTTGCATCGCTCAAAAACTGCACTGATTACAAATGTATACTTTGTGTACTATCAATGATGATGAGTACATGATCGCACAACGTTTTAAGCTTTTATACTCTTTTAACCCCCATTTTTTTAACCGTTTATTGTACTAAGTGTTTTATTAATTTTTTATGATTTTTAACGAAATCAAATAAAAGTATTATTGACTTGTTTATGATCAGATTTTAAGGTTATTTGCAGAAAGGTGACTTCTGCTGCTTAGTTGAGTGAGACAGTTGCTGGGGTTCACTGAAGCAGCACCTCAAGATACCCTCAGCTGCTGAGGGCAATGAACGAGGTGATCAGTATAGTCAGTAATTAACACGGGCATGGATGAGCACTTACTACATTATGTACCGTGCTTAATTTGAGCCGATGGTTGCAGATGGGGCCCACCGGCTCTTGTTTTTTCCCATATGACTTCCCCCAGAGCAAGAGAGAGAGAACAGCTGACATGGGGAAAAGGGCGGGAGAGAAAACTGTGACATAGGGAGACAGCAGGAATGAAAAGGAACCAGTATGTGTTTTTTTTACATGTGTTGCTCTTGGATGTATGAAAGCCCATGAGCCTGCCGTTTTCTTAGGACATTGGAGATTAGGTAAAACACATTTTTGCATTTAACATCTGGGCTTTGTATTAAATCCACATCTGAGGTCTTGAGGGGCAATTCTGAGCAGGGCCCATGGCCCTCTATCTTCCTCCCATTTCCTGTGTACTATCAGACACAGACCAGCTCCTTACTGACTAAGTGATGTTTCTTCAGACCAGTGCACGCCGAGAAGAATATCCCCACTCTGGTTCATCTACAACACCCCAAGCACCACCAGCTGCCCCACTGCAGCAGAGTGTCAATAGGGAAACAGCACAAGAGTCCACGATAGGCAAGTTTGACGTAGATTGGGCAGGGAGTTGGTTCATTCTGCATGGTGCACCCTGCTCTTTTTAAAGGCATCAGTTTGACTTCCTTGTAGACCTGTCTGCCTCTCATCCCAGTTGGCCTACAAAACATTTTTGGCATTAAGTTCTACAGCTCAACGATTCCCGCCCAATCATGCTGTGACAATGCAATTCTAGGCAGACCATCTCTGACTCATCACTTCCTCCTATCCCCTTGACCAACCAACCTGGAAGAATCCCATTCTCACTCTTCCCTTCCCTGCCTCCATTAATCCAAGTTCCCACATGTGCCCAACCCATGGGCAGTCCCATTCTGGGTCACCACACCAAGGCAATCCTTTATTGGTTCACTCCTTCCGTACCTCCATCAGGTCCTCCTCCCTGCAGGGTCACCTACACTGGGGCAATGTGATGCTAGGTCCCTCCTGTAATAGGTCCACCAATCTGTGCTTCTCAGATGCCTACCCGGGCTCTAAGAATGCCAGTATGGATCACCACTTCCCTATTTCCAGCAATGTCTCCTACCCCATGTTGCTCACACTTGGATAATCTCATTCTGCATCACCCTTTCGCTAGCTCCATTAATCCTTGCTCCACGCATACCCAGCAATTACGGAAATATGCATTTCTTCGTCAGTTCTTATGTATCTCTATTAGTCCTTTCTCCCCACATATCCACCAAAGCTGAATATCAATTTTCCTCGGACAGTTCTTATGTAGCTTTATTAGTCCTTTCTCCCCACATATCCACCAACGTTGGAAATATGCATTCCTTGGTCAGTTCTTATGTAGCTCCATCAGTCCTTGCTCACCCTACACCCCTTCCATATACAATTGCATTTTCAATATCTTGGTTAGTTCTTCTGTTGCTCCATCAGTCTCTGCACCCTCAACGTTCACTTACACCAGAACCTTCCCATGCTGTGTTACACTTTCTTTTGTTCCATCAGTCACCCATACTTCATTCACACTGACACACTTTCCCCTTTTGGTCTTCTGTTTATTGCATCTCACCCTTTGAGCCCCATAATTAAAGATGTCTTGTGTTGTTTTTGATGTCATTGAATGACTCTGTGATTGCCTCTGCAGCTCCTGCTCTGAACGGGATGAGTGGTACAACTGCATCAGCAGAACTATCCAGGATTACTACAAAGCACACAGTCCAGCCAGCTATCACAACAGCATGGAGGTAGGTTGGGTGTTTGTGTGTGTATGTCTTTGTTTGTGTCTGTGTCAGTGTGTGTGTCTGTGCGGGCGTGTTTCTGTGTGTGTTTAGGTCTTGATGTGTATGTGTGTGTGTACGTGTCAGTGTGTGTGTTTTGTGTTTATGTGTGTGTCTGTGCGTGTGTATGTGTTTGCCTTAGAGCCTATTTATGTCTAGCTTTCACAACACAATTGAGCTAAATGTATGTTCGATGCAAAAAGAAACAAACAAACAAATAAAGCGAGAAAGAAAGAAAGAAAGAAAGAAAGAAAGAAAGAAAGAAAGGAAGAAAGAAAGAATGAAAGAAAATAAAGAAAGGAAAAAATGTAGAAAGGAAGGAAGGCTCATGTAAAGTTTTCTGTTACACTACAAAGGGTTTCCTGTCACTAAAGAGACAGAGACTAGTTTAGCTGATAAACAGCTAAGTTGTAATTTGTTTGCAGAACTGTTTGTGGTCGGTACCATAGTCAAATATTTAAGGAAAAAGAAATGCCAAAAAGACAAAAAATAACCACCAAGTGTGGTCTTCTCAATTGAAGGCTCTTGGAGGTAGTTGGAAGATACAAAGTGTAAGCTTCTACAAGGAGTATACATCCTCAAGAGAGTGTCAAGATACAAAGGCCCTGTGTTGTCTAGATGAGTTTTTCTTCCGGTAGGTTTATTTATCTCACTGAATTTGAATTTAGAAATTCTCAAATAAATCCTTCTACTAAGAGGTGATACAACCGAATAATGTTCGACCTAAAAAAGTGCCAAAACAGTATTAAATGTTCTCTAGCCTATCCTTGGAGTAAGTCTAGCACCACACATGGTCACTCAAAGGTATTGCAGTACACACACCCATGAAAAGAAAATGGAGCCAGGAACTTAAAATAACACACCATAGGAAATAATGTTAAATAATATGATTTCAATTTTTCAATCCATAACTTTTAATACATTGTAATGAATATTAAATAAAATAAAAAATGCTACTTCAAGTAGGATTTTATTTAACATTCTTTAAGAAATATTATCAATGGTTTACATATACTTTTGTTAATTAAATACTTAATATTCATTTAAGTTAATGTGCTGTAACATTTAATTTTTTTAATTCTTGCTTTAAAATAAACATTTAAAAACTATTTTACACAAATATTTTAAATTAAAATATTTTTAAAGATAAATAAACTTTGCAAATCTTCTCAAAGCTTAGCTATGGGGCGATAGGCCCACAGTTGCAGAGGTCTCCAACTAGGAGCAGTAATTTTATACTCTTAAATCCTGGTGTAAGAGGCTCCACAAGGGGTTGGAGACATTAAATCTGCACGTAAAAGTAACGTTAAACTCTGAAATGGTGACTAGTAAAAAAGTGTAAAGTTACTACTTGGTGATAAGTGCATTTACACAAAAGGACATTTACACCAGTAAACTTTTGTGAATAGGCCTTCTGGTTTTATTTACCCCATTTGTCCATTGGCCTCTTTGTGTCTGTTCTGGTCCATCTTTCATGTAGTGGGATGGTGAATTCTCTGTTATGATGCTCATTAAATCCTTGGGCATGTTGGGATCAAAGGCTACCTTCTTGCATGGCACGCTTACAGAAAAGCTTTCTTAGATACGCAAATGGTGCAAGCCTGCAGACTGGCCAGCAAAGCCCCCCATGGTCAAGCAATGTAACGCAACAACATTTCCTCTCTTCCAGGTCCGCGAGAGGCTAGGGATCTGCCTTGGTGAGAAGCCTCCATCTCTGGTGCCCATGTCTCACGTCATGATGTGTATGAACTGCAGCGCTGACTTCACGCTGACCTTCAGGCGTAATCACTGCCATGCGTGTGGGAAGGTGAGCTTCAAGCGCCCTCTAGCTGCAGGCGTGTGCAAGTCCTACAGGAAATAGGGTTGGATGGATTTTAGTATCAGCTGCAAGTTTTATTACTTCCTGGGACTGTCCACAATACCTTCTAACAGGAGGCACATGCCTTTAGTGTCATTGTTATGAACTATTTATTTATGTGTGCATTTATTTTTGGTGATGCACTGCAAGCTGTTGCTATAAAGTCTGGATAAAAGTTTATGGTGAGAAGTACATCTTATTGAATAATTTGCTTTATGCCTGTGATGAAAGGATGTCGGATTGGGGTTCTCTACATAGTCAACTGGGCTCACACAACCACTATTATTCTGTTCTATGTTTGTTTTTTCCCCTTTTCATTATGTAAGTCTCCGTGCTCGAAGTTATTGTCAGATGGCACCTCCTGCTTTACAAAATCCTTGTCACTAAATATTCAGATTATCAATTGAGAATTTAAACGTAGAAATATAATATAACTGATCAAATGTTTGCGAAAGGCGGCTAAATGCAGCGTCATTATTTTAAAATGTGTCAAACATAGTAAATCTCCCGAGTACATATATGGCAATTCAGATGTCTGGCAGTCACTGGTGCAAATGTATCTCTTAAGGCCAGTGGAAGATGCATCATTTTGTTAAGCATCCTTACAATTGAGAGCCACAGGATGGATTTTTTCCAATCCCATGCCTTCTTGGTTTGCAAAACAAATTAAAAATAACTTCCTTGATGCTTGGAATGCTTAATTTATTTAAATTCGTTGCCTGGTGTCCTGTAACTGTCAATGGCAAAAACGAAAACATAATTTAACGCACCAGTGACACCAAAAATGAATGCTGTAGGAAAGGAAAGCTGAATATGAGAGTAAGATGTTCTTTTCTTTGAAGTATCTCTTTCAGATCGGTCATAACTAGGGGCCCTAATAGGATGGTGGACGGACCTGCGTCCGTCCGCCACCCCTGAGGTGGAGGGACCGTCCGCAGGGGCAGCAGCGGTTCCTCCGTGCAAATTAGGATGTGACCGCTACCCTGGCGGTCACATCCTGTATTTTTAACATTGCGGCGGGTGCTGCTTGAAGCAGCACCCGCCGCAAGGTTTAAAAAATGCATGTTTACCTTTGCATGCAGGAAGCGGTGGGCACCGTGTGGTGCCTGCCGCTTCATGCACGCAAAGGCAGGGGGGTACCATAGGCACCCCCGATGTGCAACCACCATCCCCCCTTCACCCCTGGGGGCCCGCAATGGGCCCCCAAATAAAAGTCCGTATGCCTTTCCACGGCGGAAATGCCGCAGTGGAAAGGCATAGAACTGCAGACATCCTAATATGCCTGGCGGTGTCTGATAGACACCGCCAGACATGTTAGAGCTTTTCCGCCGCGGTCGGAAGGCGACCGCAGCGGAAAAGCGGCGGACGGTCTTCCTAACCCCCCAGCCATCCTAATCTGGCGGGGGGTCTTTTAAGGCTCCGCAGCGGTTTTTCCGCATCCTCCGGGCCGGCGGACACTTCCGCCGGCCCGGAGGATGCGGAAAAACCGCAATCCTAATCGGCCCCTAGGTCAGAGAAGAGTGAGGACCAATCAGGGCTAGGGTAGAGATGAATGAGTTTCAGACAAGGCTAGGACAAAACTTAATGAGGATCAGTCAGCGATAGAGTGGAGAGGAAGGAGCATCAATTTGGGGCCAGAGAGGACATGTGGGAGGATCAGTTTACAGCTAGACTGTAGGTGATTGGAGAAAAGTAAGCAGCTCAGTGGAGTAAAGCAGCTATTGTAGAGATATATGTGCAACCTGAAGTTCACAGGTTCTAATCCTGACCCCTGCACTCAGCTTTCCATCCTTCCGAGATCAATAAAATGAGTACCATTGAGTTGAGTAATAAAGAACACCTGTTATCAGTATCAAGAGACCAGACAAGTGCACTACATAATTGTAGTTATTTGTTAAGAGAAATGGAGGAAGAGTAGAGATTAAGGGGATCAGTTAGAGCGGGTGAGTACACTAGGGAGGTTCATTTAGAGGTAGGAGAAGATGACGGAGGACCAGCTAGAGTCAATTTCAAGGGATCTGGAGCTAGAATGGATATAAAAGGAGATTCATTTAGAGCCGGAGTCGCGACTAAGGCATCTGTTAGAGTCCGAGAGGACACAAAAGAGGATAAGCCAGAGGTTGAAAGAGATGGGCAGTGATTAAAACAAAGGTTTCAGAGTTAGAGGGGAGATGGAGACCCTGTTAGAGCCCCAGAGGGGAATAAGAACCATCAGTTAGGCATTGGGGGTGGCAGAGAAGGAAAGGTTGAAGGAAACACCCGAGAGAAGAAGGCTAGAGATGCCAAGATGGGAATGTGAGAGCAGAAAAAAATAGAGGTCTCCAGGGTTAAACCAGAAGGTAGACGAAGAAGAGAACAATAGAAGATCGCTTGGAATGGCAGGCACACATAAGATATGGGAGAACAGTCCCGCCAGTGGAGTGAGCCACCCATAAACCTGATTAAAGAGGATTGTGGAGTCTACAAAAACCCACAAAAAAACTAGTGAGCATCAACATGAGCCTGGACATAATGGGGGACAGTTTAAAGGGGTCGAAATGGGCTGGAAGCGAGCTTGTTTGAGCTTATTATTATTCTATCTCCATGCAGATTGTGTGCCGGAATTGTTCAAAAAAGAAATACCCGCTGCGGTACCTGAGGGACCGCCCAGCCAAGGTTTGCGATGCCTGCTACGCTGAGCTCAAGAAAAGAGGTGATTGGTCTGCTTTGTACAGAATCTGAACCAGAATTGACTCTCATGATATGAGTGTATATTGTATTGTACTGTAATTGTATATACAGTGCTGCTAAAGCCAGTAGCAATGAAGGTGTATATTTGCTAGGCACTATGAAAGGAAATTTGGAAGATGAATCTAGGTGACTAATTTTAATTATTTTGAGACAATTACACCTGGTTCACATCAAATGGTTCCAAAGAAAGCATTTGAACAGAAATAAAAGCTATCTCTTATAATTTGGTTCAAATCTATATTTTGTTTTACTTTTTTATGTCAAAATAAAAGGCACACCTCATTACCACTATTTCTTCTTCTTTAGTTCATCTTCTGTTTAAATCTTCTCCCTAAATATTTCCTTCCTTCTTCTGTACTTTCTCCTTTTCTCTTCCAACGTGGGGACCCACGTTTGCTATTTTATGCTAGAGGCCAGGATTCTCCAATGAGAAACAAGCATCATGGGACCTATTTCGGGGTATCACCTCATCAGACAGACCAGCTTGAATCGAGTGGCGAAGCAAGCACGGAGCCCACGTCTGGGCATACCCTTCCCACTTAGAGCAACAAGTCCATCATTTGTGTGTCTTTTTCTTTCTCGTCCTAAGTGCGCTGGGTATGCCCAGACATGGGTCCCAGGTTCACTGTGCCGCCGGATTCAAGGTAGCCTAGCTGATGAGGTGTGATGCCCCAAAACCGGTCCCAGGATGCTTGATTCTGGTCCAGGGAGGACCTGGCACGGCAGTTCAGACTGGACTGTTCCCATGAGGGAGAGGGTCAAGACTGATTTGCATATGGCTGGGTCTAAACTGGGGTGGCATAGTGAGAAAAAGAACAATGGGTTTTACCCAGATCTCTTGACTGGGGGTGAATATTTGATTTGTTTCTCATTCCGTCCATCATGTGTGTTTCATTTACATAATTCCACACAATGCCACACAATTCCACACCATTCAGCATCACACAGTTCCATCCCACACAACATATTTACTCTCCACATAATACCACTCAACACCACATAACTCAACTCCACATAATTACACTCTACTCAATACCACATAAATACACCCCACATAAATTCACTCAATGCCACATAGCAAACCTTAGAAATACACTCCGCACCATGCCACATAATTCCACTCAAAATAATTTCTCTGAAAGCCACACAGTTTTGTGCCACACAATTCAACTCCACACAATTCCATTCCACAACACATAATTCCACATCAAACCACATAATACCACCCTACAACACAAATACCCTACACACTACATATATCCAATCCACAACACAAAATTCCACATAATGCCCCAAAATTCAACACCACACCACATAATTCCACTCCACCACATGCCACTCCAGGACACACAATACCACTACACTTAATTACACTCCATGTCACACAATCGACCGACACATAATTCCAGTACACACCTGCCACATAATTCCACTACACATATATCCCCTCAACACTATACACAATTCCATGCCACACAATTCCACAACAATTCCAATCCAACCCACATAATTCCACTCAGCACCACATACATCTACTCAACCCAATTACAAATGGCTAAAAAGCATTAACATTGACAATGCCAATAGCTCTGGGTTTGCCGTATAGGTGAGACCTACTGGCTTTGCCAATGCTTGCTTACTTTATTGCTGGTAACTCTACCTGTTGTACTGAGCTGATCACTACTGGCAATCTTGCATAAGGTGGCAACTAATACAATCTTGTCTAATGGGGTCTCTATTACACCACTGATAATAATAGTAGCTCAGGGTAATTTTTATTGAACACAAGTAGCTTGCATTACAGAAAAGACTAAAGACCCCTGCCAGAGGTTCACCCTTACAGCCTTACTAACTGTCCTTCCTCTCTGCTTTACTAAACCTCTATTTTTGGTTGCTTTGTAGTCTTATCTGCTCCCATTTTCACACTTAACTCCCTTTGTTATTTTGTTATGTTGTTATGTTGTTATATTAACCACTTCTCAAAGTAGATGTCATTTGAAGCAAATTATTTGCACTACTCACTGGGTACTGTGGCTGGCATTTTGCATTCAGATAATAAAATATTGGTCATTGAGTGCATAGCATAACCTCTCCAGTACTGTGATACAAAGAGAATTTAGGGGAAATGTGATACAAAGAGAATTTAGGGGAAATGTATTGACGTTCCCTTTTCTCGCACTCTTGTGCTCTCATTTTGCAGAGATGCCAGTGATGGTTGTGAGTTTCCCACAAACGCCTCCTTCCAGGTTTGCAGGCACCGCCTTCTCCTCCATGTTCCACAATATTCACCCCTCGTCGTTCAAGAGGCAGAAGAAAATTCCTTCGGCTCTCATGGAGGTAAGCGGAGCTGACTGCAGCATCTCCCCCTAAATATTGTGGCGGTATGTACACACAACTGGCAGAGTGGCCTTTCTGCTTCTGTCCCATCAGTTCTTATTCTAGGATGTGGCACAACTTGGCTACCTGTGGCATCACTAACATGAGAGGGTGCCATATTTAGTGGTGTGCAAAACTGTGTAATTGTTTTTGGAAAATTTGTGAAATGTCATTACAATTTTGCTACATTTTGCAAAATGATTCAAAATTGCACATTTAGATAAAAATACTATTTGCTGGTATCTTCTATGACTTTTATTACACCAGTGCATCTCATGTAAGATACCACAGAAAATTGGTTTAAACAGAAAATGCAACTTACACCTATACCCATATTATTTCTAAAATCAGCACAATGTGCCCCATTTCAATAGAAATGTGCACACAAAACACAAATTTACTTCGTAAAAAATCGTAGGGCTAGATGCACAAACCAAAATGTAAACTTTCTTGTAAGTTTACTATTGTTTGCTATTCACAAAGGTATTTTACAAGTCGTATCTTTACGTAATGTGGAGTCTCCACACATACAAAGATACAACAGTCCTATCTAAAGTGTTTTCCTTATATCAGAACAACCCTAGATATGCTTTGTGAAGAAGGGTGTGGTGAACTGTTATCACACGATAACACGAGCTGCTTTACAGGTATAACAAGTTGCATGACAAGATAGACAAAGTAAACACGTGAAACACATCATATGACAGTGTGTCAAGAAGTGGTCATTTCAGTTTCGGCCTCTTTCTGAAGTCCATGGTTTTTGGTGACGTACACACACACATATTTTGATGCCCTATCCTCTGTTTTTGGAAGGTCTAGTAGGATATTCACAGATTTTCTACTTCAGTTTGACTAACAAAGATTTCATTTGGAGCTCAGAAGCGCTTGATGAGACAGAGAAGGGCTGGCTGAGTAATTTGTTACAGGGAGCCTTTTACCATTGCATTATTGGTGGACATCTAGGCACAGTTTAGTTAAAGTTCGAAGATTTTCCCAATTGTTTCATCACATGTGTCACAAGTGTTGATGGTCGATTACCTGTGAGTGAGAAAGCATTGGATTCCTTAACCCCTTGCATGCTGCCACGATTCTGCGCCTGTGCGGCACATTCCGATCGCGGGTGCCGTCATGACGGCTCCCAGCCATCATCAGAACACGTGCCAGTGCTTAATTTGTGCCGGTGCTTTCCGGTGCTTAGCACCGGCACTTATTTCTCAGGGCCGGGTCTACGTCGTAAAAAACAATTCCTCATCGACGCATGCCTATTAAAATGCACATTCCGCTCATGGTACTGCCAGAGAGCACACATTGGAGCAGTTTCTTTCCACGAACCAAAGGCCGAAAATGATCGTTCTCCCCGGCTGTAATGACGTACCTCCTACTGCCTAAAAAAAGCTGCGCTGCCTCCCGGGCAGATTAGCCTTCTGAAACAGGCACCTTCCCCCACGCTCTAACTTCCGTCGCCTCTCTGCTTCCGCTTCCTGCCCCTGAGGTCACTCGAATAGCAGCAAAAGGCGGGCATTTTCTTTACTAAAGGGAACGTGTGAAAAGAAATAATACAATGGCTCCTGGTTGCTGCTCCTGAACCTATTAGGTAATGTGAACTTGCTAATAGATTTAATTTGTATTGCGAGTCCCTGCTCATGTAGAGTGTGATTAGTGAGGGCCCACTGTCCAAAAAAAAAGTGCAAAAATCAAAAAATCAAAAGGGGAAGGATCACTTGTCCTGCATAACCCAGGGTATGCAGGAGAACGTACAACGGTGTCTCCAAATAAAAAACCCTCATGCACGTGTTGGGTAGTGTGGTAAGCGGTATATCTTGGTTCTCCGCTCTTCAAACACGTGTGTGCATAATCATAGGGTTAGTCTCGGTATGCAGCCTCCACCAGGAGGATCTTACCCTTGGTAAAAACAGTAGTGACCCAGTGATGTGGACAATGTGCAAAAAAGTTAAAAACCCCGGATAACCAGAATAGGAATTTTATTAGGTCTGGGTTCGGGTGGATCCCTTGAGGGAATGCTTAAGTGACGTGCGCTCTGTTGAAAAAATTAAGTTTTCAGGACGCACTGGCATTCAAAAGAATTAAAATGGCCGACATGTTTCAGCCCCCTGTGCCGGGATTCGGACTTAAGGGCTTTCTTCAGGACCAGTAGTGATAGGTGAAAGTGATACTGGTTTACTAAATTTTAGCAAGCAAGTGTTTAGAAAAGGGAAATTATCAACCTGTTTCTTTTCTTCAAGGTCGCGATGTACCTATATATCAAACATAATAGAGACATACACAAAGGGAAAAAGGGTAAGGGAGACACATAAAGTAGTGAACTCACTACTTGACAAAACAAATTGAAGCAACTATAAAGATGGCAATACTTCGTAACCCCCAGTAAATGGCAGTGTCAACTCTCTCTTTATCCAACAAGCATGTGTCATGCAAAAAGAAAAATTCAAATATCTGGTTTCATGGTGCTGTGTCATACAGTCATGCAGGGCGTGAATAAGGAGCTCAGATGTCTCCTTTCACTCAGATAACTGTATTGGTGGGTCAGAGACATGATTATCGGCATTAAGTTGCAATGTGATGATATAACATGCAGTAACGTTATTCATTCATGTGCATTATCTACAGGTCTATTTCGTTCGTAATTTAAAATGACCCAATTTTATCGTGCTATTTCTAGAACCTAAACATCCATGCCAGCATTCTCTATGCGCCAAAGATCGTACCTGAAGTGTACATCAGTTACACCTCCTTCGGGTGTGACAAGGGCTTCGAGGGGGCTAGGTAGAGAGGAACATTAGGATATTAACGGGGTGGGGTGTATGGTACTTGCGATTTTGTAGCTGGAGTCTGTAGTGGACGGATACCTCACGCTCCGCTCCTCGCGCCTCGCGTTGTGCTGCAGCTGCCTCTTGTGACCCGGAAGTGGCGGGACTCCGCTTCCGGGTTGTTTATGAAAATCTCAGTTCAAGGCAATAGAGAAAAGACTAATTGTCTCTTGCTGTTAGATGTATCGCAAAGTAAAAATACGCGATTGTGAATCAAAAAGTAGGTTATTATAAAAAAGAAGTGATTCTGAGACTTCACCTCGAAAATTAAGTTTGTTTAAAAATAAAGTTTGTTTAAAAATAAAAATTAAGATAAAACTGGGGATTGTTCTAGAATTCACACGAGGTGTTTCAAGTTCGAGTGCACACAAAATATATACAAAAAAATAATATATATGAAAGACCGGATTGCTTACTACTGCATAAATAATTGTCTCAGTTATAGCAGCTCTTAGATTGATGTGCTGGACTGCGTCTAACGGAGGCAAATTGCAGTCAAGGATGGAACCTTCAGGGAATATGTAATTTCTTCGTTGTCATTACAACTCGGTGGAAGTGGTCACGAAGAATGTACAACTCGGTATTCACGTGGCTACCTTAAGTACTATTCTGTAAATTAAGGAACATCTTTGCGCTAAACTTGTAGAAGAAGAGCTAGTGAGTCATTTAGATTGCCCCATCTATCTCTCTCTGTGTGTAGATGGGGGCTGGGTGGGTATGGTTGCATTGGCTAGCTTACGCTTTTTATCTCAGCACACTAAGCCAAGGAATATTATCATTCAGGCCTCTTATGTCTGTCCCCAATCGATGTACCCAGCGTTGTTCCTTTTCAAAAAGGATTCTTTCTGCGTTACTGTCCTTTCTTTCCAAGGTTTCGAGGATGACCCAGTTAAGGTCATCCACTGTGTGGTTTTCTTCCAGAAAGTGACTAGCCATCTTGGTTGTACTCTTTTTACATTTTACGTTGCTCCGATGTTCCACAATCCTTTGTTTAACTTTCCTGCATGTCATGCCGATGTAACTGAGGTGGCAGGGGCAAGTGATCATGTACACTACATGACTAGTATTACAGTTAGTGTGTTTCAGCATTCTCCATTTGAAATTGGGAAGCAATTGTAATTCTTTGGTTGGTTGAGTCAGATAGCAGACTGAGCATGAGCCGCACGGGTAATGACCAACAATGGGGGGGTTTCCCCATAGATTTGTTTTTTCTCGTTGTTTTGCGACAGGTGGTCTCGTGTGTACCAAGATGTCTTTCAAGTTTCTACTCCGTCTATTGGCAAATCTTGGTTTGGGCCAAGAGAGTGTACCAGACGTGAGGATTCTCCAGTTTTTGTTAATGATCTTCTTAACTTTGTCAGTGACTGGGCTGTAGGTGGTAACACATGTGGTTAGGTCTGCCGTACGCTTAAATTGAAAGCCTTCTTCAAAGATCAACCAAAACACATCCCGGAGGGTGACACCTCCTTGAGGAATAAGTCCACATTTTGCCCACTAATCTCTCAAGTTCCGATTGAAATCGCAACTTTCGAGCAAGCTATCATGAGAGAGGTAGACGAACTAGCATTGAATCAACAAAGACCGTTCCACAATGTAACAAGAGCAGAACAGACTGCGCTGGATGAATTGAAGAACGATGGACAAATCATAATCAAGCCAGCTGATAAAGGAGGGGGTGTAGTCATACTGTCTGCAGCCGGCTATGACAAACAATGCCTTGATCTTCTATCAGACGAGAAGTTCTACAAAAAACTAGCAACAGATCCCACTAAGAGGTTACAGATGGAAATAAAGATGATGGTTGAAGAAGCAGAAGCTCACAACTGGCTATCTAAGAAAGAGGCGGATTTTCTGGTAACAAGGAACCCAAAAATTCCATATTTTTACTCATTGACGAAAATACACAAAGCCCGAATACCACCTCCTGGAAGACCAATAGTGTCAGGCATTGGGTCGGTACTAGAGCCTCTCTCTCAGTTTGCAGACCATTACTTAAAACCATTGGTGCAAAAGACACCAACCTATTTAAAGGATACGCGAGATCTCTTGAATCTACTTAAGGATGTTGAATACTCACCTAACACGATGATGCTAGTAGGACTCGACGTAGAAAGTCTCTACACGAGCCTACCCCAACAAGAGACCCTGGACATGCTAGAGCAAATCGTTTTTGACACAGACTGGCCACACAAAACTCCTAGACACTTCGTTTTGGAATGTTGCCGCCTCGCCCTGACGGAAAATCATTTTCAATACAAAGAGACACTGTACTTACAATGCCATGGCACCTCGATGGGCAGCACCTTTGCCCCGAGTGTGGCTGGGTTATATGTGAGTACCTTTGAAGGGACTCATGTACACACAGAAACCAATCCTTACATTCGTCATATACTGCTTTGGAAGCGGTATATAGACGATATCCTACTAATCTGGGAAGGGAATGAAGAAGATCTCAAGGATTTTCACACTTGGCTAAACACAAAAGACAACTGCCTCAAGTTCACGTACAGTGCAGACAACAGGAGTCTGGATTTCCTTGACATTACAATCTATGCAGGAGATGGGCATCTGCAAACACGTACCTATTTTAAAGAAACAGCAAAGAACAGTCTCCTATCTTTCAAGAGTTTTCACCCCCGCCCATTGAGGGAAAATCTCCCTTACAGTCAGTTCCTAAGGCTGCGGCGGAACTGCAGCAAGAACACGGAGTACCGGGTCCAAGCAGAAGACCTTTGCAAAAAACTACAAGATCGAGATTATCCAAGGCGAGTGGTAAATAAATGCAAGAAAAGAGCACAAAACCAAAACAGAGAAGGCCTATTGGAGACCATTACCAAAACAGAACCAGAAGACCTAACCACATGTGTTACCACCTACAGCCCAGTCACTGACAAAGTTAAGAAGATCATTAACAAAAACTGGAGAATCCTCACGTCTGGTACACTCTCTTGGCCCAAACCAAGATTTGCCAATAGACGGAGTAGAAACTTGAAAGACATCTTGGTACACACGAGACCACCTGTCGCAAAACAACGAGAAAAAACAAATCTATGGGGAAACCCCCCCATTGTTGGTCATTACCCGTGCGGCTCATGCTCAGTCTGCTATCTGACTCAACCAACCAAAGAATTACAATTGCTTCCCAATTTCAAATGGAGAATGCTGAAACACACTAACTGTAATACTAGTCATGTAGTGTACATGATCACTTGCCCCTGCCACCTCAGTTACATCGGCATGACATGCAGGAAAGTTAAACAAAGGATTGTGTAACATCGGAGCAACGTAAAATGTAAAAAGAGTACAACCAAGATGGCTAGTCACTTTCTGGAAGAAAACCACACAGTGGATGACCTTAACTGGGTCATCCTCGAAACCTTGGAAAGAAAGGACAGTAACGCAGAAAGAATCCTTTTTGAAAAGGAACAACGCTGGGTACATCGATTGGGGACAGACATAAGAGGCCTGAATGATAATATTCCTTGGCTTAGTGTGCTGAGATAAAAAGCGTAAGCTAGCCAATGCAACCATACCCACCCAGCCCCCATCTACACACAGAGAGAGATAGATGGGGCAATCTAAATGACTCACTACCTCTTCTTCTACAAGTTTAGCGCAAAGATGTTCCTTAATTTACAGAATAGTACTTAAGGTAGCCACGTGAATACCGAGTTGTACATTCTTCGTGACCACTTCCACCTCATTGTAATGACAACAAAGAAATTACATATTCCCTGAAGGTTCCATCCTTGACTGCAATTTGCCTCCGTTAGACGCAGCCCAGCACATCAATCTAAGAGCTGCTATAACTGAGACAATTATTTATGCAGTAGTAAGCAAGCCGGTCTTTCATATATATAAATTTTTTTGTATATATTTTGTGTGCACTCGAACTTGAAACACCTCGTGTGAATTCTAGAACAATCCCCAGTTTTATCTTAATTTTTATTTTTAAACAAACTTTATTTTTAAACAAACTTAATTTTCGAGGTGAAGTCTCAGAATCACTTCTTTTTTATAATAACCTACTTTTTGATTCACAATCGCGTATTTTTACTTTGCGATACATCTAACAGCAAGAGACAATTAGTCTTTTCTCTATTGCCTTGAACTGAGATTTTCATAAACAACCCGGAAGCGGAGTCCCGCCACTTCCGGGTCACAAGAGGCAGCTGCAGCACAACGCGAGGCGCGAGGAGCGGAGCGTGAGGTATCCGTCCACTACAGACTCCAGCTACAAAATCGCAAGTACCATACACCCCACCCCGTTAATATCCTAATGTTCCTCTCTACCTAGCCCCCTCGAAGCCCTTGTCACACCCGAAGGAGGTGTAACTGATGTACACTTCAGGTACGATCTTTGGCGCATAGAGAATGCTGGCATGGATGTTTAGGTTCTAGAAATAGCACGATAAAATTGGGTCATTTTAAATTATGAACGAAATAGACCTGTAGATAATGCACATGAATGAATAACGTTACTGCATGTTATATCATCACATTGCAACTTAATGCCGATAATCATGTCTCTGACCCACCAATACAGTTATCTGAGTGAAAGGAGACATCTGAGCTCCTTATTCACGCCCTGCATGACTGTATGACACAGCACCATGAAACCAGATATTTGAATTTTTCTTTTTGCATGACACATGCTTGTTGGATAAAGAGAGAGTTGACACTGCCATTTACTGGGGGTTACGAAGTATTGCCATCTTTATAGTTGCTTCAATTTGTTTTGTCAAGTAGTGAGTTCACTACTTTATGTGTCTCCCTTACCCTTTTTCCCTTTGTGTATGTCTCTATTATGTTTGATATATAGGTACATCGCGACCTTGAAGAAAAGAAACAGGTTGATAATTTCCCTTTTCTAAACACTTGCTTGCTAAAATTTAGTAAACCAGTATCACTTTCACCTATCACTACTGGTCCTGAAGAAAGCCCTTAAGTCCGAATCCCGGCACAGGGGGCTGAAACATGTCGGCCATTTTAATTCTTTTGAATGCCAGTGCGTCCTGAAAACTTAATTTTTTCAACAGAGCGCACGTCACTTAAGCATTCCCTCAAGGGATCCACCCGAACCCAGACCTAATAAAATTCCTATTCTGGTTATCCGGGGTTTTTTAACTTTTTTGCACATTGTCCACATCACTGGGTCACTACTGTTTTTACCAAGGGTAAGATCCTCCTGGTGGAGGCTGCATACCGAGACTAACCCTATGATTATGCACACACGTGTTTGAAGAGCGGAGAACCAAGATATACCGCTTACCACACTACCCAACACGTGCATGAGGGTTTTTTATTTGGAGACACCGTTGTACGTTCTCCTGCATACCCTGGTTCATGCAGGACAAGTGATCCTTCCCCTTTTGATTTTTTGCATTAACGTAAGGAAACTGAGGGATCAGACAATTCCTTCTCCCCCTTCCATTTGATTAGTATACAAAAAAAAAAGTGATCAGCATGGCGCGCGAGAGGCCTCGGTGATGGTGCGGCACTCGCCGCTGGGACCTAGGGACAGAGGGACAGAGGGACCGAACTCGCTCAGTGGAGGAAGCATATATGCTGTGAGTCTGTATTTTTAAAATTACATAAATGGATTAGGTTTGCTACCTAGTAGTGCAGTTTGTGCAAGTACGTGTTAACTGAACACGCAGCTCAAAACAAAATGCTAATTACGCAGTCTGGCCTACCTCTGCTCCTTCTCAGTAGAGTTTCTGGCGCTTCCGGCCCTGTCCCAGAATCTGCCCGAGGTAGTCGTGTGATTCATGGCTTTCACAGCGCAGGAGACATGGCCGTACCCGGGCCCCTCCAGCGTGAGTCTGAGTGGTCACCCCACACATTGCCCAATTGCCACTCACGGCAGCCGTGTGAAAGTTTATCCTAGTGTGTGCAAGTCTGTTCAAGCAAGAGTCTGCAGAGGCTCCAGAGCTGCTGGCAGCTGAAACGCATGCTTTAAAAGAAAGAGGCATGTAGCATATCGGAAATTTAACTATGTGCACGTTTGTTTGCATTAAATTAAAAACCCAGAGAATTTCAAAAACAAACACTAGAATGCAAAACAACTTAAACCAGCGTGCGTGCACTGTCTGGACACTGTTATCATCTCAGCCAACGCAGCAGCTGACACCAACAGAACATGCTGTCTCACCCTACGATAGCAGTGTCTCCTCGGGTGGGTTCATGCAGCAGGCAGTTCCTCGGTCGCAACACCTGCTGTGCTGTGGTATGTTTATCCTGTGTGTGCTATGCTGCAATGTCCCCGGCTGCAAGGGTGCTCAAATGCAGGCTGTGCACTATGTAATGGATGTGTTTGTGAGCAGGCGTCATCTGACACAGCCTAGCAACCCAGCGAGGCCAGCTTGCAGATGGCCAACACCAGCGCCTGCTAACTCATAGGGTGATGCATCACCTGCCCTTTTAACCACCTGTGACAATGAAGCAGTCACTCTTCACCAATGAATCCTAATTTAATTTACTAATTTAGAGCTCGTCAACATGAGCATAAGTAAAGTCTTTTTAAAAATCACAGCAGGGCAGTAGGTTCGTGCCCTTCCATTTCTGCCACTCTGCAGCAGTTTTAAGATCTTCTTAGAGTTTCTCATTGCTCATATGGGTATAATTTCAGATTTGTATATGTTACCATCATCTTCATTGCTTGATTTTGCTAGGGAGAAAGTGTCACTCGTAGTCATTGAATGTCACCCATAATTACACGGAAATTATGAAAATGTCACACATGGCAATCTGAAACATTGGCAGCTATGATGACTGCATGCAGTGGGATGACAAGACTGTGTAACTGCCGGCGCACACCTTAAAGCAGTCCCGGCGCTTCCTGAATCTGACCTCACTTACTTCCAGGAGGAGCCACAGGTGGAAGTGGGTAGAGCCGGGGGAAGTAGGTGGGCCTCCTAAAAAAATTGGAGCACCTGCACTTCATATTTTACAAATTAAGCGCTGACACGTGCACCATAGTGCATGACGGCTGGGGGCCATCATCAGCATATCATCAGCATGCAAGGGGTTAATACGGACATTAGCTTGGTAGCCAATGTCTTTGGGGGAACCAACAGCTCCTAAATAAAAGGTCAAGAATCGGGGAGTAGTTTTCGATTCAAAACTCTCCTTTGAATACCAAATCAGGAAAACTACCGGAAAATATTTTGGCACCCTAAAGACACTGAGGAAAATCCTTGACCTAATTCCTTCCAAATCTCAAAAAACCATAGTCCACGCACGCATTACTTCCCAACTAGACTATGGGAATGATCTAACGGGAATTCTTCTAAAGGGAATCTCAGATTGCTGCAACGAGTTCAAAATGCGGCAGCTAGATTGATTCTAAAGCTTCCCAAAAGATCCTCAGCATCTGGTACCCTAGACCAGCTACACTGGCTTCCAGTGTGCAAAAGAATCAGCTTTATCGCTCTATGCATATGCCGTCACATGCTAAATAAACAAGGCCCCAGTTATCTTCACTCGTTGGTCCAAACTTATGTGCCAAACCCGAACCTCAGATCTTCTAATGCGAATCTGGCAACTATCCCCAAGATCAGGAAAGCGAGAATGGGAGCAAAACCTATTGCCTACATAGCGGCTAAATTATGGAATTCTCTCCCCAGTGTCCTCAGAAATTCCCCCTCTGAAATAGATTTTAGAAAGAAACTGAAAACATGGCTGTTTAGCAACCTTATTCAATTTAATCAGGCCTGATGTCCTCTGCCCCTGCTTCTCTATCCTCAACTTAGGTCTCTGGTCCAGCGCGGGGATACACCGATAAAGTGTAACCAAGCGCCATACAAATAAAAATAAAAAATATTAATAAAATTAATAAACCAATGTCCAGCTAGTTGTCCTCACCGCCCCTCTGGCAAATCTTTCTGTCCTGTTTAGATGACCTCTCAGTAGACAGACATTGCTGGTGGGGAATCTTGAATGCCTCTATTAAGAATGTCATTGGCTCTGAATAGTTAAAGAAATTAGTTTTCAAACCTACCAGTTATGCCAGAGATGTCAATTAGAGGTCGCCAAGGGTCAATTAGGGCATGCCCATTGCGAACCCTGGCCCAGAAGTCAGAAAGACAGTGAACTGGAATGAAATTAAAAGTAGCCGTTCTAGGGATGAAAAGCAAAGGAAGCTGAATATGAGTTACTTTACTTTCTGCAGTTCTCAGCTCCAGCCCCTTGTCCCATCCATCGCTCCTCAGCTGCAAACTGGAGGGTGGGACAATTGAGTGGTATCTTCTATACGTTGTCCCACCCGTATCTCCTCTGGAGCAAACAGGAGGGTGGCACAAGGGAGTATTATCTCCTATCCGTTGTCCCCCTGCATCCCCTCAGCAGCAAACAGTCGGAAGGTACAAGGGAATGGTATCTCCTATCCGTTGACCCACCCGTACACTTCAGCAGCAAACAGGAGGGTGGCACAAGGGAGTGGTATCTCCTATCTGTTGACCCACCCGTACACCTCAGCAGCAAGCAGGAGGGTGGCACAAGGGAGTGGTATCTCCTATCCGTTGACCCATCTGTACACCTCAGAAGCAAACAGGAGGGTGGCACAAGGGAGTGGTATCTCCTATCCGTTGTCCCACCCGTACACCTCAGCAGCAAACAGGAGGGTGGCACAAGGGAGTGGTATCTCCTATCCGTTGACCCACCCGTACATCTCAGCAGCAAACAGGAGGGTGGCACAAGGGAGTGGTATCTCCTATCCGTTGTCCCATGCGTATCCCCTCAGCAGCAAACAGGAGGAAGGCACAAGGGAATGGTATCTCCTATCCGTTGACCCACCCGTACACCTCAGCAGCAAACAGGAGGGTGGCACAAGGGAGTGGTATCTCCTATCCGTTGACCCACCCGTACACCTCAGCAGCAAACAGGAGGGTGGCACAAGGGAGTGGTATCTCCTATCCGTTGACCCACCTGTACACCTCAGAAGCAAACAGGAGGGTGTCACAAGGGAGTGGTATCTCCTATCCGTTGTCCCACCCGTACACCTCAGCAGCAAACAGGAGGGTGGCACAAGGTAGTGGTATGTCCTATCCGTTGACCAACCCATACACCTCAGCAGCAAACAGGAGGGTGGCACAAGGGAGTGGTATCTCCTATCCGTTGTCCCACGCGTATCCCCTCAGCAGCAAACAGGAGGGTGGCACAAGGGAGTGGTATCTCCTATCCGTTGACCCACCCGTACACGTCAGCAGCAAACAGGAGGGTGGCACAAGGGAGTGGTATCTCCTATCCGTTGTCCCACCCGTACACCTCAGCAGCAAACAGGAGGGTGGCACAAGGGAGTGGTATCTCCTATCCGTTGTCCCACCCGTACACCTCAGCAGCAAACAGGAGCAAGGCACAAGGGAATGGTATCTCCTATCCGTTGACCCACCCGTATCCCCTCAGCAGCACACAGGAGGGTGGCACAAGGGAGTGGTATCTCCTATCTGTTATCCCACCCGTACACCTCAGCAACAAACAGGAGCAAGGCACAAGGGAGTGGTATCTCCTATCCGTTGACCCACCCGTACACCTCAGCAGCAAACAGGAGGGTGGCACAAGGGAGTGGTATCTCCTATCCGTTGTCCCACCCGTATCCCCTCAGCAGCAAACAGGAGGGTGGCACAAGGGAGTGGTATCTCCTATCCGTTGACCCACCCGTACACCTCAGCAGCAAACAGGAGGGTGGCACAAGGGAGTGGTATCTCCTATCGTTGTCCCACCCGTACACCTCAGCAGCAAACAGGAGGGTGGCACAAGGGAGTGGTATCTACTATCCGTTGACCCACCCGTACACCTCAGCAGCAAACGGGAGGGTGGCACAAGGGAGTGGTATCTCCTATCCGTTGACCCACCCGTACATCTCAGCAGCAAACAGGAGGGTGGCACAAGGGAGCGGTATCTCCTATCGTTGTCCCACCCGTACACCTCAGCAGCAAACAGGAGGGTGGCACAAGGGAGTGGTATCTCCTATCTGTTGTCCCACTGCAAACAGGAAGATTGAACAGGGAGTGGTATCTCCTATCTGTTGTCCAACCAACACCTATAGAATAGCGTCCTACTTGCTACTCGGGGTTTAGGGCTGGTCCCTTTCCTCCCTCAGCTACATCACCAGGCAGGGCAAAGGAAGAAACATCAGCTTGCCAACCATAAAAGAATTCCCACGCACTTCTGTCAAATGCTAATGGTGTGGGCAACTTCTTCATGAAGCTAAGAACAATTGTCCAAAGCTCATGTCAAACTTTTGATGCAGAGATGATCCCAAGTCTGGGGGATGGCTTTGTCTTACAGACAACAATGAACATAACTATCCAAGAGGTATTAAAAGCTTGAGGGGGGGCCTCAGCTAGCCTGCAGGGTCTCACAATGCTCCGCCCAGGTTTTGCTGTCCTCACTGGCCCAATCCTAGAAACAGGACTTTTTCTCTGTGCCGGGCCCTGACAACAGCACGGTCATGAGGTGTTGTCTGCATGCAGGAATCTGTGTTCCTCTGCTGCTGCAACGTTTTTCCGGTGTCAACAGCTAATTGTGCGCTGGTTGTCACCGTATTTATGTGCAACATAGCATATGAAGCATGCTAAATAGTGTAAAACTACAGAAAAACAAGCATGAAATTGTTGAAAAATATGTGCACTACCCGAAGTCTTTCCCATGATAGAAAAACAATAACACACTTTTAAATGTAATATTATTTCTTACTTACCTTTAAACTGGAGGGGCCAGATTTACAAAGACAATTTAGACGTTTGAGTAATTTATACTTTTGAGTAAATGTACTACTTTTTGCTTATTCACAAAATCTGAGAGTAAGTTACTACTAAAAAAAATGGTAGCAATCCAACACAACACACAGCTAACCACTGGTACTGCAACACCCTCCCATAGAAAATAATGGAGGCAGGGAGTTAAATTAAAACTCACAGAAAAAAATGTTAATTTGAATACAATTCTCTAAAATAGTTACATATATAAATATAAATTCAAGCTGAAAAATATCCAAAAATAAAAGATATTTTAGTGATCTATTTTTAATTAATAAAATAACTAATAATAATTATTTAAAAAAATTACATGAATTTTAATGAATTCTAAACCCAATGTGGGGATGCAGGGAAGCTAGATTTGATCCCCTATTTTCCAGTTTCACGCTGTGCAATTCAGCAGTTAGATGGGTATCTCTGATTTCTAAAGTTAAGGCTTAGTCTTTAACTGTTGCAAAGGAGATTAGTGCCTGGGTAACAGCAGACAGCACATGTTTTCTTTTGCTGTTTCACATAGCGCAAACCTTGCCCATGGACCTGAGAGGGCTTCACAACACGCACAGACTAATTTACATGTGTTTTTTATGACACAGGTAGAATTGCCAGATTTTCAGGGTGCGGAGCCAAGGCCAGGTTTCGAACCTGGGATTCAAAGTTGGTTCCCCATGTTCCATGGCGGGCATTCGTAGCCACATGGCCTTCCCTGAAAGCTCGGCTCATTTTGGCCTCGAGAGTCCAAGAGGAGCTCAAGCTGAACCAGAGAAAAATATCTGGCTCAAGCCTGGCTTGAGTTTTCAGCAGCTCAGCTAACTCTACTAGGTAGAGCAGCGGTTGAATTGTTATGACGTGTCGTAGATAGATTCTCATAGGGCGCATGCGATGTCTGGTCACCCTGGGCGTATCATAGATTATAACTCCGTCTCATCTCTCTTTTCAGGCAGCTGGTTCCGGAGAAGGCTCTGCGATCAGAGGTTACCTGCACAGGTGTAAAAGAGGCAAAAGGCATTGGAAGAAACTCTGGTTCGTCATCAAAGGCAAAGTCCTATATACCTACACGGCAAGCGAGGTGCGTGTCGCACACTCTGAGGTCAGCGCTGCGTCACAACTGGAATATCTGCACCTGAATAATAACCAATTATATACCACTCATTCTGCAAAGCATCATTCCTGTTTCTACATTCACTGATACCTGCTGCCATTATTACTCAAGCCATTGATGTTCAGTCAATGAACTGACTTTGGAGGGATAAGAACTAGGACTGACTCTCTGTAGATTACACACTCACCTCTGCAGCAGGTGCATTATGCCTTGGAGCTGTCCAATGAACAGGGCTGAATAGGCAGACAATTTACAGTGCCACCAGCAGGAAGCAGCAAAGGGCGCCATTTTAGCCCGTAGTGTTCGTAATCTTTGCACCGCCACCGCCTCAGGTGTACACTGATGAGCAAATGTGCTCAGACATTGAAGACTCTTGTACACCACCATGGTCCTATCAGCTTACTGTAACTTTGTGATGAGAACAACCATATTTGTTTAATGATTCAATATACATTTAAAATTGATTAACACCCACCACCAAAAGCTATAAGAATAGCGTTGGTCGTCAGAAATTATTCACTTTTAATGCATATTAAAAGTCTGAATTGTCACACTTGTAAGAGTGTGATGGTTAGTAGTTGTGTTGTTAGTGTCATTGGCAGCTGTGGTAGGGGCAATGGGTGGTGTGAGCTGCAGTGGGCTCCTGACAAGGGCCCTGACAATTTTTTTAAACAAATTAAGCACTGGGGCAGAACTAATCTAACAAGGCAAGGGCATGCAGAGTCCAGTGCAAGAGAGAGGCGTGTCCTCCTCGGTCCAGCCTTCTTCAGCTGCTGCACGCTACTCATTGGCTGGAGAGGCACAGGCTATCTGCCAATTACTCCCATAGGGTCTGCTCTGTAGTTATCCATCTTGTATGTTTTTTGTGACCTTCCACTTACCTTTGTTACATGTCAGCATCCTTCTGCCTGGCTTCCTGTGCGTGGGGGCAAGACGGGGTGGCTGAGCAGTTAACGAAGATTGCAAAGACACCAGTGCTTTAATTGGGCTGGTATTGTCCAGTAAGGAGTACCAGCACTGTTTTATTTTGAGAAGGAGAGTACCGGCACTTCTCATGAGAAGTGCTATACTTTTAAATGGAGAGTACCGGCACTTCTCAGGAACAAGCAGGTACTTTGGTACAGAGTACCAGCACTTCTATTTTTCCATTTCAAGCACTGGACGACACCTTTCACCATCAGCTGACCTGTCCAGTGATGTTCAAGGTCAGGCCAAGGATTGTCTGAGTATCTATGTTTTATGGAGCTTCCTAAAGAGCAAGGGGTGGGCGGGCTCAGCTTTCAAGGGGAGCTCTCAAATTCTTCAGTATTCTTGGTTCTTGGGAAGTGAGGGTGTAGCCACAATGCTTTAGATATCGGTACATAAATGTACTTTTTGGGAAAGTTTGAAGGGGGTTGGTATTTTGGTCATTGATGACTAAAGGTATAAGGTATAACAAATGGTCATGTCCCATGAGGCTGGTGCTCCAGCCTTAACTATAAGTATAGGGATTTTTCAGTCTCTCAAATGATCAAGTTGACAAACAAATGCTTTTTTTTGTAAAAGCCCCCCATGCTCCGATTTCACTTTAATAGCAGCTGCCCACCTTTCTTTAGAGGTGGCTGGTCTAAAGAAAGAGCCCACCCACCATTAACTTAAAAGCAAGGAATAGGGCAATTGTAAACAAACAAAAAGTGTGGAAATAGACAAAAAAAATTCAGCCACGTTCGGCGATGCAAATAAATTAAAGGCGTGGCCGCCACTGTATAAAAAAAAAAAGCATTGCGGGAGAGTGTGTCCTGCCTCCAACAGCAGGCAGGTGAAAACTCTTTAACAAAATAGTGCTCGGAGGCTGTAATTAAAGCATACTGAGTAACAACACATGTAACAAGGAGTATCCTCATGGGAGGTTACAAAATGAGACAAGGCGGTACTAAGGAGGAACTACTAAGCATATTGACCAATGAAAAGCCATAGTTTACATAGCACAGTGACACAAGGCAATTAAAAATATGGGTAGAGAGTGGGCGGAGCTTCAAGTCCATACATGAATACAGCATGCCTCGCAGAGCAGCGCATGTGCCGCCCAGGCTCGACCAAAAAGACAGGACAGAGAATCCCCATCACTAGGACATGGCGGCACAAGCCATAGGGCAGTGAAACATGGACACAGATAATGGAACAGAGAGACATATAGCCACATGCATCATTGTTACATTTTGCGATTTCTTAATTGCGAAAATTAAGGAATCACAATTAAGAAATCACAAAATGCTATGCATTAAGAAATTGCTATTTTTTTTGCGATTTCTTAATTTTCCTTAATTGCGATTCACAATTTGCGAATCGCAATTAAGGAATCCCTTCCCATTGATTCCTATGGACCTTTCCTGGTCTGACCATCATTTGGTACCTTTTGCCATACGCATCCCAGGGGTCAGATTACCTGAGCCAGTTCCCCAATACCATCCGAGGCGAAGATGGGCCACTTTCTCCCAAGTTAAGTTTAGCGCGGCACTTATTAGAGGGGGGAGCCCAGGGGGTGATGATGTCGAATCAGCTAACACCAACCTTGGTAAGCGCATCACCGAGGCGCTAGACAGTACGGCTCCGCTCTCCCATGTAAAAAGGGGTTGCCGTATTAAAAAAACTGCCCCATGGTACAGTGACGAGCTTCGGGTAGCTAAAGCAGCGCTTAAGCGTGCTGAAAGGCTGTGGCGGGTGGCTTTTACCACGGACACAAAAGAGGAATATTTAATGTGGAAGCGTGCCTACCATGGGCTAATTAGGAAGGCCAAAGCAGCATACTATGCCATCAGGATTGGGGAGGCTGGGAACTCCACTAAAGAACTGTTTCTGATATATAAAACGCTCTCGGTGGGCAGCCCCCCACCGCACCAGACGATTGCTCAGTGGAGTCCTGTAATAGGATTGCGGACTACTTTGCCGAAAAAGTAGCAAAAATATACTCGGCCTTCCCTAGCCATCCTATAACGGGGTCTGAGTTTGTTGAGTCTCTTAGGGAAAGGGGGGACCAACACATGCTGACGAACTTTGTCACCCCTTCCCCAGAGATTCTCATGCAGATCTGTGGGTCAGTAAAGTCAGGCTCCCCACGGGACCCGACAACGTCTTGCTGGCAGTCTGCCGGCTTTGGAGCCATACATTAGACATCTTTTGGATGTCTCTTTCAGGACTAGGACTGTGCCCAGAGACTGGAAACAGGCGGTGGTGCTACCTCTCCAAAAGAAGCCTAATATCAGCTTCGAAAAACTGGAAAACCTCCGGCCAATTTCCCTTTTACCCTATATGGTTAAAGTGGCTGAGAAAACAGTGAATACCCAGCTGATGGATTTCGTGGAAGAGGCTACCCTCCTGCACGAGACCCAGTTTGGTTTCCGTCCACGCCATTCCTCTGAATCTGCTTTATTGATGGCAGTGGAGACCTTACGCCAGGGGGTGGATGAGGGTCAGACTATGGCTCTCATCCTTCTGGACCTAAGTGCAGCATTCGACACTGTAGCACATACCACCTTGCTACAGTGTCTGAATAACGGAGGGATATCAGGAGCTGCACTTGAATGGATCCAGTCTTTTTTGACAGGGAGAGGCTTTCAGGTGCGACAGGGAGACTGTTATTCTAGGGAGTTTGATCTGGGTCAAGGCGTGCCTCAGGGCTCGTCCTTGAGCCCAACCCTATTCAATCTGTATGTCTCCCCTGTGGCACCCATTGTCGAAAGCCATGGCCTACACATAGTGTCCTATGCCGATGACACGCAGCTGCTCATCTCCCTGTCGCGCGCGCCCAGTCTTGCGATGGACAGTTTCAAGGCCTGCATGCAGGAACTGGCGACCTGGATGTCCACCAATTGCCTTAAGTTAAACAGCAACAAGACTGAGGTGCTCGTGGTAGGGGGGGGGGCGTCTGTTTGGTCATCGGCCTGGTGGCCACCTTGTTTGGGGGATGTACCCATACCCTGTCAAAAGCAAAAAATCTGGGGGTTCGGCTCGACGCGGATCTTTCTATTGGACCTCAAATAGTCCGTGTGGTGGGGGTTTGTTTCAGCGTCCTAAAAAGCTTGCGGAAAGTTTTAAATCTCCTACCTACGACAGCCCGTAGGACGCTAGTGCATGCCCTCGTCACATCGCGCCTGGATTATGGCAATCTGCTCTACCTAGGGGCCACTGGAAAGGCCATCAACCGACTCCAGGTGTTGCAAAACGCAGCGGCTTGCCTGATCCTGAAGCTCCCTAAGAGATCAGCGTCTAAAGCTGCCCTCAAGGCCCTTCACTGGCTCCCAGTGAGGAGCAGGGTTGAGTTTAAGGCTCTTAGCACCTGCCACCGCATTTTGTGCGGTAAGGCACCTGCTCCCCTCCAGGAACTGGTTACTTGGTACGCGCCTACGCGCACCCTGCGTTCCTCCCACACAGGGCTATTGAAGGTCCCCAGGATAAAAAAGTCACATATGGGGGGTAGGTCCTTTAGATACCTGGCCGCGAAAAGTTGGAATGCCCTACCATTGGACCTTCGTCTGGAGCCCTCTGAACTCGGCTTCAGGAAGAAGTTAAAGACTTACCCTTACACGCAGTAGCCGGGCCGACCTTGTGGTTGTGACTCTTCTGTTTCCACTCACTACAGCGCGGGGACACGCCGCTGCGCGTAACCAGGCGCTCTACAAATTTCCCTTATTATTATTATTATTATAGAGGCCCATAGGAATGAATGGGAAGCCATTCTCATTTTGCGATTCGCAATTAAGGAATCGCAAAATGAGAATGCTATTTCATGGGTGCAGGGGGGGTCCAAAGGACCCCCCCCTGCAACCCTGAAATTAAACTTTAAGAACATTTTTCACACACACATGCCCCAAGGGCATGTGTGTGTGTAAAATGAAACTTTAAAAAATAATTTTTTTTAAATTAAACCCCCTCTTTCTCCCCTCTTCTCTTTCCTTTCCTTCTGCTTTCCTCTCTTTCTTTCTTTTTCCTTCTTTCTTCTATCTCTTTCTTCCTACCCTTCTTTTCTATATATAAATTCCTATAGATTGATGTCCTTTTATTATTATACTCATATGTACTTTTTTCTAATTTTTCATGACATGCTTCTTGTATCACTTTTCAATGCTTAATAAAAATTTCTTAAACAAAAAAAACAAAAAAACAAAAATTCACTTTTGTGCATTTTTGAAAGTTTTCACAAATTACCATGAAGTTCAACTCCATGGTAATTTACCTCTTCCTATTTGCGAATTCGCAAACAAAAATATTAATGCATTGCATTTAAGAAATCACAAATTGCGATTTCTTAAATGCAATCGCAATTTAAGAAATCGCAACATAATTGCGATTCCTTAAATTGCAAAAAAAAGAAAAAAAATAATGCATCCCAAAAAAGGAAATTGCATACGCAAACAGCCGAATTTTGCGATTCGCACCGTTTGCGAATGCAATTTACCTTGATGCATGTGGGCAATAGACCCTGGAGCAAGGACAGGTTGACACTGGGGCAGTGAAACTGACAGAAATGCACTGAGATAGGCAGACATTAAGATGAACTCTGGGACAGGGAGACAGACAATACCTCATGGACACATGGTTGTGGCACCAGTGAGGCATGAAGACCCACACGGTGGCAAACCACTAACTGAAATAACAAACAAACACAACACAACACCCATCAGAGCCAAGACGAAAAAGCATTTTCAGACATTGTGTTTATAACTACTCTTTATAACTACTATTCTTACCTAAGTAGAACAAATCTAACAAATTTCGTGAATCAGGGCCATTGTATCTTTTGACAGAGTTTGGAGGGGGAGTGGTAAGCGGCAGCTGAATGTCCCCTTCAAAACTTTAATCATCTAGCACCACCTAGTGTTCCAAGTGCCAAATAACAACAAAATAATCGCGCCTAAAAAGCGACATAAACTTTGGTTGAAACTAACCTTGAAGTAAAAGTTTCCGAGGTGTGCAAGTTCAGAGTTAAAACAACTCTAGAAAGTATGTAATTAACTTATACTGCGCGTGCCTAGATGCAACATAAAGGGGGGCGCTGCTCAGTATAATGGGCACTTTAACCCTGGGCGGAGTATGCGGAGTGGTGCTTCGCGTAGTTCCACGGAGTTTAAAAAAAAACTCAGTGGAACTATGCTCCGCTCCACCCCAGGCCCACGGAAAGGGTTAAAAAACACATTTTTTAAACCCACTAATCTTTTCTTCTGCCTGTCCCCCTCCTCGCCGCGATCTCTCCTTCTTCTGTCGTCCTCCTCCTTGTGTCCCCGTACGTATTAAGGGGCAGATTTATGAAGGCCTTGCGCCGCCGGTGCGTCATTTTTAACATGGGAAAAAGTGATGCACCGGCGGCGCAAGGCCTTCATAAATCTGCCCCTAAGTCTTGTGTGAACTGCGCATGCGCAGTTCCTGCAAGACATAATACATACAGGGACGCGAGGAGGAGGACGATCGAAGAAGGGAGACACCGCGGTGAGGAGGAGGGTAGGCAGAAGAGAAGGTAAGTGTTTTTAAAAAAAAAATTATTTAGGGGGCTGGCTTCGTACTCCACTCCGCCATGGAGTCGGAGTTTTGCGGCAACTTCGCGTTCCCAGCAAAGCGCGGAGTTGGTAAAACTCTGCAAACTATGCTGGCGGAGCCGAGTACTCAGTCTGGGGTTAGTCTTTACGTTAATCAGCACATGCAATTCAAGAAACAGAAAGGCAGAAGGCATGCACAAGACGCTATATGCAGCTTCAGAGGTGTTTACTTTCAGCGTGTAACCATTGCTTTTGATCACAGTCCACTGAGTAAAGTGCACCGATGTTTAACCAGCTCACCTTGTCCCAGCGTGGTGGTCAAACTAAATGAAATTTGACATCAAACCCAGTAACCAGAGAATTTTAGGTAGTGACTGAACAAATCAATTTCCACCGATGAATGTGTCTGATGTTCACAGCCTTTGTACTTCTTCAAGTTGTGGTTTAACACCTTGGCAAACATTATTTTGCATATAAAGTTGCAAAGTATTTTACTATAGTAACTGATGAGGTTCAAAAACTGAGAAAACCATTAAAAAAACATGCCTGATGTTTGCTAAAGCAAAGTCGTCAAACGGTGCCTAGCCCTAATTTCGGCACTGTATCTTAGTGTTTGGAAGAAGTTCACTGTCAATTTAATTCAAAGTAAGAAAAGTGTAAGATCATTGAGAGTGAATGTGTGGGGAAATTGGGTTACTGGTTGAGGGGGGTGAAACCCTACTCAAGCAACAGTGACAAGTCTTGTCATGTTGAAACAGAAGCAAACCCCAAATTAACCCATGATTAACCCTCTGGTAGCTTGGCACAAAAGCAGTCAGGCTTAACGTAGAGGCCATGTGTAAAGAATTTATGCAGCACTTCAAATAGTTATAAAGTAAAACACAACAAAAGAAAAAGCCCACACCAATTTAGAAAAATAGAGTAAATAGTAATAAATTATTTGTGACCAAAATGACCAAAGTCTAAATAGTGTAACTGGAGACATGCAGTTTTAAAAAATTTCAGTGAAAACAATGCTTAGAAATACAAAGCGCCATTATGGTTAACTGGTTTTGCTGGGCCTGGAGGAAATCACAAGTTCAGGTCCATGGGCATCATGAACCCACGCTTTAGCAGCTACAGCAGGGTGGGGTTTTTTATGGGCTCCTTCTGGCTGCGCTATAAAGGAATAACGTGTCGATTAAAAGCAAGCAGGAGCAAGGAAAAAATGAAGGATCGGTAAGTAGAAAAGGGAAAGAAGGAAGAGCGAAAGGAAGAATGGATGAATGGGTGGGTGGGTGGAAGAAAGAGTGAGTGCATGAACTAGTGGATAGAAGGATGAGCGGGTGAAAGGATGAGTGAATGCATAGGCGGATTAACAGGTGAAAGGATCACAGAGTAATGGATGGATGGCTAGGGGGATGGACAGGTGAAAGGATGGTAGAGTAAAGAGATGGATGATAGATGAACAGGTGAAAGGATGGTAGAGTAAAGGCATGGATGGATGAGTGAGTGGCAGGATGAGTGAATGGATGGCAGAGAGAATGGATCAGTAATTGGATGACAGAGTGGATAGATGGCTGGCAGAGTGGATAGATGGGTGGCAGAGTAGAAGGATAGATGGATCGCAGAGTGAATGTTGTGTGGAAGTGTGGATGGGTGATGGCAGAGTGGATGAGTAAATGGCAGAGTGTAAGGATGAATGGATGACAGAGTGGGTGGATGGAAGGGGAAAGATTGAATGGTGGATGAAGGAATAAATGTATGACAGATATAAAGGTGAAATAATGGATATCAGTAGATTGATGGAAGAGTGAAAGGATGAATGGATAGATGCTTGCATAGAGGAGACAAGGACGTTTTTCTAATTTTTCTAATTGTATTAAATTAAACAAATTTGTAAATTAATGACAACAACCGGGTGATGGATTATAGAAAAATATATTTCAAAAAGCCAAAGAATAACAAAACAATGACATTGAATCAGCAGAACAAGTATGTGGGGGCACAAAGAATACAATGACACAGACTAAAATACGAAAATTCAATAAAATTTGTTTAAAAAAAAAAGGACGTTTTTCTAATGAGGGTTGAGCGCACTTGCTTGGTGCCATCAGAGCTTTAGTTCAAAGTGTGGGGGGGGAGGGGTATTTCAATTTTCTGTCTACTCCCTTGTTCAGGCCAACCATGATGGAGTATGAGCCAGGTATAGGGAACATGTTATGCCCGCAAAACAAAGTACCTTAAATCTGAGTTGTGGAGCATTGCGATGCCCCACATCAAGGATGCATCACACAGCGGTGGCTTCGAGGTCCTGCGGTGAGGATGTGTTGTGCAGTGGTAGTTCCAAGGAACTGTGAGGCTGAAATGCGAGGTCAATGTCGAGGATGCATTGTGCAGCAGCAGTTCAGAGGAGCTGCGGGGCTTCAATGCGAGGTCCTGCACTAGAATGCATTGCACAGCATCAGTTCTGAGCAGCGGCTGGGTCCTACATCCGAGATGAGTCAAGCTGCAGCAGCTGCAATGCGAGGGGATGCATTGTGTTGCATTGGTTCTGCATGGACCACAGATTAGTCTGGCAGAGCACCTTTAGTTCCAATTATAAGGGTCCAGGACTGGGGTGGCAGCATTTGGGGGAAAGACTTACCGTAGGCTGAGTCCAGGTGCTGAGTTGAAGGTGGTTGGAGCCTTTTTAGTCCCCCTAGGCACTGATCAGGAAGCCCTTGAAATAATTCTAGTGGTCCTTGGTTCAAGATGCAGGTACCGTCCTTCTCACTTAGGCAGTCATGCAGAAGGGCAGCGGAGTAGCAGACCTTCTTGCAGAGCAGCACAACAGCCCTTCTTATTCTTCCACAGGTGCATTAAAAAGTTGGGTCTGTGGGTCCAATATTTATACCTGGTGGCCGTTTTGAAGTAGGAGACATTTCTAGAGCCCTCAACCCCCATAGTTGCTTGGAATTTCCTGCCTCCCTGCCCTGGCTCCAGCTTGTTTGGGGTCATAAAAGACTAGTGTCAAACCCTTTGTGCGAGTGCTCATGCAACGTCTTTGTGATGTGCAAGTGTTTAGTTGGCAGCCCGCCCCTCATCAAGTCAGAGATGGCCCATCCAGTCAACACCTATTCCCCTTTGTCTCACTATATGGGTGCAGTACACAAAGACGTACTGCCAGCTACACCTTGTCATGTGACCCAGAATACAGACTACCAGTATCAAACGGGTAAGACAAGAAAATGGCAACGTTCTAAATGACGATTAATTTATTCTCCTTAACAATTGTAAAAATGTATTTATTTTTGAGTATTTTGATCCTATGTATAGGACATACTCACAACTTGACTGTTTGGAGATGGATATATACATTGATAATTAAGATGCTTCTCTGTATTTAATTTATATGTTCTCTGTTGTCAATGTGATTTTAGTCTGTGTCATTGTATTCTTTGTGCCCCCACATACTTGTTCTGCTGATTCAATGTCATTGTTTTGTTATTATTTGGCTTTTTTAAATATATTTTTCTATAATCCATCACCCGGTTGTTGTCATTAATTTACAAATTTGTTTAATTTAATACAATTCTGATTTGCCCTCTTGAGTACTATTAGATATCACTGCATAAAGACATTTTTAGTATTGTTAGAGTTTTTTGGTTTCACTTAAACCCATTGTAGGCAGCTTTAACTTTCAACTTTGTAAAAGTGGCATTTTCAGAATTGTGACCTAAAATCCAACTTTACCATTAAAGAGAGTTTTAGATTACAATTCTGTCGACATGAAACTTGACACTCATATCTGCTCCCAATTGAAAGTTACTACTTGTAAATGTAATAAGGGAACCCATTGTTATCCTATGGAAGAGGTAGGCGTCACAGTAGTGAAAAATTAATTTAGGAGTTTTTCACTAACAGGACTTGTAAAACTAGAAGTACATGTCCAACATTTTAAATACTGCATCCTGCCCTGTGGGCTCTGTAGAGCCTCCCCTAGGGGTGACATGTGTATTAAAATAGGAGTTTTGAGCCTGGAAAGAGGTTTATCTTGCCAGTTCGAAATGGCAGTTTAAACGGCACACACAGGGTGCAATGGCATGGCTGGAACGTGTTTTAAAGGGCTACTTAAGTGGATGGCACAGTAAGTGCTGCAGGCCCGCTAGTAGCATATAATTTATAGGCCCTGGATACCCATATCACCATTTTACCAGGGACTAACAAGTGAATCAAATAGACTAATTGGGTGAAAGCCAATTTTACCATGTTTGAATGTGCAAGCACAAGCACTTTAGCACTGATTAGCAGTGGTGAAGTGCACAGAGTTCTAATATCCAACATAAATGGCTACATATATATATATCCATACTAATATTATAAAGAGAGAGCCCAAACCTTTGAGGCGGGTAATCTCAGTAACCACAGCACCAATCACAACACCCAATACAGCGTTGGAAAGGGCAGTTGCAAAAGAAGGAAATAGGCTATGCAGACGGCCACCATATATTCTTTTTTTTTTCAGAGTTTTATATAGCGCAAACTTGACCCGAACTGAATCAGGTATCAGAGCGCTTTACATAGCACCAGTTACGTTACATGAGGACACACATTCATTTTTGTTAGGCACGGGGAGATTAAGTGATTTGCCCAGAATCACAGGATGTTTGGCGTTGTTACCAAGACTCGAACCAAGATCCCCAGGTCCGAGGTCGAGCGCCTTAGCCGTCAGGCCAACTCCTCTATACATTTAAAAGGTAAAAGAACCGTGCCAGCAAAGTAGTCCCTTTTGGGCGTGTCTGCGTTGTGCTGTGGGCATGGGCTGGGGGCGTGACTAACGCTGGGGGCGTGTGGTACGACCATCACATCATGGGCTGTGAACGTGTGCTGGGGCGTGACAAACGCTGGGGGCGTGACAAACGCTGGGGGCGTGTGTCCGCACTTCATGCCATGGGAGTCGTACATACAAGCGCCAATTACGTTGCTGCGCAGCATCAAGGGGTACGCTGGGGGCGTGAAAAACGCTGGGGGCGTGTGTCCAGCCTTCATGCCATGTGAACGCAATTGCGCCGCATCAAGGGGCACGCTGGGGGCATGAGAAACGCTCAGTGCATGTGCTACGTTCCGCCCTTCATGCCATGTGGGTCGTACATTAATCAGAAGATCGTCTGCTGTGGCCGTGTGCTGGGGGCATGACAAACGCGTTCACCTGGAGGCCTGGTAAGTAACGTTACTGCAGCCTCTCCTGCGCGCTGTTACTGAACTCTCTCATTCAACGAAATTACACGCACCTGCTACCATCAACCAAGGGTCTAGCCGGGCTCAGGCGGTGGATCAGTACACTAATTATACACGCCTGATAACATCAACCAGGGCTGCAGCTGGGCCTCAAGCGGGGGAACACGCGCCTGCTAACATCAAACAGGCCTGCATCTGGGCCTCAAGCGGGGGAACACGCAAATGAGCGTGTCTGCGGGGCCAATTACTGCAGCCTCTCCTACTCGCTGTCACTCAACTCTCTCATTAAACGGATTTACCCGCGGCTGATAACTCTCTCAGTCAACGACATTACATGCGCCTGCTAACATCAACCAGGGTTGTAGCCGGGCTCAGGCGGCGGATCACTACACCAATTACATGCGCCTGCTAACATCAACCAGGGCTGCAGCTGGGCCTTCTCCATCCCTATTCTAATGAAACAAAAAATGTTGTCTACCGCGAGATTTTAAAATAAATTGCCCTTCCCAAATACACACATTAAACACATTCTATTTCATACCCAGACAACGTCGGGACGGGCTGCTATCCATACTAATATTATGAAGAGAGAGCCCAAACCTTTGAGGCGGGTAATCTCAGTAACCATAGCACCAATCACAACACCCAATACAGCGTTGGAAAGGGCAGTTGCAGCAGAAGGACATAGGCTATGCAGAGGACCACCATATATATATATTTATTTTTTGCAGAGTTTTATATATAGCGCGAACTTGACCCGAACTGAATCAGGTATCAGAGCGCTTTACATAGCACCAGTTACGTTACATGAGGACACACAATCATTTTTGTTAGGCACGGGGAGATTAAGTGATTTGCCCAGAATCACAGGATGTTTGGCTTCGTTACCAAGACTCGAACCCAGATCCCCAGGTCCGAGGTCGAGCGCCTTAGCCGTTAGGCCAACTCCTCTATACATTTATAAGGTAAAAGTACCGTGCCAGCAAAGTAGTCCCTTGTGGGCGTGTCTGCGTTGTGCTGTGGGGTTGGGCTGAGGCATGACTAATGCTGGGGGCATGTGGTACGGCCATCACATCGTGGGCTGTGGGCGTGTGCTGGGGGCGTGACAAACGCTGGGGGCGTGTGTCCGCCCTTCATGCCATGTGAGTCGTACATACAATCGCCAATTACGTTGCTGCGGAGCATCAAGGGGCACACTGGGGGCGTGTGAACGCTGGGGGCGTGTGAAACGCTGGTGGCGTGTGCTACGTTCTGCCCTTCATGCCATGTGGGTCGTACATTAATCAGAAGATCGTCTGCTGTGGCCGTGTGCTGGGGGCGTGACAAACGCGTTCACCTGGAGGACTAGTAAGTAATGTTACTGCAGTCTCTCCTGCGCGCTGTTACTGAACTCTCTCATTCAACGAAATTACACGCGCCTGCTACCATCAACCAGCGATGTTACGTTTAGCCACTATAAACCCCAGTGTCATCCAGAGGCGTTCTTTACTAGTGATGTCAGTTTCACTCCAAATATTCAGGAGAACCATTGTGCCGACTTCTGTGTCGCTACAGAGTGCACCTCTCACATGCAGGAAATAATCTCCTCCCAATACGTCCGTACAGCTAGACAACCCCATATTATGTGGTGGAAGCAGCTTTCCTGTCCACATCACCTGATACCGCTTGGGGAATCAAGTCTCCCATTTTTTTAATCAAAGTTGTACAGGCAATATATGACCTGTGGAGTATTTTTAATTGTACACGCCTAAACTATGTCCTGATGGCTACCTCTTTGGGTGAGGCTAGGGCCTCCATCCAGTCCTTGTCCTCTATCTGCCCTAGGTACTGCTCCCCGCGGGCTCGGAGGGCGAGCAAGGGATCTGGGGAGTTATTCATTATCTTACGATAAATCAAAGAAATCGCCTTCTTTTCAAGACAGTCGTCCCATAATCTGTCTTCCAATGGCAAGCAATATGGAAGTTCCTCACCCTTTGGCAGTACTGCCCTCAGTGCATGTCTAACTTGCAGGTACCTAAAGGTTTCGTATTGTGCTAGCTTATATTCTTTTTGTAGTGTAGCAAATGGTTTGAAATCCCCCTTCACCCACAGGTCTTCCAGGCTCGAGAGGCCAATATTATCTCAATGCTGAACTACATCTTTAATCAATTCAAATATTCCAATTACAAATATGTATCAATAATTATTAAAAATATATATAGTATTAAAAAAGTAAGTTAATTATAATGTAATAAAACATACTGTTACATTAATTTAGAAATTCTGAAAAGGTTGCTAGAATATTTGATAATCAAATCATAAATATGTTTTATTTTTAGATTTTTTTATAATAATAATGGTTCCCAACATGTTGCACTCTGGAGTTGTGCTGTGTGGCACCTGGGAGGCGAGTATTGGTCTCCAATGGCAGGGGATGGTGTTAGTTGTACACAACTGCTCACCAGCTGCAGATATGGAATGGAAGTGTAATGTCCTGTTGAAGAGAGAGATAAGTTCTACATACCTGTTCATACCCAAATGGCATGAATTGAAAGATAATAATGGTCTGGTGGAATTTAAAGACAGGTTAGAGAGCCACTCTTAGTTATACTTGCAAGTGGAGGTAACAAGGAAAGAAATAGTAATTTCCAACAAGAGGTAAGAGGGCAAATTTGAATTGGCTGCTCTCCTACAGTGGGGTTCCCAGTACAATAGGCGTGGTTTCCAACTCGGCGTAGGGGTTGTTGTAGATTCACTCACTTCTGCTGCCCACCACTGGCGTCAATTGTCAAATGAAAACCCTGCTCAGAGACGCTGTACCAATAATGAGTCCATAACAATGAGCATATATATCTAACATACATACTCTGGACTTGTCACATGCATTATGAGTTACTATTTTGTAGAATCAGAATATATGATAAAAACATCTCAAAGGGCCTTGTTACAGGTGCTCCGGTAATAATAATTTGAGTACAAAGAGACTTTTGTGCTGAAATGAGGATTAGAAGTAATGCCAATTTACTGTACACCTGAGCTGCTTTCTTTGTACAAATTCACCAACAAAAGCCACTTTGAATTTTGATGGGCAAAAGAGGTACAAAAAAACACTGATACCCTATGTTGTACATATTTCCAACCAAATTATCTTGGAATGAGACAATAGTTTCGCACCGAGACGCTGTTGCGTGGCCAAAAAGGGTTTTCTTTCCCACCCATGTGGTAAGATAGCACGTTCTACAAGCATGACTATGCATTAATAATAATGAGGAACTGTAGAATATTTTCCATGTATCTTTCAATTGTAAGGTCCAAGCACTTCCTGGAAATGACGGAAGTTAGGCACAGCTACTGATAGAACGTCAAGAAGAAAGGCCTTGACGCTACATTCTGAACTAGGGGACCTTTAGCTTTGATAGAGCACTGCTATCATTACCTACACTAAACAACCCTAAAATCAGAGGGTATGAACCCACCCACGAAGAAATGTGAGCATTAGAATGTGTCATTTTATTTTATTATCTAAAGTAAACATTTTCATCTAAACCCCTTTTCTTTTCTGTGCTTGTAGGATAAAGTAGCCCTGGAGAGCTTGCCTCTGCTGGGTTTCATAGTTTTATCTGAGAAGGGAGAAGGAAAGATGGACCCAGGGACAGTTTTCCAGCTCTACCACAAGGAGACGTTGTTTTATAGCTTCAAGGCAGAGGATCACAATTCAGCCGAGAGGTACACAGAGAAACATGCTCTTTGATTTATTGCTTTCTGCAAAAGCATCATGTGACATAATCCAAAACCTCCATGACACATGGAAGCCAAAAAACAACTTCTCTTTTTGTTATTGTGATTGTTTCTATTTCTACTATGACAACATATAGACTTGCCGATGAGATGCCAGCAGGGGTTGTTCATTGAGAGAATTCAGTTCTATATCAATTTGTTGAACTTCATCCTTTATGGCTTCCCATCGTTTGTTTATATTTTCCCTGGTCTCTTTTTCTTGCTTTCCTTCTTCAACTCTCATTTCTAAAACCCACAAGACCTACACACGTCATGGGTTTCTAATAGGTGTTAATTTGCCATGGGGGTTTCAGTGTTAAGTGATTAGAAAGAAGAAAATTGAGAATTATCCAAATAGTTTTGATTGAGATCAAAGATTACCTATTCCGGTAGACACTCCAGTGTCTTTGGATGCTAAGACAATACCTCTCTAAAGGGCACTGTGTATGATGCAGGGCAGTGCAGTCTCATCTGATCTTCTGTCTTTTTCTTGACATCTTGAGTCTTTCTATGAATCAGCAAAGGGAGACAATAATGAAAAATTAAATGTGTACTGTGAGACAGCAAGGAAGACTTGAAAAGGCATTTGACTAAGTGCAGTGGAGCAACCAACCATAATTGCAAAGAGCAGAGATGGAGGAATGGCAAATACAAGGGAGCTGAGCAGGTTACCTCAAAAAGCAAATTGAAAGTCTTGTTGGGGTAAAGTCCAATTTCTTGATAGTGTGCAATTTGAAGAGAGTGTAAGAAAGAATGTGTTGAGGAACTGCTCTACACAAAAAAAAGATATTTCTCATTCAACCTGTACTAGCAAAGTGACGAGAAACAACATTTTGAAGTTGTTTATCCGAATTTTGAAGCACAAGTAGAAAGAACTGCCTTTGTGACCTCAATTATCTAATGCAGGAAAAAACATATTTCATTATCTTCTGAATTGAAAAGATATTAAATATGATTTTTCTTCAAAGAGAGGTATTGAAAACCTGATGTGATACTGTGTAGACACACGTTCTGTCAACTTTCCTTGTTTTCATCTTCCTTTCTTCCACTTTTCTTGACCACATCCAACATGCTCCCGCCCAGATCTCGTGAAGCACTGATGCGCTTACCAGAGGGGAGGGCGATGCCGAGTCGACAGGGAAAGAGGTAGCTATGAACAGTATAATCGTCTGTGGGAATTCTCCATCTGAGGAAATCTATCTGTGTTCAGTGAAGGAATATTCAAATGAAAGAAAGCAATCATGCAGTGATTAAGTGCATCCCCATACTTTGGAAAGGAAATACATTTTATTATAGTTCACTATTTTATTTTCATCTTTTCAAACTATATATATCTACATCTACACATGCATCTACATAAATACAAATATATTCATATGTGTATACACAGACCATAAATGATTGGTTGCAATAATTTATATGCATTATAAGTTGTACTTTATGCAATTTGTGTCATTTGTATTTAATATTAAATGGTTTAATATGGCACGTTAAATTATTGTTCATTAGACAGAAATGTGTAGAAAAGTAGATTAGTTGTTTGACAGTCAAATAAAATAGAAATAACTTAGTTTTTTGTATGTTAAACCTACACAGTAAATGGTGTGTACAGCAATGAGACTTTTTGACAGCTATTGTGATTGGAGTTCTAGACTAAGAAACTGTGCTAATATACTAGAACTTTGCTTTGCTTTATTTCTTCTGGAGACTGAATGCTGATGGAGCTAAATGGCCAAACTGAATGGTAATAGGGAAGTCAGACTAAAGAAAATACCTTACTATTAAAAAGGCAAACCAGAGGTAAATGTTATGTTATGTTATGTTATTTGTAGAGCACATGGCTGCCCCAGCGACGGGGCGTCCTGGCGCTAGATCCGCAGGTACTGACAAAGGAGCAGGGAGTGACAGGTCTTAATTGCCCTCCTGTATACCACATGGTCCTGAATACCACATGGTCCTGTCGATTCCTGATTGTGCCGGGGAGGGCAGCATATTACCCACAGGGCATCATTTAGAAAAATTGTGTGAATTGTTGTACAGGATAATTACCCACTCATGTTTGATGGGAAAACATCTAACTATTTGAAATAGATCAAGCTAGAGATACAGATATGGATTACAGAGATACTTTTCAGACTTAGTAACTGTGTTTCAGTCCATAATCCCTTAAGAGCAATGTTTGTGAATTGCCCATAAATATGCCTCACTTGAGGAATCTACACAAAACTTTCCAAAACATGATTTGTCTAACTTAGTTGAACCTTGTAAAGTTGTATGCAGAATTCTTAAAAGGAGAAGTTATATAGAATTGCAAAAAGTTACTTTTGTCATTCTAAATCTCCTATGGAAGCGGTGGGTAAAGCAATCACGCATATATAGCTATTGGGTTGGCTGACTGGCTCATGTGCCAACATTTAAATCTGAGCTGGCATTCTGCTTAGCTGCCAGGACCTAAGGATTGTTGCTCTGGCAGCCATCTTGCATTTCCAAACCAGGTCTCTTAATTTGTGAACTCTGTTGTGTAAAAAACTAAATGTGTTCAGTTAGGATGTTCCTACCACTCTTACAAGGGGCGGGATGGGTATCCATGACCCACACCACTCAGTTGTTGCAACACATTTCAAAATATTTTATGAACTTGTAGACATGATAAAATTGCACTCTCCATATTCTACAAAAATTGTAATACTTTATTACTTTATCGCGGCATATTTCTGAACATTTCTTTCATCATGCTGTGTTTGTAGTATTCTATGCACACTTTCGCCTTATGTCTTTCACCATGTGCAGAGGGAGGCGGGACCTTGTGTTGAGAAATACCCGAGGCACCTTTGCCCCTTCCATCACACCACATCGTTCCTCCCATAAAAAACAGAAACAAATTTGCTGTGTCTGGGGTGAGATGTCCTGGGGTGTTTTCACATCCCTTAATGGACATCAGCTGTTTAAAGCCTTGGCAGGCGGGCTCTTTTTCCATGCACCTAGGCAACGGTGTTAAGGGTGCTAATATTGTGCACACATGGTGGCACAGGGTGAGTTGGCAGAACTGAATATTACTATCATTTATCTTCTTTCGGGGTCTAAGATTCTGCGGCATTACCTATCAGCTTAGACTGAAACATCTGACTAGGAGCTCGCTTCTGGCCATCCCAGAATAGTACCTAGATCAGTGGTTCTTAACCTTTTGACTTCTGTGGACCATCATTTATTTATTACTAGAATCAATGGCCTCCCACTGAATCACTATTGGAATCCAGGGACCCCTGCTAAGTCATTACTAGCAGCTGGTGTTCCCAATCTATAAATGTCAATGATTTGAACTGCAAAACAATACACAAAAATACAGTCATAAGCATTTATCAAATACACAAATGATTAAATGTTTTATATTATTCACAAATATTAAAACATCACAATTTTAATGGGAAGTTTTCTGCTTTTCTAAATTCAACTGAGGCCACCCATTGTCCATATTATATTTTTTGCTGCACTTGCATTGCTCCTACAAATCAATCTGAGGATACCAGCCGAATTTTTAGCCTCCCATTTAAAATTCCGTCACAATCACAGAATGTTTTAACAAAAATTGCTGCTTCTTTATTATTGGACACTTTATTAATATTATTTAATTTTGTAAGCAGTCGCGGACCACCTGAGTAGCCATCGTGAACCTACAGGGGTCCCAGGACCACAGGTTAAGAACTGCTGGTCTAGACTATCCAAATGAATTTCTATGGAATGGTTGATACACACTAGACCTACTTTCAGTAATGACATATGTCCACCTAGCTAATTTAATCATGGAAAAACAAAGCATCCCCTTTCAAAACTATGGAAGCGCCACACACTGAAACATGAGAAGTGCTACTAAATGTATTAAACTTCATGAATTAAAGCTGCATTCAACATCTGAAGTTCCTTGACAGGCTGTGCTTAGCAGCTCATTAGACCGGGCTCTTGCTATTAAACATAGCACAAGAGAGTAGTGCTCGAAATATGAAGTTTCTGACCAGCTCCCTGTTAGCATTTCCTCTCCACGGGGAAGGAGTGAACACTTTGGAGAAGAGACTGACCCTGAGATAGCTCCATGTATATTAGAGTGTGAGGATTAGTTCCTCTCTGGTGCAAGTATGGTGGTGGTCCCACATTAAGAACCTTCCAGGAAAACTTACCTGAGAATCAATGAGTGAACACGGGTAGTCTCAGATCTATCTACCATCCCCACATCTGAGAGCTGCCTGGCTGCCAGGGTTCTCCCAAAGCAGAAGTCTACACTAATCAGTGCCCCCAGTTATGTACCTTTCTTCCTCGCCTCTCACACCAGCTATAGAACCTCCCACTCTCACAGACCACATCAGTTACTTTTGATCCTTCTGCTTCTGAACTTGGGATTTCTAATTGGGTAAAGAACCCAGGATATGGGCCCTGGACCAGAGGGCATCTTCCCAAAGTTCATCTGTCACAATGGTTTCAAACTAAGTTCACCAGTCACTCTGGTGTGGTGTTGAGTCCACAAGAAACCTGGGGATCCCATTAGACATTTATCTTTTATTTAGATCACAGATCAAGCGCCATGAGACTCTCCAGGTGTGATTTGTGCGCTATACAAATGTCCCTGACTTGACTTGACTTGAGATCTCAGTTGTCTCAGCTTCCTGGTTTTTTTTCTGTTGCTTAGAAAGATCCTGGACTTCCTGCTTTCTTCCTGTCAGAAAACTGATATTCAAGCTGTGATTACTTCTAGACTTGATTGTTGCAATTCAGTATACTTGGGCCTTTCCAAATACTTCATCCAGCGGCTCCACATTTTCTACAATGTGGTCCTCATACAAAGTTGAATGTACTGAGTTATTGCTCTATTTCCTTGCAGAAATTGCATTGAATTCCTATTCATAAATGGGTTCTGTTTAAGGCTATGATCTTAACATAGAGATCACTAATAAAAGAAGGCCCTACTGATCTACAAAAAATTCCAATATTCTTCAGGAAAAGCTTTAAGGTCTACCGTGACCAGGCTAACAAACCATTCCTAGGGATGTATGACGATACAACGAGGGCCATTTCAAGGGGGTCTGTTGGATCGCGGTTTTCACAATGCAAGTCGTTACATCGACTAGCGCTGGAGGGGCGCTGGATTTAGGAATAGTGTGAATTACTATTCCAACTACAGTCTAAATACAGTAGGGAAGGTGTTGGCAAAAGTAATTTACACTATTCCTTAATCAACAGCGCCCTCCAGTGCAAGTCGGTGTAACGACTCGCGTAGTGAAAACCATGATGTAATAGTACCACGTCGAAATGGATGCGTGGTAAACGATGCCTCCCATTCCTAGAGTTCGTCATGTCAGAATTGGGCGTTCTTTCACCTTGTAGACCAACAAATACTGGAACATGCTCCCCACTGGTCTGTGTCTAGCTCCTTCTGTCTTTATATTTCTTCGGAAATTGAAAACTTGGCTTTCTAATCAGGACTAGCTTTCTTGGACGATTTGATTGTGCATTGTATCAAGTACCGGGACACCCTAGTTAGGGCAGACATACTGACACCAGGCAAACAGTGGGGGTAACCATGAAAGCATATCCCACTTTCCTACAACATATTCATTCATTCATTCATTCACATTCCCACCTTGCACAACACAGCAGAACACTCGCCCTCTCTGGCACCATTGACCTGCTAAACATAGCATGTTATTGCAAATGTTTCGCCAAACACCAGAAGGTACATCTCGCATTCACTCAGGCTCCACTTGGCACCTTCCAGCAGAGTGGAGCAAATAAAATGCATTAAAAGCATTTCCTTCTCAATTTCTGCTTAATATCACAATATTTTGCACCAAGAAAAAAAACACAGCGTGAACTAAAAAAAAAATCCAAGCTTGGTCCCAAAGCAACTGCTTAACTATTGGGCGAAATTACTTCGACGGGTTGTGTTCTCATTTATTTCAGTATGTTTTCCTGCGTTACTTTGACCCTGGTATTTCTTGAAATTAAAGTTTCAATGAGTTCACGTGTATTTTACTAGTTATGGCATATGGGGACAGCAGGAAGGGGGATAGACATGAGAAATACCAAATTTCTTTAAAAAAAGAATTCACAGCCTCACTTCAACATACATCTGAAAAAGTAATGAGTGGAAGGGCGGGCCGAAACTTGGAAGGTCCGATCCTACAAGAAAGAGGCGAACCAAGTGGGTTAGGAAAATAATTATTAAACAAATTGAAGGAATTCACTGAAAAAGAAAAAGAGGGTTATAATGACATTATAGCTAGGTATGGTAGTAAGCGCTTACTTAACATGAAATCCCATGGTTCACTGAAAAAACAAAAGTTAAAGTGACGTTATAGAAAGGTGAAAATGTCAGTCCTAACATCGTTTTAAATCCGAAAAAACACTGAATTTCATTAGTCATAGTTTACTAAGCTAGCTATAACTTGCACCCCTGCCATGCACTTCCTATGACCTCACAGATTACATTGTTCATGACATGTTCAATGACCTCATAGATGACATCTCAAATGACATTATTGATAACATCATCCAATCTACTATGGTTCAAATTACTCTATAAACCAGTACAGCTTTTTAGATACCAAAGTAAGCAGTAAATGGTTCAGAATCATGTCAAGCTTAATTTACCATTCAGACAAACAGGTCCCCCTTAGGTGAACTAAGCTCCCTTTAACGCACAGCCTTTGTCAATCAACCACACATGAGTTTGCAAGCCCCTGCTGCACACTGTCTTTTCACTGTGGAAAACTCCTCATAGAGAACCCACTCCCTCCAGACACCCAAGCCCCATTAGTTGGCCAAGCCCCCACCATGCAACACTAAATATACATACATATGACTGCAGACTGGGGTATGGCAGACAAGCACCACTAGTCAACCCACAGACCTTTCTTGGGAAAGTTTTGTGCTGCCACAACAGACCGCATAATGGCCCTTTTTTCTTTATATAAACTAAATGTGCAGGTGGAAAGCTAGAATCTTTGCAACTTTGCACACACCTAGTTTCGTAGACCACACAAACACATAAAACAATTACTGTGGCCCTAATTAGCTGAGACTACTGTGGGAAAAGTGGGTAGGATGTTAAGAGGTGTTATCAGCAGCAAAAGGGGAGGGATTTATTGATTGACATTTGAGATAGTGCTATGGTAGAAAGACTGGTAACATTCTCAGTGTTGCAGGTGTAGAGCCAGTTGCATGTCACACTCATTCGTTTCTTTCTCCTTTTTTACAAACTATTTGTTTGTTTTTTTAATAATTATTTCCCATACTTATTTAACATACATTGCTTGTATCATCATTATTTTTACCTAATTGGTGTCAATAAATGTTATATTTTCTGGACTTCAAGCCATGTCTAACAAATCTGGAAAAGACATGGATGCTCAAAATGTGCACGTAGAATGTGGGAGGGGGGGGGGGAGGGGGTGGAGTCCAGGACTGCTCAGAGGTGGTCGTGACTCTAGTAATTTGGCACTAGTGCTAGATGGTTCACTAGGGCAAATTCTTACCCTCACCTTAGAGAAACACCTGCGCATTATCGCCTGCGCGTTATCGCCTGCCCCTACATTATTTTTCTATTTCATGTTCTACTCTTGAAGTGAGGAGGAAGACTTATGAGTGGGGGATTAGGGGGAAGGATTGAGAGTTGTAGAGTGAGGGATATGACTAAAGAGTGAGGGGTGAGTATAAGGAGTAAGGACGTCGGCTAAAGAGTGAGGAATGGAGAAAAAAAGAATGAGGACCAGGAGTGAAATGTGAGGGATCAAGATTGTGGGACAATGAGTGAGGTTTATGTAGTGACGGATGGGGGCGAGGAATGAAGTATGACAACTAGGAACGAGCGTGGAGTGATGGATGAGATATGAAGGTATGAGGAGAGAGGGCTGAGGTTTGGTTTGAGCAACAAGGGGTGAAGAGTGAGGGAAGAGAGAGGCACCAGGAATTTGGAATGATGAGTGGGTTTGGGGAGTGAGAAAAAAAGTGAGGAATGAAGGACGAGAATTGAAATGTGAGGGGTCAGGATTGTGGGACTAGGACTGAGAGGTAAATGGTGAGGGATGAGGGTGAGGAAAAAGTACTGAGGGATGAGACCTAAGAACAAATGATGATTGATGGATGAACAATGAGATATGAAAGTATGAGGGGAAAGGTTGAGGTTTAGTATTAATGATAAGGGGTGAAAAGTGATGCAGGATGAGGGAGAGGCAAGGAACGTGGTATGCAGAGTGAGAATGATGAGGGAAGGATAATGAGTGATAGGAAAGAAGACAGGCAATCAGAGTGATGAGTGAGGAATGAAAAGGTGGAGTAAAAAGTGTGAAAAGGAGATCTGTGAAGAGTCAAACATCAGGGCAGAGGAGTGACGAATGGCGAGAGAGGGGTGAGCATTAAAGGTTCTAGAGTGAGAAATGAGCATTGAAGAGTGAAGGGCGAGGAATAAAGAATGAGGGGGGAGGAATGAGGGTTGATTAGTGAGGACTATGAGTTGATAATGAGCAGTAAGAAGTGAGGAGTGATGATGTTCTTAAACTGACTGCTGTAGATTATAACAAAATGGCCCTTAGCTGAATACAAATAATATTTTTGCTGTCACACATTCGAATTCTGTCTGAATGATTAACAATTTTCAGTAACCGCAGTACGCAATATTGACCACTGGAAGGCGCCCTTTGACAATAATTGGATTGAATGGTGCTGCGAAGGAGAGTTTGAGGCCGCCAGGGATGGAAAGCGAAATAGAGAGGTTTTATGTGCTGCAGGTAATACAAAGGATGGAGAGCTTTGGTAGAAGAATGGAGTTCGAGCCCTGAGGAATGGTTGCCGTGGCAATGCTACAGCTTAGCCTATTTGTACATTTTCTGAACAAGAAACAAAACCCACGCAAAAACCATATGTGAGTGTGGTAAATGCTATATACTTGGATTGATTGTTCAAAGGCTCATCATTTGCTGGTGTTATCTGTTACTGCGCCCACTGGATAGGCAGCACAGAACCCTGCTCTCTCTGCTTGGCACTCATTGAGGCCTTTATATTCCTGGAATGCCTCCTATTCTTCAATATGTGTGCTGCCACTTTCTGATTGCAGCGCAGAGAAAGGTATATGGGATTTATTTATTTATTTACTTACTTATGCGTTTTTATATAGCGCAGACTTTACCCGAAGGTGTCAGAGCGCTTCACAAAAGGAACAGTAATGATACATGAGGAGAAGATTACAAGTGAACAAATTACAATAGCAAACATTAAGTTACATGAGGCAAAAGTGACAAATGTGAGCAAACAAAATACAAGAGGTAACAAACGGTACAATTATGGGAGGAAAAAGTGACATGTGTGCAGGTTACAAAGGTATACAAAGTTCAAGTAGCGTTATAACGCTGCAATATATGGTAGACACTCAAACACAAGAACAATCGTTACGTAGGCAATGGTGGCACTTGAGCAAGTATCTAAAGCAAACAGAATATAAGAGGTAGCAAATAGAGTGTTTCAAGAGAAAAGTGACATGTGCATGTAACAAAAGAGTACCAAACACGGATAGAAGGATAATGCTGCAATACCCCCTGCTGTAACTATAAAGATATTGCTAGTCACCGAAGAGGAGCGAGTCATATGGCAGAGTTCCTTTATAAAGTCTTCTAACGCTGATGTGACTTGCAATATCCTTTCAACGTATGACAGAGAGTTTTTTATTCCTTATAACGCATGGTACATTGTCACTCTTCCCACAAACCTTTTAAATGCTTGTGGGCTTTCTTCTTCGTATGAAACAGACATTATGGCTGTAGACATGAAGAATAAAAGCAGACTCCTTAGCACAAAATTAACCACACTAAAACACAGTTCGTTAGTTATTGTAAAATATTACAGTTTAATGTTAATCATGTTAAATGAGATATTTAGCTCAGAATGAGTAGTAGAATGAAGATATCCTTACCTTTCGTAACAAACTAAGTGCAAAAAATAAACACGTTGCCATAAAGCTCTCCTTTCTCCTGATCACTAGTAATTTTTAAAAAACAGATCATAATAATGAAAAGCCAATTATTGATTTCTTTCTTCAAACAGCAGAGCAACGATGCTCCATGACCTGCCTTTCACATTGACTGCTGCCACTTTTAAAAGGCAATACGGCATCAAAATGCAACTGTAATAACTTATTACTTTTGAGCAGCTACATCATTTTCTTACTACAGATGACTGGAAACATCACAATTTGAATGTAACTAAGAAAATAGAGACACGTATACTGAGTTTGCATTCTTCCATATATTATATAGTCTATTAAATTCCTACAGCTCTTACTGGGCGCTGTAGATGGTTCTCTCTAAGCCACGTGTGAAAGCACCTGTATTTCCTGTCTCTCGTCGCCACATATAATAACTCCGGAAGCACGGATGCACACACCAAAAAACATAACTATAGAGGTCCACTGGATAATCTGTCCACAAGACGGAGGGCCTGAATCACAGAACTAACTTAAGACAAAATCCTAAACTTACTACCATTTTGGTATTCACAGAAGGCACTTACTCATTGATTAGTAAGTGCCTTCTGTGAATACAAAATGAGTAAGTGCCTTCTGTGAATACCAAAATTAGTAAATGGTAATAAGTTTAGGATTTTGTCTTAAGTTAGTTCTGTGAATCGGGCCCGGAGTCTCCAGGTCTTTTCCCTTTGAGTTCTCTTCCTTTCGCCACAAGTTTGCATCCTCTTTGGCAGGAAGAACTTCAATTCACCAAAATACCAGGGGTAGCAGAAGTGACATCATACACCCGTTTGTACCCAACTACATTAAAAGGTTGAGCCATTGCCTCACCAGTTGCCCATCAACACAACCTCTTTGCAACTGAGGTATTAGGGGAATGACAATGCATGGGAACTACAGCAAATAAGCATGATTACTGTGAACTCTGCCGCTGACTTCACGACTCATCGCACTTCGCTGCTGTCAGAACCTTCTGAACTCCCTTCGGCTAGTGGCACATGCCCTGAGGGTTTCACAACGACACCCACAATGCTGAGTTATGCTCCTGATTGCGATCGGGTTAATTTGTAAACAAATAAATGCCGGGTCTCATCAGGAGGCAGCTTACACCAGCCAATTTCTCCTGTTAGCGCCCCTAAAACACAAACAACTACTAACCATGAAAGGGGGGAGAGGATGTGGCATAATGCTCAGGGAGCTGGGGACCCAGGTTCGAACCTCAGCTCAACATCCTGTGATTCTGGGCAAATTACTTAATCTCGCCATGCCTACCATAAATGAATGTGTCCTTAACTGGTGCTCATCAAAAGTGCCGAGGTTGATGATTAAGTGTCAATGCTGAGCACTGGAAACCACTGGCTCAAACTAAGCACTGGTTTTACAGCTAAGCGAGAAATGTAGCACAATAGAAGTCTATGCATCAAAGCAATTTACCTTGAAGAATAGAGCCTTGCACTAGCGTTGATGTATATTTAGTGCTTCAAATGAGCTTGGAGTTAAGTAACCCAGCAATAGAATCTTTAGCAAAGATTGCATTAACCATTAGGCTTCAAATCAGGAGCGCATCTACCATTAGTGCAGCAGGTTCAGTGGAACCGGGGTCCATTGAGCACTGGTAAATCTGTCTTTTGCTGTACCAACTACAGCCAGCAGCCCAAGAAGCCAATTGCCTTGCTTGCATCAGGGTCCCCTGGCTCAGCTACTGCTCCAAATAAGCTGAGAAATGTAAAATAATGTAATTTTAGGTTAATATACCTGGGCTTCCCTGCCGTGAGTGTTGGCAAATTCGAGATCACATCCTGCATGGCTGAGAGATATTCTGTTACCCTGATTTGGGTACCACTGCCGCAAACAGTCAATAAAAGGAAAGCAGTCTATGGACAGTAACTTATGGGTCGGTAACCAGTGTGCAGAAACCTATAGGTAAGCGTATCACAATTCTTAGACTTTGTCAATCTTTTTACATTTCTGTCTGATAGCATGTGATCTGTGCACATAGTTTCCATGGTAACTAATGCTAGGACACAGTGAGTATTAGCCCCAAACATTTGCAACAGGTTGTCAGAAACAGGGACGGTGCTACATTTTAGCCGCTTCAGTTACCCTTCTCCCAGAGCCACCACAAATGGCCAAATCAGGACACCAGATTGCAATAAATGGCCTCAAAAAGACCCTGTTGCTATGTAAAAGCAAGCATCCAGACAACACAACAGATTTTCTTTCCCTGCGCTCTGAAAGTCTCTTCATCGGGACTGGCTAGACTTGCACTCTCCCCCCAGTCTCTCAACCTGCCCTTTTCAAAACCTTTTCACTATACAATAGGAAAAAGTTGTAGCGTTGGCAGTGCTTGTTTAGTCCATAAGCACCTCAGAAAAATAAGTAATAAACAAAAGTAAGAGAGATGTTAGAAATATGCGAATGATTGGCAAAAACATTTTATTATGAAATGGCCAAAAATACCTACCCCTCCCATCCACCCTACACTGCTTCCAAGGCTTCCACTAGGAAACATAATGCTTTTATATGTCTCCAATAGTTACATTTCATTCTGATCTCTCTGCCTGGCCCCTTCCAAACAGACCACCTTAAAGTATCCTCTCACCTCTAGCAAGAAGCCTTTGATGCAGACAACTTCAGCCCACACAGGTGTCATTTCCTGTTCCGGACAAGGCCTGAATCGGCCTCTTGGAACACAGACTCCAGCCAGGAAGGTATGTAGATTGAGTTTGCTGGACCTCACATCTGCCCTGGAAGAGAGCAGCTATGGCACACCTGGTTTGTCACAGAACTCCGGCCTTGGAACCCTGTTGGAATTTTTCTGGGAAAAATCAAGCTTCCCCCTATTACTTCAAGGCTGGTTGCAGGGTCTTGGGGTAGCATAACTGATGCTGGGAGCACAATGCTCCGGTGCTGGTATGGTAGAGTTGTATGGATATAAGAGGTATTGTAAGGCATAGGGCCCTGACAACCAGTAACTTTACACTTCACTTCCAGCAGCCCACGCTATGCAGTCTGGGAACTCCAGAGAAGCAAGGTACCAGGTAAAAGAGTTTCCTCTGCTGGGGGCTCGAGTGTGTTCTACTTTGTAAAGTGTTTTTGCCCCATTTTGCTTAGCTTCATTTGCACCATTGGCTGTACAACCAGGGGAGGTGTGCTGTTCTCCAATGAGCAGAGAAACAAGGCACCAGACCCCTCTGCTGGGGCTTAAAGAAAGTTCAGTTTTGTGTTTTGTGTATTTTGTTTTATTTTCTTTGCCTCATTTTGCTTTTCTTCCATTTGCACCCTTCATTATGTAGCTAGAGGAAATCAGGTAATTTCCACTGTGCATAGAAACAAGCCACCAGTTGTCATAGTTTCTCCAGCCAGGGTCTAAGTATGTTCTATTTTCGCAATATGCTGAGCCCCATTGGCTGTGTGTGCAACCAGGGGGAAAGTGAGATGGAATTCCATACAAACACTAGGTTTCCAGCTTGTTTTTGTCAGGTCTGCATCTTTATAAAATCCCATAACGGGGTTTCCTCCTTCTCAGGACACGGGAGGCAGCATCTTAACCTGTTATTCGTGTATTTTGGGCAGGGTAGGAGAGATGTCTTATTTCATGATGGTCATATAAGCCCCGCCCACTCTCCACGACCCGCCCCCTACATGACGTATTCTGTCATTAGTGGATTTAAGCACCACCCTGGTGGTGTGGAGTGGTGTGGCTCACTGGTTAGAGGCGGCAGACCCGTAAACAGAGAACGGCCCGGGACCAGGGTTCAATTCCCGACGCGGCAGGGTCGTGGACCAGGGTCAAAACGGACTCGATAATTCTCGCCTCAGTGCCTACTCTAACCAGGGAACACACTCGGCAACTCTCAGCATTAAGCTTGCCTCATCTCTACAACGGCCCCCCACAGACGCCGGGGATGCCTGGTTTCACCTTGGAGATACCCAGAAAGGGACCATCTTACAGGGAAAACCAGCACGGGTTCCCCAGCGGTCTTCAGCGCCAGGATACTCCATGGAGTCGCAGTGCGCTTTACAAGTACACCCACATTCACATTTACATTTACCCTCTCCCTGCCCGGCCACCTCTCTCACACAGTGAAAAATGTTTAATGGGTGGCATGATTGCATTGATGAAGTGTGATTTAATATTAATAGCCTTTTGCAGCATGCACAGCTGTCGGATATCACAGGGTGATTACAGTTTTGATTGCTTTGTTAGATAACGTCTCCCATGTTGTCTGCCCGTCTATAAATATTTCAGATATTAAGGTTGCCACGCGTCCTGCAGCATTGGTTTTTAGGTCTTGCTTGATAGCTAGCTGTCTGCACAGCTGTAGTTACAATTTTTTTTAACGTACATAGAAGGGGTGTATTTTATTTGTCCATGGCTCTGCTCTTAGTAGAGCGCTTTCTCTTTCACATGTGCCATTGTTTAGAGGTGGTTTACTGCCAGAAGGCACAACTCTTTCAATTGTTGGCAATTTGTCTTCATCTTCTCCACTGTAATCAGCAATCATCAAAGACACTTATTTGAGAAGAGCTTACAAATAATTAGTAAATAAATAATATTTGCAATTTTGTGTTTTGTTATAAGTATTGTGTTGTGTTGTGTTGTGTTGTGTTGTGTTGTGGTGTGGTATGGCAGTGGTCTTCAAACTATTTAATCCCGTGCCCAACCCGGTGTAAAAAAAACAAAAAAAATCGGCCCCCACCCAGACTTTTTTTTTAACAAATTCTTTTAAATTGGCAATGTTTAAATATGTCCAAACGTATTTAAAAAATTCAGTCAAGTTATGTTACCCCATTTAAGAATACATGATTGCCAGACATACTATTTTAGTCATCCAGGCCTAACAAAGTGTAAAAGTATTCACAGTGTGATTATCAGAAATTCTCGAAGGGAGGTTTGATGAGTATAAGTCCCTTCTCTTTAGACACATACTCCCATCCAGGATATAAATGACAAAAGATGTTAGTGATGGCCCATTACCGAGTGGTTTATTGCTGCTCCTTTTTTGTTGTGGTTGCTTAAAACAAAGCACTCTTGTAAGCATCAAGCTTCTTTTGACCAGAGCCTGGTGCCCCCCCACTGAGCTCAATGAAGACCCCCAAAGTTTGAAGACCTCTGCCCTAGGGTGAGCATGACGTTCTAGTGTAATGTGAAATTGCTAGTATTCCATGACCTCCACCCTGGAATGGAATACCGGAGATTCATTTCATCTGTATGCCACCATAAACCTCTTCCTGGAACACCTAAATTATCCAAAATTGCAGCCAATTTAATTGGCTTGCTGGACAGGCTTTGACATCTAGGAAGCCATTTCAGGTACTCTGACCACCCTAAGCCCAATCATATGGGCAGAATCCAATGAACAATTAGTTGGTTGTGGGCAAACCAACCAGATTGTCTGAAATGGGCCTCACAGCATTCTGTGCATGGTGCTAGAGCCTCCTAGTAGGCAGCACTGTATACATGAAAAATACAAAGTAGGTAGAAGAAAGGCAGCCCGTTGTGCTGCTCCCCTCTGTGGCATGGTGGCGGTGCATTCTATCAGCCCTTAATTTGCACAGGTCTTGTAAAAGTGGGTAACTTTCATGAACTACTAGGCAGCCATCCTGTGTGTCATTCTCTACACCCACACTACTCCAGAATCTGTTGTAAACAGTTTCATGCAGTTTCATGAAGAAGAGCATATTTCTACAGTGACATTGGATCTACTGTGTCAATTTTTTTTTTATAAAACAGACTAAGATTAAAAGATGTTTCTGTTTGTAAAAGGACTCATGTAAAACACTTCAGTAATTCAAAGGTGGCACCCAAATGGGGCCTGTACTATATATACATTGGCACATTTTTCCTTTAAATCCAGTTGCACCATTGCTTCACTACTGTGATTGAAAAGCAATTAAATCATACATGTGTAATATGAAAATATCATAGAATATGCATTGGATATTAACGTGGGTCCTTGATGTATTGACATTTTTTTGCTCTTTCAGTGATTGGCTGAACTTGTGAAACCAACTTTATGACATTATTTTGCTAGCATTTCCATAGATAAAAGAGCTTTTCCTATAGTGTTTAGAGTACAGTTTATATATGAGATAAAGTACCCCCTGTCATACATGATAAGGATATTGCAAGTCACTTAGGAGTTTCATCACCATATAGAGGAATGAGGCGGAACAGAACTCTAATTATAATATATGGTCACATCATCACCCTTCATACAAACTGCTTAAATCCTTGGTGTCTTTCTCTTTCCTATTTGCTATTTATGTCAGACACAAAAAATAAAAACAGAGCCTGCACTGTGAAATTTAACACACCAAAAAACTGCGTTTTTTGCCAAAAGATAGTGGGATCAGTTTCATGCAAGTCAGCTTGACAAAATGATAACAAGGAGAGATTCTGTCTTTTCTGTAATGACCTATACAGTGAAAAAAATAAACATGTTGCGATAGATATCTAGTTTCTGCTGAATGTTTTTCATTTTAGTCAAACATCAGAAGGAAAAAAGGCAGTTCCTGTTTTCAGTGTTTAAATTGATGCAGGCTCTTAAGCAGACATTTTAATGTCAGAACTCAACTATGAAAGCTTATTATTGTCGAACGGCTATGCCACTTATTTATTACATGTGACTAGATGTGTCACAATTCGCCTGCAATAAGAAAATAAGTGATGGACTGTGACACAGGGATTAGAGGATCCTTAAAATAGTTACAGCTCAGGCAAGAAAAACTGACCGGGAGGAGAGAGCTTGTTTCTTTAGGTCTAGGACGCAGCCTTAAGAAGGCAGGGAAAGTCTATGCCAGTGTACGATTCATGATTAGGGATCTCTGTGACTAGTATTAAGAACAGTGCTGTCCATAAATGAGTGTCAAAGCAGGGATTCAACTGCCCCATCCCACCCTAGGCACAGCAAACATAATTACCTAATTTGGGTCATTACATTTTTCGCTGATCTCAGCATTTCAAATTCAGTCCTACTTCTCCTTCTGATCCTTCAGTGTATCCCTGCAAACCTAATTTATTTTTCTAATGTCTATTCTATTTGTTGTCTTTACCACTCTCTGTTGGAGATTATGAATCTAGCTAATACTTTCTTTTACCTTCTGGCTTTTTTTGCAGGTGGATTGAAGCCATGAAAGAAGCGACTGTATTATAGCAGTTCCTGACCCTGGTAGCTTAAAGACTATATAACATTTGTATACATTCTCTAAATTCGCTTCCTGTTTTAGGCGGACAAACAGTGCACTGACAAACCTCTTGCTATGCAGTGGAACTTGAACCAACTCTGGATTTCTGCTGCTGCCCCTTTTATCGTCATGTCAAACATCCTACCCCTAACTACACATTTTTAAATGAGGGCTTTTGCTTTTGCAGTATTCTGGATAACCCATCACCTGTTCATGTAAGTGTGAGTCCACAGCTCTAGCTCTATTTGTCTCCCAACTTTAAAGATCAGGAACAGCAAAGAAAGTGATCAATGTTGACATGAATATGCTAAGCAGATGTGTCTGATGATTCACATGGGCTAGAACTTTGCTTACTAGAAAGAAGGAACGTGAAAGGCAAAAGGCAAATCAGAAACTGGAAGGAGGAGCAAAGCCAAATTTCCAGGAGACGAAGCCCCCATCTGAAATGAAATCACTGAGGGTCGACAGCGCAACTCCGGTGGCTGGAGGGCTGCAGTGTGAGCCATGGTGCTACAGCCCAGTTACAGGCATTTATATTGACACAAACCCTTGGCCCGTGTTCAAGATCATTTCCACGGAACAGTTTGGATGTGCACTGGGCTTAGGACCTTCCAACTCAGGCTATGATAAACAATATACATTTTTCTGTTCTTAAGATCTTCTAGTCAGAAATAATTAACGTGTTGAAGTATTGTTAATAACCCTTCCCTTTTCCTCCCAGAAAGCTATGACATGTATTTTGTGTGTAAAAAAAATTATTTATAGAAAGTGTCAATTGACAGCAGTCAACAAAAGTTGTTCGTACAGCAACAGCTTGGGTCATGGAAGCATCCAAACCCTGTATCGCCAACGGCTCTCAGTAGTGAGAGAGTGGTCTGGTCCCCATTTCCAGTTTAATGTTATACTTCTCTGATGAGCCTGCCACCAAGGACCAGGAGCACTGAGGTGGTGCATTCTATGAAGTCAATTCAGAACTGTGCTGTGGAAACCAACTCCTTCCAACAAGTAACTACATCTCAGTCCCAAAGTTTCACTACTAACTTCGAGGTGGAAATCCATTGTCCAGCGCACAAGTTGGAGGCTCTTCAAACCATCAGCATATTGTTTTTATAAACCCTTGCTACTCCCTGCGTTCATCTTCTTCCAACAGCATGTGGAATTTGGACAATCACTCATCCCCATTTTGAAAGAGCAATTTCCAATTTAATTGCAGGATCTGTCTGCTGCTGAGGGTCATCCCTTTGGGTAAACAGATTTTTTTATTTTGTTTTAGAAGAACTGCACTTTAAGTGAAACAGTCTGCTTTGATGTGTCTGTCCAGGTGGATTGTTTGCTCATGATTCCTCCTCGCTAAGTCTTTCATTTGACTGCACCGGGTTCCTTTACTGGCTGTACCTCATCCTTCACAATGCAGAATTGGGTAGCATGTTCAAATGATACTTCCTCTGTTGACTGCTTACTTGACATAGGTAAAAATCATCATTTTATGATATGTATAATCCTCCCACTCTAAAGGATGTTTGTTGATTAAAAATGGGGGAACATCCAGTACTTGGTTTATTCATTTGGAAATTCGAGCATGCATACAAGTTCCAGGAAACTTTAATCAAAGAAGCAACAGCATGATATTTGGTTCTACTGGTCTTTGAGGAGAAAGTAGAGCAAACTGAACTCTGCACACATTATGGCATTGTGGTGCTTTAGCATCTCTAGGAAAGAATGATTGCATTACCTTTTTTTTTTTAAAGTAGGTTATAGGCAGGATCTCAGTGTAATCTTCATGTATCTTTGCTCTGCCAAAGAGTTCTTCAATTGCTGTGCATACACTGCACAGTGCCCACATGTGTAAGCTTGGTGCAGTCTTCTTTTATGAAAATTGGTGCTTAATCTATTTTAAAACAGGAACCACTGGTTCACCAACATAGGAATTGAATACATTCTGCAATGCGAGTCCCTTTTCTATGTACTTGGCTGTTGGAATTGTCAGTGCTGCTGCAGATTGGGTGTAAAATTGATTGTATTTCCTGTGTTCACTGCCGCTCCCCCATTCATATTCCTGGTGTTCCACCACCTGGTGTTCTAAGGTCTTTACACTCTTTTTCTTTCCCCGCCCACAGGCCAAACCCCACAGTTGATGTCTCCAGTGGTTATTTTCTTTATCTCACTACTGACACCCTCATCTGTCCTCAGAGGCTCCTGTCCCCTATTCTTGATTCGTGAGGCTCTTAAAGGCACCCCTAAAGGCACTGGAAAAAGTGCAATACCCCGGGGCACTCGCAATCAACCTGAGTCCACCTGTATAAAGGTAGTTTGGATATTAGTTTTGTTGACCACAAAGGCTGTCCACTGTCTAAAGATGCAAATGGTCCACCATGAATTTGCTCTTCTTCATCCCCAGCATATGTTCCTATGTAAATGCCATAGGAATATAACGTGTTACTGATGACTGCCAAGTGAATGTAGAACTATCGTCAACGTAACTGAATCGTTGTTGTGAATAGAAATGTTTGTTACTAACACCACAGGGGAAGACCTGTAGCTGTTGTAGCATCTAGACTTGCTGGAATGAGTATATTCAGCTTGTGATCTCCTGGTGGCAAGTGGCACTTTTAGGGTGCCAGGTCAAGAAGTCGTTTTTGGTCTACGTGGATATTAACAAGAGGTAACCATTCGGAAAATGGTTCAGTGACTTTGTACTGGAGTGGGTTGAATGTTCTGAATGGAAACGCTGTAATTGCCAACTGCACATATTAAGCTGTTCATAGTTTTATTAAACTTTCTGTTTTATTTACCATGTTTCATCAGATCTTTTCTCATGGCAAATGAGAAATCACTGCTGGGTGTTGGTTTTCGTTGTCATACAACATGAATACGTTTTAACATAACATAGCGTGTATTTGTAAAGGCATCTTGGCGCTGAATAACAGATGTTTATGTTACTAATTATCAGTACATTATTTTCTATGCACTAATTCTATATTTAGCATACTTAGGTAAATTGGCCAGAACATTTTCCATAATCCCTCTAGATTGGCGAGTAGGCATGGAAGGCCTGTAACATTAGGCTGTTGCAGTAGGCTGTGGTGAAATGTTATGTTATACAGGGTTGTTTAGCTCGCTCAAATACTCTAGAGTGTCCTGGCGTGTGCACAAACAGTGAGAGAGTGGGCAGGCAATTACGTGACCATTTTGAAGAGATCCGTTTTTAGAGTTTTTTTAAAAAGACCGAAGTCCTGTGTATGCTGTAGCTCCACAGGAAGAGCGTTCCAGGCAGCAGCTGCTTTCACAGAGATGGACTGGCCACCTAAACGCGCCCTACAAAACCGTGGGATGACCAGCCGGCACTGAGTGGCAGATCGAAGAGGTCGGTTCGGCGCATACACGACAAAACGTCTGATATTGCTAATTTACCTGCACTCTGGAGTGTAAACATACTAGTGCTACCCCAATCCCAACTTTATGTGGCTTTATGCAAACAGTTATATGGTACGAGTATTTCATTTTTACATTAGTAGGGGTAGTTTGCTTCAAGATTTACATATGAAGTATCACTACGTTTCAAGAAGTCACACAAATTTAGAGGAAATTATTTTGCAAATCAGACTATAATAATTTAGAATTAGATTTAGATTTGGGACTAGCTTTTATACACTTAACAGCCAAATGTAAAAAGAATGATGATGGTAAAAGTTGTTGCAAATTGTGCACCGACTTTTACCAAATTCATTCTGTTTTGCAAACCAACCTATTTATAAATTGTATTAATTCATCAGACAGGTATACCTTGGATCCAGTGACACAGTGTGCACGGGAGCCACGTCTGGGCATACCTGTCCGTCCTAATTAGGGAGACCCAGTAAAGTAAACAAAAAGTGATTTAATCTCTACCACTGGTATTCACTCGTGGCCACATCCCAATCCATAGTTTTTCTGCACACCATGCCACCTCAGTTTGGACCCAGCCATATGCAAATCAGTCTTGATACTGCTCCAATGGGAACAGCCCAGCCATACTGCTAGGCCAAGTTCGCCCTGAACCAGCACACAAGCAACCCAAGACCGGTTTCAACCTAGTTAGGGCTCATTAGCAAGGTATAGCTTGGTTGCCGTGACACAGAGTGCACGGCATCCATGTCTGGGCATAGCCATCCCATTTAGGGTGGTAAAGTATACAAACAGTGATGGATGGAATGCTTGAATTAATCTCAGCCACTGGGGCCACAATCCAGTCCATTGTTATTCTGCACACCATGCCACCTCAGTTTGGACCCAGCCATATGGAAATCAGTCATGACCCTGCTCCAATGGGAACAGTCCGCCCGAACTGCCAGGTCAGGTCCTCCCTGAACCAGAACACAGCAAGCCACTCCTCTGCTCGTTATATGAAAAGCCATGCATGTGGCAGTATCTGGCACGTGTCATGGTATAACTGTTGCCATTTAATATGTGAATGAGGAATGTGGGACATTGATCTGAGTGGCCAAAGGCCATGATCCATTTCTAGAATAACCAATGAAATTATTTCCATTTACATTCAATGTATGTATATCTATCTCAAGTGCATATTTTGAAAAACCTGGCATGGATCCAATCCTTATGCAGCAGTACTGGACACCCTGCTGTGACGTCTACCATGCAGTTAGCAGGTCCAATGATTTCTGTGCATTCCGTGACACCCTGGAGTGGGGTCCTTCACGGTGGCTTTTCAGTCATCGACTTTCTATGGACGCCTCTCAAGTGGGAACTTGTGTCTGTCTGCACTAGGCCGGGTACAGAAGAAGGAGACAGCATTACTCTACAGCAAGCATAATGTTCAATTCCTTTCCTTTGTTTGTCTGCAGCTTTGTAAATTGTCTGCTTCATGGAGCTACAAGAGACAAATTTGCTTAAGAATTCTGATCAGTGCAAACACTGGAATTGTTCCTGATGTTTTAACCAGAGTGATTTTACCACAAAGTGTGCACCAGGATATTTTAAGCAGTTAACTAAAACTCTGTACATAAAAGGTTGGTAAAGCACTGGGGATCCAGCGTCCCAGTGGAAAGAAACAAAAGTGAAAGTGTTTCGACCCTCACCTTTATATTCATAATGTGCTACAAAAATACATAACATGACGGGATGCTTCCTACGTCACCCATTACCCAATGCGAACCAATCCAACATGTTTGAACACAAGATATTGAACACGTAGTTCTGTCTCAGAGAAACTTAATGACACCACCTTGACTGGGGGCCTTGAGAATCTCAAATTCTAAAGGGCGCCCATGCTCCGAAAGCAATACTGCCACCTTCCCAAGTGCCTGCATACGCTCTTGGGGCATTAATGCCCCAAGAGGGCATTTTGTTATTGATAATAAATTAGCCCATAAAGATCATATCAACTCAGTGGTGGCTACAACGTCGTACATCCTCAAATCTTGTAGAAAAATATTGGACTTTCTCCCCACAGCTAGTCAAAAAACGGTATTCACAGCACTAGCAATATCCAGGCTGGACGATTGTAATAGCCTATATGTCAATGCACAAGAAGGTCTCATTAGGAAACTGCAACTCCTACAAAATGCTGCTGCCAGACTGCTGTTGGGCACGCCAAAACACAAATCCATCTCGGCGGAAATTAAAAAGCTGCATTGCCTGCCAGTTAGGAAACAGGTGTTGTTCAAGGCCCTATGCATAACACCAAGTCCTGAAGCCAATGGGCCCATTGGTGTTGAATGGAAACACACTTGGAAAGACTCAGAACATTAAGTGAAGATGCAAGATCCTTTATTTGGGCTTGAGCAGGAGGGTAGGCAGATACACAGTGAGCTCAGGCCGCTCTCCATCTGTGGGCAAGCCTCTATCCGATGAACAGACATCAAAGAACAGAACAAGCCTCCTTTTGTTTAAAAGAAAGAAACACTCCAACTTTTACAAGGCACAGGGCACATGACAGAAGAACACAGATACCACACAACAAAAAGCAAGCTGAGGGACAACACTCACTCCTTCCTCCAACAGGGCACACGGGAGTGCGAATACCAGTACATAGAAACAGAGAGGTGGGAAAAAAAGCAAAGGTGCATGAAGAGCCAGAGCCGGGCTGTGTCTCTGCTTGTCTCTGAGAGCCAAAGGGCGAGAGGAGACATCACAAGATTGTGCATGAAAATGACACAGCAAACTTTCATGTAAACATGTGCTAAAGACTGCCTCAAGTTCAAACCAGGATACTTCTTGAATGCTTGTGTTTCACTTTCAGTGCATTACATTATGGGCCAGATGTAGGTGAGTTCCATTTACCGATTCTAAAATACCGAATTTTACCGATTCGGTATTTTAGAATCGGTAAAGGTATTTGTTAGAACTGGCTATTTCTGGTAGGCTCAGGCTGATGCCAAAGCCAGGCAGAAACCACCATTCTAGTCAGGGCGAGGGAGTCACACGCCAAGATAACCCCTGCTCACCCCCTTGGTAGCTTGGCACGAGCAGTGAGGCTAAACTCGGAGGCAATGTGTAAAGCATTTGCGCAAGCACACTACAGCAACAACATACTAGGCACACCACAAAAGGAACTCCACACAAGGTTATATAAAAATAACTTCTGTATTGTAAAAATCACATCAGATAGAAATCACACATGTACATTGTGCCAACTGGCACGGGCAAAATTTACAAGGGACTATTCCCAAGATAGGGCCACATGGGCCACTGTCAGAATCCACACTTTTAGAAATGGTACTTTTAGAACTTAGAATAAGTATAGCACAAAATAACAGTTGTAAATCACATCCAGTAAATACTGGGAACAGGTAAGTACCACCTACGCAACCCTAAACACCTTAGGAGAATGTTCCGCAGGGGATCAGGACCTTACTAGGACCACCTGTACTAGAAAGAACAACCACCTAAGTATCACACAGCATTTAGGGGTATAAGCACAACACATTACACATGATGCATGAAAACACATTCAACGGTGTAGTAAAGGGAAACACATGATGCCTAAAAACATTCAGAGGTGTAAGACAAGGGAAAAAGGTAAACACATGATGCATAAAACATTCAGAGGTGTAAGGAAAGAAAACACATGATGCATAAACCTACACATTCAGCGGTGTTCAGAACAAAGCACATGATGCAATAAAACACATTCAGAGGTGCAGCGCAAGAAGACACATGATGCCTAAAACATTCAGAGGTGCAGCGCAGGGAAAAGGAAGACACATGATGCCTAAAAACATTCAGAGGTGCCAGAACAATACAATAGCGCAAAAATCACATGATGCCTAAAAACATTCAGAGGTGCAGGAATAATCACACAATTGCGCAAAACCTACATAAGCCACCACCTGTGGCAGTCCCTAGGCCAACTGGCCTTGTTGGGGCTAGGACGCCCTGTGTCTCAATGTCAGGGGCCTAAACGTGGCAGGTGCCCACTACTTGCTGGGCACCTGGGAACATCCCAAGACCTAAACGGTGCAGCTGCCCACTAATTGCTGGGCAGCTGGGAAATAAAAACTGCGACAGGGCCCTCACTGACCCTTAGGCGCGAACTGCACCCACTGCTGGAGCCACACAGGCTCTGGGCATGTCACGTGCCCCAAACGTTGGAGCCACATAGGCTCTAAAAACACTGGTCAAACGTTGGAGCCACACAGGCTCTGAAAACAACAGTGCCCCCTTGAGCCTCACTGGGCTCGTGAAACAATAATGTGGGCAGGGAGCCTCGGGGCGCTACACAAAGAAATGCCCCCTCAGAGCCTTCTCAGGGCTCTACAACGTTGGGGCGACCCGCTGCCAATCGGGGCCGCCCTGACTCTGTGCCTCTCAACCGGCACCCCTCACCTTCTTCTGCTCCCACGGGGAGCGCAAACAGATATGCCCCCTCTGAGCCTCCGAGGCTCTACACAAATGCCCCCGAGACCCTCGCGGTTCAAACAAGAATGCGGCCTCGCTGGGGCGGGATCGGCTCTTCAACAAAAGAGCCTACACGAGCCTCGCACTCGAGGGGAGGGGCGGGCACCGGCAATGTGCCCCGACGCCCCTCTCCCCTTCTCAGCCACTCACCGGGTCAGCGCGCCGGTCTTCTCTCTCTCCCTGGGGCTCCCTCAGCACACGGGAGCCCCAGCAGCAGGCCACGCTTCCTCCTCTCTTCTCAGCCGACCGGACTGGCCAATCAGAGCGCGGCAGCAGGGACTTCCTCTGGGAACAGGAAGTCCCGCCCCACATCAGGCACTACGGTGCCTGACTTCCTGGTCGCGGCGCGAGGGCCGCGGCGGTGATGAAAAGTGGCAAAACGAGGGGTGGGCACCCTCGGTTGGCAAAATAAGAATAGAAACGGGGTGAGCACCCGTTAGGCAGTTACATAAATGGGGTGGCACCCATGAATAAAAATAATGCGATATCGGGCATAAAGCAGGGTGGCACCTGCAATTCCCCACGCAAAATGCGGGGCGGGGAAACGCTCCCATAAAGCAAAAAGCGCTCCCAAGCGCTAGGAAAGCAGGCAGAGCGCTCCCAGGCGCTCAGGGGGAAGCACAGCGCTTCCAGGCCCAGCATTCAATCTCATGAGTTCGCACATATCAAACTCGACCCTGCACTCACCACAAATCAGGAACTACCATGGGCATACATATTCCCCATTCATTCCTATGGGAGGGCAGGTCACTCACCATACATACACAGAGAGCTCACGCACTTTACACTGTACCACAGTGAAAAAGTGCGCAAAGGCCTAAAATCACCAACACCAGGTTCTAGAAACAGGCTAGGAAAAAGCAAAAAGTTTCGGGGTGAACCTGCCAAAAGGGCCAGGTCCAACATAATGTAGGTAAGTATTCGGCAAAGTTTGCCGAATCGGTAATGTTTGGTAATTACCGATTCAGTAAATACCGAATCGGTAATTCCCATTCATTCCTATGGGCATGGATACCCATAGGAATGAATGGGAATTACCGAATCGGTATTTACCGATTCGGTAATGGAGGAACACATTCAAGGGTTGCAGGATGTCACATTGACACCCTATTGCACCCCTGAATAGTGCATGGGTTCACATGTGGCACACATACATGCCCTAACTGCATGTATGTCTGCCACATGGCACTTTTGAAAAAGGCACAAATTTGCTTTTTCAAAGGTTTTCGATATTTACCACCAACTTTTATTTGGTGGTAAATACCGAATCCTTAACCATGCAATGCACTCATTTGAGTGCTCCCTACATTTCAGATTCGGTAATTTACCAATTCGGTATTTTAAGGAATCGGTAATTTACCGATTCCTTAAATTACCGATTCGGTACCGAATCTGAAATGTAGCCACCTACATTTCAATAGCCTAATACCGGTCGGTAATGGCTGAAATTCGGTAATTTCGGCCGTTACCGACCGGTATTGGGCTACCTAGATCTGGCCCTATATCTCCGCACTGACGTCTGTTACAAGTTTTTAAACAAGAACGTTCCCCCATCCAAATGCTTTGATGGCAAAACCACAAGTGAACTGGGAGATGCCACATTTCCCATGCACTGTATACGTCCCGAATATTGCAGCTGCATGTGGAGAAACAGTATTGTTTCTTAAACCATACACAAATTATGTTTATATATAGCATATTGGCATATGTCCATCACTAAATTCCCTCAAGGTGCCCTTAGATTTGATCCTCATTCATAACGAGGCACAGTGTAAACAAAGGGATTTGGGCAGGATCACACAATTTGAACAAATGGGAAAGTTAGGATTTGGACCTACGTTACGGATTATACAGTTCATCCACTGGATGGAAATATCTCCTTCTTTGTTCCTTTAACCACCAAAGGACACTGGTTTGTGTTCAATTACTTCATGACCTAGATTAGTACACTAGGCTCAGTAAATGTAACTAGTATATGTTAATTCTATGTGGCACCATATATCAATACAACGTTAAAACTGTTTACTCGGAAAAAAAATAGTAAAGGAAGTCAGGTGAGTATTTTTTATGTTACTTTCACAGCTTTCCTTGACAGAATAAAGAAACGGAAAGGATGGGATGGAGACAGCCACTCAATAATGCCATTTCCATTGATTTGCATAACAAAGATAATCCCGGCTTCCTGCAGAAGTTGCTGTCCCACTGCAGGCCCACACCAAGTAGGATGTGAGCTCACATTTGCTGCAGTAACACACAGCAGAAAAGCATGGTATTAAAAGTTTCATGCACTCATCTGCCCTGCATCTAGTGGTATTTGGGTTTTTAAAAACTGAACTATGGAAGAAAAAAAGCAGTCCTGTGATGCTTGGCTCTCTTGTGGCTTGCCAGACCCCAAGGGACAAGAGCCGACCAGGGCCAGAGATCACCTGCCCATTCAACTTTTCCACAGCAAAGTACCAAGATGAGAAAGTGCATTCTTGATTCCGACCACAGGTGACCACATTACAATATCCTCCCTCTTGAAGTTCCACCATGCGTCTGACTTTGCAAACTCTCACACAGCATTCCCTTTACCCTCTTTCATTTAGTCAACACTTGCTTAACATTTCCTGCCACCTTCCATAGCATTGGTCAATACAGACCCCAGGCCAGTGGGTGCCATGTTTTGTTTCTGCAGGAAGATTCTCCATTAGGGCCCTGGGGTTGCGCCCCCCCTGATAATCCTTTACATTCCAGCAGAAAATGTAATGTAAATTATTGTATTTAAGTCTGGACTGTGTGTCCCAGGCTGCCGGCCCCGCCTCGCTCTGAAGCAGGAGATGGAAGCCAGGAGGTTAATATAGCCTTATAGCCCGCCGTAGAGGGCTATACCGGCTATTAAAGGCCCTCTCCAGCGTTAAAAGCCCCGAGCCGAAGGCGAGGGCCTTTAACAAGGGAGAGGGACTTTAATAGCCGGTATAGCCCATCTACGAAGGGCTATAAAGCTATTAGAAAATTCTGTCACTAGAGGGCAGAATGTTCTAACAAAAAAAAACAAAGCCTTTTGGGAGCGTGAGGGGATTGGAATCCCCTCAGGTTCCCTGAAGCCTTTGTTCACAGCCAGAGCTGTGAACAAAGAAACATTGGAATGTTGGAGATCCAGGCTTATACCAGCCATTATAAGCCCGGAGCACTCCATTGTTTTCAATGGAGCTCCCAACATTCCAATGTTCTAATCAACTTTCTGAACTGTGAACTGTTCTAAAGCCCTTCATAATGAATCATTGCCATTGTATTCTATGCCAGTATCCACTGTAGGCCAGTGACGCTTTCAGTGTCATAGTTTCAGGCGTTGAAGTCTGCGTCCCTGCGAGAGAGCAGCTGTCCATCATTCACAGGCATAGATCCCACATTCCCATTCGTCACACGTAGGAGTGGATGCAAGCACATATGATCTGGTGCCTTGTTCTCGGTAAAGGTGTAAGAATGCTAATCTTCTGTTATGTATATTGTTCTGAGACCCCCTCGCCACCCTAACCTCCCCCATTGTTACACCATAGGCCCTGGCTGAACGTCGCTGGCCCCGTTAGAAGTTGAGCTGCAGCATTGGTTCCCCCACAAAATGGATCCCAAAGACGAGCAGGTCAGGGTTCTTGTTCCCTTGTGAAGTTGATGCAAGTATCCAAGTCAAGTGCAAAGCGAGAGAAATGTGCTTACAGCAGACAGTTATCTGCTGTATGGCATTAAAACTGGCCCTGAATACCGAGTCCTGCAGAGAAGTCGATGCTGTGTGCCTTAAAGTCTCTCCAGTCTAGCTGAGCTAAGTTGGCTCATTTTGATATAAATGCATCGCAGTTTTAATGCGGTCTGCCGGCAGAGTATCCTTAAATTAGCTGCACGCCTCACTGCAAGTACTACATCTTTGCAGGTGCATGGTCATGCTGCTTAGTCTCCTGACCGAGAGCATGCAATGCAGACTTTAACGACAGCATGCTATTAATGGCACGGTTTTATGTTCCCAAGGTTTGATGAAACAATACTATGAAAAGAAAAGCATTGTGTGTGTAGTTTTTTTAATTAAATTTACAAGATAAACGTGGACATTAGCGATCATAGTAGTCCAAACCACAGCCCTCCAGCCCACATTATCACAGTCTAGCACACCAGTGACATGCCCTTACCAACATTAACGCCAAAATACATGAATTGATTTACAAACAATGAGGGTTAAAAACTTTAAGGCAATGCATATCAGCTATTTAGTGCAATATTTCAAGTTTTACTTAATCTTGCCTCCCTCAGTTAGCTATTTAATCATGTTGTGTTTCTTTCTGGGGTTTTTTCATGCATACTTCGAGCTGTGCAGGTGTTTTCGAGAGGCTTTGATTGAGAGCTCTGACGCTAACGCTGAAGCAAAGGGCCTGCCAGTGGATTGGCCTCTCTGCAGAGTACACAAAACAATGGTCATGTATTCCAGTTGTAATTGCAATTTTGTGAAAATGTGTGTGAAGAGGGGGCACAGATGGCAAAATATTTGCAGGACAAAAGCAAAAGTAAGTAAATTGCTTAAATGTGAGTGCAGTGTATGTTTGGAAGTGGTGAAGTGAGGGAGATGCAAGGAAGTACATTCCGGGAAGAGTGAAAAGAGGGTGCTGAAGAGGAAAGAGAGGTGGTTGAAGATGTGCAGGTGGATGAGAGGTGCCGGAAAAAGGACATATATATCTAACATAAATTGCATATAACTGAAAGCCAAAACTCCTTCCACAGGCCTCAATACTGCTGACATTTCAGAAATGGAACATTTAAACATTTTGAAGGTTAATTATTTATAAGAAATCCTTGAATGAAAACAGTGGTATACTAAATTGATGCAAAAACAGTTACTTTATACACGATTTATTATTCTGTATATGTGTTTTAGTAATTCATTCACAATGTGTTTTGCAGAGTAAATTAGTATTGTTCAAATTCTGGTCACGGACCACTGTTTTCATTCCAGTATTGTGCCCAGGTCCGTGTTGACGTTAGGGGCTACCCCATTATTAATAATGGGTATAAGAAATCCTTGTTGTTACTGATTATGTTAAACAACCGTTGACAAAGCCAATCATACTGACAGGTTTTAGGTGTAGGTCAGTTGTTATGCTATATATCTGGATGCAATTTCATCTCAGAGAGAAACTAAAATACCGGTTGGGTAGCACACTGTGGTTATCACAGAAATCTATTTTACGTGTTCCATTTTAGAGAGTCAACACATTTTTCATCCCACCTGATTGCAATCAGCTCCTGTCAGTCTTTCCCGAAGCCTGAGTAGAGAATTTTCTACCAAAGCTTATGCCGCATGTGGGGTAAACACTAGGCAAGCAGACACTTTAAAAGCCTGAAGTTGTCCTGTTGTACAATTTGCACATTACAGTAACTATTGAACATATTAATGGAGAAAGATACAAGGCAGTATTTTTATGTGTTTAATATTTCAAAACTATACGTTCCCACTGTTTTATAAGCCTTGCTTTATCACTAAATTAATTTGCTTTTTAAAATGCACCATTTGCCAATCTTTTTTTCAATTTTTGCTCCCTGGAGGAGAATCCAACTTGGCCCCCCATTTGTCCATGAAGCTTGCCGGCGTCGCTCACTACACAAAAGTCATACCAAACTTTTAAGCTCACCACTTTCGAATGACACCAACCGCCACTGGCCCTCAGCAATACCTCTTCTGGGAAGACACCAAAGGCTATCTGACCTTTAAATACTCCAAAGGTCATCTGTACTGTAAATGCACAGACAGTTCCTTTTCGCAGGATTCTGAGTAGGGCTGATGCGTCCATAAGGCCTGGTCAGGCAGTACGAAGGCAACACATGGTGGTGTTAGTTGTTTTTTTTGTATATTGAATTAATAAATACCTGATGTTCTGCTGCTCTCTAAATAACACAAACAGCGCCACCATATGACAGCTGCCTTAAGAGCCGTGCTGGCACTTAAGTGCCGGTGCTAAGCACCTGAAACCAACAGCTCAAATTAAGCACTGCTCGTGTAACCTAATTACTGAAAAAGGTCAGAATAACATTGGTTCCACTTCATCTGCTAAAGCTTTGTATGGCATGCTGAATATCCTTGCACCGGTCCTAGTTCTATACTTGATACCCTCTGAGGGATTTCGCATTTTATAATTGAAGATATTGCAACGATCATACTACACCAAGAACATACTACACAGTATGGGGAGGGCAAGCATCGACAAGTGTAATAGTGTGTGAGACTTAATTCATACAATTTGGTCATGTGCACGGCGTCAACTCTACTGGGATGTGGTGAGGGTTGGCCTACATGCAGCAACGGGGACAAGAATAAAGAGTTCAGCAAAAACACTGGTACTTAACATCTGGGGCAACATAATACTGGTTGCGTTGGGGCACACGGTGGCGAAAAGAAATATAGCAAGGGATTGGGGAGCAAGAGACCCACCAGACATACGAAGCTGGAAAGAATTCATAGACTGGTGCATGTTGGCAGAGAAGCAAGTCTATGAGGGAAGCGGATGCCCCAAAAAATGGGAGGTCTGTAATACCTGGAAACGATACAGGAATACGGACGTGAGCCCATAGCCCGGGGTGGTCGGTGGGAGGTGGTGTCTCCAGGGAGGGTTGAAGAGGGGTGAGAGGAGGAAGGTGGGAGAGAAGGACCTGTCAGAGTTGCAAAGCAACATGGTTATCATTATACAGAAGATTTATAAATGTGACATGTCGAGATGAAGAAGCCTGTTTATGGTTTCCTCTTTTTACAAAATTGAATAAATAGATATTTTTAAAAAAGCTTGATACCCTTTCACAAGTCCTAAAATTCGATTAACAAAGAAAAATGATGCTGATGACACACTTTATAAGCTTAATAACCGAAGGGATTACCTGTGTGTGTTTGCACTTCCTCGCATAACAGCATACTGAGCCTAGTTTCTCAGTTTTAATCTTTTGCTTTTGATTATTGTTGATTACCTTTACTTAATTCTTGCCTACCGTGAGATCTGAGCTGTTAGTTGGCCACAGACATACTAAAGACATAGCCACAGTGGTGCCCATTGACTGCCCTCATCGAAGTCAACCTACTCTGATGTATCACTTTAATTATTAATCCGGTGAATCACCATCCATCCCCTCAAGAGACAGTGGCATCATTTACCATCTCAAATCTGGAGAGCCCTCAAAAGCTCTTGCAAAGAAGGCCATGTGGAATTCCACATTAATCTCCCTGTTGCAGTTGTAGCTTGCATGCATATATATTTAGGAAGATTTTACTACCTGGATGCTTATCACATGCTTTAGTAAGTTAAGTCTTGCATGCAGTCCGAAGCAGAGGTCTGCTCCCTTTTCTCGAAATCCCTTCCTCCTCAGTCAGGAGTGACAGCACACTCAAGTATTGCTTCATCTGTAAAATATAACAAACAAGCATTAAAAATGCAATAGGTCTCGTCTTTATTAAAGTTTAAGCAATTCTGTTTGTAATTAGGTGGCTTTTTAGTTTTGCTTATATTAGTGTTTTTTAAACTTTCATGTACATATGTATATGTATGCATGCATTCATATTTGTATTTATATAGATATGCAGATGTATATATATTTATGGGTAGCAGAGAGTGAGTAGAGAGTACTAGAGAGTAGTAGTGAGTAGAGTGAGTAGTAGAGAGTGAGCAGTAGAGAGTGAGCAGTAGAGAGTAGTAGTAGAGAGTGAGTAGTAGATTTTAGAGAGCGAGTAGTAGACTGATAGAGAGTAGAGGAGAGTAGTATAGTGAGTAGGAGAGAGTGAGTAGTAGAGAGTAGCAGAGAGTAGTAGAGAGAGAGTAGTAGATATATGAGTAGTAGAGAGTAGCAAAGAGTGCTAGAGAGTAGTAGAACAGTATAGAGTGAGTAGTAGATAGTAGTGAGTAATAGATAGTAGATTGAGTAGTAGATAGTAGAGAGAGAGTAGTAGAGAGTGATTAGAGACTAGAGAGTAGACAGTGAGTAGTAGAGAGTAGTTGAGAGTAGTAGAGTGTACCAGAGAGTAGTAGAGAGTGAGTAGTAGATAGTAGAGTGAGTAATAGAGTGAGTAGTAGGTAGTAGAGAGAGAGAGTAGTAGATAGTAGAGCGTGAGTAGTAGATAGTGGGTAGAGTGAGTAGTAGAGAGTGAGGAGAGAGTACTAGAGAGTAGTAGAGAGTGAGTAGTCGAGAGTATTAGAGTGAGTAGTAAAGAGTGAGTAGTAGAGAGTAGTATAGTGAGTAGTAGAGAGTTGCAGTAGAGAGCAAGTAGTAGATAGAGAGTGAGTAGTAGAGAGTGAGTAGTCGAGAGTATTAGAGTGAGTAGTAAAGAGTGAGTAGTAGAGAGTAGTATAGTGAGTAGTAGAGAGTTGTAGTAGAGAGCAAGTAGTAGATAGAGAGTGAGTAGTAGAGAGGGAGTAGTAGATTTTAGAGAGCGAGTAGTAGACTGATAGAGAGTAGAGGAGAGTAGTATAGAGTGAGTAGGAGAGAGTGAGTAGGAGAGAGTGAGTAGTAGAGAGTAGCAGAGAGTAGTAGAGAGAGAGTAGTAGATAGATGAGTAGTAGAGAGTGAGAAGTAGAGAGTAGCAAAGAGTGCTAGAGAGTAGTAGAACAGTATAGAGTGAGTAGTAGATAGTAGTGAGTAATAGATAGTAGATTGAGTAGTAGATAGTAGAGAGAGAGTAGTAGAGAGTGATTAGAGACTAGAGAGTAGACAGTGAGTAGTAGAGAGTAGTTGAGAGTAGTAGAGTGTACTAGAGAGTAGTAGAGAGTGAGTAGTAGATAGTAGAGTGAGTAATAGAGTGAGCAGTAGGTAGTAGAGTGAGTAGTAGAGAGAGTGTAGTAGATAGTAGAGAGTGAGTAGTAGATAGTGGGTAGAGTGAGTAGTAGATAGTGGGTAGAGTGAGTAGTAGAGAGTGAGGAGAGAGTACTAGAGTAGTAGAGAGTGAATAGTCGAGAGTATTAGAGTGAGTAGTAAAGAGTGAGTAGTAGAGAGTAGTATAGTGAGTAGTAGAGAGTTGTAGTAGAGAGCAAGTAGTAGATAGAGAGTGAGTAGTAGAGGAGTAGAGACTAGTAGAGGAGTAGAGACTAGTAGAAAGTGGGTAGAGAGTAGTTGAGAGTGAGTAGAGAGTAGTAGAGTGAGTAGTCAAGAGTGAGTAGTAGAGAGTAGTAGAGTGAGTAGTAGAGATTGAGTAGTAGATTGTGAGTAGAGAGTAGTAGAGAGTGAGTAGTAGAGAGTGAGTAGTAGAGTGGACGCCCTCGCGACCAACAAACGGAAGGTGTCTCCTCGCTCACATGCACGCTGCATGGGAAGGGCAGGGCACACACAGGAGGCACGTAACTCACGAGCACAGCAAAAGCGCACTTCGACACCACAGCACGTGCGCTCACACTGGCTAGATCCAGGCGCAGGCACCGCGCGGATGCTGCCCTCGCGCATCAGGAGGCCGTCAAGTGCGTAGGATTAGCGTGTTTGCATTTGTCTCACCAAAAGAAACTACCAGGGCGCAGAGAAATCAGAAGACACTATCACCACACACCTAAAGGTATAAACAACGCTCTAAAACATTACCCATGTATTTGAGGATCCTCCGCATGCTTAAGGGAACAGGTGCAGCGAGGGCGGCGCTCGGAGGCCAGCAGTAGCCATGGGCATGTCTCTCCCTTTAAGAGTGCCCGTGTGTATGTGGCTGACAGACTATGCTTCCTCTCGACACCCCTCCCCCACCTTCTCGCACACCAACAAGAGCCTCCTCTCACTGCCGGGAGCAGCCACGCAGCCTGCTGTGTGCCTCCCTGCCTTCAGTGCCAGTATTTGTAGGCGAGGCTGGCACCCTGGAGGCTGTGCGCGTGCTCGATCCGGCCTCCCTGCTGCTTGGGTGCCAACAGCCTCTAAACATCTATCTTCCTCGTGAGCGTCCAGACCTGGGGTCGGCAGCGAACCGTACCCAATGTTGCAGGGCACTACTATGTATGTAGATATATAAGTGCTGCAGATAAACGGGAGACATTACCTGTGAGGTTGAACACACAAGCTCCCTATCAAGCAAAGGTGGGATCGTTAGCAGCTGCCTGCTGGTGTTATTGCGTCCTCGCTGCCCCTGCCATGCAGTGGCTGGCACTGAATCTTTCATGCCTAAGTGGGTGTTGCTGGCATGCGTAAGGGGCTGCCCCTGAGTGCGAGCTACATCCACGGAGCGCTGTCATTTCGGGGCTGCTTCTGTTGTCATGCCGCCATGCGCGGATGTTACCGCGCTTGGGCTGCTGATTACGTCATGGCGTAGTCATTTTCTCTTTTATCTGCCGCCCCATTCGGACGGCCTCGGCCTGCTGGCGTAAAAGGTTTATTATCTTCTTTATGGGGCCATCTGTTTCGCACCATAAAGAAGATAAGAAACCTTTTACGCCAGCAGTAAGTCGGGGCAGCCAGTCCGAGTGGGACGGCTCTAAAAGAGAAAAGAGTATGTCACTGTAACCTCTTTTCCAATGGCTGACCACCGTTTAGCATGAACGGTGATGCCAGCCAATGGAAAAGAGGGGCGGGGCTTAACCCAGCTAGTGAAACGTACTCTAAAACATAACATTTCGCCAGCGAGAATGCGCATGTGCGCAGCCTACGCTAGCCGAGACCTAAAAGTGGTATTACCAATATGTCTCACCTTGATGACCTACTGGCTTTACCAATGGTTTTTAGCCACGCTGCACAGCATCCATGATGCCACTTTGATGGCCAGCGTTGGCCCAAATGACATTAGAGCCATGGAACAAAAAGGGCTGGCAGAGAAGCCAGTGAAAGACCAGAGGGGCCTGGAGACAACATTCAGACAAGAGGGTAGGCAGACATGAGTGTGGCAGCGGTGCCAGCCCATATAGTCATGGGTGTTTGGCAACTCCCCCTGCTTATGGATACATGGAGGCCCACAAATAGAGTTGCCCTCATGCAGAAGTATGTTGAAAGTAGTGGGGGCTCCATGGAATGATGCAGCTTCACAGGATCCTGGAATATCCAGTTAACCGAGGGAGGGGTGAGGTGGCACAGGTCGAAGAAGAAAGATAGTACAGGCCAGGTGTTAATATAGGCAACAAACTTTGTATCTCCGCTGATGCACAGTAGGGTATTTCAGTCCAGGATCTCAGTCTGGCAGGGTAGATTGATACTTAAAGCTGTGGATAAAGGTTGTCAGCCAGAAACAGCCGACTTTCTGTGGAGAAGAGGGTAGAGGTGAAGAGTGTACCCCTTGCCTCAAGAAGGCTGTCCATTCAGAACAAATATATTGGTGACTGTGAGGAATGTGGGCTGGGGATGAGGGATGCTGTTGATACATTGGGGTACAGGCTATTCTAAGGCTGACAGTCATGACAGTACAAAAGACAAGGCGTGGGCTTGGGATGGGGGCAAGAGGGCCGTGTGGTGAGGCAAGAAGGTGGTGTGGACTTGAAAGAATAGACTTCAGAGAGCCTGGTGTCAGAAATGGGCAAAAACGTTAGCCCGTGCATGGGAGAAGTACAATAGGCCGCTGCAGATTCCCAATAGTAAGCGGGAGGACGAGGAATGGGGACACATAGATCATGACAAGTTTTGATCATGAATGTATCCTAGGCAGAGACGGAGGAGAAAAAGCATGAGAATGTGCCAGACCATGTAGAAGGAGGAAGATGGACTTCTAGACAAGTGACAACTCTCTTAAGAGCACTCAGGTGAGAGGCCAAAATGAGAGATTGAGTAGGTCCGCAAGACAGAACTAGAATAGAATGAGCCAGGCTGTGGGCATGATGAGTATTTGTGGTGTGGGTGCAGAACCCCCACAACCCAATATTCAACACACCCCAAATCAGATCACACCAAATTTTACCTGCTGCTCCAGGTTGATCTTGCATAGAAAAGCACCCCTACCCAACATCAATTTAGCAGAGTATTAATTATAAGTAAATGAGACCAGTCAATAACTGAGTTCTAGATCAGGAGAAAAGTTAAAAGGATTTAGTGCAAAATCTCAAAATCAGGCAGTACAAAATAAAAGCCAAGGAAAGCCTTCTGATATAATCTATTTGTCAGAAATCCTAAGAAACCAGACAGCATCTCTAGTGAAATGGGAAAGTCTTCTGGCTCCACCGCAAAACCAAGGGGTTCTTATACACAATTCTTGCATAACAAATAAAGGAAAGAGCAATCTTATCGTGGCATGATCAAAAGTAACAATTATATGGCAAATCAGAGTTTCCAATATTAGGTCCATAAGCACTAACCCTTTATATGAAAATATCCCCCATCTTCTGTGTTACTGTAATCCGGAGGTGTCCAAAATAATGTGAAACATTTTAACAATGAGTCTTCAAACAAGCAATTAAGACTAGGCCAGCAACGGAACTACAGTGGAAGGACCTTGGGAAATCTTACAGTTAGAAAGACCAATCCCAGTACATGGACACTGGAAATATTCTATGACATAAACTTGTTTTTGATCTGCAGAGCTTGTAGAGAGAATTGAACAAGGGGGCGAGATGGGAGTGGGAAAAGCAGGAATGAATGATAGAATAGCATGAGAACAAAATCCATGTTATCAAATATGGAGTTTTATAAAAATGTGGCATAACTAAATTAAAATAATAAACACACTTCTATGCATCATATTAAACTCATTTCAACTAATCATGTTACTTTAGCATTGGCGTATTGGATCCAATATAAAAATTATTGTTCATTACATTAATATTTCATGGATAATATAAGTCTAGAAAAACGCTACCACAGTGGGATATATGAAGAATGGAAGGCAGGATGACAGACGCCAATGTAGGTGATAAGCATGCAGAGTGCATTGTGGGACGATCAGATGGAATGGTGTTGAGTCAATGGAATGGTGTTGAGTTCCAGAAGGCGCAGTGGGACTTGTGGGAGAGGCGACGTTGCTGATGTCGGGTCAGAGACACTGGTAGCAAATACGGTGGGCGACAGCAGCAAAAATAGGGCACCCGTGTCAGAGACAGCAGATGAAATTGCAGTAGCATACGGGGGTGGTGACACAATAGGGACAAGTAGCATCAACGAGAAAGCATGTTCAGAAGAGGCATCCATTACGGACCCAGAAAAATGGAAAGGGAATGACAATTACAAGGCATTGAGGTTGCCATATAGGACAGTGGCACATATCTGCTGATGACCACTAAGGAAAAGAGTTGGTAAAATTAGTATATCGACATATTTAAGCTGTTACACAAATCGATAGGATTCAAAGTGGGGTCCAAGGCAGAGGAGAGGGAGCTAGCCAAACTCCCCAGAGAATCAATCAATATAGTTACGAGGACAGCAGTATTTATTATTTATGCCAGCATTTTATCCGCAAAGACGTGGAGGTTATATGGTGTGGCACTCTTTAAATAAATGGGTGTGATAAGGACAGCAAGTATTAGTTTTGGAGGCTGACGTTCTGCTTTGACAAGATATTTAGGTTTCCAAGGTAGATTAACCCTCAAAAGCTGTGGGTGGAACTGGACCACCTGAGTAGTTGTGGTCACAGCTTGGGCTGGACTTTGATGTGGGCTACTTACATTGGTACAGTTTAGAGGGCATGAGATAAGGAAAGTTGATGCCCACCTTATGGCACCTGAGGGACATATTATCACACTCGGATGAGATGGTGATACATCAGGGGAGAACTATTTGGACCTAGTTAACGGGATGGAATTGTGTAGGATGGTGAAGTAAGACTTAGAGACAGTTAAGGTCAGATAGTAGAGGGTGACCTTGTTTTCGGCACAATTGCTGCCCAGGGGGGTGTTGATAGGAGCTAGGAAGCCTGTCACTATCAACAGAGTAAGGGAGGAAGAAAATAGGGAGATGGCTGGTTATTGCAAAGTAATAGGCATAGAGGTGATTTGCACTTAGACATTGTATGTGACTGTCCAGTGCTGTTTAGGCATGACAGGGTTCACCTGTCCCTACTGGGTAACAAGTGGTACCTTGAGAAGTTGGTGGACATGAAGGAGGCATGGTGGGACAGGCAGAATTGAATTAGCGTACGGGGAGAGAAAGAACACCTAGGGAAGGGCTGTTCTGGTGGTGTTGTGGCGACTTTGGTTAACGAGCAAAGGGATAGAAAGATGGAAAGAGTAGGGGAGACAGAGAGAGGGAAGGGTGAAATGGGAGGTAGGAATGGTCACAGAGTGGCAGGCCAGGCAAGCCATAAGAAGCACTGAGAAACAACTGGAAGGACAGGGGCTGTAGAAGGGGGAGTTCATTCAGTGTTCTTGGTTGGTAAAAAGTGGTGGGTGCTTTAGGGGTAGGATTTGTTGATGGTTCATAGTCGAAGGGTTAGGTATTTGATGTCACAGTGTTGTTTAGGGCATGTCAAAAACAGGGGAAGGCTTTGTAATTGTGAACCCAGGTTGATATGAGAGGGCAGTGGAAGGGTGGCAGGCCCGAGAAAGTCTCACAAGGTTTATCATGTGTGGCAGTCGTAACCATCCGCAAGCTGATGGGAGGTAGAGTGGCTCCTGTGGGCATAGGTTGGATTGTCAACACTACAGCTCCCGTTTCTTGTTGTTCAAACCATGAAGAAGGCCAAGAGCAGGGTGCAAGTGATACCAGGTCTGAGTGGGGACAACAATGTATTGCTTCTGTTTAGGGTTGCCTTCAGCTGAAATTAAGACCAGTCCTCAGGGAGACTGAGAATGGAGCAGTCCAAGATACCAGAGGCTCCAGTCTCAGGAGGCAGGAATGCTTTGTGGGCTCTGTGAAAGTATCTCCTGCTCCAGTGGTCTGACACACAAGGTGGGTATTGGAAAAGCCTGAACTATCAAGAAAGTGGTGGACAAAGAGTAATCACTTGGACTAGTGGAATGATGGCCAGGGTTCAGTGCTTCCTGTGAGATTAATCGGGGAGGAATGTATAGTAAGGACTTTTCTAGCTGCTAAACTGTGGAATCACTTACCCCTCTGGATTCGCCTTGAACCGAACTGTCTGACCTTTTGCAAGACTCCTGTGCCCAATACTCAGACCTGCTTTCTGCCGTCTCCATCTGATTAGGTTTTCTAAAAGCGCCAGGATACCCGTAGGGTGGCAGTTTGCGCTATACAAGAGCAATATACAATACAATACAATACAATCTAAACAACTTTTTGCTCCCTTAACTCCTCTCGAACTCAAAGTTGCCTTGCATTTAGCGCTGGGATGCCCCCGGGTAACCATGCGCTCTAGACATGTCTTTCATTCACGTAAGGGGATTGGTAAAACCTGAGAGACAGGGCAGGTAATGGATAACATACAGGGGTAGGCAACGACTTGAAGACTCAGGAAAGGTATTTTTCAATACCTGTCTCGGGATGTCTACACCTATATTTCCACACTCCTATGATGAAAACTTTCCCCTGCATATTTCAGGAGAGCATGCTCCTTGCCGTCACAGTCACACATAGTGAATATCTGGAGATTTTAGGCCCCAGCAAGCACAGCAATAGTGTATGTACACAGAAGGCCCACAGTGACACAGAATGTGACCCACAGCTGGACTGCCCTGTCTGGAGGGGCACAGCAGGTACACCACCGTTTCTGAGCTTGACTACCCCCAGTGCACCAAGCAGTGGAAAACATTCTGCAGCAGCAGCGACTGATTACACAGGCAGGTCCTTTTCAGGGTCCATGCACAGGGAGAATTTATCACTGGCCTCCCTAGTTTTACATTGTCGGACAGTCCAATAGAACTGGGACTGTTACTCCATGCATGTGGGTCATGAATACTGTACGTATGTTTATTCAATGTAGACATGGTAAGCAGTTGAATGTTAGTTTACCCTGTGTAAGAGTATGTCACCTTATGGGTGCACAAGAAGAAACTGAGCCCAAAAGGTAGTGAGGGTCTATGGGTTTTTATTGTAGACACAGAGTCAGCGTCTCACATAAGGCACAGCTAAACAACAATGGCTAGGCGGCAGGTCCATGAAATGAAAGGAACGTCTTCACAGCGCGTCTCCGTCGTCTGCTTCTTTACCGCTCTCGCCAGCCCCAAAACAAAAGAAAGACAGGTGGCTGTTAGCTCACAGCTTATGGTCAAAAGTATAGCGTCAGGGAGGGGAGTGAGGGCAACACGCGTGAGGGGAAAACAGGCGACCGTCACCAATAAAGCAAACCAACCGCAAAGAGTGTACGTGTGTTCTCAGGAGTCCCCGTGCCCCTGCCTTCCACCCTCCTCCCGCTGCTGCCCCTTCCCGACCCGTTTAAAGGGAAACAGGGTACGCAAACGTTCACGTACCTGGTGTAGCCACGCGTCTTCCTGCGCGTGGCTGGGCGGTGCGTGGGAACGGTGGCCTCCTGGCTTCTCCGGTGTCCTCGCGCAGTCTTCGTCCGCCTGGTCAGAAAGCCGACTGCTTGTACTCGCGCTGCCTTCCTCCTCCGCCGCTCCTCGCTCTCGACCTCCTTCCGTCGTCCGGGTCTCTTGGTGGGTGATTCCTCTACGGGGCTTCGGTGCCGGCGAGCTCCGCACCATCCACACCCCGGCGTCTTCCGGCTCTCCCCTTTCAGGACCTGATCCGCTCTCTGATTGGCGGGACGGCCTCCACGTCATCGGAGGAGGGAATTCCTCCTCGCAGGGCTCCCAGTTGTTAAAGGGCCCGCGTCCTTCCTGTAACCGAGATGCAGAGTCCGTTACGGGGCAGGACTGGACCCCGTGACAGAGTAGTAGGATGGGCATTAAGATTGTGTGCTGTGCTTGAATGTTGTAGCCCAGGAACTTATTTTGATCTCCTGTGTACAAATAGCACCTAAGATGGAGGTTGCAGAGAGCCTGCCAGAAAGCATTCTTGGGGTCTTCTGAAAAGAACCAAAATCTTGGGTGTGGGAGATGGGAAGGGGGGATCTTTGAAGAGCAAGGACAGCACTTGCTCCCATCCTCATCTATTCTTCTACAGAGGAGTTACCCCGACAGGTTGCATAATAGCTGAGTGAGCAAACCTCTCTATTGTGAATTTGTTATGGGTTTCCCTGTCGAGGGTGTTTCCAGCCCTACCTCGCCTTCCAACTGATATTGGAGGGCAAAGACTGTGGCTTAACCAGGGCCGGACTGGCTACCAGGCGTTTTGGCATGCTGCCGAGTTGGGGCTGATTTCACTGCAGTGTGGGATGAATTCGTTGATGGGGACCTGCGTGTGCTTCGAAATAAACAAAACAAATGTTTTTCAGCACACGCAGGTCCCCATCAACGAAATCAGCCCCCAGCTCGGCAGTATGCCAAAACGCCCGGTAGCCAGTCCGGCCCTGGGCTTAACCAGTATGGAGATTATGCAGAATCCAGCAATTGCCTGAATCTGCTCGCAGAGATGAACCTGTGGAATATACAATCTCTGCCTGCAAAAGTTCCGTACCAATGGAGATCAAGAAGAGAAAGATATCTGAGCACCAAGACTTGGGTTGCTAATTGCACACTCCCTATTGCCAGGTTCATGGAAGTTCTAAAACCAGCTAGGAGAGCTGCCTTGAACAGCCCTGAAGTAGCCCCCTACTTCAAGATTGTTCAAGGTCTGTACCCCTCTCCAAAAGTCTAATGATTGCTAGAGTGGGGCACAGAATGTATCCCTACACCAATAGGAGATTGCCTAGAAGAGGAGGTCCTAGCGAAAGAGGAAAGTTGCTGCAACAGCAGGCGCTGTGGAGAAGGCTTAGGACCTCGGTTCCCCCTACAGATGCCTAAAAGCGACACTTTCTCACGAAATCTGTTCTTGAGTTCGGCCACTTCAGTCCCCCATATTGGTCAGTAGACTGTGGTGAAAGAGCCACCGGAGAGAGGGTGAGTGACTCTGAAGAGCAGGCACCAAAAAAGAGCAATTGTGAACGCTTAGTGTCAGAGAAATCTGCAACCGCAACTGGTGGTTGTGCTACCAACAGACTAAGCAACTGTGCCGGCATGGCACTAGAAACTATTTAGCGGCAATCAGCAGTTTCATCACCAGGAGAGAAATTACCTCTGATGTTTTGGTATCGATGAAGATTTATGCCTGCACTTTGGTGTTCACAGACTCAGCAAAATCATTATTGTGATCTTGGATGAGATCTTCACTTTTTTGGGAGATATGTTTGACTTGAGCACAAGAAGACCCAGCAAGGAAGATCTGAGTTTTGTCCACTGGTCCACCCACAGACCCTCCACGCCTTGACAGAAAGAGCACACTTGTGCACAGCCACACTGTAGAGAAGCATTGCAAAATATCTCAGGGTTGGGGCATAGCCAGGTACTGTCACTCCTCAGCGAGTGTGCACACCAGTACAGTGGACCGTCAAGAACTGTGAGGACCACAAATAACGTTTAATAACACTGGGACAGCTATAACAATCACAGACCAGATAAGCATAACTTCCCAGTTTGATTATCAAAGAACTACTTCTTGGTGGAGGGAGGAGTGAAAAGAAATTGTACCCTAACCCCTTCTATGCTGATGACGGCCCCCATCCGTCATGCATCACGGTGGGCGTGTGCTGATGACGGCTGGGGGCCGTCATGATCCCGCCCACTCTTAAAAACGGCCGCACAGGCGCAGAATCGCGGCCTTGCCCAAGGGGCTAAAAGACTTTGGAGTCTCTGATTCTGCTGTTACACCACCACTGTGATAACACTTCAAAGAATCTGAGAGTAACATCAAACTAATATTGATTCCCCAGTAGGGTTGCTACCTGCTCCAGAGAAAAATACCTGCCAACTGTCCACGTTTTAAGATTCTGCAAAGGTCCGGACAAGATTCCTAAATATATTTATATATGAAGAGTCTGTATTTGTTTTCAACATGTCCTTTCTGTTTTTGTTTTTTCATTCAGGCAGCTGCAGGAGACATTTCAAAGTGCTTTCTTCAGACAGTTACTGTTTAAAGTATGTTCTGATAAGCAGAACAATACTGGCTTTAAATGATTTTTCTCATTTTTGTACCAGCAGGACATAAAAACACCGGTCATGCTTCTATAAAACTGGCAAGATGGCAACCCTGCTCCCTAGAGAGATTGGTCTTTATATATTCTTACCCTTCACAGTTTTTTACATGTTTAGTATTTCAGCTGTGTCTTGTGAATAAAGTACTTAAAGTACTAATTGCTGGAGCTACGCCCCACTGGAATTCTCACACGTTCCTGACAAAATATTAAATAGATCGGTTTATTTAGAGACATGATTGTATCTCTAAACAAATCGATGTATTTAAGTGTGGGCTGTCTGTCCCAGGCTGCCTGCCCCGCCTCGCTCTGACGTAGGAGACAAAAGCCAGGCAGAAATTCAGTGGAAATGTGTATGAAGGGGGTACAGAAATGTCAAAATATTTATCAGGCAAAGGGAAATAAATGGCTTAGATGTGAGTGAGTGCAGTGTATGTTTGTAAGCGATTAAGTGAGAGAGATGCACAAAAGTACATTTGGGGAAGAGTGAAAAGAGGGTGCTGAAGAGGAAAGAGGTGGTTGAAAATGTGCAGATGGATGATATGTGCAGGGAAAAAGGACATATATATCTAAAAAAGCGCATATAAATGAAAGCGATTATGTTTGAAAGTGACGAGTGATGAAGTAAGGGAGATGCGAAGAAGTGCATTCAGAAAAGAGTGAAAAGAGGGTGCTGAAGAGGAAAGCAGCAGCTGAAGATATGCAGATGAACAAGATATGCAGAGAAAAATATCATGCATTGCTAACATAAAGCATGCATAACTGAAGGCCAAAACTCCTTCCACAAGCCTCAATACTATTTAATTCACAGACTCACAATTTCAGAATTGAAACACTTCCAATGTTCATTATTTATAACACATCATTATTGTTACTTATTTATGTTAAACAGTTAACAACCATAGACAAATCCAATTGTATTGACAGGTTTTAACCCTTTCCATGCGTCGGACGGCCGGCGGCCGTCCGACGTCACGGTGGGCGTGTGCGGACGACGGCCGGGGGCCGTCCGAACCACGCCCATGCCATAAATCACCCGCACCGCGGCGAAATTTTCGCCGCGGTCAAGGGGTTAAGTGTGTGTTAGTTGTTGTGTTATATATATGGACGCAATTGAATCACAGAGAGAAACTAAAATACCGGTTGGATGGTACACTATGGGAATCATAATAATTTATTTTACATGTTCCCTTTTAGCAGACCCCATTTTTTTCATCCCACTCAAACACCTGTCTGCACTTATTTCTACATGACTGATTGCAGCCAGCATCAGTGGTGCTTCCCGAAGCTTGATTAGAGCATTTTCTTCCAAAGCTTTTGCTGAATGCAGTGCAAGACACTGGGCAAGCACACACTTTAAAAGGCTGTAGTTGTTGCCCTATACCATTTGCACATTACAGTAACTGTTGAACATATTAATGCAGTAAGATATGGGGCAGTTTTTAATGTGTTTTATATTTCAAGACTAGATGTTTCCACTGCTTTGTAAGCCTTGTTTTATCACTAAATTCATTTGATTTTCTTTTTTTGGATTTTTTTTGGATTTATTTTTTTGGATTTGTTTTGCAGAGTTTTATATAGCGCGAACTAGAACCAAACCGAATCAGTTATCAGAGCGCTTTACATAGCACCAGTTACGTTACATGAGGACACACTTTCATTTTTTTTAGGCACGGGGAGATTAAGTGATTTGCCCAGACTCACAGGGGTTTTTTGGCGTCGTTACCGAGACTCGAACCCAGATCCCCAGGTCCGAGGTCGAGCGCCTTAGCCGTTAGGCCAACCCCTCTCCCAAATGCAATTTAAAATGCAATATTTGCCAATCTTTTTTCTTTTTTTTCCCAGGAGAAGGACCCACCCTAGAACCCACGTTTGCCCATTAAACTTGCTCGCTTATCTCGTCAGATAAAAGTCATACCAACCTTTTTACGCCTTACCACTTTCAAATGTCACCAGCCGCCACTGCGATTCTTGGGTCATTTCTATGGTCAAGCAATGCAGCCTTTCTGTGAAGGCTGTTGTTGCAATTGCAGAGTGTCTACTTGAGAGCAACACATTTTCAAATAAAGGTCAATGCTACAGCATTCTGGCTGTTCTATCCAGAACAGAAACAAAAAGTAGTAGCTTAGCCCAAGAGATATGATACAAATGATTGAAAGGGATACTTGAGGTCACGTCCACACAGTGTTTCAGGTTTATGAGCCTGACTTCTTAGTCACGGACCTTGAACCCATACGCAGGGCTGGTACTGTCTGATATGTTGCTGATGATGGATGCTGCCAATGGCAGCAGTAGGGGAGGTATTCTATCTATGGAGTGACCTTTGTGCCAGGCTGCAACTGCACGTTTCCCTCTATGTCAAAGGTCCGCACTTTGTCACTTTCGCCATGTTGCTGTCCATGCACATCAATGTACCATGCACAACTGTAGGGCAAGGGATAAGGGCAAAGGCCATGCACCCTCAATAATAACCAAAATCAACCAGATCAAGAGTCTAGTGGTCCTGGGTCAAAGAGTGCAGAGGCAGTTTAAAACAAGCATTTACAAAGCCACTGAGTGTTGCTTGTGCATGGTGCATGAATACAGGGTAGTAAATACTATGCATGCACACAGTCACATATAGATGCATATATGGACACTGGTAGACATACAGGCACTGAGGCACACAGACCAACAGAAATCCATGCACATAGATTAACATACTGATTCCACTGTTCATACCTATAGACACCCAGAAGCACCCATGAACACAGACCTACAGACAGCACGCACGTAGACTTCTAGTCATTCCAATAACAGTGCACATGTCCGTAGCGCTCATCACTTCGAGTTTCTCCCAAACCAAGACACAAGTCAAGGGTGCACACAGGTAGACGGCGTCTACCCACTCTTTTCACAGGGTGGATGCTGTCTTCCCTGACCAAAAGCTGCACCCCATAGAAATATGCTGAACTCGTCCCAGTGTAATTTTCAGACACCTGGACACATTCAGCAGCGACTGTATGTTGTCTGCTTTCATTCTAGGCAGCAATGTGCAGGCAAAGGGGTTTTGTTATCCTGGCAGGGAGCAATCTAGAACCTCACGCCTAGCTGCAAATGCAATGGAGGGGAAACTAAGACTCACATCCTGTTATTACTTGACAGGTACTTAAGAGAGGCATGCTTTTGACGTTTTTCAGTCCCTGTATATAAGACATATAAACAGGGCCAGCCTGGGAACCAAAACCGGCCCTAGCAAAGTGTTCGGCTGGCCCGCCCAGGGGGTTGGGGGTGCGGCCGAACTATTTGTCAGGGCCAGTTTCGGCCGATTTTGTCACAGATCCGATATTGTAGCAATGCTGCAAAAATGGCCCTGTGACAAAAGCGGCCACCAACGTGGCGACCCACCGGGAAAATGCCCGGTACCCGCTATGGCCAGTCCGGCCCTGCATATAAATGCACCATAAGAATGTCAGATGTGTTGGTCGGCCCCAGTATTTACACAAATAACAATTTAAATGCCACAATTTTTATTTTATTTCTTTTATAGCGTTACTCATCCCAATCTAGGGTTTCAGGGCACTTTATATCACTCATATACATTATACATTGACAAAGAATCATATATTTGTAAATCAATGTACAGGATGCTTTACGTAAAACGGTGAGGTTTACAAGGAGTAAGAGTCACATATTCTTCATAGCTCACTGTGCTATATGAGAAGGATTACAATTTATGATCTGCAAGTAACAAAAGGATCTCCGAGTTAAAAGCAGTAACCCATTTACCCATCTAAATAAAATAAAAATCTGTCATCTGTGTGTCACATGATGTGCTTTGCATGAGACATATTAACCCTCTATGCTATTTTGATTCAAAACTGGGACTAGACAAAACACAGATCTCTCCAGAAAATGCATTAACCTCCAAAGCTGTTATTATTATTCCCTGAGATTTAATGGGCACACACATATCTATGCAGCAGGTGCCATAACCTTATAAGATACTGTAACCAAGATTTGTAACCAATCAAGCTGAACAGATTTACTGCCATGATTCCCCTTGTTGCCAATTTATTTGTGGCAGAGTTTTAAAAAACAAATGTCTAAATTGAGGCCCAGATTTGGTGTCGGGGTTGCTTACCTTTTTTGCACAACTCTGACGCAAAATCTCATTTGTTAAATATTGTAATGCGTTCAAATGTACTCCTGACAGACTTTCTAAACAAGTGTGTGAAGTCTTTTGAGATCTGATGTCATGTCTTGTGATGCCGCTTAGTGTGAGGTCATGGGTTGTGAAGCCACTTCCTGTGATGCCACATGCGATGTCACGCTCCGTGATGTCAAGCGCTATGATGTCACATACCATGATGTCACTTGCATGCTGCCTAACTTGGTTAGTCTCCCCATTCTTGTTTTTTAGGGCGTATGCCCTGTCCCTGACTGAGGCTTGGATAGTGAGGCTGAACGAAGCAAACAAAGGAGAGGGAAGGAAACACAGGCAGAGTGCACACATGGCTATAACGATGTTAAGAAGGGGAAGTGATCAGAGAGGGAAAATGGTGCATGTGGCAGAGTAGTGCAATCTGAAGAGTGGTGATTAGTGTTACTAGTTGTGATGCACGGAAAAATTATGCACACAGGAGAGTGTTAGTTGCAGGAAGAATGGTGAGCACAGGAGGCTAGTAATTGCAGGGGGGGAGACAGAAGAATGGGTGCAGAAAAGTTAAAAATAACCACACTCATGGATGTTTAACCAATTTTCTAAACAAACCAGCTGGAACACTTTGAAGAGTGTGAGGCCGCCAACACGGTCCTGAATGGCACAACACAGAAGTGTTATATCATTTATTCCGAATCTCTCATTTTTTAGCTGTGCGAAGATTTTGCAGAGACACGGACCACTTGGCCATCTATTTAAAAAAAATGTTTCTTGGAATTGTGCCTCTTAAGCCCAAGGAGGCCAGGCGTGTTCTTTTCTCTCACTCAGCATTCTTAGGAAGGTGTTTCCGCCTCCCCACTTCCAGAGAGCACTCACTGCAGCTGATCAAAAACACCAGGAAAACAAACGATTCGAGCACAGCGGCAGCAACCCACAATTTATTACAGCCAATTTATCATAATTCAGAAGCAGGAGCTGAAAGAGGAAATCTACAAAAGGCCAGTGACCTCACTGAACGGTAAGGATGACAGCCCCAGCCTTCGTCATAATCTGTAACACTTTAGGCACAACTTCCAGCAGCCTTGCATATCATTTTCTGCTGCCAGTGATTATTGCCTTGGAAACAAGATCTGTGCAGTAAAGCCTTTAAATAGCCCTGGAACAGACACACTGTCATATCAAGCACAACAGGGGTGGGTACTTTATTTCCTTCTCATTTAAAAGAATGTAACGCCGGAAAAAAAGCTTTGCTTTTCACTGAATCTTAAAATGGCAACATGTGTTACTTAAAGAATGAGAACTGCTTGAAAAGAGGTCGGTCGTTGGATAATTAATGCCCTTTTAACGATTTTGGGTGATGCTTAGGTAGCCACGTGCACACCAGTGTAAAGGCGCAGCTGCACCCGGTCGGGATCCATGTTTTGCAGCTGTGGAACAGCTGTCCAAATAAGATAAACTTAGAGACAAGAGGAGGAAAGAACTGCCTATGCCCCCTCTGAAGTATTCTTAACAGGGATCTAAATCCACCAGAGCATTCACAACCATGAAATGCTGACCTAACCATTACTAATGTAAGCTATATAGTAAAAGGCTTTTGATAGAAAATAAAAAAAATAAAAGAAATTACATTTATTTAAAAAAACTTGAGAGGTAAAAGGTTGCGTTGGTGGCAGTCAGATGATATAACCAACCAAAAAGTTGTTATGACTGAACCTAAAACACTTGGGGCCAGATGTAGGTAAATACCATTTACCGATTCTAAAATACCAAATTTTACCGATTCAGTATTTTAGAATGGGTAAATGGTATGTAGGTATTAATTCGGTAATTTTTACCGAATCTGTAAAATTCGGTAAATACCGATTCGGTATTTACCGAATCAGTATTCCCCATTCATTCCTATGGGCCTCCAGGCCCAGAGGAATGGGAATACCGATTCGATAACTACCGAATCGGTAAGGAGGGAAGACCTACAAGGGTGGCAGGGTGGCACATTGACACCCTGTTGCAGCCCTGAATAGTGCATGGGTGCACATGTGGCACACATGCCGTCTGCCACATGGCACCGTTAAAAAAAAACAAAATTGCTTTTTAACGTTTTTGGTTATTTACCACTAAATAACGAATCCTTACAGGTGAAAAGCACTCACTTGAGTGCTTCCTACATTTCAGATTCGGTAATTTACCGAATCGGTATTTAAGAATTCGGTAATTTACCAAATTCTTAAATACCGATTTGGTAAATTACCGAATCTGAAATGTAGCCACCTACATCCCAAATGCCTAATACCGGTCGGTAACGGCCGACATTCGGTAATTTCGGCCGTTACCGACCAGTATTAGGGTTCCTACATCTGGCCCTTTGTATTTCTCAGTTAACTCCTAACTCTTGCACTGCCACTCAATACACATGACATGATAAGAGCTACTGAGCAAAGAGCATTCCCTTCCCTCAGACCCACTCTGCACCCAGGTCGTGTACCCCATCCGCTATCATGGCATCAGGCCATGGCACAGCAGCCCCTTGATGCACAGTGAGGCCTAAGATCTCACCCTGCAACCAGTGCTCCTGCCCACCCCCAACACATGTTGGCAAAGCATTTGGTCATGCATAGTGATCACAGGATAAAGGTCTGGCCTTTGGTCATCACCTGAACAAGTTCCACATCTACTTTTGACTGTGCTTGGCTGCGCGCAGCATTGCCTCCAGCTAAACCCTGCACCACGTTTGCATGCCCATGAATGCACTGGGCACTGCAGCAGCCATGTACATGCAAAAAGCCAGCGAGGATTTGCACTAAAGCCATGAACAAGGCTGGGCTGTTTAGGAAACCCGGTAAGCAGTGCAGACATTAGGGCAGGTGCAACCGGTGCAGCTTCACCTGGTGCTGTTTGTAGAAATAACATGTGTTTAAATGCACCTGCTGCAGAGTTAATTGCCTGTCTAGCAGTTTTCAGGCAAGAATAAAATTGTCAAGATAACTCTGGTGATTAATGTTGCTTCTGGAGAGAGATTGGAGTTTTGTCTCTTGGCAGTTTTGACTTATCATAAAGTAGCGTAGAGGCTTAATGTGATTATTGCAAAGAACGTGTACTATTTAGATCACAAAAGTGCATTTCATGTGGATGGCAGAGTGGGTTACTGCTTTGCACAGACATCCTTTTGTTACTTGCAGTTCTTAACCTCAAGGCTGCTTCTGACGGCCAACTACCTTTGTAGTGCTAAACACGTCCGCTGGCCCTCGCGGCCCCGCCCACTCATTAGAACATTTCGCACTGGCGCGGAACGTTCGGAGCAGTTAAGGGGATAAGTTACAATCCCAATATAATACAGTGACCTATGAACTATCATCCTAAGTGCTGCATGCAAACTGCATGATATAGGTCAGAAGTCTTTTAGTACCCTAGGGCCAGATGTAGGAGACAAAATGCCGGTCGGTAACGGCCGATTTCGCCCGTTACCGACCGGTATTTAGGAATTGGCATGTAGGGGCCTTTATTTTACAGAATCGGTAAATTTACCGATTCGGTAAATTTACCGATTCTGTAAAATACTGAATCGGTAATTTTACCGATTCGGTAAATCCAAATGTAGGTGACACTCCTGAGAGTGTCACAGGCCCTTAAGAGTCGGTATTTTACCACACAATCCTATTGTGTGGTAAAATACCGAATCCAGGTGTGCATGCACATCTGTGCATGCACACTGTGCAATGTGACACATAGACATGCCCTAAGGGCATGTATGTGTGCCACATGTCACACATGCCTTTACTTCGGGTGCTAGAGGGTGTCAAAGTGACACGCCCTGCACCCTTGCAACATTCGGTATTTACCGATTCGGTAAATACTGAATCGGTATTTCCCATTTTATTCCTAAGGGCTTCACAGCCCATAGGAATCAATAAGAAATACAGATTCGGTATTTACTGAATCGGTAAATACCGAATGTTACCGATTCAGTATTTTTATTTTTAAAAATACCTACATCTCCCACCTTCATATTTACCGATTCATAAATACCGAATCGGTAAAATTTGGTATTTATGAGTCGGTAAATATCCCTCACCTACATCTGGCCCCTAATGTTAAAAATGGTTAGTAAAGCATTCTTCTCATTAGTGAAGACAACCCAATCTCTGTGACACATTTTAAATCCAGAGTTAGTGCTTCTCCACACCAAACACTCTTAACATATACTACCTATTCGTATTGCTGATGTGATTCCTACACCTTGTAACCCTCATTGTCGTATGTAACATTTTCTATAGACTGATTTACACATGTATGATTCTTTGTTTCTAGAATAATGATTGTCTGATGTAAAGAGCTCCAACACCCTACACTGGTATAAAGTAGCACTAGAAAACAAATGAAATGCATGTCAAAGATGGGTTCTGGCGAGATAAGGAACATTACTGGAGGGTGATAGTGAGGTAATCCGTGGAGAAGGAGGTCATTGGGGTTGTCAAAAAAGATTCTTGTACTGGCCCCCACCAGAGCTAAAGCCGGCCTGGCCACTTGGTTGTCAGGACCAGGGGGTTGGGAGCTTTTTTTGTGGTCTCAATACAGACAACGTGCTATTTAGTAGTACATAAAGTTAACCCTGATTAGGTGGCTTTCTTCTAAAACTCAGCTTTTTATTGGCGACTCTTCTACCTATTCTGTGTATATCCCTCCCTTGCAGCATGGCTTATTTACTCTTGCTTTCAATCAATAAAACAGGATTTATAAAGCGTGATTAATCATACTTTAGGGTATACAGAAGCTTGAAGGTCCCAGAGGCTTATTCAAACAGTCAGATCTTGAGGGTCGTTCGGAATTCCGGAAGTGAGGTGATGGTCCTTAGGTGCGTGGGGAGGATGTTCCAGATCTTTGCTATGATGTGGGAGAAGGAGCATCCTCCATTTCTGCTTCGGAAGATGCAGGGAGTATGGAAAAGTGAAAAGAAGGTGTGGAGCATAGTCTTCTCAACGGTTGGTGGAAGTTCAGACATGGGTCTGTGGGAGCTCCAGAGTGGATGGATTTCACGGTGGAGCTGGTGTCCTGAGTAGAGAGCATGTTCCAGGTGGTCAGTATGTGGTCCGTGACTTTTATGATGGTGGTGAATCTGTTGAGGAAGTCCGTAGGTGTGGGTTGGGGTTAGACGTTTTTGTATGTGGTTGCAATCAGATGACATAACCAACCAAAAACAATGTTATGACTGAACCTAAACTCTTGACATTACTCAGTTAAGTCATACCTCTTCCTCTGCCACACACTGCACATGACATGACACAAGGTATGTCAAGAGCTATTGAGCAAAGAGTTTCTGTATGTGGTTGCAATCTCATTGTGCAAGAAGTGGGCGAGGTTGTCGCACGGCTGCTGTGAGGGTATGATGTTGTTTTTGCTGCCAGTCGGGTTGAAGAATTTCTTAACAATGTTGAAAAGTTCCTTGGTGTTGGCGCTGGTTTCGATGTGTGGGGCAAGGGCTGTCTTCTTTGCTGCCCTCAGCAGGCGGTGGTAGAGGTTGAGGGAGGTCTTGAAGGTTGCCCTGCTGGAGGTGTCCTTGCTGGCGTGGCATCTCACCTCCAACTGTTTGCTGTCCCGTTATGCTGTTCTGGCTTCTTGGGTGTACCAGCTGGCCTTTTTGGGAGATTTTCTCTAGATGTTGCTCTTGATAGGGACTATGCTGTCTGCACATTTGGTGATACAAGCATTGAAGTTTTTCACTCCTCGTTCAAGGTTCGTGGTGGTAGCAGGGTTGGAGGTGTTAAGGGAGTTAACCCAGCTGGTCTCTGAGATTATGTTCCAATTCCAGTGGGGTGCGTTTGTCATCTTGGGGATGGCAGTCCAGGGGCTAGAGATGCTGTAGCAGACCATGGAGTGATCGGTCCATGTGAGGCTGCTGTAGGTTAAAATCGGGCCCAGCGTGTGTCCTGTGGAGTGTGTAGGGTCATGGAGGATCTGGGTCAATCCATGGTTGCTCATACTGTCGAAAGAGGTGAGAGGTGATTTTGTTTTTGGGGTCGTCAATGCTGAGATTTATGTTGCTTTTAACTGACTTGAGTGTATCCTTCCACTGCTGACTTAATGGAACTACATTTTTTGTTTTTAGTAGTTGTTTAGCACTCCATGGGAGTACGTGTTGCTCTTTAGAGCACTGTCACTCTTCTTTACTTCCCATCCCACCCCATATTCATTCCCAATGCTCCTCAGTGGTGTGTCAGGCACCAAATGTTGGCCTAAGTGATTCCCTGGAAGTTGTCACTATGTGTTCCACTTCCATCCACCCTCCCGGATTCTTCTCCAAGGCACACCAGAAACCACATGGCGTCATTGGTTGTGTCATGAATATTGCCCCGCTGCACTATTCTCAACGGAGATAGGCACTATTGGTTGTGCCAGTGTCAGAGGCTTTTAAACTCTGATGAAATTGGTAAAGCCAATGTATAGAAAACAATTAAAACATTGTTTTCAATGCTTTCAAGATAGCTGCTGCATTGCATGATGCAATGTGTGTTGCTTCGTCACAGCAACACATGCGGCACATGTGACAAAGCAACATGCTGCGTCACGCTATGAGGCAGCTGACTAACTCACCTATTACTTTTCTTTCCTGCTCACTCATGATCCTCCAGCTTATGTTGTAGATACCATTTTCATGAATTATTGAAACCAAATCTTTCTCTTATTCGTTATTCAACTAAACAGCTGAAATGACACTTTCCCTCCAAAAATAGGAGCTCTCCACACCTTTACGATAATTCTTAAAGTGTGCAGAATGTTTTTTGTGGGAAAACGGTCCATTTTTCCCTGTGTTTTTCTATTTTGATTGCAAACCTGTTCATGTCTGTGGTGAACTGCAATAAATAAGATGGATGCACACACATTTTGACAGGCTTTGAGCCAATAACGAGGCTGATCATTTTTAAACCTCTGATTTTTATACTAATCAAAGTCAAGAACATTTTGTCAATCTAAAGAATTTCCTGAGGAACTCACATTTCTGCCTTGAATGCAATGGCTGCCTCTATAACACCCACACAGAAAAATCCATGAAAAAATAAAAATAAAGGGGAGTTATGCTGACAGATTGAATAGACCTTTCCGTAGGTAAACCTTGATTGTAGGGCAGACCTGCGGATTCATCTCGCCACGCAAACCGACCACTGGGGTTGCAGCCTCATCACTTTCCCCAGCATGGCTGAGCCCTGCTTGACTTCCACGGGAGCCAATTATTACACCGTTATGTACCCTCCAAATCTCTCCAAATATGCCTCCAAAACCCTTAAACACGCCATCCTGAAAAGTTGAACAGAGACGCTGATATCTGACCATCGGCTCTGCGTAAACCAGGGCACTGTCATCAACGACCTCATCTTCCATTCCAGGAAAATGTCTCGCTGGCGCAATGCCTTCTCGAGCTTCCTCAAAGTACAAGAAAAAGGAACACCTCTCACGGAAAAAAACTCACAATCACTCCGTCTGCAAATCTGCGTGCAGATCTTACCATCACCTTATACAATAGCGGTACTATGATGATTCAAGAGCCTCCCAAAAACCTCATCAAATTTGTGGACCTCTTCACCCTCCTTAAAAAACATGTTCACAACCCATATCAGCCCATGCTCTTGCCGCTCCTCCTCGCACCCACTCCGCCAAGTATACCTTGCCTCTCACCAACCACTCCTGCCTGTGACCTCATCATTGGGCGACCCGGCCCTGTCACCCACGCATGCCATCCACTGCGCGCCCTTACCACTGAACCTAGACCTCCTAGTGATAACCCGCTCCGTCGAACTCTGAAATTCCCCCTAGAGCCCACCTCACATGTCAACCCAGCCCAGCCCAGCCATCACGATTCCAGCATATGCCACCAGAAGCGTCCCTAAACCCTTAACCTCCTGCTACCCGCCTACTGTAACCCCCGCTAGAGTTCACAACACTGGTATGGAAATGCCCATTTTGGCCCAGAACTCTGGTCGAGCCAGCCCCTCCCATAGGGATGCGGATCAACCTAGCCCCCCTCACTCCATCCGAATAGCTTGCCTCCTACCAGCCCTCAGCCCGCCTGAACCCACCTCTAGGCTACCTGCACATACCATCAGACCCGCTCCTTGGCAACTGGCCCCCGGCCTACCAGAACATACCTCTCTTAGAGATATTGATGTTCTCCACCGCAGATCCTGTGAGTCAACACTGAGCATCCACAAATCGATTCTGGACCTAAAGCACCTCCTTCACATCACTGAACTCTCCTTCTCTAATCTATGGCTCTCACAGAATGCGACCCACATCCCCCTCACGATGCCCCGCCTTCGCCCTCTACCACTATCCCTGAGACACTTGCCCCCTCGAAAGCAACCCTGCCACCTCTCTGAGGAGGAAATTCTTGCTCTCCTCCAACCCTACAAACCCACCCCTGGCCCGATTAATCCCTCAGAACTCATGGAGGAAGAAGTGGCTGACCTTCTCAGTAGCTACAACTCGACCCGACAACCCCATGCCCCTTAGACCTGAGGGGAGAACACCCAATCTGCACGGTTGCAACCAACCCTAACAGATCTGCTACCCTCCGCATCAGAGGGGTGGTCAATAGCAACCTAGCTAAAGTTCCCACCTCCGCTTCTACCTTCGACACCCACTCCTACCCCTCCCTAGCCAGCCTCCTAACAAACTGCCAGTCACCTGTAAAGCATGCATCTGATGTCGTCACCTCCTCCTGAGTCATAAATCTGACCTAGCGATCTTGACTGAATCTTGGCTCAAGGATTCCTCATCGCCCTACCTTGACCCGCCCAACTATACCATCGTAAGGATGGACCGGCCCTCAAAGAAAAAAGGGGGTGGCATTGCCTCTATCTACCAAGCCAACCTCCTTGTTACGGAACTGCCGGAGGACCCCACGGACTCCTCAAATTCCTCGCACTCGCCATCTCCAACAACACCTCACAGCTGTGCAAACTTCACATCTTTTACCACCCCCCTGGCAAGAACGACACCTTTACGGACCTCCTTATGGAAATCATCACAGCCAAGGTGTCCGCAAACTCTAACGACATTTTCCTTGGCAATTTTAACTTGCATTGGCACGATCCTATGGACCCTCAGGTCAATGCCATCAGAGACTTCTTGGCTGATCAAGCCCTTACCCAAGCCTGCTCCCTCCCTACTCATTCAAAAGGTGCCACCCTAGACTGGATCATTGCTAAGGAATCAGCCGTCAAACTTATCTCCATTGATCCTTGTGAATGGTCTGATCACCACGCCATCACCTTCCTCTTGCCCAGCACCCACAAATCATGGACACCTCAACCTGTTATTCCCAAACGATGGGTTAGGACACCAAGAACCTCGATCACGAGAAACTGGCAGCGCGTTGGGAGTCTGACCCCCACCCTCCCCCCCCGCCCCCCCCCCCCTGCACACACACAGTGCACATCGGTCGCCAACCTGGCAGACTACTACTCCTCCACCATATCCGACATTCTCGATGACCTGGCACCTCTAAAATGAAAAAGAACCCAGATCAAAGACAGAAATCCCTGGTTCAGGGGATCCCTCAACAAGGAGAGGAGATCCCTTCGACAGACGGAACAAATATGGAAACAACACCCATCTGCAGCACATCTAAAACTTCTTAGACGGGCCAGAAATGCCTACAATAAGAAAATCCTTAACAATAAAAAAGAATTTTTCAGAACTGAACTGGAGAACGCCAAAAATCGACCTCGCAAGTTGTTCGACTTGGTCAAACACCAATCCAATAAAGTAGCGAAAACCACCAAAGAAACACCTAAACCCCTAATATCAAGTGAGGAATTCTCTTCCTTCTTCTGTGACAAAATCTCTGCCCTAGGAAATTAACTTAAATCCACAACCCACCACCAAAATCAAAATCATCCAGCTCCACCTCTTCTCTCTGTATTGTCCTCCCAAACCTGAACCAAAAACCTAACGCAGTGGTCCAAATTTAAAATCTATGATGATCACTCTATCTCAAGAATTCTTGCCTCCTTAAAACCGAAAATCACTTTAATGATCCTCTCCCCTCTAACTGCCTTGCTGCTGCCTCTCAGGCTATCAACCCTTCCTGGACCGCAATAATCAACACCTCCCTCCTACATGGCTCAATTCCTGATTCGCTCAAGGCTGGCCAAGTTGTCCCCATCCTAAAACAAAACACGCTGGACCCTGCCTTCGCTGAGAACTATAGACCCATATCCAACATCCCACTCCTTGCCAAAGTTCTGGAAAAATGTGTGCAACAGCAGCTAAGCCTACACATCAACAACTTTCACCAGCTAAATGACTTCCAATCAGGTTTCAGACCTGGACTTAGCACGGAAACCACCCTCCTCCACATTGTGGATGATGCCCTCCAAGCCCTAGACCTAGGCAAAACCGGTCTCCTAATCCTTCTAGATCTTTCCTCCGCCTTTGATACGGTGAACCACGAAATTCTCTTAGAACGTCTCAAATTCAGGATGGGATTGGATGGCACCGTCCTTGAATGGTTTAGATCCTTCCTTCAAAACCGCTCACAGAGAGTCCTCATCAACGGTGATCTATCTGCCCCCTCTCCGGTTTCTGTTGGAGTCCCCCAAGGATCAACCCTCTACCCCACCCTCTTCAACCTTTACCTTGAACTTCTCACTGAGGTGCTTTGTTCCACCAACATCTCCTACCTTATGTACGCCGACGATACACAGGTCTACATAAAAATCTTTTTCCCTGAGGACATTCTCTCCCTAAACAGTCCATTGGCTCACTGCCAACCAGCTTAAACTCAACACAAATAAAACTCAATTTCTTCTGATCTCCCCACCCAAACCAAATCCAGACATCCAGGAATGGATCAAGACCATCACAGCACTAAACTGCCCTCCTACCATTGCTGACTCCGCAAAATCTCTTGGAATAACCCTTGACGGCAGCCTGAATATGCAAGGCCATATAAACTCGTTGGCCAAACTGCTAGATTCCACCTGAGCTACCTATGAAACCTAAAACCCTTCCTCGAGGCGTCCGATCTTAAAACGGCAACCCAGGCCGTAGTCATTTCCACAATTGAATATGGATGCTCTCCTCTTGCAGGGCTACCCAAGAACTCTCTGGCCCCACTGAAAGCCTGCCTCAACACCGCCGCCAGACTCCTAATGGGCTCAAGAAAATGTGATCACATGTCTCCCCACCTCAAAGCTCTGATATGGCTTCCCTTAGAGGCCAGAATACAATTTAAACTGGCCTGTATTACTCACAAAGCTCTGTACTCAAATTCCCCTACATTTCTCGCCCAAAAACTCGTGATATCCGGAGGAGCCAGAAACTCGCGATCTGCCAAAGACTTGCTGTTGCAACCAGCACGCTTCCGGAAGAAAAAAACCTACAATGAGGCCTTCTCTGGGGCCGCACGAAGAATCTGGAACTCTCTCTCACCCTCCATCAGAAGACTTCCGTTCTTGTCACACTTTAAGAAGGAGACCAAAACATTGTTAATGGGAAAATAATTCATCTATTGATTACTTTTCAATCACCTCATCGACTTGTTCCACCCTCCACCTCCGCATTATCCACGGCCTCCACTGATGATACATTTTTCTGCACTCCTATGCATCCCCCCAAGAGCTGAGACTGCGTGTATATTATACAAAAAACTACCGTGGATTAGGGGTCTAGAAGGAACTATTTATAGACCATAGGGTGTGTGTTCCTAATTATAATGTCAATACCATAGAATACACCAATGGTCTCCTATATGTGTTGATTCGCAACAAGGTATGCCTCTCTCAAAATAATAATCCAAAAACAAGGAACCTCTCTGGGGAAGACATCCCTTAAGGATAAGAACCCTCACTCACCCAAGGGTGACAAGCTTCATCATATGGGTCTTCCTTACCAGTGATGAAAACCTGGTCAAACACTGGGAGCTACTACTTCGGTGTTTAAGGAAGGAGCTCAGAGATGTTTTTGAAGGATGGCTAACCCATCCGTGAGAGGATGAATGTAGTGAGGTGTGCAGCGCTGTGTTCAAAAAGGTGTGGGTGACTTTAAAACTGACTAGGTAGAATCACTATATAACTTTATTGTCGTGTTCTACTTGACAGGGTTAAAATACAGAAAAACAGCACAGTGGTATGGATATAGAACCACTGGTACTACATGGTCAACATGTTTCAGCCTTTTGATCTATAATAAGTATCAGTAGCTTTCTTCAGGACCAGATCTAACAAGTGGGTGCTGCTGCAATACAGTGAAACCAAAATTAATAAAATATATTTATACACCACCGGTATTCCTGCGTTTTCCTTTTTCTGTCAGGTTATACCCAGGTATCTATATGTACAGAAAAAAAGGGGGGGAAAAAAGGAGAGAAGAGACATATATACAAGTTGCTAAATTATCACATAAATCAAACTGCATGCTCAGTGCTTAAGTCACTGTGTTGCAAAAAGGTGCTATATGGTCACTGGAAACATGGACTTACCCTCAAATGTAGGATAGTCCTGCCTCACCTCTACCTGACAGGCTGCTCTGGAGGGAGGCCCCGCTCTGTAGAGAGTAATAATTAAGTGTCTATGATGAGTACACTTATTATCCATTCTTAGTAAACCAAAAAACTGTAGCAAACGGGCAGAGAAACCTCATAGTAGTAGCACTATTTTCCCCTCCATTGATGTGACAAGAGAAAGTAGTTTACAAAATTCTAAATTTACAAGCTAAACTTTATAATACCAATGAGAGATAAGAAAAGTGTCCTAGTTCCTATCAGAACAGCCATAGACTCACCTCTCCGTCGGTACCTCGTCGCCTGCAAGAGCTCGCCCCGGGAGGTACCGACTGGATGGTGGGCTGTTGTTTTTATAGCAAACGGATATGCGGTACAGCTGTGCGTGGGCTCTCTGGGGCCTGGTGCATGAGTAGACTACGCTGGCGCCTGAAAAATCCCCTGCGCATGCGTTAGAGAGACGCCGTCTTAGGGGCCGCGCGTGTGCACGGAAACAATCCCCTGAAGCGCAAAACTACCTGCGCTAGAGATCAGTGTCTCACCAATGCCCCTGCGCGTGGGAAACACTACCCTATCACACATGCGCACCAGCGATATCTCTTTACACGAAAAAAAGTCGATGAAAAATACGATATTTCCTGACTACCTTGCTATCAAAGTATCATCCCATTTAACCTTTGTCATGCGTTTGCACAGTGGGGACCCTGGTAATAGGGGGAACCCAACTTCATTTGTAGATGTTATGCTTACGTGACTATGATGTTAGTCAATGACACACACTCATAATTAATACCTATTGGCTTCAGTGGTTGTATGTTCGACAGTACGCTCCATATGGTGTATGTGGCCACACTGTTAGTCCTCAATAGTGCATAATAGTGCGCATTGGTTGTTTTTAATTTTTACTGCTAGTACAAGAGCAGATATATAAAACCCATGTACATTCTAATTTCTCTTTGATAAGCTCCCAATCATCCCCGGTTAGCAGGATTATTGCTTAAATATTAGATGTAATGAATGCATATCTCATCGAATATACATTAGAGGGATGTCCAGGGGATATCATTGTTAAGGCCCACCTCATTTGTCTTGAGTTTGTACACCCATTGTTGTTCTTTACGAAAGAGAAAGTGTGTGGGGTCTGTCAAGTGTGGTGGGATCCAAGGTTTTTCCAAAACCACCCAGTGTAAATCCGTGTCCACATGTCCATTTTCAATGAAATGATTGGTCAATTTAGTAGACCGTTTGCCACAACGTATCGTACTCTTATGTTCCTGTATACGGGTCTTAACTTTTCTAGTGGTCATACCCACATAACGTAATTGACAGGGACACCATATCAAGTAAATTAGATGATCACTATTGCAGTTTGTGTGCTTGACCATTTTCCACGGACGGGAGGTTCCTATATCAATTTCAAGTGTTTTTTCAGTTTGTGCACAAACTGTGCATGTCCCGCATGGGAAGTGGCCCACTACTTTAGGCATGTTCCATAACATCAGTTGTGGATCTGCATTCTTGGTCTTGTGTGGGCGGGTATGGACCAACTTGTCCTTAAGGTTAGCACTGCGTTTAAACGCAAACAGTGGCCTTGGTAGGGAGTTGTTCGTCAAATTCAGTACCCCCCAATGTTTATTGATGCTCTTTTTAACAGAGTATGAGAAGCTAGAGAACGTGTTAACGAATGTTAGTCTCTCATCCTTTTCTTTGGGTGTGCTTCTCTCTAACAGTGCTTCTCTGTTATTATTCGCTGCCCTCTTTTTTGATTTCCGAATCAAGTGGACAGGGTAGTTCTTCTCTTTCAGATCAAGGGACAGTTTTTTGGCATGTTCTTCGTATTTGGCAAGTTGCGTACAATTACGTCTTATCCGTAAAAATTGCCCAAACGGCAAATTTTCCCGGAGAGCTCGTGGATGATAGCTTTGGAAGGGCAACAAGGAATTGCATGAGGTAGATTTTTTGTACAATTCTGTCTCTAGGGTGCCGTTATTGGGTTTGATTGACAGATCCAGAAATGGCAAACTAGTTCTAGAAAATTCGAGGGTGAACCGTAGAAAGTCGTCCTGTTGGTTCGGCCACTCATGGAACAGTCTTAAAGTCTCTAGATCTCCTCGCCAAATGACAAAGATATCATCTATGTACCTTTTCCAGGTACATAGATAGTCAAAAAAAAGGATTGCTCGATGTTAGTATGGTCTCTTTTTCTACTTTATGGACATATAGATTTGCCAAGCTTGGGGCACACACACTCCCCATACATGTACCTGAGATCTGGAGGTACAGTTGGTCCTCAAATTTGAAGAAATTTTCTTTGAGTACTTTTCTCGCACAGAACATGACAAAATCTATCGGGGTAATACTTTCCCAATTTAGTTTTTCAAGCATCATCTTGATTGTGGCTAGTGTCTCGTCCTGCGGAATACAGGTATATAATGATTCTACGTCAAAGGACACTAGCCAATCTTTTTCAGGATCAAATGACAGTCCCTGAATTTCCGTCAAGAGATGCTTGGTGTCTTGGACAAAGGTGGGCATCTGCGTGACAATTGGACGTAGAAAAGTGTCTACAAAAGTCGATAGGGGCTCAAGGAGTGAGCCGATCCCTGACACGATCGGTCTCCCTGGTGGTGGTCTGATCACTTTATGTATCTTAGGAAGAACATAGAAATAGGGTGTGATCGGGGTGGTCACTACCAGATACATTGCTTTGTGTTCCGTGATCCATTTATTTTCCTTCGCCTCTTGTACTTTGCTACTGATTTCCTTCATTAGTCGCTTGGTGGGGTCCATTTGTAGTTTCTTGTAGGATTTCTTGTCATTCAGTTGCCGTAGGCATTCATCTCTATAGGTCTCTTTGTTCAAGATCACTATCGCTCCCCCTTTGTCAGCGGGTTTGATGACTAAATTGGGGTTGTTAGCAAGATTCTCTAGAGATAGCTTTTCCATTCGTGTCAGATTTTGATATTGGATCCCCTGGTTGTTTGTAGTGTTTTCAAAATCATGAAGAACAGCTTCTTCAAAGGCAATGATACGTGCCGGTATCATATGCGTTGGGGGATTAAAAGTAGATTTTGGACGTAGTCCTGTGTTGGCCTTTTTTGTCACTCCTTGTTCTTTATCCTTAAAGAATGCATTGAGACGAATTTTCCTGAAAAATGCTGCCAACTCTCGGCGTGTTTGGAATGCATCTCCTTTATAAGTAGGCACAAATCCAAGTCCTTTACTTAAGACTTGTAATTCAAGCTCAGTAGGTATGTAGGTGCTGAGATTGACAACTACTTGCTTGTGCCGCTCGTCGTCGCTGTTCCTGGGGTTTGGTTCGTCATTGTTGTTGCTACCGGTGAGTTCCAATTCACTCGTGTTTTTGGACCTCTTCTTCTGCCCCTTTGGTTGAATGGGCCAAACCCTAAAAAAGGTTGTTGAGGCATCATTTGATTATATGTTGGGTATGGAAAAAACTGATTTTGCATTTGATTGCCTGGTGGGAAACCAAAGGGTGTGGGTTGCCACCAGGGATCAAAGCCCTGTCCAAACTGATTACCCCTCCTAAAACCTCTTCCTCTACCACGACGATTCAGTGGTCTATTGGTCTGGCCCCCATAACTGGCATTGTCACCCATTCTGGAGTCATCATCACTTGATGAAGTAGAGTAATTTGAACCATATCTCCCACCTCTCCGGTTCGTTTGTGGTTGGACATAATCATCGCTGGTGTATGGGTATATTTTATCCATAGCGAATTTATCCAAATCCTTCTTGAATTTGGCAATCTTAGTGGCTATAATGGAATCCTTTAGATCAGTGGTGTTTTTGTTGATATCTTCAACTTGTTTTTTGAAGGACTCCTCTGCTTGTTTTTTGTCAGATTGTTTTTTATATACAAGACTCACAATCGCTTGCTTGATACTTGCTTCTAATGTTTGAATCTCAACCATGATTACGTCGGCTGCTTTCTTAGCCGTTGTGATTATCAAAATTAACCAGTCTCTCGTGCGTGTATATTATACCTACCTGCTTTAATTTTTAATTGCTTTAATTTTTATCCCATATGTAGCTTGGACCTTAGACGGTGTGCACCTCCTGTATAATGCAGCCTCCTTGTATATTTTATCTACCTGCTTTAATTTGATCCCACATGTAGCTTGGACTTTAGACTGCGTGCTCCTCCCGTACAATGTATCCCTATCTCTCCAAATTTGATCCCTCCCATCCTTATGCTTTGTATTCCTCCCCCTCAATCCTGTAAAGCGCTCTGATACCCACACAGGTCTGGTTCGCGCTCTATAAAACTATAAAATAAATAAATAAATAAAATAAACAATTCAAACATTAACTGTTGCTCCCAACTCACATAACTCTGTCACAACTCACATTGCACTGTCTCTTCAAGACATGTTGTATATAAATTGTGGGCTTTAGCTTGCCCATAGGCTTCCAATTGGCAGACTCCATCAACGCTTTCATGTTATTTCTCCCCATTTGTCCATGGCGTGCATGCGTCAAGCCTCTTCCTGTGTTTAGCCCTCCCAGAGTATGGACCAATTACTATATCAATCCACTGGTCTCACTTCAGCATCTGTTATAGGAACTACTATTTTCTTTGTCGAAGAGCAGTTCACACAAGGGCTCATGTTTCGCTCGGAGCTCCTCTGAAAATAGGTCTATAAATCTCGTTCTTATCTCCTCACATTTGCTGTGTATTCAAAGACTGAGAGCAAATGTCAGACACTGTTTTCTGAGGGCACTTGTTCACTTTTCTCTTTAAATGCCCCTCTGACTCATCTCTCATCTTACGTCACAGGGACATGAAAAGGTACAGTCAGAGCAGCGTAGCTGTGGACGGCCATTTAATTATTAAAATTTCTCTTACAATGAAATTCAAGCCATGGGGTGAACACAGTAAAATAAATTATGATATGGCTGTGGATATATCAAAAGTTTTTTTTATTTTGATGTAAAAAAAAATGCGTAAAAAACCCGAAATCAAGCTACTTTCTTCTAAAACAAATGCTTACTATTTTCAAATAAAATAACCTACACTTTAAAGTGTACGTCAATTATATGTTTGGTGAACTTGAATATTTGTGAATGATACTCTCACACGTGCTGTCTCCTACTCCTCCCGCCAGGCCTTCTTCATAGGTGCTAAGTCCCACCCACTACCTTACTTGCAATTTCTATTTATTTTAAACCAGGTCTCTGCAGAGAAAAGACCAAAGTGTCCGGTCAAAGAAGTCATGTTTCCGCACCCCCTGTGTGCTTGCCACTGGCTGAGGGATGCTTGTTGTCTGATGTCACGACCAACCGGAAAGGAGAAGAGAGAGATGGGAAATCTAACAGCTGGCTTTCACTTTTTCTTTGGACGTGCAATATCGTCAGCAGAGTGCTTTCAGGAAAGGATGCACATGGCCAGAAAATTCAAATGTTAGGTCGATCTTTAAAGCAAGTAGAATGACACAATATAATTTCGGGTTGTGTTCTGTCCATTGTGTCTGTTGAAAGGCGTGAAGAGTTAATTCGCTTAATCCATCTCTGTTGGAAATGCTCTTTATGTCTGTTCAAATAATTCTTGCAAAAGGGCACGGTCTGAAAGTGAGTTTTTCCTTCCTGGAGGTGAGGTCATGGTTGCCAGGTTCTACACTGAGAGGAAAGGGTCCTTAAATGTTTTCCTCAATTTTCACGCATAAAAGCTCTTTCAAATATGTACGTTCAGAATACAGTGGTGTGCTCTCGCCCAAATATTTTATTTCAACAAAACATTTTAATTAATTACCACGCATAAAAACTCTTTTAAATATGTGAGTTCAGAATACAGCGGAGTGTGCTCTTGACCAAATTTTTATTTTGTCAAATCTTTTATCTTCATTGTTGCACATGACTTTTTTCTACATTACCACTCGTGTAAGCGCTTTCAAATATGTGAGTTCAGAAAACAGCACAGACTGGGTCATAGCGCTTTTTCTATAAAAAACAGATATGCTGAACAGCAGCTGTGCGGCCATTCAACATGGCTAAAAGACATTGACATTAGCTACGCCATTAGCTCTCAGATTGCTGAGACTGATGAACAAGTTACTTACCTTCGGTAACGATATATCTGTAAGAAACATAGGTTAGTTATAGATTCCTTACCTTAGAATTACCCCCCCGGTGTCAGACAGGATCCGGAAAGTTTTTTATCAGCAGTACCCCTGCGTGTGGTCGCTGGGATGACGTCCCGGTAGCTACATAGACGACACCCGTGCGCACTGTCAGTTCTGTACACGACTTTCAACGCCAGAAGTGCAGAGCCATGCAAGCCACTGACCACTGGTGCACAAAACTAGGGCCCTGAAAGGATGTTCTTAACCCTAGAAGTCAGTTCGCAGAATAGGGAGGATGGGTGAGACGGTAAGGAATCTATAACTAACCTATGTTTCTTACAGATAAATTGTTACCGAAGGTAAATAACTTATTCATCTGGAAAAAATTGTTAGTTATAGATTCCTTACCTTAGAATAGATACCCCAGCAATACCAACCCCGGAGGTGGGTCTGTGAAAAAAGTTCACACCAGAAAGTCCTGGAGAACAGAACGGCCAAAGAAGCTATCTATCCAGACTTGGCAGTCCAGGCAGTAGTGTCTTGTGAATGTATGCAGTGATTCCCACATAGCTGCCTGACAGATGTCATTGAGGGGGACTACACATCCCAAAGCAGTGGTAGCTGCCGTCGCCCTGGTGGAATCCAATGTTATCCTTTGGAAGAGGCAGGCTTCACAGCAGTGAAATATGAATTTGTGAATTTTTTGCTCCCAGGACATGCACAACTTAAAAGTATATGTCCAACGTTTTAAATACACTGAACCCAGTCCTATCGGTTAGTTAGCGCCTACCTTAGAGGTTACATATGTATTAAAAAGGAAAATTTACGCTTGGCAAAGGGGCCATTTTGGCAAGTCGAAATGGCAGTTTAAAACTGCATGTTAACCAAAGGTATGTAGTTCCTCTCGTAGTGATGCTCAGTAGCAAAGGTAGGCCAAGCTCATCTTTGTTAGTAGATCACTAACTTGAAGGGGTTTGGTGTAGGAAAGAGAGTGTGGGAATTCTTTCTTTCGGAACTAGGGTCCTCACACACCCAGCAAGCTAGGTGTTATGCTTCATCATATGGACCTTCTCCTCGTTGGGTCAGTGCTGCAATACCCAACAGGCAACCATGAAGGGGTTCTTTACCGGAGATCTTTTGTTCCTTTCCGTATGATGCAGTGTGGGTGTGTGGGCTGAAATGTGTAGATATTGTGTAAGGGAAATTTAAAAGAAGTGGAATAGTCCAAATAAATCTTTTATTCTGATTGGCTATCCACCTCGTTAAAATATATTGAGTGGCAGCCTATCTAACTCGAAGGTTTAGTTTAGGCAATGCTCAACTCTCCAGGTCAACATGTTTCATGCCTGTTGGTCAGATTGATCTGTGGCAATTCTTCAGGGCCTACTTAGTGAATCTATCTACACAGCACGGTGGGGTCTAAGTACTACCTACCACGTGATCATACTACGAGTCAGATAATCTGTAGTATATTCCAATGACCTCTCTAGGGTGAGGGAGTCACTCCAGTCAGTGTCTGGCGGAGTATGAGGACTCCGGTGCCTGCGAGAGAGGGTAGGTGACTCTGGACATCATGACTAACGGATTGGACACCATGTTACAGGTGTCCTCATACTCCGCAGGACACTGACTGGAGTGACTCCCTCACCCTAGAGAGGTCATTGGAAGATACTACAGATTTCTTGTCTCATAGTATGAACAAGTGGTAGGTAGTACTTAGACCCCACCGCACTGTGTAGATAGATTCTAGATTAGTAGAATTTACATTACTGGCCCTGGTATACGATATACCACTTTACTAGGGAAATTAAATATGTCAGTCAGGTGTGAGTCGATTATACCATGTTTTAGAGAATGAGCACAAGCACTTTAGCACTGGTTAGCAGTGTTAAAGTGCACAGAGTCCTAAGGTCAACAAAAACAAATTTAGAAAAATAGGAGGGGTGAAGAAGGCAAAATGTTTGGGGTGACCCTACAGGGAGGGCCAAGTCCAACACTATGCATTCAATGCAGCCAGAAAATTACATTTGGGAGAAGCCCCCTAAATAGGTTCTGAAACCTTAGATAGTGGATCCACATCACCAGTATGGAAAATGAGTACAAAGAGGCAAGCTTAACTACCACACTTTGTTCCATTTCCAAATGCTTCTTGACCACCAAAAGGAGTGTTCTACAGAGTTATCGAATAATTGTTGTGAGACTAGAGCTGGTGTCTGCATGACAGTCAGTCTCTCAGAGGTGAGGGCACCTGAAGTCGGCAGCTTGCATAAAAAGCTGTGGGTCTTCTTAGTGCCTGGAAGTCTGCCTGCTGACCTGCGAGAGATGCCAGTCTCTTGCAAGCGCCAGGATGCTTCTTCTAAAGCAAAAATGTTGCTCTATAAATATCTCTTACTTCATTCTTTCATCCTGAGAAAAGAAAGGCGAGTGCCTTACCCTGTGGGAGGAGAGCCTATCCAGGAGGAAAAGCCCACCTTTGCCTCATGTGTGTGAGATACCATGAGAGAACAATTCAGAATTGCCCTGTGCCCAAAAAAATCATCTGATTCACCCCCAAGCAAAATTCTAGAGGTGAAATGCATGTATAAGTGTAATTGCATGTCACAGTACCAACCGCCACTTCTACAATTAGAGGACTGGTGCACTAGTGGACATGTGTGGCATAACCAAAAGGGACTAAATCAATCAAATCAAATAGTCTTTATTCGGTTTTCATTTTATTCGAAAAAAACCATAAAAGTACAAAATTCCACATGGTTCCATTTAAAAACGATTAAAACAAAAGTTATACATTATATGCTTTAAAAGTATCACAAACGTTGATTAATTAAGATTCGGGCGATGATTTACACAGAATTTTAAAAAGCAGGCAATGGATTTAGCATATAGTTCATTCTCTAGCATCTGAGCAGATAGAAATGCTGGACGACAAGATCGGAGTCCTAGTTGTCTTAATAGTGGAAGAATCCATCGTCTACGTGGAGCCTCGTAAAATTTACAGAACAGAAAGACGTGGATTGTGGAGAGTTATCATCACATGGACATGGTGGCAGAATCTTTGACCAATCGTTCTGCTTAGGGAACGAAAGCAACCTGTGGAATATAGTAAATCTGAATCGAGTAAGCAAACATTTCTCGAATTGAGTTAGCTTATACTTCAGATATGGCTGGATCAAGAAGGTGATTTGAATGGTCAGCAGGTGTTGGACTGACCTCTTTCCTATTTCTTGCGCCAGTCGAAGATCACCCAGATGGAGAAGAGAGATCCTTTTTAACTCTCTTCTAGGTATTTCAGAGATAGTAGCTGGGTGGGTAAAATATCTCTTCAGGCCTAGGTCGTTAAAAAAGGACTTTACGTAGGCTAACCATCTGATCTTTTGGCTGTTATCAAGTAGCATACATTCCCCTATTAGGGAACGGGTTAGCTCACATTGTTCAGTGGTCCAGATTCGCCGCCACAGCATTATGGGCTGGATCTTGATAATATCTTCTATATGGTCCAGTCCTAGTTCCAGGTGGCAGCCATATGTCGTCGTGCTTTGGGGGACTGAGAGGAGGTATCTGATAAATGAATTCTCTACCTTCTGTAATGCTTTGACGTTTGAAAACCCCCATAACCCTGAACCATAGCTTGCAACACTGGTGCATTTTGACTGGTATATTTTCAGCATCTCTTCTGGCGATCTTTTGCCTAGTTTTGTGCGAAAGCCACCAGTGCTTTCGTAGTCCTTAAAAAAGATAGCTTCCTGGCTTGAATTGCCTTTACCCAGTTTATCTTGTTGTCTATAAGGATCCCTAAGTACGGGTAATAAGTTGTAGTATCTAGACTAGAGTTGTTGACATATATAGCTTTACTTTTTAATTTAATTGTCCCTGAACCAATATGCATTGTAAATGTTTTTTTAATATTAATTTTAAGATTCAGGGAATCCATGAATTTACAATAGGAGTTCAGCGAGCGTTGTAGCTGTACTGGGGTTCTGGCCATGATAACGGCGTTGTCAGCATATAAGAGAGCTGGTATAGGACGACGCCGTATTGATGGTAGATCTTGGCTCTCTTTGACTATCTCGTGCTCTAACCCGTTAGTGTACAATGTAAATAGGAAGGGGGCCAGGACGCACCCCTGTCTGACCCCCTCCCAATGCTAAATGGCTTAGTCAGCTCGCCCTGAACCCCATACCTTACCCTAGCCGATGCCTCTGAGTAAAGCTCTCTTAGAAAATTCACCAAATGAGGATCTGCCCCCATGTCTAAAATTAATGCCCACAACTTTGAGTGACTAACACAGTTGAAGGCTGCAGTTAGGTCTACATAGACCATGCGCATGGCTCCCCCCTTCGCTGATACGTACTTTCCTATTAGTAGTGCTAGATTCAGAGCCTGGTCGACCGTGCCCAGGCCTTCTCGAAACCCATATTGTAGGTCAGATACTATCCTATTGTCTGAGGCCCAGGTCTGAAGGCGATCTAAAAGGATTCGTCCAATGGTTTTACCAAGGGAATCCAAAAGTGATATGGGCCGATAGCATGCCGGGCTTTGACGGTCGCCCTTTTTAAAAATTGGAACCAAGATGGACGTGGACCATGACTCGACTAGTCCTACATTGATTGCTGCCTCTATTACCTTTGTTAAAATGGGAGACCACAGGTCCAAGTTATATTTAAAAAGGTCTACCGGAACCCCGTCCGGGCCTGGTGCTTTGCCAGATTTTGACATTTTTAGGGCACTAGTGACTTCTTTATGTGTGATTTTTAACTGAAGTGGGTAACTGACTGGTTTTAAGGACTCTGAGGGACTAGTGACCAACAAAGTGGGAAGTCTCCCCTACCCCGAAGGCAACACCTCCCAGGTGCAGGCCCTGAGGCTACATCTCTTGATGGGCAGGGTTCACGTGTCCCGCATGCCAAGCCAGTGCCCTAAGCAGTGCACGAAACAGAGAGAAGTGGGAGCACTGCTGCAAACGAAGATCCCAACAGTATGCTGACACAAACACCAGCCTGCAGATGCCAGGCTGAAAGCTTCAACTAGCTGGTAACAGTCAGGCATCGCCTCCAGAAACTGAAAACCCAAACAAAGCCTGACTGTAATAAGGATTTATCCCCATTAGCAAAACTCTTTTGGGCTAAAGAACTTTATAAACTGATCCACCAGTTGTCAAAGTGCAACCACCTGAGAAACTTGTTCCTCTGCTAATTTTGTCTAAACTCAACTTATGGGACTGGGCCAGCCTAGTCTCCGTGGGGTACTGTTCTGTTGAGAGGAGGGCACCGAAGCGGGTGCAGAATGTCATTGTAAGCACAGGGGTGCAATCATTTAAACAAAACTGATATCTATCTAATTGTGTGGAATTTCCACAGTGATATTTAAATCGCTTTCATTTATAAAAAAGACCAGCACAGTTCAAAGAGCAATTTATTGGGTCAGGTGGTTGACTGTTGAATTTGGAGTATTTGCCCTTCCTCCCTGAGTAGCCTTTAAATGTTCACTACCATGAGATACATGTACTTGCCCTAGTTTGCAAAGCCAAACTAGGATAAGTCCCATTGGCATCACAGTTGGGACACAGCATTCAGACTGCCCTGTTTCCCCCCCAAATAGGGTAATAATAGAAACTACATTCATTCATCACAAAAGGCGTGCAAGCCCTTTAACATGGAATTGTGCACGCTACCAGTCAGGATTCATGTGCCGGCAGCACACTAAATTAAACTTGGAGCTACAGGGGGGATCTAAAAAAGGGTGACGGCTCAAACCAGACCTCCAACATGCTCATTGATGCTGCTGCACAGACCTGCTGTGATGCTCCAACAGAAATTGGACTAGAAGTTCCACCCTCCCTAGAACTTCCATTGTGTCCTTACCCTCTTGCAAAGAGTGAAATAATACTTGAAAATCTAGGAAAAGACTATTTTTCCAAATCTTTCAAGCCCATGGTCTTTACTCCTTCATGGAATGGTAGAACATCAGCCTACGGGGACCTTGTTTTGCGCCTTTTGGGCACTCATCCAGGTCTTCCTCTGAATCCTGCCTGTTTTTCTCATACGTGTCCATCAAAGCTGTGTTTACCACGTCCTTGATCAGAAACCCTACTCTGACCTTGTAATAGAAACCACCTAATCTAGCTCCTATTAGTGCCTGGTTCCTGTTGAGTGTGCTTTTCTTAGGCTCAATAGAATCAACCAGAACAGAGCCAAGTCTCCACTAGCTGAACACAAACTACCAACTAAGCTCCAGCTAAATGGGTAAACAACTAACAAATGTGGTCACACTAACTCTGTTGAGCATTCATGTCAATTTAGGACAATACCCTTGCCAATTGCTTGATCACCTGTGAGCACTCAAAGAGAGCAACAAGCACAGACCGGGAAAGTTGCCAATACAAGAAAAGACAACACAACTTCTACTGCCAGAATAGTACAGACTTTAACATAAACAAAAGCACGCATGTAGTAGTTCAGTTAGCTCCGTGGAACTGGTATCTAAGCTTCGACTTGCAATGCAATGGACAGTTTCTTTTATACATGTCTTATCGAAAATAGATCGTACCACAGCAAATTAACATCTGCTAAGCAAAACTTTTTCAAAATGTTATACTTTCTACAAAAACAGCTAGTCACTTGTTTAAAAAATACAATCCAGGTGCACGTTATCATTAGCATAGCTGCCATGGTTTCAGATTGCCATGTATGACATTTTCATAATTTCAGTGAAATTATGAGTGACATTTCAGTGACTGAGTGACATTTTCTTGCGATCAAAAATCACACAATGAAGACGAGGGAAACTTCTAATTATCAGAAATTACAGCCATTTGAGCAACAAGAAACTCCAAGAAGTTCTTGAAACTGCTGCAGAGCACCAAAAATGGAAGGGTGCTGAACCTAGTGCTCCCTCCTGTAACCAGTCTTTACTGTAAATGACTGCGTAACCATGATATTAAACAACACAACACTTAGGCCGTAACAACACTACAGTCTCAGAGGCAGCAGGCTGCCTCACACAGTGACCAGAGAATTATGGTAGTATTACTTACTGTTTCTGTGTGACTTCAACCAGACTGTACTACTATCAGTCGAGTCCAGTGACTGTAGCTGCAGCTGGCACTCCACTGGCTGTGGCAGGCACTGTCCTATCTGTGAGCCGAGCGCCGGGGGTGATGGGTCCGCGGCCGCGAGCCCTGAGTCGCGGCACAGTACTGGGGGTCCGTCGGCAGCCGCACGGCACTGCATGCAGCAGTGTGAGTCTTCCCGCACGCAGCGCTGCCATGATGAATGCGAGACTGTCAGTCTCACGTCGAATCGATGCTGCCAGTGCCTGCTGTCCCGGCCGCGCCGGTGGTACAACACCGGGCAGGTAATTTACTGCGCACTCAGCAGGCAGGGCCTTAGCTCTCACACTGTCACAGTCTGACTGGGATGGCCGTCGGCGATGGGACATTGACACCAGCAGAGCTAACTCCAGTCCGTGGAGTTCCCGCCGCTTCTGAGAGACCGACCTCACTTCCTGCTGAGCTTCCTGGGGTCATAACGGGCGCCACAGTCAGTAACGCACAACTCTCAGGGCAGGCCCCGTCCGGGGTCTCGGTAATTGGGCAGCAGGTGAGTAAGTGACTCACTGTGGCACCGCTTGGGCGGGAATGAATGTAGGCAGAGCAGCACAGCCTGGCATGCCCTTGCAGACATTGTAACATTGTAGCAAGCATTGTTGGGCAGTGAGCACTTTCAGTCTCACCTAGAGCAGCACAATCATGTCAATTACTGTCTCCCGAGTCCTGCTGGCAAGTCTGCAGGGAGCGAGCAGCACTGCAGCCTGCGCACATCATGTCAGAGGCACCGGCGCACGCGCGCTAGCACCCTAGCATTACTGTAGCCAGCTTCGGAGCTGTCAGCATAGTGCAGTCTCAGTGGGCAAAAGGCGTGACAATGCATTTCAGTGCGGTGATGCGGAACACCACACTGAAATGCGTTAAGAGTCACGCCTGATGCGTGATACTTGGCAGGACTGCATTAGTTGCACTTCCACATAACTGCTATGCTAATGGTGTCCTTGACTTGTCTCGTACTTGAAGCCTAACTGGATTATTGGTAAATAATAGGTTAATTTCACTGCATGTAAATTGCAAGTCTATCAAAATGTGTGGATGTGCACTGAAGTGTCCTGCTGGACACGTAATGGTGCAGCCCCTCCCTAGGAGCCGCGCTAACATCCACCCCCTCATCCATCCAACACAGGCGTAACCAATCAGGTGACCTAGCCAATAAAAGGGGCCGGGCGCATGTGCCCTGGGCCAATTATGCACCTGTACCCCTAATGTCTCTGTCGTCCTTTATCACAGCATGAATGCCTTGGGCCCACAGCATTACATTGGCGACGAGGGCGGGTGTTCCCACCGTGCCCCAACACCGTTGTCTACCCCGGCTTCCTACCTCCAGCCCAGGATCAGCCTGAGGATGCCCATCTATGCCGTGAAGACAGTGCCGTGTGAGGGAGGGGAGCGCAAGAGCAGCGCCCCCACGTTCCATAAATTCCAGCTCGAGGCACCATACCTACCTGAGAAGAAAGTCCTCACTGAGCCCGGGCTGAGGAGCACTCCAGTAATTACACAGTCCTTCCCAACTGACCCAGGCACCTACAGCAGAAACGACCTAGTGGCATTACACCGGACAGGAGGCCCGCACTCATGCCCAATTTCATAGGGTGGATGTCTGGGCAGAAAATAAGACCACATGGGAGCCATAAGCTCCAACTTATCTCACCCCTTTGCCCATAATAGTTGGGGTAGCCTCCCTCCTCATGCCCTGGGTTGCAGCATGTAGGCACTGAGGCAGTAACCAGAGGATTAAGCAACGCAACCGCAGCCACCATCCCACCCGCCGGACCTACGACGCCACCGAGCTCAACGCCGGCCGGATCCCGGGCTGCTACCGAGCCACCCCGAGGCGCACCCACGGACCTTTCTGCTGCCACTCCTGCAAGTTCACCTGCATCCGAACCTGCACTACACCAGCACCGACCAAGACGAGCACCAGCAGCAGCCACCTGAAGTGCATCCTGCTCAACACCCGCTCCGTCCACAGACACGCCGTCGAGCTCTGGAACCTGCTCGATACCACAGCCCCGGACGTCGCCTTCCTCGCGGAAACCTGGATGAACGCCTCCTCAGCGCCCGACATCGCCATCGCCATACCGGACGACTACAAGATCATCCGGAGGGAACGCGTCAACCAGACAGGGGGAGGCATCTCCATCATCCACAGGAACACCATCCGCATCACGACCATCACCGACGACACCCTTGCGCCCACCGAACACCTGCACTTCCAGATCCACATCAACCCCAAGACCACCCTCAGAGGCACCCTCATCTACAGACCCCCGGGACCACGCACACGATTCAGCGAAGACATCGCCGACTTTATCAGCACGCACGGCCTCCCCTCCGCCGACTACATCCTCCTCGGGGACCTCAACTTCCACCTGGAGAACAACAACGACCGCAACACCACCACCCTGCTGGACAACCTCGCAAACCTCGGACTCAAGCAGCTGGTGACCACCCCCACCCACTACGCTGGACACACACTCGACCCCGTGTTCTCATCCAGCAAGGACATCACCTTCAGCCACGCCACCGGACTCCACTGGACGGACCACAGCTGCGTCCACTTCAGCTTCAGAAGGACCACGATCCACCACCACCAGAAACAGGTTGCACGCAGAAGCTGGAACAAAATCGCGGCCGACCAGCTCGCGACTTCACTGAGCAAGAACCCTCCCACCGGCGCAACGAACCCCAGCCAGGCGGCCACCAACCTCACAAAGTGGATCAGCAACTGCGCAGACGACCTCGCCCCTCTGAGAACCCCGCCTAGCAGACCCGGCAGCAAGAAAGCCCCATGGTTCACCGACAAACTCAAGAGCTCCAAGAGGAACTGCCGAGCCCTCGAGAAAGCCTGGCGCAGAGACCCAACACCGGACAACATGACTGCCCTCAAGCTCGCCACCCGAAAACACCACCAGCTAATTCACGCCACCAAGAAAACTGCATTCAAGGAACGACTGGACAACAACGCACACAATAGCAAGGAACTCTTCAACATCGTCAAAGAGCTCTCCAACCCCAACGCCGGAAACAACATCACCCCTTCACAAGACCTCTGCAACTCCCTCGCCTCCTACTTCTACAACAAGATCGCGGACATACACAACAGCTTCAGCACTCAACCGACGCATGCCACGACCGAACCACCGCCCCCCACCACCATCCATCGCGCCCGGACCCCGATCAGCACCGAAGACACCGTCCGCACGATGAACTCCATCCACTCCGGATCTCCGACCAACCCCTGCCCTCACCACGTCTTCAACAAGGCCGACGCTGTCATCGCACCCCACCTGCGGGACATCATCAACACCTCCTTCGACACCACTACCTTCCCGGAGAGCTGGAAGCACGCCGAACTCAGCGCTCTACTTAAGAAGCCATCAGCCGACCCCACCGACCTCAAGAACTACCGCCCCATCTCGCTGCTCCCGTTTCCTGCAAAAATCATCGAGAAGACCGTCAACAAGCAGCTGGCCGCCTTCCTCGAAACGAACGGATCCCTCGACCTCTCGCAGTCTGGATTCCGGGCCAACCACAGCACCGAGACTGCCCTGATCGCAGCCACCGATGACATCCGGGCACTGCTCGACAACGGAGAAACGGCGGCCCTCATCCTCCTAGACCTCTCCGCGGCCTTCGACACTGTCTGCCACCGCACCCTAGTGCAGCGCCTCAGCAACGTCAGAATCCAGGAGAAGGCACTGGAGTGGATCATCTCCTTCCTCGCCGGAAGGACACAGAGTCCGCCTCCCCCCGTTCAGATCAGAAGCCACCGAAGTCATCTGCGGCGTTCCTCAAGGCTCCTCGCTCAGCCCAACCCTCTTCAACGTCTACATGAGCCCCCTCGCAGCCATCGCTCGCCAACACAACCTCAACATCATCTCTTACGCCGACGACACCCAGCTGATCCTCTCCCTCACCAACGGACTACGGCAGCTCCCTCTACGCCGGTACCACCGCCAAACTCCAGAAGAGACTCCAGCGGATCCAGAACGCCTCAGCACGACTCATCCTGGACATCCCCCGTCGCAGCCACATCTCCGGACACCTGAGAGACCTGCACTGGCTCCCGGTCAACAAGAGAATCACCTTCCGTCTCCTCACCCACGCACACAAAGCCCTACACAACCAAGGCCCAGGATACCTCAACAGCCGCCTCAACTTCTACGCTCCCACACGCCAGCTTCGATCGACCGGCCACGCCCTCGCCGCCGTCCCCCGCTTCCGAAGAGCCACCAGAGGGGGAAGGTCCTTCTCCTACCTGGCCGCCAAGACTTGGAACTCCCTCCCGACCCACCTCCGCCTGACCCATGTCCACCTCGCCTTCAGGAGGCAGCTCAAGACCTGGCTGTTCGAGCAGTAGCGGACCCCCCCCCCCCCTACCCTAGCGCCTTGAGACCCTCCGGGTGAGTAGTGCACTATATAAATGCAGTGATTGATTGACGCACGCCAGAAGACTGACTCCCAGTCTACAACGCTGCACCAAAGTCCACGGCGGGGGAAAAAGAAAGGAAGGATGGGTCTGAAGAGCACTGCGAGGTCCACTGGTGGCTGTCTGCCACCACTTCCTCCCATGGCAACCGTACTATATAGTTGCTCCCCTGCAAGAGGGGGGGAAGAATCACAAGCAACACCATGCTGCCAAGAGCACAGAGAAGCAAAAGTGTACAATCTTTTTTTAACATGGGTGAGATGCACTGTAGGACAGCTGGAGGGCGTGAGTGAGTGTGTGTCTGAGTCTGTGTATGCCAATTTGTTTTTTAAAACAAGCATTTGCAATGCAATAGGTCTCACATTACTGGAAGTTTGAGCTATAGATGTTACTAATAATAATGCAACGTCAATAGCTGGGACGTCAAAATCTATGGAGTTTTAAAATGCCGAAGCAAGTGCAGTTAATTTACTGATCTGGTTACCAACGGTAAGCTTTTCATCAAACCAGATACCAAGACTTTTTACAGGGTGGGCAGATGGAGAGGGACTAGAAGATTCATTGGGCCAAAAGTTATGCCAAAACAATGGGGGGAACTCCCCAAAGAAAAGGATCTCAATGTTGTCTGCATTACATTTCAACTGCTTTGTCACTGAGGTCACAGGACTCTTGAGAAGTGCCAGCTCTAGGGCGGTGCGACCAGTGTTAGCACTGGTTGCTGACTTTGGGTGGCAAGTATATTATGGTTTTAAAAGTGATTGCTGTCTCCAGCAGTTTTTGGCAACAAATGTTAAAATGTTATGATAACTCCGTTGATCAATGTTCTTCCTAGAGAGAGATTGGAGTTTTTTCTAGTGGAAGTTTTGATTCATGGAAAGATTGCGCAGATGGTTAATGTGCCTGCTGCAAAGAACATGTACCTTGCAGATAAAGTGCACATAATGTAAATAGGTCAGTGGGTTACTGCTTTTGTCAGACAGATCTTTAGTTACTTGCAGTTTAGAAGTTAAAATCATAACACAGAACAAACAGTGAGCTATTGTCATCTAAGAGCTGCATGCAAACCAACCGCAAGGTATAAATTAGAGCATTATCGTTCCCCCCCCCCCCCAAGTCTTTGATTATCCTAATGTTGCAAAAAGTGTTTATTTGGATAGAACTCAATTCTGATTATTAAAGAGAACCCCCAACCATGGTATTACATTTTAAATTCTGAGTTTGGGTTTGTCCAGACCAATCACTATTAAACTATACTGCCCACTAGTATGGTTGTCACTTGACTCCTACACCTTTTAGTCCTTTGTCTTACGTAACATTCCCTATACAGTGATTTACACGCATATAATTGATTGTCTCTGTGTTGTGTGCATGTTGTAAAGTGCTCTGAAACCCCACTATGGTATGAGTGGCGCTGTAAATAAAATTAAATGCATCTGAGAGAGAGAGTGTGGTTATGGAGACTTGAGGGGCACTGTTAAAGGGTGGAATTAAGCGAATTTGTGGCGGCGGTGGTAACTGGGGGCAGGACACAAGTGGTAAAAAAAAATTTTTTTAAAAGAAGTGGGGGGACGCTGCCACTGGAAACAACGTCACGACAGGAAGTGACCTCACGAAAGGTGCTGAGCTCCTCCTCCCAGAGAGGCCAAAGACTGAAGTCCAGCTGTTTAGCAGGGGGGATGGTGTCCCCCCTGTAAAATAAGTGGGGGGGACGCCATCCACCCGCGTGGTACCCCGACTCGAGCCCTGATTGGGGCAGCACAAACAATGTTGCAGAGGGCACAACCAGTGCTAAAGTCGACCATGCCCTTGAGGCCATTCCGCCTCACACATTAGTACCTCCATTTGCCTTGTTTCAGCAGTAGTAGCTGCAACTCAACAGGGATAATGCAGGATTTGCACGCTGATTCTCCACCCACAGTTCAACTACTCCACACCCCCTCCCCCCACTTCGACCACCCTGTAAATGGAACACGCATCTTAAATATCCCGACAAAGTCTTCTGCAGATCCTTCTTCAAATTATTTTAAAACGTATCTGTCTTGCGAGATGTCTCTGGGCACTCAGACGGTTGGACCTGCAGACAGAGAAATGACAGACAGCTTCGGGGAAGGCAAAGGCATTGTAAACTCGCAAAACGGCAGAAATATAACCGAGCCGTCCAATACCCTGCCTCTCCCGTGACGTCACCCGCCCAGCATGCGTCTGTCTATGTGCGCGAGGAAGGAGAAGGAGAAAAAAAAAAAAGAAAGCGCGACGCGAGTGAGGAAGAAGAAAAACACTCCCAGCGCGCGGCAATAGCGGACGGGGTCACGAACTATGACCTTTCACAAAAAAACAATAACAAATGCAATTTTAAAAATCCTCAAACGCAAATTAATATAAATAAAAAATGATGTACGCGATGACAGCCACGTGACAAAACGGAAAATTAGAGCACCGGCGGCGTGGAAAATAAAAATCAACACCGAATAATCAACTCAAGTCATATTTTTCCAGAGGTAAGTGTTACTGCGTGTATAATATATACGTTCCATGCATGTTTACGCCCAGCGTTGTTTTGTGCGTTTATTGAACATAGTGCGCAGTTTCTTAACCGCGTTCGGTACCGGGGCGGCTCGCGAGATACCGTATCCGTTAACGGTTCGTGAACTGTCATATGTGAATCAGGACACTCAGCGAAATGGAGGCTGAAGGGGGCGTTTGTTTCTTTTTGGTATTTTGAACCCGACCCTTTTACCTTTGCCACCGGGGGTGAAGGGGGAAGAGAGGCGGCGGCTGCAGGATGTTGAAACGTTTGAGGAAGAAACAGTCTCTGACAGCCTTGCGCGCTTCCGCGACATCTGTGAGCGCTGGCGGCTAGCGAGACTGTCATTTTGGAAGTAACGGAGTTTGCTATCTATGATTCGTACAACGGTGTTCCTCAGTTATGCTCCAATGGCTGCCGGTGTAGTTGGCAACCGGCCAATACGGCCATTTTTTTTCTCTACAGATTTTTTCCGCTTCCCGGCTGAACTGTCGCTCTTAGCATTATGAGGCGCAGGGCGTCACAACGCAGCCAATGAGGGACGAGAGGCGGGGTCTGTGAACCTTATCCAATAAAGCTGTTGGCTGTAAATACTTGACTGATTGTAATGGGAGGCGGGCTCAACACAATTAAAGGCCCTGGAAGCAATGAGGTTAAGATAGCTGATTGTGAACTGATTTTTTTTTTAATGTATGATTGACAGGCATTTGAGCCAATAGAGTATTTTAGCCACAACATGCATTGTTTATTTAATTTATTTATTTATGCGTTTTTAGATAGCACGGACATACTTTGAATTGGGTAGATGCCAACAGAAGCAAACTAGCATTGGCAAAGCTAATAGGTCTTGCCTATGGAATAGTCCAAGGGACCACAGAGGTCAGGCCACAGGGGCACAAGCACCAAGCTGACCTCAGAGGCTTAGAAGGCAAGAGGGCCAGGGACAGGGAGGGCAGCCTAGAGAGGTGCAAGGGGCAGTACAAGGACACAGGGCAGGCTGGAGGAACATTCGCAGCAAGTTGACCTTTGATTGCAAGCAGAAGGGCTAGGGGTAGACTGCACAAGAGACCACGCAGGGCAGCCCCCGGGAGGCATGGGTAGCAAGCTGACCTGAGAAGGCAGGCGAGAAGGACTGGGACAGACAAGCTGACCTTGGAAAACAGGCGGGTAAGCACAAAGGACTGCAGAATGCTGGTGAGACTGGACAGATGAATGCAGAAACACAAATCTGTTGGAGGCAGAGGCAACAAGCGTTTAAGAAAAAAACTTTTAGCATTTTAAATGTTTAATAAACAGCTTCCTATGCAAATAAATGGTCCTTATTTTTAACATTTTCAGTGCCACAGGTGTTCTGTGGGACCAACCATCTGATAGCACTAACATTTCAACCTCTTCAAGCCCACCCAAGCACCTCTTTCAGCCCTGCAAAGTACCACACATCAGGCGTTAGACTAATGCATTCCAGTGTGGTGGTCCACATCACCACACTGGAATGCGAAGTCAAACATTATAGGGCCTCCTAACACCATCGGTGCTGAGGCAAACAAGCAAGTCAGAAGTTCCGCCCTCTTAGCACTCTGAAGCAGCTCGCACTGTGGGATGCTTTGGCAATGGACTGCACTGTCTAGCAGTGCTGCCCTGGTCCTGTTAAGTTTGCTCAACTAATGTGAATGGCAGTGGATCACTTTTGCCAACCTGGGACCGGCTCAATCAATCAATCAATCAATCAGGTCATTTGTAGAGCGCACTACTCACCCGTAGGGTCTCAAGGCGCTGGGAGGGGGGGGGGTGCCGCTATTGCTCGAACAGCCAGGTCTTGAGCTTCTTCCTGAAGGAGAGGTGGTCTTGGGTCAGGCGCAGATTGGTCGGAAGTGAGTTCCAGGTCTTGGCGGCCAGGTAGGAGAAGGATCTTCCTCCTGTTGTCGCTCTTCGAATGCGGGGGACGGCGGCGAGGGCGTGGTTGGTTGATCTGAGGAGGCGCTTGGGAGTGTAGAAGTTGATCCGGTTGTTGAGGTAGCTCGGGCCTTGGTCGTGTAGGGCTTTGTGCGCGTGGGTGAGGAGCCGGAAGGTGATTCTCTTGTTGACCGGGAGCCAGTGCAGATCTCTCAGGTGTCCGGAGATGTGGCTGCGTCGGGGGATGTCGAGGATGAGTCTCGCCGAGGCGTTCTGGATCCGCTGGAGTCTCTTCTGGAGTTTGGCAGTGGTTCCGGCGTAGAGGGCGTTGCCGTAGTCCAGTCGGCTGGTGACGAGGGCTTGGGTGACCGTCTTCCTCGTCTCGGTGGGGATCCACCGGAAGATCTTACGTAGCATGCGCAGGATGTTGAAGCATGACGAGGAGACGGCGTTGACTTGTCTGGTCATGGAGGCTCAGAAACCTAAGCTAGTGGGGCTGCATTTATCCATCATTGGATCATTCACAGCTGCTGCCTGCTGATTCACCCTGGGCCTGCCGCATCATGTGACATGGCATCATGTGACTGCACAACACAGATTGTGCCCATTTGATTTGCTGGCAGGAAGTCCCACTCAGTGTCTGAGTGAGGCGGCGAGTGGCAGTTATGTTTAGTTTGCCACAACTCTGCCCATGACCACGGTGCCACTAGTTTGGTGCCTGCACTCATCATCATACAAGACCGGCTGCGTTGGGAAAGTAGGAGAGGCTGCAGAGTCACCACTGCAGACGCAGTATCTGATGTTGATTAAACAAGATGATCTGCCTGCCTAAGTTAATTACAGTGCTGCAAGACTAGTCGGCTGCTCCCCTCAGATACATGGGAGTGTGTGATTTTCGTGAGACTGACATATTCCTTTTGATTTATATATTTAGAACATTATAATTTGAGTTTTAGCAGCCTGAGCCTGCTCAGTGGCTTTGGCAGGTGCCGCTGCAGTCCGGGCTGCTCAGCTGACTAATATTGTAAAAACATGGTTTGCAAGTCAGCACATATTGCACTGGTTTACTGTTATTACATTGTATCGTTAGTAATTCTTTTCCTATTAGGCTTCTGAGAGACGACTTGCATTTTGAAGCATGAGCTGGGCCCAGGTCATGGAGAGGTGACCGGTTGCTAAGAAACCGGCCTATGCCCAGCTAAGCTGTTTGCTGCGTTTCTAGTTACAATAACACAGAGCGTTCTTCTGCGGGTCCAGCCAGCACGTGTCTTAGGAGCCATCATAGCCGGCACTTTAATCCTCCTGCAGTGTAACAGCCTCACAGCCCTCTGATTTTAGAGAGACAGGCTAGCCTTCACTCTCATCAGCAGTCAGCCCAGTGCAGAGGAATCAGGGCAGAATGTTTTCTTGGTAATATGTTTTTTACAATTGTATATAGTGTGAACTCGACCCAAAGGTATTGCAGCATTTTACATGAGCTCTAGTTACATTACACTGGCCTACATTCAAATTTGTTTTTTCCAACACTAAATTGTTATGTTGTTGTGTTATGTTATCATAATTTGTAGCGCACACAGCTACTCGAAAGAGTGTTTCGGCGCGAGCCCAAGAGTAACAAAGAAGCACGTAGAAGAAAAGCCAGGACAAACTAGTTAAACAGGAAAGTTTTGAGTTTTTCCTAAACTGAATTGGATTCTGAAGACTACGCAGATCCAAGGGAAGGGAATTCCAATATGTTTCAGCCAGATAGGCCAATGAGCTACCCCCTTACATTTCAGGCAAAACCTGGGGACAGTAGCCAGGAGCATGTTTGAGGAACGAAGAGGCCTGCCCGTGGTGTAAAACTGAAAGCGTTTACTGAGCTAGGCAGGTCCATACTTGTAAAGCGCAGCATGTGCAATGACCAAAGCCTTGAACATTATCCTGGCTTTAACTGGCAACCAGTATAAATTATGTAGATGTTGCCTAACACTGGAGCGCTTAGGTAAGTCCAACAGCAGCCGAGCAGCAGCATTCTGAACAACTTGCAATTTGTCCAAAAGGTAGCAAGGGAGACCGACATACAACGCATTCGCATAATCAATGCGAGTGTAGACCAAAGCACGAATTACAGTTTCTTTAGCAGGAAGAGGCAGCAGCAGCAGCAAAAATCTATGGGGGAGTTTTTAAAATGCCAAAGCAAGTGCAGTTAGTTTACAGATCTGGTTACCAAAGGTAAGCTTTTCATCAAACCAGATACCAAGATTTTTTACAGGGTGGCCAGATGGAGAGGGACTAGGAGATTCATTGAGTCAAAAGTTGTGTCAAAACAATAGGGGGAACTTAACAAAGAAAAGGATCTCAATTTTGTCTGCATTACATTTCAACTGAGCCAACGAAAGCCAGTTAAATACAGCAGACAGGCAAGCCTTGACATGAGAGGTGGCGGGCTTGTGCTTCTTCCAGGTAAACAAAAGTTGAGTACCGTCGGTGTAAGCGACCACTTTAGCACCCAGGTCCTTGGCCAGCTGAATAAGTGGGGTCATATAAAGATGGAATAACAAGGGACTCAATATAGACACCCGAGGAAACCCTGTCAGCAGAGCTTGAGATGTTGACATAAAAGGGGGATCCAAACTTGTTGGGTTCTATGTTCCAAAAAGGATTTTAACCACTCCCAGGCGACACCGATGATGCCCAACTTCTGCAGACGGGCAAGGAGAAGTGAAAGGGGGACAGAATCAAAAGCGGCTGAGAGGTCCAGTAGGACCAAGGCGGCCCTGCCCCCAGCATCCAAAGACTCATGAATGGCCTCCGCTACTTCCATTAGGGCAGGCTCAGTACTGTATGAGGCCCTGAACCCCGATTAGGCAGGAGGGAGAAGTCCCTGCTGCTCAATGCAGGAGGTGAATTGGAAAGGAAACTCGACTGTAAACACAGTGCCAGGCTGCAAAACTACCTGATCAGGGAAGAAGGTAAGGTAAGAGGCACAAATTTGCAAAAACTTTAATACCCCAGTCTGTAGATCAAGCTAGCATAGCCAATTAATTAGAGAACCCTTCGGGTTCCAACAAAGCACACAACTTTATAAGTGCAGTGCTCTTGGGATCCAGCGCCTGCCCTACCAGTCCTGAGTGACCTAATCATCAAAGCTAAATGCCAGCATCTAATGTTCTAGAGGCTCTTACCACTATGTGACTGAGCAAGCTAGCGGCAGAGCGTAGTCTGCACTTTTTGCATCGTCTTTGGGAGCTGGCTCAGCTGAGCTCGCTTTGGCTTAGGCTACAATGTAACCCATTTACTCAGCACTGATGTCACGACTGGTGTAAATCGGGAAGGACAGGCGTTTCTGAACGTGGCCGTTGTCGTCCACGTTGTGTGTCTGGCTCCCGGGGTGACTCGCATGGGGCATTATAATTTTTCTGCCTTCGTCCCATACAGGAATGCAAGCTTGAATGCATCTCCCAGCAAGGTAGTGGCTCAGGATTTCCATGAAAGAAGCACATGGCATGAAGCCAGCGACATTTTAACTTCAACACATGTCATACTTAGGGAAAACTGGATTATAGCTCCCAGCATGCCTTGGGACACACAGACCTAGAAATATCTCTCCCTTGCGGGTACTGCATGTTTATGACATCAAGGAGCTTCAAGAGCACAGCAGTGAGGTGGTGCAAGCAGAATTCCAATATAGTGTGGAAGGAGAAAGGGGGGGAATACACTGTTTTTGTCGGTTTGTGCAGGGGCTTTTCAGCAAAGTTTGATCAGTTCATGCAGAGGGAGGATGAGGCACTTGGTTCTGGTTAAGTCGACCCATGGGAGATCTATCCTGTTTATGTGAATGAGTGGGGTGGACGGGGCATTATGGAACATGAGGCTCATTTGCAGGCAGTATGGCCTCTCACGTCCTGTTCGGTACAGTCGGATCACACAGTGCACTCCATTTCTGGTGCTTTGCATCTGTTTTAAGATCTTCTTAGAGTTTCTCGTTGCTCACATGGATGTGATTTCTTATATTTATATGTTTCCCTCGTCTTCCTTGCTTGATTTTACCTGCAAGAAATTGTCTCTCATAGTTGTTGAATGACACTTGTAATTACACTGAAATTATGAAAATTTCACACATAAGCAATCTGAAACCCTGGCAGCTATGTTCTTTTGAAAACATATTTCCTGAAAACGTCTGAATAGATATAGACCAAGTAACGAAAAGCATGTTTTCTAAGGACAATTCTACCTTTCTACCAAATTTGGTGTACTTCAGTTTAACTCTTTTTTTCTGTATCACTTCTCAAGATTTCCAATGGGAATTAACAAGGAAATACAATACTTTGGGATCCAAAAAACACTCTTTATAGGGAAACTCTGATCTAACTATAACTGCACAGGTCGACCACCTCTGAGGTCTATCTGTGGATTTGCTTTGCGGTAGGTGTAGAGAGAGAGTCATGCAAGTGACATGGTTCAGAAATGCCTTGTGCATGGTAATTCTTTACCTGTTGTTTTCACTGGTGGATCACCAGTGCTTGTAGAAAAATTATTCAGCTTGTTACATGTTAAGATACATTGACTTTGGAATTGGAAATGTGAAAATAAGTAAATTTTTAGCTAGTTTGTTCCATGTTTTCTAAGCATCATGATCCAATTTCAAATTCAAGAAAATTGGGGATAGTGTAAGCAGAGAGTGATATCCACAAAAATGCCCAAGGAGGGGGAAAAAGTTGTCATTGCACTTGAAATGGCTCTACAGATGTTGTTATGTGAAAATATACATATGTATATTTTTGCCTGTGAAAATGAAATTCACAAGTTCTCCTTGAGTTAGTCTGAAAACCTGTAACTACTATGGTTTTCCTTGTGTACTTGTGGGGAGCTTTATCAATTCCCATATGTTTGTAATTCCCATCCAAGGCTTTAACCTTGTAGGTGGAGAATTGTCTGAGCATAAAGATCTGGTCCACAATCGTTAATGTAGATGTAACGATCTTGTAAACCTACATGTCATATGTCTAGAATCGATTATAGCCTAGAGGCAACTGATGGACTAGGCATCAGGGGTGTGGAATTTAATAAAAATATCTACTTGTCCACGGGGCAGGTTGCTTCATAATTCTACTTGTCCTGTTACAAAATTTACTTGTCCTTTTGGTGCCATGTTGTGCAGCGACAAATTACGGCAGCAATCTAATTATATAAGCGCTCTGATATAGCATCTCTGATTATGCTAGGGCTCATACCATTGTAGTGTTTCAATACTTGAAATCCCCTTATGTTGCCACGTTTCCGCAGCTCTACATACTGGGGCTGAAGTTAGTGGTAAGCAATAGTTCCAGGGTTAGAATGCCCTTTTGAATCTGTGCAAACCTACTAACTTGCATGTTTAAGGGTTTTCAACAACTCTTCTCTAATCTTTTCCCTTACTGAGAAATGTAGAAAATTTACTCCTGACAATGGCAGACGTAAACCTTCTTTCAGAGTTGGGAGAAAAGTGGTTGGAGGGAAACGTGAACTTGCAAACACTCAGATTTTTACATGAGTAATCTACACATGCATATTTGCTCCTGCTAAAATGCAGATCACAAATAATTCTTGTCCTACTTTTGAAAATTCTTGGGAATTCACAAAAGCCTTATAGGTGCACTTAATGTAAGGACATATACCTTGGGTGCACTCTTGAAACTTTCTTAAATAATTGGGCCCTAATTTGGTTTGGCGTTGACCATGACCTTTTGTGTTAATTAAGATTCTCTCTCTCTCTGTGTATCAGCTGGCTTCACTGTGAGTGGCAGTATTCTGTTCTTTCACAAGGAGCATATTGGCACACAAAGTAGTTTTGTTCAGTGCCAGTAACCACTATGGCAGTGTGTGCTTTTTGAGACCTAAAACAATTTTTGCTTTTGCCAATATTTGTTATAAGGGTAAGGGCCCAGCAGCTCCCACACCAATAAAGTTCTACAAAAATCATCTAATACACAAAGAGAGGGGCGGGGAGCTTAGAGAAAAAAAAGAAAAGAGGTCCAGTACCCGGGCTCCCAAGGTAGTACGTCTAAATCACTAGAGAGAAACTGTTCCTATGATTAAGTGCTAGCCCTTTCGGCAGCGTAGAGTATAGATGAAAAGCGAGAGTAGTTGGAATACGCCTATATTAGTAAATGAGTGAAAGTTGGATGCAGGGGAAATCCTCAAATTTGAAGAGTAGCCCTCACACACCCGTTAATGTGTCATGCTTCATCATTGGGCGTTATGCACTTCGTGGGGGTGGTGCTGCAGTTTCGCACTGGCCCCGCAAGAGGGCTCTTTAGCGGAGATCTTTTCAGAGGAATGTTGCAGTGGTGAGTATGGGTATGCGGGGAGTGTGCAAGTGATTTACAAATAACGTAAAGGTACCCTAGGTAGTGTTTATTCTTGTGTCTCCCCCACGAGAAGCATAACACCTAATGATGAAGCATGACACCTTAACAGGTGTGTGAGGGATACTCTTCAAATTCGAGGATTTCCCCTACATCCAATCTTCGCTCTACAAAAACCATGCCAAAACAAGTTACACATTGACATAACTAAAAAGCTGACCACCAATTTCAGACCTATTCGCTTTGCCAATGCTTGTTTATTTTTGTTTCCCATAATCTTATTGAAACTGGTTACACTGATTTTCCATTATGAATATTTTTAGGAAATACTAACAAACATCAACACATGTTACTAAATGATGCTGCTAAGAAATGGTACCTGAAGTTTTACAGTAGTTTAGCTAAATGTTTTTTTCCTGCTTTCATGTTTTTTATGAACATTTTATTTTGAAAGCAAAGAATCATCAACCTTGCTTTCAAGTTTCTGCAAATATTTGCATCAAATCCGAGAGCATTCTGGGAGTATTATACATAGCCTCATATTGCTAAACTTTGAAAACGTGTGTACATATTTTAATACTGTAACTAACCACTGTCAGTAGTGCAGTCAGAGTTTACAACATTTACTTAGAGCGCTCACCCTAATAATAAAGGCTTTCAATTAATGAACCATAAATAAAAGTTTGAACAGCTTTAACATATGGACAAAAAGATTACCTTAACTGCAGACAGTGCCTTCCTTGATCTATAATGTGGTACTGCAAACTGACAGCCAACAGCCTATGGTATTACTGATTTGTGATCATTTCAAAGAGGGCAATGATTGAATTTGAAATGGGGGATGAAGTATTCCGTACTAGAGTGGTCGACCTCGAAGCTGGGGAACTGGGTTAGAGTCTCGGCAACTACGCCAAACATCCTTTGATTCTGGGCAAATCACTTAATCTCCCCATGCCTAACAAAAATTAATGTGTCCATCTGTAACGAAACTCGTGCTCATGTAAAGCGCTCTGATACCCGATATCCTCGAGTCTAGTTTCCACTATATAAAACTCTTTAAAAAAAATCATCAGATACAAAACTAACAAACTGACCTTTCTATGACTTTTAAGTGGGAGTCAATATGAACTGTGCCACTGTAGTCTTATAGATATGTGTTGCCTTTTATCCCTGACTCCTTTCATCTTCAGTAGGTCTCGGTTATTACTCCCTATTATTGTCAGACTACCTTTACCCTAAGACCTTTCCTCTTGACTAAACACATGCCTATAAGCCAGGAAGGTCCACTCTGATGATTCTTCTTTCCTAGGTCACAATCATACCAACAAGCCTTTACTCAATTAACGGGCAAACTTCTCCAAAATTGGCTAGTTACACCTAAAACTAAGTGCACCTTCACTTTGGTCCAGTTACTAAACAATTTTTCTCCAATGATTAACATCACGGAAGGGTTCTACTACGTCAACCCAGGCATACTTTGACACTTAACATGAGCCGTTCCAGTCCACTGATAATTTTGACCAAAGGATCAAGGCATTGCATTATATGATCCTCAAGCAATCACTTAGAATGGGCAGAAGTTGAAATGGGGGCATCCTAGACTTCTTGTTTTCACCACATCATTTGAAGTAGGGGACCACTTAGTACTTAGTCTGTGGAGAGACTATCCATTATGTACCATGCTGAGCCCCGCTCCCTCAGGAGGTTTATTGTTTCTGGCCGGCAGGTGTGGGAAAGACACTCCAGTCTTTTATTTACAAAAGGTCATTTTGTTCTGGATAGTCCTCAGTGCCCACCTATTCCAGATATTTATGACACTAACATTGCCCCTCTGTTTGCCTTTCACAGTACCATCTAGTAGATTACCTCTCTGAAGAATACGAAACAGTTGTATTTGTGTGTTAACAGTTGCACATGTTTCTTTGACCCTCAGACTCAGTTCTTATACCCATCTTTATATTAAGTTGAAAAAATTAAACTTGTTTCTTAAGTCTTAAGGGAGGAGCTACCCTTTCCCTATCCTGGAAAACCTCAATTTTACCTCTATGGTCAGGAATATGAGTGTCCTCTTTAATGCCAACATGTGTCTGGTTCATATAGATTGATCAAATCAACCATCATACACTTTTATTTTTCAATTCAGTTACTTAAAATGAACCTGTTACACCTGCAGACTGTAATTGAAAACCAGGACAGATGGTAGCTTAATCCAGTGTCTCTCAGCAATATTCTGCTCAATACTTATGCCTCACTGAGAGCATTTGTGGCTTCCCAGCTAACTCCTCTGGTCTAATTCCAAGCCCGCCATTAAGACGCACTTGTAGGTGCAGTTGTTGGCACTCCCTGGGCGGTCCAGAGAAATGCAAGAGTTCTAGGCAGTGAGAGCTGCACATTGCTCAGCATGCATCGCCTGACAGTGAAAGATGTGAGTTCCCTGGGGTGTGAGGAGGCATAAATTACTTGCAGCAGCATCATGGGAACAGTTCCAAACCAGGAAGGGGCAGAGGCCGTCATGTTCTGATGAAGATTTCTAACAATAGATTCCTCACCTTAGAATATTCACTAGGTGTCAGACTGGATCGGAAAAATCTTGAGCAGTACCTCTGTGCACCAATAGGTGGCACTGTTTGGCTTGTCATCTGTGGCATAAGTGCATAGCGATGCCTATATAGCCGCCATCCTGGCGCGCATGCATCAGTTTCTTTTGTTCTAAACCAAAAGCATGGATCCGGAGAAGTACTTTGTACATTTTTTTACCAACGTTTTTTCACTTTTGTCAACATTTGTTAGCTTTACTCCCAGAGTGCTTGGACATCATGTTCCCTGCCAAACCTTCAGGCTTCAAGCTTCTGCGGGGACTGCCAACTGCAGATGTCTGTGTCCATTACCCAGTTGGTTTTTCTCCAGTGCCTGCAGTAGGTACACAATCCCAAGGTCTGCATCGAGTGCAAGTCGATGCACCTGAAGGTGATTCGCAAGCAAGCAATTAAACGCCCGGCAGCATGCCTAAAGAAGGCTTTCCGCTGCTCTCGTTACTATGGAAGATATCAGGACGTTTCCTGGAGCCGTTCCCGTTGTCATTCGGCTTGCCGCTCTCAGACCTCCTTGTCGAAGTCCGGTAATTCCAAAAAGCACAAGAGAAAGAAAAACTGTTGTGGGGTACACGTGTTGGGCCTTTATAATTTTCCACATCAAAATTAATTTTCCCAGAATAACTTCAGCTACCATATTTTGTTGCATTAGGTCCTCTGATGGATCTTGTTCTGTGCTGAAAGGGATTAGAATATTATGGGGATGAACTATTATCATATGATGACCTGGAATCAGATAATAGTTAGCATTTATTCATTTCCAAAGGGGTTTGCTCAAGCTGAATCTGTTTAGGTTAGTGCATTTGGAAACAGATAAAATGACAACAAAAAAATGAATGAAACAGAATCAGAAGAATAATTCTCAGTTTGTATCTTTATCGCGTTTGACGAAATGTTTAAGCCAAATTAATTGATGACTTATAGAGATTTAATAAGCATTAATAAAGCTGTAAGAATCAAGTTTAAAAGGCCACTTTCTTCCTCTGCCGACAGAGATTGTATTAATGGGAATTAGTTCTTTAAAGCATATAACCCTCTTGCATACATCCATAGATGTAAGTTCAGAAATTGCCAAATGACCAGTTCCAGTTCACAAACCGGTTCGTCTGTTCCTGTCCGCACTGTAGAGTCGATGCCACAGTTATTGTCTGAAATCTTCCAGCCGGAAAAGTCCACTTACGCAAGCACATCAGCCGGCAGCAGACGCAGTAATACATCTCAGTTGGCGTAAGTTTCAAAACATTAGTCTCTATCCCACAAGATGGTTTGAGAAGGTGGACAAGATAGGGGACATCACCAATTTGATCGGACCATTCTGTCCCATTGGTCAGTTTCAGTAGGATGAGAGGATGTAGTAGGTTAAGTATACAAATCCAGAAGACTAAGTTATCCATTACTTTGCATCTTCCATGAGACCACTGATTTTTAATCATACAATAAGTTATGACATCCAGGAAGTAGGCGAGTCCATGCTGTCATACTTTGTCAGTCCTTTCACAAGCATGTACTCTAGGAAGTTACAAATTTGGTGCAAGTCAAGTAAGCTACAAGCGTGAAAGGAATTATTGAGTGTTAGAGCACAAGTAGAAACTTTATGAAAAATTCTCATAGCTTCATACTATTCAGTTAATTAATTCATGCTTGGAAAGAAAAGAAGTTTAAGGCCTTTATGAAATGAAACCTGTGTGCGCTGAGTTTGTGCTAAAATATGAATTTCACATCATTGAATCCATTCCATTAGTTCTTCATTTAGGTCAATTAATAATTGTTTCTACATTATGTAAGGATGAAATACCTATACATTTTTTTTCATTACGCCTCATAGTCAATTTGCATACTAATGTTTCAATACTCTTCTCACGTTACAAGCTTCTTACACCATTCAGTATTTGGAAGCAGAACTAAGGTAAACCTTTATGAAGCACAAATTATTATAGCTATTGCTTTACTCACCAATATCAGTGCTCACATTCCACATTCTAATGTTAATGTCCATTTTCTTAATACCTAAAATAACTTTATTCATACATGTATAAGGAATTTCTACGTCATCGTTTGTCTGTTATTGTTCATGTATGCATAAAGAAATAATATACCAATAGCTTTATAAAACTTCTTATTAGTTTATCTGTCATTAGGTTTCATCATAAGTCTGCGTCTAACATTTTGAGTTCCTTTACAATGCAGTATCTAAATCAAACTTAATTTAGTTTATGCTTTCAAATCATGACAACGCGTCACACATTTATCATATCCATAAATTATTGTCACAATCATTTTTTCAGGGTGAATTCATAGAGATCAGATCCAGGCTCTATCAATTCCCCCTTTGATGGCGAATCGAACCATCACACTCTTATCTTTATCATTATCTGATGTCACATTCATAAGGCAGATGTCTTCATTAGTTTCAGTCTAGTATGTTATAAGACCTTTAATTCATCATAGTATCCACAATTTATATCTTCTAGTTCAATATCTGCTTGTTTTCTCTTTATCCCTCTCTTTCCTTTCTCAAATCTTCTGCGTTTAAAATACCTGTAAATTATTATTATTAGTAAGCCAATAGCAATTGTTAATATAGATGTGAATATTTTCCCTGATAAACTACTCCCTGGTTGCAAAATTTGTGCCCAATGATGTAAATCCTTTCCCAATAGATTCCCATGGACCATCAACTTTGAATTCAGTCAAATCCTTTCCCAATTTAGTAATATTGCTAATATATCCCTGCAGATCTTTACTTTTGTCAGGGATATACGTGCAGCACTGTTGGACGTTGAACAAGCGACAAACTCTGCCCTCTTTTGCGAGTTGGACATCTAATGCAAGTCTGCTTTGTAAAACCATGGAACTGATAGCAACCATTTCAGTATCTATAACATGGCAACCTCCTGCTGCATCGGTTGTCAAATGATCAACTACAGTAGAAAGCTTCCGAATTTTGTGAGGATTTAGTATCACCCTAACTGATGGTATTATTGCAGCTAAAATATCTCCAATTATTTCAGCAGCACTTATTCCCCTTCTTAAACAAGTGTATTTAACATTGTTTGCTCCACTAGTATTCCCACGTCTATCCTCAACTGAATTTATGAAATTCTTTTCTACATTATGTAAAAAGCAAGTTAAATTATGTCTATGCGCATGTACCGTAGCTATGCTCTGTGTAGGTTGGAAAAATTCACCCATTATTTCAGCCATTTGTAAATCTGGTACAATATTCAAATTCTTATAGATAGGTATTTTCGAGAAGATGAAATCATAATTTGAGTAATAATATTGAAATTGCCCTTAGCGATAAAATACATTTGTTAGTACACTACAAGAAATGCCATATGTTAAAGGTAAGTGATGGTAAGTCACTCCCGCTAATACTGAGGTAGGTAGTTGCATGCATACATAGCAATCCCTTGCATCCATAGTGTCCACATACTCATAGAGGAGTTTAGTTAAAACATTTAAAGAGAAATCATTAATAGATTGATCATGATATAAAATCTTATCAGTGAGATCATTAGTTACAACTCCTCCATTTTTCTCCTCTATTGGTTTAGTAACAGAGATAGGGTTAATGTCATGTTTCACATAGACAATGATGAGGTAGACAAACTTTTCTTTTCTTTTCCCACTGTCAAAATGCATAGGTTTCAATGGTTTGGCATTATCTAGTGTCTTTTGTCTCCTCAATTATTCAAAGGCCACTCTCCGTGTATTCTCCTGCTTTGCACAAATGTCTCTTATCACATCAGTTCCTCAAGGTTGTTTTTTTGGAGTTCAGGTTTCTGAACTAAAAAGCATGATATGCTCTCTCCCAGTCATTTGCTGCTGCTAAATAAGTCCACTCTGGTGCAGCGTATCTCTGACATGGTACTCTTGCTATTTGTGATTTTCTCACTGCAGTTCCGTCATTGTCTGAGTCGCTCTGTTCAATTTGGTTTGGATCTTCGATTACAGTTGGAGGTATTTTACCGTCTGCTAAAACTTGCCTCAATCTGTCAGTTCCCTTGGGCCAGTGGTCTCCATTTGCTACTCACTTTGCGCCAGCACTGTTCACAATGGGGGGGTCAGTACTTTGCCTAGTCTGGTTCCTTTCCACTTGGCCCTCGTTTCCTACTGGGACGGACTCTCTCGGACCCTAATTTGAACCAGTGCTTCAGGATTCAGTAGTTGGCTCACCCTCTACTCTGTGACTGACCTGAATTGGACGACTTACTACAACCACCCGCACATCGACTGTAGGCACATAATTTTCAAGAGGACTCGGCAAGTATGGGCAGCATGCACCGAGTTTGGCAGACAACCACATTTGACAGCAGTTGTGGTAACAAGAATCACTTGATACAGCTCACGCCGATTAGGATCAAAACACGTTTTGTGCATGTGCTTCTTGACTAGCACCCAGTCTCCAGGGCACAAGTCATGGCACTGCTCCTGTTGTCATGAATTGGCAGCTTCCCTAACCTGGTGAGACACAGAAAGGATCACATCAGCCAATCCTTTACAGTAATCGAGTACCAAGTCATTAGTTATATTCACTAGCTGATTGGGTGGGACGGTAGGCTGTCTCATAGCCCTCCCCAATATGATTTCGTGAGGGGACAGTTCGGTGTTTCTGTCTGGGATACTTCTAAAACTCATCAACACCATAGGCAAAGCATCAGGCCATTTGAAAGACGTGGACGCACACACTTTTGCCAAACGAGACCTTAGTGTTCCATTCATTAGTTCGACCACTCCAGATGCCTCTGGTTGATATGTACAGTGTTACTTCTATTCAATTTGTAATGCTGCACAAAGCATTCATATCACCTTATTATTAAAATGTGTCCCTCTATCTGATTCCAAAGAGGTCGGAAATCTAAACTGCTGTATAAGCTCTAAGGACTAATTTTGCTACAGCTAGACTGTCATTACGCGTGGTTGGATAGGCTTCGACCCAACAAGAGAACAGACAATCAGTCACTAGAACGTATTTTAATCCATTGCAAGGAGGCATCTCAGTGAATTCAAGTTGCATTCTATTAAAGGGTCCTCCAGATCTTCCTACATGACTAACTGTGACTAGTGTTTTCTTACTCACATTTTGTTGTTGAAATATTACACACCACCTCTGCCACAGCCCTGAACCTGGGATTGAACCAGGTTTGGTGAAAAAGGCACATCATGGCATCCCTCCCAACATGTGCGGGTCCATGATAGTTTCTTGCCATTGATGACAACAAACTATCACGTAGGACTGGTCTCCCATCTTTGTACACCCACACCTCATTCTCTTGTCTCTGTATGCATCCTGCTTAAATCCACCCTTGTCGCTCAGTTTACGACACTTCGTCCTGTAATGCTTTTATTTCTCTCCATGTTTCCACAATTGAAAACATCATACATCAGTTTGCTCTTTCAGTGGGTCCCCATTGAAGATGTAAGAATTTAGAGCGCAATGGCGCACAGTATCATCCGCATAACGGCTGCTGACCGTCACATAATCGTACCCTTGTTGGTGGGCCGGGCTTTTCAACACTGCAATTTGGGCTGGCAATTGTAATGACAGCTGTAGGTTTTTCATGCTCTCTTGTTTCGGATAGGTGAACCCAAGGAGGTCATGCATTCACCCTGAGACCACAACTGCCCAAAATCATGGACAATCCCAAATCCATATTGGCTATCCGTGAAGATGTTAACTCTCAATTGTTCAGTAATGCTGCAAGCCCTTGTCAAGGCACTTAGCTCAGCCACCTTAGCTGAATACACTCCTTGCTACCATGATGCTTCCACCACTCCCACAAACGTGCAAATGGCATACACAGCTCTCAGGTTTCCTCCAGCATCCCTCAAACATGATCCATCCACGAACAACACATAATCTGATTTAGGTAGTGGAACATCCATAATATAGGCCAATGTTTTGTAAACAGCTCAATCATGTCCAAGCAATCATGATCTGCTTCATCAATCCCAACTTAATTTCCTGGTAAAGGCATCAAGGTAGCTGGGTTTTAACTCATGCATTTCACCAATGACACGTTCTCAGCACCCAATATCACTTGTTCATACTTGGTTAACCAACTGCTTGTGTGAGATGTTGTGTTTGGGTACGAGAAAGAAAAATCTCAACAGAGTGCGGTACATGCACTTTCATATGACCCACCACAATGCTCTCACATTTCTCCAGACTAAGACATGTAGCAGTGAGTGCCTTTAGATATCCAGGCAATGCTGCAGCTACAGGGTCGAATGTAGCTGAGAAGTATGCAACAGGTCTGCTCGCAGCCCTCTGCATCTGAGTTAGAACTGACAGTTCAAAGCCTTCGCGCTCACTGCAGAACTGAGTGAAACATTTGTTAAAGTCGGGCATTCCCAATGCTGGAGCTCTACACAGACTCTCTTGCAGTTCATTAAAAGAGCGAATGCATTCATCACTCCATGGACCTGGATCTGGCACATCCTTATGTGTAAGCCTCTGAAGTGGCTTAGCAGTTAATGAAAAATTTGGAGCCCATTGTCGGCAATAGCCAACCATTCCCAGAAACATGTGAACCTCCTTTTGTGTTCTCGGTGGGTTCATCTGCAAGATGGCAGTAATGCGATCTTGTGACACCTTTCTGACTCCCTTCTCAATGTAATGTCCTAAGTAAAGGACCTCCCTCTTGCCAAACTGTATCTTAGTAGGTGACACCTTATGCCCACTTACTGCCAGATCATTCAGTAATGCAATTGTGTCACATATGCAAGCCTCTTGAGTACCTGACGCTACCAACAAGTCATCATTGTATTGTATCAGAACAAAGTGGTTTGGCATTACCAATGACTCCAAATTAATATTTGATTGAAAATGGAAGGACTCTCTGTATACCCTTGTGGAACTTGGCACCATACCAAGACACGGTTTCCGAACCTGAATGCAAGTAAAAATTGGCTATCTTGGTGCAAAGGGATGGAAAAGAAGGCTTGACACAAGCCAATGACAGAAAACCATTCAGCTTCGCTAGGAATCTGATATAGTATTACAGTGGGATTTGAAACGATTGGACAGCATAGTACCACAATCTGATTAATTTTGCGCAAATCCTGCACAATCCTATACTTCCCGTTTGGTTTCTCAATTCCCATGATAGGTGAATTACATGGGATTCCCATGATTTCTCTTAAAATTCCCTGCTCAATCAGTGACTTGATCAAAGGTGTTACACCTGCAATGGTCCCAGGACTCAAGTTATATGGTGGAGTCCGAAGGATTTCTGCCCTTGGTTTCAAAGTGATTCGTATTGGAGCTACTCCTGTGATCAACCCAATATCCTTTCCTGTAAAATCCGAAACTTCTGGGAACACAGTGTCTCTCAATTCTAAGGGTAAGTCATTACTTCTTATTAAGGGAATAATCCCTCAACTCCTGTCCTTTGTTTTTACATATTGAATACGATGTCCTCATCATTGATATGAATCTCCATTCCTTTCAGAGTACATTAAATGGAGCAATTCAATTTGCACAATAAGTCTCTCCCTAAAACATTCACTGGGTTGGAATCACATTTCACAAATTTGTGCAAATCCTCAAATGATCCAATTTGCACACCTTTTTGACATCGTGCTTCCAGGCCCTTCTCCCCCACTTGTCCTCCAGAGCTAGCATTAGGGTCCTCTACATGCTACCCTGAGTTTCCTGGCATTGAAACTACACCCACCCCACTCGAAAGAATTTTATGACAAAACGTACGCCATATTTGGGCCATGATTTCCTCTGGAGTGTCTTTGGTCTCAATGAAGCCGAGAGGTGCCCCTGCAACATTTCCACCTGTGGGTTCTCCCTTGCCGCCACCCTGGTCCTCTCTATCCTTCCCTGGATCCAGACTGATGCTGCCACAGGTCCCTCCTTCCACCATGACTCCATCCCTTCCGTTGCCGTGCCCTGGTGCAGAGTCAGTTATCCACCCCGCCTCAGATTCGGTGCTACCCGACTCTATCCATACCTCACCATCTCCTGGACTTTCCACCACTTAACAGGCCCTACCTTCTTGAAGGGGGAGTATGGTATCCTGGAGGACTCTGATGACAACAAGTGATATAAGCAGCTGGGTGACGCAAGTGGGCAGGATACCTCCCCAGACTCTGGCATCATTTTTCCTCCAGGCCAGGTTTTGGAGGCAGGTGCGTCTTTTGCCACTGTAATGCGAGGGCAGCAGAGGTTCTCAATCTTCAGCTGCAAGTCTTTGAGGTCAAAACTAATGTTTAGACTGAGGTGCTTTAACCTAGGGCAGGCTTGTCTAAACACATGCTCACCTTTAATGAAACCCTTACCGACACGCTCCTAGGGGTCTGGGTGAAGGCTTGCACATGGGCTCCCGTGCACTGAATGATAGCACTACAGCACTGTTCTGCCCCCAGAGACCCAGCCTTCCTCTCCCAGTACCCTTCCCCTGAGAGCATGGTGGTGCAAGCATAAGCAGCAAAGTGTGTTCGCTACCACACCACCAGATAGACAACTAAAGAGGCAGGACACCTTCGGGAAGTGCATCTTTTCTTCCACCTGCATTGCCCTGCATTTGGTGAACACTACAGGCCTCTTCGACAGTTATTCCCTCGCGCTGTGTTATTCGGTTGCACAGCTGCTTCCTGAGCTGCTTGAGGAATCTGCACAATCTTTAACCAGGCTTAGGTGGACAGCAGTAAAGCTCGCCATCTGGTGCAGATTTGACACCATGGGCTCCCTGGGTAGAGCCATGGCTTCTATGGTGGCGCTGCATTGCCAATTCCGGTTACAGTCCATTGGGTCCTTCAAGGATGTCCTGCCTTCACCATTTGATGGCTCTCTCCTATTTGGTGACAAGGCCAATGCGGTGCTCGAGCACTTTCGCAACAGCAAGGTCAGTGCCAGATCCCTTGGCCTTTCTCTCTTGATGCTGCCGCAACAGCAGTCCTTGCCCCCCTTCTGTGGCCATGGCAGAAGAAACTTTGAGCACCCACTGTATCAGCTATAGCTGGTCCAACAGCATGGCCAGTCATTTCTAGGACGGGGTAGTGGAGCCCAAAAATGATGTGGGAGCCAGTCCTAGCATACTGCTGAGTCCCATGCACACTGGGCTCCCATAGCCTCCAAGGCTCTTTAGCCTGCCCTCCACCGAGCACAATCATTCTGCGGTGGCAGAATTAGGCACCACCTGCCTCAGTGATTAGCAATTACATCTGACAAGTGGATGTTTCCGATCAGGCAGAAGGGGTTTGCCCTGCCTTAGCCTCTCCCACCATCCTAACATTTGCTGATGGAGGACAATCCCCTGACTCCATCAGGAAGTGCAGACTCTTTTGGTGAAAGGAGCCATTAAGAGGGTGGCTGTGCCAGAAGTAAGGCATGTTTGTTATTCCTGCTGCTTCTTGGTGCTGAAAAAGGATGGAGGCTTCCACTCTGTACTAGATCTGCGCCATTTCAACACATTCCTAAAAAAAAGAAATCCAAAAGGCTCATGTTGGCTCAAGTTCTGTCTTCCCTGGATCCTGGAAACTGGATGGTAGCTCTGGACCCGCAGGATGCATAAATCCAAATCCCCTTCCTCCCGACCCCAATCATTACCTACGGTTCAGTGTGGGCCAAGAGCATTTCCAGTACACTGTGCTCACCTTTGGCCTCACTGGTGCGCCTCAGGTGTGCACAAAAGTGATAGCAGTGGTTACAGCCCATCTGCGGAGGTTCAAGGTTCCAGTCTTTCCTACCTCGAAGATTGGCTGCTGAAGATGGGCTCTCCCCAGGCAGTCATCCCCAACCTCCAGACTAGTGCAAACCTGCATTTGCTGGGGTTCGCTATCAACATGCCAAAGTCACACCTGACTCCCTCTCGGATGCTTCCTTTCATTAGAGCCATTCTGGACACAGTGCTGTTCCGCATCTATCCTGGATTTTAGTGAGACTGAGTCTGAGGTTGGTTGGTCTCGTTGCCTCCTTCATCCTGCTGGTATAACATGCATGTTGGCCTTTGCAGGCTCTGCAGTGGGACCAGAAGTCCCCGTAAGAACAACATCAGGGTCATCGTTCCAAATGGGTCCAGATATCAGAGGGAACTGCAAAATATCTGCAGAGGTGGCTGACGAACAGCAATTGTGTAAGTGGCAGACGGCTCTCCCTTCACCACCTAGAGCTCACAGTGACGACATGCATTACTCCTGGGTTCGGGCCACCATCTATGAAAGGTGGAAATCAGAGGATTCTGGTCTCTGCGGAATATCAGCTCTACATCAATTGGTTGGAGTTGAGAGCTATCCGCTTGGCAAACAACACTTCTGCCATGTGGTATTGCATCATACAGGGCAGAGTGGGGCCGTGGACCCTGTGCCAAGAAGCTCTGTGCCTCTGGACATGGCTGGAACATCAGGACATTTTACTGGTTGTATAACACCTGCAGGATCTTTGAATGCCGGGATGGACAAATTCAGCCGCCATGCCTTACGGGTCACAAATAGCGTCGACATCATACATTATGTTATGTTATGCCATGTTATCCGGAGTTGGTGCAAGGTCTATTCTGAAAATATGAAAAACCTTGGCTCGATCACCACCAAGAATGCGCAGTGTCCGCACTTCTGCACACTGGAGTTTCCAATGCGGCTCTCGCTGCATTCTGCCTATAGTGGAACTCTGGACTCCTGCCTGCCTTTCTGCCAATACTTCTCCTTCCCCTGGTTCTCAAGATCAGGACCGACAAGGCCAAAGGCACCGTAGGGGCTGCGGATTGGGAACGGAGAGTATGGTACCCAGAACTCCTGCGCATGAGCTACTATCCTCTGGTCAGGCTGCCTCTTTGAGAGAATCTACTGTCGTAGCAGTAGGGCGGGGTCCTAAACCCAAACCTGCACACTCTCCAACTTCATGCCTGGAGATTGGAGACATTTGATGATTTTCGATATCACTCCCAAAGTTTGTGATGTCACCTGGGCAGCCAGGCGTCCTACTAAAACTGTTTACACCAGCCCCTGGGATACGTTTCTGGCTTGGTATTTCTCATGCCAAGTGGACTCCCTTTCTGCACCTCTTGCGGAGGTTTGTGTTGTTTGTTCTTTCTTTAGCCCAACATGGCCTTGTTCTGGGCAGAGTAGAAGGTCATTTGTTAGCCATTTCAGCTTTCTTGCACTGCCAAAAAATCACTCCCTGTTTAAGTCACCTGTTCTGATTTGTTTTTTTACATTGTTTTCAACATCTGTCCCCACCTATTCCTTTGCGATGCCCCAATCAAACCTTAATTTGATACTTTTCACACGTTTTCTCCTTTTGAGCCCCTGCATAGCTATCTTTTGCTGCACTTGACTCTTAAACAGTGTTCCTGGTGCCCATTACATCAGCCAGGAAGGTCAGTGAGTATCAGGCTCTATCGCTTCAACCTCCATACAGCAACTTCTTCCCTGACAGACTGGTCCTTCGGATGCGTGCTACTGTCCCTCAGGAAGGTGATGACTCATTTTCATATTGGCTGAAGCATTACTCTGCTGGCGTTCTATGCTCCACTTCATCCGTCTGAAGAGGAGGAGAGACTCCATCATTTGGACACTACAAGAGTCTGTCATTCTATATTGATCACACCAAAGATCGTCAGGTGGACCTGTCGCTCTTCATTCGGTTGACCGGAGTGAAGAAGGGCAAGATGTACAGAAATAAACTATCTCCAGATGTATCGTTTTTGCATATAAATCTGCTACGCAGTAGCAAAGAGCAACCCCCTGTGGGCTTGCAGACTAAGTCCACGCAGGCCAAAGCTGCCACTTCTGTGTTGGCTCACGGGGTACCTGTCCTGGACATCTGTCAAGCTGCCATGTGGACATCCCTCTATACAATCACAAATCACTACTGCTTGAACAGTCCGGTTCGTCGTGATGGGCATCTCACCCATTTTGTCCCCCAGGATGTTTTGTACCCACCTCCAGGAAGGTATTGCGTGGGTATCTATTCTAAGGTGAGGAATCTGCAGCTAGAAGTCTATATCGTAAGAACAAGTTACTTACCTTCTGTAATGCCTTTTCTGGTAGAGACTCTATCTAATCACAGATTCCTCACTGACCCTCCCATTCTCCTCGCTCTGGGACTGGGCTCTTTACCCAAAAGAACCAGTTTGACACTGCATATTGGTCAAATCAACAACATTAGTTTTTACATAGTCCACGTTTTTGACACAGAAGAAACTGACATCAGCACTCCAGGGTGGCACCTATAAAGATACTGCACCATCACTTCTGATGCAGATGACGCTGATGTGGAGCTGAACAACGCAACCTACGGGCATGCAGAGGTATTCTAAGGTGAGGAATCTGCGGTTGGATAGAGTCTCTACCAGAAAGAGCATTACCAAAGGTAAGTAGCTTGTTCTTAAAGAGACCATTCTAATATGGCAACGCCCATAGGAAACTATAGTAAACCCATTCCTTGAAGTTTGTTAACCATTTGAAATAATGTGCATTCCAATCAAGACGGTGGCATCCATACTTTGGCATATTCCACCTTAGAGAAGGAGTTTCTAGCATTAGCTCGTACAAAAGGCGACGGGCTACTTCTTAGAGCAGCTTGGTAGGATATTATTTCCACTTTGATAAGAGCCTACCTCTCAAAGAAGGCTGCATTCAAGAGCTATAAAAATGTAACTACAGTGGCTTTCTTGTTGTAAAACATTCTTTGAGTCATAAGGGATAACAGTGTTCGGAAATGTAAAGAGGGTTTGCCCTGTTTTTGACTGAGGGGTCTTGAAAACAGTTTTCATTTTATTATGTATTTACCTACATTAACCCCTTCACCGCGGCGGCTATTCCGCCGCAGTGCTAAGGGGGCGGGGCGGCCGCGCGGCGGCCGCATGCTGGTGACGGAACCGCTCCGTCACCAGCGTCGGTTGAGCTATGCTGGTGACGGAGCGGTTCCGTCATGGCCCGCCCCGCTCAATAGAACCCTCAGCGCAGGCACTCACAGCTGATGACAGAGCGGTTCCGTCATCAGCGTGCAAGGGGTTAAAAAGAGGCAAATCTTTTAAAAAGTGTTCAAGGATACATTCTGGCCTGGGGAGATATTTATATGACTGAACCATGGCACATGTTTACTGCAATCAAACCTTCCATCGCCAAAACTTTCCTCTCATAGATGCAAAGAGCAACCATTACAAACACTATCCATACCATTAAATGCGTTAATAACAAACAGTAATAATATAAGCAAAGTGAATATTGAGAGACTTCCTGTCTAATAATGAATCGAAATAAGTAAGGTGGTAATTTGACTAAATAAAATCTAGAAACGTTTGCTAGATCTTTTTGAATTATTTGTTTTTTTTTATATTACAGAAAGGAAGTCTTTCTGACAAATCTAGCATTTCTTGGATTCATCTAGCGGCTCCTAGTTTTCGGTTCTTGGTTTCGAAGTAGCAGTAGCTTACCCTTAATGAAGCAAGGAACATGCTCTATTATCCCATCCCCGATGGCATGTTACTTTTTAGGTCTCGCCCTGCGATTGCAGGCCAAAGGCCTGCTGTCGCAGAGCGAGACTATTGTTATCATTCCGGCTTTCAAGGACTGAAAGGGAGCCGGAGAGGACAACAGACTGTCACGCGCACGCAGCAGCAGCAGCAGCAGCCTGCCGGGATCAGGTCGCGCGCATCAACAGGCTCTTCACAACACATGCACAACACACATACAGCCCCCCCCCCCGCATACACACACACATACATACATACAGAACCCCCCCATACACACACACACACACGCACGCACACACATACACAGAGAACCCCCGGCGCTTACACGCACATCCCCTACCTCGTCTCGGCGTCTTCGCGCTCCCTTGCCCCCGCTCCTCTGGTGCGCGCGCACCACTAGTTTCGATTCCCGCGTCGGCTCCTCTACAGCCAATCAGGAGGCAGAACTCCTTTTAGAGATGCTCCCTCTCTGGTCCGCTCCCATTTTTTTCTTTTTTTAAACAGAAATCAATTAAAATATTAAGTATACATTTTCCCCAGTGATGCAAGTGAGTGCGGGCACTTAAATAACGCCACTGTGAAGTCACCCGACACAATGCAGTGGCAGTAAGGTGTGCAGAGGTGTGTAGTGCGGTGAAAGGAAGAGGCGTGACGTGAAATCCAGACAAGGCGTCATGACATTCGGCAGCCCCGAAGGCGGACCCCAGGGAAAAACGTTGAACACCTGCACTTATTTATTTGTTTACTTGTTTGTACTCCATAGCAACGATTGGAGCTAGGTTGATGATAGAAAGACACATGATTGGCTGTCACCCAACCGCATGTAAGATTACGGACAAATGTCGTTCATTAAAGAAACCTTCACTGACAGACGGCCGAAAGTGCGGCGTGCTTTAGGACGTTTGCCCTGAGGATGAATAGCACAGAGCTCCCGGATGGGCAGCCGGTGGCGCCCGTGCTGGACAACAGACCTGTCACCCGTATCCAGGCTGCAGGCCCCGGAGGCGGTCATGACGCAGTGTCTTCAGTGGGTCTTTCGGATGTGGATTCTGAGGGTGAACTGTATCCGCACGGATGCCGGGAGGAAGTGAGCAAGGACATGAGGCGCAGAGCCTTCGACTGGTGCCGGGAATACTTGTCTGGAGCCTGGCGACTCCTAGAGAAAGAGGACGACATGTCTGTGAGCATCGTCAGGTAACATGGGCTGGGAAGAGGGCAGGGAGGTTAAGAACGCTATATATATATATATATATATATATATATATATATATATATATATAATCTCCGAATTTCAGTATCCTTGTACTATGCCTATCTGAGTGATGTGGGAATCTCTGTCAGGCTTCACTTTGTACAGTATACTGTTTACTTATTTAAGTTGCACAAGTATCACGCTTCAAAGGTCTGTAGTTAGATGTTGACTTCAGCCTTTGAAAGCTTGCCTTGCCCTCAGTGGTGCTGACGTGGTCTTCAATGGCAAAGTCCAGCAAAGATCATTCTGGTGCCATGAGCTTTATCTTCTTTCCACGAGCAGCGCATTCTACATTTGCAGCTGCTTTTAAAGAGAATACATTTTTTTTTCTTAAGAATGCCTACGTATCTGCAGATTTGTTTTTAAGAAATCCAATTTAGGAAACGGACAACATTATAACTACAGCAATTTTAATTGTTGTGCTTTAAAAACAAAAGTACATTTGAGTTTTAGCTATGCGAAACAGAATTATTAATTTGGAAGCAAGGCTATGCCAGCAATCTAAAGTCTTAAAGTATCTTGTTGGGTCAAATCCCACTTAACTGAGAAAACTCTACTTGTCTCTTTCTAACTATGGCGCAAGAAAAGCTGGATATGTTCAAACAGTATTAAAGTCCAGCAGCAACACAATAAAATTCACAAATCAACCTAGAATTAAAAAAAAAAGCGAATAATAAATGGTACACATTAGATTAAAGGAACCAAGGATTATTTTTGAGGCCAAGAAAGCATAAAGCACCGGTTAAAGACCATGTTCGTGGTTGTCTGGGTCCTTTCTACAATATCAGGTCAACTGTGACAGATAAGGATTCGGGCAAGTCTTTTGAGCCACACCAGTCAGAAGTTCCATCAATGTTTTTTTTTGGGGGAGAATTTATTCAAGATACCAGTACAAACAAGAGGAACCAGAGTTCCAGCCAGCACATCATCACATAGGTACAATAAGCATAATAGTACAATATTTCGGAATGTCACATATAGAGGCATGGCATGCACAGTCGAGGCAGCAATATGCCCATATACAGAACCACAATCTGTAGTATAATCCATCACAGGATCAAACAGCATGTACAGTGCTGGTGGTGATCAAACAGCAGGAAACAGCCTAACACGTTACATCAGATATACACATATGTGGGGATTCTACAAGTACAATCCAAATTAACCCAGTAACTAGAGGCTATGTATCCCTATGCAGTCACACTGGGGCTGGGAACAGGGGAGTCAGATCTCTCTTGCGCCCAATTTAAGAATGGTTCCCATATGTCCCGAGGTCAGGGGCATTAGTTCCCAGAATACACCAAGTTGAGTGTGACCATGAGTCACATCCTACAGCCAATCCCTGAACCCAGGTATCTTTTTCCTCCCCCCACCTGATAGCAACCTGCCTTCTTGCATATAGTAAAATAAGTGCATGCAATTTGCGCTGCTTTGCCGGTGTATCCTTCACATAACCTAAAAGACCTAACGCCGGGGAGGGAGCATCTATTCTGCCAACAATCTGATTAATCGCGCTAAAGATTTCTTGCCAGAATTCAAGCAGCCGTGGGCAGTCCCAAGCAATATGTAACAAGCATTTGCAATGCAATAGGTCTTGCATTTGCGAGAGTTTAAACTATTGGCATTGTAAACAACAATGCCTTTTATTTAGATTTTAAAAACCAACACATAAATAAAAGGCATTGCCAGTTACAATGCCAATAGCTCAAACTCTCCCAACTGCGAGACCTATTGCATTGCAAATGCTTGTTAATTGCTTGCTGCTTTCCCATAACAAAATGGGTCCTAATTGGGTCAGTCTCCTTCAGCCACTGGCTTCAGACATTGCAAATCCCATCTTGGATCAGGCCACAGGAGTATTGGATCCTTGGATGTATTCTTCAGCCTCCATTGGAATGCACGAGGAAGCTGTTGTCACTAAAACGCAAAAAATAATCATTTTGCTATGAAAAGTACTCTGGACCATGATGCTTTTTCACATTCAGTTAATTATCTCATGCATGTATTGTATGCACAAAGATTGCTTCAAGTAACTTAAAAAAATATATATTTTTATCTCAAGGGCAGGACTTAAGTTTGAGCCTGATCCTAACGTGGATACATATAGGTTGTTATTTAAGAGCTTAGAAGACTGGATGTCAATTACGGGTTTATATTTTATAAGATCTGTTTTTTCATTTAAGCTCCTGACACCTTCTCTCTGATAATAGAACTTTATGTATTAATTTAGGAACTGGGTGGCTTTTCATCGCTGCTGCTAAGACTGGGTATATGTGTTTTGAATAAATCACACTGTATGGAGTGAAGATTTGTCACTGGTCATGCATGAGTTTAAAGCGCTGAGTGTAGAGTTAATAAAAGTTGCACCATTGAAAATAAAGTTCACATATCAATATATTAACTTTTCTATCTAGCAATGTATTTTATCTTTTTTGCAGTGTAATTATTTTCTCACGACAAATACAACTGACTGTATAGTAATGTCAATAGGTCTTTGAATCAGTTGCCAGCCATGATGAAGTTTCGTATTCAGTTGGAATTTGATAATCTTTTGTTTTTTGAATGGCGAAAGTTTTAGGCGTTAAAAAAAAGTTAATACTCTCCTTGTCCCAAATCCACCCATTCCCCTAATGTACACTGTCCGCCTCCATTCTACTTATCTCTTGGATGAATGCCATGATATCAGCTTAATTGTATTGCATTTTGGTGCTGTTATGATCCGCAGGCAGCAAGGAAGGGGGCGAGCCAGGCAGGATTTTGTTTTGTATTTTTGTGGGGATCTTCCTGCACAGTGGTGTCGGCCTGTTTCTACAGAGCTGGGTTTATATTTGAAAAAAAGCCCTTTATTTTCATCCTTTGTAGGAGGTCTGGGTGGGGCGACTTTGGAGGCGGGGGCATTGCTCAAGGACTACACGCCCCAGGAGCCAGCGGGGCTGAGACCCGTGCCGCAGTCCCTCCCTCAGAACCACCGGGATGTACATAGACTGCTCGCACCTCCCGCTTCGCGGGAGACGCTTTGTTTGTTGCAGCGGGGGCATTGCTCAAGGACTACACGCCCCAGGAGCAGGCGGGGCTGAGACCCGTGCCGCAGTCCCTCCCTTAGAACCACCGGAAGGATTTAACCATCTTCCTACTCCCGCCCCGCGGGACGCGCGCCGGCGCGCGCCGGGCTAAGCCCGGGCAAAGGGCGGGCCGTCTGTGGCCGTCAGGGGCCGAAGGAGGCCGGGCTGGGCCAGGGTATTAACACCTAACCCTTTGGACCATGTAAGACATTGTTTTATTATTGTAAAGCGGGACTGGCAAGATTTTGTACATTATCTGGCGTTGGTCGCTGTTTGTTGGGTGATATATGTGTATATGTTCCCCTTTGTAGGGTTTTTTTGCTGTTTGGTGACAATTAGTGTATTGTGGGATCACACCAATAATGGGAAAAATAAAAGATGGCAAAGGGAAAGGGGTAGTAGGTACATTAGATGCCTTTTTAATAAGAGCTGAATCTGCTATAATACAAGAAATTAAGTTAACTGAACGCAGATTGTCCTTAGACTCTCAAATGTTACAGAGTCGATATACCACTACCAGCCCAAACCCACATGAGGACATGGTTGATGGAGGGTTATAAATTAATCGGTGTCCATTATCGCCGGCCAAATCATCCATTATCCAGGAAATTTTAGATTCTCCTGTTATCAATGATAAACTTAATGTAGTCACGAGGGCACAAAAATCTAGGCAAATAAATGGAAGCTGTTCTGTACCACCCCCTAAAAAACGAAGGGGACAGGCAATAAATAGACCACGCAAACTGATTCATCATATATCTAAGCCTCTGGTAACGAAGGGTACCCACGAGGTTAGAGAACCTACATCCGAGCCCGCACTCGAAGCAAGCCAAGACATAGCTTCGGTAGACATAGCACCTACATTGACTATATCGACTATAGAACATGGCCTGGAGGAGAGTTTTTGGAATAAACTGGAAGCAGTAATTATCGCTCACTTAAAACCTGTCCTCCACAAATTGACAGTTTTTGAAAGCAGGTTATCATGCATAGAGAGTCAACAATTTAGTGTCTGTGCTTCACATGCTGAAACTAGATTCAGTTTGAATAAGTCCATGGGAAAAACTAGCAGTGGGGGCGCTCATAACCCATATTCCTTGGGTAAAAGTATAATGCGAGATGAGAACCCAAGAGGGAACACAAGTGATGCCAGTCCACAAATAAATACCCCTTCAACGGAAATAACAGGCCCGATCCAGGGTGGTACTCAGGCTTCAAATCCCCCAAGTACCAAGAAAGTTTTAGGGATGCAAAACACTCAAAATGAAGGAACACAAAATAGGGCCATTGTTGCGGAACGTTATTCACGCCATCTGCCCTACAGTGGCCCAGACTCAATTCTTAACTTGCCTCCACAAACTACACCCGATATTGTTGTTTTAGCAAATGTTCGCCCTCTAGCCCCTGGTGAAGGAGAAGACTGGTCCTCTTTGAGGAACAAATCCTTGCATCTTGTAAATGCTAAGACTGGCATAAATCATAGCTTTTTCTTCTCAGAACTCAAGATGGCACGTAGGGTCAGATGGGTTGGACCAACCGAGAAGTCATTGGAGGGAGACTGTATCGTACTGACTTTTTTTTAGGGCCCCGGGTCTGGTAAGAGCTATAATTGATAGGGTGGCCGACCAAATCATGGATAAGTCAAGGGTTTTGATACTACCTTTGGGCTTTTTTTATCACCCCCCCCCCTTTATGGCAACCCAACCCAACAGAAACGGAGCGTCAGATAAGATTAAAACAGTAGCCACAGTTCCCACCATGGTACCATGTAAATCGTTTTGAGCCCTTGAGTAGCCTGGCAGAGGTTGATTGACTACAGTTAGAGAGCTCAATGGGAAATGATGCTAAAGACACTGTAGTAACCCCAATTTATTGTAGGAATATAAGTGAGCCCATATCTCCCCCTGACCCTTTGGGCAACTACAGCGATTTGCAGTTGCCCCATAATAACAAAACTCAGGGCTCAATAGAAGATACTGAGGGTGATCAGATCATTATACAAGCCGGACACATAGTGGAAAATAAGAGGATTAGCAAACATTTAGATTTAACAAATGGCCAACTCGATAGATGTACTCTCCGCCTAATTTCTTGGAATGTGACAGGCATTTCATGAAGGTTATCAGATGAGGTGTGGGTAGAGTATATCAAATCCTTTGATATTATTTGCCTCCAAGAAACATGGAGTAGAAAGGATCCCTTCCTAGACTCATATAATTCACTAGTCGTCCAGGCTGAACCCTCTTTGGCTGGGTGGGCAAAGGGTGGCTTACGATATAAGTCACTAAAGATAGATAAAATAATGGCCTCCTCATGGTACCAACTGACCTTGTGTACCAATCTGATTGTTGTACCCTTGCTTCTAATTAATTGGTATTATAATATTTTTGATACGCAGACATCGGTTATTATTGATTCCCTGCAGGCAGAAATTGCTAAAGTGACTGAAACGATCTCTCCTTTGTGTATTATGTGGCTGTGGGACTTTAACTGCACTTTATGTCAATATAGCGGGAGCAAGGCCTGTGGGCTACTTGACACTAATGAACAACCTCTGGCACATTTTAAGCATACCATACAGGGTGATGCATTAAATAACATTATCGTGCCTATGACTTATGCATGCTCGATACATTGACCAATACCCCAATGGTACCTTTTTGAAACTTTTCAAGCGGCTAGGGGGTGCATGAGTGTAATTGATTTTATGTTGATTTCCAGCAGGTATGCATACCTGGCTGATGATTTCAGGGTAGAACCAAATCCTGCTAGCGATCATAACCCCTTGTTCTATTGTTAAGTACTGTGGTATCTAGGGAAAGGTTTTAAAGCTAATTTATCGCAAGTGATGACTTGTCTGACGGTTACCTCTGAGCCAGAATTGATACTACAGAACTTTGAAGTTCTTTGTAAGAGTGTGGCTACAAATTTGCTTAAACCGGCCAGGAAGGGTAGCTCCCCTGATATCAAATGGTTTAATGCCGAATTTTCTGCAGCCCAAACAACTTTGAAGAAGGCATTACATGTAGTCCCACGGGATAAAGTAATGGTTAGGAAAGCAAGGCACATTTATAAAAAGGCTATTAAAAAAAGGAAAGTAGAACTGAGAAAGCAGGCTTGGGATGACCTTGAGAAAGCAAGTGACTTGAGAGATAGTAGGATATTTTGGGAGGTTAAAAATCACCCGCTTTTCAGTAATGAAGATAGGACCATGGCCACGCACATAACTGGGGTGGTCTGGGAGGCCCATTACTCTAAGATATTCAATCCAAAGGGCATCTCATTATTAAATGAGTGTGAGGACGATGTTTCTTTTGATATTCAGACTGCACGACAGCTTAGTTTATCGCTTTCTTTGGGTGAAGTGGAGGAGGCTTTGAGAAAAGGTATCTCCCTCAAGGCACCAGGGCCTGATGCTGTACCCCTGGATCTATTTAAAAATAATCCCCAAGTCTAGGCACCCCTGCTGCTTAATGTTTTTAAGGCCACAATTGTGGGACACATTCCATCCTCATGGAAAGAGGCGGTAGTTGTGTCTATTTTTAAAAAAGGAAACAGAAGCGATCCCAGTTGTTATAGGCCAATCTCTCTAATAGATGCTTCTTGTAAACTATTAGGGAGAGTAATACTAGCACGCCAAGAGACATGGGAGAACGCCTCTGGCATTATTGTGGATACCCAATATGGCTTTAGGAGAGGCAGGGGGACTATGGAACAGTGCCTCAACCTGGCTATGATCATGGGTAAGTACATAAAGACCAAGGGTGTTTCAATTCACCTGGCCTTTATGGACTTATCCAGTGCATTTGACACTGTGTGCCGGGGAAAACTGTGGTCACTAATGGAGACTATGGGATTGGAGGAGCCTCTTGTCACTTTGTTGCGCAGATTGCATGTTGCAACAACTGTAGCCATTCGATATGGTCCAGGTGGTGAAAAAACCGGGCCCATTGCCTCAACTGAAGGCGTTCATCAGGGCTGTATTCTGGACCCTTTTTTGTTTTAGTGTACACAAATGGTTTGGAACATTTTTTATTGCAACAAGGTTTAGATTTTCCTAAAATAAATGGCAAATACATACCCTTATTGTGTTACGCGGACGATACTGTGTTGATGACCTTAACAGCAAATAGTTTGCAAAAATGTGTGAATGCTTTTAACAAGTTCATGTTAGGATTAGATTTAAGGTTAATTTTACAAAATCATTCACAATGGCTTGTGGCTCAAATAGAACTAAAACTTGTAAATATATTATTAATAATATGGTCATTGAGAAAGTCCCAAATTTCAACTATTTAGGAAATCTTTTTAACAAAACACTGAATTGGGACCATCTGATAACAACCCGGCTCCAAAAACAAGTAGATCGATAGAGGGACTTTTCCGCTTTGCCAGTAAACTAGGCCAAAAACCAATAGCGGAGCTCAAGACCTTGTATAAATCCAAATGTTTGCCAGTAGTGACCTACGGGGCAGGGGTATGGGGATACCACAAAAGTGCGCAAATACAAATTATGAAGAACACATTTTTAAAATGTCTTTTATCTATTCCAAATAGTTCTCCAAATATATTCTGTCATTCCGAGGTGGGTTTAGACTTTGTGAGTGATAGAATACATGTGTCCCCCCTGCTTCTATGGGAGAAAATATGGACCTCAGAAGATTTGCTGTTTTCAAAAGAAATCTTAAAAGATTGTATGAATCTCGATAAGGCTTTGATGATACCATGGCTACACTATGTGAAGGAAACTTTTTATAAAATAGGTCTGAAAAACTTTTATGAAAATCCTGATTCTATTAAACCAGACATGAAGATGGTCATCAAGAACGCATATTATACTGCCCAAGGTTTTTCCAGACAAGATAAACACACATCAGATCAGTAGTTATACTACAGCAACAGTTTTATTTGTCTTTCACAACACACACACAATGGCGTTTTTATCTGACGAGACTTCGATTGAATGCACTGCACTTTTTAGTGGCATTCCCTAAACAAGGGGGTTGGTGTGAGAGGCTACCCTCTTGTTCATGCAATAATGTAGCCCAACAAAGCACAGTGCACTTTGTGCTTTTTTGTTCACTTTAAAAAGCCCCTAGAGATCGCTTTATTAGACCTCTCTTGAGGGATATTCGACCATACACATATAAGGAAGGTTTCGAGTATTTGAGATAGTTATCAACTGCTGCTATATGTAGTTCTATGCTCAGTTTTATCAGATCTGCTCTTTTAATTAGGAATCGTTATGAACTATGAATATGTTTTATTGATTTTATGTATTTTGATATGATATACTGTGTTTTGCCTCCAAACCTTTGAATATGAAATACCATTTGTGATTTGTATGTATGAACTTTTTAAATTGTATACTTTTATGATTCTTTTTGAATCGAATAAAGTTATTTGATGATGATGGTATGGCTAGATGAAATGTAACTCTCATTCACATTTGCCTAGATCGTTTTCATACTAAGTAGAGGATAATAAATAGTCTGCCTTCCTAAAATATCAAGTGCTGTATGTGGTCTCAACCACACTTTGGTTTGGCCCACTGCTGTAAACATGCGTTCTATGCTCGTAGAGTGTTCAGCCTTGCATAGCAAGTAAACTCCAGGACCATTGAAGTCATAGATAAATTGTTTCTTTTTCTTAGGTGCCGAATGGGTGGCCCTCCCTGTCTGATTTCCAGTGATGAACAGCCCCTCTCAGCGAATCCAGATAATCTCCACAGAATCATCTGTAACTTCACCACAACGCATTCAGGTAAATATCTTCAGAGACGTTACCTTGTGATGGAGTAACTCATCCATTGAGATTTAAATCAGGCCCTAAGTCATTACACCAAACCTTACCAGACAGCGCAGCTATCTGGTTTGCTAAAGACACCTTGAGGACATTCAGAAAGCTTCTCTGGGAATGCTGTTGCCACCATTGGCTTTGTGGTTTGTAACTCACATTTTCTGGCTTTCTATTTGCTGGCTTTATTTGTTTTAGACTCCCAAGGAGCAAAGCCTTTTCACACAACCTCTCCTTTTGGCATATTGTCACATTTACTGTGCTTTCAAAGATGGCAGTCAAATATTTGACTCTATCTTTGAGGGAGCTTGACACTTATTTTCTTACTCTGACTTAAAAAAGTGAGAGGATTTATGTGACAGTATTGCTACATACTGGGACTAGGAAAGGTTTTTTTTTCTAGTCCACAACAACATTTAAATGAACTGTGCAGTGATTCCAAAATATAGCAGAATTTGGAGTGCACAAATGAAGCACTTTTTTGTGTAACTATGAAGTGTGCTGGAAATAAATACTTTAATATGATCAAAACCAATCACTTCACTAGGTGATGGCATTTTACACGCAATATTGTTTTGTGCGCTGTTTAATGTTTTGGGTAATACTGTATATCTGTGCAATGTAATGGTCATTTCAATTGAAAATGTATTCTCTGTAATGGCAGTGTGCTGCCACACCATACATATTCTACTCTATGCTACTCCACTCTACTCTGCACCACCCCACGCCACTGCACCCTGCACTTCTCCACATTACACCACTCCACACCACTGCACTCTGCGTCCCTGCCCTCTCCACTCTGCACCAATCCACTCTATGGCACTGCACACTACGCTGCTTCACTCTACGCCTCTTTACTCTGCTCTGCATCACTGTACAACACTCTGCAGCAATGCACTCTTCGCCACTGCACTCTACACCACTCCAGTCTTGGCCACTCCACTCTTCTCTGCACAGCTTCACTCTCGCTATTCTTCTCCCCTCTATGCTGTGCTTCTTCTTGATCTCACCCGCCTTGTGGGTGGTTACTGCCCCACCCGCGCCACACCCTCCGTTGTTGCATATGTTGCTTGCCCCATCCCTTATTGTGTGTCCCATCAGCCCGCCCTCCCTCTGTTGTTTTTTGGACCACCTGCTTGGCCTTCCTCTATTGTTGTTTGCCTCGCTCTCCTTCCTTTGTTGTTGTTTGCACCATTCACTCACCCTCCCTCTGTTATTGTTTGCCTCGCCGGCCCTCAGATGCTGTTTGAACCCTCCTGTCGGCTCTTCCTCCGTTGCTCTTTACACTGCCCTCATTACCTCTATTGCTGTTTTCCCTTCCTGCACACCCTACCTGTTTTTTGTTTGTCATGCACCCGCCCTCCCTCCCTCTGTTGGTTTGCAACACCCATCCTTCCTCCCTCTGTTGCAGTTTGCCCCACCTGCCCTCCTTGCCTCGGTTGCTGTTTGCCCCTCCCACCCTCTCTCCCTCTGTTGCTGTTTGCCCCACCCGCCCTCCCTCCATTGCTGTTTGCCCCACCCACGCTCACTCACTCTGTTGCTGTTTGCCCCACCTGCCCTCCCTCCCTCTGTTGCTGTTTGCACCACCCGTCCTCCCTCCCTCTGTTGCTGTTTGCCCCATCCGCCCTCCCTCCCTCTGTTGCAGTTTGCCCCACCCTCCCTCTGTATCTGTTTGCCCCACCCGCTTTTACTCCCTCTGTTGCCGTTTGTCCTTCCCACCCTACCTCCCTCTGTTGCAGTTTACCCCACCCGCCCTCCCTCCCTCTGTTGCTGTTTGCCCCACCCGCCCTCCCTCCCTCTGTTGCTGTTTGCCCCACCCGCCCTCCCTCCCTCTGTTGCTGTTTGCCCCACCTGCCCTCCCTCCCTCTTTTGCTGTTTGCCCCACCCGCCCTCCCTCCCTCTGTTGCTGTTTGCCCCACCCGCCCTCCCTCCCTCTGTTGCTGTTTGCCCCACCCGCCCTCCCTCCCTCTGTTGCTGTTTGCCCCACCTGCCCTCCCTCCCTTTGTTGCTGTTTGCCCCACCCGCCCTCCCTCTCTGTGTTGCTGTTTGCCCCACCCGCCCTCCCTCCATCTGTTGCTGATTGCCCCACCCGCCCTCCCTCCCTCTGTTGCTGTTTGCCCCACCCGCCCTCCCTCCCTCTGTTGCTGTTTGCCCCACCCGCCCTCCCTCCCTCTGTTGCTGTTTGCCCCACCCGCCCTCCCTCCCTCTGTTGCTGTTTGCCCCACCCGCCCTCCCTCCCTCTGTTGCTGTTTGCCCCACCCGCCCTCCCTTCCTCTGTTGCTGTTTGCCCCACCCGCCCTCCCTTCCTCTGTTGCTGTTTGCCCCACCCGCCCTCCCTTCCTCTGTTGCTGTTTGCCCCACCCGCCCTCCCTTCCTCTGTTGCTGTTTGCCCACCCGCCCTCCCTTCCTCTGTTGCTGTTTGCCCCACCCGCCCTCCCTTCCTCTGTTGCTGTTTGCCCCACCCGCCCTCCCTTCCTCTGTTGCTGTTTGCCCCACCCGCCCTCCCTTCCTCTGTTGCTGTTTGCCCCACCCGCCCTCCCTTCCTCTGTTGCTGTTTGCCCCACCCGCCCTCCCTTCCTCTGTTGCTGTTTGCCCCACCCGCCCTCCCTCTGATGCTGTTTGCCCCAACCGCCTTCCCTCCCTCTGTTGCTGTTTGCCCCAACCGTTCTCCCTTCCTCTGTTGCTGTTTGTCCCAAACACCTTCCCTCCCTCTGTTGCTGTTTGTCCCACCGACCATCCCTTCCTCTTTTGCTCTTTGCCTCACCTGCCCTCCCTCCCTCCATTGCTGTTTGCCCCACCTGCTCTCCCTCCCTCTGTTGCTGTTTGCGCCACCCACCCTCCCTTCCTCCGTGGCTGTTTGTTTGCCTCGCCCACCCTCCCTCCCTCCCTACATCCGTTGATGTTTGCCCCACCTGCCCTCCCTCCCTCTGTTGCTGTTTGCCCCACCTGCCCTCCCTCCCTCCCTCCGTTGCTGCTTACCCCACCCACCCTCCCTCGGTTACTGTTTACCCCATTCTGTTTCTGTTTACCCAATCTGCCCTCCCTCCCAGTTTGCCCAACCCTCACTCCCTTACTCGCAGTTTGCCCCACCCACCCTCACTCCCTCCGTCGCTGTTTGCACCAACTGCCTGCCCTTCCTCCGTTGCTGTTTGCCCCACCCACCCTTCCTCCATTGCTGTTTGCCCCACACTCCGGCCCTTTCTCCGTTGCTGTTTGGCCCACCCACCTGCCCTTCCTCAGTTGCTGTTTGGCCCACCCACCTGCCCTAACTCCATTGCTGTTTGGCCCACCCTTCCTCTGTTGGTGCTTGCCCCACACGCCCGCCCTGCCTCCATTGCTGTTTGCAACACCCGCCCACCCTCCTCCCTCCATTGCTGTTTGAGCCACCCACCCGCCCTCCCTCCATTGCTGTTTGCCCCACCCACCCGCCCTCCCTCTATTACTGTTTGCCCCACCCACCCGCCCTCCCTCTATTACTGTTTGCCCCACCCACCCTCCCTCCCTCTATTACTGTTTGCCCCACCCACCCGCCCTCCCCTATTGCTGTTTGCCCAGCCACCGACCCGCCAACCCACCCTCTAATGCTGTTTGCCCCCACCTGACAGCCCTCCCTCCCTTGCTGTTTGCCCAACCCACTCGGCCTCCCTATGTTGCATTTGAATGCCCTGTTGTTTTCCACACTCGCCTGCCCTTCCTTCAGTGTTGTTTGCCCGCCCGTCCTCCCTCTTCTGCTTTTGCCCCGCTCGCTTTCCCTCCGCTGCTGTGTGCCCCACCCGCTCTCCGCTGCTGTTTGCCCCACTTCCTTCACTCCCTCCCTCCTTTGCTGTTTGTCCCACCCACCCTTCCTCTGTTGCTGTTTGCCCCACCCGCCCTCCCTTCCTCTGTTGCTGTTTGCCCCACCCGCCCTCCCTTCCTCTGTTGCTGTTTGCCCCACCCGCCCTCCCTTCCTCTGTTGCTGTTTGCCCCACCCGCCCTCCCTTCCTCTGTTGCTGTTTGCCCCACCCGCCCTCCCTCTGATGCTGTTTGCCCCAACCGCCTTCCCTCCCTCTGTTGCTGTTTGCCCCAACCGTTCTCCCTTCCTCTGTTGCTGTTTGTCCCAAACACCTTCCCTCCCTCTGTTGCTGTTTGTCCCACCGACCATCCCTTCCTCTTTTGCTCTTTGCCTCACCTGCCCTCCCTCCCTCCATTGCTGTTTGCCCCACCTGCTCTCCCTCCCTCTGTTGCTGTTTGCGCCACCCACCCTCCCTTCCTCCGTGGCTGTTTGTTTGCCTCGCCCACCCTCCCTCCCTCCCTACATCCGTTGATGTTTGCCCCACCTGCCCTCCCTCCCTCTGTTGCTGTTTGCCCCACCTGCCCTCCCTCCCTCCCTCCGTTGCTGCTTACCCCACCCACCCTCCCTCGGTTACTGTTTACCCCATTCTGTTTCTGTTTACCCAATCTGCCCTCCCTCCCAGTTTGCCCAACCCTCACTCCCTTACTCGCAGTTTGCCCCACCCACCCTCACTCCCTCCGTCGCTGTTTGCACCAACTGCCTGCCCTTCCTCCGTTGCTGTTTGCCCCACCCACCCTTCCTCCATTGCTGTTTGCCCCACACTCCGGCCCTTTCTCCGTTGCTGTTTGGCCCACCCACCTGCCCTTCCTCAGTTGCTGTTTGGCCCACCCACCTGCCCTAACTCCATTGCTGTTTGGCCCACCCTTCCTCTGTTGGTGCTTGCCCCACACGCCCGCCCTGCCTCCATTGCTGTTTGCAACACCCGCCCACCCTCCTCCCTCCATTGCTGTTTGAGCCACCCACCCGCCCTCCCTCCATTGCTGTTTGCCCCACCCACCCGCCCTCCCTCTATTACTGTTTGCCCCACCCACCCGCCCTCCCTCTATTACTGTTTGCCCCACCCACCCTCCCTCCCTCTATTACTGTTTGCCCCACCCACCCGCCCTCCCCTATTGCTGTTTGCCCAGCCACCGACCCGCCAACCCACCCTCTAATGCTGTTTGCCCCCACCTGACAGCCCTCCCTCCCTTGCTGTTTGCCCAACCCACTCGGCCTCCCTATGTTGCATTTGAATGCCCTGTTGTTTTCCACACTCGCCTGCCCTTCCTTCAGTGTTGTTTGCCCGCCCGTCCTCCCTCTTCTGCTTTTGCCCCGCTCGCTTTCCCTCCGCTGCTGTGTGCCCCACCCGCTCTCCGCTGCTGTTTGCCCCACTTCCTTCACTCCCTCCCTCCTTTGCTGTTTGTCCCACCCACCCTTCCTCCGTTGCTGTTTGCCCCATACACCCTCCCTCTCTCCGTTGCTGTTTGCCTCAACCGCCCTCCCTCCCGCCAACCATTGCTGTTTGCCCCACCCGGCCTCCCTCACTCCGTTGCTGTTTGACCCAACGCCCTCCCTTGCTTTTTGCCCCATCCGTTGCTGTTTGCCTTGCCTGCCCTCCCTCCCTCCGTTACTTTTACCCCACCCACCCTCCCTCCCTCCGTTGCTTTTACCCCACCCACCCTCCCTCCGTTGCTTTTACCCCACCCACCCTCCATCCCTCTGTTGCTGTTTACCCCACCCACCCTCCATCCCTCTGTTGCTGTTTACCCCACCCACCCTCCCGCCCTCCATTGCTGTTTACCCCACCCACCCTCCCTCCCTCCATTGCTGTTTACCCCACCCACCCTCCCTCCCTCCATTGCTGTTTACCCCACTCGCCCAACCTCTGTTGCCGTTTACCCCACCCCCCTCCCTCCATTACCGTTTACCCCACCTACCCTCCCTCCCTCTGTTGCTCTTTATCCCACCCACCCTCCCTCCCTCTGTTGCTCTTTACCACACCCACCCTCCGTCCCTCTGTTGCTGTTTACCCCACCCACCCACTCTCCCTCCCTCTGTTGCTGTTTACCCAACCCACCCTCCCTCCGTTGCAGTTTACATTCCACCCGCCCTCCCTTGCAGTTTGGCCCACCCACCCGCCCTCACTCCCTCCGTCTCTCCCTCCATTACCGTTTACCCCACCCACCCTCCCTTCCTCTGTTGCTGTTTACCCCATCCACCCTCCCTCCCTCTGTTGCTGTTTACCCCACCCACCCTCCCTCCCTCTGTTGCTGTTAACTTGCTGTTTACCCCACACACCCTCCCTCCCTCTGTTGCTGTTTTCCCCACCCACCCTCCCTTCCTCTGTTGCTGTTTTCCCCACCCGCCGGCCCTTCCTCCGTTGCTGTTTGTCCCACCTGCCCGCCCTTCCTCTGTTGCTGTTTGTCCCACCCGCCCGCCCTTCCTCTGTTGCTGTTTGTCCCACCCGCCCGCCCTTCCTCTGTTGCTGTTTGTCCCACCCGCCCGCCCTTCCTCTGTTGCTGTTTGTCCCACCCGCCCGCCCTTCCTCTGTTGCTGTTTGTCCCACCCGCCCGCCCTTCCTCTGTTGCTGTTTGTCCCACCCGCCCGCCCTTCCTCTGTTGCTGTTTGCCCCACCCGCCCGCCCTTCCTCTGTTGCTGTTTGCCCCACCCGCCCGCCCTTCCTCTGTTGCTGTTTGCCCCACCCGCCCGCCCTTCCTCTGTTGCTGTTTGCCCCACCCGCCCGCCCTTCCTCTGTTGCTGTTTGCCCCACCCGCCCGCCCTTCCTCTGTTGCTGTTTGCCCCACCCGCCCGCCCTTCCTCTGTTGCTGTTTGCCCCACCCGCCCGCCCTTCCTCTGTTGCTGTTTGCCCCACCCGCCCGCCCTTCCTCTGTTGCTGTTTGCCCCACCCGCCCGCCCTTCCTCTGTTGCTGTTTGCCCCACCCGCCCGCCCTTCCTCTGTTGCTGTTTGCCCCACCCGCCCTTCCTCTGTTGCTGTTTGCCCCGCCCGCCCGCCCTTCCTCTGTTGCTGTTTGCCCCGCCCGCCCGCCCTTCCTCTGTTGCTGTTTGCCCCACCCGCCCGCCCTTCCTCTGTTGCTGTTTGCCCCACCCGCCCGCCCTTCCTCTGTTGCTGTTTGCCTCACCCGCCCGCCCTTCCTCTGTTGCTGTTTGCCCCACCAGCCCGCCCTTCCTCTGTTTCTGTTTGCCCCACCCGCCCACCCTTCCTCTGTTTCTGTTTGCCCCACCCGCCCACCCTTCCTCTGTTTCTGTTTGCCCCACCCGCCCACCCTTCCTCTGTTTCTGTTTGCCCCACCCGCCCACCCTTCCTCTGTTTCTGTTTGCCCCACCCGCCCACCCTTCCTCTGTTTCTGTTTGCCCCACCCGCCCACCCTTCCTCTGTTTCTGTTTGCCCCACCCGCCCACCCTTCCTCTGTTTCTGTTTGCCCCACCCGCCCACCCTTCCTCTGTTTCTGTTTGCCCCACCCGCCCACCCTTCCTCTGTTTCTGTTTGCCCCACCCGCCCACCCTTCCTCTGTTTCTGTTTGCCCCACCCGCCCACCCTTCCTCTGTTTCTGTTTGCCCCACCCGCCCACCCTTCCTCTGTTTCTGTTTGCCCCACCCGCCCACCCTTCCTCTGTTTCTGTTTGCCCCACCCGCCCACCCTTCCTCTGTTTCTGTTTGCCCCACCCGCCCACCCTTTCCCTGTTTCTGTTTGCCCCACCCGCCCACCCTTCCTCTGTTTCTGTTTGCCCCACCCGCCCACCCTTCCTCTGTTTCTGTTTGCCCCACCCGCCCACCCTTCCTCTGTTTCTGTTTGCCCCACCCGCCCACCCTTCCTCTGTTTCTGTTTGCCCCACCCGCCCACCCTTCCTCTGTTTCTGTTTGCCCCACCCGCCCACCCTTCCTCTGTTTCTGTTTGCCCCACCCGCCCACCCTTCCTCTGTTTCTGTTTGCCCCACCCGCCCACCCTTCCTCTGTTTCTGTTTGCCCCATCCGCCCACCCTTCCTCTGTTTCTGTTTGCCCCACCCGCCCACCCTTCCTCTGTTTCTGTTTGCCCCACCCGCCCACCCTTCCTCTGTTTCTGTTTGCCCCACCCGCCCACCCTTCCTCTGTTTCTGTTTGCCCCACCCGCCCACCCTTCCTCTGTTTCTGTTTGCCCCACCGCCCACCCTTCCTCTGTTTCTGTTTGCCCCACCCGCCCACGCTTCCTCTGTTTCTGTTTGCCCCACCCGCCCACCCTTCCTCTGTTTCTGTTTGCCCCACCCGCCCACCCTTCCTCTTTTTCTGTTTGCCCCACCCGCCCACCCTTCCTCTTTTTCTGTTTGCCCCACCCGCCCACCCTTCCTCTGTTTCTGTTTGCCCCACCCGCCCACCCTTCCTCTGTTTCTGTTTGCCCCACCCGCCCGCCCTTCCTCTGTTTCTGTTTGCCCCACCCGCCCGCCCTTCCTCTGTTGCTGTTTGCCCCACCCGCCCGCCCTTCCTCTGTTGCTGTTTGCCCCACCCGCCCGCCCTTCCTCTGTTGCTGTTTGCCCCACCCGCCCGCCCTTCCTCTGTTTCTGTTTGCCCCACCCGCCCGCCCTTCCTCTGTTTCTGTTTGCCCCACCCGCCCACCCTTCCTCTGTTTCTGTTTGCCCCACCCGCCCACCCTTCCTCTGTTTCTGTTTGCCCCACCCGCCCACCCTTCCTCTGTTTCTGTTTGCCCCACCCGCCCACCCTTTCCCTGTTTCTGTTTGCCCCACCCGCCCACCCTTCCTCTGTTTCTGTTTGCCCCACCCGCCCACCCTTCCTCTGTTTCTGTTTGCCCCACCCGCCCACCCTTCCTCTGTTTCTGTTTGCCCCACCCGCCCACCCTTCCTCTGTTTCTGTTTGCCCCACCCGCCCACCCTTCCTCTGTTTCTGTTTGCCCCACCCGCCCACCCTTCCTCTGTTTCTGTTTGCCCCACCCGCCCACCCGTCCTCTGTTTCTGTTTGCCCCACCCGCCCACCCTTCCTCTGTTTCTGTTTGCCCCACCCGCCCACCCTTCCTCTGTTTCTGTTTGCCCCACCCGCCCACCCTTCCTCTGTTTCTGTTTGCCCCACCCGCCCACCCTTCCTCTGTTTCTGTTTGCCCCACCCGCCCACCCTTCCTCTGTTTCTGTTTGCCCCACCCGCCCACCCTTCCTCTGTTTCTGTTTGCCCCACCCGCCCACCCTTCCTCTGTTTCTGTTTGCCCCACCCGCCCACCCTTCCTCTGTTGCTCCATCGCTTTCCCTCCACTGCTGTGTGCCCCACCCGCCCTCCGCTGCTGGTTGACCCGCCCACTCTCCCTCCGGTACTGTTTGATCTGAACCACTGTTGTTTGCCCCAACCGTTGCTGTGTTCCCTACCCAACCCCCTGCCCGCTCCCACCATTGCAGTGTGCCCCACCTGCCTGCCCTCCGTCTGTTGTTGCTTATTGGTTGCTTGCCACCACCCACTCGTAAGATTCTGTTTTTGCCTGGTCCTGTGCGACATGTTTAAAACCTTGATAAAGGCTATTCCTCGTGTAAGCGAGCCCGGTTGGCTTTGGCAATGCTTGTTTACTTTATATTTTTGTATTTTTTATCTTTATATTTAAATTTGTATCATCTGATAGACATCTATCTGCAGATTCCTTACTTTTGAATTTCACAGGCATTAAGCTAGATCTGGAAACCTTTGTGTGAGCTGTTCCCCTTGCGCGTGATGTGGGGTGGCTCCATTCGACTCCACGTGACGTTGTTGGCATCAGTTATGACTTTGCAGTAACCTAAATATGCACCACCCTGGCGTACAAACGTCAGTTCTTTTCTTTCCGAGGCAGTTAAGCCCCCATCCGGGAAGAGCTAACCCTCTGTCAATTTTTGACAGCTTTTTTCTACTTTTTATTGACTTCGAATACTTTTTCTTAGTGTGTCGAGTGATGTCTTTCAGGAAGTCAGGATTTAAACCATGTGGCACAGGTCACCGTGCCATGTCCTTTACCGATTCCCACCTCGTCTGCCTTTGGTGTCTCGAGCGCGACCATGACTCAAACTTGTGCTCGGACTGTTAGTCTGAGGCTCCAAAGGCCTTGCCAAAGCGGGACTTAAAACTCCTTGCGGCCCACCAGTCGACACCGGCCAGTGAGACTCCACTGCGGTTCCAGTCCTGATCGAAGAAGAGGAGGTTGCGGGTCCGCTCCCGGTGTCCCAAGTCCTCCTCCTCCCACACGAGGTCCTCTGGATACTTAGGGAAGAGGCATAAGAAGAAGTCCGAGTGGACTTAGTGATCACCTCGCCTAAGAAGAAGTCAGAGTGGACTTAGTGATCACCTCGCCTGTCGCCCGTCAACGAAAGGGGTAAGGAGCACTGATCCTCTAGGCACGCTTCTGGGTCAACTTCGCACCCCCCTCCTTTTCTGGGAGCCGAAGCGACTCGCACTCAAATTAAAGAGTTTTACTAGACCATGCGCCTTGTATTTGACAGGGCTGACCCTTCTGGTGAGCCTTCGGGCCTTGCGGGGTCGGAAGGGGCCCCATCGAACTCGACGACGCCGGCTCTGACCACGGCGCCCATTGGGGCCTCTGGGATCCGATGCCGGGACTGTGCTAGTCATGCCTACATAACCTGTCCCAGTTTCAAACCCGAATTCTGTGCCTTCGGGGCTGCCTGTGCCAACCAGTGGTTCCAGCCCTATCCTCATCCCCGATGGCACAGAGTCGGAGCGTTGTCGCTCGATGCCGATTCCGGTGCCAGTAGAGCCCAAGGGTTCTATATTGTCACCTGTTCATTTTCATGACGTTTCAGGCAAGAGAGAGGACTGGGAGGGGTCTATGGACCCTTTTGAAAACCAGGATGTATCTGCAGAGAAGATGGACTGGTATGAGGAATTTGGGTAAGCCAGTGGACAGGATACATCCCCAGATACTGGCATGCTCTCTCCCCCAACTGTGGCTGTGGAGTAGGGGGCTTCTTATGCCATGGTGGTAAGGAGGGCAGCTGAGATCCTTGAACTAGAGTTGCCCTCTATGCACGCTTATTCGCCCATACCGCTTTGGTCTATAGTTCTGAAGAAGATTAAGAACAACTGGGCCCATGTCATTCTTGTGTCTCAGGACTGGCCAAGAAGAGTCTGGTATCCAGAGCTTCTGAAAATGAGTGTTGATCCTCTGATCAGGCTGCCGTTTCCAGAGGATCTTATGTCGCAGTAGCAGGGGAGGGTACTTCGCCTGACCCTGTCAACTCTCCGCCTCCAAGCTTGGAGATTGAGCTGCGACAGTTGATAGCTTTTGACCTTCCTCCCGAAGTATGCAACGTTATTTTGGCGTCCTGGTGGTCCTCCACTAAGACATATACACCTACTGTTGGCAAACGTTTGTATCGTATTGTACAGAAAGGTCTATTGACCCTCTTTTTGCTTTTCTTTCCACTGTTCTTCTTTTCATTCTTATCCCTGCCCAGCAGGGCTCTGCTTTGGATACTCTTAAGGGTTATCTTTCCGCTCTGTTGGATTTTTTGCGGATGCCACACCAACCCTCACTGTTTAAATCCCCAATTGTAAATAGGTTCTTGAAAGGGCTGGGTCACTTGTTTCCATCCATGCCTTTTGTCGTGCCACAGTGGGACCTTAATTTGGTCCTCACTTTTCTTATGTGTGCTCCTTTCGATCCTTTGCACAAGTGCCCCCTCCTGCTGCTTACCATCAAGACAGCCTTTCTGGTGGCAATAACATCTAACCAGAGGGGGAGTGAGTTACAGGTGTTATCATGTAAGCCCCCCTACATGATGACAGTTGTAGATTAAGTGGTGCTTCATTTCTTCCAAAGGTAGTGACCCTATTCAATATGGGTCAATCTATCACATTGCCCACCTTTTTTGCTCCTCCGCAGTCCTCTAAGGAGGATGAGTGTCTCGACTGAATGGACCCAAAAAGGGTGTTGTCGTTCTACCTTCCCAGAACAAAAGAGTTCCGGGTGGATGACCAACTCTTTGTAGGGTACATGGAAGCTAAGAAAGGTTGGGCAGTGCTGAAAAGGACCATTTCTCACTGGGTGGTTCTCTGCATAAAGATCTGCTACGCTCTGGTTAAGAAGTAGCCCCCTGAGGAATTAAGGGTCCATACCACCAGGGGCAAGGCAGCGACCACAGCATTGGCTCTGGGTGTCCCCGCCCTGGACATCTGCCAGGCTGCACCATGGGAGTCTCTGCACACGTTTACCAAGCACTACTGCCTGGACAGTCCGGTCCGCAGGGACGGGCATTTTGCCCATTTGGTCCTGCAGGACTTTTTAGTGTGAGAACTTTGTCTGCATTTCACCACCAGGATGGTATGGCTTGGGTATCTGTTCAAAGGTAAGGAATCTGCAGCTAGATATCTCTATCAGATGAACAATTTACTAATCTTCGATAACGCATTATCGGGTAGAGACAATATCTAGCTGCAGACCCCTTACAGACCCATCCATTCCTCCCTACTCTGCGGACTTATTTGTTAGGGCTAGGGTTTCTCCCTTTTTCAGTTACGTCAGTCACTTCATGGCTCTGCACTTCTGATGTGGAAAAGTGAAAAGTACTGATGTCCGCACACCTGGGTGGCACCTATATAGGCGACCACGACATCATAACTGACGCCGATAACGTCACACGGAGCCTAATGGAGCCACCTGACGGTGCACGCAAGGGGTACTGCTCACACAAAAATTTCCAGATCCAGCCTGATGCCTGGGAAATTCAAAGGCAAGGAATCTGCAGCAAGATATTGTCTGTACCATATAATGCGTTACCGAAGGTAAGTAACTTGTTCTTTAATGAACAAACAATATTTACTAAATGCATGGCTCTCATGACAGAATTATATACAAGTGTGATATTTTCTGTGAACTCGTTATACAGATAAAACGTACTATATTCTAAACAGTACATTTGGAAATCAGATTTTTCACACAAAGGGTATATTTTGAACTTGAACCATTTAAGTTACCTTCAAAATGTACACCAACAGTCCAACTATAGCCGGTAAACTAGTTGATTACTTGTTTACTAGGTAACTGATCATTCTGCTACAAATACTTCCCCACTTGGAGCTGGACCATTAGGATCTGAATCACTAACACTAACTCTCTGCCCACTCTATATATTTGTCTTTAAGTAAAATTTAATTGTAATCCTTTAAATATTTGTTGCAGATTGTGACAGATCAGCAAACAGGTCAGAAAATCCAGATAGTGACAGCGGTGGACTCCTCTGGCTCCTCCAAGCAGCAACAGTTTATCTTGACTAGTCCAGATGGAACTGGAACAGGGAAGGTGATATTGACATCACCAGATACTGCCAATGCCAAGCAGCTTATTTTTGCCACCACAGATAACATTGTGCCAAGCCGAATACAGGTAAATAAGTACAGTTAATTTTACATTTTCATAAAATAGTTCACTATAATTGTATCTTTCTATCACAACAGGCCTGATTGACAAAGGTTTCTTTATCTTTATATGCATGTTTACCAACTAAAATGGCAAGGTTTATGCTAGTTATTCACAAAAGCATACCTTGCAGCTGTAAATCTATTTTTCCAGTATTGAATCCTTCATAGATTCACATGCTTGAAGGATTCTCCATTGTTGACACAAGTCTGGAAGGGTTCAAAAACATCAATGTTAGTATCCTATTCACATCAATCAAAAAGAACCAAACTCCAGCCTGCAGCCACCTCTAGCCCACTCCCCTCAGAGGCTACCATACTTCAGATTTTCAACTGCATATTGTGTGAAAGGAGTCTCCACTTGAGCTCTGCTCAGTTCACATCGATATTCAAAACTTTAGAAATGTTATCGTAACAAATTTGATTACATTATCAACATTGTGCCATCTTTCAAGACAATCTGACTACTCAGGATGTCGGAGCTTGCTAAACAAGCATTTACAATGCAATGGTCTCGGCATTGTTAAAGTTAGAGCTATTGGCATTGCTCATGACATTATTTTTATTTATGTTTTTGTTTTTAAAACATAAATAAATGGCATTGTCATTTACAATGCCAATAGCTTAATCGCTCGCAAATGCGAGACCTATTGCATTTGCACCCACACAGAGCCACACACACAAAGCCACCCACACACACATAGAGAGCCACCCACACACAGCTACCCACACAGACCCACCTACACACACACACAGAGCCACCCACACAGAGCCACCCACCCACCCACCCACACACACACACAGAGCCACACACACACACAGAGCCACACACACAGAGCCACACACAGGGAACAGAGGCCAGAAAAAACGCTCACAACGAGGGAACAGAGGCCAGAAAAGCTAGCACAACAACGAGGGGGCAGGAGAGCAAGCACAACAACGAGGGGGCCGGAGAGCAAGCACAACAACGAGGGGGCCGGAGAGCAAGCACAACCACGAGGGGGCCGGAGAGCAAGCAAAAGAACGAGGGGGCAGACGCACAACGAGGGGGCAGGAGAGCAAGCACAACAACGAGGGGGCAGGAGAGCAAGCACAACAATGAGCAACCGCAAGCTGCTCTTTAGAGTAGTAATTCATTTCATAGACAAGTAAATACAGGACTTATTCCTTAGTATTAGACACCAGTGGAAGGATGGCATGCCTTAGTGTTACTTTGAAAGTCCCCACATTAGAAGAGAACAGATTGTAAGTTATATTCCATTCGCATTCTTCTGATTGCATTTGTTTTCCTCTCGTCAGTGGGGTTGCAGTGAAAACCCTAAAACGCACTATTAAAGCCATATCGCAAAGCCAGTAGATAGTAACCTGACAAGAGTCTGTCTTTAGCAGAGCGTTGCCCAACTGAAAATGAATCTTTTAGAAACAAAAAGGCTTATTTGTTCTCAACGTTAAATAAGCTACAGGGTACCCTTCCAAAATAATATATGAACGCTCAATGACTGCCAATCTGTATGCGGGCCGTATTCAGTTCTCTTCACCATATGGGTCTAGAGGTCTGCACATGCTCATTGTCCTGCCGCCCATGGTTGTAACCTCCCTGTAGAATGGGCAGCCAGGACAGTAGAGTGTAGCAAGCCCCATATTCCCAATGGTATGTTTTCTGTTTATATGTACGGCAGTAAGTGAATCTGGAACCTTGGTGCATCTACCTTCAGTTGGTTACTCTCATTGATTGGGCGTGGCTCTATGTGCTCGGGCGTATGGTGAGCTTTTTCGAAACAATACTTTGCTATAAATCACACCTAGGAGCCAATTTACTAAATGGGTGCGTTTTTTTCTACAATAAACTCATTTGTCATTACATAGTTTATAACAATAAAATAGCACCTGAAAATGTGTGCCGGTTAACTAAAATTGTGAAAGTCCATGTAGGTATAAACTCGTCGAACACTTGCATTGTTTGTATTTCCAACCCCCTGTGTACTCAGCACATAGTTTGGGGACGCCCATTTATATTGACACACACTAGTACCAGTATAATTTTGAGTATTCCGACCCATTTGGCAGATTTTTCATTTGCGAGATCTCTCAAACGGTAGAAAGTCGTATAGATCTCGATACTACCCACTGGCACCAAGGACTGTAACACAGACCCTCAGCTGGAGACCTCCCCACTCTTAGGAGAATGCAAAGGAATAGACCTAAATGGCATAATTTATTTTATTCTTGCAGTTCTTATGGTGCGCACTCGGTTCAAGCGCTTTAGAGTGCTTTGCATGAGAACCAGACATATTTTTCTACAGCCACAGTAAGGTTAAATAATTTGCCCCAAATCAGAGAATATTGAGCCAAGGCCGGAAGAAGCCACTCACGTTTGAGAATCTTGCTGTGCATTAAACGCACACAACTCAGTTAACAAAGCGACACCTGAACTTCAGCTAGGACAAATAAAAATGCATTATTGTAGTGAACGCCTGCCATAATAATGTTATCACCGCAGTGGGCGTTCATAATGATCTCAGTTCAGCGCCCCTCGCGTTCTCACATCGTACCTTCAGGAATGGAGAGGGTGTCTGTCCGGATCTCCTCATGACGTACTGCCCCCGAGCCATCAGGTATCAAGAGCGTGCCGCTAACACAATTAGAGCACCTCTGGCTGCCAGGGTCCACGCCTGCTCGTCGCGGAGCTCGCAGAATGGCGAGAGGTGAATTAGCCTAACTCCGTTTTGTTCCTCGTGAATGCAATATTCGGCGGTTGCCATGGTGGCCACTCCATCAGTATACAAATGGAGATATTCCAATCAGCGGCGCTTAATGGCTCGCCGGCCCACGCTATCTGGCCTTAGACCGATACCTGTTGGGAATGGCGATGCACAGCGCCTCCAAGGTGCTTCACGGGGGAAGATGCGGGCGGAATGTCAGCCATATGGAAATAGCTCCCCTAATTGCTTCAATTGGCCTAGAACAGCAGATAAATTACACCCAAGGTGGCAGCAGATTAGAACCAAAGCGTCCTTGCAGGATGTACTGAACATGCATGCATATGGTGAACACCGTCGGCTTTTAGAAACTCACCCCTACATTTCTGCAAGTATTGGTTGGGACGTCGGGAGATCAAACAACTATGCCAGGAATTAGGGGTATGAGAGAGACTGGCAATAATGTGTGACTTTGTGCCGCAGCAACTGAAGCTGATTAAGAACGATGCGCTGGACATCCAGCTCCGCGTCTTCGAGGAGCACAAGGAGGAGGACATGATGGAGTTCGCGCATCGCTTGGAAGACATCCGGTCTGAAGTGGAATATCCTTTCATGGCGCCGAGAGAATCAGGGATTTCATGTCTCACGCTGCCTGCACGCGCCAGTCGGCCCTCTGATTGGTTAATAAGGAACACCAATCAGAGAGCTGACTTGAGCGTTCAGGCAGCGTGATGAGGGGCGCGCTCTCTCCCAATGACGTCAGGGAGAGAAAGAACAGCAAAAACACACCACTCTATCCCAAAAAGACGGGGCTTGAACGGAGTGACGCCCATCTCCTCCAATGGCCTCTGTTTAGGAAGCCAGCCAATGGAGAAGAGGGGCGGGTTCAAGCCCCCCTACTGTAAACATAAAATCTCGGCCCCGCGACACTGCTGCCCAGTGTACGCTAGGCCGAGACCTAAAAAGGACTTTTCAGATCACGTGTAACCTGTGGAAAGAAGAGGCTGCATTCAGTGAATCCACATAAGGACTTCATAAGCTGCCTCCACCCCTCTTGTAAGTAAAAGATTCTAAGATCTGTCTTCTAAAACCTTAAAGCTGTGGTACTAATTATACTGGAAGGCCTTCATTGGCAGCCTGCGGACCTTGCCATGTCGTTTCTACATTTCCAGTAAGTAAACAAAGAAGATGGCTGCAGGAGCATACGTAGTGACTACGTATTCAATACGTGTGCTTCTGCGGCCATCTTCTGTGTTTACTGCCGGCCTCTGTGCCTGCCCCTGTGATGTCACACACGGCACCAGCGGAAAGCCTCCAGAAAGACCCTTTGAAAGTCAGCTGTAAGCGGTTTCAGAGCGGACTTTTAAAGGGCCTTCTGGGGAGCTTCCTGTTTCCGCATTGCCGACGACGTCCTCTTCGCCCGCAGCCTCTTCTCTGCCCACAGCCTCTTCTCCGCCTGCAGTAGCGCCATCTCAATATTCAGCTCTCATCTTTCTTTAGATTGGCTTCAGCACTTTTTGAAGTAATTTATAATATTCTCCCCTACCAAAATCATGGCCGAGAAGTGGGGAAGTCAATTGCAATTGTTATGTAACTTCTGATCCGAATCTCGTTGTTGTTGCACATTTTGGCCTCTGAATGACTTTGGCAAGGCTATCGGTGTTGCTGTGAGTTGATAAAAAGGGGTTTAAACCCTCTTTGGCTAGTATGAGTGATAATACTTGAGCTTATACTGAGGCATAAACAATCTTTTATACTTTTCCATGCCAACTCCCTTGTAGTTACATCTGCTTTGGAAATACAGCATTGTCTAATGTTTTGAAACTGTAGTGATTTTTTTTACCATAGCCCCGCCCCCACTGACCCTATCCTGACTGGTGTAGCACTCAACCACAAACCACACTGTAAATTTGCCCCCGAGAGAAAGTTTGTGAGTACCCATGCCTTAACCCCTTCGCTGCGGGGGTTATTCCCCCGCTGTGCTGGAGGGCGCGCACAGCGCCCCGGTTCTGATGACGAGCTCAGCTCATCATCAGCCGCGGTGCTCGTGTGCTGATGACAAGCTGAGCTCGTCACAGTCACGCCCGTTCCTTAGAACACTCAGCACACTAGGGGAATTATCCCTGCGTGTGAGCGTTCTAATGGCCATGACAAGCTCGACCTGAGGCGCATGGAGTCAGGTCAATCTAATAAAAGGATTTGCACCAGCCTTATACACAGCAACAATATCAGGAGGAAATGTTTCTCGTGTCCGGAGCCTTGTCACTATTTTAAGACTCATGTTGGCAGATTATTATAAGAGGTTCTCAGAACCCTTGAAAATAAGCACACCTTGCCTGATCAATACCTCCACGATCTCCTCGCTTGCTCCTGCCAATTCTACAAATACGTTTTAATTTACCATCTTAACCATCTCCCAAGCAAACACCAAGACCAAAAGCCCCAATCCTTCAAGTGGACAACAATTTGTCTACAGAGAAGGAAAGAGAAGAAGGAGAAATACCGTACAATCAAGACGCGGCTACTGAAAGGAAAGATTGTTTAATTCCAGCTCAATCACCACCAGTTTCGCAACCTGCGAATTCACCGTCAGATGATATAGGGGGTTTTCATACCTTTTTGGAAGAGCAGCAAAAGGTTTTGAACTGCCAATGCCTGCAAAACAATTGGACTGTTTCCTGTACAACTTCAAAGAACCTTCTCGGAAATTTGAGCAATTCCTATTGTAGATCACATTTTGCGGAAGGTTTTAAAACTGTGATCAATCCCGCAACTGTTTTTGCAATCTTGCCTCAATTAGAAAAAAATATAAAGCACCTTACAGCTTACTGGTCTGTTGAGTTGGCACAGTCAATGAATCAGACCCTCTGCGAACGCAAAAACTTTTTATTACATCTGGCCATACATTCCTTATAAGCAGTAATAAAGATAAATGTGTTGATAAAGATTTTGTGGGTTTATTCAGATGCCTGGTCTTCTTGAATGATGTGATTAGGACAAAAGCTGATGTTTTCTAGCCCTTTTAGGCCATGTTTAACATTGGGCTGCTTTCTAATTATAGGGTGGGACTCCCACTTCGATGACGTGGAATGAATCATGCATGTGAATCTATGAAAGGTCTTAATACTGGAGAACTACAGTTACAGGTAAGTAGCTTATGTTCTAACCCTGCATAAAGGGATTTTTTTTTATGAGGATGGTTGTTTTCCCTGTGGATGGAATCAAATCAAAAAGTTGTGCCATTGCACCTAGGCTCTCGCGCTCTACAATGCGACTTGTGCTGTGCGTACAGTTCCATTGTGAAAGTACCAGCTTCAGGGATAATGCTTGAAGTTACCAGCACTTCGCTTGGAAAGCTGTGTCTGGTGCATCTTTCCACAGTTATTAGTAGGAATGTTCTCGAATTACAACCAGTGCAAAAGCACAGTCAACAGGAGAGGAAATGTTCAAACATACTTCTGCTCTTTATTTTGTAACTGGTCTAATAGAATACCAAGGGATTTATTGAGTGGAAATAAGTATGAAACCTACTTTGTTGGCCTCGATTATGTAAACTGCGCTGTGTTGCTGACGTGTTTTTCGTAGTTAAAGGCAAAGTAATCATTAGGACTCACAAGGGGCTAGTTTGTCTTTTTAATAAAGTACTCTATCCCATTCACAGCTCACTGCAATAATGTGCATGTGCCCCATGGCCAAATGGAAATATCATCCGTGATAGAGTATCTGAAGTCATAAGCAGTATGTGATGGTGGCACAAGTTATAGTTAGTTCACAAAACTATATCTGGCGTATTTCAATGTCTTTTTTTTTTATCTTCTCCTGTGCGTCATTCTCACACCTAATGATAAATCACTTTAAGCATTGTTTAATTTCAGTGAATATTTATATTATCTAAAAAAACAAATGCTCTTTTGGACCCCCTCAAATGTCCTAGAGGGGTCAGGGTGTCATTACCCTGCCCCCTTTTCTTCTTTGTAATTTTTTTTTCCTGTGACTTGGTATACATATCCAAAGTTTGCCCTGAGGCGAGGACGCTTCCGACAGCAGGGATGCTTTAAAGGCATTTATTTAACGAAATCAGGCGTTCACAGTTGGATGTCGATAAGATCCTAACGCGTTTCAGAGCTGGAAAGCTCTTTCGTCTGAGAAGCAACTGCTGTTAGCTGAACTGCTTGCAAGCACCATCACGCATGTGTTATTTGTACCTGTTTAGGCTTACAAGTGATGTGATGCGAAAGGCATGCTGGTGACTGTAGTCTGTAAAACATCAAGCATAGTATTACCCCAGTGGGTCTCAGTCCGACAAGCAGTAATCTTAATTCAAATACTTCTCCATAGTGGGCCTCCAACCAGGAAAGTTGGTAAGGATAATCCCATGCTGTGCCATCCATGCGACTTGACATTTTTCGAGTGTCTGGCCCAAAATAGTAGTGGCATGTCCTCTACTGCCAGGCTGCCGCACTATATCCCATCTAAAGTTTGCCCTGAGGCGAGGACACTTCCAATAGCAGGATGCTTCAAAGGCATTTATTTAACGAAACCGGCGTTTACAGTTGGATGTCGATAAGATCCTAATGCGTTTCAGAGCTGGAAAGCTCCTTCGTCAGAGGAACAACTGCTGTTAGTTGAACTGCTTGCAAGCACCATCACACATGCGGTATTTGTGCCTGCCACGGAGTGGAGGGATGAACTGCACCTCCTATTTTACAAAGGGAGCATGCATTTTGGCCGGGAATACATGCTCCCATTGTCATAAGTCTGTCAGGACTGCTGACCGGGTGTCGGTCGGTCCCATGACCGAGGCGGTGTCGGGTGGAGGAAACTCCGCCTGACATCGTAATAGAGCCCTTAATGTTTAATGGCTTTAAAACTTAGGACAGTTTATTACAATACATGCTGTATTGTGTTTTACGTGAAACGATTGGACAGCAATCCAGTTAGCCTATTAATTTTCTAACAGTTGCTAGGCCACAAGGATATGATTCAATGACTATCTCACTAAATCTTTCTGCCATTAGGTGACGGTTTAAGAGTGCTAGGCAGACCATAGCTTGTCCAAGAAGCAGAAAGTAGCACCTGAACTTACCATGGTACTTGTATCTGAAGCATAGCAAATGCCACCTGGCTGTCAGAAGTGCTTGCACCGTGGCGAGGTCTGCTGTTCTGCTGAGCATACACAGGTTCTTTACAGGCTGCGGGCAGTCTGAATCCTCAAAGTGCAGCAGCCGGGAAAATAGTGGCGACGGGTTTGTAAGATGAGGTAGAGGCTCACTGTCAAGCTGGGGGCCAATCTGACACATATAGTCAATTGTTGGGTTGATTGGAAAAGGGAAGAGAATACGGACAACGGAAGGGGGGCGGGAAGAAAGACAACATGGCCAACGGGGGACTGGAACAAAGAGAATGCATCAAGGGTAGGGGGGCGGAAGGAAAGTGAACACCGACAACGGTAGGGGGCGGGAACAAAGGGACCACGACAATTGTAGAAGCTAAAGAAAAAGTAGTGCACTTACCAAGAGGTATGGCCCATATCGGAAGGATCCAGGTAGCATGAGCAGTCACCAGGGCGGGACAAAACAGCCCCAAGGCGAAACAACAGTACTCTATTCCCCACCTAAAACTATAGAATTTATGAAGGCGGACCAACCAGCCAATAAAAAGAGGTGGGCGTCTTCAAACTTCCCAGAGAGAGTACAACAGTCTCGCAGAGCAGTGCATGCACGCTGCCTCTAGGCTCGACCTAAAAATGAGTGCACTTTATTGCCAGGGCTGTTGGACAAATACTTAACTCTGTCAATATTTTCCTAAGGTTCCAACAGACTTCCCACCTTATCAAACCCGTGGTTCTAAAGACTTACTTTCAAAAATCCATCCAATCAGACGGGAAGAGCGCTTTATACTCTGGATGTAAAAACATGTCTTAAATTCCATTTTGAAAGAAATACAACCTTCCGAAATTCTGATCAACTTCTGGTGGCGTTTGCAGCACTAAAAAAGGGGCAGGCAGTATTTTCGGATGGATTCACACATTAGCAACAGACTATGAACCGGGTGGATGGGAGGTCTTCCATTATTTACAAATCCGTCATGCCCTTACTGCTGCCCTTTCACAGTTGGGGAGGTACCGGAATCATCACCCTTGGAAGATAGATTACTCTCGGAACCACTGCCGAAAAAAGCAATACTACTGACTTATCGTAAGTTATGCAATAACCTGCCAGACCCACATCTGAACCTTCACGAGCAATGGCAGGCGGACGTAGGCCTACTAGAGGATGAAGAGTGGCAAGCTGCACTTATGTCTCCTAGAGAAGCAGCCATTCCGCTTAAGTTCCAACTTATCCAACGGAAGGTACTGAATAGATCGTATTTCACCGGGGCCACAATTACGCTAATCGGGTGCAGAGACGATGCATCTACAGTGCACAGCGGAGGCTACCATATATCACACTCTCTGGGAATGCTCATGCATTATGGTTCTCTGGGAAGAAGCCTCACACCATATGCATAGGGCTATTGAGAAAGACATCCAACTGACACCAAAATTGAGGCTTTTAAATATTTGGGAAGCAACAGACCTCACTGAAGTGGAACAACAATGGGTCACCTTGGGCTATACCCTGTAAAGCATGCGACCGGGTGGCCGAGGTGGCGTCTGCAGAGGGATGGGCTAATGAGCTACACAAGTGCATGATCGCCGAAAAAGAGGTGTTTAAATCCAGAGGATGCCCCTGAAGTGGTACAAAAAATGGGGCCATCGGAACACTTATCGGGGGGAGATCACCACCTCTCCTACTTCGGAAATGGAGATGCGAGAACAACAAAGGGACAGGCGCTTATGAAGAAATGTATGTTGATGTACTAACTTAGGTAAACTATAACTGCAGTGTGTGTAAGATGTCTTTAGTGCTATTTATACTGTAATACTAGTGAGGGCGCAATTTGATAAAATAATAAAAATATCTATAAAAGCACTGAAAAAGCTGAAAGGCCATATACTACAAAGGAACAACCTAATTTCAAAAGGAGCATGGCAACCTCTACAGCCCTTTTCTCTGGTGTTTCATTACCTGATATCTGTAAGGCTGAAATATGGACAAAGGTTCATACATTTACTAGACACTGCTGTTAAGTCATGATGCAGCTGTGGCTCAAGCAGTACTTCTGCATTTACTCCAAGAAGGTGAGACAGTTTGCATTTTAAAGCATGCATTGAATGTTTTTTATAAAGTATGTTTTCAAACGTTTTTCTACCTCCAGATATCAGTTTTATACTGCTTACTATTCGGATTCAAGCATGTGAATCAATGAAAGATTTAATACTGGAGAAAAAACAAGACACTTACCTGTACACTGTGGTTCCCAATGTATTGATGCATTTCGTAGATTCACATGCAACCCTCCCACCTCCCCTTTTAGGCGGCTCACCTCATTGCATCTCTCTTGTTCATATATGTTTACATTACACTTGTGCTTGGGAAATCTGTGCTGTGTGCTGGCCCTGGTGGGAAGGGATGATGTGAGAGCTCTTTTCTGATTGGCTAAAGTTTGATTCTTTCTAAAATTATGTGAATTGGCTTGCAATGCTACCTGTTTAAAATCTCTTGTATGAGACTTTGGTTAGCACTACTGATTATATTTACTGTGGGACTCCCACCTCAACGATGGGGACGATTCAAGCATGTGAATCTATGGAAAATATCAATAATAGAGAACCACAGTGTACAGGTAAGTAACTTGTTTTTTCCTTACTTTTCGGTAATGGAAAGTTCTGGAATCTGTAGGAAGCCACACATTTCCTACCACCTAGCATTCACCCAAGTCTATAGATAAAAATGGTACCTCACTTGTGTAGGTAGGCATAGTGTCTGTCAAAGGAAGAGCCTCAAGATGACGCATGGACACATCACATTTTTTCACTGAAAGTTAACTCTTTTTTGCCCTAGCTCAGCCGGTACCCTGCTCATTTTTGGAAACTAGACACCTGGGTGGGGTGATGTGCTTGGCTCTCACCATTTCTTTTACCCAGAAGCCCTTCCAAACCTTAAACTTTAATTAAAAACATATTTTCCTCATGTCTGTTATTGAATATTCTGGAATCTGTGGGAGCAATGTCCTACCTCCTAGCATTTTCCAAAGTCTCACGATAAAAATGGTACCTCACTTGGGTCATTAGGCCTAGTTCCCACTACAGGAAAGGCACCACAACGCAACATTGGCACATCACATTTTTGCACTGAAAACTGTGCCTTTTCTTTTTGTTGTGCGGGTAGCTGTGTATTATGGACCCTTTCTTAGCCACCACCTAGGGAAACCTAGCAAACCTGCAGATTTCTTTTAACTCATGAACCTAGGGAATCCAGGGTGGGTTGACTTGCATGATTCTGAACAGGGTTTCCTTCCCAGAACCCCTTGTAAACCTCAAACTTTGACTACAAAAAGCTCATTTCCCTCACATTTCTGTCTTGGAAAGTTCTGGACTATGTGGGGAACCACAAATTTCCTAGCACCTAATTCTCCCCAAGTCTGCAGATAGAAATTGTACTTCACTGGTGTAGGTATGGCTAGTGGCAGCGACGGGAAAGGCCCAAAACCCAACATGGACATATCGCACAGTTCCACTAAAAACTGACCCTTTTTTTGCACAGTGTGCAGTTGTGGAGCTGAGCCGGCACCTAGGAAAACCTAGCAAACCTGCACATTTTTTAAACTAAATACCCGGGGATTCCAGGGTGGGGTGACTTGCATGGCTGTCACCAGGTTGTCTTTTTTTAAAATGTATTTTATTTAGTATCAAAGAATAATACAATCATATATTATGGCTGGGAACAGCACATAATAGCAATACATATGCATATAAAGTGGGACACAGGTGATGTGATGGTTATGCTACACAATCAAGGTACAGCAGTGAAATGGAGAGTACATACAAGCGGCAAAAGTACTGGTAATCAACACGTCCAGAATCCCCAGTATGGTAACTTGTTCATGCCTACCCTTCGTACAAAAACATCTTTCTCTCTGTTTCCACAGTCATCTTTCACACTAGATATTACTGATATGAGCCCCAAAAACACTTAGGTCGACTCTGTGGAGGGTTGAGGGGAGGCTTAGCAAGCAATAACCCTATCGCAACAACTTTCCTAACACTCGTATCGACCTCAGCATCATGGCCCAATAGCACAAGCATCGGGTCCGGCTCAAGAGTAAATCCCGTAATCAATGCACAAAATATTTTTTTCCAATATGCTAGGATCTGTGGGCATTACCAAGCCATGTGCATGGCAGCATTGGCATTCCACTGTATTGCGGAGTCCATAGTGACAGAATCTCTCTGGCGTATAGTATACTGTATGTATGTATTTAAAATGAATGAGTCAATGTCTACCATTCAAGGAAATGCGCTTAGTCGCCAGCATTTATAATCAATAACCCTATCAAGCTCTCACTGCCTTTCCTCACCAAGTGTGGTCTCCTGGACTCTTGTGCAAATCCATATATACTAGACACTAACCTAGCGGGGGTACGAGTTCTTATTAAATAAGAAAGCGTTGGCATTTCCGGGGGTTCCTGCACGTCTTCTCCTAGCACCTCACGTAGTGCATGTAGGGCTCTGTGATTTTGAAAGTGGATTAGAGGCGTAGGCTCTGAACTACCATCTACTATAGACTCCCAGTTACGTACAACCCCACCCAATGAAAAAATTTGCCAATCTTACTTATTCTCAATGTGCGTAGTGTCTGGGCTATCTCTCTCTCTCTACCCATCAGGAATCATGCACACCATTCTGGAAGCGCCTGTGGGGAGTACAACAAGGATCCTGATGATTGACTCTCCAGCAAGCTACGCCAAGCATGAGTCTTGGAGTTTAAGGAATCAAAAATGCTGTGTGCTACACTGGGTCACGAAAAAGTGTCTGAGGAAGGGCCATGTAGCCAATAATGCACATGTGTACTCTGTGCAGCTCTATAATGCAGTTCAAAATCCGGCGCATTAAGTCCACCCATATTGTATGGCACAGTGAGAATGTCCCACCAAACCCTCCGCTACCCACCGTCCCAAACTTGCTTGGTCAGCAAAGGGTAGCGAATAGAGTCTGTGGGAGAAGCATTGGGATATTCTGAAACAGATACAGAAACCTGGGTAGTACAATCCTTTTACTAGGGAGATGCGTCCTATTAAGGATAGGGGCAATTTAATCCAGCGGGCTATACCATCCTCTAGTTTATGAATCGCTTTCCCATAGTTCTCTAGCATTACTTTAGCTGGATCTGTGGGGATTTGTATGCCTAGATATCATACTGGAACTGTTGCCCATTACAGGGGGAGCTCCAATTCCACTGGGGTCATAGATGGGGTCAATTGAAAAATAATAGAGTTTATCCAGTTCACTCTGAGACCTGACAATCTTCCAGTAGAGGCATAAGGTGTCTCTCTGGGTCGTGTACATTCAACAGCGTGTCCTCTGCATATGCAGAAAAAATTGAACAATGGCCTGGGAAGTGTAACCCCTTATGTCCATGGTATTCCCTCAATCGCACACCAGTAGTTCGGCTGCCAGCGCATATAAGGGAGCACAATGGGCAGCCTTGTCGAATCCCCCTAGTAATCGCGGTTGGGGAATGACAATGTCACCCGCTTGGTCCCTGGCCAAAGGGCTGTATAAAGCGCCAAGACCAGGCGTAGAACAACCTCACCCACTCCGACACTGCGAAATACAGCCCTCATGAATGTCCACTCTACAGAGTCAAATGCCTTCTTGGCATTCAAAAATACTGCCCCAACTCTAACATCTGGGTCCACCTGCTGGATGGCACCGACGACTGTTCTGGGATTATAAATTATACTGCGGCCGGGGACAAATCCCACCTGTTCTGGGGCAACCACCAGCGGCACTATGTAGGCCATTCGATTTGCAAAAACCTTGACAAACAGCTTGGTGTCGACATTCAGCAATGATAGGGGTCTGTAGGAGGAACAGTCAACAGGCTTTAAGGGAGTCATAATCAGTGCTTCCCTCAATGAGGGGGGCATTGTTCCCACCCCGACCATCTCCTCAAAAGTATTACCAAACCGGGTATAAGTAATTCCTGATAGGCCTTGTAAAAAGTCACCGTAAGACCATCGATGCCAGGAGACCCGCCGACTTGCATGGTCTTAAGAGCTGCGTGAATCTCAACAGGGTCAAAAGGGCCATAAGGTCCTCCCTATATTTGTTAGTTAACCATGTCATCTGTATTTTCTCCAGGTAATCCGATATGGTCTCATCAGTATGGGAAATGCGTGAGCTATATTTTTCAAGGTGTTTAACCTCGCAATTGCCTTTTCATTTTGCTCCTCAGGTTTTATTTTAATATCTTCCAACAATCGAGTATCGCCTGAGTGCTGATGGTCCCTCTCTATCTGCGCAATTTCCCATTCAAGTCTTAAGAGTCTTTCTCTCAAGGTCCGGATTACTCCTTCATGTTTAGAGATGGTTACACCTCTGATGAATACTTTAATAGCTTTTCATACAGTGGCAAAACAATCTACTGAACCAATATTATCAGTGAAAAACTCTTCTATGACTTGTGTCAGTTCTGCCTTAAAGACCGGATCCAGTAAGAAGTATGGGGGGACTCTCCAGAGGAATGGTGTGAAACTTCAGGTATGTAGCTCAATGTCTAGTATTACCGTAGAGTGATCTAAGTAAGTTCTCGGAAGTGAATTGCATGTAAGGACACGGGATAGTAAGCTTTTAGACATCAACCAAAAGTTTATCCAAGTGTGGATATCGTGGGCAGTAGAATAGTGTGTAAATCCTGCGCCTCTCGGGAAGCGATGTCTCCAGACATCAAGTAGACCCATCTGGTCAGCTAAACTTACAGCAGCGAAGGGGCGGCGGGAAGGACCTCTATAACAATCTCGATCAGGGTCTTAAACACAGTTGAAATCCCCTCCCCAAAATTTGTGGTATCCATTCCGACTTGAGCAGAAGAGCGCCAATCGCATTGTAGAACTGCGGGTCGTCATAATTGGGACCATAAACACTACCAAGTGTTACTGCCAGGTCTTCTTCATGGCATTGGGCGATCACAAATCTGCCGCCCGGATCTGCGTACTCCTCTTGTAAACTGTTACCTGATTGATTGTTAACCCATATGAGAACTCCTCGGGAATGTGAGGTGAACACGGCTGAGTAACAATGTCCCTGTAACCTGTGGTGCGTGAGGAGACCCCTTTAGGGCCTAAGTGTGTTTCCTGCAATAGTCTTGGTGCCTCTTAAGGTATACCACCACTTTACGGACTTTTCTGTAATCATTTAAGCCTCTCATATTCCATGTTAAGAACAGGACCCTATGTCGGACATATTGATCTTGCACAGGTTGTTCCACATCACCCATAACACTTCAAATATTCTCACTTGTACATACTGTACTACCAGCCAGCAGCAATATTCATTTTCCAATGAGTGTGTAGATACTAACAATCCAACAAAAACCCCTCCCATGCAATGCAAACCCAAACTGAGCATAACCGCAACAACCCCCCACCCATACCATCAATACCTGAAAAGAAAAAAACTGAAAAAACACCAATAACACACTGTGGTTCACACATGGGGTGGATGTTACCAGCAGAGCATCTCCACTAATGGCCCAGCTGCTCCAGCATTAGGCAGCACATAATGTATACACCCATCGCCACCCTGAGGATGCACGCCTGACACTTCAACCATCTCACTTTGACAATAGTGACTGAGTAAAAGTGTGCACCAATTAGTGCCAGACAAAGAATATCAGTGGAAGACAAGCCTCTCCTTCCCAGCCCATACCCAATGTTTAGGAACTGGAGGCTAATGCAACCTTGTAAAGGAGCCGTCTTACCAAATACACTGGGCACGTTACCTGTGTGCCAGTTCCTTAGTCAGGCCCCACCCCAGTCAATTGACGCAGTCCATCCTGCAAGGAAAGAATTTCATCAGCAGATTGACTTCGTCGAAGCATGACATTATTACCACATCAAGATCCCCACCCTTTCTCAGGACCAAAACTCTCCACGGTTTGGAGATCAGCAACGTACATGTCACTGTTCCTTTGCGTCCAGAGCGTCATCGTCCATATTGGAGGAGGATCTAGGGGAGCCCCTCCAGGAGCTACCACCTTCTTTTTTACTAAGGAACTGCAGAGTTGTTTCAGATCTCTGAAGACATGCAGCTTTCCCTCCACGCTGATTTGCAGTTTTGCTGGATACATCATATTTTATTCCCTGTTGAAATCACAGAGCTTTCTTTTTTTTAAGTTTGATTTTATTGAAGTATATGGGATACAAAAAGAAAAAAGTATTCAGGGAATCTGAAAATCAGGAAAAACAGGAAACTGAAGAGAACAATCAAAGGTGGATCAATCAAAATATCATCGAGGGGGGTAGGGGAGGAAGGGGGATGGAAATCATGTAGCATTGTAAGTATTACGGAACAATATAACCAATAGCATTCAAAATATCAAGGTAAGCAGTAAAAACATAATAGTATAAACATTGTATGAACATTCAAGGAAAAAGTTTCAAGGTGGTTTACGGACCTCAAGAGAGTGGGTATCAAAGGTGATAGAGGAAGGGGCACTGGAAGAGAGGTATTCAGATAATGGTAGCCAGAGGAGATCTTGCTTTATGGCCAAAGAGGCAGGGGAGACAAAATTAGTGTCTAATCTATGATGGAAACATATTGCATTCCACCATGATTTGAAGGAAACAGAGGAAGCCTGTTTCCAGTTGGAAGTGATGTGATGAAAAGCAACAGCCAGAAAGAGATCCATGAGAAAATAATGTGTGCGGCCTTGGGGAAGTGACGGAGAGAGGGAACCGAAAAATGCAAGAGTAGGGGAAAAGAGAGTGTTGAAATGAAAGATAAATTGTCAGCGTGCCTCTTGCACTTGATGAGTAAAATCCAGGTAAAAGGGGCCCTATCCATGACCTTGTATCTCAATGACTTTAATTCTCTAGCCTTGCGGAGCGCTGCGTCGCAATCTCTATAATTCAGGAGCCTCGCAATTATAGGACCAGGGCTAGCTCTAGGTATCGGTCTAGGGGCAAAAGAGCGGTGAGTACGCTCCGCTACAAAAATGTCTTAAAAAATGTTTCTACCCAATAACAAAATGAGGAATTGTACTACATAGTGTTCCATGTTGGTAATATTGATGGACTCAGCCACTCCTACAATTCGTAAATTGTTCCCCCGTCAGCATGCCTCTGAATCTTTGGCTTTGGCTGTGTGGAGCAATTTATCCATTTTAGTGTGTGCTAGCGATCTCGCATTCAATGCATCTTCGGCATCTTAAACCCTCTTTTCCACTGTATCCAGTTGATCCATATGTTTATCTAGCTTCTCTGTTATTAAAAATCTGTACTTGTGGTCATTCTGTCCAACCCGAAGGAGAGGGCATCGATTTTACCATCTGTCTTCGTCAAGCTGCGCTGCATTGCTGCAAGATTTTGTATTAGGTCTGAGTCCTCGGCAGGGTCAGTGGGCTCTGGACCAGACTCAGAGGCGTACCTGTCCAACTCTTGCTGTCTAGGGATTCTGCACATTCAGACTGGAGCTTGGACTGCGATCTTTCAGTTTGCCCATTTTGGAGGTCAGCCAGCCCTGTGGAGGGTATGCTGCCAATTGTTAGGATGAACGTGCAGATTGTCCTTCTCTCTAGCCCTACCATATGGGAAGATGTCTCAGAGAGAGCAATCCAATGCAGCTGTGTCTCTTATGTCTGTTGTCCTGAATCTGGGCTACACAAATAAGGGCACCAGGCCACCCCTGATGTTGAGAAAGGGGTGGCTCGGCGAGGCCTGTCATCACTGGCGAGTATATACTGCTCGCAGAAAAGTAGCCCGCAAATATTGCTGTACATGCTGTGTATGTTCTTTTTTAAAATGTTCCCCTATAGAGTTACTTCCAGGAGCCACCTGCTATGTCCAGAGCAAAGCAGGCTACCCCCCAGCTTGGGGACAGCCCGAGGAGGCAGGCCACACTATGGCGTTCTGTGGAAAGGAACAGCTGCAGCTACCTAGGCCCCCCACCGGCCCCACCACTCCAGTCACTTTACCGAAGCAAAAGGATCACAATGCTACAAGCTCGATCCCCCTCAGGGCACAGCCTGCTTCATCTCGGCGCCGGACACAGCAGGCCTTCAGTTCAGGTTCATTGCGGCCCTTCGAGACTGCTGCACTCCTCACCGCCATGGTCGTTCTCCGCACATGCAGTCAGGTCCACCGCAGATCTTCCGTTGTCCCCTGAGTGTAGTCACAGTGTCCAGAGCCAGCACCTGATGACAGACACAGCCGGCTGCACACCCGTGAGAGAAGCAGCCGAGCTACACACTACGGATCCAGGCCTGCCGGGCACGACTCACGACTCACGAAGTGGCATTGCACAGCAGCTCGAAGTCCCGCCAGTGGTCAAAAGCTTTCACGATTTGTCTCGCGGCCAGTTGATGGGTAACTGTTACAGTATTTAATATGTATATGTGAGATAGGTGTACCGATTAGGCGGATTATGTGCCGGGTTTACAGAGCTCCACAATGTTGCGGCCATCTTGGAGTTAGGCAAGCTACGCCCCATCACCGGATTGTCTTACCCAGAAGCCCCTGCACATCTCAAACTTTGACTAAGAAAACACATTTTCCTCACATTTCTCTGATGGAGTGTTCTGGAATATGTGGGGAGGCAAATATTTCTAACCACTTGGCATTCCTTCAAGTCTCCCGAAGGATGGCATCTCACTTGTGTGGGTAGGCCTAGTGCTTGTGACCGGAAAGGGCCCAAAACACAATGTAAAAGCACTTTCTCAAAAATGACCTGATTGACAATGGGGGTAGCTGCGGCTTTTGGTCTAGGGCTTGCCGGTCACCAAGGGAATCCAACATACCCAAACATTTCTGAAAACTAGACACCCAGACGTGTCCAGGGGGGTGTGCCTCACATGGTTCCCGCAAAGCTTTCCTACCCACAGTTCCCTGCAAACCTCAAACTTTGCCTAAAATTGCACATTGTCCTTGATTTTCTCTCACGTAAAGGTCCGTAATCAGAAGGAATGCACAAAATTCCTGCCACCCAGTATTCCCCCACCTGTCCAGATAAAAACGCTGCCCAACTTGTATGGCTGGACCTGGTGCCCGTGACAGGAACAGATCACACCAAGGTCAATGAGGGTCAGTTTGCATGAAGGGTGAAATCTAAATTAACTTTTAACTTTGGTTAGAGCATTAAATGGGATAGGTATAGAGCTGTGGCACGAAAGAGGATTTTGAGCACTTGAAAATCTTGTCCAGAAGCTAGAACATCAGGATGGACTACTGTTTTGAACAAACTGGATCGAGATAAGTTCGGAATCTGAGCCATTTGACTCCGTGGACATAGAGTTCTGAAATTAACTTTTAACTTTCGTTTGGGCACGTCTTGGGATAATTTTCTATTTATAAGCTGGTGCAAGAATATTGGGCATGGCACATAACGATCATTGAATTTGTGTATTTAGAGACTCTTAATTCCCATAACAGTGCAGTGGGATTTAATTTTGGAAGTTTATAAACAGGTCACTGTAATCATCACTTTTCCTGATGCCTAAAGGATAAAACATAATAATAATAATTTGTTTTAAAGGAAAATGGTAAAAAAAAATGTGGTGTCTTTTTTGGATGTCTGTTGCTTGGGAACTGAGTGCAGTGAAAGGCCAAGTCCTTCACTTGATTGACAAAGATTAAAACCAGCATATCTGTGTGGCAGCGCAGGAGAATGAGGTGTTCTTGGTTTTGAAGACAGAAGCAAATATACTGAAATCAGTAAAACATTAAAAAAAAGTTAGGCAATGATACACATTTGATATAAATATTACAAAAAAAGTTTTCTTACCAAACACATGCAACTACACAAACTGCAAATCTGCCAATATCTCAAGCAGCATACACCACAAAGAAAGGCTAAAGCTTTGCACTACAATAAAAAACATGTATTTAGCAATGGCACAATAAATTGCCTATCTTTGAACTCCAATAAAAAACTATGACACAAAAAAAGAAAGGAAACAGTTAGAAATATTGCCCCCTTGAAGGGGAGCGACCCTTTCCCATGAGGTCTCTCCCCATAAACATAATTTTTATATTAATCCCTAGTGTCTGGTGGGTCCAACCACGGAGGGTCAGATAGGCTGTTTTTTAAGGAGGGCGGAAAATGACCAAAACATTTTTCCAAATTGTTTAGGGAGCGACCTTTGCCTATAGGGCTGCTTCCCCATCAAAAACAATCCCTGGTGTTAATGGATGCATTCCTGCTCCGCAATCGTGGTCCCACCTGCAACCCCGCAGTAGAAATACCCTGAGGAGAGACACTGGGGGGATTGAAAAAACTCTCCCCCTCACCCCTCCCCTATGTATCTCTTCTACCCAAGATACCTCTCCTAGCAAGTGGAACTACCTGAAACAGTTCCAGGTCCCATGACACTCTGGAAAGAGAAGCCTTCCAGAGCAGTCCAGCTGTTTAAAATGAAGTTGGCGGGCCGTGCATACGCTGACATCATTATCACGCTGTGGGAGGGGATGGTAGGGGAAGCACTTGCTCTGCCACCCCCTGAGGGGGCATGGGGCTGTGGGCCCGCAGGCGACTCACTACCACTTCCCCAACTGGTGGGGGCCTGAACGTGCTGGCCTATCCTAAGTCGTTAAAAGGGAGCTACATAGCTCAGTACTGTGTCACTATTGACTTGAAGTCGTAAAGGAACTCTAGACGTAAAAAGTCTAACTCTATATTTTTTGCACTTTCTTTTCCTCTCAAGACCCTTCAAGTTGGATGCATGAATTCAGAATAATGTGAATGGACACAATAATTTTAAACATTAAAACTATTTGATGCGAACATTTCAAAAAGTCTTGCAAGTACCACTTATAATAGCAGGTTATCCTATTCCAGATTGTCAGATATCAATTACTAAACGAACACTTGACATATTCTCTGACAAAATATAACAATAACCTTTCAAAAATCTGGCAAAACTCCAATCCTTGTTTTGTGGAGAGAGAGTTGAGAGATGTATCAAAAATCTACTTTAGGTAGAAGTAGAGAATCTTACCATCTAAGGAATTAAAAATCAAGCTTATTTCAGCCTGAGATTTCTTTTATTAGCCCTATTGTGGTTGCCAGTTGACTTTGGAAAATGGTTCTGTGTGCTTTACTTACAGGGCTGTCTCTAAAGTGTGTCAGTTTTTCTCCAAAAATCATTTAAGAAGTTTTGATGAGTACAACTTTGTCCTTTTTTATTCAATTAAATGTTCAGCTCATAACATTATTGGCACTTCAAATGCTATGTTCTAAGACTTAAACTGATTTCCTATTATTTTTAGATTGTGACAGATGCAGCCTCTGTGGAAAGATTGTTGGGTAAAACTGACTTACAGCGACCACAGATCATAGAATACTGTGTAGTTTGTGGTGATAAAGCATCTGGTAAGTTGTATGAGTATGATTAAAAAACCAACAGTGTTTTAGATTTTTTTTAAATCTCGCAGTGGGGGATTGATGTTTGTGTTATTGGAAGATAAGTATATGGTCAAAATCTGCTTAACAATTTCAGAACAAAGAAGTTTTAGGAATGTTGTATTCACCATTATAACTTAAAAACTCAACTCTCTTGAATACCTTCTATTTATTTATTCGGTGGTCTATATAGCGCGAACTTGACCCCTTGGAGTATCAGAGCGCTTTACAGTAAAAACTTATTTCATTAGTACATTTTAATAGTAGGCATTATACACACTGGAAAACGAAAACAATTCTTCTTGTAGCAGCACAGATATTTACAAATTCTCAAAATATGAGTCTAAAGGGTCCACATTGTAAACTAGTACATTTGAACAAAAGTTTGTGAGAACCTACATTTAACCGGTGTTAAGGGACCTTTGCAAGAGGTGCCCGTGAGGAGATAAGCGAAAGTTTCTTGCTGAATCTTTACAAGATAGTTTAGTAATGGTTAAGGTAGGAATTTACTCATTAGAAAGATCCTGGTTTCTTGCTTGAAACTTTAGGAGTTCTGTATTTTTCTGATGCTTGGAGGCAGAGAATTCCAGATTCTCGATGCAGCTCTTGAGAACGCTCTGTCATAGGTTTTTTTCTTCTGGAAGATCGGTGGCTTCAGCACTAGATCTCTGGTGCGCCTGGAATGTCTGCTTCTACCGGACATCTACAATTTCTGAGCTATATACCTCAGTGTTTTGAAATGTATCACTTTTTATTCTAATGCAGCCTGCTGGTTTTCCAAGGGATCCTCATGAATAGTCCTAAGCACTGATTAGTCCCTTCCACGCATGGGGTCTAGGAGCAATTTAACAAAATATAAACATGTGCATACCTACACAATAACTTTCTGTAGAAAAGAGTGCCACTGCAAGGAACATAATTATGCATGCTTCCTACAGAGAGCCTACAAAGACGTAATTTAATATAATTTTCATTTTAAAGGCATTCAGTGTAATAAAATAGTCACTAAATAAATAAGTGACTAAAGAAAAATATTTCTCAAACCTTTTTAAAAGGAAAAGTAAAAGTAATGAAGTTCATAGTTATCAGGTTCCCGTGCAAATGCATACAAACACTGACACGGTGCCTTTAAGGGCCTCCTGTATCTCATCTCCTTGTGATTACTGTGTTTTTCAAAGCAGAGAACTTTTTATTTATGTTTGAAAATATGTTATTTAAGAAGAAACAAGTGAATAACTGTGATTACATCAATTGCATGTTTCTAGTATATTCTTCTGTTTTGAAGTGGTGATAAGCTTATGCAAAACACTGTCATAATAGATAAATATCTGTGTGATTGTTTACTTTACATATGTTCCACAGGTAGCTGCAAGAACACTCTGACGCCATATATTCATTGTTTAGGTTAGGAATAATTCTGGGGATGTTGTAAAACACTATGACCATTCCCGTTCAGATGCCACTATTTTTTTCACTTGTCTTTTCAGATGTTTGTCTCTTTCATAGAAAGTTTGACTTACTCAGGGATACCTATTTAGACATTTCTATTTCCTTTATACTATGGGGTTAGGTTTTTATTTCAGATTATTTTATTTATTTCAATATCTAAAGCATCGTAGATGTTTTTATCATGTCCACTTGTTGTCTAGGATGTCATGTGTTTATTGTTTAAAGCTCTGGAAGTTTCTGGCATGCGTTATAATGTCAGAAATGTCTGGACCCTATGCATGTTGCCATGCTCCTAGTCTTAGAATTGTCATCAAAATATAAGGTAGGAACAATACTCAGATCCTTTCAAAACCCCAGGTATCGGCCTATAGTTAGAAGATAATACTTCACACAATCGAGATTAGGATCGGCATGGCTCCAACGTTCACCTTAGCCTAAGAACTCTCCTAAAAGGCTCCTGCAAGACTCTGGGTAAGCAAAGGCGGCTCTAGGCTCATGGCGGCCCTGGGCAGGGAGCGTAGGTAGGGGGCCCTGGAAGAGGGGGTCCGGGCGGGGCAGAGCACGGAGGCCAGTGAAGAGGGGGGGGGTCATGGTGTTTGGAAGTGGAACAGAGCCGGAGGCCGCCAAATCCCTGCCAGGGGCCGCCACGCAAATATGTATCCATCCTCAGAGGATTAATATATTAAGGATATATATTGGCAGGGTGGCCCCTAGGGTTTGATGGCCCTGTGCAGGTGCACAGCTTGCACATGCCTAATGCCGCCCCTGGGGTAAGCACATTCATTGACTGGTGCCAGGCTGCTTTTGTTCTCTAACAGATGTGGTTGTCTTTGACCTTGTGCCCGATATAGCTGCCATGTTCAAGATAGAACAACAGACCGTGTTGTCCCAAATCAGGTATTTTTACCACCTTTGAAACTCAAATAGTAGGCTTATTATTATTTACTGGCTCTGCTAGACCTAGGATTGTGCCTAGAGATAACATAGAGAGGGCGTTCGAGGTACAACATTTAATTACCATGTTACCTTTTTACCTGTTGTTTTCACTGTCAGGAACGGCATTGCTGCTTTAAGCTTCTGCAATGTTACCGTTCATATTCATTTTGTGCGCTAGATTAGGAATTTAAAATACAGATTTTAAAATGTATATTCTGTTTCTAGTGATCCCTTAGGGTTTAATTCATGAATGAAAGAAAGTGGAGCTTCACTTTGTCCATGAACTCATCTTATGGCATTGTTGTTACCAGGAAACACCTTCTATGCAATTTTGCTCAGTAGGTTGTGTCTTGAGTTACAGTCCTACTGAATGTCTAATTCCTATTGGTGCATTGACTAATTCCTATTGGTGCATTGACTATGTCCTTGTACCAGGGGGTTAGAAATTCAACCCCTGTGCCTCGGTGGGAGGGACCTCAAGAGAACTCATCAGCCTTTCCCCACTGTTGGAAGTTAGGTTAGAGCTTTTTTCCAGCTCCTGGTAAGAGGATCCTGGAGCACTGAACTCTGCCTTTTTGATTTGTGTCTCATTAGATATCTTTCCAAACCTGATATTAGTTTATTCAGTCACGTCTTTTAAGGCCAGAAGGGTGTATTTACCAAAAGGCATTCGGCCTGTAGAGTGCAGCCATTCCCAGAGGTTCAAGCCCTTCAATGATTACATCAACAACTTCATCAGAGCCAGTCATTCCCACCACGCAATCCCTCCGCGGGTATGGGAGACCGGCAACCATCTGCATCCACAGGAAAGCCCCCTGCTAAACAAGGACCTCTCACTTCCATCCCTGCTGTTTGCCACTCTGAGGTGGGACAATTATAGTCCATAATTTTCAAGAGTTGGTCTTGGTAACAACAAAAAGATGGAATTTGGATATTGATCAGAATCAATATTCTGTTTGATCCATTTGTCCTTCTCCCACTATACCACCAAAGAATTTCTCCTGACTCGCTGACTCCAGGTGGAGCACTTACTGTGGGAGACTCTGTGGGACTTGGAAGCCCAGTAAAACCTCGTAGCCATGGATTGTAGATCTGGGAAGAAATACTTCCCAGATATACTGAGGACAACTGTCATTTACTTTGTGACACACCTTCCTCCATTAAACTGTAGAGGAAATGTTGTGTTTTCATGAGGCAAAAGGCATTGTGAGCTCAAACACTTCTGCTAGAAATCATTGAAATGTTATAAACAGGGAGTTAGGTCCTGGGACGTACGGGCAGCTGGACCATATGTAAATCTTTAGAAAAAACGTAGTGCTGGCCGTACAAATACTTTGTAACTTCTCCTTAATTGGAGTAACAAATCACCTGATGATTGAGGATTTGTATGGTAATTTTATTTATACCTTATGAATTATTCATTTTCAAGCAAAAATAGTTTGACGAAAAAGACATCCCATATATACACAATTATTCAAAAACTCGACAGTACAAAATTATGACACTACTACATAAAACATGAAGCAAAACATTTCATATGTACATTTCATATGTACATTTGCACAATATTCAAATTTGGTCAATGTCATATATACAAAATACCAAAATGTTCATATTATTGATGCAATTCCAATAAAGGAATGGTGAACACAATTAAGAGAAAATCAAGAAGAAATCAAAAGGAGAACAGATGAATCAGTAGCATGCACAATCTTAATCAGTGAGAGAAAACAAGAATACACTGAATCAATGTTTCAATCATTCAAGAGCGCTGTTCTCCAATAGGCCGACGCGTTTCAAACTCGAGATATGAATTAACGGGTTCTCATCAGGGCTGAGTGATTTTCCTGTTTGATTTTGTGCAAAAAAATAAAGAGAAAAGTATGTACATAAGTTCCTAAATTAAAAGCCTCTGTAAATTGCTCCGATGTGGACATGTAATTGCAATGGGGTTACCTTACAAAAAGGTCGTCGCACTTTTTCTATGGGGTTTCAGTTGAGAGGTTCAGTTACTTGTTATGGTCACTGCCTGGATATCTGGAAAAGGGGGATAATTTGTGCCAGGATAAAGTCAGTTTTTGATGCCAACAGCGTGCGCCATTTTATGGACATTTATGACATTTATTACCTGAGGATGTTTGCATGGGGCATCTCAGGTGGTGACACAGGGGACTTGTGGCGCGCCCACCGGTATCAGTTGCGAGCCTGAAGGGTTAAGATGAGGTGGGATGTAAAAGATACTCGTTTCTAGCTGCACCAGGTAAACAAGGTTTTAAAGTTTTAGCGTTTTAACTGAGCGACGCATGTACCTGCGCTTGGTTTCCCGTGTTTTCAAAAACCTCCGTTGGTTATACCGGTGTATCACAGGTGATTTTCAAGCAGATCTGCGTATTTTAGTGCAGTGCGGGACCTGAAAGTGGCAACATAGGTCGTTTGTACCTTTATTACCAAGCAGCGCTGGCTTGTAAATTCACATTATCATGAATGCACGTTAACAATTATTCACAACAGGCAGACGCTTGTACCTTGAGTTCAGGTCACATATTTTGGACTGCTTGTTGCGAGTTCAGGGCTGCATCACTGAAGACTAAGTCAGATCGTAATTGAATCTGCAGAAAAAACGGGCGCTCAGTCACTAACTGGTTTATTTGTAAAATATATCCCTGATTCAAAACGGTGGCGATTGCTGGAATTCACTTACCTTTTAGTTTTATGTTAAAGGCTCTCCTTCCAAGTGCTGGCGACCAAACATCAATGCGCCATGTTGGAAGGGGGGTGGGTACTATATTAAGTCACCTGACCTCAGGAATTGTGGGACATGTAGTCCGAGGATATGTCATTATGTTTTTACAGTGGAGAATTACAATTATAATCTTGAAATTTCAGACATAGAGTTTAGCCCAGTCTGGTGGCTATTAAATCGTAATATCAGATAAGCTTCCTTTTTAAGTAGGGCATCATCAACATCAAGGACTCTTCTATTGTGCCCAATTGTGTGCAGGACTGTCCATTTAAAGTCCATCTCTGTGTGCCCATGATCCACAAAATGTTGTACCATGGGAGCAGATGTGACTTTATTCTTAATGCGCGATCTATGTTGGGTGACTCGGGCATTAATTTGCTGGTTCGTTTTGCCTATGTACAATTTGTTGCACATGCAAATGATTGCATAAACCACATTTTTGGTTTTGCAATTGCTGAAGTTTTCATTTATCCATTTTGTATTTCTGTGGGTGAATTCACTGCCCTCGATCGTTGTGTCACACGACACGCAGGTGCCACATCTGTGGTGGCCCGTGATCTGTTTCAAGCCCCATGCTGATAGCAGGTCATGTTTGGGTTTGTCCACCCTTACATCAGCACGAATAATCTGTTGTCCGATGCTTTTGTTTTTTTTTAAAGCAAAGATGGGCTTCGGGAATGGGCATTCCAGCTCTTCAAGCAAATGCCAGTTCTTAAGTATAGTCTGTCTGATTTGGTGGGCATGGGGGCCAAACGTTGTCACACAAACCATTTTGTCTAGTTCCGGTTTGGTTTTGCGTTCGAGTAGGCACTCTCGTGGAGTGTAACGTGCCCTCTTGCATGCGTGTTTGAGCAGTTTTCTGGGGTATCCCCTCATCACCATCTCTTCGCAAAAATTCTTGGCATGTAAATCAAAATCTGTAATCTCTGAGCAGTTCCTCCTTATGCGGAGTAACTGCCCATAGGGCAAATTAGTCCTCAGATTCCTTGGATGTGCACTCTGATGGTGGAGGATGGTATTTCTATCAGTCTCTTTCTTAAAAAGAGATGATTTGAGACGTCCTTCCTTACATTTTATTTCAACATCTAAGAACGTCATTGTAGCATTGCTCTGTTCCATTGAAAACTTAATGTCCGGATGCTTATTATTGAGCCACTGATGGAATTCAGTCAATTCGGTGTGACTCCCCTGCCACAGGAGCCACACGTCGTCAATATATCTGAGCCACTGTTTGATGTGTTTCTTGTATGGATTATTGTTCTCCACGAATTTGTTTTCGTACTCAGCCATAAACAATACGGCCATCTCCGGCGCATAGGGACAACCCATGGCTGTCCCCTTGATTTGAACGAAGAACTCATCGTTGAAGCGAAAATAGTTTTTCTTCAACGTGAGCTCCGCAAGTTCTAGAATGAAAGACGTGGGAACCCTGTGTGGTCGTATTCTCCTATCTAGGTATAGCTCCATCACCTCTAGTGCTTCACTTTGAGGGATTTGCATATACAATGATGTCACGTCCATTGTGACCATGATTTCGGTGGAGGCATTAAACTCCATATTTTCAATTTTTACCAGGAAATCCGTGGTATCCTGTAAATATGATTTAACAGTGGTCAAAAACGGGCTTTACTATGATTGTGCCGTCTTCGCTGAGAGGCCTCAGCGAAGACGGCACAATCATAGTAAAGCCCGCCGACAAGGGCGGAGCAACGGTTCTGTGGCCAAGGGACAAATACCTGAAGGAAGGTGAACTCCAGGTAAACAACCAAACCTGGTACAGAAAAGTAACTGTGGACCCAACAAAAGAAATTCAAGGAATAATTGTGGACCTTATCCAAAAGGGATATGACGGTGGGTATGTGGGTGGGAAAGAAAAAGACTTTCTAGTGAAAAAATTCCCCCGCACCCCCGTGTTGTATCTTCTTCCCAAGATACATAAGAACCCAGCAGAGCCCCCTGGAAGACCGATCGTCTCAGGGTGTGACTCATGTCTGGAACCGCTGTCCAAATACGTTGACTATTTTTTGAAACCGTTTTTGACCACTGTTAAATCATATTTACAGGATACCACGGATTTCCTGGTAAAAATTGAAAATATGGAGTTTAACGCCTCCACCGAAATCATGGTCACAATGGACGTGACATCATTGTATACACAAATCCCTCAAAGTGAAGCACTAGAGGTGATGGAGCTATACCTAGATAGGAGAATACGACCACACAGGGTTCCCACGTCTTTCATTCTAGAACTTGCGGAGCTCACGTTGAAGAAAAACTATTTTCGCTTCAACGATGAGTTCTTCGTTCAAATCAAGGGGACAGCCATGGGTTGTCCCTATGCGCCGGAGATGGCCGTATTGTTTATGGCTGAGTACGAGAACAAATTCGTGGAGAACAATAATCCATACAAGAAACACATCAAACAGTGGCTCAGATATATTGACGACGTGTGGCTCCTGTGGCAGGGGAGTCACACCGAATTGACTGAATTCCATCAGTGGCTCAATAATAAGCATCCGGACATTAAGTTTTCAATGGAACAGAGCAATGCTACAATGACGTTCTTAGATGTTGAAATAAAATGTAAGGAAGGACGTCTCAAATCATCTCTTTTTAAGAAAGAGACTGATAGAAATACCATCCTCCACCATCAGAGTGCACATCCAAGGAATCTGAGGACTAATTTGCCCTATGGGCAGTTACTCCGCATAAGGAGGAACTGCTCAGAGATTACAGATTTTGATTTACATGCCAAGAATTTTTGCGAAGAGATGGTGATGAGGGGATACCCCAGAAAACTGCTCAAACACGCATGCAAGAGGGCACGTTACACTCCACGAGAGTGCCTACTCGAACGCAAAACCAAACCGGAACTAGACAAAATGGTTTGTGTGACAACGTTTGGCCCCCATGCCCACCAAATCAGACAGACTATACTTAAGAACTGGCATTTGCTTGAAGAGCTGGAATGCCCATTCCCGAAGCCCATCTTTGCTTTAAAAAAAAAACAAAAGCATCGGACAACAGATTATTCGTGCTGATGTAAGGGTGGACAAACCCAAACATGACCTGCTATCAGCATGGGGCTTGAAACAGATCACGGGCCACCACAGATGTGGCACCTGCGTGTCGTGTGACACAACGATCGAGGGCAGTGAATTCACCCACAGAAATACAAAATGGATAAATGAAAACTTCAACAATTGCAAAACCAAAAATGTGGTTTATGCAATCATTTGCATGTGCAACAAATTGTACATAGGCAAAACGAACCAGCAAATTAATGCCCGAGTCACCCAACATAGATCGCGCATTAAGAATAAAGTCACATCTGCTCCCATGGTACAACATTTTGTGGATCATGGGCACACAGAGATGGACTTTAAATGGACAGTCCTGCACACAATTGGGCACAATAGAAGAGTCCTTGATGTTGATGATGCCCTACTTAAAAAGGAAGCTTATCTGATATTACGATTTAATAGCCACCAGACTGGGCTAAACTCTATGTCTGAAATTTCAAGATTATAATTGTAATTCTCCACTGTAAAAACATAATGACATATCCTCGGACTACATGTCCCACAATTCCTGAGGTCAGGTGACTTAATATAGTACCCACCCCCCTTCCAACATGGCGCATTGATGTTTGGTCGCCAGCACTTGGAAGGAGAGCCTTTAACATAAAACTAAAAGGTAAGTGAATTCCAGCAATCGCCACCGTTTTGAATCAGGGATATATTTTACAAATAAACCAGTTAGTGACTGAGCGCCCGTTTTTTCTGCAGATTCAATCACGATCTGACTTAGTCTTCAGTGATGCAGCCCTGAACTCGCAACAAGCAGTCCAAAATATGTGACCTGAACTCAAGGTACAAGCGTCTGCCTGTTGTGAATAATTGTTAACGTGCATTCATGATAATGTGAATTTACAAGCCAGCGCTGCTTGGTAATAAAGGTACAAACGACCTATGTTGCCACTTTCAGGTCCCGCACTGCACTAAAATACGCAGATCTGCTTGAAAATCACCTGTGATACACCGGTATAACCAACGGAGGTTTTTGAAAACACGGGAAACCAAGCGCAGGTACATGCGTCGCTCAGTTAAAACGCTAAAACTTTAAAACCTTGTTTACCTGGTGCAGCTAGAAACGAGTATCTTTTACATCCCACCTCATCTTAACCCTTCAGGCTCGCAACTGATACCGGTGGGCGCGCCACAAGTCCCCTGTGTCACCACCTGAGATGCCCCATGCAAACATCCTCAGGTAATAAATGTCATAAATGTCCATAAAATGGCGCACGCTGTTGGCATCAAAAACTGACTTTATCCTGGCACAAATTATCCCCCTTTTCCAGATATCCAGGCAGTGACCATAACAAGTAACTGAACCTCTCAACTGAAACCCCATAGAAAAAGTGCGACGACCTTTTTGTAAGGTAACCCCATTGCAATTACATGTCCACATCGGAGCAATTTACAGAGGCTTTTAATTTAGGAACTTATGTACATACTTTTCTCTTTATTTTTTTGCACAAAATCAAACAGGAAAATCACTCAGCCCTGATGAGAACCCGTTAATTCATATCTCGAGTTTGAAACGCGTCGGCCTATTGGAGAACAGCGCTCTTGAATGATTGAAACATTGATTCAGTGTATTCTTGTTTTCTCTCACTGATTAAGATTGTGCATGCTACTGATTCATCTGTTCTCCTTTTGATTTCTTCTTGATTTTCTCTTAATTGTGTTCACCATTCCTTTATTGGAATTGCATCAATAATATGAACATTTTGGTATTTTGTATATATGACATTGACCAAATTTGAATATTGTGCAAATGTACATATGAAATGTACATATGAAATGTTTTGCTTCATGTTTTATGTAGTAGTGTCATAATTTTGTACTGTCGAGTTTTTGAATAATTGTGTATATATGGGATGTCTTTTTCGTCAAACTATTTTTGCTTGAAAATGAATAATTCATAAGGTATAAATAAAATTACCATACAAATCCTCAATCATCAGGTGATTTGTTACTCCAATTAAGGAGAAGTTACAAAGTATTTGTACGGCCAGCACTACGTTTTTTCTAAAGAAATCATTGAAATGGCACATGTTGCAATATTTTAAATATTAACATTTACTACATTTAAGAGGCGTAGCCAGCCATGCTCCAGGGCAGTCGCTCTTCTTAGAGCTCAGTGTGAGCTCCCCTTTCCTGCCAGAGTGTCCAGAAATAGTGCCACAAGTCTGAGAAGTGTGGTGAGGTTATGAATGCAGTGTTTTAACGGTGTTGACCTACTGCAATGAGTGCGAGGACCATGTAGTATCTTTATAGCACCTCTTATTGTCTCATACTGGATGTATTATGATACCGTACAAGGATGTAGTTTCCCTATTAGTAATCATCAGTGGGGGAGGCAATGGAGGCTGACTTACAGGGCATTTGGGATTTTTTTGCGTGCCTGGTTCTGGACTGCTGGCTGAGGTTCTGTGCCCTTCAATTTAGGTAAGGTCTCAAATGTGATTAGTCTGCTCCAGTTTCTTTGGAACTTGTCATTGTTTGGATATTTATTTTCAGCCAAGGGAATGGATAGCAAAGCCAGGTCACACAGAGAGAAATTTGACTTTTTACCGCCAAACACACATGATGAAAGGGGACTAGATGGGTGCGGAGGGAACTGTTAAACCAGAGCTCAAACATGGTGTGTCAATTTTGATGGCTGCAACGAAGGGACTGAAGCCCACCTCCCATTGCAATGATGCCAAGATGGCGTCTGTTGAGGGCAATCTCAAGGCTTTTTATGAGATTGCTGTTGACTCATTGGTGTATAGGATGTATCAGCAATTTTCTATCTGCTCTGGATTCATGTCAGGAATATTTCCAAGACATTAATGACTGCGTGATGACTACTTTGGTGTACATGGCTGAAAGTTTGACTAACATCACAACTTTTGTGAGGATGTTGGGGGTTCCACTGGTATTGGAAGGAGAGGATCTGTGGAGTCTGCTACAGGAGTTCATGGTCTTTGAGGTGATAAAGGATGGTCAGACTGACAGGATTGGCCAGCTCATAGTAACAAGACTTTCCTTACAAGGGTTGTCTGGGTCCTTGAAAGGTGAAGGGACCCATGGGATTGAACATTGCAATTCTACAGAATGTTTCTTCAGTGTTAGAGCTAGCATCAAACAACAGAATAATTCAGGGAAATATGGTTCTGATCTTCCCAATCTCAGCTGATGTTCCTAACAAAGGAGGAAGGCTTGAAGATTGCTAAGGAGGCATTGTTCTAACAACCAGCTGATCAAAGAATGACTTTCAGGGAGAAGGTCCATGTCTTTGCAGAACTGGGTTTGGCCCAGATCTAACTGAAAAGCAAATAGGGGCCAGGTCTCACACCCTGTATATTTGTGAGATAATGCCCCTCTGAGCTGACCTTATATCTGATAGCCTGTTCACAAAGGGGTGTACCCTGCAGTTATCATGTTTGGCCATGTGTTCCTGGAGTGGAACAACTTATATCAGTTGAGCTGTTTGTAGGAACATTTTTCTACCTCCTTTGTCCATTTTGGTTATTTTTTCACTTGTTGACTAGGACCTTACTTATATCGCCTTATGTTTGCTTTGCTGACAGTTGTTTCCTTACGTATATGGTTACTGTTTCCTTATTTGTCACCTTTTAGGTGATTTGACTTGGGTAGTACCATATGTACTAAATTCTGTGCAACTGCTCTGAGAGAAGCACCTCCTGCATCGTTTTGAATTTTCCATCTGAATAAAAGCACAGGGGGCCTTGTGTCCTTGCACGTGATTTGTATTGTTGCTGCCAGGGTTGTGTGAAGCACTATAGATGCATCTCTTTGCTTTTGTCCTATGCACCTGGCCTAGACATAGAGTGTAGATTAACCATTAGACGTTGCTACTTACAGCCGATCAACAGCTTTGACTCACTGCAGGGTATAGTTTTCAATGTTGTGGCATCAGTGTTCTAGAAGGAGAACTTAATAGGAGTATTTCATCTGCTCGTTTTTAATGGTGCAACTGGTGTCAATTTGAACATGATGCAATCTCATCTTGCATACAACAGGATCAGTGCAGAGTATTTCGGCCTGACTCACTTAAAGGGAAGCACTCTTTTGCGGATGTTGTTTTTCTCAGCAAACCTACGCCATCTCTTTCATTTTAATACTATTGTAAGTGTCATTATACTAAACTACGAAGGCGAGGCTAAGACTGCCGCTTGATTATTTCTATTGAGTTTTATCAAAGCAACAAAGCAGTCTGTTGTGCTTAGCAATGGTTGTTGTATTTGCTATTTAGATCCTATGTGGATTGCCTTGGTAGCCCTCGAGCTTTGGGGATTCTATGTGAGTCAGTTGGTGGCTCTCCTCTGTTGAGAGAGCAGCATTGGCTTTATGAACCTGAAATAAACACTTACGGTCTCCTGTCGTTTGTATATGAGAGGCTACAACACAGTCCTAACAGCACCAGGTTAAATCTTTTCTCTATTTTTGGTGCTGGTTTGACTAAATATGGTGGCACCCCGTCAGAACTATAGTAAGACAAAGTAGTACCTACGCCTGTTATTTTTTTAACACGATTTTTATATGAGGAATGGTTGTCTTGAGACTCTTTAATAGAGTGAAAGAACTGGAAATAGTTATGGTTGGGACAGTTATGCTTTTAGAGACATAAGGCGCACGGATGCTGCCTCAGTTGTTTACAATAATTTTGGCAGAGTGGCAGCCCACCGTTCATGTGTTTTCTACAAAATGGTGAAACTATGTGTAAAGGACACTACTAAGGAAGTGTGGGAGGTGACTCTCCTTCTCACTACTAATTTACCTACATCTAGCTATGTATCTCCCTCAACTTTGGGAGTTGAGGTCAAGAAATATAGAATACAAAGCAGCATGGGCTTAGTGTGCATTGCTGATACATTTGAATGGTAAAATCATAAAATCTTTTGCTTTTTAAGAAATGCATTTTCTTTTCCCACAGGTCGTCACTATGGTGCTGTTAGCTGTGAAGGGTGCAAAGGTTTCTTTAAAAGGAGTGTGAGGAAGACATTAACATACAGCTGCCGAAGCAGCCAGAACTGCATTGTCAATAAACACCATCGGAACCGCTGCCAGTATTGTCGGCTCAGGAAATGCTTAGAGATGGGCATGAAGATGGAATGTGAGTAATGATGGGGGTAACCCCGACTTTGCTCTTTTAACACTTTCATCAGTCTCTCCTACTGTGGGCCTGATTACCGGTTGCTTGGCACTGGGGCTGGGGCAAAGGTGAAATTGCTTGTGATTTTACTATTACTGTGCAGTAAATCCTGAGTAGTACTGAGCAATTACGAGTACACCCCATGGAATGGGGAACTACTGTGTGGAACTTATTTTTCTGGTCATAAAACCACAATTCTATGAAATTCTAATGCATACTTCACCCCATGCATTAAGGAGGTGGTAATTGTTAGGCCTGGGCAGGGAAATCTGCTCCATTCGTGGAGTTTGCAGAGTTTTCTGCTCTCCGCGGAGCATGCAGAGTTTTGCGGAATGGAGTTTTTCCTAGCTCACGCTAACGAACATTAAGTTGCCGAGCGCGAGCGAGGAAAATACAGTGCTCGACCACCTCCCAGTGAGATTTGTCAACACGGAAGGTCGCGGATGGTTGTGACTGCTCACGTTGAGAAACCATCCGTTCGTGTTGAGGAAGCTGCAGCTCGAGTAGAAAATCTACTCGAGTGGCAGAAAGAAGCAGCACCCTCTTGTGCTGCACATGGTGCCATTTACACTTATTTTGCAGCGCGTGACAAACACCTAGTGCTAAAAATCAGTGCAAACGGCACGACCTAATGCACTCATCGGCTTGCAGAATTCCACCTATCGCAGCAGAGTTTTTTGTTCACCTTGAACTCTGCGAGCTCTGCCCATGCATTGTAATTATATGCTGAGACTTGTAGGCGGTGTTGGTAAAGGAAGTAGAGGAGGGAAGGAGTGCACTCTGCTCTCCCTGTCATAAAAATAAGCTTAGAATGAGGATTGGCTGCTGCTGCAGCCAAAAACTTGTGTGATTTTCCAGCCAGAATTGGCAACTAAAAAATCCGGATGCACACCAAGAATAAATGGGTGTTGAAAAACCTACTCACTATGAATCAGGTGGAGTGAATTTCGCTTTGCCTGACTGAATCAGGGCGTATATGGGAAAAGCTGCGTGTGATAAACATTTAATGTCATACACGAAGCTGTGATACCTTCTAATCAGTCTTACGGGCTTTGGATTGAATGGTCACTTTACTTGATGGTTTGTATTGCTCAAGCAATTACAGGACCACCTCTGCATTTTTTTGGTACAAATTTGTAGTATCTATGGTTATGGAGCACTAGTCTATAAAACGTACAGTTGCAAATAACTCCGAAAACCATGAAAAAGGAAATGTGCAGCAATCTTATTTAAATATCTGATTGTCTGAATAATAATTATCCACCATTTAGCACACTTGAGCTCATAAACTGGAAACATGAAACCACACACAGTAATAATGAAAATGATAAGTTACCAAGACAGCTGTGACTTTGTTTTAACTCATATTCATGTAATTTTTTGGGGCAAAAAGATACAAGCACAATGTGAAACAATTGTAAAAAGAATGTGACGTTAACACTGTAAATCTCATTTGTCCAGTATCCTTACATTATTGTAAACAAAGAATCCAAATAAAAACGTATGCATCATTTACATGGTTCCGAACCAGGTAAACCTCCCTATACCTTTTTTTTTTTTTTTACAAGATAAGACCTGAACCAATGTTTAGACTGGGACTTTGAGCTCAATGTTAGGAGTATATTATGCATATCCCTCTCCAAAAAGATAAAACCGGCGTAAAGTAACCTTTTCTGTTCTAGTCCCATCATTATGAAACAGGCTTCCAAACACTGTTAGATCAGTCAAAAATCATCTGTTGGAAAACATCTGTTTCCGCTAAGCCTAGAGTCAGCTGCCTAACCGCCTCTAGTGCCAAGTGCTTTACAAGTGTTGCCAATGAAGGGGTGTGCTCCCACCCCTGTTCCTGTTTAAAAGTGTTGCCAATGTCTCCTACTGACTGTTAGCCCATGTAAAAGCCAAGGGGAGCTGCTGCATCAAGCTCAGCACATTATGGGCTTGGGATTGGATGGTACCCCAGCAGGGTACAAAGAAAGGACGGTGAGAGCGCTGATTATAGCATTCCCACTATCGTGATTCGATGCCATGGCAGCAAAGTATCAAAGAAGTCAAGCCAATCCAACTACTCACCTTTAAGTTAGCAACTGAAACACCCAAGGTTAGGATTTCTAACATCGAGAAAATATTATGAGAATATCAGCCTGTAGCTCATCATCACCATTTTACACCGGTTTGGCAGCTGATTGAAAAGTAACATGTCTACTACTTGCTCCTTTCTAGTAAGAAAGTGAAGGAAGATGCCACAAAACCTGTACCTCAGATAACGCCTCCTGAGATGAAATCTATACTTCCTGTATATGAAGTACTTTGGAACAGAGCTATCTTTGCGTATCATTGCCACTTTTGAGAAATTAGGAGAGGGATTGCCGTTGTGGTGGTAGCTCCTCTATAAACGTAATCCGGTTGGCTATATGTATACTTAAATTGGGTTTTACGTATGTAAAACCTTCTGGGACTCACAATGTATTCTGGTCCTTTGTTGGGCTCACGTTCATTAGGTTGTTTACTCCATGCTGACTTTTTTATTTAACTTGTGCTTGATGTATTCTCAGCCCTGATTGAATGACATTGTACAATAGCTACTATAAGGTGTGAATGTCCAGCTCATCAGCTCATTGAATCATGAGTAATAAAAATGAAAAATGTGGTACTTAGGAAAAGCTTTACTTCTATGCCTGAAAACTGCACTGCAGACAGGCATATGTTAGTGGATCAGATAATTGTTACTGCTCAATGCATATGTCCTAAGAGGACCACACCTTTAGCAGTGGTATTTAAGATATCATCCAGAATATCACTGTAAGACATCACAACTACCTCTCAAAAGATTCTTCCAACGGTTGCCACTAAGTGGAGGATTTACTGTGTCATAGACCTTCAGACGTATTTCCACGTTCTAGTTGCCAAGTACCCTGGAATTAATTCTGCAAGACATTTTCAAATATAAAATAATGGTCTACTTACTTTAGGACAGCAGTAGAAACACTACAAATCAATCAGACCACTTTAAATACTTCTTCACTTACGTCTACTGCAATAAAAAGCATCATGAAAAAACAGACTAAACTACTTTCCAAGACAACCGACCTGCAAAAAATTAATTCTACATCGCCATTAAGGGCCCTGGCAGCGTCATACAACAATGAAAGTCAAGTTGGACTTGGGGCACAACTTTACCTTAACTGCTCAATAGGGAAAGCTTTGTCTGACTAAAATATTGGCATTAAGGATGCTAGCATTACAAATCAAATACTTTAGGCCTAACTGGCCGCTGCTCTCCAAAGTAGTCAAGTGTAGACTCTGCAGCTACAAATCGGAAACTCTTTTACATCTACTGTGCAGCTGTCCGACGTTGCTCGACTGCCACCGAACCTTATTAAAGCCACTCTTCTGAATTAATGGTATAAGAACATGCAACCAAGCAATGAACTGGATTTTTAGCACCAGTGCATCACTTCCTTAAAAACTCTAAACAAAGCACTGAGATGATCATGAACCGTTAACTCTTAGATCTTTGATCATGGACCTTGATGCACAATAGAGTTTGACCACGCTGTAATTGAGTTCTCTTTTTAGTTAAAACTTTTAATCTGTTTTATGGAGGATTTTTAACTTATCTTTATTCGTTATTTCCATAACAGATAAGGGAAAGGGAAGAAGGTAGAGAGAAAGCCTGTACACCAAGAGTTTTCTTTTTTTGGGCACAACAAGCCCTCTACACTATATGGTCTTGTCAGGAACCAGTATTCTCTTCTGCCTTTGTATAATCATGCTTCTTCTTTTTAAATATTTTCTATTGTCATGCTTTTAAGTAATCTACACAATAAACTTCGTATTGACTGACTGACTGACATTCCAGTTGCCCAGAAGCACAGAAAGTTTCAGAAGTTTGCTGTAAACAACATTGTAGTTGCTCCTGGGATAAGCATTCATCTGCCCCTGTAACATCTATGCTCTGTGGCAGGGAGAATAAACCTTTGGAAGTTTTTTGCAGAAAACTGTGCGAGTCAGCGTATAATGCAGCCTTTCTGGAATCAGATAAGATTATCAGTATTTTTTTGGACTGTGGAGACATGAGTCTGGATCAGTATTCCATAGTCTGCCCCTCAGAAGATCTCATTTGCTGCGGCAAAAAAAAAACAGACAAAGATCAGAAGATCACAAAACGTCTCCTTTCTATGTAGGCTCTTTTTGTCTGAGGAACATGAAAGCAGATCACTGCATCTTGATTCTCATTGCTCTAGAGTGGCCACACCAGTACTGGTATAGCAGACCTCTCAAGCTGTCCTTACATCCAGCTATACCACTGAAACAGCACTCAAGGCTCCACTCCATACACAAGTGTGGGAGGCACTCCATCACCACTTCAAGTCACTGAGCTTAACATCATGTATCAGCCCATTTAGAGTTAAGTTACTTTGATCTGCTGATGAAATGTAGACAAATCCTGGTACATGCGCCGTATCAGCATCAATCACTACTAAAGCATATGATGCCAAGTGGAAGTGTTTTTGTATCTGGTGCACAAGAAAAGGATGTCACTCACTCTATATGCAACCTCACCAAATGCTTCCAGATTAGTTGGAAATAGCCAAGAGCAGTCTCAAATACTCATCAGTACGAGTCAGTCTACCGGCCATATCTTGATTTAGAAGAACAAGAGACAACTAATCCACTCTGTTCTTCAAAAACAGTTTATGAAATGACCTTTCAGAATATTTCCACCTGTGTGGCACCTCACAGTCTCGTGGGAATGCAACACTGTCTTGGGCCAGCTAATGCAACTTCCCTTTGAGCCAGTCCACAAGGCACAGCTAAAGTGTATCTCCTGTAAGATAGTGCTTCTCCTGGAGATTATACCAGCAAGGAGGGTAGGAGAGATGCAAGCACTCACAGTTAAGGAACCCTTTCTCTGATTTACAAGGGACAGAGTTATCTTACAAACCAACCTTCAATTCTAACATAAAATCCCTTCTGACTCCCACCTGAATGAACCTGCCATAAACTCCCCCAACGGCAACAGAAAAACATTACAATCAGTAGATGTACACAGATGTATTCAATTTTACATTGACAAAACAAGGCATGACATACCAGACCAACTGTTTGTCTTTTGGCCAACCAGGAACAGGTCAACCCCTGTCCTAGCAGAGGCTAACACGTTGATTCTCAGCCTGTATCCTCTTCTGCCACAGCAAAGCCAAGCGCCTGCTCCAGGGAAGAGTGGGACCGCATTCCACCAAGAGCATGGCTATGACTGCTGCAGTCAACTCTTGTATATCCCACCAGGCATCTGCCCTTCAGCTACCTGGAGGAGCAGACACATGTTTTTTTTGTTTTAATGTACACTACCAAGTGAGAATGCAGGTAGACACAGACTGTTCTATGCATTTTAATATCCCGTTTTTCAAACTTGTTCGTTCTCTAAAGTTGGCGAATTCGAATCGTTTATTTGAATTTAGATAAGATTCAAATATGTTTTAGAAGATTTGTCTGTTTTTTTGTTCTTTTTTGATCGTATCCCACCAAGAGGGGAATGAAGTAATAACAGCCACTAATACCTCCATGTACGGCAACTCACTTTATTGATCACATTTATTGTATGTTTTTGATTCCTGCCCGCACTGCATCGTTCATTTTCATCAGTAACTGTAAACATTTAACACTTGATTGGTTATGCTTGTTTTTCGTTATTGCCGATGCTACATTCTGCAATGTAATGATTACTTTGCCTCAAGTTGTAAAGCGCTCTGATATCCTTCGGGATCAAGCTCGCGCTATATAAAACTTTATAAATAAATAAAATAAATGTTTACGAAGCACAGCTGCCTTGACCTCATAAGCCGACTCAGCAGTAGCAAAAGCAGCCCTGAAAGCGAGCCTGATTTCCTGCTTTCTTATATTTATTATAGTTGTGATGTACTGCTTGCTATTCTTATTCAAGCATGTGAATATATGAAAATCCAATACTTGAGAAGACATTAGTTACTTACCTGTAACTCCAGTGATCCAGCATTGGTATCTTCCATATATTCACATGTGACCCTCTCTCCTCTTTGGTCAGAGGCTCATTTCCTATATATTCTATGCACTGTTTGTGCTATGAAATCTGAGCCATGGAGGTCTCCAGGGAGAGTAGCAGAGCTAGTTGGGGAATGTTCTATTAAATAAACATTTTTGTTAAGGCCTATGACCATTTTAACACAGTTTACTATTATTTAAGATTGCTGGGGATTCCAAGCGTGAGGACGGGGAATCATTCAAGCATGTGGCTATATGAAAGAAGCCAGCTCAGGAGAAAAGGAGTCATAATTTCGATTGCATCTCTCATTCTAAACAATTCAAAAAGAGTTATCACCATCAGTGGGTCCAAACATCTCAATTGCAGTACTAACACCCACAAGAAAGACAGCTTTCCCAACTGCGAAGGCTGTCCCAAAGGCATAGGAGACCAGTTCCCTCAGTGCCACAGGAAACGCTAATGCCCCACAAAACAATTACTTCTCAATGTATTCAATCTCTGTACGGGGAAGTATCACAAAGCTCTCAGTTGCCTTTAACACAGTCAGCTGTCAAGTATTAATCACACACTGGTTTTGCTGATAGGATCCTGCGATAGTCTAGCTCATACATTGCCAGCCGCCATGCAGTCTCTTATAGAGTCCCCATTAAACCACCCTTTCTCCAATCATCTTCACCCTGAAACAATTGTGCACTCTACTCACTGATAATGTTAGCATCCACCAGTATACCTAGGATTACTTTAAAATCTCATTGGCAACTTAAAACCTTCCTCAAGCTAATTCAGGACTGAGTGTCTTATTTCCTACCTAAAACTCAACCAACTGTCCAAATGGACCATTTATTGAAGTCTGGTTAGCAGACATAAATCTAAACGACTATTCCACACAACTGACAGCAAAAATGTTATCTTTTGGACTCACCATCCGCATAATTCTCTCCTTTAAGGAACACATAGCTAATACATCCATGACATCATGGTCCTCTCTATCCCTCTTGAAAAAAATGAAACATAAACAGATCTTTGATCAAAAGTGTATGGTCTGGTACTCTTTCACCTTCTGGAGGCAACTCTGCGCATTGGCCTCCTTAACTCTACACTGGCACTGCTGAATGTCACCCAAAATTCAACCACATCATGCAGAAACTGAAGGATTTTCACTGGCTACCTCTCCAGGTCTACACTATCCTCAAATTCAGAAACAACATTCCATCACACCTGGCGGCAAAACTAATTGTCTCAGGTAGATAACGCCACCCCAGGAGCCAAAACACCTCCATGCTGAAAGCATAGAAATCCAGGAAAGAAAAGTTCTCTCCCAGGGGATCTCCATGGATAATCGTAAGCACTGAATAGCCCCGCACACATGCGTGGATTCTGGAGCACATTTTAGAATATATATTCTTAAGTGAAGACATTTGCCTTTCTTCTGGAAAGCCAGGATTAGCACCTAATGTATTAAAACACTTTACAAAAATTTTTTAAAGGAAAATTGAGACAAAGGAAGAGGTCAATGTAGACTTATAGGCTGCAGTTCTACAGATATGAACAGTGACTTTGTGCCTTTAAGGTCTAACAGCCCACCAATATCCCATCATGCCCAGCAGTTGGCAGGTACCTTAGTTCTTTTTTTCCAGCTCCTGGTGACAGGGTCTTAGAGCACGGAGATTGGCCTCTTTTGGCGTTTGCCTTCAAAACTTTTACTCAGACATTTTGTCAACATCTTTACTTAACGTTTTAAAGCATTTTTCTGTTATTTTCGGACAGGAATTTTTTTTTCTAGTCAAATAAAATGCCATCTTTATTCAACAAATGCCCTGCTTGTTGTGCAAAGAAGGCCAAATCAGATCCTCATGATCTGGCTATTATCTGCCTTCCTGACAGTCACATTCCTCACAGATGTCTGCACTGCAAGAGGTTTCCCAGGCGTACTCTGGGGGACAAGGAGAAGATATGCCTTCATGAAACTGAAGAGCGATGCAGACAGCAGGCAGCGCAGTCTGAAGGTGGGACATCAACTGAGTGAGAAGAGGGTCAGTCCTCTATCAGAGCTCTTCCACCTACCTCTGAGGACTCCAGGAGAGGGAGATCCAATATGAGAAAAAATTATGCCGTTCAAGTTCGATGTCAATGACATCAACGTTCAGATGAGATACGATGCCTATATGTTTGCCACCGAGAGATGGGTAACATCGAGAAGCAGGCGGCGGTCAACATCGAAACACAGGAGGTTGACCTCATAGGATTTCATGGCTTTGAGACAAAGGAGACGCTCTGTGTCGAAAAGTCTTTTGCGTCAACATAGAGGGCAATCGACGTCAAGAAGCCTTTCGACTTTGAGGCAAACCAGATCTGTTGAATGTGTCTGGAAATCTTGACCAGGAAGGTTGCTATTAACTTCTGACACAGAATATTTCAGGGCTTTTTCGCAATTGTCACTGGTCCATATTATGGAATCTCTACAGCCTTCTCCACCACCTCCTCCTCCTACTTCAGCGCCTACACCACTACCTCTTCCTCAGACAGAGGCACATTTGGGAGCTCCTTTACCAGTGAGGCTTCCAGCTTCCCCACAGAGATCAAGGTCTCTTCAGTCCAGGTCCAGATCTCCCCATAGATCGCAAACAAAAGTGACTTCCAGACGTCACCATCATTGTTCTTGGCACTCCTGATAGGTTGCTCCTCCAGGTGAAAACATAGATATCATCCTAGGTCCAGATCATGAACCAAGCCATGATCCAGAAGGATGTCGTTTAATTCCACCTCTTCCTTTAGCATTGGAAGATACTCACCAATGCAGACTGATTCTCCCCAGTCAAGGGGCTCGCCAGTTGATGACATCAAAACGCTTCAGGAGGTACTTGTATAAGGAGATAGAAAGCTGAATGTTTCATTGCCTGCTCCATAAACGGCTACATCGGTGATATTTGAAACTTTTCATCCATTTTCAGCATCAAGACCTCTTCTACCTCTAAAATCACCGTACACACCTCACAAGAGGCTTTTTTATCCACAGAGGGTTCAAACCCCTCAGGGGTGTTGGAAGAACACCCCCAACTGCAGCAGCAAAGTCCTTTCCAGAAACATCCAAAGGGAAGAGGCAGCCACTAATCTGCCCAACCAGGAAAACCTCCTACAGGCTCCAAACTATGAGGATCTGCTTCCCCTTGTTCCGTTACCCACTCCAGTAGGGGTAAATATTTCAGATATCTAACAGTGAAAATCCATCACAAACAATGCCTAGGTTCTAAATATTGTCAGAATGGTTATTGTCTCGGATTCAGCGGTTCGCCACCAAATACTCCACCAACATTTTCCAATCTACATCTACGGATGCTGAGATCAGAAGTGTGCGGTGGAGCTCGTGTGAGGTTATGATATTGTCCAGGGGAAAAAGGGAATCGCAACGGGAAGACACATGGCACTACCAAAGCAGGGTCAATCCAGGGAGTGACACATAAAGTCAGTCAGTCAGTCAGTCAGTCAGTCAGTCAATACTGTTTATTTTGGCCAATTACCATAAAATAGAAGTGCAAATAAAAAACATAAAAAGTGCAGTCAATGAACAGCGATCTTTATACGGTTTCTTACACAAAAACCATAAAAGAACACAAGTAAAATACAGAAAACACATTCTCGAATAAGACGCAACCCAGTAAGGATGGTGTCCATGACTGTATATAAAAAGATTGACTTCGCATCATGATTCGAAAAGCACTGTTCTCACACGGACAGCACCAGATAAAACAAGGTGCTATATTAAAAACAGGTAAACTCATCCCATATAAATTTTTAGTAAAGAGTGCAGGGCAAACTTGTGCAAAGGACTCTTCTATAAACAGCGGTGTAATAAAGGACCTTTTTAGGTTTTTGCGGAAATTGCAAAACATGATAAAGTGCATCTTGTTTCAGGCTAACTGATTATTACAGCTACATTGACAGAAGGTAAAACTACTGTGAGAGCTACCATGAGGTGCTGCTGATAGCTGATATGTTGGGTTCAAACTAAGGTGTATCTTCAACAACTTAATTCAGCTTTTAGAAGAACCATAAAAGTTCAGGGATGGGAAAAATATGCAGAACATCTAATCTATAAAAGAGAGTTAACACCTTAAAAAGTACAAGATGAGTGTGCTATGTACAATATACAAAGCGATAAATAATGGGCCACAACTATCATTTAATTACATTAAAAATAATTAGATAAAATCTATAAAACATTGACCCGCATTCTATATACACAAAAGTAACACTGCATATTAAAAAGAAACATTGATTTTCAAAATGCTAAAACTAGATCCATCAACTTAATGCAAAGCTCTAGTGTTCTAAGCAGGCTAGTAGATTAGAGTTATACTATTAATTGAAACATCAGCCAAGACACCCTTCTCCTATGCGAGTATTTCCTACCCCCATACAACAGTACTATCCCTTCAAACAGCCGGTGGTGAAACGTTTTTTGTTTTAACTTTCACCACATAACAAATAAGAACCTGGAGACAGCAAATACAATGTGCCTGATAATATCAGATTGTAAGATTCTGCATGCCTCCTTACAGTGTGGGGTTCCAAGGATCCTGCAAATAGGGATAATCCATTTGGCCCTGGCACTGCTATATTCAGGGCAAAACAAATTGGCCATGAGCCATGTTTCTTCATCGTGGCCACAAGATGGACAGTCCATATTGGCCAGTCTATCTGAACTCACCCATTTCAATGTGTTTGATCTAATTGGTAGTGACCCTTGCCTAAACTGAACATACATCTTTCTGGCCAGATTTGATTGGACTTCATCTAGAAAGTCCTTTAGCCTCAAAAGTAGTCCGTCAAAGAACCCAGGGCCAGGCTAGACATGAGCATACCAGTTTTGAAGTTCCTAAACCACCTCTTAAGCTCTAATTTACTAGTTAGAGGACCAATACCACCCCACCTGCCCCCCGGATCTTCCCATGGTTTGACTAACCCCAGTCTTGACAGTGCGTCTCTGACATATTTGATCCAGGGGATATTGTCAGCCCCTGGGAGGCTAAGGCAGTAGTGGAGGAGTTTGGGGATGGCCTATAGTTTTCTCTAATGCATTATCGGTCTAACTGCAATTCTTTCTGAGATTGGTCTGTACCCCAAATCTAGCCTTAGCAGGACTAGCGGAGTCCTAACCGAAAGGCTCAGACCTTGCCTCAGGAACTTATTCTCGACTATTTGTAGGGCTTTTGTGTCATTGTGGTCCCAGAGCTCAGTGTCATAGACAGCCGTGACGAATGCTTGGTGGGTGTACATTTGAACCGCCGGTGAGACTGGTTTGAAAAAGGTAGCCCAGGTGGACCTTATACAGCCCACCCACGTATTGCTCCAGTTTGAGCCTTCCTTTCAAAATATGTGGCCTTCGTCCAGTATTTTCTGTATGCCCATGGTGTTTTAGATAGGAGTAATGTGTTGTCATCAGACATTAGCCTCAGGACCTGCGTGTTAGCTAATCTGAGGCATCATTGTCACAGGAATTCAAGCAAGCAACCAAGTCATTGACAGTGTAAAAAGTGTTGGAGCAAGAACACAGCCCTGCCTAATGCCCATTTTGACTGGAAAAGGTTCTGTTACTCTCGCAGTCGGCCACAGCAGACATGGGCAAAGTTCTGTTCATGCAGCCTTTCAATGATTTGGCTTAAGTGACTTGGGACACCCATCTCAACCAGTATCCTCCAAAGCACATTTCTGGGAACCAAGTGGAAAGTAGGTCATAGATTTACAAATACCATGTAAAGTCTGTCCTTTTCGAGGACAATAGATTTCCAGTATATTAGCTGCTGCCTAAACACTTGATCTATAGCTGTGTGATTACGAAATCCTGCTTGTAAAGGGCTTAGAATGTTATTAGCCTCTAACCAATCTTGTTGCCTTGATAAAAGGATCTTACTAAATAGTTTCTGCGTAGTGTCAATGAGGCTGATGGGCAGTAGTTTGCTGACACCAAGGGGAAACTCTTTTCGTATATAGGAATTATTTCTGCCCCTGCCCAGGATTGAGTATTTGGTAGCCCACTCATGATAGCATTAAAAACTACTGTGTGATAAGGACACCAAACATCCGTCTCAGCTAAGAACAGATCACCTGGGATTTTATCTAAGTCAGGGGCTTTGTTTGGAACAATCTTCCTAATAGTCAGGACCGCTTTGTATGTAATGATCGGATACTCGTTTGTAGCGGAAGGCCCCTCCATTGCTAATGATTGAGGCCTTCTTGCAGGGACTGGAGGTACACCGTTTCCAGGAACAGGAGCGTACAGGTTTGAAAATTGTGTATTCCAGTCATCAGCGGCGATGTTACTTTAGATGGTAATCAGGTGTGTTCCCAATGGCAACTATATTCTAAAATGCTGCTTGATCTGTGTCCCTGGAGGCAGCAAGAAGTGCCTTCCTCCTTCCATGGTCCAATTCCCTCTTGGCATTGTAGGCAACCCTCTTAAAAGTCCCGTGCATGGCTTGAATTGCGCTTCTATCCTGGGACTTAATTGCGGTAATAAGTATGAGTTTGGCAGACCTGCAATGGCTATTAAACCACGAAGGTAGCTTCTGCAGCGAAGTGCTTTTTTTGATCTGTGAAAAGCTGATTTTGTACTTCCCCAATCTTTAGTAGATGAGTTTCCTGACCCGGGCTAAGGTCTATATTACACGTCTCCCAGACTCTTTCTCACTAGGTTATAAGTAGACTTTATTGAGTCCTGTGATTGCGCCACTACACTCCAGCATATTCTGTGCTAGTTCATTGCTTGTTGGTGTCCACCATCAAAGAGCTGCACTTGCGTAGCTGCTAGCTTGGTGAGGGGGAGGGTCCAGGTCTAGGGCGAGCGCATTATGGTCACTGTTGTGCTTTATGATGACTTTCATGTCAGTAACGAATGGCCATAATCTGACATTGACTAGAATTTAGTATAGCAAACAGGTTGGGGCTGGGCGCACTATTGAAAGTGTTCCTTTCTTCCTTATTTGAGCAAGTTCTCCCATTTCAGGTGCGCACTCTCTGATTCAGAGTCAGGGCATTAAGAGAACCAACAGTGACCATTACTTTATGGGGCGTATTGCTAAATATGGTGTAGACCAAACTGCATCTTCTGCTGTCACAAGCTCAGGTGTTCTGAGGCTCAAACTGTCAATTAAGATCCCCGCCAACTATTATTAAATGTCCTGCCGGGAGGCCTGCCATATGGGAAGTGAGTTGATCAACTGCTGGGGATTCCTGTCTGTTACTCATGGTCTGGAATAGATGTTATAAATACATAAAGTTTTGACTGGTGTTCCTCTAGATTCATCCAAGCATATATTTGGTCAGGAAAACATACATTACCTACCAGAAGACACGCACCAATAGGATTGCTTTATGTCTGAAGCCCATCTCAATCTGTTATCATCCTAGTGGATTCCTGTCACGACTTGCTCCCTGCGTTCTCGTGTCCACCACCAGGGGGCTTAACTATGGGACTCTCCAGTGTTCTAATAAGCTTTCAGACCCTCCCCATCATGTACATACTGACATCCAGCCATTTGGACTTTACTTGGAAATGGCCATCCATTCCCAATCCATGCTGGGTTTTGTGGAAGCCAGCCTGCTCATGCTTGAAGCCAGCCTGCTCATGCCTGAAACTCCATTACCTAGAATTCCCTGCTCACTGCTTCGTCTCCACCCCTGCAGGCAAGGACAAGTGGAGGAATTCAGCTCACCTGTGGCTGGATGCTGCTAGCTTGCTCACAACTTATACATGTGATTTCTGTGAGCTCTTTGAAGCCAGAGGCTCCCTTCAATCCAGGGTTGGTCCTTGTAGCTGTGTACTGGTGAGACCAACCCTTGTTTCCAGAGTGTTTGATATCCTTGTTTCTGTGTTTCCTGAGCTTTTTGTTGTCCTTGTTTCCAGTGTGTAAATGAGCTTTTTGATATCCTTGTTTCCAGTGTTTCCTGAGCATTTTGATATCCTTGTTTCCTGAGCATTTTTATATCCTTGTTTCCTGAGCATTTTGATATCCTTGTTTCCTGAGCTTTTGATATCCTTGTTTCCGGAGCATTTTGATATCCTTGTTTCCTGAGCTTTTGATATCCTTGTTTCCGGAGCATTTTGATATCCTAGTTTCCAGTGTTTCCTTAGCTTTTGATATCCTTGTTTCCAGAGCATTTTGATATCCTAGTTTCCAGTGTTTCCTTAGCTTTTTGATGTGCTTGTTTCCAGTGTTTCCTGAGCATTTTGATATCCTAGTTTCCAGTGTTTCCTGAGCTTTTTGATATCCTAGTTTCCAGTGTTTCCTGAGCTTTTTGATATCCTAGTTTCCAGTGTTTCCTGAGCTTTTTGATGTCCTTGTTTCCAGCGTTTCCTGAGCTTTTAGTATCCTTGTTTCCAGTGTTTCCTGAGCATTTTGATATCCTAGTTTCCAGTGTTTCCTGAGCTTTTTGATATCCTAGTTTCCAGTGTTTCCTGAGCTTTTTGATATCCTAGTTTCCAGTGTTTCCTGAGCTGTTTGATATCCTAGTTTCCAGTGTTTCCTGAGCTTTTTGATATCCTAGTTTCCAGTGTTTCCTGAGCTTTTTGGTGTCCTTGTTTCCAGCGTTTCCTGAGCTTTTAGTATCCTTGTTTCCAGTGTTTCCTGAGCTTTTGATATCCTTGTTTCCAGTGTTTCCTGAGCTTTAGTTATTCCGTGTTCCTGAGCTGCTGCTGTTTTCCTTGTTCCTGAATAAGCACTGCCAGCAGTGCTACCTTGACATCTGAGCCTTAGCATTCTTTGTTCCTGAGCTGCAGCAGTTTCCCTTGACTCCTGAGCCTTAGCTTTTCGTGTTCCTGAGCTGCAGTAGTTTCCATTATTCCTGAACTAGCACTGCCTGCAGGGCTGCCTTGTCTTTTGAGCTTTTGCTAAATTCTTGTTCTTGCTCCAGGGCAGCCTTCAGTGCTACTTTGTTTTCTTGACTCCTGAACCAGCTCTATTCTAGTATACCCTTGTAGCCTCCCTTTCTGTATATCTTTTTCCAGTGACTGCCTGCCTTCCCATTTCCTTGGATCCAGTTCCTAGTTTGCAGTCTTTCTATTCTGCTCTCTTGCTTCAATTACCTTGTATATTTGTTATTCTTTCTGCCAAGTGTGCCCTGTGATTTCCTTCCTTTCCTGTTAAGCACTCTTCCTTGCTAGCTCCTTGTCTATTGTGCTTATGTTTAGTTCTACACCCTTGCTGTTAGTGCCTTGCGTGTTCCAGTTTGATAGCCAGGATCCGTGGGCACAGCTGACTACCTAGGTGGTGTTTTTTGTTCACTGCAGGTTTTATTAATTATGTAGAGCCAAAGGGCCCCTGCAGCTGCGATCATAGATCTCCGCAGGATACTCTTCATTTTGTATTGCTTTGCCCTTTCTATTCATTGCCCAGGCGCCTGTACTTAATAAACTGGTTGTAAAAAATGAAATTTAGACATGCTAAGGTTGCCCTACTACAGTTACAAATGGCACAAGACCCATTTACTCTGCTGGCCATCACAAGTTTCTTAAGGTTAGCTCTGAAACTAAGAGAGACCAGAGGATCAGTTGAAAGGAGTGGAGGATAGACAAAGGACTATTGAGTTTTAATGAACTGTAATGAATACTGATGTACCCGTTTTTAAATTATTTTTTCTGTACAGTTGCTAAGATTGTTTGCATTACTAGTTTGATTCTTTTTAACAGAACTTTTATGGTGTTTTTGAATAATGCCGAATAAAGGAATTTACTTACTTACTTGTTCACTGTGAGTATTGTTTTTGAGTTACATTTATAACATTGCCATCGGTATCAGCTCCACAGACCCTGCCTTTGCATGCATATCCTATATGTGGGTATTTGCCGTCCGTATCTGTAACAGCAATTGTGGGTTAGAACATGCTAAGCTTCAGTCTTACTGTGTGGAGCTCCTGAGTGCTTTACCCCACATTCCCTTTATTGTTAATGTTGTTTTACATATATGTCTTGCTCATCTATCCTAGGTATAATTTTTCTGAATGCTAAATTACTTCTTCAGTGCCTATCCTTTCAGAGTTCTAGCTACCTTGTTCCTTTGTGCAGGCTTCCCCTTTGGATCCCTTTTCTCCTCTCTGACTTCTTGCGTGATCCTGGGCTGTGCTGAGCTTTCCTTTCCTCTTATGTTTTCTACTGAGTCACCAGTCCTTGCACAAGTCCCTGACTGTGTCCTTGACAGAATGACCAACCCACATTTCCAGGGTCACTTCTGAGGTTTCTTTGCATTCAGTTAGCTACCTTTTTTTCTCAAAGCTCACCCAGTCAGTTCTTGCCAAGATGTTTAGCATCAGATCCAGAAAGTGTGCATATTTATTTATTTTTATTTAAGAAGTTTTATATAGCGCTAGCCAGACCGGGGGGTATTGGAGCGCTTCACATCTGTTACAGAGCAGAAGAAATGAGAGCAGAACATATTACAATAACGCAAGACAATCGTAATGACAATGACACAGAGTTCCGTTGCGAGGACTTGAAAACACTGCATCCAGGAGGGGTGAGGTGTCAATCGCAGGGCTCCAGTTGTTTCTATCTGTTCGCTAGGGCTCGATCGAGGAAGAGGGTTTTGAGCTGATTTTTTAATTTAGCGAAAGAAGGAATAGTTCTGATGTAAGGGGGAATAGAGTTTCAGATTTTAGGCGCATTACCAGCGAAGGACTTGGCCGCAGTTTCTTGTTTTCGTGATTTTAGCGGGAGGAGAAGTAGGGTGTTAGAGCTTCTGAGAGTTCTGTTCTGGCTGGCTTTTTTAAGTTTAGCCGCCAGATATTCAGGTTTGCCTGTGTGAAGGGCTTTGTGGGTGAGGCAGGCTGTTCTGAAATTCGCCCGCAATTCTATTGTTAGCCACTTGAGATCTTTGAGTGCAGGAGAGATGTGATCAAATTTCTTTATTCCTGTGACCATTCTGGCAGCCGTGTTGAGAGTTCTTTTCAGAGGGGCAAGATGTGTTTTCGCTGTTCCAGGGAGGACTGCGTTACCATAGTCCAGTCTAAACAGCACCAATGCCTGGGTGGCTTGTTTAAGATCTTTGGGCGGGATAAAAGGTTTAATTTTGTTCAGTAGCTTCAGGTTGAGGAAGGCGCTCTCTTGCAGAGATCTTAATGTGTTTAGTCATGTCGAGTTTCGAGTCTAGGGGGATGCCTAAAGATTTGACCGAATCAGCCAGGGTGAGGTTCCCATTGAGCGCATCAATAGCTTTTAACCACTCTACCATTTGTGGGTTCTCATCTTTGTTTGAAATGAGGAGTAGTTCAGTTTTGTCCGGGTTCAGTTTTAAGTGGTTACTAGTCAGCCAAAGTTGCACTTCTCTTAGTGTTTCATTGAGTCTTTGAATGTCTTTGGCCGAGGAGATTTCCAAATAAATTTGAGTATCGTCAGCATACAAGTGAAAAGGGATGTTGGCTTTTCTGAGTAGGGAGGTGAGGAGTTCCATGTAAATGTTGAAGAGTTGAGGGGAGAGCACTGATCCTTGGGGTACTCCCCTATTGACGGGGTGGAGGTCGGACTCAAAGGATTTGATTTTGATTCTCTGGAAGCGGTTGTGGAGGAAAGAAGCGAACCATTTGAGGACCACCTCGTCCAGACCGGCCCGGTCTTCGAGAGCCTTGAGGAGAAGTTTGTGTTCAACTGTATTGAATGCTGCCGATAGGTCTAGGATAATGAGGAGGCAACATTGATCAGAGTCCAATGATTTGTGGATTTCATCAATTATGTTGAGGATCGCGGTTTCAGTGCTGCAACCTTTCCTGAATCCCGACTGATGGGAGTTGAGAAGGTTGGTATTGTCCAGGTGTTGGGTTAGTTGTTGGAGTACACATTTTTCTAGGATTTTGGAGAGAAGGGGAAGGTTGGAGACGGGTCTGAAGTTGTTCAGGTCGTTGATGTCAAGGCCTGGTTTTTTCAGCAGTGTGGTTACTTGTCCTACTTTCAGGCAATCCGGAACGACTTCGGTTTTTAGGTAGCTGTTAATAATCCTGCACCAGAGTGGGGCTAGGTGGAGTTTCAGCTTTTTGGTGAGTTGAGCAGGTAAAGGGTCTAGGGCATGGGATGACAGTTTGGAGGTGGAGATAAGTTTAGTTATCTCTTCTTCAGGGATGGGCTGGAAGAGTGACCAAGGTTTAGTAGTGATAGAGGGAGCGCTACCAAACACCCCACTCGTGCTGCTACCGGAAAGGGGGGCGCAATTGGTGTCGAGAGATCGCTCGATCTTGGAAATCTTATCATTGAAGAAGTTGGCGAAGTTGGCGCACTGTTCTTTGGATGCAGGCCCTAAGGACGTATCGGGTTTGGAGGTTTGGCGTCTGATGATATTAAAGAGCTCCTTGGGTCTGTTCTTGGCGCTATCCAGTGCGGAGTGAAAGTACATAGATTTTTTGTTTTTGATATGACTGTTGTATTTCTTCTGGAAAGATCTAAGTTGGTCACAATGAACGGTAGTGGGCATGGTCCTCCATCGTCTTTCTGTGGCTCTTAGTTGCCTCCTTTCATCATTGATGTCTCAGTCGAACCAAGATCTGGACGGAATAGGACGATTTTTTTTTAGTTTCAGGGGTGCAAGTTGGTTGAGCAAGGTTACCATAATCGAGTAATAAAGCGAGGTAAGATCAGTTGTGGAGAGCTCTTTTTTACTAGGGAGGAGCAAATTTAGCCTCTCTTCCATGACATCTAGGGGAATCTGGGTGAAATTTCTGGACCATTTGGGGGGGTCGTGAACAGGAGGAAGGATTAAGATTTTTTGGTTGATGTGGAATAAGATCATGTGGTGTCAGACCAGTCAACTGGAAGAATGTTGTAGATCGTGATAGCGTCACGGTGGGCAATGTTGGCATCTAAGGTTGCTCCTTTGTTGTGAGTTTCTTCCTAACAGTGTTGGGAAAGGTTATTGTCACAGAGGAGGTTATTGAGAGATTGAATTAGAGACTTGTTGGTTTCATTCCAGCGTAGGTTGAGATCACCCAGGATTAGGGAGTTAGTGTCTTTTAGTGCGCAATGGGCAATCAGGTCGGATAAGTGTTCGCCAAATGTGGGGGTGTTGCCTGGAGGGTGATAGAGAAGGTGACAGGCTAAAGGGCTGTTGTCCTTAGTCTTAATGATGACAGAAAGACATTCAAAGGAGCTGTACTTGCAGGAGTCAGTCACAGTGATGTCTATGTCATCCTTGTGGATGATGGCTACACCTCCACCTTGTTGATCTTTCCTATCTTTGTTGCCGATGGTGAAACCTGGGGGTACAAGCATATCAAGACAGGGAGGGGAAATCTTATTTAGCCATGTCTCCGTGATGAACGCAATGTCTAGATCATGCGAGAGGATGGCTTCTGCTAATTCCGTTGCATGTTTGGGAGCAGATCTACAGTTAATGAGCAGGCAGTTAGTGGATAGTTTCTTTTTACTAGGATACTTTCCTGATGGGGCCCTGGGTATGGAGGAGAGGGAGGGCGGGCGTCTTGAGGCTTTTGATGGGGCGTATTCTCTTCTGAAGCCTGTGATCACTTGGATATTGGATTTAGGGGAGACTGTGGGGGGAGAGGCGTAAGTAGCGGCTAAGTCCGCTGCTTCTTCCGCGGACATTGCTGCTGTGGTCCTGGACGGTCTTTGAGTCTGGGTTACCCCATCTTTATAGAGGGACTCTGAAGCCTGGACACAGGGGATTTGATTCTAGTGCGGGTCTGTGCGGGATCTCAGCGTCGGTTTTTGTAGGCCTCTGGAGCCGGTTTTCGAAGGTGAAGGAGAAGGCTCGGAGTGGGGTTTTAGGAAGTTGGAGTTGGTCGGTGAGGAGGGCCTGGTATGGGATTGCTGGGGCATTCGAGCCTAGTCTAGGTTGATTAGGATTTCGTCAATCCCTCCGACTATTATTTCTAGCTGACTCTCTAGTAGGGTCAGCCGGTGCATTATGATTTCCGGGGCAGGGGGCATGCAGTTGTGGGTTTGGACCGCCCTTGAGGAGGGGGACGAGATCACATTGTGGGGTCCAATGCTAATTGGGTCGCCCAGACTGCCACTGTCCACGACCCTCAGTGAGGGGTCAAGTCCAGAGCTCTTCCTCGGTGGTTCTACAGGATTGAAAAGGGAGTCAGTGGACCAGACTCGAGGGATGGTGATGGGGTGTAAAGGAGGGTGAGTCTGAGGAGGTGAAGGGGTCAGATCCACCGCGAAAGATTGATGGTCGTGGGTAATATGAACGGAGGAGTGGGAGGAGCGTCCAGCGGCGGGGCTGAATGGTCTCACCAGGGGGGAGGGAATGGGTATTTGCGTCCCCTGGTGGGGAAGGATGACCGGGGAAGGGGGTTGGAGCGGAGCATATCGAAGGGAGTGCAGATTGGCGGAACGGAGAGCAGGGAAGAGGGAGTCGAAGGCCTCAAGGTTCTCTTTGTTGGCCTGTATCAACACTGTACCATTTGAGTAGATGGTCGCTGTTGTGTTCCTGTTTCTAGTCGTCTGATTAGGGAGAGAGGTCGTCAATTTTTAATGCTATGTGTGGTGGTCGTCGTTTTATATATGTGAAGTTGCGATCTTAGTGTAGTGATCCAGTCCTCAGGTCTGTCCGTGTGGAAGATGAGATCCATCTTTACCTGTCCTTTGGAGGTGCAGTGGTAGGTGTCCACAAATAGTGATTCAGAGTGTTGTCTGATTAGATTGTGTTTGCAGTTTCTTCTCGCTTTGATGGAGAGATTAGGAAGGAAGCTAATTGCAAAGGCGTTCACGCCTAGCGATTTCTTGTGGATCAAGGGTGAGCTGACGGAAATTGGGGTGCCCGGTGACATTGTTTTGGTTTTGTGTGGTTGGCAGGTACGTGGGGGCCGTTGCTACGATGGTCCCCGTGGGGTTCGGTAGGTAGAGAGAGCCTCGGAGTGATGGAACAGCATTGTAAGTGTTGATCTCCATCCAGTGCTGATCCAGAATTCAGTAGGAAGATTGAGGTGAGTGCTGCCAGGGGGTGAAAACGCCACAGACAGAGCAGGTACCTTTGTGTGGGCCAGGCGTCACCAGCATCTCTGGGGCAGTCGAAGGGTAGTCCTGGGCAGACATCCATTGCCAAGGCAACGCTGTTCCGTACAACCTATTAGAAAGTCCTTTGAATGTAGATATTGATTAATGGAGCAAAATAGACTTATATGCTGAATATTATTCCCTGTGGATGGCTGATCCTTCTATGTTAGATTTTCATTCCATCTATAACCCTGATGTCAGTCAGCGACCGACAGGTGAAAACGAGTTTCTACAAACCTTGTTAGCTGCGGAAATACAAACTACTAATTCAAAGAGTGCTACTGTTAAGGGAAATATTTCTAAAGTATGTAACTCAGAGACCCTCTGTCAAGACACTTTTTTAGGTCTCACGTCTAGTGAAAGACCTATTGTTGCCGACTTGCTGGGAATGTTGGACAGGGGATGGGCACACACTTTTCCTCGGCGATTTCACCTCGTGGGCGCGCACGCCCAGCCCGGCGCAGTGCACATCTCCTGTTCAACAATCACCGCAGGTCAGCTTCTCGCAATCGCGCGCGCATACACAGCCACACTCATGCATGCACACACACAGACACACACACACACGCATGCAGGCACACACACACACACACACACAAACAAGCAGGCACACAGACACGTGCAGGCACACAGACACACACACACACGCAGACACACACACACGCGCAAGCATACACACGCGCGCGGAGGGAGGGTGAAGTCTGCGTCTATGGGAGTCCGCTCCTGCACGGGCCCCCGTGGGGCCTCCCTCTCACCTGCTTCCGATAGCCGCTCCTCACCGCTGCTGTTGGGGACAGTAATTTCTGGAGCGCCGGGTCCTCGGCTCCCGATGGGTGGGCGGCGGGGGCTACGCGGCCAGGGACAGGCTGACAACTTCCAGCCTGCTAACTTTCTGCTGCGGGAGCGGCGCTGTGGTGCACGGGTGGGGCAGGACGGCGGCTGCGCAGGATTCGTAGCCCCTGCCCTTCGGCCGCCTACGAGGCTCCGCCCTGCTAGCACGCCATTGGCTGAGCGCCCCTCAGCGCTGGCTCGTCCCCGCACTGCAGGTCTCCGAGCAGCTCTCTTACAGGCCGTCAAAGAACGCAGTATCCCATGGATGGTCTGGCCTCTGGGGCAGTTCTCGCCACTGAGGGGTCACCGTGGCTGCCAGGAGCAGGACCCAACCCATGGGAGCCAATGCCAGGCCAAGTACCACAGAGGCCGTCACCATGGCTTGATCACGGCCCTGAATGCTGGGCAAGAGTGGTATTGAAAGTACAAGATCACACGTCTCGAGGGAATGAGCCTGAGGCCGATTCTGTCCAGTAGGCTCGGGAGAAAGTAGTCCTGTGGTCACAGCTTTGACGTAGAGCTGGGTCAGATTCTAGTCACCCACAGCTGAGAGGGTGCTGTGATCGCAACATCTCGTGTGAAAGGGTGGTACCTGTGCCACAGCTCAAAAAATGGTCTAAGGACAACCTGACCACTCCTATTTGGATGACAATGTGTATTTTAAGCCAGGGAGAGGTGTGGCGCAGCGCTCAGAGCGGCTGACTCGCGGTTCGGTCCCAGGCGCCGGCGGCAGCTCAGCACGATGTGACTCTAGGCAACCGCTCACTTAATCTGCTCGACGGCCCCCAGCGCCTTGAAACCCTTAATGGTTGATATGTTCCCGCTTTACAAATATGAATTATTATTAATTCACACTGTTGGGTGATGAAGGCTAGGAACTATCATCAAATTATTGGGGTCACCTCATCACCACTGGACCAGGGAGAAGGAAGGGACAGAGAACGTCTGGCTGGGGGCCCTCCTGGAATGTTGACCTCTGTAATGGGGGTCAGAGAAAGAACGTAGAATACACACGAGTCAACAAAAGCCCATGGAGTGGTGAGGTTTTCCTTGTAGGTCCTTACAGGGGTTTGGTCTCTGCGATGAGATGTCACAGGCGATGCTGTTTCCACAAACCTCAATGAAAGTACACAAAACAGAAGCTTTCTAGCTAGTAGGTACCTGTGCGGATGGATTCACTGATGCAGCTCTGATATTGGGGTTGGGTAATGAGGCGCACAGAGTCTGGCTGAGGCTTGACGTCTGCCTGGTTGGTCCAGGTTGGAATAACCCTCAGTGATGCGACTCTGCGGTGTGATACTTGCTCGACGAGGCTCAGCGAGTCCCTTAGGATGCTGTCTGCTTCGGATGGGTCCTCGGTGTTACACACCTGAGGTTTGGGGCTCGTCTGACAAGGTCATGGGTTGCATGACTCCTCACTTACGGACGTCTGAGGTCTGAGTCTTGCTCGGTGAAGCTCCCTCTCCGAGGACCTACAGAAGGGCTGTCACCATCCCCCAAAGCCCCATTCGGAGTCCGCAGCTCTGAGGGAAGCCGTTCTCTCGTTGAAGGTCGGCGAGAGCCGATGGAAGGCTTGACGTCTGCCCGGCAGGTGCCGGTGGGAATTTGGGCGAGTGGTGAAACCTAATTTTGCAAGGAACTTTGTCTTCCTCCGTAGCCGGAAGATGTTCAATTAATACATGTTCTTGGCAATGCGACCTTAGAAGAGGTTCGAGGCTCAGAGAGTTCACACCGGTGATGTTAGGCTGGCAGGCACTGGTCTCAATATGGCCGCTCCCATGCTGCCTCGCAGGTAGGTGGCTGTGCTGTGTTCAAGAGGAGGGCCCTTTATCGCAGGAAGCCATTGGGGAAATTCCTCTTCACAGGAAAGTCTCGCTACAACTCCCCTCCAGGAAGGCATCACCTAGTAGCACAGTGTAACCCTCCGCCTCAACTCCAGTGATCATTAACACCACCTCTCATTAATCCCTCGCTCAGGCCGTGTCCAGACTTCATAATTAGCAGCTGGCGCTAATGATTAACATGTGTTATACTTTTTGTCACCTCGGCTGAACACCTCCAGCCCATGTAGCAGAGGGCGGGAAGTGGGGCTCATGTAGGAGGTACAGGACATCGATAAAGGGCACTGGGGTACGGTGACCCAGCATGGTACCTACCTACAATGTCCGCTGCTCGGAATTTCTGGCGCCCATTTTTTGTGGGCACATGAGGTGGTAGGAGGTACAGGACATCGATAAAGGGCACTGGGGTACGGTGACCCAGCATGGTACCTACCTACAATGTCCGCTGCTCTGAATTTCTGGCGCCCATTTTTTGTGGGCACATGAGGTGGATGGGGCCGAGTTCGGAGTAACATCATTGTGGAGTATCTAGGCCGCTGAACTAATTATGTCTCTAGGTGTCCGTAATGCCACAGTGCTGCTATATATTTAGAACGACGCATTCGAAATTATAGGTCGCATATTAGCATCCCTGCAAGGTCACTGACTTTTTCTTGGATAATCCTCAACTCTCACTGTTTTATTTTGTCATCAGCCCTCGGTGCTACTCCCTTTGCTGCTCCGCCCGTCTGCAAACATTACGTCCCACTTAACATACGTTTCATTCGTCAGGAGCCTTTATTTACGAAAAGACCGATTTTAAACCAGGGTTCACACCTGACACCATCTCGAGCTGCGCTTAGGCTCAAGGAAACACTAACGTCCGACTGTCCGACACTGGTGAGCCCGCTCTAGCTGCACCCGGGCACCTATTGTCGCAGTTGCCCTGGTACTCTGCAGTTAAAAGAAGAGCTCAATTGAAACTAGAGCTTTCCCAGTCTATTGAGGATGTTTCCATGTGCAATGTATGCAGGGCACAAGTCCTAAAACAAGCATTGGAAATGCAATAGGATTTATTTGAGTTTGAGCTAATGGCATTGTAAATGGCAATGTCTTTTCGCCATGTGTTATGGAGTGTATGCATGTGGTGTCTAGTGGAATTGTTTGAGTTGGATTTGAATTGTAGCAATGGTGGCATGCTGCGCTTTAGATGAATATGTTTAAAAGTAAAGTGTGCCATACTGCGATTGCTACAATAGTTAATTGTGGATGCGTTAACAATTGATGTGTGCACTGATGGCTGGTGGTGTGTGTGCCTGTAGAAATTGTGCACTGACGGCTGGTGGTGTGTGTGCCTGGTGGAAGCCTGCACTGACGGCTGGTGGTGTTTGTGCCCGGTGAAAGCGTGCACTGACGGCTGGTGGTGTTTGTGCCCGGTGAAAGCGTGCACCGATGGCTGGTGGTGTGTGTGTGTGGTTGTGTGTGTGGTTGTGTGTGTGGTTGTGTGTGTGGTTGTGTGTGTGGGTGAGTGTGCGGTGGTGAGTGTGCGGTGGTGAGTGTGCGGTGGTGAGTGTGCAGTGGTGAGAGTACGGTGGTGAGAGTGCGGTGGTGAGAGTGCGGTGGTGAGAGTGCGGTGGTGAGAGTGCGGTGGTGAGAGTGCGGTGGTGAGAGTGCGGTGTTGTGTGTGCGGTGGTGTGTGTGTGGTGGTGTGTGTGTGTGGTGTGTGTGTGGTGGTGTGTGTGTGTGGTGGTGTCTGGGTGGTGGTGTGTGTGTGGTGGTGTGTGTGTGGTGGTGTGTGTGTGTGTGGTCTTAGGTGTGTGGTCTTATGTGTGTGTGTGTGTGTGGTGGACTTAGTTCGAGTTTTCGTACCCTGCACACTCACACACTGTTCACCCTACACACTCACACAATGTTCACCCTGCACACTCACACACTGCTCACCCTGCACACTCACACACTGCTCACCCTGCACACTCACACACTGCTCACCCTGCACACTCACACACTGTTCACCCTGCACACTCACACAATGTTCACCCTGCACACTCACACAATGTTCACCCTGCACACTCTCACAATGTTCACCCTGCACACTCACACACTGCTCACCCTACACACACACACACACACACACTGCTCACCCTACACGCTCACACGCTGTTAACCCTGCATACTCACACACTGCTCACCGTACATGCTCACACACTGCTCACCCTGCACGCTCACACACTGCTCACCCTACACACTCACACACTGCTCACCCTACACACTCACACACTGCTCACTCTACGTAATGCAAAAAGACCTAGCTCTGCCCTTTGGCCTGTGTTGTAATCGTACAGTAGGTTGTGAGTAGTTAGGCTTGATTGTTTGGGGCGTCCCCTCCTTGCTGCTCCCCTCTATCTATCTATCTATCTATCTATCTATCTATCTATCTATCTATCTATCTATCTATCTATCTATCTATCTATCTATCTATCTATCTATCTATCTATCTATCTATCTATCGCCCTCCCTCACTCTATCACCCTCCCTCACTCTATCTATTGCCCTCCCTCACTCTATCTATCGCCCTCCCTCACTCTATCTATCGCCCTCCCTCACTCCATCTATCGCCCTCCCTCACTCTATCTATCGCCCTCCCTCACTCTATCTATCGCCCTCCCTCACTCTATCTATCGCCCTCCCTCACTCTATCTATCGCCCTCCCTCACTCTATCTATCGGCCTCCCTCACTCTATCTATCGCCCTCCCACATTCTATCTATCGCCCTCCCTCACTCACTCGATCTGTCTATCTATCTATCGCCCTCCCTCACTCTATCGCCCTCCCTCTATCTATTGCCCTCCCTCTATCTATATATTGCCCTCCCACTATCTATCTATCGAGCTCCCTCTCCCTATCTATCGCCCTCCCTCACTCTATCTATCGCCCTCCCTCCCTCTATCTATCTATCACCCTCCCTCTATTGCCCTCCCTCTATCTATCTATCTATCTATCCCTCCCTCTATCTATCTATCGCCCTCCCTCTATCTATCGCCCTCCCTCTATCTATCTATCGCACTCACTCTATCTATCGCACTCACTCTATCTATCTATCGCACTCACTCTATCTATCGCATCACCACAGCATCACTCAGCACCACCACAGCATCACTCAGGGGCACAATAACATCAATATGCGCTACCACAGCATCAATGAACGCCACAGCATTACTCGTCGCCACCACAACATCACTCAGCGCCACCACTGCATCAATCTGTGCAACCATTCAACAACAACTGGTTCAAATATGTTCTCTCAATGTTTCAAGTTTTATTTCAAATGTCACAAAAAGATGTTAATATTTCACTTCTGTTCTTGTATTTTCGTCACAATAAAATACACTGAACATAATCTTCACAAAAGTTATTTACAAAAGTTTAAGCTATTGCCATTATGAATTACAATAACTTTTATTTAAGTATTAAATATTTTAAAAAATTAAAAGCCATTGTTATTTGTAATATCAATACATCCAAGTCACGTAAATACAACACATATTGCATTACAAATGCTATAGGTGTCACATTTGCAAAAGTTAAAACTATTGGAATTATAAATGACAAAGCTATTAATTTAGCTATTTTCAAAACCAACACATAAATACAGAATTTGTCATTTACAATACCAATAGTTCAAACTTTCATAATGCGAGACCTATTGCATTGCAAATGCTTGTTTTTCTTTGAAGACAATTTCCAGACACAGTATCTATCGACACCATACCAAACTAGTAGTTCAATGACACCAGTTAAAGCATGTTTAACCAAGAAAAAGCAGATGCATGTCATTACTTCTGTTTTTCATTCAAATGATATAGCACAGCCCTGTGACCCAGTAAAGACCACAGTCCCTGATACTAAAAAGACAGTTTTAAATACGACATTCAATACTACATTAATAGTAAACAATCATTTTAACAAAAGATAGAAGACCTACTAGAACACAGGCAGCTAATAGCCAGTTTGAACAAAATCCAAGGTGTAGCTCTGTTGCTTGTTGTGAAGTTGCCAAGTCTACCACTGTCCTTGTAGAGAGAGATCTGTAATCCTGACAGGATATAATTACATTTAAGATTCTTGAATTACAAGAGAATACATTGTTTCAGACCCTGTTAAAATGCTATAACCCAGAGGTAAGGTGGGAATGTAAAACCCCTGTACAGGAATATTTTTCATCCTCCTCGGTTACCCTCCTTAGAAATGCAGAATGAAACCTTGCGCTTTCTTTTGCGTTCCCCTCAGAGCTGGTCCAACGATTTTGTAAATAATACTGTGGGGGATCACTCCAATTCCACTCAGAATAGCCCTAGTACCTTGTCTAACAGGGCAGTTAATGAAGGTATTTGTTTGAAGTCTGAATTTTATAACTCCTCTGATGTTTTGTCCTCTAGTGCTAAATTACATCTAGGCACTCCATCTGAGCTGTGTCCCTCCATTTTTCAGGAACCCCAAATGCTAGGCAAAAGACAAAACAGCTCTTTGCTTTCTTTTCCTGGTAGTGAGGTCAGTTCGATCTCAGAGATAACCCATAGACAGGCCATTGACATACAGACAAAACCTGAACCAGTGACCCACATAATCCCTGACGCGACAATATCCTGTGATTCAGACCACTCTCTTGATTTAAGTGCTGCAACTGAAGCCAACCTCCTCCCTGAGAAGGAACACAATCCTGACCTCTTGTTTGCTCTCGCCTTCAAGCACACTACGTATTGAAAAGTAAGGAAATATTACTTTATGCTCTGACGCATCTGTACCACCTTGTAATGCAGAGGAAATTGAACAAATCTCCCATAACCAAGAAATCTCTGACCTATTTCCTCTGACTAAGATATGTGAACTGTCAATTGGTAAAGGAAGTCTGGTCATCAGAGACTCTAAGAAAAGCACTATTCTTAGCCATCCTGAAGAAAGCGCTTCAGTGTTTTTTAATGTGCCAAGGAACTGTGAAGATTTCACTACTGACAACAGGGAATCTACTGTTCTTGCAGAGTCTCCAGAGTCCTCAGCCGGCCTGTCTGCCACCTGAGCCTGCAGGTTGCCTGCCACCTGAGCCCGAGCCTGCAGCCTGCCTGCCATAAGTTTCAGAGCCCCCAGGCTTCCTGCATTCAGAGCCCAAGCCCTCAGCTCGTTTGCATACAAAGTCAGAGTCTCTAGCCTCCCTGCCTTCATAACCAGAGCTTCCAGGCTGCCTGCCTTCTAGCCATGAGCCTCTATCTTGCCTACCTTTTGACCCTGTGCTTCCAGTTTGCCTGCCTTCAGAGGTCTCAGCATGTATACATTCAGAGACTGAACCTCCAGCATCGTAGAAAAAACTCTCAACATGTAAACCTCCAGGACCTGCGTCTCCTGGATACCCCCTTCCAAAGTCTTCTGCATGTGTGTCTTCTGTATGTTTTCCTCCAGGGCCAGAACTTCAGGTCTGCTTCATGTCACCTCCTCCGTTTTCAGCCAGTTTGCCTTTGACCACTGTGCCTCCTGCCAATCCGTTATCTGCTTTTGACCCTACAGTCAATTTGCTTTGTTTTCAGAGTGCTACTGAGGCCTGCCATCATCAGGCCTTCAAACACCTTTATTTCAGAATTCTAAGCCCGCGTTAATGGATTTGGACTCTTCAGGTTCTGCCTTCAATATTGCTGTTAATTTACAGCCTATTATCCTACCCTCCAGAACATCAGTGTTCCTGCAGTCCTCTGCTATCTTGCGCTACATCTCTGATGGAAATGGACTTACTTCTTAGGAGCAAAGGCTTTGAATCCAGTTCCAGATCCCTGAAGCCGGTCTTTGGAGGGGGTGTACTGTCACGACTTGCTTCCTGCGTTCTTTTGTCCACCACCAGGGGGCTTAACTGTGGGACTCTCTGGTGCTCTAATAAGGTTTCAGATCCTCCCCTTGATGTCCATACTGACTTCCAGCCATTTAGACTTTACTTGGAAATGGACATCCATTCCTAATCCAAGCCGGGTTTTGTGGAAGCCAGCCTACTCATTCTTGAAGCCAGCCTGCTCATGCATGAAACTCCATTACCTAGAATTCCCTGCTCACTGCTTTGTCTCCACCCCTGCAGGCCGAGGATGGGTGGAGGAATTCAGCTCACCTGTAGCTAGCTGCTGCTAGCCTGCTCACACCTGATGCATGTGATTACTGTGAGCTCTTTTAAGTCCCAGCTCCCTTCAGTTCAGGGTGTGCATTGTAGCTGTGTACGGTGAGACAACCCTTGTTTCCAGTTTTCCCGGAGCTTTTTGATATCCAGGTTTCCAGTGTTTCCAGTGTTTTTTGATATCCTAGTTTTCAGTGTTTCCTGAGCCTTTTTTTTTAATAAATCTTTTTATTTGCAAAAAGAACAACGTAATGAGGTCATCACACACAAGGCATACATGTTGGTACATGATATCTGGATGAAATTCACAGGAAGTACAATTCTGTCCACACACATTGAATCACAGGGATAAGTCTATTACTACAGAGTTCATAAATCAGTTAGCTCGTCAATAGGTGCAGTAAGGGTGGGTTCACATATGTGCCCTCGGTATTCATTCCAGTTAGACCAGACCGCCACCCACTTCCGTGGACATCCCCAGGCCACATAGACCGTCTTCTCCTGCACCATACTCCAGTCCACATCCTTTTTCCAGGAGCTGAATGTCGGTGGTGTAGCAGCCCCACATAACCTTGCGATGTTTCTCTTAGCGATCGCTAGGCCTAACGTTACCCATAGTCTGCCTTTTGATGAGAGGTCGTGGGCTCCCAGATGTTAAGGAGGCACCTCTTAGCCTCCGGGCGCAGCTCTACCCCCCAAACTTCGTACATACAATTGAGCACCCGCGTCCAGGAGGTCTGTATCACTCGGCATTCCCATAGTATGTGTAAGAAGGTGCCAGCATCCCCACACCCCCTGCGACAAAGTCCATCCTCGCTACGACCCATCAGAACTAGCCTAGTGCCAGAGACATATACTCGATGCAAGATCTTCAACTGGATCAATCGTAGTTTTGCCGAGATTGCTATCTCCCTGGGGGATGCCAGCACCTCTCGCCATTCTCCGTCATCAATTTCTAGTCCGTGTGCCTTCCACTTCCCCCTTAAAGCTAGTAGTGGGTCCGGGGTATGGTTGATGAGTTTTTTGTATGTAAGAGAGATGGCCCTCTCTCTGGGAGGTGGCCATCCAGGAGTCTGTCTTCGAGTAGTGAGGACTCCGGGAGCTGCGTCCCTGGAGGGATGTTGGTCTGGAGTGATTTTGGAACCTGCATGTAGCGGAAGTGTTCCGTCCGGGCCAAGTCATAGGTACGTTGAAGGGTGTCGAATGGAATTACCCCTTCCGAGTCCCACATATCCTTGATGTGAGATATCCCTATCAGGTCCAAGTTTCTAAATCCTTTTGTATGGCTAAGAGTACCCAGTTTTTCCGAGGCCAAAGCGGGGTTGCAAGGGTGAGTTTGCCTGCCTATCCCAGTTTCTTGTGGACTATGTGCCACAGTTGGACTGAATGTTTGGTAGGTCCCGTTAGGCAGTACCTAGCCGGTGTAGAGTAGAGGGCTGCCTCGAAATTTCCCCTTGGGAGAAGCCATTTATCCATCTCATATCCTGGGTCATTCCCTGCAAAGTATGCCCCCTGGTTTATGGCCGATAGATGCGCCGCCCAATAATATTTCCAGATGTCCGGGAGCGCTATCGCCCCATCACACCATCCCAGCGTGAGTTTTTGCAAGGAGATACAGGGCATTCCGGTCTAAAGTTCTCTCTGGACGGTTTCAATGGTGGCAAAATATCTTTGAGGAACCAAGTCCGGGTAGTTTTGGAGATCATACAGAAACCGTGGCAGCGCCATCATTTTAAATAGCGCTGCCCGTCCCAGAAGGGACAAAGGGAGGTTTTTCCAAGTGGCTGTGTTTCTCTTGAGCCGCTGTAGGGGCGGCAAGAGGTTTCGTTCGTACCGGGTGGTCCAGTCCTTGGAGATGAAGACGTCCAGGTAAGCGAAGCCTTCTATGGCTATTTGGATCGGGCAGTCGCGCGGGATCTGAGGGGGGCGCCATGCATCACATAGAGGATGGATTTCCCCCAGTTAATGCTATAGCCGGAGTGTTCTCCAAACCTATTAAATATATCTAGGGCCCTTGCAATGGACTCATGCGGCGTTGTAAGGTAGGGGAGGATATCGTCCACATAGAGCGAGATCCTGTCCTCCCAGCCGTCTGCCCACCGTATCCCCTTTAGGTAGGGGGTCTGCCTAATCCAGGCTGCAAGTGGTTCCAGGAAGAGAGAGAGAAAAGTAGAGGTGAGAGAGGGCACCCTTGTCATGTCCCTCTCTCCAGTGTGAATACTTTCGAAATTGTATTATTGACCATTACCTGGGCTAGTGGTTCGGTATACAAAAGACGCACCAAGCTTATAAAGTCCAGACCAAAACCCATCTTACTGAGAACGGCCATCATGTAGGGCCACTCCAGAGTGTTGAAAGCCATTGCTGCGTCCAAGTACACAACCACCGCATCCTCAAGCAGCTGGTGGCAGCAACCCAATACCCCGTGGAGACGGCGCAGGTTAAGTGCCGTGTTATGGTGGGGCATAAAGCCCGATTGGTCCGGATGTACCAGGGTACCAGAGTGCCTTTCGCTCAACCCCAACCCAGGAGTGAGGAAACCTCCCCCTCCCGAAAAACTGTCTTAAGGGGAAGAGTGCGCCGGCCCCAGCTCCAGCCGCTGCCCATGCCCACCCCCCATCACTTAACACTTTACCATCTAGGCATACACTCCTAAGGGATTTCGAACTCAGTCAATTCAAATTGTAGCCCTTCACTGACACATTAGTGTTTCAACCCCTCGAAAGTTAGTACAGGCCCCAGAGTCAATGAAGGGGGAAGGCCTTCAACATTCGCCGCCGAGCTCTATGGAAATTACAGGTCGTTACAGAGTTAAGGAACGTTCCACCCCATACTAGGGGTCCCCCAGAGCAGATAGGACCCACCCTCTTGCACATTAGCACATAATACATTACAGTTCGCAGGGGTCCATGTCGCCAGGCCAAACTCCACTAATGTCCAGCCGCCTCCCGGAGAGTCCCCCATCTGGGGCTGGCCGACCTCGACCGCCAAGAGCGCTGACTTTGATCGTCCACCTCCGAACTCCCGGCCGCCGAGCCCGGTGAAGCAACCTGAGTGTCTCTCCAGCTTTCATCCTCCGTCCGGTCCTGAGCTCGCGACGACTCCCTGTCAAGCCAGTCTTGCACATCCGTCGGTGCAGTGAAGAACAAAGATTTGCCCCCCGCAATGACCTTGAGCTTGGCGGGAAAAAACATAATATATTTGATTCCTCTATCCCGCAACGCCGCCTTCACGCCGGAAAAGGAGCATCTTTCTCGCTGGACTTGAATCGTGAAGTCTGGAAAGAATCGTATTGTTGCGTTTTCGTATTGGAGGTCCCCCATCTGCCTGGCCTCCTGTAGGATGGCGTCTCTATCCCTATAGTTTAGGATTTTCTCTATGATTGTCCTGGGCGGCGCTCCCGGTTTTGGCTTAGGGATAGGAGCACGGTGTGCGCGTTCTATAGTGAAGAATTTGGACAGGCGCTTAGGTTTCAGGTGGGTGAGGATCAGATCTTCTAGAAAGAGTTCCACACTAGGCCCCTCAGAATTCTCTGGAACTCCTACCACGCATATGTTGTTTCTGCGGGCTCTTCCTTCTTGATCCTCCAGTTTCAGGTCTACCTGGCGATGTTGGTGCACCAGCTCGTTAATGCGTTGTTCGAGTGCCTTTGAGGAGGCCTGTAGCTCCCGGATATCCAATTCATTTGCCTTGGCCTTTTCTGAGGTTTTACCGAGGTCAGTGCGGAGAAGGTTAACTTCAATGGAGATCTTATCAATTTTCGTCTCCAGATTCGTGCCCAGTGTCTGTATCGCCGTCATAATGGAAGCCAGAGACGACTCCTTCGGGGCTGCCCGATCTCCGGATGCCCCTTCAGCCTGAGGTGTCCCCAGCTGGACTGCATACTTGTCCAGTTTATTGGTCTGATCGCCCCCCTTATTCTTGGGCCCCATGGTGTCTACTCGCCCACTTCAAGCAGTCGCTCTCCAGAGGCGTGCACAGGCCTGCCGAAGAGCTACCCCACCAGCATCGGCCGGGCCCCAGGCGCGCTCCAGAGAACCGTCACTCCCACCTGTGACTTTGGTTCACAGTGCCCCTTTCTGACAGTTATTCAGCTTGTGTCAATGGATGCAGGTCTTCATCACCAGTTCCAGGGCATACTCGGCTACCTCCCACACTGTACACTCTCAAAGATATCTCAAAGGTCAGCCCCTGCAGACCGCGAGCGTGGCTGTCCTCCGGGCCAGCCAGCAGAACTGCCCACCTGCGCCCGGATATTGTGATCTAGGTTGGGGCCGGATCGTCGCTGTGCGTCCGTGGCTGCCCACACCACTTAATCACCCGGGGGGACCTGAGGCACCACGATTCCACCTTTGTCTTAATGGGCCCCCTTCAGGCCCGTTGAAGCCGCTGTGAACTTGTGCCGCAGTGCTCTCCACCCGGGTGTCCCTCGAGTTATATTGAGCCACCACTCCCTCGGGCCAGCAGCCAGGGAACTCCCAGTCACCACAGGCCCCACCCTGCAGCAGGCCGCTCCTCTCGTCGGTGCCGACCGTTGGGGTCAGTCTCGCTCCTCCGTTTCGCTCGTGGGGCCCCCGAAAGTCCTTAAGCCGTAGCCAGCACCTCCGTTGATCGTGGCCGGCAGGCGCGAGCCCCGATGCAGGCCCCGGCGCGAACCGTCCCTCGAGCGCATCCGTCAGCCGTCCGGGCCCAGCTACCCGGGATCTCCACTCGGCGTAGCAGGCGCGCCGTACCTCCGGATGCAGTGTCGGCGACACCGATGTCAAGCACCAGTGTAGGGCTGCATGTGGAGTGTAATTCGGGTCGGATAATGGCCGGATTTACAGGGGTAAAGGGCTCGGCCCTGGCGGAGCTCCTAAGTCAAGCAGCCATCTTCACTGGCGCCTCTCCTGAGCCTATTTGATATCCTTGTTTCTAGTGTTTCCTGAGCTTTGGTTATTCCTTGTCCCTGAACTGCTGCTGTTTTCCTTGTTCCTGAACTAGCACTGCCTGCAGTACTACCTTGGCTCCTGAGCCTTAGCATTCCTTGTTCCTGAACTGCATCAGTTTCACTCATTCCTGAACTAGCACTGCCTCCAGTGCTGCCTTGCCTTTTTGAGCTTTTGCTAAATTATTGTTCTTGCTCCAGCACAGCCTTCAGTGCTACTTTGTTTTCTTGACTCCTGAACCAGCACTATTCTAGTATACCCTTGTATATCCTTTTCCAGTTCCTGCCTTTCCTCCCATTTCCTTGGTTCCAGTTCCTAGTTTGCGGTCTTTCTATTCTGCTGTCTTGCTTCAATGACCTTGTATATTTTTTGCCAAGTGTGCCCTGTGATTTCCTTCCTTTCCTGTTAAGTACTCCTCCTTGCTAGCTCCTTGTCTATTGTGCTCGTGTTTAGTTCTACACCCTTGCTGTTACTGCCTTGTGTGTTTCTGTTTGATCGCCAGGATCCGTGGGCCCACCTAACTACCTAGGTGGTGTTTCTTGTTCACTGTGAGTAATCTGTTTGAGTTGCATTTATAACATCACCATAGGTATCCGCTCCACAGACCCTGCCTTTGCATGCCTATCCTATATGTGGGTATTTGCAGTCCATGTGGGTATTTGCAGTCAGTATCTGTAACAGCAATTGTGGGTGAGGAAATTACTGAGCTTTAGACTTAGTGTGGAGCTGCTGAGTGCTTTAACTCACATTCCCTTTATTGTTAATGTTGTTATACATATATATATATCCATACTAATATTATAAAGAGAGAGCCTAAACCTTTGAGGCGGGTAATCTCAGTAACCACAGCACCAATCACAACACCCAATACAGCGTTGGAAAGGACAGTTGCAGCAGAAGGACATAGGCTATGCAGACGGCCACCATAAATATATATTTTTTTGCAGAGTTTTATATAGCGCGAACTTGACCCGAACTGAATCAGGTATCAGAGCGCTTTACATAGCACCAGTTACGTTACATGAGGACACACATTCATTTTTGTTAGGCATGGGGAGATTAAGTGATTTGCCCAGAATCATAGGATGTTTGGCGTCGTTACCAAGACTCGAACCCAGATCCCCAGGTCCGAGGTCGAGCGCCTTAGCCGTTCGGCCAACTCCTCTATACAATTAAAAGGTAAAAGAACCGTGCCAGCAAAGTAGTGCCTTGTGGTTGTGTCTGTGTTGTGCTGTGGGCGTGGGCTGGGGGCGTGACTAACGCTGGGGGCGTGTGGTACGGCCATCACATCGTGGTCTGTGGGCGTGTGCTGGGGGCGTGACAAACGCTGGGGGCGTGTGTCCGCCCTTCATGCCATGTGAGTCGTACATACAAGCGCCAATTACGTTGCTGCGCAGCATCAAGGGGCACGCTGGGGGCGTGACACGCTGGGGGCATGAGAAACACTGGGGGCGTGTGACCGGCCTTCATGCCATGTGAACACAATTGCGCCGCATCAAGGGGCACGCTGGGGGCGTGAGAAACGCTGGGGGCGTGTGCTACGTTCCGCCCTTCATGCCATGTGGGTCGTACATTAATCAGAAGATTGTCTGCAGTGGCCGTGTGCTGGGGGCGTGACAAACGCGTTCACCTGGAGGCCTGGTAAGTAACGTTACTGCAGCCTCTCCTGCGCGCTGTTACTGAACTCTCTCATTCAACGAAATTACACGCGCCTGCTAACATCAACCAGGGCTCTAGCCGGGCTCAGGCGGCGGATCAGTACACTATTTATACGCGCCTGATAACATCAACCAGGGCTGCAGCTGGGCCTTCTCCGTCCCTATTCTAATGAAACAAAAAATGTTGTCTACCGCGAGATTTTAAAATAAATTGCCCTTGCCAAATACACACATTACACTCATTCTATTTCAAAACCGGACAACGTCGGGATATATATATATATATATATATATCTGGCACATCCGTCCTGGGTTTAGTGCTTCTGAATGCTAAATCGCCTCTTGAGTGCTTATCATTTCCAAGTTCTAGCTACCTTGTTCCTTTGTGCTGCCTTCCCCTTTTATCCTCTCTGACTTCCTGTGTGATCCTGGGCAGTGCTGTACTTTCCTTTCTGCTTATGTTTTCAACTGAGTCACCAGTCCTTGCCCAAGTCCCTGACTGTGTCCCAGACAGTCCCTGACAAATCCTGCATTAGGTGTCTCTCTAAGTTCTGACCTAGGTTATCTATATGGAAGCTGTATAAACAAAGATCCTTCTTCGTTTCATTGCATGAGAGAATTTTGTTTGATCGACTTTAAATTTTATAGAGTATTCTGCTAGTTGTTGGCTGCCCTATGAACTCTGGAACAGACTTCTGCAGCAGTTTGAAGAGTCACACTGGTTTCCATCACCCCAGTGCTGACACCGACACCAGTTGTGTCAATAGACAAGCCAGTCCTGACACCTGTGTTGGACCTCGAACTGAGCTTGACCGATGTTGTGCTACAACATTACAAAAGTGCAACCGGTTGTTGTGCAGCCTGGCTGAAATGGGTGCCTCTATCACAACGCAACCATTAGCAAAGGTTCAGTTCTCTTTTGGCACAGAATTTGATCCTGTGCATGAACTGTGAGCACCCGAGAGTATTGGTTATCATGGTGAGGAGGATAGATTGCTTCGCTTATACCTTGACTTAGAAAATGCCAATGGGATTGACACCTCCCCTGAAACAGAGCTTGATTCACCACATGGGCTATCAATGAAGGAAACTGCCTTATTTGCAATAGAGGTTCAAGGGGCAGCTGAGGTACTAGATTTGCAGATGCCTTCCACTGAAACAAGAACATAAGTACTTGAGGATATTCTCCAGCCTAAGTCAGAAACTTCGGCGCTCTTGCTCCCATTACATGACATCCCCACAGATGCTTTTAAAGCTATGTGATTTGAAAGTGTGTTGACTACATTTTAGTCAGCAAGTAGCCAAAAGACACATGCCTGCCACGTGTGATCCAGATTTCCTCACCAAGCACACTACTCTGGAAAGTCTCACGATACTGGGTTTTACCAGTAAGGTTAATTCAAACTCATTCCCGGCCTGTCTCCTTGATAGAGAATTGAAAAGGATCAATGCTTTTGGCAAGCAAACATTTTCTCTGCCGTCTTAGCACTGCAATCCATAAACATCTATTATGCCGCTTTACCCATGACGTATGAGACATGGTCAATTTGATCTTACTGGCATTCCTGGAACTACTTCAGGGTTCTTAGGCTCAGATGATTCACGATGGGCGGGATGCAAAAAATACATCATTAACTCAGGCTTAATCACCACAGATTGCATTGGCAGAGCAGATAGTACCATTCTAGGGCTTCACAGACATACCTGGATGAAGTCAACTGGATTTTCTGGCAATGTGCATTCATTGCTGATGAATATGCCTTTTGATGAGTCACAACTCTATTGAGATAAGGCAGACTCTGCTCTGATTCCAACGGGTTCTAGCAGGAAGGTTAATTCTAACTCTTCTCCGACCTGTCCTCTGAAAAAATAATTCTAAAGGATTGATGCCTTTGACACTCAAATGTTTTCTTCTGCCAACTTGGCACCGTGGTCCACTGCAGTCTGTCTGTTGGGCCACTACACCCATGCCTTATGGGACATGGCTAGTGAGATTTTGCTGGCTATTCCAGATAATCCATTGAGGGGTTTTCTCAGACACACCTGGCTAAAGTCAACCAGATTTTCAGGTGATGTGTAGTCATAGGTGATAGACATGCCCTTTAATTTGTCTTGAGCAAGGTGAACTGTAAACATACAGACTGACATGGGGCACTGCTTTCAGGATGTTGCACGTGGGCTAATTCAAGTGACCTTAGCCCTTGAAAATATACAGGCCCTCAACTTCTGTGTCCTCACCTGAGCGCGAAGCGGGCTCTAGCCTAAGTGGCACATCTGAGCAGGAGACATGCAGTACCAGGCTTACATGCCGAAACACTTCTGGGTCTGATATGTCCCCACTTCCACAGGCCAGTGTTGCTAACAAAGCACCCCAACCCAGAGGCTGGAAGAAGTGAATCCACTGAACACTCAGTCATGAGTCTACTGTTTTTTTGTTTGTAATTACCTACTTTGCTTATTTTGCACAATGTTACATCCACAATGGATACTGTTGATTTAGGAGAGATACATTTTTGTCACAATCCGAATAGAAGGTGATCTTTCAGTTATGCACCATGCATTACCATCATGTGTGATGTCCATTTCATAGAATTTATAATCACTGTGTACGGTGGGGCTCCGCTGGTTTTGTGGAAGCAGTGGAACCTGGACATCAGTATCCTAAAGGTCCTCTTAGTGATGGAGCATGTTGTCCTGTGTGCCCTGTTGTACTGCCTTTCACTTCTTGATCTTGGATTCGGGTATGGTGTGGGTATCCAGGGACACAAGGCAAATGCACTGTCTCCTTAAGAGCAAGAGAAGGAAAACCATTATGTCACATTACACAAAACATTCCTCCCACTGTTTTAATTGAATCAGCAATTCCTTCACCTAGTAAAAAAACATCACCAAATTCACCCTGTGACAGTCGGTTTTGTATTCCACTGTGGTGGAATATGGAGTCATGAGTGAATATGGAGTCATGAGTGCTGCTTGGAAATCCAGCCGCAAGGTATGTTATGATACAGGTGGCATCACACACTACCTACCCATTGAGTCAGAGAGTTTTTCCTGTTTTTGTATATTAATTAATTTCCTGAAGGGGGACATCTAGCAATAAGTGGGCCGTCAACACTGTCAATGACATTGAGAAACTGCGCTACCCGGTAGAATATTAACTTAGTTTGTTTCAGTAATTGAGAGGTATTTGTGAAATATATGTATTGGTTATCTTTGCTAACACCTGCCACTGCTATGGCCCCCTGGTAACTGCCAGAAGCTAAGAGGTGTAGGCAACACAATACCTGTACATGTGGTTGGATTGCATTGCTCCTGAGTGTTGAGTCTGAAGCTGAGGTTGTAATTCGGCAATTATATCCAGGGTTACCTCACTACTGAGTCTGTACTTCTCAAAAATCTCCTCCTCAGTCTATTGAAACAGAGTGACCCTCACACTAAATATTCTCTCCTGTCTCCTCCTTCTCTGCCTGCCAGCCAAAATCCTCATCCTCCTCACCAAAGCATGCAGGGCCGTGCTTCTGAAAGACCCAGATGTATTTTGAGTGCCTTTTTGTAGTTTGCACCTGGTTGCCACCTGAGCCACATTGATGGATTGATGCATTTCCTAAATGGCCATTATGTGACGATTCACAATTAGAAAATCCTTTGTACATGTGGTTAGCGATTCGCTACTTGGTAATCCCTATTAGCAATTTCCTATTTAGTGATTTCCAAAATGTGATTGCTACTAGATTGAAATCACATTTTGCACCACCGCAAACACCTTTTGTACACATCGAAATCGCATTTTTGTATTTCCTAATAGCCCGTGATTTGCACCATTAGAAACGGTAAAAAGCCTTCGTACATAAGTAGCCCATGGTTTAAAAAAACAATTTATGATGCTCTAGTGGGACCTTAATTTGATATTGTCTTTTCATATATGTACATTTTTCAAGGCTGTGCATAGTTGCTCGCAGCTTCTCTTGAATCTGCAAGCTGGCTTACTCATTGAGATTACAACGGCCTGTTGCATAACTTTATTTGAGCTAACTCCACAGGCCCTTCAACTTTTGGAAGTACTGCTTAGGGATCTATTGCGATGGCGAGGAATCTGTGATTAGAAATATCCATTGGTAGTAATCTTTCTGGTAGATATTCGATACAAGATGCTCACTGCTCTCCCACCTCTCTGTTCCATGGAGAAGCCTCTGTTTAGCATCTGAAAATGTCCCAATTTAGAGATCAGCACACTGTCACTAACAACTGTCCTATGCTCTGCGCCTGAGGGCACAGAAAGGAAAGGCAAAAACTGAGGTCAATGTGCAGAGGTGGCTCCGACTGTCATTTTTTTCTTTCTCCCAGAGAAGAGCATACAATCAAATACATTATGACAGTACAAGTGCTTGTATTGTCAACGCTCCGTCCATCATTTCCTTTGGTTTTTCTTTGTTCGCCATAAGTTGGCAGGGTATGCACAGACGTGAGTCCCTTGCTCACTTTGCCACTGGATTCAAGCAAGCCGGGCTGAAGACAGCTGAAATGCCAGAAACCGGTCCTCGGTAGCTTGTTTCCGGTCCAGGGAAGGCATGGCTTGGCAGTTCGGGCTGGACTGTTCCCATGAGGCACAGGGTCAGACTGATTTGCATATGGCCATGTCTGAACTGGGGTGGCAGAGTGGGCTAAAGAACGGTGATGGATTAAACCCAGATCAGTTGACTGGGGGTGAGCGCTTGTATTGTCAACGCTCCGTCCATCATTTCCTTTGGTTTTTCTTTGTTCGCCATAAGTTGGCAAGGTATGGTCAGACGTGAGTCTCTTGCTCACTTTGCCACTGGATTCAAGCAAGCCGGGCTGAAGAAGGCTGAAATGCCAGAAACCGGTCCTCGGTAGCTTGTTTCCGGTCCAGGGAAGGCATGGCTTGGCAGTTCGGGCTGGACTGTTCCCATGAGGCACAGGGTCAGACTGATTTGCATATGGCCATGTCTGAACTGGGGTGGCAGAGTGGGCTAAAGAACGGTGATGGATTAAACCCAGATCAGTTGACTGGGGGTTAGTGCTTGTATTGTCAACGCTCCGTCCTTCATTTCCTTTGGTTTTTCTTTGTTCGCCATAAGTTGGCAGGGTATGCTCAGACGTCATCAGCACACGAGCACTGTAGTGCATGACGGCTGGGGGCCGTCATCAGCATGCAAGGGGTTAAAATACCCAAACACCCCAAAACATATACCTCAGTACCCCAAAACATATAGCCCTATTCCCATACTTACCTTATCCAAACATAAAAAAAAACCATGCTTTTACCATTCATGCATTTACAGCGAATTTTGTTGTAAATGTATGCGTGGTAAAAGCATATAAAATGTAATGCCATTCGTTATAATGGCATTGCGGAGTCATGGTACTTTCGTAATGAAAGCATGCGGAGTGATGGTATGCGGAAAGAAAGTTGCGGAATAATGGGTGTTTACCCTCCCCTGGTAAGTACATTGGTGGCACGGCGGCCCACATCTCCAGCAACATACTCATATTTTTTCCCCACCCATTTGAAAAATGCACAAGTCTCTCTCATTGATGGCCAGCACCGACATACACTTTTAGACACACCTCCCGCCACAAAATCTAGAATTGCGAACTTTAGAGCTGGGGAGCAACATTCGAATCTCTGCATCAGCTCAACATCCTGTGATTCCAGGCAAATCGCTTTGTCTCCCCGTGCCTACCACAAATTAATGTGTTCTTCTGTAATGTAAATTGTGCTCATGCCATGTTGTTGAGTTCGCGCTGTATAATATTGCAAGGAAAAATAAAGTTGGGAAACTCGAGTTCACACACTACTGAACGCGTACTCTGAAGTGCATCAGCAGTTCAGCAGTGCACTGTGAATCGGAGCGTTTCACAGGCCTGTCACAGATAAGAAATGGTATCAAAACGAAATCCTACATAACAATATACTACTGGCCGGCAGCATTTCATACCCGGACAACGTCTGGACAGGCTGCTAGTATATATATATATATATATATATATATATATATATATATATATATATATATATATATACAACACCTTCCTTCACCAAGAAAGTAGAGGCCAGAGGGGGGTTCTTTGGAGAGACTTTATTTCATTTCGGCATTCGGTAAGTGCCTTCCTCAGTGCCCTTCACTGGCTGGAACCCTTCAAAGTAGTTCAACAGTCCTGCCCCTCTTTTGATGTAGCTGAGGGTGACGTGCTCCTCCCCCAAGCAGTGATTGCTCACCTGTCGATTGTTGCATGAAATGGCAAACTTCAACTCCCAGAATGCAACATGTTCTTGCATCTGGGCCGGCGGTTTGGGTGAAAGTACCGGACTGGTACAAGCTTCGTCCTCTAGGCAGGCTGTAGCTATGTGCCCCATAGAGTAGCACCAAAGGTCAAAAGCGCCTCCTCCGATCCCCTCTTTGTGCTGATGCAGCCCCTCTGTCCAGGTAGCGATGAAACAGGGGCAGCTATGTAGTAACACAACACCCTGGCGGAGGTAAAGTACATCTCTCTGTTTTTCTTTAAAAAAAAGAGAGTTACCCTCTGGACCCACGGGAACTGGGTAGAGTATAATCAGAAAATAGAAAGTGTTCCCTGGGTTTTGCTTCTTGTAAGTAGAAATGATATCTACCAATCGCCACTACTCATTCTTTCAAAACAACACTCGATCAAGCCCATTAGTACCTATTTCTATTAGTAGAACCACAAAAACAAATTAAAGTAGCACAGGATGATTTAATTGCAGGAAAATGTTTTCATAAATTTAACATAAATTGAAATACATTTAAAATTTGAACAAAGCACGTTTGTTTATTTAAACAGTGCCTAATGCTGTTTGTTCAATATGTCATTGCACAATATAGAAATTCATTTAAAAATAATACGTATAATGAAATTAAAAACATGTAATAAAGTTAAAAATGTCGACGCGTTTCGGTGGACACGGCGCTTAGCCCTACCTTCTTCAGGACAATAACAACACAATACGGATCTGAGAAATTATCTCTTAGTCGTATCCCTCAGTAAATTTTGATACGCATTCTTTCATTAAAAAGATGTTCTTGGGGTCAGTGTTTATCAATTCACGACCTTTGTTTTCTGTAGTTGTTTCTAAGTCGGTATAGTATCGGGAGTTACTGTTGCCTTCTCTTTTCCTATTCAGTAAGCCAAAAGGATACCTAGTACTCTTATTCGATTTTTAGATGTGGGTCCTTCCTTATAAAAGAACCGCCATATTTTAGATACACATTTTTCAATTGTTGCTTGAGTACTTTCGTGCTTGTGTTGGCATCAATCTTAAAGATGGATGTGTTAATGTTTTCGACTCTAGGGCCTCTTGCTCCTTAGGTCTGTTCTATCTCCCGATATCTCCTCTATTGGATGCGTGATCATGAACAGACCTAAGGAGCAAGAGGTTATTTCAGTATGTTTGCTGTGTGTGTATGCTATGTATCCAGTGATAGATGATTCTGAAAGCATACATGAGGCTCTCCCCACTTTCACGTGGCGTGCGCTGCAGGAAGACTAACAAGCCTGGAACGGCACTAAAGAGCACCAGCCTCAAGCTTCGATCCACTTCATCATCCCTGCTGACGCGCCGCTTAAACATATAGAATAACTGCACACCAGGGGGTGGCGGGAGGCTTCAAGCTCACAGGCATGCCCGATTCCCGAAGCGCGTCTGCCACCCTAGTACCTGTGTGTCAAGAATGTGTGTCAGGGATGCTCTGAGGCAGTGTAATTCAGACATGTGTGGAACGAAAGGGACAGGTAAAAGTTCAGCGCACAGCGCTGTACAGGAGGAATGGAGAACTACTTTCCGCTGTTCGTCACTCACTGCAACTCACTCCCACTCTACCACTCACTAAAACCCTCACTGCGACACCTACCACTCTAGCATTCACTACAGCACTCACTGCAACACACCCACTAGCCTGCACTGCCTCACCTCATCTCTAAATGCACCTATTATAGTCCTCTCAGTCCCTGTCCGACCCTCATTGCACCCTCACAGCCTGGTTTGAACCTCATACTCAAGCTCACTGCACACTACTTCCTTGACCCTAAACCTTCCCCCGCATTGCCCGTGTTCGACCCTATCTCTACCCCACCCCCCAGGCCACCATGTTCCCTCTCCGATCCTCGGTGCATCAATCCAACACTCAGCAAATTCTCACCCACCCTCACTATGCCTGATTCGCCCTATCGCACCTCTTTGTCCCCTTGGACCTTACCCTAGCCGCAGGAGCGTCGTCGAAAGGAGCGAGATGGAGTGTGGCACGGTGGGTTTTCGGGAGGGTGGTGCCTGGTGTAGTTGGCTTATAACGATCCCCATTTGGGACGGTGAATTTATTTTATTTTGTGGTCGTTTTCTAAAAAAAACAGAGTACATCATTAGTACTTTATGCGCTAGTACAGTCGGCCGAGACGGAGCTGTCTGTGGTTTTCAGGAGGAGGAAACAGATACTGATGCTGCATTCGGTAATTGCCCAAAAGCGGAATGCGGGGCTAATCCCTTAATTTTCCTCAGTACTCCCTATATACGGGGACTTAGAAACAACAGCATTGCTATATTGGCCGAAAAGGGAGTATAGGTCATCCATCTGGGCAATATAATTAGGGTTACCAGGCGTCCTGGATTTGCCCAGAGAGTCCCATTTTTTTTCATCAGCTGTCCCAGCAGATTTCACTAAATTTAGCTCATATCCCGGTTTTAGATAGGGTCGATGGAGAACGGTGGGAGGCATAATTTTATGTTTTGCAAAGCAGAGATAGTTGGCAGCTGTTCATAAGAAAGTAATTTAATTAACAGGCGTGTTAATGGCTTTAAAATTGCATTTCATTTCTGTTCTTACTGCCTCTTCTGTTAATTATCTGCTAAGGAGCACTGTCATCATGTGCGCTCTCTTGGAGTTAAATTGTAGTCCTATTTCTATTGTGAAAAATTTCACGTTTTTTTGCTTTGAAATTCTGGTCACCCTAAATATAATGTTCGAGGCATATGAGCTGCAGAATACACACTGTGCATAGGTCGCCACCTAGTGTTGGGCCTGGATGTTTGCAGTTGTTTTTGTCCTGGAAAGTCTTTGGAAGTGACGGGATAGGTGACTCCTCCTTTGGATTATATTGCGCATGGGCATCAGCTGCATCCTCAGATTGTTTTTTCCCACCACCGGGCTCAGATGTGTTTCCTGCACTCTGGGTTGGAACCGATTTTCATTCGGCGCGCAATCCTCACCAACTTCGACGGTATTGCTTCGAACACATTTCCAATCGACGCTACTCTTCAACTCCGAAGTCTTCGATTCCGGTCGTCGACGAAGGCGATGAGGCCTACCCAGGCCTCATCTTCCAGCTCATGGAAAGGATGCCATTTAAAAAATGTCCTCAATGTGGGTCGAAGTTTCCCCACACCGATCTCCATGAGGTGTGCAACCTTTGCCTCTCGCAGGAGCCCGAGACTGTTCCGCTTGTGCCTCCTTCCACTCCAGGAAGACGATTCGGGAACGACGAGCTCGAAGAACAATGGCTCGCTCGTCAGCTTCGATCCCAGACGACATCTTCCAAGAAGGCGTTGACTTGAACAGGAGCAAGAACATGGCGTCGACAGCAACTCCGAGGCCGAAGACTCAGACATCGAGGACATCACTCCAGCTCAGCGGGTCGTTAGTACACACGTCGACCCCAACCCTTCCTCGACCAAGGCATCGGTCACACCCTCACCTTCGGGCCTGGGTGCACTCCGAGACACTGCTTCCCATGCCCCGTCTTCGAGCTCGGCAAAGAAGCCTAATAAGCCTTTAGGTGACTCGGGCTCGAGTCAGCCTACTCCCGGTGCCGGCGTACACCTACCAGCACCGAAAAGAGGCCATCTTCTTCCTCCACGCCAGCTGCTTCCACATCTAAGCGCTCGGCGCCGAAGACTAGCACCGGCTCCTCGGCACCAAAACCACACTCTGAGCCGAGCAAAAAATTGCCAACCAAAGTACCCGTCACCCGTGCCTTGGAGCCAAAAAAACCTTCGGAGCCGAAAAAGCCAAATGTTCCACCGGCCAAAGACACTGCCGAAGAACATGTTTCGAAGACGATAGATGCTACCAGCCCGGTGCCAAAAAAGCCTTTGGCACCGAAGGATCTACCTCCCACAGAGGAACTATTCCATCTAGATCCTACACAAAAATCTCTGGTTAAAGATTCTAAAACTGGTCGATTGACTCTTAGCTCTAAAAAACGACCATTAGACACGCCTGCACCGGCTCCTCATCCTAAGAAGAAGGACATTGCAACAACTCCTCTAAGGATACCAGTCAGTCAGTCATAAGCTTTTATTCGATACACAGAGATATCTTATAAGCACATACATAATACAATCAATACAGTATACAAAAAAGTTTATGCCATAAGAAGTCAGTAAGAAATATTGGAATATTAAAAGTGATAAAAGGATATAAAGTCCGTTAATAAATTAGCTAAAACAAGGATTAAACAGCTACTGACAATCTCTTACATCGAATATGCCAAAACTGCTTTAAAAATTTTGCTATTCCACAGACTAGGGGGGGGAAGTGTCCGTGCTTAGAATACGCAAGGCTACTAAATGACTACGTGTGCCCATGTTACGGCAGAGTGGTTTCAGCCAAGAGCTCCTAGGCCTTGCATAATCCGGACATTCAAATAAGACGTGTGCAATAGACTCAATCTTACTCGGGCAACATGCACAGTTGGGAGAGGTGCAATCCGCAGATGACCATTTCGATACCAATGCACCTAACGGGAGGGAGCCAACTCTAAATTTAAAATAAAGAGCACGGTCAAAGGGGAGAGTGATCAAGTCCAAGTAAGGTTCGATGGCCACAATGTCTTTAATTTGTAAAAAGGTGGCAGTGGACCTGCAGTGATTTGGGCTAGAGATTAGACGCTCAGCAGTCCATTTCCAAAAAAGCGCCTTGACAACTTCTTTTGGAGGGGCTGAGCGGGATGACCAACAATCCCCTAGTCCTATATTCTCCAACAGCTTTTTGGTGTCCTTTAACCATTTTATCTTGGCCCAACCCCCCTGGCTCATTATGTCTCTCAGGGCATCAGCATAGGATTTTAATTCTTCGCACCTCCAGATCCGTGTCCACAACAGGAGCGGGCGAAGCTGGGCCTGATCTTTAATGTTTTTACATCCCGTGTCCATCCTCACAGGTACTGACGGTGTGCTCAGAGGAACAGCGATGAGGGATTTTAATAGCTTGCTCTCAGCAGTAACTAGGGCATCCAGACGGCAGTGACCCCACAGTTCTGCCCCATACAAGGCTGATGTCGCTACTTTGGCCTTGTAGATGTCAAGTACTGGGGTAAGTGATCTCCTAGTTGAGGCCCTGTATTCCCTCATGAGAGCTCCTCCTACTCTCCTGTGGTTAAGGACCATTTTTTCAATGTGGTTTGCCCAAGTCATCCTTTCCGTAATCCGAATGCCAAGGTAGTCGAATTCGGCTACTTTCTCCAGGGGAATAGAGTTAAGTGTAGGTAGGCGACCCAATTTTTTAGGTGGGTTAACAACTAGGTATTTTGTTTTGTCCACATTTATTGTTAGCCCTTTTGCAACACAGAACTCCTGGAATCGTGTTAGAAGTTTCTGTAGACCTTGTGGGGTCTTTGAAATCAGGAGCGTGTCGTCCGCAAAAAGCAGGGTTGGGATACGGACACCTCCAAGACAGGGGGCGTCAGCTGGTTCTTGTTGAAGGTGTTTTACCACCCCATTCAGATATAACGAGAATAGGGTGGGTGCCAGGACGCAACCCTGTCTTACGCCCCTAGACACTGGTATTTTTTCCGTAAGCTCTCCGTTATTACCCCAGCGGACCTGTGCAAAAGTGTGGGCATGAAGGCTTATAAGAAGGGACAAGATGTAAGGTGGTAGCCCCAACTCACAAAGGACCCTCCAGAGCTCTTCCCGGGGAACTAGATCAAAGGCAGTCTTCAAGTCTATAAAGGCTAAGTAAAGACTACCCTTGCCTAGTTCCACCACCTTCCACCCCAAGAGGGACAACCTAAACACCTGCTCTATAGTCCCCATACCAGCCCGGAAACCTGCCTGAAAGTCTGATAGGATTTTATTCTCCTCCACCCAATGGAGGATCCTACCAAGGATAGCTTTGCCAGCTATCTTTTGGGTGGAGTCTAACAGACTTATTGGGCGATAGTTTCCCGGGGTTTCCCTGCCCCCTTTTTTATAGATAGGGACAACCACCGCCCCTTTCCAGGATTCTGGTACTACTCCTCCCCTCATAATATCATTTAGTAGAGCTGCTATGATCCTTCCCCATTCCGCTGGATAAGCCCTCATCAGATCACCCGGAAGGCCGTCCGGGCCCGGTGCCTTGCGTGGTGCCACCCAGCCTATAACCCCCTCAATCTCTAAGGGAGTGAAAAGGTCATAGGCATGAGGTTCGGTTGCTAGTGTGAGATCCATCCCCGCAGACAGTTCCCCGTCTGGTGGGAGGTATAAAGACCCAAAGTGTTTTGCCCAACTTTGAGGCGGGATACTGCAGGGTCTGATGGCTACATCGGATTTGCTCCGTTTCCTTATAAGATTCCAAAACATCCCTGAATCCCTAATTTTGCTAGCCTGGAGCAGGTCTTCCCAGTAATTTTCTTCCCACTCCCTTCTAGCCAAACTAAGGGTCTTTTTGTAAGCCCTCCTAGCTTCCTGGATCACACTTTGGGATTTGATTTAACTGCCTCAACTAGCTTTGCCTTATGGGTCCTACATGCTTGGGTATACCACCCCTCAACAGATTTTTTAGTTCCTGTATTGCCCGGATTTTTAGGGTACAGGGTAAACACGTTGGTTAGGGCTTCAATCAGGGAGAGAAATAACCCACTCACTTTACCCACCCCTTCTAGCGAGGATTCCAGAGATATTACCGCGCGGTTTAAATGGGATTGAATTTCCCCAACCTTCGCCTCGGATAGGACCAGTTTTGCCCATTTAATTCTTCTACCACATGGGGAGACTTCAGATTCATCTAGTGGTACGAGTGCCTCTTTAATGTTGGCCTTCCTTAGGGGTTGCCACCAATGTTCCATTTCTAGGGAGAGAGGGTTGTGATCGCTTTCTATCGAAGGGACCACCTGCATGTCCTTTACATAAGGCCATAAGCACATGTCTATTAGGGCATAATCCAGCCTAGAGGTGTGCCCTGGTCTGTTGTAGGTATGTGCACCCCCCCTATCCAAGGAAGTCCTCCCATTCGCTGCCCTTAAATTAAATTCAAGAGTAAGGGAGTATATTTGGAGCGCCACTTCTGTCCACCTTTTAATCGGTGCGATGTCTAAGGATACCTTCTCCTCCTCCTCCTCCTCCAACTCATACTCCTCCACCACCTTCTCCCCTACCACATCACTCCCCTGCACCATCTCCTACTCCGTTAGCAGACGATGATAACAGGGATGACACCTCTGATGATACAGGGCGGGTGCAGATAGAGAGCCACCATATAATTCTAGTCCTCCTGGCTCACCCGACCCTTGGGATGATTATAGCACCCCAGATGTCCCTAACATCCCACAAGATGACATATATCCCTCCAGGCCTTCCCCACCAGAGGACACTGGTGAGGATTAAACCAACTTGTACATGGGGCTGCCCAATACCATGGGGTTGACCTATATACTGACCCAGTAGAAGAAGACTTCCTTATGGATACCTTTGACACCACACAAAGGTCTGCTTCAATTTTACCCATGCTTAAAGGGGTTATTAAGCACGCGCCAGAAGTCTTCAAAGATCCAGTTAGGGCTCGAATCATCAACCCCCAAATTGAAAAGAAGTATAAGGCTGCCCCCTCAGATCCAGCCTACATTAGGGGCCTGCACCATTAGACTCCCTTGTAGTCTCCAACGCACGTAAAAGAGCAAAGTCACAAACATCAGGCGAGGCTCCCCCACCAGATAAAGAGTCTAAGCTCCTTGACCCATCAGGTTAGAGAACAGCGTCACAGGCAGCAAACATTTGGCGTATTGCCAATACTCGGGCACTACTTGCAAGATACGACCGGGCACATTATGATGAATTAGAATCCATAATGCAGCACCTTCCAGATAAATACAAAAATAGGGCATATGAGCTTATACAAGAGGGTAAAAACATCACTAATACCTCTATTCGTTGTGCCCTAGATCTAGCAGATACTGCTTCAAGGGCAAATAATACCAGTGTCCTGTTGCGTAGGCATGCCTGGCTACGCATTTCAGGTTTCAAACCTGAAGTACAAAGTTCCATCCTCAACCAACCCTTTGATGAGCAACACTTATTTGGGGCAAATGTGGACGTATCGCTTGAAAAAATGAAAAAGGATACAGACACAGCTAAATCTATGGGAGCCTTGCTGTCGCAAGCTCCCAGACGCTCCTTTCGCCGCTCATCTTACAGAGGCACCACCAGGGGATACTCATCAGATAGTCCCTCTACGTCTTGCAAAGCCCCTACCCAATCCACCTACAGTAGAGACTACCAAAGAGGAAGTTACAGGGGTAACAACAACAAAGGCAGAGGCAAAACTAATAACTCCCGCTCTGCCTCCACCACTGCCCAATGACTTCACTCCACTTCACCCACCACATTCCACTCCAGTTGGGGTAAGACTACAACAATTCCTTCCTGCCTGGATCAACATCACATCAGACATTTGGGTGCGACAAATAATTCAGTCAGGTTCCTGTCTCGAACTAACATCTACCCCCCAAACATACCACCCAAAAAGCACCCAATGTCACAGGAACATCTGCTTCTGCTAAGGCAGGAGGTAACATCCCTCCTACAAAAAAGCGCAATAGAATTAGTTTCATCACATCAACGAAACAAGGGAGTTTACTCCTTGTACTTTTTTATCCCAATAAAGGACGGCTCTCTGAGGCCTATTCTACACCTCAGACCACTAAACCTGTATATACAATCAGACCACTTCCACATGGTCACACTCCAGCAGGTCCTTCCTCTTCTTTTACAAAACGACCTCCTTGCTACCCTAGATCTCAAGGACGCCTATTTCCACATTCCGTTTCACACAGCTCACAGAAAGTATCTCAGATTTGTACTAGACGGTCAGCACTATCAATTCAAGGTACTCCCATTCGGTGTCACAACAGCACCAAGAGTGTTTACCAAGTGCCTAGCAGTAGTAGCAGCACACTTAAGAAGACAGCACATTCACGTCTTCCCATATCTCAACGACTGGCTCATAAAGGCCAGCTCACACAGTCAGTGTGTACAACACCCTCACACCACCATCCAATTACTCCACAACTTGGGGTTCACAGTAAACCACACCAAGTCTCACCTTCAACCAACCATCCCACGTACAACAATATCTCGGTGCCACAATAAACACCTCAGCAGCGCTCGCTTATCCCTCTCCTGAAAGGAAAACAAATATACAAGCTCACATAACAAAATTCCAACCGCAACACTCTCTTCCAGCTCGAGTATTCATGCAACTCATAGGAATGATGGCCTCTTGCATATTCATAGTACCTCATGCAAGACTAAAAATGCGTCCTATTTAAGAGTGCTTAGCACGACAATGGAACCAGGCTCAAGGTCTATTAACAGACCTAGTGTTGGTAGACGGTCAAACTCACCGCTCTCTGCAATGGTGGAACACCAAAAACCTTTCCAAGGGCCGACCGTTCCTAGAGCCAGTTCATCAAATAGTCATGACAACGGACGCATCGCTCCCCGGCTGGGGAGCTCACTTACTGCAGCACACCATGCAAGGCAGGTGGACGGCGCAACAGAAATTACTCCGCATCAATCACCTGGAGTTACTAGCCATATTTCTAGCCCTAAAAGCATTCCAAAAGCAAATATCGGGCAAAGCTGTTTTAGTCCGCACAGAAAACATGACAGCTGAGTACTACATAAACAAACAAGGGGGGACACACTCGCTGCAACTCTCTCAGTTAGCGCAGCAGATATGGAGGTGGGCTACACCTCCTAAAGATCTTCCTCTTAGCCCAACATGTTCCAGTAGTAAAAAACACCATAGCAGATCTGTTAAGCCGTCAGACACAACAGATCCACGAGTGGGAACTTCATCCACAAGTTCTTCAACCGTTCTTTCAAATGTGGGGACAACCTCAAATAGACCTCTTTGCCACCCACGAAAACGCCAAATGCCCAAGCTTCGCCGCCAGATATCCACACCCGCTGTCCAAAGGCAATGCGATATGGATGAACCGGTCCGGCAAATTACTCCTTTCCACCTCTACCACTGCTTCCATTAGTGGTACGCAAACTACAGCAACATTCCCTAACACTCTCTAGTAGCTCCAACTTGGGCCAGACAACCGTGGTACACCACACTGCTGCAACTTTCTGTGGTACCGCACCAAAAGCTATACCTGTCTCCACGCTTACTAACCCAGGACCATGGAGAGATCAGACACCCGGACCCAGCTCAGCTCAACCTAGCGATTTGGCTCATAGAGTTCGGTTACCTTAACCATCCTCCTGACTGTATGAGCGTTATTAAAGAGGCTAGGCGTCCCACCACTAGAGCATGTTATGTAGCCAAGTGCAAACGTTTTGTAATATACTGTCATAACAGCCACATCAATCCTTTAGATGTGTCTTTTCAACACATCATAGGATACTTACTACACCTCCAAAGATGTAACTTAGTGTACACGTCTATTAGAATGCACCTGGCTGCCATTGCGACATACCTAAATAATAGACATCTATCACTTTTTAGAGTACCTGCCATAAAAGCTTTTATGGAAGGCCTCAAAAGAATAATTCCTCCCGGAACACCACCTTCACCGGTGCGGAATTTAAACGTTGTTCTCACACGGTTAATGGGATCTCCCTTTGAACCTTTACATAAATGTGAACTGCAATTCTTAACTTGGAAAGTTGCTTTCCTAGTAACTCTTACTTCTCTCAGAAGAGTTAGTGAGCTACAAGCATTCACCATTCAAGAACCTTTTCTGCAAATGCACCATAGTAAAGTTGTTCTTCGAACTAATCCTAAATTCCTTCCAAAAGTCATTTCGCCCTTCCATCTCAATCAATTTGTAGAGCTGCCCGTTTTCTTCTCGCAGCCACAAACAGTCTCAGAAAGAGCTCTTCATACCCTGGATGTGAAAGGAGCATTGCTTTACTACATTGAAAGAACACAACCTTTTTGTGAAACTAAACAACTTATTGTGTCTTTTTCACCACCACGTAAAGGCAACCCCATATCAAAATCTGGGATAGCTAGGTGGATTGTCAAATGCATACAGATTTGCTACCATAAAGCTAAACGTAAGTTATCTGTCCCTCCTATAGCCCATTCTACAAGAAAGATAGGGACTTCAATGGCATTTTTAGGGAACATTCCCTTAGATGACATCTGCAAGCAGCTACATGGTCTACACCGCACACATTCACAAAACACTATTGTGTAGATGTGCAAACTAAACAACAAGCTACTGTGGGCCAGGCTGTACTCAAAACACAGTTTCAAACTACTGCAGCAGATACAGGTGGTCGCCGCTAAGTGTGGGTACTGCTATACAATCTATGCACAGTGTGTAATCTGCAGCTCATATGCCTCGAACGGAAAATGCTACTTACCAGGATGCATCTGTTCTTGGCATGTAGAGCTGCAGAGTTGCACACGCCCACCCTCCTCCCTGGCTACCTTTATCTGTTCCAGTATTATCTTAATCAGATACAGCTTACATGGACATCCTTCCATTTCTTGCAAAGCTCCATAATTTTCCTAATGGCGAAAAACAATCTGAAGATGGAGCCGATGCCCATGCGCAATATGATCCAAAGGAGGAGTCACCTATCCCGTGACTTCCAAAGACTTTCCAGGACAGAAACAACTACAAATATCCGGGCCCAACACTAGGTGGCGACCTATGCACAGTGTGTAACTCTGCAGCTCTACATGCGAAGAACAGATGCATACTGGTAAGTAGCATTTTCCTTCCTCGTTCTAGTTCGTTAGTTCGGTATATGGGGCAAAATTGGCAGGGCAGATTCAGCTGGTCGCTCTAGGTACGATAGAATCGGTAGCGGCGGGTAACTTAGAGCGTTACTCTGAGGTTGGTGTGAGTTTCTTGGAAGAGTGGGTCCGGCTCTTTGATGGGGGGAGGAGACCACATGGGAGTGAGGCCGCACACGGATCGGGAAAGGGTGAGGCTGGGTCGGCAGAGCGGTCGATCCGGTTCGGAAGACTGGGGGCCTAGCCTTACCGGGGAGCATGATGATCTCCCTGTATGTACCCGATACCGGGGACTAGAGTTGCTAGACGCCAGATTCATATTAAAAAGCATAGGAATAGTGTAAGCGTTCCGTATTCACGCCATGTAGGGGTACACCCAGGCTGCGGGCTGACTGTCGGTATAGACAGTAAGTGGCCGTATTCACACGTCTACAGTGTTAGTCGCCCCCGGGCGTTGTGTGCACGTTGGTGTTGTTGCAGAGGTGCCAGGGCGAGCACGCTAACGAGGGTCCTGGTAGTTCGGGAGCGTAGTTTAAGTTGGTGAAGGATCTCTACTGCCCTGCGGGGTCGCGAGCGGAGTCGTACCCTCTGTGACGTCGTCCATGACCTCGCTGGCGTGGAGAGCTACAAAAGTTTCCGATTGGCTGCTGCGCAGGGGATATTCACAAGGTGAGGAATCCACAGGCAGATACTGTATCTACCAGAAAAAGCGTTACCGAAGGTCAGTAACTTGTTCATCTACCTCTTCATAAATAACCAACCCCACCCCCTTTCTGATAAATCTAGGATGTTAGACTCTCAATTAGATTCTCACTTGAACATTCCTCTTAACTGTCTAAATCGCAGTGTTGTGTGTTGTAGGTCAGTTGATCACTTGCTGCTCCTCATAGAAAATGCATAAATATTTAGATTGTCCTAAATACACTTTTGCCTGCTTTTCTGTTTTATTTTTGGGGCACTATTAGAACAGACTATTCGGACAGATGTATTTAATTCCGTCAATTTTACATCCTAATTGCATCTTTTTCTATGAACTACTGTTATTTTAGAGACATGCTGCAACCTGGGGTTATTTTATTTATTAACTAGCAAGAAATAAAAATGTGCTCTAGATTAAAGTAAACCAGTGTCAATACAGAGATATAGTGAAGCTATTTTGCTTTAGCAATTTATTGTTGTGTCATCTATAAGAAGGTACGCAAACATTTCTGGTACTTGAAGCTGTTTCCCTGCACCGACTCGTGAGAGTGGATTATTTGTTTGCACCACATAGCTGTGAAGATAGTGGCTGTCATGAAGTGAGCACAATTTGTTTTGTACTAATGGGGGAAGTCAATGTCTGCAGAACAAACACAAGAGAGAGTGTCTATTTGTACACCTCTTCTACTTTAAGGTAGAGATAAAAAAAAAAATGCTGATTGTTTATGGTTTGAATTCAACTGGAAACTTAAAAGGAATTTGGCGAAATTCTCTGTGTATAAATTATCCTGTAAAGAAATAATGACTAGCCATGAGCTCTGTGGTTGGTGGCATTTTCATTATTAACTCTTTTAGGATATGGCTATGTATTTTCTTTCAGTTTTCTCTCTATTGACGAGTTTTGTTTTCAAAATCCTATCTAGCTGTTCAGAGTGAGAGAAAACCTTTTGATATACATCGAGAGAAGCCAGCCAATTGTGCAGCCTCAACAGAAAAAATATACATCCGAAAGGACATGCGAAGTCCATTAATAGCAACCCCAACTTTTGTAGCTGATAAAGATGGAGGAAGGTATGTGCAACAAGGTTAAACTGTACTGTATCAGTGTGGTATTTATTGTACTAGTTAATGCTGAATGTAAACAACATTTATATAAACCTTCATTTTGAATTCGAATTTTGGACCTGCATTTTGGACCATTTTGGATGGTAATCCAATACCATATTTTGCCAACATACTTCTAACTTGCATAAAGTGAAATAAACATTAGCAAGGAAATGAATGCTTAAACCTGCCTTTCTGTCTTTTTCAATTCCCCCCCCATATCAGGATATCTGTGGATGTAGAAAACTACCTAAAACACACAGCCTTCGCTCTTGCCAATTCAGCTTCTGCCTACCCACAGAACAGATCCACTCTTGATGCCATTTGGAATATCATAACTTTGGCTGCTTCCTTACCTCTACTCAAACTTCAGCTGCAGACTTTAGTACTTGTGTAAAAAAATCCTCCGAGGTCTTGTTCCAGTGGGAAGAGGTACCATATGCAGTTCATAACTCTTAATAGTTTAAATCATCCCTTACCAAATTTATATAGCTCCTGTCACTATCCCACAGGCCTAATTTATCTTTCCAGTTTTGTTCAACAGATTTCCTTTCCTCATTTTGGTACACCAAATCAATTTTCAGTCTCTAAAGTAAAGGACTTGATGGACAAAAGCAGCTCCAACTCCAAAACTAACTGATGATTCTGGCGAGATCAGAACCTGCTTCAATAGGTGTTAATTCACACACCATTAATTCACATACTTAATGTATGACTTTCATGCAGGTTTTAGGGGGCACTAATCATGCACAAAATATTGGATTTTTATCAGAAGATAAGTCTGGGTCTCTCACCGGATCCCATGTACCCTTTCTGCTGGCCAGGAATAGATGCACCCAACCATTAGATGCTTGCTTCCAGTGTGAGGAAAAGTGCACCAGCGGTGTACAAGTGGTTCTAACAAGCCTGGAAAAGTGATTGTACTGGGCCACACTATGAAATTGCACCCGATAGCAGGTAAACTACTGTACCTGGATCTAGACATCAAGACCCATTTTAAGATAACTGCAAGTGCCCTTGAGATTTTGTTGTGCCATTGCATCAAGCACTGCTCCTGGTCTCAATACACAGGTCCCAAATCATAGTGCCGGTTTCACCAGCGATGTCTTGTTTTCTGGATCCTTTTCTGCTTCTACGAATGAACCCAGTTTCTGAGTAACTGAGATGGAGGTAACCACAGGTAATGCATCTGGTGGGCTTTGCCACAGGAAAAAGTACAGGATGCCTGTCTCCCTCAATTTTCAGACATACCACTTTCCCACCACAAATAACAAAAGATAAGAAGACACAATAAGAATTAAAGCCACTTAAATGCACTGTCCTTGCCGAATCTGCTTAGAGGTTCTGAGCTTTTACTAGTAAGTAGTCTTATTGGTATCTCACTTGAACACCAGGGGTGCACCTGTGAAGTTTGTGACCTGCAACCCTCTCTAACAATCCACGTCTTGGAAGAGCAAGGATTACCACTGGTTCTCATGGTGTCGCTGCACAGCTCAGAGGGGTTTTTTCCTTTGTTCCTGAGAACTCAGCCTCTTATTGATTCTTCTCTGGTTGTCCCCATCAGCTTCCACAGCTTCCTCCTACAGGCCACCTCTGCTTCAAAAAAGCTCTATAGCCAGCCAGTCCAGATTCCCATTAAGGGGGCAGGGATACTAATCTTACTACTTCTTTGTAAGAAAAGTGAGTCAAGTGTTCTCCCCATTTTGAATATTTATGTTCTTCAGTATTGGATCTTTCATAGATTCCACATTCTTGATTCCCTCTCCGTTGTCGAAGTGGGAGTCACACGGTATCATAACAAAGCAGTATGTATCATTATCATAGGCTAAAATGGTAATGAACAATCCCTTTAATAGACTATCTCTGTCCTTAAAAATGTTTTAAAAAACTTCAGGCGCTACTCCCAAGAGAGGCTGAATCCCTCAGATTTTCTACCACACATTGTGTGAAGGGAGTCTCTCTGGGCTCTGCTCCGTTATCTTCTAACTGGTATTGTAAAACTTATTTACCATGCCTGAAACATATAAAAAATGTGCTCTTTAGACCCTGTGGGAGGAAATGCCTTCATTCAGATGACCCCCACAAGACTTTTATTCGCTGCCTCTACCTTCCGCATAAGGTCAAAGACTGTAAAATATGTCACACCTTTTCTACTAAGACCTTAAAAGACAGAGAGGGAAGGCTTCTTTTGTTGCTTCAGAAAGCCACATCAAAATAATCTACCAGCTTTAAAGAGGACAGTGGTACCTTGTTGACCTCCCAAAAAAGGTCACATAAGAGAGAAAGGTCTTGTGAACAAGGGGCTTCAGAAGAGTCCAGGAAGGCCTTTAAGAAGACTCATCACTGGTCTGTGAAGGACAGTTCAAAAAAAGAAAAAACAGTCAAAATCTCCTCAGGAATTAGCAGGTCTGAACCTACTACTCCATCTATGAATCCTGGAGTTCGGCCTTCAAAGTTCTCTTACGAGTCTTCGACCACAAGGCCAAAAACCGCCTTGAAATTCTCACGAACAACTGGTTTGCCGTCTTCAAAACGGTGTCGACGACACATTGATGCCTTCCAAAGTATCATTGGCGCCCATTCAGTCGAAGAAAGTACCAACGACAAAACAAGCGCTACATCTAGGAAGGCCTCGTCGATGACGGCGTCATTGACTGCCAACCTGTCTATGGCTGCCCTGACGTTGACCACCTCATCAAGAATAACATTGTCAACGTTGAAGATCACTAAGGGATCGACGACGACACTAAAAGTGGCAAAGACTTTTCTCCTACTGGAACACACTCCTCCCAGCAAAGTGTCCCCTTTCCCTCCAACAAAGAATGTGATTCCAGAAAGGCACTGGGACCATCCCCTTGGGAACACCTTGTTTTCCTCTTGAGGACAGAGGATTCCACAATATTATGTGCGTGAAGTTTCCTTTTTATTCATCAAAGTTCATCAAATATTGGTTCAAAACATATTCGTTTTAGACACTGTTTTCACTCATTAATAAGCATGAGTGACACGTTAGTTCATGAGACATCATTATAGTTCAGTGTGTCCAATGCATTTCGGGCTATATAATACGCCCTTCATCAGGGAACAATGCTGTAATCAGAAAAACAATATATATTACCACCTTCCATGTGACCTTGTATGATTCATTCAAATACTTCTCTTATGCTTTCAAAACATATGGCTTTCCGGTTGTACAACAAACATTACTCGAAATGTAAATCAAAATGCAACTAAAACTGTAACTGAGTAACTCACATGTCTGTTGAATGATTTGGTGACTGCTGAACCAATGTGGTGGCGCTGTTGCAAAAAAGAGAGAAATGCGGCTTTGTGTTAAAATGTGTAAACGCGGTATGTGAAATGCAGCGTAACGGTTTCGTTCTGATGAATCCACTAACCTGATGCTCGGTGAAACCGGTGTATTCAGAGGTGAGGGTGCCCGCTCATCAGAGGGTCAGTACTCACGGCGAATACCACCATCTCATTTCTAGACGTGAAAATCATCCGCACAGATAAGGGCCTCGAAACTGATCTATTCATCAAGAGCACAGATCGCAATAACATGCTTCATTATAGCAGTTTCCACGAGCACAATTTGAAGAAATTTTTACCTTTCTCACAGATGGCTAGAATCAAAAGGATAACATCAGAACCTAGTACATCACAAAAAAGATTAAAAGAGATGGAAGACAAATTCAAACAAAGAGGATATCCACAACACATTTTGGATGAATCGAAACGTAAGATTGACCATAAAGATAGAAATGCACTTCTACAACCTAGTCAAAAGAATGAGCAAACAAGGATAGTTGCCATCTCCAAATTTTCAACAACGAGTTACAAATATAAAAAGACCATTCTCAAACACTGGCAAATGCTCACGCTAGAACCCGATTTCAATCAGAGTTTCAAAGAACCTCCTCTATTTGCGTTTACAAGATCAAGAAATCTAGGAGAAATGATTCAACCCAGAACCCCAAGCTCTGAAATCTACCATGGAACCAGACCATGTTACAATTGCGGACACTGCAATAATGTGATAAAAGGAGATAGAATCAATCATCCAATGAAAGGTCAAGAAATCAAATTAAGGGTCAATGCTACTTGTGACTCGTCCAACATCATATATGCCCTCAAATGCCCGTGCGGTAAACTATATATCGGGAAGACCGAACGCAAGATGAAAACAAGACTCACTGAGCACAAATCTAATGTACGGTTAAAGAACACAAAATCAACTGTTGCAATGCACTTCATGGAAGCCAAACACAGCATTGCCCAGCTCAAGTTTATGATCCTAGAGACTATCGAAAAAACAGAAGGAAGAGACAATACAAAATACATTCTCCAAAGGGAGAATTATTGGATTTTTAAATTGTGCACGCATAAGCCATTTGGCTTGAATGAAAGAAGTGAATTTTCATGTTACTTGTGAATCCTTATGTAAACTGTAAATTTGCCCTGGTGTTTTTTAGTTTGGTCCTCCTGTCTAACATTTACCACACCCTTGATAATGTTCATTCTAACCCAGCGCGTCAATAGCACAACACACTGGAGCATGTCTCCGGAGACCATTTCCTTATGCTTCAGCGGTTCGATACCGCCCCAATTCTTTATTTATTTTTTCCGTTTTTTCTGTTTCTCACACACTTAATTCACAGCGCTTCCCTCACACACTTTTTAACGTTCAAGTTAAGTCTGCATTGGTTTTCACGCATAAAGCACAGTACATGTAACCATCCTCGGCCACCACAGCCCGGTAGTCTTTTCTCTAACCTCAATGATCACGTGATCGGCATCGCGTTTTAAAACATGAATCTAGCAGTAACATCGCTGCAGTGAGAAATCTTACATTCGCCGTGAGTACTGACCCTCTGATGAGCGGGCAACCTCACCTCTGAATACACCGGTTTCACCGAGCATCAGGTTAGTGGATTCATCAGAACGAAACCGTTACGCTGCATTTCACATACCGCGTTTACACATTTTAACACAAAGCCGCATTTCTCTCTTTTTTGCAACAGCGCCACCACATTGGTTCAGCAGTCACCAAATCATTCAACAGACATGTGAGTTACTCAGTTACAGTTTTAGTTGCATTTTGATTTACATTTCGAGTAATGTTTGTTGTACAACCGGAAAGCCATATGTTTTGAAAGCATAAGAGAAGTATTTGAATGAATCATACAAGGTCACATGGAAGGTGGTAATATATATTGTTTTTCTGATTACAGCATTGTTCCCTGATGAAGGGCGTATTATATAGCCCGAAATGCATTGGACACACTGAACTATAATGATGTCTCATGAACTAACGTGTCACTCATGCTTATTAATGAGTGAAAACAGTGTCTAAAACGAATATGTTTTGAACCAATATTTGATGAACTTTGATGAATAAAAAGGAAACTTCACGCACATAATATTGTGGAATCCTCTGTCCTCAAGAGGAAAACAAGGTGTTCCCAAGGGGATGGTCCCAGTGCCTTTCTGGAATCACATTCTTTGTTCTTAGTACTGGCGTTTTTAGGGGTATCTACGCCACCCTAGGTGAACCCAACTGGATGAATCTATATTTACAAGCTGTGCATCCATCCTACCATTAATTTCCCTTTCCCTCCAAGCCACCTTACTGACGCAAAAGAGTCAGAAGACGAGAGTCCATTCAGGACAGCCCACAGCTTCTCAGAACTCCACATTAAGAACCAGGATGAAGAGGAAGAGCACATTACTAAGAATACTATGAACCAAGATATTCGGAAAGACCTAGACATCAGGAAGAGCATTTCCAACAGTATGGCCGCTCTCCTTCGCAGGAAACTGTAGTGCATATGCCTCTATCATTATTGCAAGGCCTGTAGGGGATGCTCCAGGATTATCAAAAGAGGTTTCCGGAGCCCTGAACACTATCGACAGAGCAGCCTAGTGCTCCATCACCAAGAACACCAGGTCCAATCCCACTAGGGACAGCTCCTCCTCAGTAACGGAGGAGTGTCGGCCCGCCTGCGGCGAACACAGTAGGCAAACACAATTAAAATGGCATTTCAATGCTGTTTTTATTTGCCACCGTACCAGCTTGCACTGTCTACAGCACGAGGGTGGAGGCGGGCTGACTCCTGCAAATGTAGAATGTCAGCCCTGGTCTACAGTGCACGTCGGATTGGCTGGTCGTCTTGCAACGGGCAGCCCATCATGTGCGCTTTAGACCCAGCAATCCAAAGGCTGTGAAATAGCCTGGAAATTGCCGTCACAGGTCCCCATTCTCAAAATAAGCACAGGGTGAGCCTGCGCCCTTCAATCCTGGATCTGCTTTCACAGCATGAAAGCAGTTCCAGGATTGATTGGAGTTCCGTTCCACAAGCAGGAAATCGTGGAAAGAAGAAGCACTGTAGCGGTCGTGCTCCAGCTTCTCGTTTGTGGTGAGTAACGCCTTCATGCCCACTTTTTTATTTATTTATTTGTTTATTTATTTTTTATTGAAGCTAGCCGCCACTGTGTCTCACCGCCTTTTAATACCCAGGATGACTCCTGCGTCTAATATTGCAGTGCCTCCGATTCCCTCCAACCAGGAATTAATGACTTACTAATTCATACCCCATCTCGACCAGCTCTCCACCCAGTGGATTCACCTCTGGATGATGTAGGAGGATTCCACAACCGGATGGAGAGAGCTGCAAAGAGGTTCTAACTTCCAATGTCTGCCAAGCAGTCAGACTGCTTTTTATCCAATTTTAAAGAGTCCGCAAGGGAATTAGTGTGCACTATTCCCATAATAGACTACATAGGGGAAGGAGGCACAAAAAGTATGCAGAACCCAGCTACGGTAGCGGCTGTCTTGCCGTTAATAGATGAAAAATACAAGGTGCCAGAGGATCCACCTGCCTGCTTGGTGGGACACCCAAAGCCAGACTCGGTTATTGCTCAAACAGCTCAACTCTGATTCAAAAATCCTTCTACGCTTGTCTCAACAACACCAGAGCGAGAGGGCAGATGTCTAGACAATGTAGGTAAAAGGTTGCTCTCAATGACCGCCATCATAGTCCGCACTGCTAATTCCCATGCCGGACAAAACTGAGATTGTGTTCCTCGGAGCATCCTCACCAGACCTATGGAGATCCTGTTGGCCAAAGGATGCCCCCCACCGGGCTCACAATTGGGTACCGTAAAAAACCTGGGTATCAAGTTCGACAGTGCCCTCTCTTTCTGTTCACAGATTCAGGCTCTGACAGGTGGTTGTTTTGGGCTGTTACGCACTCTGCTCTCTGAGAATTCCAAGAGAACAGTCATCTAAGCATAAATAGCCTCTAGATTGGATTACAGGAGTTCGAGGCATGTGGGCTGCTAAATTCATATCTATAGCATAGATCGCCGCCTAGTGTTGGGTCCGGATGATTGCACATTGTTGTCCTGGAAGAGTCTTCGAAGTATCACGAGATAGGTGGCTCCTCCCCTGGACTACAGTGCGCATGGGCATCGACTCCATCCCCAGATTGTTTTTTTCCGCCATTGGGTTCGGATGTGATTTCGACATCTCCTGTTCGGAATCGATATAAAAAACTCTTTCTAGGCCAAAAGGCCTTCCTTTACCCCGTCGGTATTGTTCGCGTTCGGTCTCGTGTATACTCCAACTCGTCGAGTCGGATATCTGAGGAGTCGGGTGACTCTTCGGTCATCGAGGCCCTGTCGACGCAGCAAGACTTTGCCGATACGACGATGGAACAGAGTCCGTTCAAACACTGCCCCGTGTGTGGTTCTAAGTACCCACACATCGACGTCCATCCTGTGTGCAACAAGTGCCTGTCGCCGGACCACGACGAGGCCAACTGTATGGCCTGTTCGAGATTTAGATCAAAGAAGACGATCAAGCTTCGGCGCGCGGCGCGCCTCGAGGCCCAGCGATCGGCCCCGGCACCGGTGGACATCTTCCAAGATCCCGAAGCAGACGAGCAAGGGCTTCAACTGCAAATTTCACCAACATCGGCGGAGGTCGAGGCTGACTACGGAGAAGACGTCGAGGGCCAAGACCTAGAAAAAAACGTCGATGAGGTAGGGGACGACGAAGAAGCATATGGGGCCATGGAAGATAGCTCGGAGGAAGAGCTATGCCCCGTTCGTACTCTTACAAAGGCTCAGGTCACGGGATCGCCACACGGCCTTACCCAAGACCTTACAACTCGATCCACGGCCCCGCCTTCCGGCCCGGCTACGGACGCCTCAGCGGAGCCGCCATTACCTGAATCGAAACCGAAACTAAAAACATCGGTGTCGACGAAAACAAAGATGGACGACACGCCATCGAAACCGAAGACGTCAGCTCCACCATCGACGCCGTCGTCTTCGGAGGCCTCGAAGCCTAGGACGCCTGTCCATCAGGCAAAGGTGCCGAAAGTGGTCAAGGAGCCAAGCTCGAAGAAGGTCGTCGAGCAGGGGTCGACCAAGGTGATCGAGTCGAAGTCAAAGAAGACTGTCGAACCGACTTCAGCCAAGGCTACCGCATCAACAGGCAAAAGGGCCGTCGAGACAAAGTCGGCAAAGGGCACCGAGCCGAAGTCTGAAGTCCCGACGCAAAAGGCAAAGGCTGCCGATCCGAAGCAGTCGGCCGTGGAAGGCGGCCGTAGCGCAGTTGTCGAGGTTACGTCTGCGCCTCCGGCGGCTAAACAGAAGTCATCGACGCTCGGGTCTTCCCCTGGGGGTGGACCGAGGTCATCGGTCGGGTCGACGAAACCATCCGCTTCTTTTACGAAGCAGGTCTCGGACTCCCTCAAACGGATACGGGAAAAGGCGTCAACGTCGGAGCCGAAAACGCCCTCGGTACCAAAGGCAATGGTCCCACCGAAGAAGACTTCGATGCCGATCCTCTATACTCTACCACCGAAGGTGGCGCCAAAGGCCTTTGCACCACGATCGGTGCCCAAGGACTCTGAAGGGTTGAAGCAAACTCAACTGAGTGGAGGTTTTGGTCATCGACAGCCTTTATTAGAAGAGCAGTCGGAACACGGGAAAACTCACGCTCTACAAGAGGAAAATTACATCGCAGCCTTTGGAGTCATTTGTAATACCTCTAAAGAGGAAAAGACCAGCACCAAAGACACCAGTACTTGTTGAACACATTCCTCCACAACCTAGGAGGAGTCCAACACCTTCACCCACTTGCTCAGATGCAGATGAGGGTGAGCAAGATGAGGAGTTCAATTTTCCTGAAAGCACAGACCCTGATGAGCAACAGGACTCGTGGTTGGACTCTGGTGATCATGGGGACCAGCAAGCTGTCCATGACCCTCAGGTTTATGGTGTGAAAACTTCTCCCACTGAATACTCTGCGGCATTTATTGCCTTGATTGAAAGGGCAGCTACAAACCATAAAGTGGAGATGCATGCTGACCCTGTGGAAGTTGACTTTTTATTTGACACTTTCTCTGCTGCCGAAAAAACTGTGAAAACGCTTCCAATGCTCAAAGGGGTCCTCAAGCATGCCACAGACATTTTCAAGGAACCCACGAAAGCAAGGGTTGTCAACCCCAGAATAGAGAAGAAATACAGGCCGGCACCTGGCGACCCGACTTACATATGGGGCCAGTTACCTTTGGACTCTTCAGTGGTCTCTAATGCCCGCAAGAGGGCGAACTCCCAAACAACGGGTGAAGCTCCTCCCCCGGACAAAGAGTCAAAAGTGCTGGAGGCATCTGGGAAGAGGGTGGCAGCACAGGCAGCCAACATCTGGCGCATTTCAAACACACAAGCTCTGTTGGCCAGATACGATAGGGCACACTATGACACCTTAGAGCAGCTATTGCAACACCTTCCAGACGAGTTTAAAGAGGGAGCTGAGATGCTTATACAGGAGGGCAAACTCATCTCCAACGCTGCAATTAAATGTGCGCTCGACGTTGCAGATACGGCAGCGAGAGCAATTAACACTAGTGTGATGTTGAGGCGTCATGCATGGCTCCGCATCTCAGGGTTCAAGCCAGAGATACAGACTACTATCCTCAACCAGCTCGTTAATCCAGACAGACTATTTGGCCCAGAGGTTGACACCACCCTCGAAAAAATCAAAAAAGATACTGAGACAGCTAAGTCCATGGGTGCTCTTCAGTCTCAGCAATTCAGAGGGAACACTTTTCGTCGCTCAAGCAATCGAGGTGTTAACAGAGGACACTTGGCACAGCAGACGCAATTCAGTAAAGGTGGGGCGTAGTCCTCGTAACCCAAACACGGTAGAGGAGGTTACCGAGGAAACAGCGCCAAGGGCAGAGGCAGAGGCAACAACAGTTCCCGTTCCTCTGCCGCCAACAAACAGTGACTTCCTGTCACTGCCCCCCGACCATCCAACACCTGTCGGGGGGAGACTCCAACAGTTCCTGCCAGTCTGGAAGTCCATCACCACAGACAGGTGGGTAAGGAAACTTATCCAGTTCGGTTATTGTTTGGAGTTAACGTCCACTCCACCCACCATACCCCCAAGACAACGTCCTATGTCAGCAGAGCACTTGCACTTATTGCAGCAGGAGGTTCTTGTGATGCTGCAAAAAGGCGCAATAGAGCTCGTGCCAGTGGAGGAGGAAGGCACAGGGGTGTACTCCCTGTACTTCTTTTTTAATTTCACAAAGTTTTATTGAGAGAGAAGGAGTAAGATAGAGCATTACAATCCAGAGCATAAATCAAGCATGGTACAGATATTTGATGAAAGCAAAAAGCAAAAATAAATAAATAGATAAATAAATCAATGAATAAATCAACAAGTAAATAGGAAACCAAGGACATTGGGCACTGCATCAATACACAATGAAAATGTCACGCCAACAAGAGGTGTAAATCGACAGTACTATTTATGAGTAACAGAGTCTTGGGAAGGGGACAATCACGGAGGCTTGAAAAGGTCAAAGTGAGCATCGAGTGAGGACCATAATTTCCTATGTGGGGGGCGCCAGGGTGTAGAGGCAAGAGCTGTATTATCGGCTCCTCTAAGATTTGAGACCCAGTTAAGCCAATGGGGGAAAGAGGCTTTCCCTGTGTCCTTCCAGTTATTCAATATAATTTTAACCGCCGCCGTCAGAAGCAGGTCAAGTAGGGCTTTGTCATTGTCATTAAGAGTGACGGCTTTGGTAAATCCCAGGACTAGAGTTGCAAATTCTCTCGGGAGAGAAATATGTAGGACTTTGGTGATGAACTCAAAGATTCTATCCCAGTAGGTCTTAATCCCCAAAAAGGACGGCTCACTCAGACCGATCCTGGACCTCAGGCCTCTGAACCAGTACATTCTTTCAGAACACTTCCACATGTTGACACTGCAGCAGGTTCTTCCATTGCTAAACCAGGGAGACTTCCTCGCAACCTTGGACCTCAAGGATGCTTATTTTCACATACCACTCCATCCATCCCACAGGAAATACCTCAGGTTCACCATACAAAACAGGCATTACCAGTTCAAGGTCCTACACTTCGGAGTGACCACTGCCCCCAGAGTGTTCACCAAGTGTCTGGCGACAGTAGCAGCGCACCTCAGGAGACAGAACATACATGTCTACCCTTACCTAGACGACTGGCTCGTTCAAGCCAAGTCGGCACAGCAGTGCGCCGCAAACATGTCCCACACCATTCACCTCCTTCACGGTCTGGGATTTTCACTAAACTATCCAAAGTCGCACCTTCAGCCAGCCCATGTGCGGCAGTATTTGGGCGCAACGATAAATACTCTGGCTGCCACAGCTCAGCCAAACCCAGCGAGGATCGACAACATCCAGTCGCTCATCCAGAGGTTCAGACCGCAACACTCACTCCCAGCGAGAGTGTTCATGCAGTTGATAGGCATGATGGCCTCCTGCATCTTCATAGTCCCGCACGCACGGTTGCATATGCGTCCGCTCCAAGAATGCTTGGCGCATCAGTGGACTCAGGCTCAAGGACAGTTGAAAGACCTAGTGTTGGTGACCGGTCGGGCATACAACTCTCTGCATTGGTGGAATCCACACAACCTTTGCAAGGGCCGACCGTTCCAAGAGCCTGTGCCACAGATTATCCTGACGACGGACGCATCTCTCCAAGGATGGGGAGCTCATGTGCTCCACTACACGGTGCAGGGTCTATGGACGACGCAGCAAAAGAGGATGCACATCAACTATCTAGAACTGATGGCAATCTTCATGGCACTCAAATCCTTCAAAGTAGATCTGTGCAACAAAGTTGTGTTGATCCGGACGGACAACATGACAGCCATGTACTACATCCAAAAGCAGGGAGGTACACACTCTCCACAGTTGTCTCATCTGGCTCAGAGCATGTGGAAGTGGGCCATTCAGAGGAACGTCTTCCTCATGGCGGAACACCTCCCGGGCAAGGACAATCAGATGGCGGACCTGCTCAGCAGGTACAGCCACCAGATGCACGAGTGGGAGATACATCCATCAGTACTCCACCCGTACTTCCAGCAATGGGGTTATCCAGAGATAGACCTGTTTGCCACAAAGGAAAACGCAAAATGCCAAAGCTTTGCCGCCAGGTTCCCTCACCCACAGTCGCAGGGCAATGCGATATGGATGAACTGGTCAGGCAGATTTGCGTACGCTTTTCCCCCAGCACCTCTCATTCCGCTGGTGGCAAGAAAGCTAAAGCAACACTCGATGACGCTCATCCTGGTTGCTCCAACGTGGGCACGCCAACCATGGTACACCACGTTTCTTCTTTTTTTTTTTTTTTTTTTTAAACCTTTATTGAAACTTGCAAAGTATTACATGCGCAGGCCCACAACCACAGGGGCCGGCCGCAAGCGTATCAAATGAATCAGGATGTAGAAACAAGAACACGACCGAAAAAAGCAATATCATAGATACGTCGTGTGAGTGCGCACTGCAAAGCATAAGGATATATGAGGTTTTCGGTTTTTTAAAGTTATGTAGAGTAGGAACGGCTGCAGGGGCAATGGCGTCACACCACATAATAAAATAAGAAGAGGTAAGGGGGGGACGTACCCCGCAGAGCAAACAGAATCAGTTGATGAACCACACAGTTGTCAAAACAATACAGTCGCCGAGGCGGACCTAGAGCAAAAACAATACGACAGCAAACAATAAAGCAGAGCACCATTATGAAAACTCGCCCCCCAGTAACCTAAAGGCATAGTTGAGTGTAGAAGCCTTATAAGAAAGGAAAAAGGAAAAGAAAGACAGCCAACCCTACTAAAGAGGTAAAGAACCCTCCCAGAAACAGACGGAAAAAGAAGAAAGGGACCATAGAACAAAACAAACTAAAATAACAAACCCCCCCCACACCCGCCACCCTACACCACTGTAATGGCTACGGCCTACCCCACTAACAGCGTGCCTGTCGCCCAGGAACTGCCCCAAAGGAGAGGGAAAGAAAAGAGAAAGCGGAGGAGGAGAAAGCAGACACACTCCCGGACTCCCATGCCCACCGCCAACAGCAACCACCCGGAGACACAATAAAACCAGTATTCAGCAATTATACAAACCAGTCACGGTAGGATAAATAACAGCCACCCAATTCCCATCACAATATAGGCACAACCCCGGCATTAAGAAAAGCTATTATATCGGAACTCAGCGATAAAGTTCAGCCCTGGCCAGTACGGTCCGTCCTAAGAGTCCTTGCCACTCGAGCCGCCATTTTGATGGAAAAGGCAGAGCGTCCATAAAAGTTCTTTGCAGCATAAGAGGATCGAAAACAGGATAAAAGTACATGGCTCGAACTAGGAAAGATGTCCAAGAACAGCGAGCATCCGAAACCATCAGCAAGTAACTCGTGGCCACATGGAAGTTTGTCCATAGAAGTGATGGGTGGCAGCAGGGTCAGGCAAAAGACACTAGTGAGAAGCACGGGCTGGCTAGCCGGCAATAAGGGACCGTCGAGAATCATAAAGTCCGGGCGATGCACAGGGACCCCGACCTCTGAGATGCCATGCATCGCTGGTACCATCTCCAGCTGGAGACCAAACGAGGTGTCGTCCTCAGGTGCCAGGATGCCGTCCACTTTCACCATCAGTGTCCGGAACACAGCGACTGTGTGCGAGTGGAGCGCCCCAATGGCGGCCACAACGGCCCGTAGTGATGGCGTGCCCTCCGTCCGCTCCATCTCCTCTCAGTAGGCGACAGAGCCGGGTTCGGACCCCGGAGGCCGGCTGCTCCGGAGTCACAGGCCACGTAAATCTGATCACAAATAATGGGCGCTCCTCGTCTTATAGAACACACCTTCGCCGTCAGGGAGGACCCAGCCCGTCGACCCCCACGGGGCAGATAGGGCTCCGGGCGCCGGGCCTCCACCACAGCAGCCGGCGTGGCACGCTGGCGTGTCCCGGTGTGGATCGTTCAAAGGATCATCAGAAAAATCAACAATTCAGGCACTCTTCGGGAGACCGGGCTCAGTCCAGGTCTCACGGCCGATGTTGTTCAACTCCGACTCGGGTAGTCTAGAAATCGAGGCCCCGGCTTCAACACGATGTTAGGCCGAGAATAGAAACACGGCGTATCTTCGTCAGCCGATAAGGTAGAAATCTCGGGATTGCACCTCTGGAAGCAGTAGACCTTCATAGACAAGAAAATCAGGTGTGCAGACAGGATGAAAGACAGGATAATCGAGCTGTTGGCGGAGGTCGACGGAGCCGGGAGCTTATGCGGCCATCTTGATTCGTAGCGTAGCTCCTCCCTACTACACCACGTTTCTAGAACTCTCCGTGGTACCGCATCAAAGGCTACGCCTCACACCCAGGCTCTTGACGCAGAACCATGTCGACATTCAGCATCCAGATCCGCAACAGCTCAATCTGGCGATCTGGCTCCTGAGGTCTTAGAGTTTGGCTACCTTAATTTGCCTCCTGAATGCATGGACATCATCCGGGAGGCAAAAAAGCCCACTACCAGAGCTTGCTATGCAGCAAAATGGAAACGGTTTGTCATTTACTGTACAGAACACAATATCAACCCGCTAGATGCATCCATCCCTAACATCATCTGCTATTTGTTACATCTCTACAAATGCAATCTAGCATATGCTTCCATTCGGATACACTTATCCGCCATAGCGGCTTATCTTCAGAACAGGCAGCATCTCTCTGTTTTCAGGGTGCCTGCCATTAAAGCCTTCCTGGAAGGACTGAAACGGGTCATTCCTCCCAGGACCCCACCAGCTCCGGTATGGAATCTCAATGTGGTCCTCACCAGGTTGATGGGCCCACCTTTTGAGCCTCTTCATTCATGTGAGATTCAGTTCTTGACATGGAAAGTGGCTTTTCTCATTGCCATCACGTCTCTACGACGTGTTAGTGAGCTACAGGCGCTCACAATACAAGAGCCATTTATACAGATTCACTCAAACAGGGTGGTGCTCCGCACTAACCCCAAGTTCCTTCCTAAGGTGGTGTTGCAGTTTCATGTCAATCAAACAATTGAACTGCCCGCATTCTTTCCAAACCCAGAAACAGTAGCAGAAAGAATGCTCCATACGCTGGACGTCAAAAGGGCGTTAATGTACTATATTGACAGAACACAACAATTTAGAAAGACACAGCAACTCTTTGTTGCCTTCTCAGCCCAGCACAAAGGCAACCCCATTTCCAAAGCAGGAATAGCCAGGTGGATCGTTAAGTGCATTCAGATTTGCTATCTGAAAGCTAAGCGCACTTTAACGGTCCCCCCCAGGGCACACTCCACACGCAAGTTGGGTGCCTCCATGGCATTCCTAGGTAACATTCCTTTGGAAGACATTTGTAGAGCAGCCACATGGTCTACACCACATACGTTTAGCAAACATTACTGTGTAGATGTGCATTCCAAACAGCAGGCAGCTGTAGGACAGGCTGTTCTTAAGACACTTTTTCAGACTTCTGCAGCTGGCACGGGCGGCCGCCGTTAATGGAGGGACTGCTATGTATTCTATGCTATAGATATGAATTTAGCAGCCCACATGCCTCGAACTGAATATGCTACTTACCAGTATGCATCTGTTCTTGGCATGTAGGGCTGCTAACATTCATATCGCCCGCCCTCCTCCCCGGCACCCGTAGCGGCTGCAGACTTTTCTTGCATTCAATCATTAGCATGGACATCACTTACACTATTTCACTCCATCTCTGCCACAATGGCTAAAAACAATCTGGGGATGGAGTCGATGCCCATGCGCACTGTAGTCCAGGGGAGGAGCCACCTATCTCGTGATACTTCGAAGACTCTTCCAGGACAACAATGTGCAATCATCCAGACCCAACACTAGGCGGCGATCTATGCTATAGATATGAATGTTAGCAGCCCTACATGCCAAGAACAGATGCATACTGGTAAGTAGCATATTCAATGCTCTTTACCTGGGCCTCCCTGATTACCTCTTGGGTTGACTTCAGGTGATGCGGAACTTAGGTGCACGGATTCTCCTTTATCTCTCCCCGAGAAGCCATGTCCTCTCTTCTGAGAGCTCTTCAGTGGCTTCCCATAAACAACATTTTTTTAAAAATCTATGGTCCTTGTTTACAAAGTTTTGCATGCTTCAGGTGCCGGATCCATGAGAGAGAGGATTCACCAATATGTCCCTTCCAGAAATGTATCCTCCTCCTATGAGCATTTGGCGAGAGTTCCCATAATTCAGCGAGCCAGAATAGGCAGCAGATCCTTTTCCTGTCTTGTCCGTCCTGCGTCATGGAATAAACTTCCTTGGAACCTCGTTCCATAATTGATCTCCACATTCTTAAGGAGAAATTAAAGACATGGCTCTTTCAACAATCCATACAAGACAATCATTATGGGTGCAGGCTACCTGATTTGGTACCAGGCCACTCTGAGTGTGCTGTACAAATCCAAAAATTAATAATGGTAATATTGGGCCGGTACGACCGACCAATGTGGCCAGATACTGGTGCACTCATAGATCTCATGCCAGAGGATAAACAATCAGCTAAAATAATCTTTTAGGTGGGAGAGAGATCATCCTCTGAAATAATCGATTGTGCAATGAACAAAGCCTCTACAGGATTTTGGCAGCTGGCAGGGGCCGAAATTCTAAAGCATCAAGGATTGCTCAAAACAACCTCTTTCCGGCCGAAGGTCAGTTAAAAGAAAAATCATGGACTTATCTTACGATGGGGAATCGTATTTTGGTAAGCATGTAGATGAGGCATTGCAAGGCAGATGCAGACACAGCGAAGTTATTCGGAACGCTGCAGTTTCACTAGGCGCCCTTTCTAGGAGCATGTGGAAGAGGTTTCTAAAGGGGGTTATCATTGCTTTCAACAGCCCTATCAACAACAGCAGTGATATCATCCTACAACAAGCAAGGGCTTGGGTGAAAACGGACCCCTCAGGGCAGAGAAGCAAATAGAAAACATTAGCCTCTCTCAGGTGTCCGCTGCACCTAACTCTGTACCAGCCGCAGATGAAAACATTTCCAATTTCTCCCAGACCTAGAGGCAAATAACAGCAGACAGATGGGTATTAGACCTTATCACCTATGGTCCTTCACTGAAATTTGTCAAACGACAGCCAACAGCTCCACCAAAGGAGGCGCACCCACCTCATCTTCACTTACTCAGAAAAGAAGCCCTCACCATGCTAGCCAAAGGAGCAATAGAAAAAATTCCCCAACACCAGAAGGGTATGGGTTTCTGCTCCTGTTTTTGCCTAATCAAAAAAACGGTGGTATGGTGATCCAACCTAGACCTCCAAAAGTTAAACAAGTAGCTATGCAAGCAATCCATTCGCATAGTCACCCTTTCTGATATCCTGCATCTCCTAAATCATGAAGACCCCATGACAACTCTAGATTTAACCAGTTGCGTGCTCGTGACGGAACCGCTCCGTCACGAGCCTCGGGTGGGCTGTGCTCGTGACGGAACCGCTCCGTCACGAGCCTCGGGTGGGCTGTGCTGGTGACGGAACGGTTCCATCACGGCCCGCTCGCCGCGCCTGTACGGCGCTGATTTCGCGCCTGCGCCATGCGTTCTATTAAGCGGGCGGGGCTGTGACAGAACCGTTCCGTCACAAGCACAGCCCACCCGAGGCTCGTGACGGAGCGGTTCCGTCACGAGTACGGGAGCGCTGCGCGGCCCCCCCTCCTCCTTAGCACTGCGGCGGAATAGCCGCCGCAGCTAAGGGTTTAAAGGATGCATACTTCCACATTCCCATACATCCTAAACATTGAAAATGCCTACGCTTCACGGTAGCCGGCATCCATTACCAATTCAAAGTCCTCCCATTTGTCCTCAAGCCAACTCTTCGCATTTTTACCAAATGCCTAGCCCCTGTGGCAGACTCTCTGAGGACGGTCATCAGGTATTTCCCTACCTAGACGACTGGTTGATAAAAGCACCAACCACATATTAAGCGTCCATGTTCACAGAGGCTTGTCTACAATTGTTTTACAAACGTGGTCTCACTGTAAATCATCAAAAGTCATCCCCTACTCCATCCAAGAAGATTCCTGGGTGCAGCTGTAGATACAAAAGCATTGGGCTCCAACAGAAGGATCTTTCGAGGACCTTGTAAAGGTCACACCAGGCATGCAGGAAGCACTAGCCTGGTGGTCCCAAGCCTCCCATCTCTCAAAGGGCCTCACGTTCTTGCCTCAAATACCCAACTTCGTAGTAACTATGGATGCCTGTCTAGAGGGCTAGGATAGGCATCTGCAAGACCTGCAAATTCAAAGAAAGTGGTCTCCGCTACAGAAGATCTCACGCGTATCAATCGCTTGGTGCTCAAAGCCATGTGACTCAGTCTCTAAGCATTCCTACCAAGGATAGCAGGTTCTTCAGTGCTAGTGCGCACAGACAATACCACCAGCATGCTCTACCTGAACAAGCAAGTGGGCACAAGATAGCTGACACTTTCCACACATTCCTATCAAACATCTCCAACTACATTTGCGTTCACCATTCCCATTCCCTTCCCATTCCTTTCCCTACTCAGCCCTCCTGAACCTCTCCCCATTCCGTGCTCTACGTAAAGTGTTTAGTTCTATGTAAAGCACTTTAATGCCTGTCCAGGTGACAAGGCACTATACTAATACTTAAAATAAATTAAATAAATATCTGTATCTTGTTATATAAAATTGGGTATTAATACATAAGGCTCTCTGGAAACAAAAATATCAATAGAAGCTTACATACATTCAAAATATTTCATCTTTATTCAGCCAAACTACCAATAATCCCCAAATTACCAAACCCTTGCGCCTACCCCTGCTGCCATTTACTTGGTAAATCGTACTTTTAGTTTCATATGTGTTACACAAGCTAATTCATCAGTATTCAAAACTAGGGCATTTGGTGCCAATCCAATATTTTGGAATGCACAGTTGAGCTGCAACTATGACTGTAAGGCATACCCAAAAGGTGGATTATCTGTATTTTCCTTTAAACAAATTATTATTGTTCAAGTACTGAAAGGTAGTGTGATATAACTTAGCATTTAAAAATTGCACTTAAAAATCTGTCTATCTTCTTACTCTTGACAGACACATGCAAGTCACCTACTTCCTCTAAGCTATATCCAGGACAGTTAGAATTTGTCTAACTCCCCCATTCACATAATCTGCTAGCTGTATAATATGACATAAAGATTGTGTGACTTATATAATTTTTAACTTTCTGTGGTGAGGGCTTCAGACTCAACCTAAATATTTTCTGAATGAAGGTTGGAAGATATTTCTGTTAAGCATTCTAGACCTATGAATTGGCAGGTCTTCCTTACTATATACAATTGGATTTGCAAACAGAGGGCATACAGCTTTAATACTTATGGACCAAGGTCAGTTTATATTAATACAGTATCTCCATAATAGAACATTTAGCAGTGTTGAAATCTGATCTATATATCTTCAAATTTAAAATAATTTGAATAAAATAAAGAGCCTGTCACCTCAGAACTAACATCCAGCCCATACCACTTTGAATTTGACTCGTTTAGAATAATTTGGGTTTGAAAAATTCTGATCTTTCAATCCTTAATATAATTTTGAATAGTCTTCTGTGATCCTGTGGAAACCATGGTTGCACCCTAAGAATTCTAAATATAACAGAGAATTGTGTGACATAAGGTTACAAATACAGATAAGTAACTTTGAATGCCTCGACATAAGAGTACCTACTATTGTTGAAAGTTTTCTATTAAATAGCACCTGGAGAATATTGAGTTATGATTTACCAAGGATATGATGAATAGAGCAAATTGTTAAAAGTATTCAGGTATTAAAGTAAATGTTGTGGGTAAAGTAAATTAATCCCAGTTCTTACTAAGCAATTTAGAATTGCTCTTTTAGTATGGAGGGTTTAGATACACATTTGAAGTTTTGCGACATTTCTCCAACAGTCATAGCCTCTAGTATTATAAAGTAGATCCCCAGCAAACTGTCTCTTTGCAGTAGATAAAGTTTGCAGTTGATGCTTGCTCTTATAAATGTATTGGTTGTGATGTTCCACAGTATAACCCCCTTTTTTCATTATGTAATTAATTTGATGTATCCATCAGGCAGACAGGAATTCTTGATTCTGGGATGCTTGTGAATATTCAGCAGCCCTTAATACGCGAGGATGGCACTGTTCATCTGACTTCAGACTGCAAGGTAATATCTTCTTTGTACAGAACAGTAAATGTTATAAATCTACCAAAATGTTTTGATCAAATATTGTTCCTGATTGCCTTATGGAACACAATGTCCTATCCGCTTAATAATATTAGGAGTGCCTATTTTACATAAACCTGTTAAACGTTTCAAGTCCTTTCAGTATTTTTCTTTTTCATTCTTAACAGGCAGAGACAAGCCAGGGGGCATTAGGGACTTTGGCAAATGTTGTGACATCCCTTGCCAACCTCAGTGAGTCATTCAATGGGGACACTTCAGAAAGCCACGACGAGGACCAATCCGCAAGTGAGATCACTCGGTATGCTACTTGAATACTCTCGCGATTTCTAACCTTGTAACAACTGATCATTCAAACAGTATTTTTAGTAGGGTGGTGTCATGCAGAGTCAAATAACAGACATAATGTAACTTTGAGTCTGTCGTGAAGAACACTGTGTGGTAATGACAATACTCCTACTTCCCAACCCACCTTCCACAAAACTGATGGTAATTTCTTCCCAGTGTTAGGAGAGACTTGAGTGTTTTTGCACAACACAAGTAGTTACATTTGAAAGCATGAGCAAATGAAAGGCCCCTCCCAAATCAAGGTCTCACCCCAAACTCTTCCTCATTCACCTTTTAGCTCTCTCCTTTGAGACAGTTTTAACCATCTCACCAAACTATTTTTCTTGACCAAAACGTCCTACATGATATAATACATGGAGGGACTTTTAGTAGACTTTCCCCGTTTGTCTGTTTAATTGTATGTCCTTTTTTGATCATTTCTGTTCTTTGCCGTAGACAAGATAACAAGCACGTATGCGCCTCCTATGTCACGTCTAACTCTTCAACTTGTCTCTTATAAATCTGTCACAGTGGCTACACGGGCTCAGACAAAATCCTTTTTAAAGCAGAGTTTTGGTTTCCCTTGATGTCACTAGATGACACCTAGCTCTCTTCTTGCCATTTCCAAATGTAGAAAAGATTGTTTGTAGCTTGTGTGGCTATAGATACATATGCTTTACATACTCCAGCCATCTAGTGTTGGGCTTGGACTGTTACAACTTGTTTTTCGTCAAAGAAGTAGTTTTTTCTTCAAAGAAGTATTTAGTCAGAAGGTCTCAGTGATTCCTTCTCTTATAGCGAAGGTGCATGGGCACCGACTACGTTTTCTTTTTTTTTTTTCTCCGCTAATTGGGTTCACACATATTTCAAGTTGCTCATGGTATCACACAGAAGTGCAATAATGGATTGTTCCAATCCTGTGCTTTGCTTTGAAAAGGAAAAGCACTTTTATACACATTGAATCTAAATACTACACATTGAATAATGGCCTGCTACAATTTAGTGAACTCGATGCCGGGACTGTTTGCTCCTCGGTCATAGTCATATTCCTCGCTCTTGCATTCTCCTACTTTCTGGTCTGAGTGGTTTCCCTCCTATCAAGGAATAGTGGCTATAGCATGACTTTAGGCTCGGGTGTAGATAATTTTCCTTGTGAATTGTTTATTTGCTCAGTCGTTCATGGTTAATGCAGTCTTTCACCATAGTAAGTCCAGAAGGCGTTCATCTGTTGGGCAGCAGTCAGCCATACGCAGCATGCAGTTTCTCTCCTTCTGGGGGAGAGAGCATACTGCGGTTCCGATGCGGCTTCCTTTGGCTACAGTGATGCTGCAACTGAAGAGTGGGAGCAGAAGATGGAGAGCCCTTGGAGTCAGCAAAACAGGTAACCTGGATTGTCCATGGCGCGATGTGGATGGATCTCATTACAGCCACACTCTGGCCACCTTGTGGGTGCTAGGCTTGACAAAGGCTAGACTGCTTGTGCTGGGCCTTGGTCTCTGTGGCCCAAGTGGCACGCTGGCAAGCCTCTGTCTACAGATGCGGTCTATCAGTGCAAAGCAGCTGCAATGGTTCTTTGAGTCACAGAGACAGATAAGTTGCTATCACATTTCTTTGGGTCACAGAGGCACAAGGCAGCTGCATTTGCAATCCTAAAGGAAGTGGCATTGGGCAGCTGTGATTCTGTGGCTCCCATCTGGGACCGCAAATAGTCTATTGCCCACTGACACCTGGAGCACACAGATTACTCTCATCTATATTCCTTCTTGCAGATGCCATCAACACCGGTATATTACTGCGTCTGGCTCATGTGGAAAATCACTCATCCTGTAGGGTTGACAGCCTCTTTCCCTCTCTCCAGACAAGTTGGCCTCTAGGTCTTTAAGGCAGACAAACAGCTTCTTCCAGCAAGTAAAGACTCTAGAAACCTGGCTTTCAGGCAGACACTAGCACTGCCGTCCTCTGTGTACTCTGTGGAGCACTCCATTTTGTAATCCTCACTAATAAGAGATCAGGGAAACGATGAAAGACTGGGGGTCCATTTCACCGGTAATAACAGACTACAGTCCCACTTTTCATCCCTATCATCTATCAGATAGAAATGATACAGAAAGACTAATCCGCAACTCATCTCAGCTAAAGGGCTAAGTATTTTCCTGAGTGGCCCTTGTCTCTTCTTTTCCTCTCTAGTGTCTAGGTCTCCTCCCTCCAACTTCAAGAATGTGAGCTTTCACTGTCTGGGAAAACAACATAACCTCCTCTTAAGATATTAGTACTAGGATTTGGGTTATCTCATTGAAGTAGAACTTCACATCAGTGGACCATTGGGCCTCCACTCCAGTGACTCTGATAAAAAGGTCTGATCACAATTATGGATTCCCAAAAGAGAGTGAGTGTGTGTGTGTGTCTATCTGTCACTATCCTGGCGATTTCATATATATTGCTCCAACAGAGGCTGTCACCTAGTGCGGAAGGGTTAGATAATTGAAAGGCACAGGGAGTCAGAGCCTCAAAAGATCGAGGTTTTATAGCCTTTCCTGAAGCAGAGTTCTGAGTGGATGAGGCACAGTGACCGGGGAGTGTATTCCATGCTTTTGTCCCAAGAATGGCTACAGTGTTTTTTTTGTGATGTCCCCCCCCCCCATTTTACATATAAAAAGAGGGGGTTTTAATAGGTGTGTTGATGAGGACCTAAGGAGGCGTGGGGTAACATAGGGTGTGAATCTAGCTGATAGGTATTTATGACCTGATGCTCTAAACGCCATGAAGGTGATTACGAGTATCTTGAATAGCACTCTTTTGTGGACGGGTAACCAGTGCAGTGACTTTAGAGCTGCTGAGGAGCGGCGCAGAAGTTTAAGCACCAGATGGGCTGCTGCATGTTGAACAGTCTGGAGCTTTTTAAAAATTGACTTGTTGGCGCCTGCATAAAGGCTGTTACAGTAATCCAGTTTGGAGGTAAAAGGGCTGCAGTCATAGTTTTTCTTGCTGTACTTGGGAGTAAGTCAAAGAACTTATTTAGGGATTTTATCAGTGGAAACACTTCCCAGCCACCCAGCCACTGTTTGTGCTTGTGGACAAAAGGTGAGAGTCATATCAAATATCTACCCAAGATTGTTAACTACCTCTACCGTATTAGGAGGAGGGGGGGGGGGGTCTATCGGCCACCAGCAACCAGGAGTGAAAGTGTTGGATTTGCCTTCTAGCATGATCTGTTTTTTAGTATTACACTTCAAGTGGTTACATTTCATCCAGTGAATGACCTCTGTGAGACAGTTGGAAGTTCTTTTCTGTGCTGGTAGAATATTTGTCTAACGCTAGGATTAACTGGGTGTCATTAGCTTAAGAGGTGGTTTCAATATTAAATGATGATATCAATTCTATGAAGGAGGCCATATGTGCATTGAACAACACTCGGCCTAGTGCAGAACACATGTGTGCAAGGGTTTCTCGGCTGACTGATAGTGTCCAAGAGTGACTACTAGTCTACGGTTTGTCAGGAATGATTTCAGCCAGGCCTGGGCCCGATGGGAGATGCCACAGGCCTTCAGATAGTATAGTAGAATATCATGGGAGATAGTATCAAAGGTGGCTGATAACGCTTAAAGAATTAGCAATGCATTTGTCCCTTCATCCAGAGAAAATTTTAGGGGTTCTTGTGGTAAGTAGTAGTGCAGATTCTGTGGAGTGTGATGGCCTGATGCAGAGTATTATTTTCTTCTAAAAATGTTGTCAGTTGACTATTGACTAGTTTCTCAGTGATTTTACGGAGACAGGGTAATAGGGTGTTGAGCCGGAGGTTGGAAAGAGTGGTAGGATCGGGTTTTCTGCAGGGGCTTAACTGCAGCAAGTTTCCTATCCGGGGGTACTTCTGAGAGTGAGGAATTAATTATGCTGTTAATGAACGGGTTGACTGTGTCGATAAGGGCGTGCAGTACCTCCGGAGGGCAGGGCTCAAAAGGGGATCCTGATATGCAGGACAGAATGGCTTGACAGGATTATTTCATACTAATCATGTGAAAAGGTAGGAAGTTAAGACCCTCGTTTTGGGATTCTGATAGTAGGTCTATAGCGGGGGAGATGTCTCCTTGAAGTCAGTTTGTAGATTTTGTATTATCTATTCAAAAAGCTATTTGATTGCAAAGAGTCTGTGATGGAGGGATATCATGTTCCAGTAATTTAGGGTGCATGAATGATTTCACAATTTTAGAGATAGGTTTTTGGTCTGAATCAGTTAGCGTAAGTAGTTTAGTGTAATATAATTGCTTTTCCAATCTAATTTGTTGACAATAGGTTTTAAGGGCCCGTTTGAACTGGATAGGCTCCTCTGGTTCATAGTCTGTTCGCCATCTACGTTCTAGCTGTCTACATTGTAGATGTAGATCTCTCAGCTTTTGAATGCACAGGGGGATGAGACTTTGTTGGTGCGTTTCCTTTTTAGAGCGACTCTTCCAGGGAGTTGCTGAGCGTAGACTTCCAGCAATTGAAGTGGTAGGATCTCCTGATGTGTTGGGTCTGAGATTCAGTGCATCAATCCTGAGGTCTCGATTAGCTATCGTTTATTCCATTTTCGCACCATTTTATGGGGTTTCATGGATGGGACCCAGTGGGGTGTTGGCGCACTTCCGTTTAATCTCAAAGGGTATGAAACTGTAATCTGACCATGACATGGGCACTAGGGCATTAACCTTTAGGGAGCAGAGATTTGAGCAGATACCTCCACACTGTGTGAGGAGGAACATACCAACTGCTCCAGTCCCAAGGTTTCTAGAGTACCTAAAGTTTCTGACTCCGGGTTTGTTCTTTTATTCTAAATACAAGTTGAAATCCCCTAAAAGGGTTAAGGTGGAGTATCTGAGAATTAAAGGGCCCAGAGAGTCTCCCAGCAGATCTAAAAAGCGGGAATTTGGACCCGGTAGGCGATAAATCAGAGCTCCCGGGAAGGAGGCGGAGCCGTCAACTTGAAAGCAGAAGCCAAGAAGTTCCGCCCCTTTCAGGTCTGTGAGTTGAAAATAGAGCATTGAAGTGTATTACGGTATATTATACCAAGTCCTCCTCCCCATGATTCGGGCCTGTCTTGTCTGTGCTCTATGTATTATTAACTGGGATAGTAGTTTGCTGCCAGTACAATGAGGGCATGCTTGGTGCGCCTCTCCAGATCACAGAACAGGTCCAGGACCTCACTCATGTCAAGCAACAGGCCTAGGCCTCTGCACAGACACGAGATTAGTATGAGGCTAGGGTCAGAAAACCAAATACACTGTGAGTCACTCAGGGCAGGGGATCACACTTGTATCCCCATGCAAGTGACATTCCCATCCCAACAGTAAACAATTTGTGTCTTTTTATCAGGTAAATACAAACTTCATACCGAATGCCTTAAGTGGTTTAACAGTTTAATTTCATCCAGAAATATCTCTTTCCAGGCCTTGCTGTTTTCCAAAAAGTTATTATTTCACTCTACTGGTGAAATGTATAGTAGCCCCATAAATTGTTTGTCCCTATTCAGAAACATTTTCAGATGTATGTATAGAAAGCTGTGCTAAGCGCATGTTCACAGGTGTACTCCTGGTAAGGATCGGGTGACATTTCCTACGATATCCTAATCCCAATGCCGAGTTATATATAGCAGAAAAGTCTGCACGAGGGAAACCATATCCCCTGTACAAACACCTTTTTATTCGAGGCATATGAGCTGCAGATCTCACACTTAGCATTAGATTGCCATCTGGTTTGGGGCTCGGATGCTTGCACGTTGTTTTTGTCTTGGAAGAAGTCTTTGTAGTCACGAGATAGGTGACTCCTCCCTTGGACGATAGTGCGCATGGGCATCGACTCCATCCTTAGATTGTTTGTTTTTTCAGCCATTGGGTTCGGATGCAACTTTTGCGCTCCGGTTCGAAATCTATATTTCAAACTACTTTGACGCAAAAAACTTCCATAAACTCTTCGGATTGACTTCGAACATCTTCAGCTTCGACACAACTTTCATCCGCTCGATTCCAGTCATCGACGCGGGCCATTGGGCCTATCCACGCCGTGAGGCCTACGGCTCAAGGAAAGGACGCCATTCAAATACTGCCCCCAGTGTGGAGCAAAATTCCCGCACTGTGACCATCACAAGGTCTGCAACCTGTGCCTATCACCTGAACACGACAAATCCAGCTGTCCAGCCTTTCGATCGAAGAAGACCATTCGAGATCGAAGGGCTCCTCAACACATCATGCAGAGATCAGTGGACATCTTTAACGAAGGCCCAGATGTCCCAGAAGAACATTCCGAAGATCTCCAAATTGTATCAGAGGCAGAAGACTCGGACGACTCCATCACTCCTGGTCAACGAGTGAGTACTACTGCCCCTACCCCTACCCCACCACCAAAACCAAAGGCAATGGTCACGACTTCGCCTGCTGGCCCCAGTGGCAACTGAAAACACACTTCAGAAACCCCGCCACCGAGCCCGGCTCTGAAGAAAAAAGAAAAGCCTTCCAGTGTCTCGGGACCAAGCAAACCGCATGTCCCAATCCCACCGGCACCTTCGGCACCGAAACCAAAAGAACTCTCGGCTTCGAAATCAGTTCCGACGCCTTCCACCTCTGAAGACATATCGGTCCCGAAAACCTCGAGGCCAGTAGATAACCCGGCTTCGAATGTTTCCAAGCCTAAAGATCCCGCTTTCGGCTCCGAAGCCAAGACCCTCGGAACCAAAAGCTAAGCCTAAGGACTCTACCAGGCCTCCTAAGGCCAAAGACGATAAAGGTCAACACCACCCACGCTCAGAACCGAAAAAATCGGCGCCGAAAGCGGTTCCTGAGGAAGAGGAACTTTTTCATCCAGATCCTGTCAATCCTAAACAGAAAAGGATTTATATTGATCCAGAAACAGGACATGTCACCACTGTGCCATACAGGAAGAGGAAGTTAGACACAGCACCTGCTCCTCCAGTGCCTGTAAAGAAGAAGGACTCTGCCACATCACCTATGCATCCTTCTTCTCCTATACTTCCTTCTAACCCACTTCCTCTCCCTAAATCTATTACACCACCTCGAACTGAGACTTTTTCACCTCATACTTCTCCACCTCATACACCCCCAGATGATGATGATGAGGACCTAGGGGTGGGGGTTGACCCAGATGACCCTTTCACGTATCCAACTGACCCACCTGATTGGGAGTACCCTATCCCAACAGATATCCCAGACGTCCCAAGCCCACACACATACCCCTCAAAACCATCTCCCCCAGACGAGAATATTGGTTTTGGACAGTTGATTAATAGGGCTGCCATCTATCAAGGCGTCACAATGCACTCAGATGCAGCAGAAGAGGATTTTCTGTTGGATACATTTGAACAGTCCCAAAAGACAGTGCAAATATTGCCAATGATTAAGGGAGTCATTAAACATTCCCCCGAAGTGTTTAAAGATCGCGTACGTGCCAGGATCCTTAACCCAAGAATAGAAGAAAGTATAGACCTGCCCCTGCAGATCCTGCTTACATTAAGGGACAGCTGCCTTTGGATTCTCTAGTAGTTTCCAACGCTAGAAAGTGCGCCAACTCCCAAACCTCCGGGCAAGCGCCACCCCCTGATAAAGAATCCAAATTGCTAGACACTTCTGGCAAAAGGATAGCGGCGCAAGCAGCCAATCACTGGCGCATAGCCAACACGCAGGCACTGCTCGCAATAAATGATACGACTCACTACGACCAGTTAGAAACCCTACTACAACATTTGCCTGACCAATATAAAACACAAGCAAATGATCTCATCCAAGAGGGCAAGCTAATTTCAAATGCGTCAATAAAATGTGCACTTGACGCAGCAGACACTGCCTCTAGATCCATCAATACCAGTGTGCTCCTTAGGCGACATGCCTGGCTGCGCATCTCAGGCTTTAAGCAGGAAGTCCAGACTACCATCCTCACCCAGCCGTTCAACCAACAACAACTTTTTGGCCCGGCTGTGGACACTGCACTTGAAATAATTAAGAAAAACACGGAAACTGCTAAGTCCATGGGAGCTTTACAGTCTCCACAAACACGGGGCTGCTTTCCTCGCTCCTTCTATAGAGGGGCCTCCAAACACATGGGAGCAGACAACTCATCTTCGTTTAAGGCTGCTACACAAACATCCCCAATAGAGGATACTTTAGAGGCTGATACAGAGGAAATAACAATAAAGGAAGAAGTCGCGGTAATAACAACACGCGTACCTCCCCACCACAAAACAGTGACTTCCCTCTGCTCCCCCTACACCATCCCACTCCAGTCGGGGGGAGATTATCACAGTTCCTGGTTACTGCCTAGAACTTACAGCTATCACCCAAGCAGCGCCCCATGTCCACAGAACATCTTACGCTCCTAAAACAAGAGGTTCTCTCACTGCTTCAAAAGCACGCAATAGAGACTGTTCGTTTACAACATTAAGGAACAGGGGTTTACTCGCTGTACTTCCTAAAACCCAAGAAAGACCGGACCCTACGACCAATACTCGATCTCAGGCCTCTCAACCTATATATACACTTAGATCATTTTCATATGATCACTTTCCAACAAGTGCGCCCGCTACTACAACAAGGCAACTTCCTTGCCACACTAGATCTCAAGGACGCCTACTTCCACGTTCCCATACATCCTTCTCACAGGAAGTATCTAAGGTTTGTAGTGGACGGACAACACTATCAGTTCAAATTCCTTCTATTCAGAGTCACAACTGCACCCAGAGTGTTCACAAAGTGCCTTGCAGTAGTAGCTATAAAAAGGCAGGGGAAACCCAATAAAATGAATCACCCGGCATGCAGACGTAATACGCTAACTCATAAAGACTCGCTAAGAATTCATTTTCGGGCTATCACGACAAATCATACATCGGAAGTGGCCTCCGAATACCAGCAGAAAGAGGCTTGCTGAGAATTCATCTTCAAGCATTCCAGATATTTTTATATTGGAAGTGGCCTTCGAACATCAGTATAAAGATCTGTCTGAATCAACTGATGATTTTTCTTGACGTCTATTGCCATCCATCCATTTCTCAAATATCCTCTATCGAAATTTCAGGGAGTTTTTTCAGCAACGAAATGTTCTGTCCTGATGATGGTCTACAAGACGATTGCACATTAGACCGAAACGTCGACTCTTTCATCTTCTCCTAAAGTGTTGCGTAGTCACCAACAAACGACCATTGTTTATCAATTATTTTTGGTTTTTTGCAAATTTAAATCAGGAGTAGATGAGTTAGCTGTTAACTGAAGGGTTTCCTCTGTTCCCAGCTTCTGCTTGAATTTACTTTTGTGTTCTTGTCTCCCAAAATGGAAATTGATTGCCATGATATTAAATACTAAAATTCATTTTTGAAAGATATATCCACTATCTCCGTGTTTTTACTCTTCCTTCCTTTGATTGATTCTAACCAATAATCAAGAGTGATATTCTGCTGATACACCTGAGTGCGTTACATATGTACAACTCACAAATAAGTTTCATTTCTTACAGAAAATAAGTCCCTTGTAGCAGATTCTGACTTGAAATATTTGCAGTAGTAGCAGCACATCTCAGAAGACAACAGATCCATGTCTTCCCATATCTAGACGACTGGCTTATAAAAGCCAAGTCATTCAATAAGTGTGTTCAACACACTCATCAAACCATTCATGCATTACACAACTTGGGGTTCACGATCAACTAAGTCAAGTCGCATCTCCAGCCCTCTCATATACATACACCAATATCTGGGGCCACAATAAACTCCACAGCTCTAGCATATCCCAGTCCAGCCAGGATAGCAAGCATACAAGCCCTCGTCACAAAATTTCAAGTCCAACACTCTCTCCCAGCCAGAGTGTTCGTACAGCTCATAGGCATGATGGCATCTTGCATTTTTATTGTGCCATATGCAAGACTTCAAATGCGTCCATTACAGAAATGTCTAGCACGTCAGTGGAATCAGGCTCAAGGACAACTTACAGATCTGGTGTTGGTGGACAGTCGCACACATCGCTCTCTGCAGTGGTGCAGTTCCTCGAACCTGTTCCACAGATAGTACTCACAACAGACGCATCCCCTCTCCTCGAACATACAACTCAGGGCAGATGGACCACTCAACAAAAAGTGCTCCACATCAATCACTTAGAGCTACTAGCAATATTTCTAGCACTAAAATCTTTCCAAGTTCATGTACAAAACAAAGCTGTCTTGATTCGGACAGACAAAATGACAGCCAGGTACTACATACAAAAGCAAGGAGGCACACATTCTCTGCAACTGTCCCAGCTTGCACAGAACATTTGGAGATGGTCCATCCCACAAAATATATATCTACTGGCCGAACACCTTCCTGGAGTTCGCAATCAGATTACAGATCTGTTAAGTCGACATACACAATAGATTCACGAATGGGAACTGCATCCCCAGGTTCTTCTACTATTTTTCCACATGTTTGGCCAACCAGACATAGATCTGTTCGCCACACATGACAGCGCAAAATGCCCATCCTTCGCCGCCAGGTTTCCACACCCGTTGTCCAAGGGCAATGCGATATGGATGACCTGGTCAGGCAGATTTGTGTACGCTTTTCCATCAATCCCACTGATGCCACTAGTGGTATGCAAGCTCCGACAACAATCTCTCAAACTAATCTTAGTGGCTCCCACATGGGCACGCCAACCGTGGTTCACAACGCTGTTGGAACTCTCACTAGTTCCGCACCAAAAACGGAGCCTGTCCCCATCCCTGCTAATGCAGAACCATCAATCAATCAATCAATCAAGCATTTGTAAAGCGGCTACATACCCGTGAGGTTCTCAAGGCGCTGGGGGGGGGCGGGAGGGGCTGCCGCTGATCGAAGAGCAAGGTCTTGAGAAGTCTTCTGATGGCCAGCAGGTCCTGGGTCTGTCGTGGGCTGGTAGGGAGAGTGTTCCAGGTCTTGGCGGTGAGGTAGGAGAAGAATCTGCAGGGGGCGGTGGTTTTCCGGATACGTGGAACTGTGGCGAGGGCGAGGGTGGCAGGGCGGAGGTTGCGGGTGGGGGTGTGGAAGCTGAGTCGGTTGTTGAGGTACGTTGGTCCGGTGTTGTGTAGCGCTTTGTGTGCGTTGGTGAGGAGTTTGAAGATGATTCTCTTGTTGACGGGGAGCCAGTGCAGGCCTTTCAGGTGGGGTGTGATGTGGCTGCGTCGGTGGACGTCGAGGATCAGTCGTTCCGAGGCGTTCTGGATTCGTTGTAGTCGTCTCAGGAGCTTGGTTGTTGTTCCTGAGTAGAGGGCGTTCCCGTAGTCGAGTCTGCTGGTGATGAGGGCCTGGGTAACGGTTTTCCTCGTATCGAGAGGGATCCATTTGAAGATCTTGTGGAGCATTCGGATGGTGTTGAAGCAGGTCGCGGAGACGGCGTTGACTTGTTAGTTCATAGAGAGGGTGGAGTCGAAGATGAACCCCAGGTTGCGTGCGTGGTCGGTGGGTTCCGGGGCTGTGCCTAGCAATGTGGGCCACCAGGAGTCGTCCCAGGCTGATGGGGTGGGACCGAGGATGAGGACCTCCGTCTTGTCTGAATTCAGCTTCAGTCTGCTGTCCTTCATCCAGTCGGCGACGGCCTTCATTCCTCTGTGGAGGTTGGCTTTGGCAGTGTGGGGGTCGTCGGTGAGGGATATGATCAGCTGGGTGTCGTCGGCGTAGGAGATGATGTTGAGGTTGTGTTGTCGTGCGACGTGGGCGAGAGGTGCCATGTAGATGTTGAACAGTGTCGGGCTAAGGGAGGATCCCTGTGGGATGCCGCAGATGATCTCTGTGGTTTTTGAGCGGAAGGGTGGGAGGCGGACGCTCCGGGTGAGATGGAGAGATGGAGACATGGAGAGATCAGACATCCAGATCCAGATCAGCTACATCTAGCGATCTGGCTCCTGAAGTCCTAGAGTTCAGTTACCTTAACCTACTACCAGACTGTATGAACATCATTAAAGAGGCCAGACGACCTACTACTAGAGCTTGCTATGCTGCAAAATGGAAAAGATTTGCCATTTACTGCATCAATAATCATATTGATCCACTAGATGCTTCCATCCAGAATATCATTTGCTATCTACTGCACTTGCAGAGATGTAATCTAGCCTATTCATCCATACATTTACATCTATCAGCACTCGCTGCTTACTTACAAAACAGACACTTGTCACTTTTGTCACTGTTTAGAGTCCCTGCAATTAAAGCCTTTATGGAGGGCCTGAAAAGAATAATTCCTCCTAGGTTACCACCCTCTCCTGTGTGGAACCTAAATATTGTTCTTACCAGGCTCATGGGGCCCCATTTGAAACTTTACACAAATGCGAACTACAGTTCCTCACATGGAAAGTAGTAAGTGAGATCCAGGCTTTCACCATACAGGAACCATTCTTACAATTACTTCGTAACAAAGTGGTTCTCAGAACAGACCCAAAATTCCTTCCTAAAGTCATCTCTCCATTTCATCTTAATCAGTCAGTGGAGTTACCAGGATTTTTTCAAAACCCAGACTCCGTAGCAGAGAGAGTTCTACACAACCTGGATGTTAAAAGAGCCCTACTTTATTACATTGAAAGAACCAAATCCTTTTGCAAAACAAAACAATTGTTTGTAGCTTTCTCCCCACCGCATAAAGGAAATCCCATCGCTAAAGCTGGGATTGCAAGGTGGATTGTTAAATGTATTCAAATAAGCTACCAAAAAGCGAAACGCATATTAACAATTCCTCCTAGAGCGCACTCCGCACGCTAACTAGGAGCTTCTATGGCTTTCTTAGGGAACATTCCCCTAGAAGACTGTAAAGCAGCAACATGGTCTACAACACATACCTTCACTAAACACTATTGTGTTGACGTGCAAGCAAGCTGCTGTAGGCCAAGCTGTTCTTAAAATTCCCTTTCAAACTACTGCAACCGATACAGATGACCACCGCTAGGGGAGATACTGCTGTATAGTTTATTCTAAGTGTGAGATCTGCAGCTTATATGCCTAGAATGGAAAATGCTACTTACCAGTATGCATCTGTTCTTGGCATGTAGAGCTGCAGATTCTCACACACCACCCGCCTCCCCGGGACCTGTATCTGTTCCAGTTCTATGCGCACTATTGTCCAAGGGAGGAGTCACCTATCTCGTCACTACAAAGACTTCTTCCAAGACAACAACAATGTGCAAGCATCCGAGCCCAACACCAGATGGCGATCTAATGTTAAGTGTGAGAATCTACAGCTCTTCATGCCAAGAACAGATGCATACTGTTAAGTAGCATTTTCCTTTCTGCACGTGGGAAAATGTTCGATGGCATGTGTGGCTGTAGATACACATGCTCTGCATACTCCTGCCATCTAGTGTTGGGGTTGGAGTTGTGCAACTTGTTCTGCGAAGTAGTCTTTTGAGTCACATGGTAGAGTGACTCCTCCTCTTGGTGATATTGCACATGGACCTCGACTCCTTTGTTAGATTGTTTTCTCTCCGCGGACGTGTGTGTCTCTCCTCCATATTCAACTCCACACAGTACGAGTCTTCGGTCCTGTCTTTGACGGTAGAGTGTATCTCTATTGCACTTTTTGAATTACTGCGCCCTTTGAAAACATTTGTCGGTTTAGACAGCGACCGATCACCCTTCTGGGTGCTGCCCATCATGGGGTTACTTCCATGTGCACCGTTGGTACTGAAGATGCGTTTCTGGTGGAATGGAAACCAATATTCGCACACCGACCAACATCAGGTGCGCAACCTTTGCCTGCTTCCTGATCACTGTGAGGGTACCTGCAAGTCTTTCAGATAAAAAACACACACATTGTGATCAAAGGGCATGTTGACTGGAGATGTCACGCCACCGCGAAAACGATACTCCCATCCTTTTCGGTGAGGAGCACACCCTGGAAGAGACTGCGGCCGAAGTGGACAAAAAAGCGTTCTGCGGCTTCAATGTGGAGGATGAATTGGAGTACACACTGCCACTTGGGCAGCGCATGAGTACTGTTGCCCCAGACCATGCTTCTCCGCCCAAAAAGGCTTTCAAACATTCACCCTCCCCCCCCCTCTTAGAGGTCACTGGACCGCCAAAACCATCTGGCCATTGTCTAATCCGAAAAGATACTTCCGATGCCCTGCCTACAGGCTCGGCACTGAAAGCCTCCACTTGGGCTAAGTCCTCTGGTTCGACCGCCTCGGATCGAGCACATTCCTCAGTCTCCACTAAGCCTTCGGGACTGACACAGCAGCTGACTCCCTCTTCTTCAGTGGCATACAAAAAGTCACCAATTACCCCCTTGATTCCAAGATCAATCGAGTCAAAACCCTTGAAGCAGTTCTCGGTTTCCAAGTCCCCTGTCAAGCCTATACTTGAAAAAATGGACATTAGACAAAGAAAAATCCACATTCGAGAAGGAACAGGGCAAATTATAGCCTCTCCTCCACTGAAGAGACAGTTAATTCATGAGGAGGAATTGGACGTCCCTACACCTCTCAAAAAGAAGACAAAGGACAGGGCTACCTACCAGCCCTTCGCATCATCCTTCTGAACCACCCTCCCCCGCCCCACCTCTTCCATCATCACCACCTCCACCATTCCCCTCCTTCTACTTCATCTCCACATTATGATCCACTTGATAATACACCTCCAGGTCTCACAAAGGGGTTATAGGAGAACCATTAGGGGACCCTGATCCATGGGACACTTATGATACAGACCCTATAACTCCCAATGACCCCGATCTGTATGCAGCTCGTCCCTCCCTGTCCTGAAGATGCTAGTGCTTACCAGCAAGTGGTTTTGCTAGCGCTGTTACTTTTCATGGAGTCCAGCTACATAAACAGGACTTCCTCTTTGATGCACTGTCATCCACTCATAAAGACAACACAATTTCTGCCCATGTTCCTTGGCATGTTGTCATGCTGATGACATATTTAAAGAGCCAGTGCATGCCTGTGTGATAAGCCCTCCCCACTTCTCATTGTGTAAGGAGAGTAATACTAGCCCTGTGCGACAGCAAATGTACAACTGTTTCTACAGAGGAAAGTGGAGTGAGATGAGTTTGTGAATGCCTCCAAAAGTACTTTTGTGAGTGTTCCAAAACTGCCATGGAGAATCACACCTTGGAACCCCCACTTCCCACCACTTAAATATGACTTTTAGCTGCAGAGATCTCCGTACTCCGGGTAGGGGAGCTCTCCAGCATCATAACTTGGTTTACACCTGCCAGGAATCCCTTCCAAAAATTCCTGGCATGTATAAAAACAAGTTAAATTCAGTAGTAAACATTCCCTTATGAACAAATTTACCTGTGTGTCTTAAACTAAACAGACAAAAAATCTATGTGTGAAACATTCACATATGAATTGTTATGTGTTATCAATGGGACTATTAAAGAATACCACCCTGGAAAGTGGTACTCTTTTCAAGGAACTCATGACCGACAATATAATTATTTAATAAGTATTTTTTGCCTGTGATGGTGTTCTCATAAAAGTTAGATTTTTCTCCTTCGGTTACACAGGTACTATTCATTTTTCTTAAACCTCTGTTCTTTGGCAATAATTCTGAAGTTTTACTAGCGAGGTATATAAAAGAGTAATGTGAAATAATTTATTTTATTGCATGATCATTGTATGATCTTTTACTGGATTGCAGTGTCCCATGGTAGGACTTTAGGATGCGGATCCATATTATTAAAGTAAATTAGTCCGGAGAACCAGGGTTATGATAGGGACCATGCTCTGCCCTTGATCCCTTTGAAAATGGTATTCGCATCATGGGAATATACCAATTGTATTTGTAAAATAATTAAGATATTGATCTGTAAAATGGAAGCATATCTGCATTTGTTTAGAAGTATTAGAGATGTTTCCAATAATCAAGATACCTTTCAAAATCTACATAATTTTCTTATCTTCTCTAAACAAAGCTTTTAAAGTTTGTCTGAGAACCTAAGTTTGTAAATAGTTTGTACAATTGTATATGTATCTGTGTTTTTGTGTATTATCTCTGCATGCAAAAACCTATTGAAGGATTGGGCACTAGACAACCACTTGATATCTGTGTAACATTTCCAAAATGCACTTTAATCTGTAGGGCATTTGATACTCTTGCAAAAGCACTTAGCACTGCGGATGGAACAGCAGGTCAGAATGTGGCTGATGATACCGATGCTGCAGGAGGAGGTAACATCCAAGTTATTAGTCGAGATCAAGTTACGCCCATCATAGAAGTAGAGGGCCCTTTACTCACAGATACACATGTTACATTTAAGGTATGTATTCGCTATATTTACTAAAGTGTGTGTTCATTTTGGCCTGCTATTTGAAATGATCCATGACAAGTCTATCTCTCTCTGGTACCCCCTCTTTCACCCCCTCTCTTTCTTTCTGCTTATCTATTTCTCCCCCCCCGATCCCTCTACTTCCTCTGTTACACCTGCACATACTCTTAAGAAGGGACACAATATGTTCAAATTTGGAATAAATATACGCTTACTGGTAGCTACCATGCAATTTTTAGTTCACCATACTTTTCTGCTGAACTATTTATGATAAATAACTATTTTATCCGACGTAGATTATCCGTTCTAGGGATTTCAAAGCCTAAGGGTAAATGAGATGATTTTGTTATAGGGTCAAATAGCAGGTGAACAATATGTATGCATATGGGAACTAAAGTTCTTCTGATAAGGATTAACTACTGTAACCATGCTTTAGCTTTCATATTGTTAGATCAGAACGATCTGCATACGTTTCTTTCGTGTGCTCCATGATTAGCACTTTACAGACATGAAGAACCATGCATCGCTAGGCTTGTTCAATCCAGAGCCTTCCCTTTTCCTGAGCTTTCCTTTTGTAAAACTCCACTGTGCAATTGGGCGAAATGCACATTGCCTGGATCTGGCAAAATTATAAATCTTGACAAGGATAAAGCTATGTTCAGCATGTACTGTGATGTGACTCTGACTTATATATTCCATTGGCGGTGCAATTGGTGTTTTTGGATGCGCTGAAAATTATTCATTTAGCTTTATAACTTACTTTAATGCCTCGGGCAGCAAGGCATAATATTCAAGAACCTATATCTTTGATTTAATTAATATTTTTATATCCCAATATATTCCAAACATGTAGAATATTGCGCAATGAGTTATTGGTGCCATTTTCTTTGGTTGTTTTCTTACAAACAGAAATTAAACTGTTTGTTCCTGTTTTGTTTCAGCCCGTTAAGAACTACTTATGGGGTTGTTCTTTGATTGGATGGTACTAGAACAAGTGCCCAAGCAATTTAAGAGCTTAAATGTATCCTAATTCCTCACGGGTTGCTTTTATGACCTTGGTAATGTTGTAAGCAGTGCATGGTGCCATCTACTGTGGAGAGTTCTGAACTGGTTACCCTTGACAAATGTATTGTTTTTTTTTTTATTGTTTAGTTTGAAAAGGTTTGAGAAACATTTATGATTTTGCCTTTTGTTGGTTCTTTTCAATTGAAGGAATGTGTTCCCAAAGACAGATATTGTTTTGCCATAGTTAGGATTGTTGGAGGTATAAGTGGTTGTGCAATATCCAAAGGATCAGAAGATCTGCTTTCTTGTTGCATCTCAGCTTAGCATTGGGCGCTTCTCATTTTGTTTAGTGTACATGATCTTTTACTTGGATACCACTGCATGTAGGTGAAAATGATCGCTAATCAGTGGAAATAATCCATTTACAAGGGCCATATCAACAAGTACTTTGTTTGGTGGGAGGGTTTTTTGATACACACTATGTAAAGGCACCACAGTGACTGAAGTTAAAACAGGTTTATTATGAAGTTTACATATTCGAGATGACCCCTGTGCCTGCCTTGGTGTAACACACAAGGTACTTTCATACCAGGGCAAAGCAGAATTATGCCACAGTTCCATTTTTTAAGAAAAAAGGATAAAACACTATATAACAGTGTCAGTCAACAAACAAATTCATGATACCTTCAGTGTGTCTCTGATAACAGAACTGTCAAAAAAACAAATCTAAGAATGTAAGCTAACATATAATATAACCTGGTAGTAATGTTTTACGTAGTACCCACTACATACCTCTGCTCTGAACCATTTCCACTGATCTACTTCTTGCCAGTGCCACACATCTTTCCATTTCTCGTTATTTGCAGGTCACACCTGTTGGCTGACCTCTCACTGTCATCCACCAGCAATCCCCCTGCAGTCCTGAACCCATCTCCAAAACCTTTCTTTTCCACTATTACCATTCTGTCCTCTCTGAAATAAAGCATCCCTCCTGCTCCACCTTAGCACACTGACCAAAACAATATATATTTCTCTGATGTTTTTCACTTCGATACGTTCAGAGATATCATTACTTCTTGATCCAATCTGTCTTTTGCACCCAAGCTCACAACATTTCTTCCACTTCTTCCTTTACAAGTTGCCTCACTCTATCTGCCTGTCCTTTCAATTGCGCCATTTAGCAATCTGTTGACTTTTTCTACAATCTCATTTTAATGTGGGATTTTAAAAAACTACACACGTTTCACAACACATCCTCTCAAATTACTGCATCTCATGTGATGCTAGTGGTAAACCATTTTTCTTTTAATTAGTACTCTGGACACCATTCTCTCATAAAATTGCACTCCGTGCATTGATGGAATCTTTAGGAATATCCCACAAGAGTCTACTTGCAGCTATTACAAAAAGACTTCTAACAGTGTTCACAGTACTAAAGCTAACCTCTCATCCCTTGGACCTCTTGTCCAATAAAATGAATAAATATCTTGTTCTTTTCTGAGCATTATATTCAACTTCGTTTTCCCCTCCCTACTTTAAGCCTCTTATCACTTTTTACCTATGACACCATTCTCTTCCCCGTTATTAACCTCCTCATGTAAACATGACCATTAACCTCTTTCTTTTAAGTGACTTTTATGCACCAAATGAATGAATCCAGAACGCACACCCCACGGTGGTACAGGTTTCTCTCCTCATCAGAAGATATCCATCACTTCCCAAAAACAACTCATTACTCACCTTCCCCTATATTGTCAATCCTGGTTTCATACCCCTTTCTATTTCCAATCCAAATTTTATCAGTTGGTTTACTTACCAGTGTACATTTTCATTTCTCTTTGCTTCTTCCCACTCCTCCTGACTTTATCCCCTCATAATATTTTCAATACTCACTACTAATCATTCCAGAAAACCACGCTATCCTGACCTTAGATACAAACCTTCTTACTTCAGTGATAAATGTGATGACCAGTCAGCTTGCTTATTACACCGCCAGGCAATATACCCAATTTCATATTGTAATTCTTGTAGTTTTTCAGCAAATCGTGCTAACCTTGAAGAACCTTTGACTGTTCATCCTGATTGCGCTACTTTCAATAATTGTTCATAGTATAAATTTAAAAAAATATTCCACTGCAGTTCCTTTAAGTTCCGTTCAGTGTCCTAAAAGCAGGTGTCACTATTCTTTCATTTCCACTTTGTATTTATGAAACTATCACATCAAGCCAGTTTGCAGTGGTATCAGTGATAAAGCTCTTACACCAAAAGGCATCCATATTTTTGGCAAAATAAATTTCACCCTTTATTTTCTTTAAATTCTTAGATAGTCTCTCCGACATCTGAATAATTTTCTCATTGTCAAAAGTTCCTTCAATGACTCAGGGCTTGATTTAGACTTTGGCAGAGAGCGGAGTCCATCACAACGGCAATGGAGTAACCTCTCCAGCAAAGCTAAGTTCCGCCCACCTCATTTAGCATCGGGCGGAACATCCGTATGAGTATTCCATCCTCGCAACTTACATAAACCTCTGATGGCCAGATGAGGTAAGGGCCTTTCTTATAGGTTTGGCCCTTTTCTCACCTTCCCTATTTAGAGTGGGCAAACAGTCTGTCACTGCCAGGTAAAACCAAGTGGTTAAGAAGCAGTGAAAACTGAAAAATGATCTCCACACCGTGGGGGAAAATTTCCATTGCGAAGGGGGTCTTTGTTTTTCTTTTTTCTAAACAACATCTTGCATTTGTTTTTTTGTTTTTGAATTTTGGTTGACGGAGCCATCCGTCAAACTTTCAAAGCCTTTACAGGAACGCAGTTCCAGAGATGTCTGCTGTGCTGGAGGTCACCTGTAAATTTGGCTGACGGAGTATCGTTACCATGGTGGGAGCAGTGGTGCTGGCGCAATTTTCAGAGTGGAGGTGCTGCCATTAATAATTTATCACTAAAGTCAGAGGGATTGTGAAAAATCCAAGCGTCATGCAAGAACAAGTGTAGCAAATGAGTCAAGCTCATTCACAAAGAGAGTGATAGAGTGTAGTATGTTTCCTATGGTGCATTTTGGAACACTCTGCCACATAATATCTTACTAAGTCATGCTTTGGTAGTGTTTATTTACATACAGCACATTTTCAATTTATTTCACCAAGAAATGTGCACAGACATCCAGTTTTACTGTTAAAACTAATGATACATAATATATGGGATTTTAGCAAAGTGTTAATCATTTGCACATTGCCAAGTGCCTTACATTTTTTCGATGCTAATAAAATCTTTGTTTCCTTCACACTTCAGAATTACAAAATGTGCCTCATTTGTGCCTTCTTGATTGCTATTATTTTCTGATATTTGCACAGTTCATTTGGAGGTATTTAAATTTTTGGGAGTGTTAAAAAAAAAATAGACATTCAACCGTCTTTACTTTGCACTCTCAGAATACATACTTAACAGAGTTCATTCGACAAAATCCTTTAATTAATTTTGCAGTCAGAGAAAGAAAAGTAAACCCCAACCGGTATGTTAAAAGAATAAGCAGTCAGTTTGTCAGAATACATAGCCTGACATTAGGCACTCCATTTGAATGTGCAGCATAAGTAATTAGATAAAAACGAAATTTCACAGTATCTCTATAGTTCATTCACCTATTGAATTCCAGCATGATTATTGCAGCACCTCCAGCATTCCTACTTCCAGAACCTATTGGTGGCAGTAAAGCACTCCACAATGGCTATGGTATTTAATCCATCCATCAAAGTCAAACTCAGCTCCTCGGTTGTATGTGCCAAATTACTTACTAATTTTGAATAGTACTCAATAAGACCCATAAACCTCCTCAGTTTGTCTCATGTCTCTCACCAGATCCTCTTTAGGTTCACCCCCTCTTCCGAAATGGTATAGCCTAGATACTCGATCTCCCTGGTTAAAAACATGCATTACTCTTTCCTGAGGGTCAATAGAGCGTCTTTCAAATAAACTGTACCCTCAGTAGGATATCATTGTGTTTCTTCTCCATTCTACGATAAACCAAAATATCTTCTTGGAAAAAGAGCAATTTTTTTTCTCCTCTGAAAATATCGTTCATCTTCCTGTGAAAGACACTTGCCTGGCTAAATGATAGAGGGGTACGTTGAAATATGCCTTTCATGTTGGGAGTAGATGAAATACTGATGAGATGGCAATCTCTCATGCAACGTATCTACACCATCTTCCCTTATAACTGAAAAGCATTACATTGCAGGCCTAACCCAGTAATGTTTAGGGCAAAGCCTACCAGACAGCACAGCGGTCTGGGTGCAAAGACATATTGGGGACATTCCGAAAGCTGACCTAGGAATGTTTACTGCCCATCACTTACCATTGGCATTTTGTTTTGTCACCCATAGTTACTTTCATTCTATTTGCTGGCTCTATTTGTTTTCGCCCCTCCAGCAGTTCTTTATCCCTCCCATGGCCTCTGACTTCTTTGTTTCTTCCACGAGTGCTGGCTTTACAGGTTTTTTTTCCTGAAGCACTCCATGAGAGTATGTTTTATCCAGCAGGATGCATTGTATGCTTCTCTGCCCTCATCCATGTCACCCCCAAGCACACTGTGCTTCCCCACTATTGTATCGTTTATAGATTCACATGCTTGAATCTTCCCCGTCGTCATGGTGTGAATCCCATGGTAACAGAAGAAATAGAAGTAATAAAACATCACCATAGAAACCTATAGAACAGAAAAATCACTTATGTAACTTTGCAGCCTCATTTTATAACATCCAAATTTCAGCCAATAACAGCAGACACCTCCGTTTCCTTCCCTACAGAGTCACCATAACTCAGATTTCTTACAGCACATTGGGTGATGGGGAGTCTCACTGAGCTCTGCTCAGTTACAGTATTTCTTCTTCAACTTTTGACCTTCAGTCTCTGCTTTTGCTACTCTCAAGGTTGAGGTGCCAGAGCCTAAAAAAGGTCTGTTTAGGCCCTGTAAGACCTGAACAGTGCCTATATTGCCTCTACCCTGACCACAATCCCCGGGACTGCAAGTAGTGCCGCACTTGTTAAGCTAAAACCCTCACAGGTAGGCTGGTTAGGCTGCTACTCTAGTTACAGAAGAGGAAGGCTGCCTCAGACTCGTAGTCTGAACCAGAGGAAAATTCCCATTCTTCCTCAAGAAAAGGGCAGTTCCTCCGCAGATCATGGGGACTCTAAGAGATCAGGACAAATCTGAATCAAAACACCACAAGAAACCTCAGACGGTGTCATCGAAGATTCCACTGTCCGCAAGAGAGCCTGACGTACCTGCACCGTCGACTGCTTCAACGACTGTCAAGGCTTCGATGGTAGCAACTGGAGCTTTGACTTCTGTAACGATGTTGTCAACGAGGCCTTCAGTGTCTAGGAGAATTTCACCGCCGGCCGGTCAATGACTTCAACGATGACTGCTCTGCAGACGAAGGCCGTCCACGCACCATCGACTGTGCCACAGACTATCGCATCAGCGGTTGCACCATCTGTGCACGAGAACATTGACTGAGGGGAAAAATCAGTCTCCTTCAGTCCAGGTAGATTCAGGATTTCTCCAAGATATCCCCTCTACCTCCTGCTTGCCTTTCTGACTTCCAAGAATCAGAGAATGAAAGTGTGGTTGGCCCTGCATACAGTCCATTGCAGTTAAGGGTCAATTACCAAGATTCTGATGAGGACAATGATCCATCTTCTTACCTGGCAGGGAAATTTTCTTTTGCGGAAAGAGACACGTCTGTCATGCAGAGGCCGGATGCCTTCCATGAACGTTACCCCTATGATGATAGGGAGAAGAAGCGTCATCAGTTTAGGGAACAATCAATGAACGTTCCAGTGTCTCTGGTATCTGATGTGCGTCATATGATTGACGACTATTACAGGTGTTTTCCAGGTGCAAATGCTCCTCAGAGGCCTTTACCTCCCCAAGGGGTACCCACTATTCTTCCGGTCCAAAGCAGTTAAAGGATCCTTCCTTACACAGAATGATAGAAATTTCCAGACGCATAGTAAACACTTCTAGGTATGTCAAAGAGTTAAAGTCAGACCAGAATTCAGTTAAGAACAGTAAAGATGATTCCACCAGGGTATGTGCTATAGAGAAAAGTAGTGTTAAAAAAAAGTGCTAAAAGTGGGAAAAGCTATTCCAAATATAGTCGTATGTGTTTCAGATGTGGCAGTACCAGACATTCTGACGATTATGAAAAATGTTTTGCACTTAAAGAAAATTGTCAAAATTGCAAGAAAATAGGTAATTCTGCACGAATGTGTACGTCCAGTACTCCCAACTGTTGGAAATCATCCGTTCATGCTGGTACTGAACACTATGATGACCGCTCATCTGATGAAGTAGACATTTTAGTGATTGGTGTTGATTCTATCAATGAGATTCAGGAGAGTTATAAGCCTCCTAAATTCACATTAGGGTTAAATGGTGCTAAGGTTCGCTGTTTGGACTGATTCATGTTCACCCTATACTATAATCAACAAAGATATCTGGGAAAGAATTGGCAAATATGATTTGAGTACCCCTGCTGTACATCCGGTAGGTTATTGTGGCGTTAAGTTACTACTGTTGGGTTATTTCATGTGTAAATTGTCGCATAAAGCCAAAGAAGTCACATGCAAGGTCTATGTAGTCGAAAAGGGAAGATCATTACTTGGCTGGTGTGAGCAGAAAACGTTGGGAATAGTGTTAGACCCCAACCACCCCACAACAGGTTTTAGTAACTGAAAATGATGAAAAAATCAAGTGGAATGTCAAGTTTCCTCAACTTTTCAGACAAGAACTTGGTTGTTTGAACAAATTCGAACATCGAATCTTATTAAAGACTAATTATGTACTGTGTGTACATACAGCTAGAAATGTACCTTTTGCTCTTAAGGAACAGGTAAAAGAAGAACTTCAAAGACTTTGTGAAGCACAGGTAATTGAACCAATCGAATCTTCAGAATGGCTAAGTCCCATTGTTTTGGCGCGCAATTTGGACAGAAATTTGCGCATGTGTATAGACTTGGGAGACCTCAACCGAAACGTCTTAGTGACCGTTTTCCACTTCCTCCCATCAATGAAATGGTTTCCTCAGTGATTGATGCTAAATTTTTCTCCTCAATTGATTTATCCAGTGCTTACCATCAAATTAGTTTTCATCCTTCCTTTTTTTTTTTTTTTTTTGCAGAGTTTTATATAGCGCGAACTAGAACCGAACCGAATCAGTTATCAGAGCGCTTTACATAGCACCAGTTACGTTACATGAGGACACGTTTCATTTTAGGCACGGGGAGATTAAGTGATTTGCCCAGAATCACAGGGGGTTTTTGGCGTCGTTACCGAGACTCGAACCGAGTTCCCCAGGTCCGAGGTCGAGCGCCTTAGCCGTTAGGCCAACCCCTCTCCAAAAAAGCATCTTATCTCTTTTATCACTCCAGAAGGTGCTTTTCGTTTTGTGTGAATGCCTTTTGGACTGGCATCCGCTTCCGCAATATTTCAGAGATTAATGTGCAAAATTCTCAATGGGTTATCCAAAGTCATGGTTTTTCAAGATGTTCTCGTGTGGGTTTCCAACCGTGAGGAACATGATAAGTTCTTAGATGTTATTGTGAGCAAGTTGGAACAAGCTGGTCTGACCGTAGGTATGCATAAATGCAAGTTTGGTGTTGAAAAATAGATTATCTAGGGCATGTGAGGAGGAGGCCTATCTGGCACAATGATTATTTATGCAAATGATCAATCCGGCACAACGATTATTTATGCAAATGATTAATTATTATTCCCAGTATCTATAGGATCTGTAGGCCTATCTGCACAACTATTATTTATGCAAATGATCTGTTTTTTGTTTTTTTTTGGTATTGTTTACTATTGTATTAGTAATGGAGATGTGTTGTATCCTAGGAACATGTATATCGGTATCTTAGTGATGCTTAACCTTCCAATTGTATTGGAAGGTAAGCAGAACTGGAACTGCTGTTGCCCGAAGAGGAGTCTTCAGGGGTTGATCTCCTGTACTTAATAAACCTTCTTTTAACTCAATCCTGCATGTATCCCTACTTAAAAAATAATCAGGAAGAGTAGACCGACCCATGTATACGTGCTAACATTTGTGGGGTGTAAATATGTGTTTGAACTGTTCATTCGTTTGGTAGATGTGAATTTCAGATGCCAGGACCATTGAATCAGTTGGAAAGGCATATTAATTAAAATATAAAAATAGTCTTTATTTCTTCGCGTTGTTGTTAAGCTTTACAAGATTATTGCTGAAGACTTACATTTATGAATGACGCAGAAGTAGCTTTTTTCAGTACACTTACATGAAGGAATCCCCACTTTAGGCTGTAGGTTAAATTTTCCATGCAATATATCTTTACATTAGGAGATTATTCTATAGGTAGCAGGTTGAGGATCCATGCCCATCAATGCTTTGATTGTCAGAGTTGGTTTCAGAGCAGTTTTTCTTTAAACCCATAGGTCACAGAAATTTGTCAGTGATACGTGAACCTCAAAGGGCATAATTCGAGCTGGTGATCTGATATAGAGTGCAAAAGGAAAGTATTAAATCTGTTAAGAAACATAAACAGGTATTATCATGCCAAAATATTTGTATGTTTTGTATTTATTTAACAAGCCAATGTTTATTAAATGTTAGATTTTTGTGGTTGTTGAAAGAAAGGAATGATGTATTTGGATATTAGCATATGTCCTCAGACAATGGTAAATCTATTCTATTTCCTGTTAGTTCTAAGGATGCAGACTAAGATGGTTTCAGTCGAGCAATGGAGCCAAGTTTGGTCTCTGGTGGGATTGGTTATTGATTCCTGCATGCTCAAGAAAGTGAGTTAGGATGTGCTGAAGGGTGCATCTGGTATACCTGATCCCCCATATTATACTTGATTATTTACATTTGTGAGGTTTCTAGAAATGGTAGTTCTAAAATTATTACTGAGTTTTTTGATACATCACAGTAAGGTGTACTATCTACTTATAGATTGTACATCTTGATGTAGATAAACAGTGTGTATATTAATTATATCTTATGGCCTTTCAACAAAATAATTGGTAAAATAGTACACTTAAGTATTACTTTTATAGAGAAATGGATTTCAGAGCCTCAAACACAAATAAGGGTCTTCTAAAACAGCGAGCACACAATGGGCTGTACATGAGTACAGTGGCAGAGCGAGGTAGCCTTGGGCTTTAATGGAAGCCCTTTCAGCTCTAACTTATGCTGTATGTGGGAAATCTTGAGTTTAAAGCAAATATTTTGTCTAGAGGTTAATCGTTTTGCTGGCAGTTCTGATGAGAACCAGTGCAATTGTTCAGAGCCTACTTCAGAACCCCAAACACACATAGTTAGTGTGTGTGCATGTATGAACATTGTGTTCCTAGTAGCAAAGACAGGCTGTGCAGTAGTAGGCAACTATTTCTACTACAGGATATTCAATACTAATCTAATGCAGGATATTGAACACTATAAGAGGATATCATGCCCCTCTCTATTCCTATATTGATTAATTGACCCAAAAAATAAACAACACAATTATTTCACAGTGTACGTGGAATGATGTTGTAAGAACTTGAACCAGCAAAAATAACATATTATAAAAAAACTTACAGCATCGGGTCTCAGCCAGCCAGCAGGTCACAGATACTGCTGCAAAACAGTTTCCATTTTGTCCTGGTATTAAAGATGCACATAGCTGCTCTAGTGTCCTCATTGCCTTGGAATATACTATGCACCATTTTCAAATCTGTTTCTGGTTTACCTCCATTGTCAATGTTTCAAATGGTACACTCTGTTAAACACTGTCAGGTTCCACACTTTTTATACACCACAATATGTAAATTACAACCAATTCCATGTTTGTTTTCAAAGTTCAAGTCTCGCCACCACTATGCACGTTTCAGTAGAGACCCAAATCTACCCTTCAAAATAAAGTTGTAAGAGCTAGGACATAACATGCCCACTATACCACCAACATTATCACACCATTACTGTAAAAAGCTTCAACCCAACTCTTGCACTTCATGTCACTCTGGATACCAGGGCTGCCATCAATTTTTGATGTTATTGCCTTCAGAGGAATAGATGAATAAGGGCTTGATTTAGAGTTGCTGGATGGGTTACTCCATCACATACGTGGCAGGTATCCTGTCCACCTTATTAGAACACAGGAATGTTCAGAGCGCCATTGGAGACAATGGTAAAAGCCTGGAGCTACAACATTCCAATGTGTGTTTTCATGTTTTTCACTTTTTAGAACATTCTACCTTTAGTGGGTGGAATGTTGTTATAGCCCTTCTGCCCTGGGCTATGCCAGTTGTTAAAGGCCCTATCCCTCGGCTTGGGCCTATAACTTGGGTTCAGGGCCTTTAACAACATGTATAGCCCTCGGCAGTGGGGTATAAGGCTATATCATAACTGGGATTGGATATAAAGCACCAATAATGAGGATGGGTTTGTCAAAACAGTTGTGACAAAGTAACCCGTTCACCAAACTCTAATAAATCATGCATTAGTCAACTTGAATGAATTTAATTAAGCAGCATGGAGTAGCCACAGTAGCCCACCTTGTATCTGTGCAAACTGATAACAGCAAGCTACTCTACCCCAACCATATTGTATGATGCTGCAGCAGACACTTTAGCCCAATGAGGTCTTTCAGTATATGCGAGATAACTCCACATCACCGGTGTCATGTAATACTCCAGCAGGCACCTTAACCCTCTGAGCTCTGATCTGTCTTAATATCAACTATTCCTCTCCAACTATATTCTCTCAACGCACAATGAAGGTACCATGAACATTACCATCTACTATACATTGATTTACATTTTATTGTTTGCATTGAAATGTAAACCAAATATGTAGCCAATTTTAATATGAGCCAAAAACATTGAACCAGTAGTAACAAAACATGTAATAAAATAAGCACCAAGGCCAATTATCTGGTTTACCATAAAATTATAGGGCCCAATTCACTACGGTAAACTGAGACGAAATTCAACTTTTAAGACTTTTGATCTTCACAAAGGCCATTTACTAATAGTAAAGTTAGACTTCTGTCTCAGTTAGACGTAAGTTCTGGTCTTAGGTTTAACAGAGACCAAAACTTTTGGTCTACTTATAAATTAATCATGAACGAAAATATAGTTTACACTGTGGGCCTGATTCATAAAGGTAACCTGAGACAACTTTCAGTATTCACAAAATGGCATTTACAACATTCAAAACTTTAAAAGTTAACGCAGTCCAACAGCATCAGCTTACATTTTGAACAATGGGAAGATAGAATGTTAAGCTAGGAATGAAGGGGACTGAGTCCAAGTAGACAAAGTGAATACTGGTGTGTTGTCAAGCAAAACTTGCTTGATGCTACACTGATAAAGTTCATAATATGTGTACAGAAACTGAGCAGAATCTATCTGTATAAAGGGTGCTCTCATATTGTGAGCATGGCAATGTTGTAGGTTCTCAGTACTGGAAGGGTTTTGAAACGAGTGAGTAGTTAACCTGGAGCTGTAGATGGAGCAGTGATAAAATCTTTGAGCTCTTTTCTTACCTTGTTTATCTGTCTCAAGTGTACTTCATTTCACTGGCGGCAAGTGGGTAACTGCACCAACACAGCAAGACTGTTTTTATTGCTGTTGCTGTCAGCAGACTGGAGTCAGTGGGTGAAAATGGGCAGAAGTGCCTTGGCGGCTCTCATCTGAATACGACCATTAGGAAGAAGCATATTTATAGCAGCTATGTTGTGAAACCAAGTACCCATGCACAATGACATTTTTTTCCGAAACTGATGGTGGTATCACTGTGCTGCAGTGCATCTCTGCGTGATGCCCTAAAAACGATTCGTGGCTTCAATGAATGCGCCTGTACAGGTGCCATTTTGTGTGTTCGGGGAGTTCATCACTCCCAAATGTATACGTCGGGCGTTTCCAGGATGACAGCTTGGCAGCCATTTTATTTTGGGGCAGGCGTTTCTTATGAGGAGCAGCAAAATTATCTCTTCAGCTTGCAAAAAAGTATATTGGCATTACATTTATGAGGTCTATTTTGGCCGACATTGTTAACTATTTCTGGTACTGCAGTGTCAATTTAGATTCACTGTGTGTTCAACTATTTTGTGAAAGTGTTATTCCCAGTTCTTTCACATGTTCACAGTTCTTTCATCAAATATTAAGAGTAACATGTTGACATTCTTACAGTATTCTCCTTATTGTGTTCTGTAAACCATGCAGAACATGACACCACCATTGTTTTTACTGAATGGGCCTGGTGAGCCTCTTATGATGTAGGCTAAGTGGAAGAAGGGGTTCCATAACTATGCAGGAGTTAGTGGCACTAGTGTGAGCATGGACCATAAATTAGCACTTTTGTGGCATACTTTAGGAGCAAAAGGCCACGATGTTTTGGAAAATGTAACAAAACTCAGTCAAGAAGAAGCACATGGTTTGAATGACTTGGAAGTTGTTATTAAGAAATTGGATAACCATTATTTGCCACGAATGAGCACTATTTTAAACCTAAACCATTTTGGGAAACCTGTGCCGAAAGATGAGACTGTAGAGGAATTTGTAACTTATTAAGGAAACTAGCATGTACATGCAAGTTTGGAGCCTTGGTGGAGGAACGTATCTGGGACAAATTTCTTTCATACTGTAAGAGGGACTGGATTAGAGAAGAGTTATGGCTGAAAGTTGATCCAACAGTGGGGGGGATGTATTAGCCGCAGCCAAGATTGTGGAACATATGCTTACATGTGTCTCTGAATTGCGTAAAGGTTACTCTGTGGTAAGAACCTGTGAAGTCTGTAGAGGCAATATCTATTATTCAACCTGTTGGAGGATTCAAAGGGAAATACTGCAGATGTAGACAAATGGGTCATGTGGCCAATAGCAGTGAATATCCTGCATTAAAAGCTGTGCGTCATCAGTGTGGTGTTAAGGGTCATTCCATGATGTGTTGCCGTTCTTATAAGTCCAGTTTCTTCTGCTCTGATAAGTCTGGGAAACCCATTGAAAATATAAATAAGAGCTGTGGAGTAAAAGAGGTTTGGGAGGAGGTAGTATTCAACACTTGAAAGAGGAAAAATTAAATGCTAAGGCACCTGACTCAGCTGACAAAGTTATGCTGGGTAATGTGGAGGTTAATGCTGTTTGACTCCTGCTCAAGGCTTACGATTAATGATGATGCAATTTTAGAAAATGCCTTCCCTGGCACAAGTCTCTGATGCATGGAAATCAAGCGAGGGGTTATAGAGGGCAAGAAATTAAGATGCTAGGTTGTTTTATGAGCACTGTGGAGTGTAAAGGTCATATAATTCCTGCTAAATTGTATGTGGGTTTTTTAGGGGCGATAATATCCTGGAGAGACTCTCATCAAAAAGATTTGTGCTTTTTCTTGATCCAAATGTGCAGCCTCAAGTTGAACTTGGACAAATTGTAAAAGGATGTGCTGAATTTGCAAGTGAATTCCTGAAGGTATTTTCAAGTAAGCTAAGATGTGTCCAGGATTACCTTAATTACATAAAACTTAGTCTCTGCATAATTCAGGAAAATTCCTTTAACTATGGAGCAAGGTATTTTAGCTCTGGCAGAGGCTATAGAATGGTTAGCACCCATAGTGATTGCAAAGAAACCTTCAGGTTCTATTAATTTATGTGTAAATTTGAGGTGGTTGAACAAGGAGGTGGTGGATAAATTCCGTCTACTAAACATTTTTTAAATGATATCTACCATATTTGGTGCAATATTTTTTTCCTACTCTTAATCTCGCATCTGCATATCATCAGATCAGGCTGCATCCTGACTCGCAGGATCTTACATCTTATATAAATCCCAGGGGTGATTTCAATTCTTTAAGGTTGTCGTTTGGGCTTGTATCAGCAGCTTCTGTGTTCCAGAGATTAATGGTTTCAGTACTCAGCAAGGCGGCAGGAGTGCAGTGCTTTCAAGATGACGTGCTCATGTATGGGAGCAATTGAGAGGAACATAATAGAGTTTTTGGTGTGCTGGAAAGGTTAAAAGATGTTGGCCTGACATTGGATGTTGATGAGTGCTTGTTTGGGAAGAATGACCATTCTTATTTGGGACACACTATCGCACCTCAGAGGGTTAAACCAAATTCCAAATTAGCTGACACGATATGTAAGCTATGTCAACCAGAGAACAAGGCTGAAGCAGTGTCCTTCTCGGTCTTGGGTATGGTTGAGTATTATAGCAAATTCGTAAGCAATCTTTCCAGTAAAACAAAGGAAATGCAAGCTTTTTGCTGGAAGGGCACAAAAGTTTAACTTGAATGGTGATTGTCAGAAAGAATTTGATGGAATTAAATATGAGTTATGTAATGCTCCTAACCTCAGAGCCTTCCAATCACACAGGTTAACTAAAGGGTTGGGTGCAGTTCAGGTGCGCTATGATGAAGGTGAGGAGCATACCATTGCATGTGCGTCACATGCACTGAGAGGATCTGAACAAAATCGCTCCGTTATTGTAAAAGAAGCATGTTCAGTTTGCTAGGCGATCAAGAAATTTCAGTATGTCCAACATGCCCAAACTTTCATTGTAGGAACAGACCATTAAACCCTCAAGGGAGATTTTCATGAAAAAAGGGCTGGATAGTGTTTCAGCCAGAATATGTAAATGGGTTGTGGAACTACAGAAGTACATGTTTTCTGTTAAATTTGTTCCAGGAGTTCAGAATTGTACTGCGGACTGCCTAACCAGGTTAGTTCCAGATCAAAATGCTGATTGTGACAGTTTGGATGATACCTTATGGTCTGATGAAAGTGTGTTGTGACGGATGGTGCCTTTGGTGAAGAGAAGTAGAGATCTGAGGTGAAGAAGGATGAGACTTAGATGTCTAATATTCCTTAAACTTTGAATGGATTGCACACAAAAAAACTGTGAAAAACCTGTCCGTTTTAGATGCTGAGATACAAACTCTCTGTTCATGATGGGTTGGTTTTCAGAGGCAATCTTCTTTTAGTTCCTGTAGGCATGAGAATCAGGATAATTGATATGGCTCATAAGGGACATCTGGGTGTGATCAAAACTAAAGCAAGGATTAGATCAGGTTTCTGGTGGCTGGGTTTAGATCTTGAGACTAAGGGGAAGATTTGTGAATGTCATGAGTGTAAAAGTGACATGATACATAATATGAGATGTATGCCCATGGTTTACAGAGAACTTAGGGGACCATAGCAGGAAATAGCTCTTGATTTGGTGGGTCCACCCTATGTGTTTGTTGAAGCCAATTTCTTTTCAGGATGGCCTGAAGTGGTGTGTGTAGGAGGTTGGCTTAGAATATGGTGCCCACTTTTATAAGTGTAGCACCCTGCACTAATCCAGACAGCCGTTTTGGTATTTTTATTGGTCTTAGACCATCTTAGAAAGCTCTCTAAGTGGTAGCTGTGGAGATCAGCCTTCAGTCTTAGTCCAGAAGAAGTGTAAAGCAGCTTGTTTTATCAGTACTTAATCTTATGGTATAGGTTAACTGAAAAAGAACCACACAGAATAGCTATAAAAATATGTATTATAAACACCCCCTAACACATTGCAATATCTCTTACCCGGAGATATAAAAACAATACAGACAAATACTTTGGAAATCGTACACGTAAGTAGCACAAATACACAGTGGCCTCTAGGGGGGGGTCAAAACCCACATCGGATGTCAAGAGCCAAGGAGTCCGTGTCCGGCAGGGGCACCAACAAGCCTCGGCAGTGGCAACCATTTAGTCGTAGAAAAGGTGCAGTGTTGGGACCAGCAAGATCCAAGTCACTCACCACGAGCAGGTAAGTCAGAACAGGTCTCGAGCAAGCAGGGGAGCCCACTGGAGCCAAAGAAGTCCCTCTAGAGGACCCGCCGGCAGGAGGAAGAGTCGCAAGAGGACCTTGAGCAGCTCAGCAAAGGATGAAGGCCCACAGTGCAAAGGAAGTGGTGCAGGTGAATATCTTGGGCTGTAGGATATGCTTGAGGCTGTAGCTTCTTGGAGCCCAAAGATCTCTGGAGGAGAGAGTCTACAAGCCTTGGCTTCGGTAAGTCGACGCAATGTACAGGGGTTCTGTTTCAGCGGTTCTGGTGAGGGATACTGGCCATAGACTGTGCAGGCCTTGAGGGAGTTGCAGAACCACCACCTGTGTTACTGAGCCTTTCGGAGTCTGTGGGAGCCCAGGATCAGCAGACAGGTCAGCTGTGTTGGATTGCCTGCAGATGCAGGGGAGTGACTCCTTCACTCCAAGGGAGATTCCTTCGGGTGTCTTGGATGTCCACAGGCCTTGTGAAGAACCTGTATGGAGCACAGACATTGCAGAAGACCGGACAACGAGACCAGGAGCAGCAGGAGTCCTCCCAGGTGCAGTCTTGGTTCCCAAAGCGAAGTCCAAAGTGCCCAGATGGTCGAAGTTGAAGTGGTTTCGGATCTTAATCTTGTCCCAAGACAAATCGAGGGACCCACCCAAAGGCAAACCCTTAAGTACTCTAAGGAAAGGGTTGGGATGATTCAGGGGTCCCTCCCAGAGGAGGGGCTGGACAATGGGGAGGATACTCCCATGTCCTTTGTCCAGTTTTGTGCTAGAGCGGGAGCCAACGGCTCCTTGAACTGGTTTCAACTGGAGTTTGCCAGGAGGGCACCAGATGTGCCCTTCAAAGTAGTCTATTGGCGATGGCAATTGCCCCGCCCTGTCCCAATATACTAAGGCCTGTCTGGGAGGTGGTCACACATCCTTGTGACAGGAAACATATTGCCCTTCCTTCCCCTGCTCGAGCTTGGCTCAGCAGCAAGAGGGCAGAATCGTGTCTTTGGTCAGGAGCAGCTATAGTTTGCTGTCCGGGTCTAGAAGACTGGTACTGGGAGCACTGAGGGCCTCCCATAAGAGCTTTACGGTGCATTGAATCAAACATGTTTGGCTGTAACGAACCCTGTCATGTTTGGTATCAGCTTAGAGATAGCCATTGCGTAATGATGCATGGCCCTTCTATGTATCTTAATGGCTGATGCACTTACAACCGAGAGAATGGACTCTGAAGGTTGTAGGGGTGCCCTTCTCATGCTGGGGCACCCTCACACTTGGAACCGAGCACCCTGCCTTCAGGATTGAAAGGCCTGACTTAGGGGTGGCTTATAGATTTGAAATGTAGTGACTGCAGATATAAGGAAACATCGGTCGTAATGGGTTCTAGCACCAGCTTACACAGGCTGAAATGGCAGGCCTGTAGTCAAAGTTTTAGTGGTCCCTCATGGGTGGCATATTACATGCTTCAGTCAATGGGAGGCACCTGGGGTACCCATGCCCTGCGTACCTTAGTACCATATACTAGGGACTTACAAGGGTACACCATTAACCACTCTAAAGTGTACCTAAGTACTCACAATGTCCATTTTAGGGAAGAAGCATAGAGACTGGGGTCCTGATTAGCAGGATCCCAGTCAGACTAGCCAGTAAAACATAATGACCCCAGCAAAAAGTGGAGGTGACCATGAAAGCATAACTTTCTTTCCAACCGCGTGTGTGCCTGATACAACCAGAGGGCAGTGATTTGTTTTTGGAAGAACTTTTCAGAAGAGAAGGGGTACTGGCCAGTATACCGACAGACAATAGAGTGACACTTTTCTGCAGAGAATTTGTGGATAACTTGTTGTTATATTGTGCGAAACAGGAATTTAGCTTTATACCATCCATCATCCAATGCAATGGTACAAAGATTCAATAGGACACTAAAAGAGGGGTATCAGTTAGTTAACAAAAGTTGTCTGGATTAGAAAAAAGAGCTATAGGATTGTTGGTTTTCCTATTGTCTTTCCCCTCACATGACAACAGGGAAGTCACCGTTAGAACTTTTCGGAGGAAGAAAACCCAATTCTAAATTAGTGCCACAATGGATGGATTGAAATAAAGGTTAGATGAATGTCTCTGTAGAGGCCATATGGAGAATTAAAGACCATGAGAAGATGGTTAAACGGAAACTAGAATTCAATCCTTGACTGGGTAAAAACTGAGACTCCAGTCATAGCTTAAACTGGGTCAAAAATATACTGCACCAAGAAAAGTTGTTAAACTGTTCAGGAATGCCATCAAAACTGAGGACGACCGAATTTGGAACCTTAATACAGTAGTTCTTTTAAAAGAACAGGAGGCCGACTATGATGTCTGACATTAATTCCGAAAGCTTTAAGAAAATCACAAAACAATTTAGTAGTTCATCCTATGAAAATTATTATAGTTCTTTATGAGGAGGAACTTTAATGTCAAAGGGTTAAGCCAAAAAAGTTCTGCAAAAAACCCAATTATCTTCGTAACTATGTCAGAACATGAATTTTCATATTTATTTATTTTTTTTAATTGTAATTTTGTTACACACATATATGTGTGTGTTTTACCTGCAGTTTTTTCTATGATATTTGTAATTTTTTTAGGTGAACTAGTATGTATTTTCTTAATATCTATTTATCAATGCATGCATTTTATTTGTTTAAAGTGGAAATAAGTGTGTTAATTGTATAACGGGTGGTCTCGAGCATTGTGAGCATGGTAGTGTTTTAGGTTCTGGAACACTGGAAGGGTTTTGAGTCGTGTGGACAGTTAACCTGGAGCTGTGGAAGGGGCAGTAAAACCTCGGAGCACTTTTTCTTCCTTATTTATCTCTATCCAGTGTACTTCATTTCACTAGAGAATATAACTTGCCACCATCAGACTTCATTGCGTCAATGTTAATGTTACTTTTATAATTAATGAAAAGTTTGATTACCCCAGAATGCTAGAATTAAATCAAGCGCTCTTTTCAAAATTGACATCAAAATTTCCACTGTCTCCCTGAAAGAGGTATAGAGTCAGTTGCCAGACTGTGCAGCATGAGACTGGCAAACACTGTTCACTTGTGGTGCTGATTAAGTTAGATAGCCATCACCAGTACTGCATGCCCTTTAACCCTGCCAGTGTGTGTAGTGTTTTGTGAGCCCCCTTTGAGACACTGCCTCCGTGCCCCCATTGATGTCAGCGCATGTGCAAATTGTAGGCATGGGATGTAGGAGGTGAGGCTTAACATAGTTTCACAAATACGTTGGTATTAAATAGGCCACCTGTGAAACAGTGCTGCTGCTATTGAAATGACAAATGAATCTATGTGATATTTGTATAGCACAAACCTAGCCGAAAAGGCTGCAGAGCACTGTACAGGTTTAACGGTGGGCTTAGATTCAACAAGTAGCAAGAATGGTAGCTGGCTTATGGATGAGCTGCATTGTGAAGTAGTGTTCTTTAACCGCATGCGTGCGGCGCGAATTCCCCGCCCATGCTGACTCCGCCTTGCGCGGGCGGAGTCATGACGGAACAGTTCCGTCATGAGCACAGCTCAACCGACGCTCATGACGGAACCGTTCCGTCATAAGCATCGAAGGGGTTAAAGAGACGTGACAACAGAAAGCTCTTTTGGGACAGAGCTGTGTACTTGGAATTTGCGGAGAAGAGAGGGATGAGGAGAGGCCTTCAAGTTGATGTCAAGAAGCAGGCTTGAAGCTGCCCGCTTTTTAACAATAACAGATAAACAGCCGGTTTTATGGACCCCTCTCGACTCTGGGTTTGCTCATGAACAAAAAAGAATTACAATCAATACAGGCTCTTTGGGCTCTGTAACAAAGTAATCACAAGATGAGCTCATGTAAGTCATTCGCTACCAAGCCGTTGAGTGGCTCAATCAGTACAAATAGAGGTCTTCCTTGAAAACCTCCCCCAGGTGCATATCTGTAGGACAGCTATCACGCAAAAGGTGATGAGAGGACTGCTTGCAAACAGTCTAAAAGACTTGAAGCTGAACTGGAAAGCATATTAACCCATCATCTTATACTCACTTTGCCAAAGTAGACGGCGACAGACCTTGTGGAAATCAGTTCTGATCCTGCTCTTCCTGGAGAAAGTCCACGCCGAATAGCCATTGGCAATGGCATCCTGCCAGGATCCCAAACAGTGGTACCAGCCTCCCCAATTTTTGGGATTATGGAATTAAGATCCTGTGGTTGTGAGTATTGTCACAGTATAGGTTGGAATTGTTAGAGGGATAGGGATCGGAATACTTTAAAAAGGAGAATGGACATGTGTTCTTAGATCTTCTGCTGTAAACCATAATTTCAGCTTGTGAATCTTAGCCAGAAACCTTTACTTGTGAGTCTTTTTTGCATCAAAGCAACTTTTCATTGAGTTTACACCCCGTAAAGTATCATCTGTTAGCTCTGAACGGTGCATTCATACGCTCTCTGGGTTGTGCGTAAGCTATGTATCTAAGCTCTGCATGCAGTATGCTGTGTATATCTTGTATACAACTGTTGTTCATGTGTGTACCATGTGGAACACTTACCTGCTGTTCATCAGGGTGTCCTGTATTCAAGGTTGGCGATGTCCCTGCATGCATACTCCAAGATGTATAGGATCTGTGGAGTGTCTGTTGAATGTATAGTATGGATGAGGTGTTGGCTTTGTGTCCTACAAAGAAAAACAATATGTAGGTTTTAGAATGGTTTGCTACAGTTTGTAGTATTTTAAGATCGATTGTCAATGGTTAGATATTGGCTGTGATGCTAATCTAGCAATTCATCACATTATAGAAACCAAAATGTGCTCTAGTACAACTGCTATACAAGGAGGGGCCAATGTACATTTCCCAGTGTAGTAAAGAGGGGCAGGACATAAATAGGCAGTGTAAACGGACATAGAAATGGCATAACAGTAATCGGATCTTTTATAAACCCTGGTGAGTAAGCAGGATCACTAAATCATGGGGTTGAAAAGAGTGCATGCATTGTGGCTTTGTTAGGGAAATTGCATTTATTGGAACACACACCTCTGTGAGCAATAAATGATGTGTAGTTTTCTTAGTTGATCAATGAAGGAAGTTCCAGATGTTTCTACTCTTAACAGTTTACGTAACGAAAGTTAGGTCCACACATTCTAGACCTTATACCAATTTCACTAACTTCTACTGCTGAGATTGATTGCATAAACATAATTCTAATGCTCTATTTGTCAATCTAATGTAGGTGAACCAATGTTTATATATTGACTTATGTTGTCCACAGCTTACAATGCCTAGTCCAATGCCGGAATACTTGAATGTGCATTATATCTGTGAGTCGGCCTCCCGATTGCTTTTCCTCTCCATGCATTGGGCGAGATCCATCCCTGCATTTCAAGCTCTTGGGTAAGTTAGATTTTAAAATAAACTACATTATTTAGCCAGGATAACTCACTGCTTTGTGTCGCTCTGACTAACTGCTTAAATTGCACTCCTCCATAAGCAAGTCCATATGCAATTGTAATAGCAATGACTTTATTTCTTCATCATGCCCCCCCCCCCCTGATGCCGTAATTAATACTGCAGGTTTCTATCTTTTTAGGTTTAAAAAATGCAGCCTATTAGCTAAGTCAGTTATAAAGAACATTAGACTAAAAGACCACTGTTTTTATCATTTCAAAACTGACACAGAAAGGAAAAGGAATTCTCTAACTTGGCCTGTGAAGCATTATAAAAACTGACATTGTTCTTTTAGGAACACCTAAAGCTACTCCCTTTCATCATGCACTGCAGGGTCAGTCAAGCAGTTTGTATTTGAAGGTAAAGCAGTGAAAGACTCACAAGTAACTTTCTTTTTTGTCCTGTTGAAGCTGGCTGGAATGTTAATAGATTCAGTGAGAATACCCTGTTGGAGAACTAGGATTAGGAATTCTCTCTGATATCCGGTCACAGACAAATAGATTAACAAGCTGACAAAGCCTGCTTCGGAGGTGGAGACCAAAAATGGACAAAAATGTTTGTGCAAAACATTACTATGGGGTGAGCTTCCAAATGGCCTGACCCTTTTTTTTTGGGGGGGGGATGACTGGAACGACGTTATGTCATTATTGGACAGAAAGTGTGGGCTTGGTCCTGGAACCCCAACAGAGGCCTCCAAAATATTCCATTTAGCCAGGACTTTGGGATGGTCCGACATGTGACAGGAATATCACCCTGCAGAGGCATGTTACACCTATGTGTCCGCTGTTCATGGTTCCTTATCCCGGCTACACTATCCATTTACACCACATAGGTACATCCACAGATTCTTGCAGGTCTCTCACCTCCCCAGGGGACTGTCAGACCACTCCCCGGTTCCTGGTAAATTCCATTTACATTACCGCAAGCCTCCCTTTCGGTGGCGAATGTCGCCATGGCATCTTCGGGATTCCGAGTATCAAGAGACACTAGCCATGACGATTTGGGAATACCTAGATATAAACGCAACCTCCGCCTCATCCAGGACAACCCTCTGGGAAGCCTTAAAACCCACTTTCCGGGGGATGGATATCAGTTTACGCACAAATGAGACAGAAGCACTCTCATCCATGTTACAGGTATGTGGCAATCAGGGCAGAGGTACATGGGCCGCCCAGTTGAAGCATGCGTTGGAGGGCTTTAAATATTTAGGTATTTTTATGTCTCCATGTCCACAGATCTCATGGACACATAACGTAAATCCACTTCTAGCTGGACTCTGGGATGAGACAACTATATGGTCGTCACTTCCCCTCTTGCTATATGGGCGGGCAGCAATCTATAAAAATGGTTTCCTTAATCCAGAATATTATACCGACTGCAGAATTTCCCATATCACATACGGTGGGCATGGTTTGCACAGATAAACGCTATACATAATAATTTCCTCTGGAACAGAGGGGCTGTTTGTGTAGCGCTCCAAACTTGTGCACAATCAATGTATTGCTGTGGAATCGCAGCAGCGGATGTGTACGCTTATTACACGGCTTCTCATTTATTATTAATGAATGGTGGTACAGTACGCCTGCAGATCCAGCGTTCGCATTAGAACATGCAACGTTGGAGGGTGCTTCCCTCATTCGGCTCTTATATAGTACCCAAAAACTCAACTTCCTCCCCCATGCAAGCAGAACAGTGATTAGGCTCTGGAGGTATATAGTGGGACAGATGGGGTGGCGTGGGTGCCTGACCCAGGCGTCTCCCCTATGGCATTTTACCCATTTGCGCTAGGTAGCAGCGTCACCGGGATTTTGTAAATGGGACCTCATAGGTATCTCCACTCTTTGAGACATTATGAAAGGCACCACGTTAGAATCCTTTCAACAGTTGCAGGCGGAACTTCAACTATATAAAACCCAATTTTATAGGTATCTTCAACTTCGCCATGCTCTTACGCCCCAGATCCTCACCCTGGACACCCTTCCAGAATTCCATCCCCTCGAGGGCCGCCTTCTCATGGGGGACCTAGAGTCTCATAAAACTCGAAAAATATACCAGACTTTGACGACACATGCCAAAACGACACTACATAAGACCAGAGGGGTGTGGCAGGCAGACATTCCTGACTTAACCGACGATGATTGGGCCGAGGCCGTAGCTAGCCCTCGGGCGGCTGTGTCTTGTCGATACCGCCTCATCCAATTTAAATACATACACCCCGTGTACTATACTAGACTTCGTCTTTGGAAGATGGGGGTTATTCAGTCTCGTATACAAACTACAATATCCACGGGCCTCACTCATTCAGACGTACATAGAAGCCTACAAATAGCCTAGAGAAACCGCAAACTGTCCGCCACTAGGCAGGCCCTAGGAAAATAATTTCAAAAGGACGGATTCCCATCACTCACCCTTGGTGACATGCTTCATCATCTGGGTCTCCTCCTAGTGACACACTAGTGTCACTAAGGGCTACAACCCATTCAAAAGGAAAGGGGAGCTTGCGGATGTTTCACTGTTTTTTAGTTGTATATGATCCTACAGATGTGAGCAAACAGTTCGTGTAGGGATGGAGAGTGCAGTGCAAGCTAAAGATGGACACAATAGTCCCAGGCTTTCTTCAGGACCACAAATGCTGAACCTCCCCATACGGTTCATTGAACTGCCAGAGGTACCGACGGACAGAGCGGTGCCTCCTTTTTCCTGAGCTGGTGCCAGGTGAGGTCTAATTCTGTTGCAAAACTGATATCCACAGTGAACCGTCTTGCGCAGAGAATCTGAATATCCCTGAAAACAGGTGACGAGGTTGTATTTGGTACTAACCTCTTTTCTATTTTTCTTTTCTTTTCACACCGTAGTGTTTAGTTGTCACTATTGCAGTAGCAGCATGTGTGGTCCTGAAGAAAGCCTGTTACTATTGTGTCCATCTGTTGGCTGAAACATGTCTACCCTAAGTTTCCACTCCTAGGCAGTAATTTGTTGAAAAATGTATTTGCGCAGTTTTTAAGCTTGTGCATTGAAAGATTCCTATTAAAGTTCCTTTTCCCTCATTGCCAAATTTGAACTCACCAGCACTCTTTAGCTTGCACTGCACTCTCCATCCCTACACAAACTGTTTGCTCACATCTGTAGGATCATATACAACTGAAAAACAGTAAAACATCCGCAAGCTCCCCTTTCCTTTTGAATGGGTTGTAGCCCTTAGTGACACTAGTGTGTCACTAGGAGGAGACCCAGATGATGAAGCATGTCACCAATGGTGAGTGATGGGAATCCGTCCTTTTGAAATTATTTTCCTTGGGCCTGCCTAGTTTGCTGTTTCTCTAGGCTATTTGTAGGCATCTGTGTACATCTGAATGAGTGAGACCCATGGATATTGTTGTTTGTATACAATATTAGATTGGGGAATAAGTCCACGCTAGGTCTATAAACATTCCCAGAGACCCTCCTCCTACTTTATAGTTTTTTTTGGCCATTCAATCTCCTCAGTGCTTACGTTGCGGGAGAGAAGAGTCATTTTTACATAGGGTCTGGGATTGCACGGCTATTCAGTCCTTCTAGCATAGGCTCTCGTCTTGCTTGGGTGAAGTATTGTCCTGGGATCTCCCGTATGACCCCAAATTGTTCCAATTACATAGCACTGATGGGATTGAGGAGAATCGGTAAAAGCAGCACTTGCTCTTCCTGGCCCTACCGATTGCTAAAAGCACTATCGCTCAGCTCTGTATGGGGACCCCCCTCCCTCAACGTTAGGAAAATGGCAGACCGAGTTAGACCGACGTAAGGATGCAGAAATTGTGGTGTTCCAGGCACGTAGTTGTCCACGCTAGGTCTATAAATGTTACTTAAAAAAAATTTTTTTAAAGTAACATTCATATTTGTGTAAAATTCACATTTTTGTTTTTAAAGTGCTGCCTTTCTGAAATATAGGAAGTTGCTGATGATAAACTGTCTCGATTATGTCAACTTCGAGAAAGTTGAATACAATATATCTAGTTTTCTTTTAGCTGTACTGTACCACAGCATCTTAGTAATGTTGCTTCAAAGATTGCAAGTAGCGATGGAGCCCACACTTACTGAGCCTTTTTATTGTCCTCTTTGCATAAGCTACTCTTAACTTAAGGTTACAAATGTAAGTAAACTAGCTGCGGGTGAGACACCGTCTAAGAAGCATAGGCCACTGTCCTTCTACTAACACATAAAGAATACTCACGCTCAGAACTCACAGCACATCCACCAGCCAAGCAACTTGTAAAGGGGCACCTCAAGACATTGACACAAGAAATGATTGACTTGTCTCAGAATACAATAATGTTGGTTGCTAAGTGCTCTTATCAACCTTAAGCAACTTGTCCGCAACAGAATACGTTTCTGGTATGTCTTCATAGTCATTCTTTTATTAAGTACATAGAGGCCAAGCCTGTGAAATGACTTTAGTATTATTCTGTTCCTTTGCAGTCAAGATTGCAATACAAGTCTTGTTCGTGCCTGCTGGAATGAGCTGTTCTCCTTGGGCCTGGCTCAGTGTTCACAGGTGATGAGCCTCTCAACTATTTTAGCAGCTATTGTCAACCATTTGCAAAACAGCATGCATGAAGGTATGTATTACAGCACCTACTTACCCTTGCAGGTGAGAAGGATACTGTTCTTTGTCAGATGGTGTTACACAGTGTATGAAGATATTACATTAGCTTTAAAGTATATAACTGTAAGGATTATTTGCTATCACAGTTATCAAGAATTTGAACTGTAGAGATCAGAGTATTTAGAGACATTTATTAACAGAGCATTATTCAATTTAATGTAAGATGCAGGAGCATCTTACACATCTGGTTATTCGTACTACACTAGCATGTTTCCTTATCACATAAGGGTCTGAAAGTGCAGCATCACTTGCGTATGAATGATCTAGACTCAAACGTTGAAAGAACACATGCACAGCTTCTATTGTTCTGAGTGCTAATACAAAATACTCTGTTAGAGAGGTGGGCCTAATTCTGTAGTAGGGGATCTCTGTGTATAGTCATAATCTAGTGAATAGTCCCGCCCATGTGCGTGGACCCCGGAGCAATCAAAAATAATCTCTTACAGTGTCAAAAAATGCAGAAATGCATAGACACTTAAGAGAGAATTTAAAGACAGATAATGCAGCCAAAAAGGCTACACTGTCCAGTACTTCAACTAGAAATTCCACCATAAAATCCACAAAACAGCAAAGCCTGTACAGATTTCCCTTTGTTTAACAGCAAAGTCCCTCAGGAATGATAGAGAGAAGAACCTGGACAGACAAGCCCCATAGGCTGCCATTATGTGGCTTAATTAGGATACTGTGCCTTTAAGGAACCTTCCAGAACCTTCTCCCAGTATCCCAGAATGCATAGCAGGTCCAACTTAGCCTCAGTTCTTTTTTCCGGCTCCTGCAAGCAGGACCCTGGAGCATTGAGCTCTCCCTTTTCAAGGGTTTTGTTAGTGTTTTACACTAATTTCGATTTTTGGTGCTTTAAAAGTACTTTGGTGACTTTCTTTCTGTGTCTCTGCACTCTTTTTTGTCCATAATGCCTGCATTATTCGACAAATGCCCTGAGTGCTCAAGGAAGAAGGCCAAGTCAGACCCCCATGAGGTCTGTATTCTCTGCCTTCCCTCTTCCCACATTCCTGAGGACTGTGTGATCTGCAGAGGCTTCTCTGGAAGGACCCTGAAGGAGAGGAAGAAGATCAGGCTTCAGGGACTTGAAGAGAGAAGGTTGAAGGCACGAGGTGGGTCAGGAGGGGCTCCTTCTACCCATGCTGAGGCCTCTGGGGGGCTCCCCAGGGGCAGGAAGACCAGCCCTCGCCCAAGATCTCCGTCTGGGTCAGTTGCACTGACCACGACGTCGAGGGGACGGTCAACGGCCAGTTCCAGGTCTCCCCAGGGCTCTGGGTCGAGAAAACGTCGCCCGTCGACGTCGAGGAACGTGTTCCGGCCGCCGTCGAAGCCGGTGTCGATCTCCTCGTCGTCGGTGTCGGCGTTGAGTGGTCGACATCGGAGGGCCCGGCGTCGGCGCTCGCCGTCGAGGCGACATCGCCATTCGCCGTCGAGGACATCGTCGTCGAGGGGATCCTCGTCGTCGAGGCCGCCGTCGAGACGGAAGGAGTCTCCGGCGCCGAAGAGGTCGACGTCGAAGCATTCGAAAAGACCGACGTCGAGACGCTCAAGGAGATCGACGTCGAGAAGGTCCGAGAGGTCGACGTCGAGACGATCCAAAGGGTCGACGTCGAGACGATCCAAGAGGTCGACGTCGAGGCAGGCGAAGAGGTCGAGGTCGCCGTCGAGGCACCATCGCCCGTCGTCGAGGTTTCGGGGTTCGTCCATCTGGTCGGGGTCGACGTCGAGACGCAGACACGGTTCGACGTCGAGAAGTGAGAAAAGGTCGACGCCGAAGGGCCGCTCGACGTCGAGGGACCATCGGTCGGCGTCTGGGCACCGTTCTTCGGCGTCTGGAGGCCCTAAGGACAGGCCCAGGACTGTGGGGGGCTCCCCACGCTCCGGACGGGATGGTGGCTCGCCGGGAACGGCGCATTCCGGGGTGGATACTCCGATGAAGCCCTCTGCACCTCCTTCGCGGCCTACTTTGCCGAAGGGTCCGCCTCCGAAGGCCCCGACCCCACCTCCGATGCCGGCTCCGCAGACCCCGCGTCCGGTCACTCCCCCACCCCCGGTCCCACCGAGGGCGGTGTCGATACCCAAGTTTCCGACGCCACCGAAGAAGACTCCTAAGAAGCCTAGGACTCCTGACCCTGGGAGGCCGAAGGAACGTCCGAGACCCAAGAGGTCGAGGTCTCGCTCGGGGAGACGGGACAGATCGAGGAGTGGACGTGGATCTTCCTCGAGATCCAGGCATCACCATAAGAGACGTCGGTCCAGGTCGCGTTCTGACTCTGGGACCCGTTCCTACTCGCCAACGTTGTCTGATTCGCCGGAGACTAGGGTGTCTCCTATAGACGATATCGGCACGTTTCAGGAAGTTCTCCTGCGTGGAGCGGCGAAGTTGGGAATCAAGGTTGAAGCGCCAACAGCTTCTACTTCTGTGATTTTTGAGACATTACACAAAAGGCACTTGTCTCGCCCTCTGTTACCTCTGGTGCCAGGGCTTCTTGAGCCCGCTGAACAGCTGTTCCTGACGCCGGCAGTGGTGAAGTCTGCGCCTTCCAGGATCCTAAAAAAGTACAGGGCTCCCGACTCGGACCCAGCCTTCTTGAGGAAGGACCCGGTACCGGATTCCGTGATCGTGACAGCTGCCAGAAAGCTTCATGCCACCTCCCCTGCGTCCACGGTGCCTCCGGACAAGGAGAGCCGCTGGATCGACTCTGCTGGTCGTAAGGTGTGTGGGACGTCCGCCTCTTCGATGAAGGCCGCCAGTGACTCGGCGTTGCTGGGGCGTTACGACCGGGCATTATGGGACTCGATGGAGCAGTTTGCGGACCTTGTCCCTCGAGACCGCAAGGAGGACTTCATGGAGATCGTCCAGGAGGGGATGCTGGTCTCTAACCAGGCCATTGGCGCCGCAGCGGACATCTCCTTGCTGTCAGCGCACGGATACTGCCACGGAATTCACCAGAGACGCCATGCTTGGCTCAGGTTGACGTCACTGAAACCGGAAGCACAGCAACGCGTGGCGAATCTCCCGTTTTCCGGAGATACCCTCTTCGGAAAACACGCTGATGACGAGATGGCCAGGATGAAGGCCGAGGCGGAGACCCTGACGGCGGTGGGCTTGGAGAAGCCCAAGGAGAAGAAACCCTTCCGACAGTTCCAACGTCGGTTTGGGTCGCAGGGTCGTGGAAGGGGACAGTCTGCTGGACAACATCAACAGCAGCAGCAGCAGCAGCAGTACAGGCGTCCCTTCCAGAAACGCCAAGGGGGTAGAGGTAGACAACAGTCCTCTACCGCGACCAAGGGCCTGGCCGGGTCTCGACCCTGAGCGGTTACTTCCCCCTCGTCCGTTACCCGCTCCGGTGGGGGGAAGCGTTCAATTTTTTCTGGCAGAGTGGAGAAAGATTACTCAGGACAAGTGGGTGCTGAATATTGTTTGCAATGGATACAGTCTACGTTTCACCAGCCCTCCTCCATCGATTCCTCCCGTCAGCTCGCAGTATCAACTGCGCGAGCTTCAGGCGGAGGCGGACATTCTGCTAAGGAAAAGGGCGATCGAAGACGTACCTCTGTCTCAAAGAGGAAGAGGTCTTTACTCTCGGTTCTTTCTTGTCCGCAAGAAGGACAAAAACGAGTTCAGGCCCATTCTGGATTTGCGACAGGCAAACAAGTGGATTCGCAGAGAAAAGTTTTGCATGCTGTCGTTGCATCAGATCTACCCTCAGCTGCAACGAGGGGATTGGATGTGTGCCATAGATCTACAGGACGCATACTTCCACGTGCCCATTGCATGCAAACACAGGAAGTTTCTGCGTTTTCAAGTCGGCACCAATCACTATCAGTACACGGTGCTACCCTTCGGGCTGAAGTCTGCACCCAGGACGTTCTCGAAATGTATGGCAGTGGTAGCAGCACACCTGCGGAAGAACAAGGTGTTTGTCTACCCGTACCTGGACGATTGGTTGATCAAGGCCTCCTCCTTCTCGGAAGCTCAAGCACACTTCCAGAAGACGTGCGTTCTCTTGAACAAGCTGGGGTTGCACATCAACATGTCCAAGTCGGTCCCGATTCCGGTCCAGTGCATCCAGTACTTGGGAGCCTCCATCAATACGCTGTCAGCAAGCGTGTCTCCTTCGGAAGAGCGACGTTTATCACTCGTTCGGAAGGCTCAGGCTCTCATGAACACTCCGTCTACGACTGTGAGGACGGTGTCTTCTCTACTGGGGTCGATGGCCTCTTGCATCTTCCTGACACCACATGCGCGGCTGCACATGAGACCGCTGCAGGAGTGCTTGGAAGATCAGTGGGACCAGAGGAGAGGATCTTGGGACGACAAGATACGACTGTCTCTACATGCTCTTCAGGCTCTGAAGTGGTGGTGCTCGAAGGAGAATCTCCTCAGAGGGGTTCCCTTCCACAAGGACATTCCCACACAGACCATCGTGACGGATGCGTCTCTCCAAGGCTGGGGAGCGCACTCCGAAGACCTACAAATTCAAGGGACGTGGTCCCCGGCGGAGTCCACGTACCACATCAATTTCCTGGAACTGCGAACTGTTCACTTGGCCCTGAAGGCCTTTCATCCGTCCTTTCGGACCAACTCTCTGCTTGTTCAGACGGACAACACGACAACGATGTATTACCTCAACAAGCAGGGGGGCTCGAGATCGCGCACTCTGTCGCAGGAGGCGCAGGCGATCTGGCACTGGCTTCTGGCTCGAGGACTGTCGATAACGGCCACCCATCTGCCAGGTGTGCAGAATGTTCAGGCAGACGAACTGAGCAGACTCATTCAGGAAAACCACGAATGGGTCATAAACGACGAAGTACTGGGAGAAGTCTTCGCAAGGTGGGGAACTCCAGACGTAGATCTGTTCGCCACCGCCGAAAACAGCAAATGCCAAGGCTTCGCCTCCAGGTACTACCAGCCGGGGACGCTGGGGAACGCGTTATGGATCAACTGGTCGAACAGCTTTCTGTACGCTTTTCCACCAATTCCCCTGATTCCGGCGGTTCTCATCAAGCTGTCCCAATCCAGGGCCAGGATGATTCTGATTGCCCCGGAATGGCCCAGACAGTGGTGGTTCACGGACCTGCTTCACCGATCTCTCCTTCCTCACATGAAGCTGCCGTGCAGGCCGGACCTTCTCACGAAGTTCGGGGGGCGGATGGTGCACCCCAGCCTCTCGTCTTTGAGTTTGGCGGCATGGCTCCTGAAATAGTGCAATATGGCCATCTGAATCTCCCAGAGGATTGTATGGACATACTGAAGGAGGCTAAGCGACCTTCCACTAGGACTTCTTATGCTTACAAGTGGAAGAGGTTTTGCATCTGGTGTAGGTCTAAGAACTATGACCCTACGGCATGCAAGGAAGATGTCATCCTTCCATATCTGCTACATCTGGCGCAGTCGGGCCTTAATGTTCATTCCATTAAGGTTCATCTGGCTGCTTTGACTGCCTACAGGAAAGGCCCTTCACAGACTTCCTTTTTCCAGATCCCTGTGATCAAAGATTTTTTGGAAGGCTTGAAGAAAGTGTTCCCTCCTGTCAGGCTTCCTTCGCCTTCATGGGACCTGAATGTGGTGCTGTCCAGATTGATGAAGGAGCCTTTTGAACCCATTCATAAGGCTTCATTGCAGCACCTGTCCTGGAAGGCGGCGTTCCTAGTGGCCATTACATCGGCCCGCAGGGTGAGTGAGATTCAGGCATTGTGTTGCCAAGAACCTTATACTGTGTTTCATAATGCTAAGGTTGTTATGCGTACTCACCCTAAGTTTCTTCCCAAGGTTGTTTCTGATTTTCATATCAACCAGACTATCACTTTGCCTACGTTCTTTCAGAACCCTTCATCTCCAGCGGAAAGGTCTTTGCATTCCCTGGATGTGCGGAGGGTGCTGAAGTTTTATCTTGATAAGACTAAAGATATTCGTAGGTCAGACCAATTGTTCATCAATTATGGCTCAGTCAGGACAGGTCTTGCTACCTCTAAACAGTCCATCTCGAGGTGGATTGTGTCCTGCATACAGTTGTGTTACTACAAAGCTAATAAGACCTTAGGGGGTAAACCTAAGGCTCATTCCACCAGGGGCAAAGCTGCTACGACAGCTATGCTCCGTAATGTTCCCATTGCAGAGATCTGCAAGGCGGCCACTTGGAAGTCGGTCCATACCTTTGCTAAGCATTACTGCCTGGACACTGATGCCAGGGCAGACGCTCAGGTTGGGCAGGCTTCGCTGCGGAATCTGTTCGCACAGTAGTGGCGTTATTTTATTCTCCACCGCCGCTTGGTGTGGGGATGGGCTTGCCATTCTATTCACTAGATTATGACTATACACAGAGATCCCCTACTACAGAAGGAGTAGTTTCTGTCCTGTAGCTCCAGTTCTGTAGTAGGGGTATCTCTGTTATAGTCATAAGCGCCCTCCCGCCTCCCCGGTGGAGAGTTATTCATGTTCATAATGCTACAGGTCTGGCGTTTTTTACGCCCTCAAAAGGAACTGAGGCTAAGTTGGACCTGCTATGCATTCTGGGATACTGGGAGAAGGTTCTGGAAGGTTCCTTAAAGGCACAGTATCCTAATTAAGCCACATAATGGCAGCCTATGGGGCTTGTCTGTCCAGGTTCTTCTCTCTATCATTCCTGAGGGACTTTGCTGTTAAACAAAGGGAAATCTGTACAGGCTTTGCTGTTTTGTGGATTTTATGGTGGAATTTCTAGTTGAAGTACTGGACAGTGTAGCCTTTTTGGCTGCATTATCTGTCTTTAAATTCTCTCTTAAGTGTCTATGCATTTCTGCATTTTTTGACACTGTAAGAGATTATTTTTGATTGCTCCGGGGTCCACGCACATGGGCGGGACTATTCACTAGATTATGACTATAACAGAGATACCCCTACTACAGAACTGGAGCTACAGGACAGAAACTACTCCATCTCCAGCATGTAGCTGTCCAGTACAGTGCTGAATGTCAGAGCACAAAACTCAATAACAGGCCCTATGTCAATCTGCCAGGGTGATAAACATTGGCAGTTGGTTTTTAGAGAAGTACTTTTCTACAGACCCTTCAAAACACAAGTTCTGAAGGGGAACTTGTTAAATATTCTAACAACCTAATAGCATGCCAAACAAAGCTGACACTCCCCAAGGGTGTAGGGGGTTCATCTACCTCAAGAGGGTGGGACAAATGATGAATTTTACAGGCCAGTGTCACTAAAAATGTCTAAAACGTCCACGGTGATACTAGTAATTCGGAGAATGCTATTCTGCAAGGCCTATCATTGTTCTTTCCATCTACATTTGATGTCCATCGTTTCTCCCATCCTGTCCCATGCCCTTGGGGTCTAAGGCAAATGTGCCATATTTTGGGATTAGCAATCTTCTGGGCAGTGGCGAGGTAGAAAATTAAAAAAAATCTCACACCATCGGACCATAGACAGGAAACCTACAGATATTACAGGCTCATACATTGGTGCTATTGGTCATGGAATGCAGATACACAACAGTAGGTATGTTATCCCCAATCAAACATAATCATACATACTAGGGTGTTAAACAAGAGTTGTGATTGTCACTCAAAAATCATATATATATATATATATATATATATATATATATATACACTTTTACTCGTTCGGCGAAATACAACCAACCCCTCCTTAAGCTACGGCGGGCCACAGCGGGGTTCGCCAACCCCACTTAATCCACAAAACAGTTGTTTGTGTGGTCTCAAAACAACACGCTGTAGCCCATGTTCATTCTCTTCAAATTAAGTTAATTTCGGCACAATCGCCATATTTCGGTGGTGATTGTGCCGAAATAAACTTCATTTGAAGAGAATGAACATGGGCTACAGCGTGTTGTTTTGAGACCAAACAAACAAATGTTTTGTGGAGATATATATATATATATATATATATATTACTGAGAAAAACAGGGATGTTATAGTTAGACTACAATTTCACATGTACAAAACCTTTAGCAGTAATAGTTACCTGAGCTAACTATAACTTACACCCTTGCAATGCACTGCTTATGACATGGTAAGTAAGCTGTTTATAAAGCTAGCAAATGCCAAGGCGTTTTGGCACTAGAATCCTTGAACTAAGCTGATGGTCAGTGACATTACTGATTACATCATCCAGTGATTGTGAGTGTTCTCTAAAAGTTTGAGTGTGAAATATATACTAAAGTACTGCAAAAGTTATGAGTATACTTTGTGTACTACTGAGTGTACTATTTATAACATGAGTTGCTGTGTGAGTGGGTCTGCAAGTGGCTGAAAGGGTGTGTGAGTGACTGTATGGGTGAATAGGTGGTTGTGTGAGTAGCTGTATGGGTGAATTAGTGAATGTGAGAGTAGCTATATGAGTGAGTGAGGGGCTATGCTAGTGGCTATATTGGTGAGTAAATGGGTGTTTAAGTGGCTGTTTGGGTGAGTGAGTGGCTCTGTGAGTGCCTTTATGGGTCGGGGGGTTGATGTGTGAATGGCTGTAAGGGTGACTGAGTGGCTGTAAGGGTGACTGAGTGGCTTTATGGGTGTGTGAGTGGCTGTATTGTAGAGTTAATGTCCGTGAGACTGTATGGGTGAGTGGATGGACATGAGTGCTTGTATGGGTTTGTGAATCTGTATGTAAGTGGTAGTGTGAATGTCTGAGTGAGAATGTGAGTGGTGGTATGGGTGAGTTAGTGGCTCTGTTAAGAGGCTTTGTGGGTGTGTGAGCAGCTGTATGGGTGAATGAGTGGCTGTGTGAATGACTGTATCTCCCACCTCAGAGCGTTGAATTAGCCCACTTTAACTCAGGGGCGGAAATAGAGCCTAACCTTTGCACGAAACAATCTAGTGGTCTGGAAGTCTACTATTTAAATACACGGTCCCTTGGGAAGCATCAGCTAGTGATTTTTTCTCTGATAGACATACACAGGCCTGACATTCTATTCTTGGCAGAAACGTGGTTGTCCACCGACTCAAACCATGACATCTTGGCAGCCATTCCGGACTCTTATTATATAATCCATGAAGACAGAGCAACTGGAAAAAAGGGTGGGGGTGTTGCGGCTATCATTAACCAGAAACATCAATTCACCTCGCTCACAACCAGACAGATTCCTTATAATGAAAGCCTTATAATTAAACTTGAATCGTCCCAAACTTCCTTGGCATGTGTGATAATGTACCGACCTCCCCAACATATGCCCTCATTTCCTCATGAATTTGGCGACATGATTGCGCAGCTGGTGATTAATCACTCAAGAGTCCTAATAATACGGGACTTTAATTACTGGCCTGAGGACAAAAATGAATGCACTTCTTCCCGAGAATTTACGGAACTCCTCGCCAGCCTAAATTGCACGCAGCATGTACAAGTCGCCACACATATCAAGGGTCATTGCCTTGACCAAGTGTGGACACAAAATTTGACCATCTCACAGTTGGCAATCTCCCCTTGCACCTGGTCTGACCACTGTCTGATAACCTTTAAGATCCTTGACATTCCCGCTCCTATTATGCTAAAGCCTGGTAACATGAAAGCAAGGAATTGGAGCAGAGCATTTATTGAGTCATTCCATTCCACCTTAGTAGATAGAGCTCCCTCTACCTTCGCTGGCTCTCTTTCCACTCAAACCAGGAATCTCACAACTTGGTTAAAGCTGGCCAGCGATAAAGTAGCTCCCCTGAAAAACATTTAAAATTAAAAGAGCTCATGATGCCCAAAGATGGTTTTCTCCCAGCCTAAAAAAGCTCAAACTAGGACTCAGACAAGCTGAGCAAAAATGGAGAAGGAACTATTCACCTGAACTTAAATTAATTTATCTGTCCCTCCTTAAAGAGTATAAGTTCGCCATTCGCTCTTGTAAAACTGAGTATTTTTCGTTAAAAATCCCAAAATCTGCCAATAAAACAAAAGAGATCTTCTCTATCGTGGACGAACTGACAGGCCCCGAGAGAGTCTCTGCGCAATCAGCACATTCACAATCTCTCTGCGACTCACTAAACCACTATTTCTTCGATAAAATAACCACAATAAAGGCTAGCATCCCAGTGAATAACATCTCTATGGCGTCATCTGCCGCAAGGCAAAAACCGGAAGTATTAAGCCATTTCCCTCACATCACCACGGAAATCTTCTTCAATCTGATAGATAAAGTCAAGTCGGGATCCCACCTCGACAGTGGCCCTCCACACATCCTGCGCGAAGCTTTCCGCACCTGCCCTGACCCTCCTCGCTCTCTTCTTAACACCTCTATCAGTAGTGGCAGCCGAATCTTTCAAAGACGCGGAGATACTTTCCATACTAAAGAAACCTGGCGCTGATCCTCAAGTTATGAGCAATAACCGCCCGATTTCCCTTTAACCGTACTTGAGCAAGATTTTTTAGGCCCATGTGGCTGGCTGCTTGAGCTCGTTCATAGAGGAGTCACTCCACCTCGATCCCCACCAGGCAAGTTTTCGACCAGCTCACTCAACAGAGGCAGTCATTTTGACAGTCTTGGATAAATTATGAGCTGGCGCAGATCAGAACTCCCCCCAGGCATTGATACTCCTTGATCTGTCAGCTGCATTTGACACGGTCGATCACAACATCTTGATCGACCGTGTCCGCAGTGCAGGGGTTGGAGGCCAGGCATTAAATTGGATCCAGTCCTTTCTGACAGACAGACATCAATCAGTCCGCTTGGGCAACTTCTGTTCAGAAAAAGGAAAACTTCAATGTGGAGTCCCACAGGGCTCCTCATTATCTCCTCTTTTGTTTAATCTATATCTGCAGCCCCTGATCCTCGCACTGAAGGAAATGGAAGTCTTGGTCTTCAACTATGCAGACGACCTCCAATTAATCTTCAACATACAACCCACCAGCTCTTCAGAGGTCAATTTGAAGACATACATCAGCAACTGGATGAGCGCAAATCAGCCCAAGTTGAACCCTGATAAAACGGAGCTCATCTTGACAGGAGTTACCCTTAATGTTTGGAACCCCAATTTTTGGCCAACAACTTTGGGCTCCCCACCTGTCCCAGCAGTCCCAGCACTTAAAGTAAAATGTCTGGGGATAATGATAAGCAACGACTTATCGATGAATCCTCAGATCAGCTCCGTAGTGTCGACTTGTTTTTTCCTTCTACTGAAAATAAAGAAAATAATAAGATTCCTCTCAAGAGAAGCAATAACTCTGGTCGTCATGGCACTCATCATTTCTCGACTGTCAGTCAGTCAGTCAAATATCTTTATTCGATTATTAAAAATCATAAAAGAACGAGCAGAATAACATATCACCATTTCATCAGAGCACAAATTGTTACAAAGTTAGAACAGACAATCATAATTTAAAAAACACTAAAGTCACGATAAAACATACAAGAAATATTTAAAAAAATGTTAAAAGATAAGAGAAAGGGGCATTGTTAAAGCGCGACACATACAAATAGATAAAATAGGAAGAAAATTCATTATTCAGAGGTAAAGTGCCTATAGCTTGTTCGGTGCTTGTTTAAACGTGCACCTGCAACTAAGAAGCTAGCAACAGAAAAAGCTACTTTTACATTTGGGAGGAGTTGCAAAAACAACAGGGCTGGTTTTACCTGAATAAAACCCTGGTTACGTAAGATCGGGAGCAGGTATCTTTTTCTAATTTCAATATAATGTCCGCAAAACATGATAAAGTGCATCGTATCCTGTGTAGAAAAGTGGTCACACACATGGTTCAGCATCTTCAGGTCTATTCCAGGTTCTAAAGTTGCCCAGTATAAAATGAATTAAATCAAAGCGAAATCTTGTTAAAAGAAAACGATGATAAGAATTGGTTACCAGGATTAGATATGGTTCCATTCCTGGAACAGAAGACAACATACAGTGTTTCCTTACCATGGTTTTTTTAAGCTCTATAGCTTCCCTCTCTAGGGCATATACATTCATCAGAGTATTTTTGACTGATTTAAGGTCTTCATGGGTTATCGCGTCAGGAAATGAAAAGAGTTCCGGACGTCCGGCTAAAATTAGCTGCGTTTTGACGTATCTTACCCATGGGATATTAAGGGCTCTGTCCAGGGCTAAGCAATCTTTTAAAATAGTGTGATTTAAAGTGAGCTCCTGGTTTAGCCAAGTTTTTATCCAACCAACTGGATTATGCCAACTCCCTTTATGCTGATTCAGAATCATGCGGCCAGACTTATTCTTCAGCTTCCTGTGCGCCAGCATGTGAAACCAATGCTGACACAACTGCATTGGCTCCCGGTGCGCCAACGCAGTGCCTTTAAGCTGGACTGCATCGTTCACATCGTTCATCGTCCCAGGTTTATCTCTAATAAGATCAGGAATTATACCCCGTCCCGCACTCTTCGTTCTTCTAGTCAACATCTACTGACCATCCCTAAGTTTAAGCAGGTCAAACACGGAGGGTTGCGATTTTCCACCCTTGCCACTCAAGAGTGGAACAAAATCCCCTTGCCAATACGGACAACAAATAATCACCTCCAGTTCAGGAAGCAGTTGAAAACCTGGCTCTTTTCACAAGCATATTCTAACTAACCATTCCTTACAGTTAGAGCCCTGCCCCCCGAAGCGCCAAGAAACCTACCTGGTGAACGTAGCGCTATATAAGCACCTTTTTACATCACATTACATTACATTACATGTGAAATCTGGGCTTAACTATAACATCCCTGTAAACTTTTTTTTTCAATGAATTGCTATGTATTTTTTTTCCATTTTTTTCCCTAAGTATAACGTCCCTGTAACCTTTGTTTTTTTCAGTAAATTTCAAAGGTTTTTCAAATTCTATTTCTAAAGTATTATGTCCCTGTAATGTTTACTTTATTTCAGTTAATTTAGAAGGTTTATTCTTAATTAAATATACTACAATGTATTTTGATTTTTAATTTAGCAATTTGTTTTATTTTTGAACTGCAGATTTTTTTTTATAAATATGCTTTATATATTTTTAATAAGTAAAAGTGGCATACATAATGTAAAATATATAATGTTTATGTGAATGTTATTTAACAGTTTTATATTTTTTAACAAATTTTTAGTTACACAGACCTATTAAAAGCCAAGCTGTTGGATCCAATTGTTTAACTGTCTTTGGCTCAGCAAGGACTTGCAGTTGGAAGCATTAAGGGGTTGGCTGCCCTTATGGGCTGTATAAGTTTACCGGACCAACCGCCCTTGTTTAAACCACTTCTTGGTATACCTATTATTAAAGGATTAACGCACATATTCCCACCCAGATTGTTTGTGATGCCACATGAGATCTTTTGCTGCTGTAGGTGTCTTTTAAAAGATGAGGAATTTGTGATGAAGAAAGGATGGATAAAAAGAAGAAATTACTAAACTAAATCAGCGAGGCATCTGTGGCGGTAGTTGCACATTCTGTACTTACTCCTGCCATCTAGTGTTGGGTTCAGATGTGTGCAAGTTGTTTTTCTTCGAAGAATTCAACTCTAGTCACGAGGTACTGTCTCCACCTCTTGCTTGCAATGCTCAAGGTCTCCAGCCCTATTGGTTTTTTTTTCCACCATCTGGTTCAGACGTGTCCTTCCTTGCTCCGGATACACGCTGTTGCGGTGATCTTTTCGGTCCTCACGGTTCCTCTCTCTCCATCTGTATTGTCTTCGATCACACTTCCCCTCTCTCATATCTGGTCAACATTTCCAAAAACCGCCCAGGACAGTACGCCGGTCAACTCTGTCCCGCGATGGTGGTCTTGCCCGCTGGGGCCTTTTTTTTTTTTGCTTCATTTGGTCCGCTGTCACCATGCCTCGCCTGTGATGCAATGGACACCCTTTCGATATTGCCCTCAGTGTTGTGCAAGGTACCCTGGGATGCCCTCAACCAGATCTGTAATCTGTGCCTCTCACCCGAGCATGATGAGACTTCTTGCGTCACATGCCGGTCCTTTCGATTAAAGAAGACCCTTCCAGACTGCCGTGCCAGTCGACTCAAGATGTCGCACACGAGCGGCAAAGATAATCAAGACCTCTTCAGCACCCAGGACCTCGAGGGAGATCAGCCCAAGCCTTTGGCCGCTGACAAGGAGACTTTCTCACCTAAAGAGTTACGGCTCTGACCTAGAGATCGAAGACCTCCCACCGGCTCAACAGGTCGTGAATACACTTCCCGTCCCACACAAAGGGTATTCAGCTACTCTGGACCCACAGAAGCAGACTTATGTGCTGCCACTGCCTTCGGGCCGTGGTCCGCATCGACTGTCAACTTCGGACACCACACCCTGATTTGGCTGGCACCAAAGCAAATTCTAAAGCAGACATCCTCGGCACTGCCTGCTCCTGGCTTGGCATGGGTCCAACGGTTAGATTCAAAACCGTCTGCCTCGGAACGCAGGTTGGCGCCGGCGCTGAAACATTCGCCTGCGACCAGAGACAAGCCCATGAACCAGTTGAACTGGTCCATAAGAAGCAGACAGGCTGGATACCAACACAGCCTCCAACACAGAGCCCTCAGCCTCCTAAAAGCCAGCTCAGCTTTGAAGAAGCTCTGGTGACCTCTCCTCAAACAAAGCAGTGGAAAAAGCAGGATAAATCCACCAGTTCTTCTTGACCCCATACTGCCTCCACCCACTTCCACTCCACCCTAACTCCTTCTCTGCATGCCCACTTTCTTACACTCAATAGGGGTCATCACATTGGTGAACACGGTGAGAGGACACTTAAGTTATTAATTGTCCCCACAGAGAGACCCTTAGGACCCTGATGATATGGATCTGCCTGTGGATACTAATCTTGACCTCTACCCTGCCTGACCTTCACCATCAGATGATACCTCTGATTACCATGATGTATGAGGTAGGGCTGCTGCTTCCCACAAATGCATAAGGAGTCAATCGAAGAGGACTTTCTCTTTGAGACTCTTCCCTTGCCTCTTAGTTTCATGTATCATCTGCCTGTGCTAAAGGGGATGCTCAAGCCCGCTCCTGATATTTTCAGGGAAGTGGTCAAGGCCGAGGTTATTACTGCCTGGGGTTGACAAAGAGTACAAGACCTCCCTTTCACACACCATATATGCAGCCCAGTCTGCCAACCACTGACCTATTGCCAATTCCATTGTGAGGAGCACCTTAAAAGGGCACATGAGTTGGTCACAGAAGGCAAACTGATTTCCAGCATGACCATCGGGTGTGCACTGAATGCGGCTGACACTGCTGCTTGGGGTTAATTCCAGTGCTCTCCTCTGCAGCCATTCTTAACACGGTGTCTCTGGCTTAAAATTGGATGTTAAACAGCATCTCTTCAACCTGCCTTTTGATGGGAAACATCTATTTGGCCCTCAGGTTGAAGAGATGCTGGAGAAAATAAAAATACATGGAGACATCGAAAGCCATGGGTGCCTTGCAGGCGCCTTCCCCACGGGCACCTTTAGCTGCTCCACGTATCGTGGAGGATTCACACCAGCTTCTCCAAAGCCTCCACAACCTTCCAATGCCAGCCTACCCAACCAACTTCCACAAAGGACGGCTTCAGGGGTGCCTATTGTGGAAAGAGCAATAGAGGTAGAGGCAGATGTAGCTCCCCCAAGGAAGCCGCCCCAGCCTAACAATGACTTGCCACTCCTTCCCACCCCCGATCACACAACACCTGTTGGGGTACAGCTTCAGATGTTGTTCCATGCCTGGCAACATGTCACCTCAGACCAGTGGGTGTTAGACATCACTCAACACCGTTTCTGCCTGAAGCTCAGCGCCACACTACTGTAAGAAAGTTACCTCTTTTTGCATGGTTGCCCCCACTTTTTTCCAAACTGCTGATGTACTTTGAAGTACTGTGAAGAGTAGCCATGGCACACATCCCTGTGTGCTATGCCTACAACCCACTGCCCTGGCATAGGTCGCCACCCCTCTAGCTGGGTGCACTTTACCAGTGGTGAGGGTACAGGTGTATGAGTCCTGTACCCCTACAGTGTCTAAGTCAATTCTTAAACATTGTAAGTGCAGTAATGCCATTAAGAGTATATGGTGCTGGGTGTTTGTCATTACGACCTCCACAGTACCATAATGGCTTTACTGAAAACTGGGAATTTTGGATCCAACTTTTCAGCACATTAAACCCACACTGATGCCAGTGTGGGATTTAATGAAAAATGTACTCAGAGGGCATCTTAGAGATGCCCACTGAAAAACTACCTAACTCTAGTGTTCTGCCTTAGTGGCTGCACGCCAGCTGCCACCACCAGACATGTTTCTGGACCCCTGGGTCGAGATCCTGCTGCTCTTGGGGGTCTGAAACAATGCACATCCTGGGATGAAGTGCCAAGACTCCTCCCCCAGGATGGGCAGGGTCCATGAAGGGGAAGCTTCATAGGCTTGTCGCCATTGTGAGCTACCCTACTCCTTTGCTGCTTCCAGCAACTGGCTCCCACCGGTTCTGACCCCCACTTTGGGCGGGAGAATCGGCGGGAAAACCAAGTGAGGAAGTGAGGTGTGACCACCTTTGCCAACCCCACCCTTTAAGTGGGGGAGGCGAGGTGAAGCACAACTCAGTCACCACCATCTTGCAAATGGGGGAAGCCAGCCAACCAGAGAGAGGCATATGCCCCCCTTCCACTGGAAGGTGGCATAATAGGGGGTATACCCACCCCAGGGAAGGAACCCATTTGTCCCAACCTTTACTTACCTGTAACACCCTTAAATCTAGTATTTAGGGACTTCCCTGAACCTTGCCTCCGCAGACAAGAACCGATCAAAAGAAAAGGACAGACGAAGCTGTGCTGAAACTAAGAAGAGGAGGATGCCCATTGGCCCCAGCCCTACCGACCTGTCCCCACCTCGAACCTGCTCAAGCGAAATCCCAGTGTCATGCAGCCAGCAGCCTAAAGAACCCAAAGGACCTGCCCTGCCTTCCAAACCCAAGACTTTGTCTCCCGTGAGCACCAGATTTGCTCACCAACAGACTCTGGCCCCAGCCAAAACTGTGAGTTTGCACCACTTTGCACCCGACGCCTAAGGCCTGAGACCGAGTGGCCCAACATCACGAGGAGGTCTCCCCGACGATCCTGACTTCAGATCTGGTGATCTCTGACCTGCCTCAACTCCCCAAACAATGCCTACAGTCTCTTTCTGGAGGACCGCCACGACTGCCACCGGAGCTGTTAAGAAGACGGACGCCTAAAGACACCCCTGCAACCGACGTCCCCCAGCCTTGGGTGGCCCAACAACTGTGTCCCAGCATCCCCAGGCATACTTGCCTCTCCAACCGGTGGTCACCTCCAGAAGATCTTCGTCCCTAAGCCTGCAGTCGTTGTTGCAACCGGAGAATCCCCATTTGGCACCCAACGACAAAACAACACCGTGCACCCTGCCACCCCTGCGCCACTGCAGGTGTTATTTGGGTGCTAACTCAGACACCCCTTTGCCCTGAGCCTAACACTAGGAAATTTTCTCCTACAACCGTGTGGCCTGCTCGTGAGCAGCCTCCAACAGGAGGCCCACTATCCCCCATTGGATAACATTGGGCCTCAGCACTCCACCTGGCTGCGCTCGTGCCGCTGAGGGTGTTTCAAGAGTGCATCCTTGACCCTGGGGGAATCCTGGTTCTAACCCCAGAATACCAACTCCCACCAACAAGTACTTACCTGCAAACCTTTAACTTCATTTTCCTCCATAGGAATACATTGACTGTTTGGAGGTGGTTAGTATAAAACACTGAAAACGGCAAATGTATAAAAGCTGACTTACTTACCTTTACTCTAGGAAATGTCCTAGTGTGATATCTAGGCATATAACACTGAGTAAAAAAGTAACTTAAAAAGTGATCTATAAAGTAACATACAAAGTAATCTGTAAAGTTTCTGAAAAGTAGTTTCGAAATATTGACTTACCTGTAATTCAACCAACTGCACTTGAACCTGCATTCAACTGTAAACATTGCACAAGATTTTGCAAAGTATTATTTCACTAACCTGCACCAGGCTTGGCTTTGTTCTAGAAATAAAATAACTTAATAATATTTTTGATGCAAACATGCTTAACACTACCCAGTGATAAAGCCTTACTGCTCGCCCACACTACCACAAATAGATAGTAAGGTGCTATCTACTTTTACCTTTGCCTACCTTTGGTGATCCACTGGACTCTATGCACACTATACCTCATTTTGGTATAGTATATAGAGCCAGCTTCCTACAACTACCTAACATACTAACCCACAGACATGTCCTCTCCCCTGAAAACCAATGCCTCCTTCAGTTAGAGATCTTGGTGCTACGTCTCAAAGGGCCCATGAGCCTGTTCTACAACACCTACAGGGCTCAGGGGTGTATTACCTATACTTCCTCGTTCCCAAAACGGACAGGTCCCTCAGGCCCATTCTGGACTTGAATGGGTACATACTGTCGGAACCCTTCTTCATGGTCCCTCTTCAGGATGTCATACCTATGCTACAGCAAGGCGATTTCTTGACAGCTCTCAAATTCAAAGACGCCTATTTCCACATCCTGATTCATCTGGTGCATCCTAGCTACCTCTGGTTTGTGGTAAGTGGGCAGCATTACCAGTTCAAAGTGCAGCCCTTCGCGGTCACCACCCCACCCAGAGTTTTTACCAAATGCCTTGCAGTGGTAGCTGCACACATGCAAAGACAGGGCATTCATGTATTCCCATACCTGGACGGTTGGCTAATAAAGAGCACAACGCAGCAACACTGCCCAAGTCATAATAGACCTCCTGCACAAACTGGGCTTTATCATCAGTGTAGTAACGTCCGTTCTCCAGTCTCTTCAAATTCAGCCTTATCTGAGAGTCCTCCTCAATGCAGAGGTGGGCAAAGCCTCTCCCAGTCCTGCAAGACTCCAGTCCTTCCAAGTATTGCTGCCTCATTTTCAGCCAAATTAACAGTTCACAGTATGCTTAGTCATGCTCCTCCTCGGCATGATGTCCTCCTGCATTGTCATAGTACCCCACACAAAATTGCACGTGTCTGCTGTACGAATGGTTATCGCAACAGTGGTCTCAAAAGGAGGGACATTGGCATGATCTGGTATTGATCAGCCGCTCCAATAATTGCTTTCCGCAGTGGTGGAACACAAACACTTGTTTCCGAGGTGGCCCTTTCTCGACCCAGTTTCGCAGATCACCGTCACAATTGACGCATCTCTCAGTGGGTGGGGTGATCATCTACAAAACCTGACTGTCCAGGAGCAGTGGGGTCCCATTCACAGGGACTGTTCATGTAGCCCTCCAAGCCTTCCTTCCCAACATAGTGGGCAAGGTAGTCTCGTACAAACGGCCAGCATGACAGCCATGTATTACATTCAGAAGCAGGGGGCAATGGCTCCCTTCAGGTTTCTCTGTTAGCTCAGTGCATCTGGCGATAGACTCTCCACCACAGAATCCACCTGTTGGCCGAATACCTCCTGGGAGTGGACAACGACTTTGCCGACCTTCTCTGAAAATGTGGCAACAAGTCCACGAGTGGTAACTCCACCCGGAAGGCCTCCACTACTTTCAGCCCTGGGGTGGGGATCTAGGCATGGACCTCTTCGCCACAGCAGAAAACACAAGATATCCAAACGTCGCCTCCAGATTCCCACACCTGCAGTCCATGGGCAATGCGTTACAGATGATTAGTCAGGGATATGTTCCTGCTCTTTTCCACCTCTCCCACTTCTTCTGTTTTTTTTTTTTCACCACTCTCCTAGAACTTTTGATGGTTTCGCACGAGAGGCTCCTCAATAGTGCGGACCTTCTCATGCAGAATCATGGAGAAATCAGGAACCGACTCAGTCTCAACATTTCGTACTGGCTCCCGAAGTCTTAGAATTTGGTTAGCTCAATCTATCTCTTGAATGCATGAACATTCTTAAGAAAGCACGCAGGCCCACTACTCATGCCTGCTATGCTGCTAAGTGGAAAAGGTATGCTTGCTACTGGCTTTCTAACCGCATTTACACCCTGTCCGCCACAGTTCAGAACGACATTTGTCACCGTCTGCACTCCATACGTGTGGTCTAGGCTTCACCTCTATTTGGCTACACTGGGCAGTTGTGATGTCTATTGGGCTCTATGTCCTGTTTGCCCTCCCTTCATCCCACAACAGTGGAGCCAGATCATCACAGATTCTAATTGAGCACACACATGTCAAAAGTTTGATGCAGCACTTAAAGCCTTCACAAAACGATACTCTTCCTCTGTCTGCTATTCTGTCACATTGGAAATCCTCACTTCTGTTAATAATGCATGGGTAAATACCCTTTCCAAAGTTCTTGATGTCCTGGAAGTCCATCAAGTAGAGTAGCTGATACTCTGCCAAACCCACAACACCATGTAAAGCCATGCTCATGTTTCCAGATGCCTTGTCTGGCTCTTAGGAAGTGATGAAGCATCCTTATGCCTCTAGCTGTTCTTGGGTCCAACCCCTTTGCAGGTGCTACTTTCGAATGGGCCATGTGCTGGTTCCACATAGTCCTCCATTGGTCTGAGGTGCACTGAACAAAGCAAGACTCAAAGACGCTGGGAAGCCCAAAAAGCCTTTCATCAGAGTGCTGAATACTATATCTTCCACCAATGGGCTCCATCATGATTTGAATATATAGGCAGCACTCGTGGTTGAGCCTTCTCTCATATAATTGTAGCCCTAATAATTGTCGCTGCAACCCTGATTATCACCGAACAGCAGGCGCACTAAAGGCCTGACCTCTTTCTCTGTGATTGGCTGGCTCTGCACACTAGTATTGCTCTTTCTGAAAAATACAGAATTTCTTCTATAAGTTAATCATTGTTCTCCTGCCTTTATCATTTGAAAACAATGTTATGATTCATTGAGGATCTGAATGCTCATTTTTAGGTCGAGCTGACCTAGCATTCAATGCGAAAGCATTGCATGCTGTCCGCAAGACAACTATTTGGGAATGTGGACACGAGAGGGTGCACGAGCGCAGATTTGACCTCGTGGGCGCGCACGGCGCCGTGCCCCTCTCGTGTCTCACATTCCAGTGCGCGCACACCACACAGGCACACTTACACACAGGCACAGGCACAGGCACACGCGCCCCCCCCCACACACACATACACGCAGACAGGCACAACACACGCAGGCACATACAAGCGCGCGCGCGCACCCCCCCCTCTTACAAACGCGCACACAAACACACTCCCAACCCCGCTCACCGGGCACACGCAGGGCTTCCATCACTGGGGGGGCGGGCACCGTCAATGTGCCCCGACGCCCCCCCCTCACCGGCTCCTCTCGTCCTGTCCCTCCGTGTCAGACCAGACTCCGCAGCCCGCTCCGTTGTTTCTCCGCCCCTTCAGTGCGTGTCACGCCTCTCCTTTCTCCCGGCCGGAAATCCTTTTTGCGTGTCAGGCCTCGTTTTCGAAACTGAACTGTCCCGCAACAGTGTATATAATATCGGCAGTCGTTCTGCGCACTTGGTATTGCGGTCCTCTGCATTTTTTTATTTTCTTGGGAATACTAAACGTGACGCCTAAAAAACCTGAAAGGAAATGTAATGGCAAGAACTATCCTTCTATATTTTTTATTCACTTTCTGTAATATATGCAATGTTGTGCAACTGCCTTGTTCTTAGAAATACTCCCAGTAACAGAAGGGCGCCTGCTGGATGTGTTCGAATGCTTCGAAGCCCTGCATAATCCATGGACCCGGAGAACACGTGTCTTCGCGTCTCGTGGGGCAACGGATGAAGCTCGCACTGGAAATACACGACGGTGCCCATGAATATTTTGTGAAATTTAGCACAACAAATCGGTCTCGAGGAGAAAAAAAATCAATCAGCTACGCACACTCCCTTTTCATTGCCGCGCGCTGGAGGCAGCGAGGGGCAGCGCCTGGAGGCATGTCTGTTTGTAGGCAGCGTAACAGTTGCATTCACTGTCACTCCGCGCGCCTCATGAATTAATTCTGTGCACTTCTTTTTTTTTTTTTTTTTTTTTTTTTTTTAAACCTTTATTGTGCATAGGAAGCGTACAAATACGGGCCCACAACCATACAGGCCGGCCTCGAAAGCAGTCAGCAGCACAAAAAGTAAGAATAGATCAACCCAGCAGTCCCAAAGAAAACCCATACGATAAGTGTCCAAGACGTGACTCAAATAAGACGGGACCGCTAGGGACAGGAGGAATCAGGTTAATTTTCAAAAGTTTTGTAGATAAGTAGGATCAGATGCATTCAATCCACCGAAAGCAAATGGCAGGCAACGAGCCAGCGAGTTAGCAACAAAACGAGGAAGAGAAATTAAAGCAACAAAGGATAATAATCATCAGGATAGTTGCACAATAAAACAGTACATGTTGGCCATCGCCCGCCCCACGGACTCAGTACACCCAAATCCACGAAAGTGACAGTATCAACAGCGGAGAGAATAGGTATCACTACCCCGAAGCACCTGACTGACCCAAAGGAAGAAAAAGAAAAAGGAACCAAGAAAGGACGAAAGAAATAAGGCCCATAGAAACTGAAACGTAAACAAAATCCCTACCCCCAACCCCCCACCCTGCACGTATGCAGAGGCTACGGCCTACCCCCCCCCTAGCAACGTGCCTGTTGCCCACAAACCGAACCCGAAATTTAGAACAGAAAAGGGAAGAAGAGAAGAAAAAGAAAAAACATAATACACAGAAGACCGGAGGAGGGCCAGCGGATATTCTCAAAACTACCATCACTTATCACTCCGGCCGCCCGATCCCAGACTCCGCGACCAATACAATACCCATGGTCGATATCCCCGGCAGTCCATCAGTGTCCCAGCAGTACCAGTGAGAACAGTCCCGACAGGATGGGAGGCACACTCAACCCTGCCCCCTGCGATGCGAAGCAGCGACATAGTCCAGCCTCATGGTAGACATCTTGAAGGAGGCGAGCGAGCCACGCATCCAGATCCGAGTGGGGGGACGACCAGGAAAGTCAATCCGACACACAGCCATGTAGATATTAGTGGCACAAGAAGGAACAGTGTACAACAAAGATCCTCCAGAATCGACAAGCCCAGTCAATAGGAGCCGCGTCAGGATGGGGAAGCAAGTCGTGCCAAGGACCTCAGGAAGGGCAGCTAGACATGGCGCCCGGCTGCGCGGCTCCAGCCACAGCGCATCCCCGGAAACTTTAGTTCGCCCCAAGGATAGTACAGCCGGCACCCCAAAAATCGCAGGATCTCGCACCCTCAGCGTGCCGATAGCAGCCCGAGAGGAGGAACAACAGAAGGCAGAAGCAGAGTGCGGCAGAGTGTCCTGCTCCCGGAGGCATCCATGATCAAGCAATGGTGTCGCAGGTGAAATCACATCTAGCCGGTCGCCCAACCCACGGGCAGCAGTACATAGAGCCGCTCTCAGAGCAACTAGGGCGCCCAAAACGTCACCGATCAGCACTGGTGCATCGGGGAGAGAGGATTCAGCAGTCTTCTGCACGCAAGGCGAACAAATGCAGCACTGTCCCATAAGCCGTCCACCATCACCCTTCGCAGGCAGCTGGGCACCGCGCAGACACGAGCCATGGCACAACCAGGCTTGAGGCACAGGGGAAGCACACTCCATGTGCACAAAGTATCAGCGTGATGTGGGCAGTCAGCAGTGTCGTCGGTAGCAGCCCAGGGTCCGCTGTCCCAGGAAAGGAGAGCAGGCTGTAAGATGGCGCCCAGCCCAGCTCGTTGAGAGACAAAGTATCCAGCAAAGACGTCTCCGGGTGAAGGACACGATACAATGTGTTCCCCGCATCGGTGGCGCGCTAGCCCGCGAAGCGATGAAGCAGGTTGCAGGGAGCAGGACGAGCCTTACGCCGCCGTGTCCGATCCGCCGGTAATGGTGGCTGTTATTATGAGCAGGGCCGGCCCCAGTCCGAGAACAAAGACCCGGCCACAGCCGTGCAGCGCCAGGAGGAGGCGGAGACGTTCCAGTATTCTCACTGCCGGGATCGAGCAAGAAAACACACCAATAGATCCGGGGTCGCCTCCCGGTTCCGCCGACGTTACTCAATAGGAGGATAGGCAACAGGATAGAGCGGAAAACGGGAGAAAGGCGAGAGGGTCGGCGGAGCCGAGGAATCAGGCGGCCATCATGGTTGTCGGTTAGGCTCCTCCCAATTCTGCGCACTTCTATTAAAGAAGCTTGAAAGAATTGTGTTCATTATTTTTTTAACGCAATCTGGATACTTCATATGAAAAGGTGTAAAGTGCTGCCGGAGTGTCAGTGGCCTGCTTCCTTCTTGGATAAATGTAACGTTTCTACTCAGTTTTTTTTGAAGAAGTAGCTCCTTAGTCTTGTTAAAAAAAATTAACGAGGTCAGCATTTTTGTTTTCAGACTGTTTTCCACAGTGGGTATTCTGCACGAGCTGACATAGCTAGTCGCATTCTAGGACTGCTAGCTACATGCTGCTAGTGTGACATAATGTAACTGCTAGTTCAAGTTCAAGTTGCACCGGCTAATGACATACTAAGATTACTCTAGACACATGCTATTAACTTGCTGCAACAACTGGTCACATACTGAAAGAGACAGACTGTAACTGCTACTGACATGCTGCTAGTAGTGAAATACTGTAACTGCTAGTGACATTGCACCGACTAGTGACATACTAAGGTTGCTCTTAACGTCCTGGTAGAGACATTGCTATTGACATGCTTCAATAATTGGAGACATGCCGCAAGGGACCGACTGTAACTGCCAGTGACATGCTGCTAGCGTGAAATAATGTAACTGCTAGTGACATGCTGCTAGTGAAATACTGTGACTGTTGGTGGCATGCTGCACAGGTTAATGAAAGTCTAAGATTACTTGTAACGTACTGCTAGACATATGCTATTGACATGCTGCGACATCTAACGACATACCCAAGAGACAGACTGTAACTGCTAGTGACATGCTGCTAGTGAAATACTGTGACTGCTAGTGGCATGCTGCACCGGTTAATGACAGTCTAAGATTACTCGTAACGTACTGCTAGACATATGCTATTGGCATGCTGGGACAACTAACGACATACCACAAGAGAGAGCTTGTAACTGCTATTTACATGCTGCTAGTGAAATACTGTTGACTGCTAGTGACAAGCTGCACCGGCTAATGACATACTACTTCTGTGCTCAGTGCTTATAGGAACCAATATAGCGCTGCTGCTGTCTTGGTACTTCCTAGTTCACGTTACACGCAGATTTCTGCGGTGATCGCACTGGCCCAAAGGACTCTATCGCCCCAGAGTGCCGTGAGCCTCAGCCTGTGGGAGAGTCCCCGCTTCGGCCACGTGCTCCGAGGTTATCCTTGAACGAGGAGCCGCGCTCGCGCGGAAATAGGGAAAGAAATCAAAGTGTCTGATAAGAGTGTTTGTGCGTAGCGTCCCCTCAGACTGCCCCATCAACCAGCAGCTAGCACTGGCACCTGTCGATCATCTGGGTGAACTCTGCCGCAGCCTGTGAGGTGTGGTAACCCACAAAACTGCAACCCGGTGATCGCCTGCAGCTAACCTGCCCCCTTTTAATCGTCTATGGCTGAAACTACCACCTGTCAATCGCTGGCAGATAACACTGCCCCCTATTGTTCGTCTGCAGCTATCACTGCTCAAAAGCCGCATTTAATTAAAACCCCGCCCACTGGTGCGGGTTTAAGAGCAGTCTCTGCCACGCTTCTAGGGGTGCCATACTTTTGGGTTAGGGGAAAGGGGTTGAAGGTGGCTCTAAAAGAGGCATGGCCAAAGCAGTGCAACTAAGAAACCTTTTTAAGAGGCTTGGCTTAAACATACAAACTAAAACTCCCAGAATGCAAACAGTACATAAAGAAAAGGAGGGGAGTGCTACGTGGTGCTCATGAGTACTAGCAGTTGAAATTGAATTATAAACGTGAACCTAGTCACTGTCTGAGTACCTGATTAGCTCCGGGGATTGGGAAATGTGAGTTCCCCTTATTAAAACTATTGGCCAGTACTCTCCCTTTCACAGTAAACCCAAAAGAGACAATCTGTACCTGATATGACCTTGCCCGTTTAAAGCAATGCCGATTACTGAAAGTACGGCAGTGACCTTATCAGGGCACCGGAATGTGCGCTTTCCTTCGCCTTGCACTAAATCCGCATTGCGCCAACCCCTCCCGTCTGTGCCAAGGTCAGGCTTTTTTTTTATTTCAAAATATTTTTATTGAAAATAAATTTTATACATATCCATAGAAAAGACATTCTTAATACTTGTACTGGTCTTGCAAGATTGCGGCCTGGCGGGGCCTGAGAGAGGAAAAGGAAAAGAGAGAGAAAAGAGAAGAGAGGGGGGGGGGGGGATTATCGTTCCAGGTATGTGTCGAGAGCTTCCCACATATTCTCCTTGGCCGTATGGTTTGCCGCCTTTTGCTTGGCGGTGATGTTATCCGCCCCCCGGAGGAAGGTTACCCAGTTGAACCAGCGCTTAAAAGTGGCTTTGCTGGTGTCCTTCCAGTTGCCCAGAATCGTTTTCACCGCAGCCGTTAGAAGTACATCGACCAGGTCACGTACTTCTTTGGACTGGAGGTCTGTTGCTAGGAAGGCGGTGGCTGCCCCGGCTAGTCCTCTTTGTATCTTACTTCCCGTTATTGTGTCTATGACGTTGTAGACCTTGCCCCAGAAAGCTTTGACTTTGGTGCACTCGAATAGCATGTGAGATAGATCTCCCGTGGCCCTCTGGCAGTTCCAACATGTGCTATTATCACTGGCTCCGACCCTCCCTAGTTTCGCTGGTGTCCAGTGCAACCTGTGAAGTAGCCAATATTTTGTTTGTGCTAGCTGTGGTGTTATTTTGTTTTTGGACGCTGTCGTCCATAGTTTGGCTCTTTCCACTTCGTTCAGCTGTCTCTGTATGGTCTCCTCCCAGAATGCCAGCGTCTTGTTGTTTAGGGTTGTGGTGCGTGTTGTGATTAGCTTATAGATTTGTGCTGTTTGGTGGCCCGTCTTGTTTAAGTTTTGCGCGTATTGTATGATGGTGGGTGTTTGTTTCGTTAGTCCTGCTCTGGTGACCGCTGCTTTTATTTTGAGGAATTCGTAGAACTCCTTGTTAGGCAGGGAGGTTGTCTGCTGTAGTGCCGTGTAGGTGAGTGGGGTGTTCCCTGCCTCTAGTTGCGAAGGTGTAGTGATGCCTCTGCTACGCCATACCTTGTTATCTAGTGTTTTCCCTTTGTATTTGACTTTGGTGTTGTGCCACAGAGATTCCCATTTGGTGCTTTTGATACTCACAGCCATTTCCCTGTCTACTCTTAGCAGCGCTATCTTTGTGTTGTGAATTATTGCGTTTTTGGCTTCTGGGTGCTTGTGGGCCGTGAGGGCCATGATTGGGTCAGCGCCACCTAGAATACACCTTTCCAGGTCTAGCCACACCGGCGTATAGCCTGGCGCGGGGGCAATCCAGTGCAGACCCTGTTTGGCCAGGGATGCCATCTGAAAGGCTTTGTAGTTCGTGAGGTTTAGTCCGCCTTGTTCTTTTCTGAGTCTGAGTTTCGCTAGGCTCATTCTTGGTTTTTTTCCTCCCCAGAGGAACATGTTGATGCTTTTGTCTAGACGTTTGTGGAAATCGGGTGTGAGTGTGAGAGGCAGCATGGAGAGCAGGTAGTTTAGCATGGGGGTGACCATCATCTTTATTGTTTCGATCCTACCCCACCAGCTTATGAATTTGGGGCCCCATGTGTCTAGCTTGGACTTAATTTTTTTTAACATCGCATCCTCGTTATGGTCCAGAGTCGTCCTTAAGTCCCTACCGAAGAGGAGGCCTAGGTATTTTAGGGGTTTCGTTTGCCATGCTAGGCCGGATGTACCCAGGACGGCCTTGGTGGTGTGGCAGTTCATCGGTTTGCACTCAGATTTCTCCCTATTGAGCTTATAGCCTGAGACATGTGCATACTCCTCTATTGTCTGCACGAGTGCCTTAATTGACTGTTCTGGGTTGTTTGTGGTTATCAGAATATCGTCTGCGTATGCCGCTAACTTGAAAGCTTGCCCCTCTATCCGCACCCCCGTGATCCGGGCATTTGACCTGATCATGTGAAGGAGTGGTTCCAGGGCGAGCAGGAATAGACCCGGTGATAGGGGGCAGCCTTGTCTTGTCCCTCTCTCTAGTATGAGTGTGTCTGATGTGGCTGCGTTAACCACCACTCGCGCTCGGGGGTTCTTGTACAGGGACATGACCATACCCCTGTACTTCTCGCCTAGTCCAAACTTGAGCATGCATTGGTTGAGGAAGGGCCATGAGACTCTGTCGAAAGCTTTTTCCGCGTCCAATGCGATCATGACCGCCTTTTCCGCGCTGTTGGCCGTGCGGTTGATTAGGTGGCATAGCAGTCTGGTGTTATCTTGCGATAGTCTGTTTTCCAGGTAGCCCACCTGAGATTTGTGTATGAGTGCGGGGAGAAGTGCATTTAGTCTGGCAGCCATGACTTTTGCATAGATTTTGCAGTCCACGTTAATTAGAGAGATTGGCCTATAGTTCTGAGGGAATTGTGGGTCCTTCCCTTCTTTGGGGATGACAATAATGTTTGCCTCCGCCATTGAGTCTGTCATATTGCCGTTTTCTGCGCATGCTCGGAATACTCTGACAAGTGTGTCCTTGAGTAGCGGTTGGAATTGTTTATAGAAGGTGGCTGTGAAGCCATCCGGTCCTGGGGCCTTGTTAGGTTTTAGTGAGGCTATGGCCCTCTCAACCTCCGCTTTGGTTATGTCTTGGTCTAGGGCCTCTCTTTGTTCGTGGCTTATACTGGGCAGGTCCAGGCTCTCTAGCAGGCTTGCCCCGCCGTCCGCATCTAGCGATGTGTCCGCTGTGTATAGTTCTTTGTAGAACTTCCTGAATGTTTCGAGGATATGCTTATTCGCTGTGTGTGTTTTGTTGTCTGCGTCTGTTATTGTGGCTATGCAGTGCTGCCTTTGTTTGGCTTTCAGGTAGCCAGCTAAGGCCTTCCCCGCCTTATTGGCCGAGCATAAGTTTATGGATTTGTATTTGTTGATCCACGTGGATGCTCTCTCGCTTAGGATTCTGTTTAGCTCATATTTTTTCTTTGTTAGCGTTGTGAGTGTGTTCCTATCTGTTAGGTTGGCCGTGTGGTTCCTTTCTAACCCCTTGATCTGCTCCTCTAGGTCTTTAATTCTCTTGTTTCTGCTCCTGTTCATGCGTGCCTTGATGTTTATGAGTTTCCCTCTTATTGTTGCTTTAAGCGCATCCCATAGTGTCGCCGCCCCTGTGTCAGCTGTATCGTTAAATTGGAGATATTCTTTGATCGCTTCTTCTATTTCGGTGATGTTGGCAGGGTTTTCGAGTATGTCGCTGTTAAGGCGCCATCTCCTGCTCGGTGTTTCGTTATGCTTGCCACTCAGGGAGAGGGATACGTGTGCGTGGTCTGAAATTGTGATGGGTCCTATTTCCGTCGTGTCAGTCAGGTGTGTGTGTGTGTTGGACATGAGTATGTAGTCTATCCTGCTGTATGAGTTGTGCGGGTGCGAGTAGAAAGTGTATTCTCTGGCGCTTGGGTATTGTAGCCGCCATGGGTCCGCTAGTGAGAGTTTGGCGCATAGGTTTTTAAGTATGTTCTGTTCTTGTGAGTCATGACTAGGTCTGTGTGGGTGTCTGTCCGTGGCGTTGTCCATCGCCTGGTTCATGTCTCCTGCCACGATTAGAAGTTCGCCCAGAGGGACCTTGCTAAGTTCAGTTTCTAGCTCCTCCCAAAAGTTTTTGTCCCCCGTGTTTGGCCCGTATATATTGGCTATGTGCACCCTCTCGTCGCCTCTGTTGATTGATGTGATCAGCCTCCTTCCCATGGTGTCTGTTGTGTTATCGTTGACCTGGAACTTCCCTTTCTTACTGATTAGAGTGATGACCCCTCCCTTTTTGTTGACTGCTGGTGAGCACAGTACTTCGCTTATCCAGCTGGCTTTCAACCTGTTTGCGTCCTCTGTGGACACTCTAGTTTCTTGCAGGACGTATATGTCTGCCTTCAGTTTGTATAGGTAGTCTAGTGTTTTCCTTCGTTTGACGGGGTGGTTTAGCCCTTTGACGTTAAGTGACACTATCTTTATGTCTGAGGCTATCTGTGCTTGGCTACTATTGTCGGGAGCCATCATGGTGTGCTGTTTGTGTCGCTGTGCCTACGTGCACCAGTTGAATATCTTCCCATTGCTCTATTCTTGCTTGGTGGCAGCCACCACACATGAGCCCCCCCCTGGGGTGTTGGATGGGATAGGGTGGTGTATGTGGGTATGGGAAAGAGGAGAGAGAAGAGAAAGAAAGAAATGTACATCCGCCAGGCTCTGATTGTCCATGCAGCAGGGCCTCCCTCCCGACCCCCTCCCCCCCTCCCCCCCCCCCTCCCCCCTCCCCCCTGTCAACGTACTGTAAACGTGCGACAGCAACGGTTCCCGCCCTCCGCTTCCCCGGTTCCTTAAAGGTCAGTAATGTCCCCGCCCCCTTCTTGCCCCCGTGCTGCGCTTTTAGGCAAAGGATATGGTTGTCAGATGTTCAAACCCCTGGTATTCTTTCTGTGTGGTTGTCCATGATTCGCTGTGTTTAACAGGGTAGGGCAGTTCAGTGTCTCTACACATGTCCAAAATCCCATTGTTGAGGTAGTTCTGCTCTGGCACCTTTCGTCCTTTCCTTGAGGTAGTTGTTGTTCGCATTCCGCTTTACAGTGTCATTCCCCGCCGTGTCATTTGCCGCCCGCTGCCCCTTTCTCTTCCGTCTCTGAGCCATCTGATGACGCTCTTCTTTTTGCTGTACCTGGCGTTGTTTGTTCCATCTCCTCCAATTCTGGCTTCCTGAGGTATCTGCGTAGCTCTGCTGGGTCGTTATCCTCATTCTTGCTGGGCCGACAAAGCTGAACGTTATCTTTGCTCTCTTCATAGTGTCTCTCAGCGCGAGGAAACCTTTCCGTGCTTCCACTGTGCTCCTTGAGAGGTCTTGGGTAAAAATTATCTTCTTTCCTTTCCAGATGGGGGTTTGCCCTCTTCGGGCAAAAGTGAAGATTGCATCAGTGTGGCTCGACCTAAGGGGTTTGCAGATGATCGTTCTAGGCCCTTTCATGTGCGGTTGTTTTGTGGAAGGGATCCTGTAAGCCTTGTCGATCTCCAAGGCTCTTTCGAAATTTATGCCTGTCAGCTTGGGTATCAGCGTTTCGAGCATTGCTGCGCATGAGCCCGAAGCTTCTTCCTCATCTTCTGGTATGCCTAGAATCCTGATGTTCCCCCTTCGGTTTTTGTCTTCTTGCTCTGCGAGCCTTTTCTGCAGCTCACTGGAGACTTTGGAGATATAGCAGATGTCTTTGTCCATGATGCCTGACTTGTCTTCTATGTCGCTGATCCTTCTTTCTGTCTCCGCTACTCTGCTTGCCGTTTTGTTCTGGTCTGCTCGTATGGCTGTGAGCTCTAGCTGGACATTGTCCATTGAGATCTTTGTGGCCTTTGCTAGGTCGTTGGCTTCCGTTATTTTTTTAACGAGCTGGTCCATCGCAGACTCTGAGCTTTGCAGATTTTTCATTTTGATCGGTGATTCCAGGTCCTTCCTAATTTTTTTATTATCGCTGTTCATTGTCTCCAGGCCTCTTCTTTCTTGGTGTATGGACAGTCTCTCTTTCTTCTGCAGGTTATATTGTGCTTCCTTTGGTGGGGTGGTTTTGGCAGTCGCAACCGTGCCCGCTTTCGCCTCGCTGCCAAAAGTGAACCTGCTTGGCCACCTTATAGACCTTGTCCTGGTTTTCCCGGACGCCAGGGCTACCGCTCTGGGTCAGGTGCTGGACCCTGGTTTGGTGACGCGTTCCCACTTCTTTGTTTCTGCTCGTTTGGCTGTGTCTCCCCTGTGTTTCGCTCACTTCACTGTGCCAACCCTGCTCCTAGGATGTGGCTAGGTATGCTCCGTACTGTGGCTGCGTCGATGTGGTCCGGTGCTGGGTCGCTCTCTAGCTCGTTACTGCACTTGTGGCTGAGAGGCGCCGAGGGTAATTGTGCCCGGTTTCTGCCGACCCTGTCGATTTTTTTTTTTTCCTGCCGCCTTGTTGTGCTCGCCTTTTATCTCCACTGTGGGGTTGCCTGTTGTCTGTTGTGCTGCTGTTGTGCTGCTCCTCCTCTCAAAAGTGGCCGCCACTATGTTCGTCTTCTTGTGTGGCCTTTGTTCTGCCTATTTGGTGGCTGTTGATCAGCGCATGCATTTGCATTCGCAGGGGCCCCCCCGAGTGTCATTGGGTTGCACTACCTTGCATACTTGCCAGTCTGCACCCCCGATCTCGTGTTGTTGTGTGCTTGCGCTATTATTGGATCGCCCCTCTCAAGATGGCCGCCGCCTTTCTCGCCTTCCTCGCCTCCCTTCAGGACAGCCACGCTTTGCTCGCTGGCCACCCCACTGGTACTCCCTGATGGACCCTGGCACCAACGAAGCCCTTGTGGGGGGGGTGACGGTGCTTCTGCGTTTCTCTCCTTCTTTTGCTTGGCAGCCGCGCCGCGCTGTGCCTGTCGCCCCTTCCAAGATGGCCGCTACCTTTGTTTTCCGGCTCTTTTCTCTCTGAGATCGTCCGCTTCACGTTTGCTGGGGCGTGAGCTTAGCCCGGCGCTGCTTCGCTTTGTGCTCCCTGGGGGGGGGTTGTAGCCCGTTGCTCGTACTGGTGCTCGTGCAAGTACTTTGCCAGTACTGGTGCCTCTTCCCCTCTTCCCCTCCAAGCACTAGCGCCCCGCTTTCCGCCTCACTCCCGCTTCGCTGCGCCTCCCTCTCTGGATGGGCGCTTGCTCCGCTGACTCGCTTTTGTGCTGGCGCACGGCCGCTTTTCTACTCGGGGGGGATACCTGCTGAGCTGCTTCTCCACCTCTGTGTTGTGCTTCTAGTTGTGCTCCAGGGTGAAGTAAGATGGCCGCCACCGTTCTGCCTTTGCGCTCCTCTGTATCCTCTCAGAGCGCTCGCAGCCTCCTTGCTCTTTGGCGCCTCCGCTACCTCTCGCTCCCTTGCCGGACCTCCACTTGTGTCCCGTCTTGCGGATTTCTCCGTGCTGTGGCGCCTTCTTGTCCGTTTTTTATTTTTTTATTTTTTAATTTTATTGCCCCGCCATCTTGGGCTCTCGCTGCCTGCGCTCCTTCAAAAAAAGGCTTTTTAGTGCCTTTATCTTCGTGTCGCTCACTACAGCTCCTCAGCTTCGCTGCACCTCACGTTCGCACACGCTCCCGTCCGTTCCGTGTGTGGGACCGAGGGCTATCGCTGGTTGTCTCGCCGTTCTTCTCCCCGGGGTCGCGGAGCTCTCGAACTCAGGCGACTGCCTTCGTTGCCATCCAAGCCACGCCCCAAGGTCAGGCTTTAATCTCTGTAAATTAAACACTCTTAAGTGTGGGAACATCGCTGCCAACGCCGCCTGCTGCGCGCCCTGGCCTCCAGGAGGGGCAGGGCGGCCGCCAGTCAGGAGGTGTGATTCCCAGCCATTCCTCACAGAATCAAATCTTCCCGGAGCCCCTCACACCGACGCTCCTGTGTGTGTACACGGACTGTGCATAACGCAAGCACCTGCAGTGCGAGGTGGGGCATGCGAGGGGCTCCCATTCAATTAAAGGCTTCTCTATATCTGATTTACGGAACCGCAAATACATCCCCGCCCGCATAATCAAGCGTAGTATCCGGCGCCCTATGTAAAGCAAATGCAGGCGCAGGTTCTACTGTGAGGGCAGCGCCCCGTGCTGTAGGGAAACCTGCGTGAGACCTACTCAACCGACGCTGCAGGGAAGCCCTTCAATTCTGCAAAGCTGCTCACGCGACTTAGGCGTGCGTGCACCTGAGTCTTTTTAGGCACGTTATTTTGTTTCAGAATTAAAGCAAAAAAAGTTTTGTTTACCCTCAAGTTCAGTTCGTTTCCTGCTGCCATCTACTGAGAACGTGTACTGTGTTAGAGGGGGGTATTGTTTTCAAAGCTTGGAGGCACCTAATTTCTACTGGTATGCATCATGTGCTTGGACCGTGCTTAATCTTGGTCCTCTTTTACTTTGGATACGTAGGCTCTCAAAACCTTGATAAAAAACAATTGAATCAAATAACAATTGTAAGCAAAAAAAAATAATGGCTTATTGTGCTAACATACTTTTGGGCGCTACTTTGCTTCTTATTGCACCTGGCACTCCTGCATTACATACCAATGTGAAGACATGTGTGTGATCCTAAGAGCTAGGATCCTACCATTCCATAGGAACAGCCCTGTTTCCGCCTCGAAGCTCAAACCCTGACCCCAGAAATGGCATTTCAATGCTCTGAAAGCCAAAAGCCTGCCGCAGGAATGGGCCTACACAAGCGGAACAGAAGTAAACAGCCCTAGCAATGGACCTGTGTGGGTATGAAAGAGCAACCTTCCCTACTTACAGGGGCGTTCCGGGCCCTCAGCCGAGGCCCCACACTAACATCTGTCAGATATGGGCGGCTCAGGAGCCACGCTTCACATTCTGCAAGAGCCCTATCGTTTTGCATTATGGCACTGCCTACTAATTGGTCTGTAGGGGTCCAAAGGATAAACAATGCCTCACGAATCGGCCCATATTTGTTTTAAAACTAGCAGACAGCCATACAAAATGACCCACGTGGGCCTGAAAGCTAAAAGCCCGTCCTATGAATTGGCCTTTCTGGGTCTGTAGGCTCAAGTTAGCATAATGGAATGTTCAGTCATGAAGTGAACAAATCATTTGCACAGCTGCTTTATGTGAATGATTCTGTGTTTATAGGGGAAGTGGAAAGGTGGCCATGGGACACCCTTCGCGCGCAGTAGTAAGGAAGTTAATTCTACCCCGCAGCCTCCCCGTAAGTCTAGGATCTCCTGGTATCGGTCTGCAGCTCCCGCCCCCTCACGGCTCCATGCATTGATGTGGCCTCTCCTGGCCCTGCTGGCAGGAGCCCTCGGGACTCTTGCCTGGCTGTACCTGGCACAGAGGGATGGGCTGCAGGAACTGCACATAGAGCTGCTGTCCTTGCGGAACAGGCTCCCCCGGGAGCTGGAGGGACTGAAGGAGCAGATGCTGCGAGAGCAAGAGGACAAGGTATATTTTAGAAATAATTACGTTTTATCCGTCCCGTCAATATATTGGATCATTTGCACGTTTGCCTCGCTTTTCCCACCCTTCTTTACCCAAGTCCTTCCAGGCTTTTCTGCACATGTTCTCCACCTGTCCACTAAAGTTCCTCCTCACGCCTTCATTTCCGTATAAGCCATACGCAAGTTGTTTCTTATTCATGCACTACAAAATTGAGTGGAACAGTGTAATGTGCGCCATATTGAGGGGGGAGGTTAGGGCGCAGTTGTTTTTTTATTTGTAGGCGTGGGGACATGACATGACTTGCCCAGGAGAAGCCCCTGTGTATTACTCTTTACCTTCTGTCTTTGTACACCTCACAAGAGAGCTGCCAGTAAGTCACATGCACAACTATCCCTACTACACCCTCACACACCCTCACGCTCACATACCCTCACACACCCTCACCCTCCCTCACACCTCACCCCCCTCACCCTCACACCTCCTCACCCTCATACCCCCTCACCCTCAAACCCCCTCACCCTCAAACCCCCTCACCCTCACACCTCCTCACACCCTCTCAAACTGACACACCCTCACTCACCCTTACACCCTCACACGCCCTCACCCTCACACCCTCACCCCCCTCACCCTCACACCCACTCACCCTCACACACCCCCTCACCCTCTCACCCCCTCACCCTCACACCCCCTCACCCTCACACACCCTCACCTCACACACCCTCACACCCCCCCACACCCTCACAACCCCCACACCCTCACACCCCCTCACCCCCACACACCCTCACACACCCTCACTCACCCTCACACACCCTCACTTACCCTCACCAGCATAGCATAGCAAAACATAGCATAACAAAACACAGCATAGCATAACAAAACACAGCACAGCATAACAAAAAAAGCACAGGATAGCAAAACATAGCATAGCATAATTATTCCCAACTCTCCTTATTATTGAGCAACATCTGACAGTTTGCAAATCATCTTTATACACCAATTCAGAGTTTTCGAAAAATGTATGCAACGCATTGTCATAGTGGTGGACATGTTAGTCTGTTATTTGGATTGCGCCAATACAGACTTTGCAAAAAAATTCATGCAACACATTGTCATATACAATGCCAATAACTCAAACTTTAATGCTGCGAGACCTATTGCATTGCAAATGCGTGTTTTAGCAGTTCTCCAATTTTCTGTGCTTTATGGTGCAGGGAAATGGAAACAATTCGAAAGTTATTCAGCCAAGGTGATGCTATATATGTAGTGAGATCTGGTGTCTAGAGCACTGACTTGCTCTGTGAGTTATGCTGAGATTTTCAGATCGAGTTATGTTTCTTTAGTCCAGGTACATTCTACAGGAAATAATTTACTGTGCTGAATTACTTATCAATACTCTGTATCTCAATAGAAAAAGCATACACGTATTTTTAAATGGTTGGCTGCAATGTCATATGCTGAAATGGCAGGGAACACATGTATAATTAATGCTGGGTTGCAAGGCTACGGCTAAAAATGCTAGTGTTGAGAAATCAGAGCACCATTTCTTTTAAAGCCAGTATCTCTTGAAACCACTTAATGGAGTTCTGTTTTCACTTTTATAGATAAGCTTTCTGGGGACCGAGTAAAACAAGTAATGGAGCATATCTGGAAACTTCAGGAGTTCTGCAATAGTATGGCTAAACTTGATATTGATGGATATGAATATGCGTACCTTAAAGCTATAGTTCTCTTTAGCCCTGGTAAGTCTTTGGATGGTGTTACATTTCTTTTACTCTCCTTCCAGTCCACAAGTTAAATGAAGAAGCATATAATAAAGAATAGAGAGATTAAGACTGTTACGCCGATTCAGACTGTTTAGTTACAATCTGTTCTTAACAGGCAAATCTTACGTTGTTTTCTTCAGTTGTGCTTTTTTATTTTTTATAGCGAAAACCGAGGTACAAAACAACAAAGTGCTTTACAAAGTTGGTGTTCTGGAGGAGCACAGAGAATGGGGATGTGGTATGGAATACAGGCAGGACAAGGGGGTTAGAAGTTGTGTTCTCATGACATGGTACTGTTTGAAGAGGGCCTTCAGTTCCTTCTTCGATACCAGGAGTGAGGGAGCCTGCCATATCTGGGTGAGGAGGAAGCTCCAAATCCTAGGAGTGCAGCAAGAGAAGAAGATAGGACACCTTGTAATCTCATTCCACTTTCTTTTAGCCCTGTCAAGTTGCTGCTGTGAAGAAAACATAACCCACCAGAGATCCTAGCCCTCTATTCCTGCTACTATTATTGTTTCCCGGTTTCTCTTCTATGCTGTTTTATGTTCACATATTTAATTTGTCTCCATCACTTGTGATGGAATGCTATTAATACATCAGGATGAATGGGAAAATGGCAAGCTGTTGCTCTTGTTTTTGTGTTAATATGGTACTGAGCTTGCCATTTATTCTCGCCGTGTGTATCCTGCCCTAATCTCCCACTTGGTTAATTTGCTATATCCTCCATTTGCAGAACAGTCTCTTCCCGCAGCCTGTCTCGTCCTTGCCTTGTCTATGCCCATTCCAGCCTCCCTTTGTCCAAAAAAAGACGAGGGCAACACAAATGCAGGGAAGGTTTGACATGGAGGAGATGGAGTCCCCGCACTCATTTGTATGTGCTGTTGTTCAACATTGACTGCTGATGATTGCCTGTTTGATCACAAAATATTCAAGCATGAGTATCTAGGAAAGATCCAATGTTAATACAGCAGTAGTTCATACTCTTTGAAACTGCCTCGTTGAAGCTGCCATAGGCTACATGTAGTCCAGTTCACTTCCTTATGTGATCTCAAACTCTGGTCAGTTAGTTGAAAGGACTCTGCTCCAAATCCCCATAGAGTCTGAGCTGGTCACATTTTCTACCACATTGACTGTGAGAGCAAGGCAATCTCTAGAGCGCTTCTCTTCAGATTTGCAGATTTGTTGTTCATGTTGGTATTCAATTCTGTTCTTTAGGGATCTTAATACCACGATCTACATTAGGAATGCAGTATTTGTGTCCCCTTTGGTATTTGGCTGGCTGAGCCATTCGAACTCCGTCCAGATAGCATACACTCCTCTTAAAGCTGTAGCATTATTCAAACGTTGCCAGTCCTATGGGACTAGGAAGCTCTACCATGATGGCCCCACAAGAAATATGTACTATATCTTTCTGGACATGTGGTGAGAAGATGCAAAATATTCCAAAGGTCCATTCAGAAACTTTTAGTGACAGAGGCAAGAATTTTTGCACATCTGGAGTGAATTTTTCCAGGTGCTGTGTTCGCTAAAAGTGTGCATCTTGCCAAGGTGGAGCTAGTTAAAGCCTCATATTCAGAGACTCTCTTGACTCCAACCTTGAAGCCCTCAGAGCCTGTTCCAAAGGCACAAACCTCTAGCTTCCACAATAAGTCAAAAAATCCTATACCTTAGATGTTTCACTGGCTTTCCATGCTGAATATGCCTCCTAAACCTTCAAAGAGTCTTTCGACAAAGTCTTGTTGATGAACACTGGCTAGGCTTAGTCCACGAAGGAAATAACCTAGACCATTGACATCAATGGGCGTATTGTCTGTGCCTGCTAGCAAGCATGTTCTGTCGACAACAAAAGTTCCATTGTCAGGCCAAGAGTGAATGTCTCATTAACAGCAACAATGACAGTGTCAATGACCACTATTTTTGTTGACTGTTGCAACTTCTGCAACTATATATGATAACTTCATCATCTTTAATGATGACCATACCAACAATGACTTCCCTTCTGGAGCACATAATGGAGAATTACGTTGACCAACTACTACCACCTGTGTACTGTAGAAAACCAACAGTTCTGCACTGTTCACCATCTTGGGCAGTTCTACTGCCAGGAATTTCATAATCTGACATTGCTCGCCATTAAATGCCTCTTCCAGCACCTTTGTTCTGACCAGATAATGTGCCACAGCAGTTATGTGCGGATTTCCTGCCTGGGTCAGCAAAGTCAGCATTCTGTTTTTTGGAATCAACAGTGTTTCAAACAAATATGCAGACAGTAAGGGAAAGCTAAAGATTCAGTTAGAAGTACTGCATATGTAAGAGTGTTAGACAGCGAAGTAATAGAATGAACTATGCCTATTCCTCACTTACGACACTGCTTGCTGCATTTTTGATGAATTCCCCTACAATTTTTATTTCATCACTATATGTTACTGATCACTAAACCGTATGAGACAAATGGAAGGTATAATTTTTGTGCAATATGCAGCAGTCCAATAAATTAATAAATGAGATCTGTTTATGAGATGGTGGCTTAAGCTTCACATATCTTAGACCCATCCTTCCATGTCTTTGAGCCCCATTTCCTTGCTACCTTTTCCATTAGACCTTTTAAAAAAACTATCAACAGGCAGATCTCCACTCTTTTAGAGTCCAACAACATCCTGGATGCTGCAAAGTCCAGGTTTCAGCCATCTCATCGCACTGAGTCCACTCTGCGTCAGTCTTTAATAAATTATGACTACTGACAGAGGTTGGTATATGTTCTGGTTTGGTCCTGCTGGATGTATGTGCCGCTATTCACAGGGTCTCATAGCTGTTGGCATGACCCAAGGAATCAGAGGTTCATGGCATTGTATGGGCCTGGATCACATTTTTTTTTCTTCAATAGCCCCTTTCTACTTGGAATTCAAATCTGTTGTTTTTATGAAAACATCTATGCTTCCGTTAATCACCTTCATCAGTTTCCTCAGTCCTAGATTTGTTTGTTACGTAGATGACATGCGAATTCTCAGTTACCTTGATGACAGCATCAAGGGCCACATCACTAGCCTTTGAAATTGTATGATCGCTTTCTTAACCCCTTTCTAAGTTCCTTGGGGCAAACATAGGTTATTGGGTTCATCCTTGAGGATTGTGGCCTTTTATTCCTGCTGTCCCTGTGCTTAACTGAATAACTGAGCCAAGTTTTACCCCTTCGGCATTTGACTCTGTGGTAACATGGGTCGATCAGTCCAAGGCTCTTCATGTGGAGGTAGGCTCACGGTACACAAAGACGCAATACTCAAAATACTGTGACGCCCACAATCAGAGTGCTCAATCAAATACTTACTTTTGGTAAGAAGATCTGTATTTATTACCCATGCAAAGTATAAATCATCACACTAAACTACTGTTGTGTAGTTCCTAAAAATACATAGAATCTTCACGTTTGTTTGATAACATAATCTAATGGATTGGTGTCTAGATTGATTCCGGACACCCCCCAAAGGATATGTCAGCCTATAGACCAGCTAGCTCACAGTGCCACCATAAGCCCCCGAACATGACACCCCTTGACACTTCAGGGATCGTGGAAACAGTACAGTACTTTTCGCTCAATCATGCTTACCTAGTCTCAGAGAGATATTCCGAATAAATGTTGGGGACTTTTTCAGTAGGCATTTATTGAACCCGCGTCACTCTAGTAAAAAACGTGTTTGCTGCGACAATCATTAGACAAAAGCAAATGTAAAAGATTGCAAGCATCAACAGAGTAAATAGAAGATAGAATTCTATCATGGTGCTAAAACCGTGAATATATGCAGGCATATAAACATGACAGTAATCAAGCGTTCTCCTGCGATGCGGACCCAACCTAAGTGTACCTAGCATGTATGTGGGTGTACAGCCAAGAATCCCCCAGGAAAGAGCCAACCCGCATTACCTGATGGGAGAGAATGAAGGACCATGTCTTGGTCCCGAGTTGGACAACCCACAAGAGATGTTAGACCGCTGCGTGTCGAAGCTTCTGCATGCTGGGACCTCAGTGTCTTGTGTCAGCGTCTCTTCTGGTTACCTAGTGAAGGTACAGTTCTTTTATACCACAAAGATAGCATTGGGGTTCCTACCACAATCGATATGTTGGGAGTATGATTATGTAAATTAGCCTAAATCAATAATTGCAACTATGCAAAGTAGGTCTGTCGCCCTAAGATGACCATGACTTTTATACAGGGTATGGTAATCCTGTTATGTACAGGAGATTTTACTCAGAATCTTCATGCAAGGTAGGACAAATGTAGGTGAAAGGTCGCTTTACTACTTAGGCCTAGGTTGGGGGACATAACACTTCACTAAAAGTCCCTCATGACTAGCATGCTGGTAAAGGCCCTGAAAGTTCAACTCACAATGGTGCTAATCTGCAAAAATCATACAAGTCTCAGAAGGGTCTGCTGCAGTCGTGCAGAACAAGGGCCTGGCGAAGTATCTAGGAGTCAGGGCACATCTTCCTGCACTCCAGTGACAAGGCTAGCTGCATCGCATCTTCCAGTGGTCGGCCTGGCGGTGCGCGGAACAGTCAGCGACTGCTACTGGGTGCGGCAAGCTGTTTCTCCTTCACAGTTCTTTGCTGGTAAGGTGAAGTGGCAGTAGCGGTGCTGCAGGACAGCTCTGATCTTGACTAAATTTTCCTGTGCCGGCTGAGAGGACTCCTCTGACATGAGTGATGGCTCCAAAGTTCTGAGCAGCCCTCTCTTAGCATACTAGGGTCATGGATGATGGCCCAAAAAGGTCGGCTGTACCAGGCAATATCCCCAGCAGTCCTAGCGGCAACTCCTCCTGGTATCCAGGATACAAGCGTCAGCCCCAACATAGTCAGTTGTGCCGGGCGGTAGGCCTCAACTTAGCAGCAGCCGTGATGGAAGTTACTGACTTCCACAAGAGGGTGACAGGCCTTTAATGAGCCAGTCATCTTGCAACACTCCTACCCCTTGCTCGGGCACTGCCACTGGGTCCTGATATATGGTGATGAGTCTGAGGCAGAACGAAGACTAAAAGGCAGGGCCATGAACTGAAAATGCTAACCGTTGATCATGAACAGGAGGGACTGGCTGTGCTTGGTGTGAATTAAAATATGAAAGTAAGTGTCCTCCTGTTTGATTATAGGATGTCAAGATTCTGAAGCATTGTTTCTTTATTAGTTTTCTGAGCGCCCTCCGGTTTCGAAGAGGGTGCTATTCCACTGATTTCTTTCATGCTGCAAAAACCTTAAATTAAATTCCTCATTGTGAGAGAAGAGGCCAGAAGGGAATGATCTGGGAGCCAAACAACTCTATCCTCAGTGATGAAAGGCACAAGGCAAGATGGTAAAAGTTGATTAGGGTGTCAGTAAAGGTAGCTGTGTAGTTGTATATAGGCATTGGTCTTGGTGCACGGGCCGAGAAGAGGAAGGGCCACCCTGTAGTAAAAGAATTCCCTTGTCCCGCTCTGACTACCTATTTATTTATGTGAATCTGGTTGTCTAGTTATCTATATCTAGCTCTGTCTACTACCACTCCATCTACCTCACTACTTTCTTGTTATACATTTCTGAACCTCCCCTCTCCTCCTAGCTCATTTTATAATTGTACCTGGATTCCATCTGTTTGTGAGTGTCTCTGTCCACGCAATACCCAGCCACCCGCTCAGAATATAAACATATATGTCTGGCTGGTGTTGCTTCCTTTCAGTCCTATCCATGTGTCCCCACCTTTACCATTCAACTTCTGTAGTACTCATGTCTGTATGTCTGTCTTGGTCTACCCCTCTTCATCTTTTTACCTGTATTGTTTTAACTATTGATCTGCAAAAATATGGTCCTCAATAGTGCAGGACTTCGTGCTGTCTTTGAATATGCCTGTACACCCTGCTCTTCTTGCCTTTTCTGCACTTGGGGCCCGATGTAGGTAATCCCAGATTACCGATTCTTAAATATCGAATCATACTGATTCGGTATTTAAGAACTGGCAATCGGGATGTAGGTCATTTTACCGAATTAATTACCGAATCGGTATGATTCGGTAATTAATGAATCGGTATGTTCGAGGCATATGGGCTGCAGATGGTACATTTATGAATAGATCGCCATCTGGTGTTGGGCTCGGATGATTGCACTTTGTTTTTCTTCTGGAGAAGTCTTTGTCGTCATAGGTGACTCCTCCTCTCGGTGTTAGTGCGCATGGGCATCGGCTCCATCCTTAGATTGTTTTTTTCCGCCATCGGGTTCGGATGAAGATCGAAGCGCTCCGGACCGACTTCAACAAAAGAAGGTTATAACCGGCGCGTATTCCTTTCCAAATCGACGGTATCGTTATCGAACGCGACTTCACTCCATACCGACGCGGTTCGAAGGACGACGACTACGAGAAACTTGACGTAGTCCAGCCCGGGGTCCATGGAAAGGACTCCATTCAAAAAATGTCCAACGTGTGGTGCTAAGTTCCCACACAAGGACCTACACGAAGTGTGCAACCTCTGCTTGTCCCCTGAACACGAATCCAGGGACTGTGAGGCCTGTGCAGCGTTCTCGTCAAAGTCGACGATTAGAAACCGTCGAGCCCGAAGACACGAGGTATCGAGAATGCAGTCACAAGCAATCCCGGAGCTGTTCGAGGACCAGCACCCAGAAGAGGAGGAAGAAGAGGCCGACGAGGCGGGGTCAGAAGCGGACGAGTCCGACGTCGAGGAAATCGACGTCCAACAAACCGTGAGTGACGACGTCCCTTTACCGAAAAACAGACCCCGCACGGTGTCGACCCCGCCCTCGAGCCCGGTCAGACAACCGAAAAAAGTTTCCAACGCCCCGCCTTTGAGCCCGGCAACGAAACAGAAACCGAAACACTCGGTCCCCCATCATAGTGGTTCCGGTTCCGATAAACCGACCACATCGACACCGAAGCAACAGGTCAAGGAAAGCTCGAAGTCGAAGCAGTCCATGTCGACACCGAAGCACGCTTCGGCGCCGAAAACACCCTCGACACCGGGGACATCTTCGATACCGAAGAAGTCGGATCCGAACAAAACTTCGGCACCGAAAATACAAATGGACATTTCAAAGAAAAAACACCTTTCGGAACCGAAAACTGCGGTACCGACACAGGAACACGGAACGGATCCTAAACAAAAGACTTTGTTTATTGACCCAAAGACTGGCAAGGTAGTCACAGAACTACCTAAAAAGAGGAAACATGAACATTTGGACGACAAGGCTCATCCAAAGAAGAGAACAATGGGGACGAATACAACTCCTCCCCCTTCTCCCAAACCTCACACACCATCTTCGCCTCTTCCTCACAATAGGCCAGATATTCCTCCCACACGTCCATCTACACCTACAACAGATGGAGAGAGTGACACAGGGGAGGGGGGACACCCTGGGGATGATGAGGACACAATCCCAGAGGAGGCAGACCCATGGGAGGAGTATAATGTGGGATCAGGTAATGATACCGACCTTGAGTCATATCCCTCAAAACCTTCACCTCCTGATGACAATACTGGGTTTGCACAACTCATTACTAGAGCAGCAACATTTCATAAGGTAGACCTACATACAGAACCTCTAGTACAGGACTTCTTATTAGAGACACTACCTACTGCACAAAAAACATCAGGAACACTACCAATGCTAAAGGGCCTTCTCAGTCATACATCAGAGATATTCAAAGACCCAGTGAGGGCTAGGGTATTGAACCCAAGAATTGATAAAAAATATAGGGCAGCTCCAAAAGACCCAATATATATTAAGGGACAAATTCCTCTAGACTCACTAGTGGTCACAAACGCTCGCAAGAGAGCAAACTCTTTATCTACAGGAGAAGCGCCACCTCCTGACAAAGAGTCTAAACTAATAGATGCCTCTGGCAAGAGAGTAGCATCTCAAGCGGCAAACAGTTGGCGCATAGCTAATACACAAGCACTACTTGCAAGGTATGACAGAGCGCATTATGATGAGTTAGAAACACTCATCAAACATCTCCCTAAAGAACATCAAAAGAGAGCTGATCAACTTATACAAGAAGGGAAGTTAATTACTAACACTTCAATAAAGTGCGCCCTAGACGCGGCAGAAACTGCGGCAAGGTCGACAAATACAAGCATCATGTTAAGGAGACATGCATGGCTCAGAGTGTCAGGATTCAAACAAGAGGTACAAACCTCGTTACTGAACCAACCTTTTGATGGGAAAACACTTTTTGGAACAGGGACAGATGAGGCCCTAGAAAAAATGAAAAAGGATACAGAAACGGCTAAATCAATGGGAGCATTGCAACAGCCGACACAAAGAGGTTCCTTTCGTAGATCCACCTATAGAGGAGGATCCAAAAGTACAGGTACAAACCAACAGCAAACCTCTTTTACACCTACATCACCCAGAGGTAATTCTAGAGGTGGATACAGGGGTAACAACAACAAGGGTAGAGGTTGCGGAAACAACAACAACCGCAACTCTCCAACCCCAAAACAGTGACTTCATAGAGCTTCCCCCAGACCATATAACACCGGTAGGGGGACGCCTATCACAGTTCCTACCTGTCTGGGAAAACATCACATCAGACAAGTGGGTAAGACAAATTATCCAACATGGTTATTGCCTAGAACTCACAGCTACCCCACCAAACATCCCCCCCAAACAGCGTCCAATGAAACAAGATCACCTGACACTGTTAAAACAGGAAGTAATATCACTGCTAGAAAAGCATGCCATAGAGAAGGTTCCACAGCACCAACAGGGAACAGGAGTATACTCCCTATACTTCCTAATCCCCAAAAAGGACGGGTCTCTAAGGCCAATACTGGACCTAAGACCTCTCAACGCATACATAAATTCGGAACATTTCCACATGGTCACGCTCCAACAAGTACTTCCTTTACTGAAGAAAGGGGACTTTCTTTCTACACTGGATCTAAAAGACGCTTACTTTCATATCCCGATTCACAAAGCCCACAGGAAATACCTCAGGTTTGTGGTAGAAGGACAACATTATCAGTTCAAAGTCCTCCCATTTGGTGTCACGACGGCACCAAGGGTGTTCACAAAATGCCTGGCAGTGGTAGCAGCTCACCTAAGAAGACAACAAATTCATGTCTTCCCATACTTGGACGACTGGCTAATAAAAGCCAGGTCGCAAGAGGAGTGTCTGCAACACACACAAAAGACAATTCAGCTACTACACCAGCTAGGGTTCACGGTGAACTACACAAAGTCACACCTACAACCAAACAAGGTTCAACAATATCTGGGGGCTACCATAGACACAGAAAAAGCCAAAGTGTACCCCAACCCAATCAGAGTCCAAGCAATGCTTACAATCATTCAGAGATTTCAGCCACAACACTCACTAACAGCAAGAGTGTTCATGCAGCTATTAGGCATGATGTCATCCTGCATACTGCTAATACCATATGCAAAACTACAAATGCGTCCGCTACAAGAATGCTTAGCGACACAGTGGAATCAGGCTCAAGGGCAGATTACGGATCTGGTGTTGGTAGACGACCGCACACACCGCTCTCTGAAGTGGTGGAACAGAACAAACATTACCAAGGGGCGGTCGTTCCTAGAGCCAATTCCACAGGTGACAATAACAGCAGACGCATCGCTCACCGGATGGGGAGCACATATGGACAAATACACAGTACAAGGAAGGTGGAGTGTGCAGGAAAGAACACTGCACATCAACTATCTAGAACTACTGGCAGTGTTTCTAGCATTGAAAGCCTTTCAGATACATGTTATCCACAAAGCAGTCCTGATCAGAACAGACAACATGACAGCAATGTATTATATTCAAAAACAGGGGGGGACGCACTCTCTCCAATTATCCAGACTAGCACAGGAAATTTGGAGATGGGCCATTCCTCAAAACATCTATCTGTTAGCCGAACACCTACCAGGAGTTCAAAACCAGATAGCAGACATCTTAAGCAGACAGTCGGAACAAATACACGAATGGGAACTGCACCAACAAATACTGCAGCCATTCTTCCAAAGATGGGGACAACCAGAGATAGACCTATTTGCCACTCATCAGAACGCAAAATGCCAAAGCTTCGCGTCCAGGTACCCACATCACCTGTCGCAGGGCAATGCGTTATGGATAAATTGGTCCAACAAATTTGCATACGCTTTTCCCCCTCTCCCACTAATCCCATTAGTGGTCAGGAAACTGCAACAACATTCAATGACCATGATACTAGTAGCACCCACGTGGGCAAGACAGCCGTGGTTCACCACGCTCCTGCAACTCTCACAAGTGCCACATCAAAAGCTACGAATTCTACCCATGCACCTTACACAGAACCATGGAGAAATAATGCACCCAGATCCAACTCAATTGAACTTAGCGATCTGGCTCCTGAAATCCTAGAATTTGGGTACTTAGATCTCCCCCCAAATTGCATGGAAATAATTAAACAAGCGAGACGTCCAACCACCAGAGCATGCTATGCAGCTAAGTGGTAGAGGTTTGCTATACACTGTACTAATAACAATATCAACCCTCTAGACCTATCAACAAGGGAGATTATTTGCTACTTGTTACACTTACAGCAATGTAATCTAGCGTACACATCTATCAGAGTACATCTAGCAGCTATAGCAGCATACCTACAAAATAGGCAGCGCATATCACTGTTCAGAGTACCAGCGATAAAAGCATTCATGGAAGGTCTTAAAAGAGTCATTCCACCAAGATTACCACCTTCCCCAGTCTGGAACCTCAACGTAGTACTCACCAGACTAATGGGGCCACCCTTCGAACCTATGCATAGGTGCGAAATACAATTCCTTACATGGAAGGTGGCATTCCTTATAGCCATTACCTCACTCAGAAGAGTAAGCGAGTTACAGGCATTAACAATACAAGAACCATTCCTACAGATACACCAGAATAAAGTGGTTCTTAGAACAAACCCAAAGTTCTTGCCTAAAGTAATTTCAGCATTCCACATCAATCAGCCAGTGGAATTACCAGTCTTCTTTCCAAAGCCACAGACGGTGGCAGAAAGGGCTCTACATACACTAGATGTTAAAAGAGCCATTTTGTACTACATAGAAAGAACACAAGACTTCAGGAAAACTAAACAACTATTTGTAGCATTTTCCCCAACACATAAGGGCAATCCTATCTCTAAAGCAGGCATCGCAAGATGGATTGTAAGATGTATACAAATATGTTACATTAAGGCAAAGAGAACATTAACTGTTCCTCCTAGAGCTCATTCCACAAGAAAACTAGGAGCATCTATGGCATTCTTAGGGAACATTCCCCTAGATGACATATGTAGAGCAGCAACTTGGTCTACACCACATACATTCACAAAGCACTATTGTGTTGATGTACAGGCTGCACAGCAAGCCAGAGTAGGCCAAGCTGTATTAAAAACTCTATTTCAGACAGTTGCGACAGACACTGGTGACCACCGCTAGGGAGGTAACTGCTGTACAATCTATTCATAAATGTACCATCTGCAGCCCATATGCCTCGAACGGAATATGCTACTTACCAGTATGCATCTGTTCTTGGCATAGAGGGCTGCAGAGTGGTACATGCCCTCCCTGCCTCCCCGGAAACCTGTGTCTGTCCCAACATTATCTTATTTAGATACATTTACATGGGCATATCTTTATGTACTACACTACACTACTCCATCTAACCCTACTATGGCAAAACAATCTAAGGATGGAGCCGATGCCCATGCGCACTAACACCGAGAGGAGGAGTCACCTATGACGACAAAGACTTCTCCAGAAGAAAAACAAAGTGCAATCATCCGAGCCCAACACCAGATGGCGATCTATTCATAAATGTACCACTCTGCAGCCCTCTATGCCAAGAACAGATGCATACTGGTAAGTAGCATATTCCTTACCGATTCTGTAATTGGCATTGATTCCTATGGGCCTTGAGGCCCATAGGAATCAATGTCAATTACCGAATCCGTAAATACCGATTCAGGAAAAATACCGAATTTGCAAGGGGGACAGGGTGTCACTTTGACACCCTGTTGCACCCCTGATTCTGGCTTGTGTGCCATGTGGCACACATACATGCCCTTAGGGCATGTATGTGTGCCCTTAGGGCATGTATGTGTGCCCTTAGGGCATGTATGTGTGCCACATGGCACAGGTGTACATGCACAGATGTGCATGTACACAGGAATTCATTATTTACCATGACATAGTATGTCATGGTAAATAACGAATTCTTAAGGACGGTGGCACTGTTTCAGTGCCACCTACATCACAAATGTGAGAATCTGTATATTTACCGATTCGGTAATCTACAGAATCTGTAAATTTACCGATTCTGTAAATATACCGAATCGGTAAATTTAAGGCCCCCTACATCTCAATCACCAAATACTGGTCGGTAACGGCCGAAATCGTCCGTTACCGACCGGTATTTGGTGACCTACATCTGGCCCATAGTCTTTTAGAACTGGGCTAAGTTTGGCTGAGACAGCGAATGCGAGTGATGGTTGTATCATTTCCAGCCCCCGCACCTTCATTAACAGAGCTGGGACGACTAACTCTAGTTCTGTGCCAGGTACGGGCCAAAGGCGTAAACTGCATCTCCAGAAGTTACAAGGACATCCCTGTCAGTGGTAATTAATGGGCACCCTGCAGCTTAGCTGCCATGTATAGGGCATCAAATAACTTGTAGTATTAGCACATCTGTGCTATAGAGGCTATCTGGCTGGAATTATAGAGGGCATAGCCACATGGAAGGTCACCCATGCTATTCATTGTAAATGCCAACATTGTAAAAGGGCAAAATGACTGATAAAAACATATATTTTACCTTAAACTGGGTATTGTAGTCAGTTTGGGGTCTTTAATAACTTTCATGAATGGCAGGACACCAGTGCCATAGACTACACATGGCAACACTGTCAAAAGACTTTAATTAATACCTGGTAGTAATAGGCCCCTTATATCATAAATGATTTATCACAAACTTTGATGTCTGGAGAATGTGCTGCTTGGCTACACACTTATAAGGTCCCAAGGTGCAAGACCTATTGGCTATGCCACTGCTTTTTATATATATATATATAGATGTTATGCAGTCATCATTTCGAGTAATGCCAGAGTTATGATCGTCACGATTAAAGATGCAATAATATTTCCTATGTATTTTGCCCATTTTCCCTTCTACAAATAATGTGAACGGTGGAGTAATGAATGTAAGTATAATCGAGTATGTTATTCGATTTCGGTGATTCAAATGTTGTTCTAGCCAGTTGATTGTATTTGAATCTGTCATTTAGTACATGACAACCTAAATCCAGTAATAGATTAAATGTTTAGTTGCTGTTCGACTAGCATATCTTTTCATGTTTAAGGGTTGACGAAATTGGTTCTCCATTACATTTGTTGAATCTTCTAGAGGACAAGCTTATTGAGATGGTTGTAACAGATTTTGTTTGTAATCACCAGTGAAAAGTATTAAGAATTGAGCATATGTTTCCAGAACCAATGCCAATTTCTCTAAGATAGAGAAATATTTGCTTTTCTCCTTTATTCAAGATGGTGGAAAGCAATCATTTATTACTATGAGGTGGTTATTTTAATCTTCCAGTGACACGATCAGCATATAGTTTAATTTAGATTTGATAACATGGGACATTGTTATTAATTTGGTTTAGCAATCTTCCACATTGGCAACCCGATGTATTTTTAGTAGCCATAATTTCATATGTGGAGAAATTTTATTAATTGTACAATCAGTTTTTCCAGGATTCTTGAAAAGAAAATCGCTTGATATTTGTTGAAAAAACAAGTAGGTTATTACCAACAAAACTTGATTTGTTTTTCTACATCAGCAGTGTCCCAGTAGCAAATTGAGAATTCATTCCTAAATGTTTGAACCTGATAGGGATGCTGCAAAAGATTTCTTTTTTGTCATAATTTGTGTGTCATCTTGTTAGTTGGGATTTGCAGATTGACATAATCAATTAGATGTCCTGGTCCCTTAAAGTTGCAGGTTCATATAAATGAAGGGATTGAGCGTTCCTGGCTTAATGATTTCTTTTGACTATACTGATATTTGTTTTTTCAAGTTGAAAATCACTAATACACAAGTCAAATCTTCTTGCCCAAACTTTTCAGGCCTTTTTTCCTGATACTTACTACTTCATGTAATATCCCCATTGTCACTCTGATTTTAAACTACCATCAATCCTCTTGAGTTTCTTTCTTTTAGTTCTGGAAAGCAACTCAATATTGTTTGGCAGTTTAAGATATTATGTCCTTCTTATTTGTATGTTGAACATAGATCTAATTTGGTTATTTTTAAGTTGTCACCCACCAATAGAGGTTTTAGGGGTATTATTTCAAGAATTGAACCACATCAAAGTTGTGTATGCTGGATCATCTTGTAAGGATGTTGCCCCAGATTTTGATTGTAAACCTCCTTTTCTGTTGCTAGATAATCCAAACTTTGGTAAGTTGTTCGCGTCCATAATGTTCTGTGGACAGAGCTCACTTTTTTCGAGCAGAAAGGGGCAAAAGCATCTTCAAAAGCATCTTGGCTAAAAGTATGCACCCCACTCTGTAATATGTTTTAATGCATTTGAGATTTCACTTGATTTATTGATTCAGTAAGTAAACTGGTTCCCATCAAAGCTCTTTTCGCTTCAGGTTGAGGGCCTTCTTTGCCATATGACTGTAAGTTGAGATCAAATCAGACTCTATAGGAAATGTAGAAGAATTTAAGGACACAATGTTATGGTTCGTAAATATGTCATTGGAAGATCCCTAGATCTTAGCATTAATCTAATTATTTAGTGTTGGCACCGTTGGTTGAAAATCTGATAATTTTTGTGCCTCCCTGGATCATTATTGGTTGAGTTGGGCACTTTTTATTCAAATTAACTGGCCGTTTTTTGTTTAATCTCTTTAATTTGTTTTGCATGTGTTTACTTAAGTAGGGTTTCAATACATTGATCAGTTTTTCGATTCCTAAGATTGTCATTCCCTTGTCAGCACTGATTTCTTCTAATTGTAGAATAATCTTTTTAAGCCATGTAATGGTTACTTTTTCCTGACAGTTTATCACTGATTGTCTTACCAAGGATTTAGAGTTGTGAGTGGATTTCATATTTCCTGTGTTAAACCTCCTAACTATGTTGCTGGAGATATCCGCAATTCTTAGCGCAGAGGAGTGCAGCATTGGCTCATCAACATTTTTAACCTGAATTGTAATTTTTATTGGAAGTAATTTCAATAAGTCAATGATGTCACCCACACAAGAAAGAATGGTAGTACTGGTTTCAAAACTAGTTGGCACTTGTTCTTTATTTTGACCTACTTGTAACATTTGTATGTCAACATTAATATATTTCAATAGAGAGATTCGCACAGAAAGTAAAAGTGATTGCTTTGTCAAAATATTCAACATCTGTGTCAGGGTAGCACTGATTGCCGCCATAGCTTCTAATACCCTGAAGGCGGGTGAAGTGTTCTCTTCATTTGTTTGATCGGGGAGTTGAATGTTCACATCCTCTTTAGAATAGACATGATATGGATGAGTTTTGGTGCTGTATGGTACAAATAGGTCCTTTAATTCACAAAAGTTCTGAGTTGTGCAAAGACCTAGGCAGGGAATTAGAAAGACCGTATTGATCCACACAGATCTCTGAAGCCCAGTATATCCTCTGTCTATACCATAGCTAATGTCAGTATCAGATTTGTTACTCCGTGACTTCTGGGTATAAGGGGAAGTATGAATTTATGCTGTTGTAATAGTGAATTGCTGGGTAGGGTCAATGTCACAATCGCCTGTTCCCTTATTTATAAAAGCTACTATTGAAGTTAAATCGCACTCCTTCAGTGTTGCTGTTGTCTTTTAAAAGTCACATATTAATTGCTGTCTTGTGTGGGTTTTTTTTGGTATTGGTAAATATAGGTTTTAGATTTGTGTACTATCAAATTGCTTGATTGTCTCATTGTCTGTTGCAATAATTAAGTAATTTTTTTTATTACATAATTAAAAAAATTCCAAAATTAGCTAAAAAAAAAGAAAAGGGCTTGATAAAAAAAGATGTAGAAAATACGTTAAACAGCATTCATGGGTGAACTTTAACGAGGATGTGAGGCTTATTAAAAACAGATCAAATAACAAATTCTTAATCTGATTATAAAGTGCCGGAGGTTGTGCAAAAATGTCCATGAAAATAGCTATACTGTAAGACGTTCGTTGAGTGTCCGTCACAAATAAAGTGTAAATGTGTTGTGTGTCTGGCTAAGGTTGTCAGTAGGCCTGGTCATAACGATCCGTTCTTTACACAGTAACCATTTCATTTGCTAGGCTTTTTAGTTAACAAGACCTAAAGCATAGACTAGTGTCTGCATGACAACTTTTAAGTCCTCTTGTTAATGTATGTATTATATAAAGACACTTAGAACATATTACCAGAGAAATGGCAATCCTCAACTTTTCGTCCCTAGGGAGTTTGGGCCGGATTCTGGGTTTGGCGATGCGGAAGCGGATGCACGCCATCACTCCGCTAGCACACCGCCAAACTCAACTGCTGGCCACCAGCCAAATTACGAGTTTCTTCACTGTCTGGCAGGCGGCCCTTTGGCATTAAAACAGCGGTGCCTTTGAAAAAGGCATTGCAGTGAGAAAGCCAAAGCAAGTCCCTGCACGGCTTGGACTGTTAAGCACATCCCATGAAGGAACTGGGCGTGCATGCAGACTGGGGGGACCACCATGTTCCCACCTGCATGCATCCCCTTGGCCTAAATCACCTTAATGTCCTTACCACCAGCAGTTTCATGGTGTAAACACCACCATGAGACCACTGGCAGGAAGGAAACTCGTAATATGCTTGGCTGGGCCGAAGCAGGCCTGCCAAGCATTGCGGGCTCACACCGCAGATCACAGATACTTGCCGGTTGCATCCACCTCAGTCAGGTTTATTTTACTTCAGGGTGAGTGGGGCCAACAGGGGGAGTTAGCAGAGCATGGCCCTCGCAGCCCAGACCCACCTGACAGATGGCAGAGACCAAAAACACGCAAACTAGGTAGCAAGTCGGGCCTAAGAAGCAGAAATAGGCTACCCCCTCAAACGCAGAGTTCAACCAACAACCAACAAGGAACCTAATGTATGATTGCCTTAACTGTAAAAGGTACCAGAAAGGAGGACAAGCAGATGACAGGACTGGATGCACTGGGAAGACGTTGGAGACGCTATAGAATCTCTACCAATGGGCAAGGCACCCAGGGCAAATGGGATCCGAGGTGATTTGTTTAAAGCTTGTGTAGATCTATTGACTTCTCTTCTTACACTGTATTTTAATGCAGTTATCGGTCAAACACTCCTTGAGTCCTGGCGTCACTCCGTTATTCCGGATTTCTGGAAGAGAAACAGGAGTGACCCTTCCTGTTATAGACCCATTATTTCAATAGATACAGAAGTTAAAATCATAGGCAGGGTCATCCTGAATAGACTGACCCAGTGGTCTGAAGAACAGAATATTTAGTCTGATATTCAGTATGTGTTTCGCACATGGAGGGGTACTGTCAAAGAATCTTAACCTCCACCTTATAATTCATGAATATGTTCAGGCAAAAAAAGGCTCCTCATCTTGCCTTCATGAATCTTGGCTCTGTATTTGATTTGGTCACAAAGGAAAAACTTTGGGCTGATCTTGGGTCCATGGGGGTGGATGAGTGTTTGGTCAGTGTCCTTAGGGATCTTCACCAGGGATTAACGGCCTCAGTACATTTCGGTAATAATGATGAATGTACAAAGTATTTTGCACTTAGTAAGGTGGTTAGTCAGGGCTGCATACTACCCCACTTTCTTTTTATTATATATGTGAATTGGCTTGAGAAGGCCCTTGCTGTTAAGAGTGTAGATGTTGGTTGAAGACAGGACTGAATGGTGATGCGACAACATTGATTTATGATCTAGCAACAATGCATGATTTACGACCTTGTTACAAATTATTTTTAGCGCCTCCATGATTTATGGCACTTTAACTGTTTGACGGCTTGTCATCTTGATTTATGACTGGGCATATATGACCATGCATGCAAAATTAATAAAGTGTGGCCATGTTTTTCCACAACTAACTTACTGAAGTTTCGGGTAATCTGTTTGGTTAATGAATAACAAGTGCAGGGTTATAAATGCACAGAACAGACACTTACCTTCCATTCCATGAGAGTTCTAGTTGTGATGGAGTAACACTGGAAAACCTGGCTGGATTATGTTTTGCTGTGGCAGCAGGCAGCGAAGAGGCAGCCAGACAACAGTTAAGATCCCAGCAGGGCCGGACTGGCCATACCGGGCGCCGGGAATTTCCCTGGTGGTCTGGAAGGGAGGGGGCCGGTTTCTGACCGGTGGGGACCGTTTTTGTTACTGGGGGTTGGTTTTGCAACAGTGCTTCAAAAGCGGCCCCTCGTAACACAAACGGGGGACGTAAATGCAAGGCTTGGTTTGCAATCCCAATATGGCCCTGGGTCCCAGCAGAGGAGAGGGAGGAGCAAGGACAGCAGCAACACCTGACCAGACGGAAAGAAGATATGCTCAATCTAGTGGGTCATGTTGTGTATCAAACTCTGCTGTACGCTAATTGATAAAGGGCCACCTGAAATATAAACGCTCACTCCATGTAAGACAACCACATCTTCATGTATTCGGCAAAGACAATCACAGACCTCTTTTCAGGAGTCCGGTTGTAACTTAATACTAAAGAGCTGAAGTCCTTTTTGCATATGCAGATCACAAAATGTCTTCCTTTTCTCCAGTTTTCATGAGCCTCCTTAAGCCTTCTCCTAACTTGACAATTGCTGTGTAATGCTCCAAACATGAAGAATTGGTCAGAAGGAATAGCTATTAGAAGTAGGTTACTCATGTTCAATAACACTTTTTCTAATAGATACCATGCCTTTCTGCACTTCGTAGCTGTTCCACCTCCTTGCTTCATTGTAGTGATTTATTCTTTGATAATGTGTGTTCTAATTTTGTTTGACTCCGTTTTTTAAAAATCGTTTCTGTGTGGGGTAGGAAATCACCTTTGTCCTACCATAACATCACTTCAGGGAGTGCCACTCTAGGAAGTTTGCAGCTGGTGTGGTGTAGAAGCACCACCTTGCCTTGGCTGGAGACAGTACTAAAACGTTTGTATGACCTTGTGGTAATAGTAGCAACCCTACTAAATAAATGAAGGCAGCAGTGGTATTAGCAAGATATTGGTCACTGTCTGCCATCAAGACATGAGATATAGGATAGTATTTCCCAGACTGTGGGCAACTGCCTAAATCACCTTCCAAAAGTGATTTGATTTCAGTTGCTAATTATGAAGCACACACTTGTCTAAAGGGCTTCATGATGCTAAAAGCCCAGTAAAGTGAACTTAGGAAGCAAACGAAAGCAAGTTATAGCAAACAAAACATTGTTTTAAAGCCTTGTGGAACCAGATGTAACTGCCCATTGGCCTCAGTTTGGCAGGTAGGTTGTGCAAGAGCTTAGACACGAATTAGAGAGAGCAAACTCTGTGTGTTATACTAATTCGTGGTGTAATTTGGCAGGAACACACCCTCCGCGCCTCCCTTGTCCATTATATGGCTCTGATCGCATCAAAAGCAACTGCCATTATAGATTTGTTTCACAATCTAGGAGGGTGAGAGTGTAATCAACATTAGGCTTTTTCAATAGGAAGTTTCCAGGAATCTGGCACTATTCCATACATAAATCTGATGTTAGCAAGTTGTGCCACAAGACTAGTTTTAAAAGATGCCATTTGTTTCATGACAGCAATACAGAATTGATCTTCAGCCTGATTTAGAGTTAGAAATCAAGTTTTCACCACATCTGTTGATTAAGGGAGAAAGAATTCCTAAGAAGTCTAGGTCATTTCTCCAGTAGGGAAAAGAGAGCGAGATCATCAGAGTTGATTTAATATAATGCTGTTGTAGACTCCTTTCACGTTAGATATCAGGAACATGTCCAGTTTCATGCTGGAAAGATGCTGATGAACACAAAACATAAAGAGTTACAAGGTATGCTTTTATTGAAATGAACACGCAGAATTATTCGCTGTAATAATAATATTGCATAAATTGATATCCATAGCCTGTACAATCTGTTTCAAGAGCAAATATGTGAATGAAGCCTTTACTTTTTGTGGTTAAGCATTAACCAAGCACACTTTTTATGCTTTGTCTTTTAACTAACAAAACATTATTTTTCGTCACTTTAAAGGGTGCACCATTTAACAAGGTTAGGGCATGCTTGATTTGAGCCAGTGCATGGACATGAGCACTAAAATTTCTAGCAATTACATAGGAATGAAATGTTCCCAAAAAATGTTATTAAATGTATGAATTCTTTATCTAGATCACCCCGGTATGACAAGTACGAGCCAAATTGAAAATTTCCAAGAGAAGGCACAGATGGAGTTACAGGACTATGTTCAGAAAACGTATCCTGAGGATACTTACAGGTACTGCTGTCTACATGTGATTGCTTTATGCTTGACTGGATGCGACTAAAACCTCACTGAGATCACTTTTCTTATCTATAACAGTTCCAAGATCATTTAATGTAACGAAAAAAGATGTGCATGAGGTTGAAATGGGTATTGGCACTGGTGCAACACTATCCCCAACTGTATTATTGAATCGGATCATTGCAGGAAAAGCTCAAACCATTGCAACTAACAGGAGAAGTGGTTGACCTTCAAATTAAAGACCTTTTGGAAGGGTGTGACTTTAATATGGTTAAAATACTAAACAGTATCCATTGGTGGTGTGAGAGGGTGAAAGTCTACTGATAACCAATGTTGGTGTGACTGTATGTCAGACTAGTAATCTGCATGCTATAGAAGATCATTTGGAGTAATAGCCCTTAGCTGGCTGAAGGGTATAGAAATGCCACACAGTTGTTTAAATGAATATTATGGACTGGAGTTATTTTATAAATGTAAAACTTCTTAGCTATAAGGAAGAAAAGTTAAAATACTAGTAAAGACATGGATGCAAGAATTAAGCAATGCATTTCTTCTTTATTCCTTGTGCATCAGCCTTAACAAAAAACCATATTAAACTACATATGCCATGAACTGTTGGGAATGTATCCAAAGGTCCAGCTGTAAATATTCTTGGTGTAGTCCATAAACTCATGTGACAACCGAGCACTTTTTCTTTCTTCGCTCAAGTGCAAAACAGCTTTGCTTTGGAAAACACCCACATCTTCTCACTGCTGCTTCTGATCTCCCCCTAAATGAAAAACAAAACATACTGACTGCCACTCTTGCCACCTTTGAACTACTCATTGAATCAACCAACCCAGTCATTTGTCTTTTGCTGAATATATGCAGAAAGACATAAGATAAAAATGCTGAAGCACCGTGCCTCCAGGAACTGCCCACCATAAAAACGTCATATGCCAGTAAGATCCAACAATGAATGTAATATTAATAATGAATATATTATTGACTTTTTCCTTTATCAACCAACTGGCCAACTTAGCCAAAGTCAGAAGATATCAGTTGAAGATGTTTTTTGATGGAGATCAGAAGTTGTTGTCTGCCCTCAGGCCTCAAGACTCTCTTACCAAGCACAACTAACAGCCTGGCAATTGCGAACTTGGCTCCATTTGCCATGGAACTGTGACCCAGAAGGTCCACAGCTTTAATATAAGGCCTTTTGCTTAGCAAATAACTGCTTCCTGGATAGACCCTCATTTGCCGGCGAAGAAAGTCAAATATTAAGTATCTTGCTGATGTCTCACATATATTTATAGCTGAGAACTGTACATGACATCAACCTGGCATCTCTCAGAAGTTTGAAAATATGTTGGTGCTCCCTGAAGAGAAACCATTAATTGACTGATGCCCTACTGAGACCAGGCATAACATATTTGATTGTCTGATAGACCAATGCTTAGTCTTTCTGCTCTGTCAATCAATTCACCATAAGGATAACTCCTGCCCTCACAGGATCGGCACCACATCTCAGACACTAACAAATCAATCTGCCCCATGCTGAGCAGTAATGCTCGTTTGTGTGACCAGACCATGCCCGGCGAATGTACTCTGCTGCATGGTCAAAAGGCCTGAAATTGTCCAGTGGCCCCAGAAATCTTCACACCATGAGACATGAGGATCCCTTTATCACCATAGGGTGATAATGAACTAGGTGATTTATCAGTAGCGTCTAAAAAAGGAAAAGAGGGAATAGAAAAGCTCAGTAATGTTCAAACGTTGGGAACAATGCTTGAGCCCTCCTTTAGGAAATCACTAGAACTGTGTTTGTTTTCTATCTCTTTTTTTTGGGCTGTCTTCCTGGCAATCATCATGAATGGAGGACGGACAGAGTTGTTGCTCCTTTCCACCATCCGCATTATACAATAAATACCGTATGATTTTCCCCCATTTGACCTGCTGAAATTCAACGGAGGTTGAGGTATTTAATGCACCCTACAATTTTTGGATATGATAAATACCTCCCAACTTGTAATTCCAATCCGTGCATAAACAGTGTTTTATGCCTGGGTCAGAATACGTTGACCCTCTCATAATCAGGCCCTTAAACAAGCTTTTAGTCAGCCCTCCTAATTCATTGGTATGTCAGTGTGTCAATGTTTTTCCTCCACCCACTGCATCATACAGCATCAGGCAGAGGCTCAATTCCCTTCAGTCACTGGTTAACTTCACTGTAAGTGATGGCATTTCTTCCTTTCACAATGAGCATATCCACGCAGTCGTTCCTTTACATGCCAAGAATGACTATGGTAATGAGTGTTTTGCCCCAAAAGTATTTTTGCTTATGATGGATATATCTCCCTGCGTATTCCTCACTTTCCGAATTACCCCATGCTCAGCATTTCACTGAAACTTTTCTCCATAGCTCTCCCATGTCGACGAGGACGTCACAATGGAACAGCTCTGCATGCGACTCTGTATGACCTCATCGGAGCCATAAGAAGACTTCATCGGCATGCTGGCAGCTGTTCCCTTTTTCTGCGCCATCGACACATAACTTTTTTTTCCAGGGATCTCCATTTCTGGAGTTCCATTGTTGCAGGTTCTTCCTGAAATTGTACAGTGACATGGCTTCCCAGAAGAAGTCCAGTTTTAAGCCTTGCAGGGAATGTTGTGGTCATATGTCTATCACTGACTCCCATGAAGATTGTCTTTGGTGCCTCTCGTCGGACTGTGACGTCCAGGGGTGTTCGTCATGCAGACGCATGAATCCGAAGGCCCGAAAAAGATGGAAGCCAGCTATTTATGGCCAGGGTGAAGAACCCGAAAAGGGCCCGGAAAAGGACTAGATTCAAATCCAAGTCGCTGACTCTGCATACCTCAAAGTCGTCGAGGAAGCGCGAGAAGCGGCGTCATGGATCTAGACGTCGTTTGTCTAAGGATACATCACCAAAGTGGGGGTCCCCGGTACTCCAGCGTCACCACAAGGATGCAGTTTAACCTTCCCCTTGGGTGACACCGGCACACTCTCCGGCTCTGAGTCTCTCCGGTGCCCAGGGAAGTGACGCCTTCACCTCTGACCTCTCCATCCCCAGCTCCAGTGTCTCCGACGCTGCAACCGGAGCCAGTCAAACAGCCTCATCAAGCTGTCTCAGAACCGGCGACACCGGATCCATAGCCACCCTTTGAGGCTATATGTACGGTTCCTTCGCGTTTCTTGAATGCGATGTTCGGCATGTTTTGCCAGGACGGCTAGCCCTGCTGGTGTGCCTGTTGGCCCCATGGGATCGCTTTCATACAACCTTGTAGGCTTGCCACCTCATTTATGCCCATGACCCCGGGGAGTTGGCCTCTAACGACACCAAGGTTCTTGATGCTGGGTCCAGTCTAGCGCCGACTCAGCCTCGCCCAGCACCTTCAGCTAATCCTGTGGAGCCTCCATCGACGCGATCCCGAAGTCACTGGTACCGCGTTTGGTGCCACAGAGACTGGTACCCTGGATGAGATCTAGAAGGGAGGCACAGAGGCTACTGGATGAGAGAATTACAGGAGCAGCAGGAGAGGCTGAAAAGGAGGAAATTGACCATATGCAGGAATTTGAGGGACTTCTGGAGGCTAGTGGTTTGGACATATCTCCGGAGTGGGAGCTCTCTTCACTGACAGGCCTTCCATTGCAGGAGGTTTCCTCATACCATTCCATAATTAGAAAGGCAGCTGATCTACTGGACTTGCCTTTACCTCCTGCGGAGATAAAATCAAATATTTTAACAGATACACTTCATTCTCCTTCTTTTGCATTGGAACCTCTGCTTCCCTTTTATGAGGCTTTGACCAAGCCCATTTTAGATGTTTGGCAGAAGTCAATGACTGCCCCTGCTGTGTCCAGATCAGTCGCAAGAAGATATAAGGTAGCGCCTGGAGACCCAGCTTTCCTTTCCCCACACCCATCTCCTGAGAGCTTAGTAGTCCAGGCATCATGCTCTACTAAGCAGGCTCTTTCTTATCCACACCTGGAGATAGAGAGTCTAAGAGGATGGAGCAATCGGCTAAAATAGTGATTTCTTCAGCCAGTATGGCTCTGAAATCCACAAATGCGACGTGCCTGCTGGCTTTAAAGATAGTAGTGCCACAATGAGATTGTTGGGTCTGCAGTCCCAGCTCAGAGGGTTTGGGTACAGCAGAATTAGTGGATTTGGAAACAAGACTCCTTCCTTTCGAGCTAAGTTTTCTTCTTTCGGCTTTAGCTAAAGGTGTCCCTGTTGTAGACATCTGCATGGCGGCAACTTGGGCATCCCTCCACACTTTTGCAAAGCATTATTCATTAGACTCAGAGGTGAGCAGGGACGTCCACTTTGCATGTTCTGTGCTGCAGGATTTTTTGGTATAAGTAGGCGGGCACCCTCTTCAGAGTGGGACTGCTTGGGATTTCAATTCAAAAAGTGAGGAATTCACAGACAGATGTATCCATCAGAAGAATAAGTTACTTTGGTAACGCTTTTTCTGGTGGATACAGCATCTGCCTGTGGATTCATCACTAACTCACCTGCCTCCATGTTGCCTGCCTGTTTATACCAAAAAAGAATGGCCATGTAACTCATGCATTTTAATATGAAATATTTGAAATGATGTAGTGTTTGTTACTGTGAAATGTCTGTCTTTTAGAATTTCCAGTTCCTTTCTTGGTCTAGTATACTGTGTATACTTGTGGAAATGTTGTTGGTTTACCCATTCGCCTCGAAGGCACGGAAAAAATGGGTGGAACTGACGTCACCAAGCCGACAAGGTCTTCTTATGGCCTCGATGACGTAAGGCGTAGTCGCGCGCGGCGCCGTTCCATTGTTACGTCCTCGTGGCAGAGCTATGGCGAAAGGTTTCAGTGGAATGATGCGCATGGGGTAATTCAAAAGATGAGGAATCCACAGGCAGATACTGTAACCACCAGAAAAAGCGTTACCGAAAGCATGTAACTTGTTCTTTTAGCCAAAGCAGTTTTTAGATTGACCTTCTGCAATGGGAAACGTTTTTAAACAATCATGACAAAATAAAACATGCACTAACAAAGCCAAAAGGCTGGCGGTGAATGCTAGACCTATTGGCTTTGAAAATTATTGTTTTTTTTTTAACATTTTGTTAATGAAAGCTACTAACATGAGCAGTAGTCCTCACATTTTTTGTGAAGACAGTAATGGGAAGAGCAGCACCCAAGATATAACTGTATAAGTATTAAAGGAACATGCGATTGTAATAAAATAACTGTTACTTCTGTTTTTTTAAACTAATGAATGGGCATTTTTATAAAAATTGTGTAATAAACGGAGTAGGTAGATTAGTCACGAACTATATTTATGTGGGCCTCTTTGTGACTATAATAAGTGTAATATGACTCAATCCAATTCACTGAGTTTGATCTAGACTTCAACAGATTCACACTCAGCCGAACCTTTTCATTCTTTCAAAGCTAGGGTGTATTTTTCACCACTATCCGTTCCTTAATTTCTAGTTTTTCCGCTACAGTCAAGAAGACGCACTATGGAACATAGCCGAAGCATGCTAGTCGATCCTAGGTTGAAGCCAAAATGTTCTGCTCTAGCTTCTGGCTGGGGGAAGATAGTTTAAGCACCTTAATATCCGTCCAGCAAATTCTAAGTAGCTGCTGGTGTCAGATCAAGGTTCTGTGCTTTGTTTTTTGACCGGCCCTGGACAGGCACAAGTGGACTTGACTGTGGAGCACCGCCAACTAGTCTGCTCTCCAGACGCAACATCAATCCACCTTAACATTTTAGAGCCCTCCTTTAGCCACGTAACCTGCGTTTAAGCTGGTATCAACAACAGAGTGGTGCACAAGGCTGCACTGCTACGTTGATATCATGTACATTTTATATGATCACTTTGTCCATTTCCAGCCATTAAAAAGGGGAAAGTAATTGTACTTTCTCTAGTAGAGCTTACCTTTGCTTAGATGAAGCATTAAATAAATATTAAGTTGAAGGAGACGGACAACCAGAAATACTCCTCTGTTCAAGATTATGTTCCTCAGATTTTCTCAGGAAAAGGGACCCCCTGCATTAAGTGTTCTAACTTTATAACCTTCAACAACCCCAACATTTAAAGAACACATGCCTAGAAGGTAGCAAGGACTTTCTAATTTAACTGTGTTTATCCCATGTCTTTGTCTTTCAGAGTCGCTCGGATTCTGGTTCGCCTTCCAGCACTTAGACTCTTGAGCTCAAGTATCACAGAGGAACTTTTTTTTACTGGCCTCATTGGAAATGTCCCAATTGACAGCATAATCCCTTACATCCTGAAGATGGAGACTGCCGAGTACAATGGACAAATAACCGGCACAACAGCGTAACCAGCAAGGCAGCACTTTTGCGGATCAGTGTGAACTACAGTAGGTGAAACCAGTGGCTATTGGAGCAAGAACGGATGAAAAAGAGCATCGACTTCGGTACATGTACATGATTTCAGTGATATTTTAGTGCCGTCACTTGTTCCTCATCATGTGTATTCTCATCTATTTATTTCCAGATTTTAACAACAACAAAAACAGAATAACAGCAAAAGGAGACATCCAACCAGATTCCATTTACACCACAATATATGTCCAATACTTCCACTGGCAATGCTGAACGCTCCTGACCAAGTCTTGATATGCTCTGTCGTTTTTATTGTTTTTATAACTATTATCAAAGGCAACATAACTGTTTTAATGACGAAGTCAGTTTTTTTATAATGTTTGAGATTAGTATTAAAGAGTACTAAAAAGTACAGTCTGTATATAACATTTTCAAGGAGGTAATATCTAATTGCCAGGGTGAAAACTGATTTTAGCACTTTCTCAGCACTTTGTGTGTAAAAAATGATGCCATTGACCTCCTGCTTTGAAAGCGGGGCATTAAGCAAAGTGCACGCAGTGGCTTTGGGTCTAATGGTAGTGATTTCTGTGAAAACGTAGAAGGGTACAAGCAGACAATCATTTATGCTAAAAAAAAAGATGTCACTGTTTGTAATGTATGTTGTTTGTCTCTAAAGCAGATATTCCCTATTTTTTTACTGTGCTGTATTTGATGAATGATGTCTTTTTTCAGCGTGGCATTGGTAAAATACGAACAGCAAGTTATCAAATGCTACAGCTGTGATGCACTCTAAAAACTGCCTCCACAGTTGGAACGCAGGATATTTTGCTGTGCTTTAAGTACGGAATTTTCATTATTTATCGAGTTTTTGGTATCTAACTCCTGTCAACAGTACGCATTCTTCTGGCACTTCAAACAAAGGAAAATATTATGCTTTTTAGTGGGCACATATACTTCTTCTTTCCTCCTAACTTCGAGACATGGGTGTACAGTTGTGGGTGCTCAAGCGGTACCTGATCCAATATGTCCGACAGAGATGTAATTGTGAAAACTTGCACAGATTTCTGACTCAGTATTGGTCCTGAAATAGTGAAAAATGGTTCTTCTGAGATCTGTCCTTATCAAATCTAGCCACATTGCCTTTGTCACTGACAGAGGTCCACCTTGCAGCCAATGAGGATGCAGAGGATGGGTGCACACATTGTTTATACATAATCCTGAAGGGGGCGCTAGAAAAATTATTGCTAGTAATATGCTAGTCAAGGTAGTAAGTGTGGTCAGGGACAGTGGTGGTATTTATGGCACTGAAGATAGTGATATTTGTCTAGAGTTCCACTCTTTCCTATTGCAGTGATGCCAGTTTGATACTACCAAGTGGGACCCTTGTGCTCTTTGGTTGGCAGTGCCCTAGGTGACTGTCTACCATAACAGCAACCCTAAATCGTGACTGCCTACAATAACACCACCCTTACATGTGAGCCCTGCACATCTACTACAGAGTCGTGTTGACAATAGTAGTTCTATCCAAAGAACTCGACAGAAGGCAAAGATTATCTAGTCGGTCACATCAACTAGATTTCTCCCTATTTCATGAGCTGCCACACCATAGACTCTGCAGGGCCCTGTTCCCATGCTTTGCTCTTGTTCTGCTACGTTTATGCAATGGACATTTCAACTTGAAAATAATGAGATGCCACAAAGAAGGCGACTGCCTTCCTAGAAAATGTAACATACTGTTGCATCATAGTGACATTAATTGTTTATTTTTCTACACTGGTTTAAATGTGTTTTAAATGAACAATGATGCCATCAGCAACAAAATGTGATTTTCTTCTTTTCTCGGCACTGGGTTAGGCGATACATTTACAAATGTTTTCGAAAATAAAATGTGGTTTAAGAATGTTACGTGAGCAAATATCCAGACCCATGTCCTATAAGAGTTATTTCTTAATAAGGTATTATTTGCCTTGGTGCACACAAAGCCATGATACATTTAGTTAAACTTCTATTACTGAATGGATGCTTTAGCAACAGACTGCCCAGAAATATAAAGTCTATAGAGGTGTCATAAGTCATAACAGGGCAATGTGGGTGTGAAGGTACTTGTTTAGGTTCCACAGAGATCTTTTCCTTTCAGTTAAAGGCTTTACATTTCACAGTCCTTCGGTTCGCTGTATATAGAACCCTTTTCATTGCCATTGTTTGGTTGATAAACATTGTTTTGCATACTTGCTCTGCATCACTGTAGAGCAGACCTTCAACTGAAAACCCATGCTTTATGTAATTGCTACTTCTAAAGTGTACTCTTGTTTAATCCCTGAAATCTGTATAAAAGCAAATTGAAAAGTATTGCAGATAGTGGCGAATGTGGCAGCATATTAAACTTTGGATGAAGACAGAATTCAGGCCTGTATTGAACAAGAATGTCTTAGCCCTCCATTGTCGTCCGATCTATCCCGAGGCGGAGGTATCCTTTTCATGACCATTGTAGAGATCTGCTTTTTTAATAATTTCAGTCTTAATGTAAGCATTCTCGGAATTAGATAACAGCAACAAATAGAAGTTAGATTATATGCACTAATGGAACCAAAATCCTCTAACTGGTGGAAATGCTAAAAACAAAATCAGGGTTGAAGACAAACGAATGACATCCTGGGCTCTTAGCATACTGGCGCTAAGAGATATGTCTTCCTAGGCATACTGATATTATTCGGTCAAGCATCTTGCGACCCATCCCACCCTGATTGGGACTTGGCATCCTTTGCTGCTTTTAGAGACAACCTAGCACTGCTTGCTGGCACCCTAGTCTTCTGTGGCTTGCTACAGCCCATGCACTAACATAGTGATCCGAGAAAGTTTTCTGCAGTTTATTTTGCACTTTATCCTTGGCATGTGCTGAGATTGTGTCCCATTAGCAATCATTATGATAGTTTTCTCGTACATATCATCTTGCAAGATGGTGTTGCTCACAGGCACAGCTCTTAATGTAAAGCACTTTGTAGAATGAAAGGCAAGCTAACTAAGTACACATGGGGACATGTGTACAAATATTGCAATATTATTAGATTCCTACCAATTCACATTTTTAAAATACACGTCAGATATCTTGTCATATAAATATACTTAACACAGATATTTAAACAACCTTTGATCAAGTAGCTCATACATCTAACCCTTCGCCACCTCACGGTGCACAGACACTCGAAATAAGGTCAAGGTTCATCCTGAACCCACAACCTTGGCCTAAAATAACATTCTGCCCTAATCAAGACTGGTGAGCTGGAACGTTTAAAGAGTCACCCTTATGATAATCGTATGGCTTTATTAGAGGGACAATGTCTGAACATAAATTCTTTTCAGGATATTTGATTATAAAATATAACTTTTTTAATCAGTTCTGGAGTGCAGCAATCTCGTTGAGAGAGATAGGAAAGCAGTCATTAGATGTGTTGAGATATTCAGTGCTCAAGTAGTGTTGCCATGTATGTTCAGTCCATCTGTATGGAATTATTGCAAATGGTAAATCCAGAATTGTCATTCAACGATTATTTCTGATGTTGGGAAACTCTTTATGTGTTACAGCAAATGGTCTGCATGGTTTAAATCATTGTCTACAGACTGCTGAAATGTATTATTTGGGCAAAGATCATTTCCATAGTATTACTACATGGTATTTTACAGTCTTTGTATTGGCACTCGATAACATAATGACACAAGCGGATCATCATGCAAGATGTTTTATGCATAGGTTCCAAAAAATGCCCCTGTTAGTTGCAAATATTTCTCACTGTGCTGTACAATATGGAAGGAGAGCCATGCTTTTGGAACAGTCTAACAATCTCTGGAGTTACTCTTTGCAAATCCCTCCAAACAAGCTCCTTCTGTTAACACTGGGACCCTTGAGAAGTATGCATATATACACAGAAACTTACAAAGCTATGTTTACCTTACATTAGCTATACAGGAGCAGGACCTCTACCCTGTGACCTCACACCCAGCCCTCCTCCCCACTCTGTGTCTGTACTGTGACCTGACCCAAAAACCGGGACATGTATTTAAAATAAACAAAAGCTTTGGGACACTGGGACAGTCTTCTGAAAACCGGAACTGCCCAGGCAAATCCAGGACATCTGGTAACCCTACCTTTTGGCCTTTTTGCGTTTACCGGCCCAACCGTCCATATTTACATTACCTGTTGTAATGGGTTTTCTTGAAGGTCTGGTGCAGTGAGTGAGCTGCAACCTCTGTCCATTCATCCACCAAACACCACATTTTCCCAAGCATACTGGTATTACAAACTTGGGCAGCAATATTGCAGAAGATTGCGATGCCTTTTAATGACAAACAGTCAATCACCCTTCAGGCATTCTTTTGCTCCACCTAACCCCTTGAAAGAGGAGGAGAGGCTGCATCGCTTGGACCCCAAGAGATATTTTACATAGATCAAACCTAGGACCATGGAACCATCGGGTGGACAATCCACTATGTTCTGAGTTTGCTGAGGCGAAGAAGGGTGTGGTAGTGCAGACCATAAGAAGGGAGAGTACTTTGTATACAAATCTGCTTTGCATTGGTCAAGAAGCAGCCCCCGGATGGACTGAGAGCTCATTTGACCGGACCCAAGGCTGCTAACACAGAGTTGGCAGGCAGAGTGCCTGTTCGGTTCTGCAGTATTTTCTGGCTTGAACCCCTACACAGGCCCACAACCTTCGGAGGTACTGCTTTGTTATCTATTCACAAGATGAGGAATCTGCTGTTATAAATATCCATCAGAAGAACAAGTTAGCTCACCTTTGGTATTGCTATTTGTGGAGGATACTCTATCTAACCACAGATTCATTATCTCCCTCCGACCACCACATTCTGTGGAATGGACGCTTTTATCCATCTATAAGAAGTTCCCTTTTTGAAGTCTGCCTACTGTCATATCTGATCAGTTATGAAGCTCTTGTGTGATGGCGTGGACAAAGTCAAGAAAGAAATCAACAGCAACATGTAGGGATCATGCATAAAGGTGAGACCGGTGTCCTTTCCGGGGTGGAGCTGCAGCGTGTCATCTTCTGGCATGCCAGAGCAAAGCTGAGAGAAATCTCTGGCTCTCCAGATCCAGTCTAGAGCCTGGGGGTATTCAAAGATGAGGAATCTACTGTTCGATAGAGTATTCATCAGAAATAGCATTACCAATGGTAAGAAACTTGTTCATTCTTTTCGAAGAACAGGATTGATACTTTGGCAAGCTCGTTATTTGGAAAAGCTCAACAGGACAGAGCAGAAAAGGATTTCCACTTTGGAGAGTCCATGGTTTGGGATGGCAGAACCTCTTAATGGATTTGGTATATAGATTTGCAAGTCAACCTCTGAATTGTTGTTAAAGTAATCTGCACGTCTGCATTTTCACTTAAGGGTTTATATTTATATTTGTGTTGGACAGAGAAATGCTACATTTTGTGCTTTGTTTCTGATGAAGCAAACGCACATATTGATTGGAAGTTGTTAGCCCTTCAGATTTTCAAAAGTAAAATAGCTGCTTCATTGTTGAGATTTAGTGTCACCTCATGATCTGTTGGAGTACTGTGCCGCACCACTCCATAGATGTCATGACTGTCTGGTGACAGGTGACTTACATTTCTTCTTTAAGCTTTATGGGCATGGAACACTTTATCAGTTTTATGTCGCCTATTAGGAGTGAAAAAAGGCTGGCAAAAATAATGTATATAGTACATGTTTTCCACTTTCTTAAAGTGTAGCCAGTATGGCCTTGCTCTATGATCTAGGGCACATTTGAACTTCAATATTTATATCAGCAACAGGGTTACTGGAAGAGCTTTCTGAAGTGAAGTGGCCAGATTAGAGAGGCCTTTTCTACTCCTTTTAGTTGTTTCTTTATTGGTTTCTTTTATAAATCCATTGAAGACCCTGATATTAGGTTTGCCTGCCTCCAATAGCACTTTGGCCGACTTGTGTTTTTTCTGTTACACACCATTTTTTGGTCTATTGTGTTAGTTAAAAGCAAACCAGAAATTCTAGTAGAGGTACCTCCCCACTTCAGTCCCAAGAACCAGACATTATGAGGTTTAAGGACTTGGACAGATTTATTGACACCTTGTTAAAACTTGTCAGTCACAAGCCCCATGTGTAGTAGCTCATATATTACCTTTGGATCATTACTTTCAGACAAAACATCACCACCACAAACAAACTTAATGTATCAAGAGTAACAACTATGACCATGGTATTGTGTGCATGGGAGCAGGATACCATAACCGATTCAAGTCACAACCTGAAACCATCCTCCATTGCCTCCCTTCCCATCAAGCAGTAGCAGAACCTGGGGACAAAACAGTGGGTCTGCTCTGCGAAAGACCATCCGGCTCCCACACCCTTGTGCCAAAATACCAACTTCTAGCGATAGAGGCTGCAAATCAGTCAAGCAAACAAAAACTCCTACAAAGTAAAAAAACAGAAACATAATTATTCACATTGGAAATGTATGTTTCAAATATGAAAACTAAGGAGGAAAGGAAGGGTGTACAAATAATGAAGTGATGGCCCTGAGCTTGGGGAGAAAAGTAAGAACGGTCAATAGTTTACCAAGCTTAAGTAGCTCCAACGCTCGCCCCTCATACATTTTCAGTGTAAAGTATGAGGTCAAAGTCCTAAATGACTGAAATTCTCAGACCCCAATAATATATTACGGTTTCAAGCTCCTAGAATGCATTGAAATTAGGCCCGGGCAAAATTTAATGATGGAGTAATTCATGTAATTTTGGGAATTTGATGTGAAGAAAAATGTGCGAAATCATTCCATTACACCGTGGTGCATAATTACACCATTGTTTGTAACAAAATTATACCATAACGCAAGCACCTGTTGACAGCAAAAAAATGTTTTTGGGGGGGGGCACATTTTAGCACAAAATGCGTCCTTGCTTAAAAAAAATTGGTGCAGGGACAATTTTACGCTACAATATAGCACTAAATGACAAATGGCAGGAGGTCCATGCCTACTAAAACGTTAACTTTAGCCTTCCTCTGAAAGATACCATTGATCTAGTAGTTTATATTTCAAATCGGTACTTGGTTGAATTCCTACTCTTTTCAGTGTGTTTTTTTAAATGTCACAGGCCTGTGTTTACTGTGGATAGTTATTATATGTCCCTTCAGCCTACAAGAAGGTGTACTGTGCATTTGTAGCCAGAGCACATTAATATGCATCATTACCATTTGGATTCTGGACTGAGGAACCACACCATTACCATGTAAATGCTTTATTGCAGTGTGTCCAATGAATTCCATTAAGAATATGAACTATGAGTATTGGCTGTTTCCGTAGCATTATTCTAGGAATGTTCCACCATTACCTTTACCATATTAGTGATATTAATGCCAAATTGTAGTGTCTAATTCTCAGTGTTGGTTTAAGAATGCTCCACTCAACTGTCCAACCCAATAGTTATTCTATAAGTACTCAATTGAACACTCAAAGCCTGATTGTTACTCCAAGAATGGTCCACTTTAGTGTCAAATCCCCAACATGTCCCTAGTATTGTCCTACAGTAGTGTCAAATTCCTGTTTTACCTCATAAGTGACTATCTTTAATAACAAATTTACAGGTTTACTCTAGTGCCAAATCTCCAGCGGTTCTCTAGGAATGCTACACTGGTGTGTCAAAGCCTCAGTTCTCCAGGAATGCTATCTACAAGTGTTAAGTCACAGCGTTAATCTAGAAGTTCAACAATGCGGTGTTTCATATTTATACTATTCCCACCATTCTCATTGGATACTTAACTGAAATGTGGGGGAGTGAGTCTATAGCATTGTTTGGCACCAAATGCTAAACTACCCGTGTCTTTTTATAGTGCTTTAGGGGAGTACTTCCATAACTACTCTGGTCTTAGATTTCTATGGAAGGTGTTTGATGGTGTATGGACTGCCATGGAGTAGGCTCAAACACTCCAAGGTTTTGAATTTACCTTTTTATTTAGGTAGGTAAGGTGAATATTTTGGCCTATTTCATCAGTCAGTGCAGACGAGCGGGTTGATTTCTGCTTGAACCTTCTTTTTCTAATGCAGCTCTGAAAGGGGATCATTACAGTGCTTTAAATAGTAGTATTGTTGCATAATCCAGGTCTGTAGAAGAAACTGGTGAAACAACATAGAGGGAAAAGGACACTTTAAATGTAGGAAAAATGACTGTTTGATCATTAGGAGGTATTTCGGTATCTCTCCAATCAATGTTTGCATTTTACCCCTGTATCGCACTTAATACAGAATTCATCACTGGAAAACAAAAGAAAAGTAAAATGTATTTTCACATCTTACCCTTTGAATCTATTGCAAAGATTTCAAATGCTCGGTGTCTCTAGAATTTTAATGTTTTGTAGGTGCATCTAGACTTGCAATGTATGCCCTAATATGAAACAAACATCCTCTTTATAGCACTTACTTCACATAGCACTTCATACTAGCACATTAGCCTGCTTCTCGACCTCCTTATTGATATAGATAGAGGAACCAAAATACAATTTACGATTTCTAGCAGAGTTGACTGCAATGTATTCAAAATATATTCGTTTTGTTTAAAAATGGTAGTTCCTGTTGCAAGAGAAATTATGAAGAGGAATTAATTCATAGTCAGGGTGCTCCATCAAGAACAATTGAACTATGGTTGGTAATGTTTCACCATGGAGATACAATGTTTAATCCTAATTCGTTCAAAACCATATAAAGTGTGGATAGTGTTTTTTTAGAACTCCAGATGTCCCATAATGGACTCTAAATGTTTCATAATGGGCATTAAAGGCTGGGTACTTTGTGCATGTAAAGCTTGTATCCAAAAATAGAGGGCATAGTGCTTTTAATAATACTGGTTGTTTTAGCATGTTAAATTACTTTATTGGACAAATACATTTCACAATTTGTTTACCTTTAGTTGTCTTGTAAAATATAGTTTTTCATGGTAGGCAGGGGTAGCTATTATGTTAAGATCCATTAAAATAAACTAACATGTAATGATGGTATAAATGTCTTTTATATCACCAGGTATCATTAGAGATTACATCATTTTAGGACACTCAAATGTTATTTAAACAATTGTTTCAGAGCCATGAAAGTTGAGTAGGGAAATATTATCATCATTCCTCATGTGTGTATTATACAACGTTTTACAAAAATCCTTCTGTCCCACTTCACCATGCCTCTCTGCAGGTAATTAAATTAAATCAGTGTGTTTTTGAGTAATTTAGAGGACAGCTGTGGGAAAAGTGGATTATTAGTTAGGGTGGCTGTGAGTCCTGGCCAAGTAATAATGTCACTATTCCGTGTCCGGTTCAGTTAGGTTTCCTTAAATCAAACTTAGCTCAGTCCTTAGAAGCAGAGGCATAGAGTGGTTAGGTTTAATTCAAAGGAAAATAGTTTAAAGCATTTTTTAGTACCACACCAGTCAATAAGAAACACAAGACAATAAAAACCAAATCCAATTTATAGAAATGGAGTATATTTTTATTCTCAATTAGACAAAATTCAACAAAAATCTAATAAAGAGAACCTGAGTGGAAGCTTTTCATAACTCCCTGCTTTCCACTTCAAAAAGTTTGGAAAAGTTTTAAAAACTCTGTAAATAACTACCTTTCGATTAGCGGTAGTCTGAGCCTCGAATTCGAGGGCCCAGAGCAAAATTAAAGTTTCAGCTTGACCGCAATGGCAGCCAGGTGGACGTGAGCGCTGGGTTAAACCCAGTAAAGATTTTACCTTTGCACTTAGAAACTTCTCTGGTTCTTCTTCTCGTCTATTGTGAGCTCGACAGGATACTTTGCAGCTTGAGTCCAGCCTTGGGTTCGATGTAGGCGGATTGGGAAATTCCAGGGTTCGATGCAATGCTCAGTTCTCAGCGACTTTTGAGGCTACCTATAAGCCAGCAAGTAGCAATAGTCTATGCGCTTTGGACTCTTGGCTCAGAAACCATTATCTATGATGGCTTTAATTTAGCAAGTTGCAATTCTGTGTTGAGAGAGTACGCTTCAGCACTAACCAAGGGTCCATGACCTGAGATGGTCTCTTCGGTGCTAGAACTAGATCTCTTGGGCTACACCAACAGAATCCATAGCGAGTCCAGTGCGAACTGATCAGCTGGGCACCTTGCAGGGTTTCTTCAGCATTTGTGTCACTGAGGTTTAACAGGAAGCTAGCCAACTAACATTTGAAGTCCACTCAGGGCTCCTTGGCATGAATCTTTGGGGTCTCTTTCCTTGGGTTCAACGTAGATGCAGACCTTCTCTTTTTGAAGTCCTCTCACTGCTCTGTAGGTGCAACAGGTGCTCTCTTCCTTAGTGCAGCCTTTCGTTCTGAGTTCCGCAGGTGCAGTCCTTCCTCTCTTCTTTCCGAGTCCAGTGGTGTTGTGAAGCTGGATGCCAGCAGTGGCACTTGTATGCCAATTTTGAGTTTGCAGTTTGCGGTTGGGGAAGACTCATAAGCCAATGGGCCTATACTTCCCACAGGGCAACTCTACCCACTTTTACATCGTTTCCTGTGGGGTTGGCACTAAATATTCCCACAGTGTCTCTGCCAAATCCAAGATGTCGTAAAACTTCCTTCTTGGGACAGAGCCATGGGTCCACCCTTGAGGTGTGTCTAGTATAATTTGCCACCCCTCCAGGGCAACCAGTTCTGCAATGGTTTATACCCAACTGGAAGACATGCCAGCCTGCCTACCTACACAAAGGAGCAAGCAAGCTAACGTGTGACTCATATTTGCCTCTCAGAGGCGGTAGCCCCTTTGAAGTTGGGCCATATGTGGCCACTGCTCCAGGGCATTGCTGGAAGGAGGAATTCACACCTCCTCTCTCCCGAAGACCCTTTGTTCCGCAAGATTCTGCGGAGTTCTGAGAGCAGGCGTAAATCACCACGTTGTGCTGATTTTTAAAGCCGCGAGCTTCTTCCGCACTGCAAAATCGGCGTGAATGGCACCACGTGGCATGCCAGAAGGCGCTGCTTCTTTGTTGCTGCTCGAGTAGATTTTCTACTAGAGCAGCAGCTGTCTCATCGCGAACGGATATGACTGCCTATATTGCAAAAATCTCGCTGGGTGACGTCCTAGCGCCCAAAAATGGCACTAGAGGATGCCAATTATCACTTACCGTTGGTGAAGGGGTGCACGAGAAAAAACTTCGCCATGCTGCTGTCAGTGGAGTCTGACCAGATCTCTGCATAACAAGCGTAATGCAGGACCAAAACTCCATGAACTCTGCTAGCAAAGCAGAAGTTTTGCTAGTTTCCCTAGTTTTTGGGACAAAAGATAAGATGAGATTAAGCTGTGCTGTGCCTTATGGGGCATTTGTTCTAATTGGATACTGCATTGTAGCAGCTAAGCAGCTGCATTGTACAAGGACTTTTTACCAGACTAAAGTGCCACTGTGAGGGTGCCAGTGTTAACAAATGCAATAATGAAAGATTGTGAGTTAATAAACCAGTATTCTGTTTTTGCTTTCTTCATTTAAAATTGAGGCTGCAGTTCAGGAAAATGTCTAATCAATAAAAATTAATTCAGTCACTTCACCCAAGCTGCTACTCGAAACCGGTACTCAATACATTAAAGTTATCAGTATATGGCTATGGGTCATTTTCCCTCCATTTCACACTTGCAAAATGTAACAGGCTGCCTTGTAGGGAAAGAGATATGGTGTGACCCATATGCCATGTATATGGCTATTGTGGGGCTTCCAACAGCACTTGCCACCATTTTAAGCCACACACACATCGATCAGTACACATTAGACAGAAGACATCTGAAAGATCCAACTCATCTGAAAGGCCATATGTGGCCTGATTTAGTGTTTGGTGCACTGGCTACTCCATCACAAATATAATGGCTATCCTGTCTGCTTTATTACAAGTGCATTATATCCTATGGCACTTGTAATAAGGCGGATGGGATATCTGTCAAACTGTGTCAGAGTAACCTGTCTACCAAACTGAAACTCAGGCCCATAGTCTGCTAGCATAGGACTCCCATCAGCACTGACCGCTAAGCTGTTATTCAGAAATGTCCAAGAGACATCTTGAACATCTAAAACACTTTTTAGGTGAGTCATATAGTGCACTACCACAGGGCTCTCACATCACTTGCGATTAAGTTGCACCACACCCAAATGTCCAACAGAACACCTCACTGCATACTCTAGACACACTAACAGAGCCAACTTTCACATCCTAAGGCATGAATATAACACCCTGAGCTCAGGTTCTGCTATTTGGTGACTTACAAAAGCTTCAGTTGGCACCAATTAGAATACATTGCATCATTAGGGGGGGGGGAGGATTCTTTCTTAACCCGTTTCTTGCTTCGAACGTTCAGCGCCAGTGCTGAACGTTCTAAGAAACGGGTGGGGCCGCGTCGGCCGTTGGACGTGCGCAGCACTACGGAGGTAGTGCTCGCAACATCCAACGGCCGACGGCAGCACTAAAGGGGTTAAATGTGGTCCTGGATAAGACAGACAGATACTCATATATAGTGCGCCTGCCATATTACAAGTCCTGACATGAAAGTAGTTGGGCCTTGGGCAGTGATGCATATTTATTAGAAGTTTTGTGGTCTTACGACAACCTCAGCAAATTAAAAGGACAAGGACAGTATTGTTACTGCAGTCAGGTCATTATACCACTCATTCACCAGTGAAATGCAGGAGGACAGTGTGACAAATGGCCACAGAGATGCAGGATAAGGAAATACTTGGTGCAATAAAAAGTATTTTTTAAAGGGACAGGCTTTCCCTGTAAATTCTCTCTTTCAGCCTCCTGCCATAAAAGGTTAGCACACGACCAACCGTTGCACTTCGATTTTCCTCAGCTATGTCACAAAAGGTGACATTTTCGTTATCTGTTTTTCACTAGAGCCTCTCTAAGGTCCATTGTACTAAAGGCATTTCAGCAAACAATATTGAACAGGCCCTTCATTTCAACACAAAATAAAAATATTGAACATGCTCTTCATTTCAACCCGAACTGCGGCTCTCTGAACTGTGAAATGTTGAAGAATATATATTTTGATTTGTACTTCTTACACATTTTAGTAAAATTTTATATTTTTCTTTTATTGTGGCGTTATAGGATGCAAATCCTGCTTTGAAGTGAATGCTGGCAGTTGTCCCAGAATCCCTATGTTGTTTGATTCATATTGTAAATAAGTGTTCTAGCTTTGTTTTTAGTTGATAATTGCAAGTAGTAACTACAGACCTTTTTAAACACGGTGAATCTTTGTAAAATCCGTCTCTTACCTCCATTTCTTCTAGGGCATAATACATTTCCTTATTTCCGTTTCATTAAACCCTTTTCAAGCCTGTGTTTATGCAATCAAAATGTAAATTTGAGGTTCAAAACCTACGAAAATTATGTCATGTTCTTACTACTTTATTTTCTGATGTCTGCTTTGTATCTGTAACGACATTTAAAAAAGAGATGCCTGCATGTTCTTTTTTTAATAAGAATTTTATATCTAATCAATGCCTTCATTCATGAAGAGGAATTTGCATTGTTGTTTGTTGTATATAGAGTATTGCAGTGCATGAACTAGCTTATGCATTTTATTAAATGCTGTTTAAATGTGACATTAGAATGTTGTGGCTTAATATTACTACCTAAAGAACGTTTATACTATTAAAGTGGATTTAAATTCTAATTGTGTGATGCGGTTTGTGGATTTCTTATTATTGTGAATCTATTTTGCTCTTTGAGAAAAGAAAGTTACTTATATTGGAGTTTACTTAAGTTGAGCTTGTCGCACAGCTACAAGTTGGTTTTTGTCTGTACTGCCATGCAAAATAGACATGAATACATAAAATATTTGGCTCAGTTAAGTAAAAATTGAACATGAAAACAGATTGCTGTTAAAGCCTTTCAACCAAATACATTTTGGAAAGGTCAACACCCGCGGACTTTGATAATCTGTGACTTCAGTATTTTGTACATGCTTTCCTTATTCATAATGTCCTATATTTTCGAAAAGATTAGTACCAGTACAATATTTGCTTACAATTACATGCCCAAAAAAATTAAGCTTTGCAACTAAAAGTGAATGTTATACCTTCATGTTATACCCACAAGCCTCCTGCTAAAAAAATACAATGCAAATAAGCATGCTTTTATTGGACATGCCACACAAGATGACAAAAATCTGTGACGTGGTTCAAATTATGAAAAACCATAGGAAATGATGGACGGAGCGTTGACAATTAAAGCACTCACCCCCAGTCAACTGATCTGGGTTTAATCCATCACCGTTCTTTAGCCCACTCTGCCACCCCAGTTCAGACATGGCCATATGCAAATCAGTCTGACCCTGTGCCTCATGGGAACAGTCCAGCCCGAACTGCCAAGCCATGCCTTCCCTGGACCGGAATCAAGCTACCGAGGACCGGTTTCTGGCATTTCAGCCGTCTTCAGCCCGGCTTGCTTGAATCCAGTGGCAAAGTGAGCAAGGGACTCACGTCTGAGCATACCCTGCCAACTTATGGCGAACAAAGAAAAACCGAAGGAAATGATGGACGGAGCGTTGACAATACAAGCACTCACCCCCAGTCAACTGATCTAGGTTTAATCCATCACCGTTCTTTAGCCCACTCTGCCACCCCAGTTCAGACATGGCCATATGCCAATCAGTCTGACCCTGTGCCTCATGGGAACAGTCCAGCCCCAACTGCCAAACCATGCCTTCTCTGGACCGGAAACAAGCTACAGAGGACCAGTTTCTGGCATTTCAGCCGTCTTCAGCCCGGCTTGCTTGAATCCAGTGGCAAAGTGAGCAAGGGACTCACGTCTGAGCATACCCTGCCAACTTATGGCGAACAAAGAAAAACCGAAGGAAATGATGGACGGAGCGTTGACAATACAAGCACTCTCCCCCAGTCAACTGATCTAGGTTTAATCCATCACCGTTCTTTAGCCCACTCTGCCACCCCAGTTCAGACATGGCAATATGCCAATCAGTCTGACCGTGTGCCTCATGGGAGCAGTCCAGCCCGAACTGCCAAGCCATGCCTTCCCTGGACCGGAAACAAGCTACCGAGGACCAGTTTCTGGCATTTCAGCCGTCTTCAGCCCGGCTTGCTTGAATCCAGTGGCAAAGTGAGCAAGGGACTCACGTGTGAGCATACCCTGCCAACTTATGGCGAACAAATAAAAACCAAAGGAAATGATGGACGGAGCGTTGACAATACAAGCACTCACCCCCAGTCAACTGATCTGGGTTTAATCCATCACCGTTCTTTAGCCCACTCGGCCACCCCAGTTCAGACATGGCCATATGCAAATCAGTCTGACCCTGTGCCTCATGGGAACAGTCCAGCTCGAACTGCCAAGCCATGCCTTCCCTGGACCGGAAACAAGCTACCGAGGACCGGTTTCTGGCATTTAAGCCGTCTTCAGCCCGGCTTGCTTGAATCCAGTGGCAAAGTGAGCAAGGGACTCACGTCTGAGCATACCCTGCCAACTTATAGCGAACAAAGAAAAACCGAAGGAAATGATGGACGGAGCGTTGACAATACAAGCACTCACCCCCAGTCAACTGATCTAGGTTTAATCCATCACCGTTCTTTAGCCCACTCTGCCACCCCAGTTCAGACATGGCCATATGCAAATCATTCTGACCCTTTGCTTCATGGGAACAGTCCAGCCCGAACTGCCAAGCCATGCCTTCCCTGGACCGGAAACAAGCTACCGAGGACCGGTTTCTGGCATTGCAGCCGTCTTCGGCCCGGCTTGCTTGAATCCTGATGGTGCAGTGAGCAAGGGACTCATGTCTGAGCATACCCTTCCACACTTGTAGTGGCCAAAACGATTCATAAAAGGGGGTGGTGATGGACAGAGCATCTGAATTAAGCAGAACACTCCTACCCAGTCAAAAGATCAGGGCTTGATCCATCACCGTTTTTTAGCTCACTGCACCATCCCAGTTCAGAACCTGGCTACATGCAAATTAGTCTGTCCCTGGCCCAGTGCATCATGGGAACAGGGCAGACCAAACTACCAAGCCAATTCTTTACTGGAAAGGAAACAAGCTTCCGGGGACCGGTTTCTGGCATTGCAGCCGTCTTCGGCCCGGCTTGCTTGAATCCTGATGGTGCAGTGAGCAAGGGACTCATGTCTGAGCATACCCTTCCACACTTGTAGTGGCCAAAACGATTCATAAAAGGGGGTGGTGATGGACAGAGCATCTGAATTAAGCAGAACACTCCTACCCAGTAAAAAGATCAGGGCTTGATCCATCACCGTTTTTTAGCTCACTGCACCATCCCAGTTCAGAACCTGGCTACATGCAAATGAGTCTGTCCCTGGCCCAGTGCATCATGGGAACAGGGCAGACCAAACTACCAAGCCAATTCTTTACTGGAAAGGAAACAAGCTTCCGGGGACCGGTTTCTGGCATTGCAGCCGTCTTCGGCCCGGCTTGCTTGAATCCTGATGGTGCAGTGAGCAAAGGACTCATGTCTGAGCATACCCTTCCACACTTGTAGTGGCCAAAACGATTCATAAAAGGGGGTGGTGATGGACAGAGCATCTGAATTAAGCAGAACACTCCTACCCAGTCAAAAGATCAGGGCTTGATCCATCACCGTTTTTTAGCTCACTGCTCCATCCCAGTTCAGAACCTGGCTACATGCAAATTAGTCTGTCCCTGGCCCAGTGCATCATGGGAACAGGGCAGACCAAACTACCAAGCCAATTCTTTACTGGAAAGGAAACAAGCTTCCGGGGACCGGTTTCTGGCATTGCAGCCGTCTTCGGCCCGGCTTGCTTGAATCCTGATGGTGCAGTGAGCAAGGGACTCGTGTCTGAGCATACCCTTCCACACTTGTAGTGGCCAAAACGATTCATAAAAGGGGGTGGTGATGGACAGAGCATCTGAATTAAGCAGAACACTCCTACCCAGTCAAAAGATCAGGGCTTGATCCATCACCGTTTTTTAGCTCACTGCACCATCCCAGTTCAGAACCTGGCTACATGCAAATTAGTCTGTCCCTGGCCCAGTGCATCATGGGAACAGGGCAGACCAAACTACCAAGCCAATTCTTTACTGGAAAGGAAACAAGCTTCCGGGGACCGGTTTCTGGCATTGCAGCCGTCTGGGGGTGAGTGCTTGTATTGTCAACGCTCCGTCCATCATTTCCTTCGGTTTTTCTTTGTTCGCCATAAGTTGGCAGGGTATGCTCAGACGTGAGTCCCTTGCTCACTTTGCCACTGGATTCAAACAAGCCGGGCTGAAGACGGCTGAAATGCCAGAAACAGGTCCTCAGAAGCTTGTTTCCGGTCCAGGGAAGGTATGGCTTGGCAGTTCGGGCTGAACTGTTCCCATGAGGCACAGGGTCAGACTGATTTGCATATGGACATGTCTGAACTGCGGTGGCAGAGTGGGCTAAAGAACGGTGATGGATTAAACCCAGATCTATTGACTGGGTGTGAGTGTTTGATTGGTTCAGATGCTCCGTCCATCACAACCCCCTTTTGTACCACTTTGTTCACCATAAGTTGACAGGGTATGCTCAGACGTGAGTCCCTTGCTCACTTTGCCACTGGATTCAAGCAAGCCGGGCTGAAGACGGCTGAAATGCCAGAAACCGGTCTTTGGAAGCTTTTTTCCGGTCCAGGGAAGGCATGGCTTGGCAGTTTGGGCTGGACTGTTCCCATGAGGCACAGGGTCAGACTGATTTGCATATGGCCATGTCTGAACTGGGGTGGCAGAGTGGGCTAAACAATGGTGATGGATTAAACCCAGATCTGTTGACTGGGTGTGAGTGTTTGATTGGTTCAGATGCTCCGTCCATCACAACCCCCTTTTGTACCACTTTGTTCGCCATAAGTTGGCAGGGTATGCTCAGACGTGAGTCCCTTGCTCACTTTGCCACTGGATTCAAGCAAACCGGGCTGAAGACGGCTGAAATGCGAGAAACCGGTCCTCGGTAGCTTGTTTCTGGTCCAGGGAAGGCATGGCTTGGCAGTTCGGGCTGGACTGTTCCCATGAGGCACAGGGTCAGACTGATTTGAATATGGCCATGTCTGAACTGGGGTGGCGGAGTGGGCTAAAGAACGGTGATGGATTAAACCCAGATCTGTTGACTGGGTGTGAGTGTTTGATTGGTTCAGATGCTCAGTCCATCACAACCCCCTTTTGTACCACTTTGTTCGCCATAAGTTGGCAGAGTATGCTCAGACGTGAGTCCCTTGCTGACTTTGCCTCTGGATTCAAGCAAGCCTGGCTGAAGACGGCTGAAATGCCAGAAACCGGTCCTCGGAAGCTTGTTTCCGGTCCAGGGAAGGCATGGCTTGGCAGTTAGGGCTGGACTGTTCCCATGAGGCACAGGGTCAGACTTATTTGCATATGGCCATGTCTGAACTGGGGTGGCAGAGTGGGCTAAAGAACGGTGATGGATTAAACCCAGATCTGTTGACTGGGTGTGAGTGTTTGATTGGTTCAGATGCTCCGTCCATCACAACCCCCTTTTGAACCACTTTGTTCGCCATAAGTTGGCAGGGTATGCTCAGACGTGAGTCCCTTGCTCACTTTGCCACTGGATTCAAGCAAGCCGGGCTGAAGACGGCTGAAATGCCAGAAACCGGTCCTCGGAAGCTTGTTTCCGGTCCAGGGAAGGCATGGGTTAGCAGTTCAGGCTGGACTGTTCCCATGAGTCACAGGGTCAGACTGATTTGCATATGGCCATGTCTGAACTGGGGTGGCAGAGTGGGATAAAGAACGGTGATGGATTAAACCCAGATCTGTTGACTGGGTGTGAGTGTCTGATTGGTTCAGATGCTCCGTCCATCACAACCCCATTTTGTACCACTTGGTTCAAATTATATTCTCAACTATTGAAAAGTGGTATTTCTGTGTATTTTGGCCTGGAGACTCCTAGTGCCCATGAAATCCTACTAATTCCTGGCATTTTTAAAAGGTAGAAACTAAGGAGAATCCTTCACGGTGCTGACTGCAATGATCATTTAGCGGCCTAGTCACAAACTGCACTTTGTAGAACATTTAGTGGGACTTCAATTGTACTATTCACGTATTACAAAATGGTATTCACAAATCGACCTACCTTGTCTCTGCGGAGATCTCCACCCGATTCTGGAGATCTCTGCAGACATACACCTCGGGTTTTTTTAAGTAAATGTGGGAGGGACAAGGGGAAGTGGCTGGAAAAAGGGAGAATAGTCACTACAAAGTGTACAGAGTTTAGGAACGAGTAAGGAGAGTTTAAGGAAGGGGTTAGACAAGGACAACAACCCACAAAAGAGTAAGCCCATTGCTATTTGCAATCTGTACTGTTATAGTTACTAAAGCCAACAAGCATTTGCAATGCAGTAGGTCTCGCATTACTGAAAGTTTGAGCTATTGATGTTGCATTATTAGCTGCAACGCCAGTAGCTCAAACTTTCACTACTGCGAGACCTATTGCAAGGTGTGTACTGCCCCAACAGTAACAAGTAACTTTCATTTTTAACAAACTTCTTTATTGATTTTGATTCTGCCTATAACATTCCTCATCAATTACTCAAATTGTTTCACGTGACGAACATGCCTGTGTTAAAGAGCCCCCGGCCCCTCCGGACCTAAAAATATGCCTTTGTATTACAGACAAGCCACACAGTTTAAAGTAGTAACTACCTCCTCTTTGAGATTTAACAATAGCTGTGCTCACAGGACCGAAGGACAAACACTCCTCCAGTTTGAAGTTGGCAATTTGGCGGTACCTGAGAAAGGTACGCATCTTAAGTTTAACTCATCATGCGCCCGTGTGATAGTGCTGGCAAGCAGTTTCGTTAATTGATGGATCCACGATAGAATAAATAAATAAATGTGAAACATGTACTTGGCAAATATATGTTGTTTCGGGAAACACAACGCGTTGTTTATGTGGCTAACAACTTCAGTAACTTATACATGTTTTTCTTCTGATCGTACTTTGTGGCATGATTGACTGATAATGGGTGGGTGTATATTGTTATCCACATAAATAGTATACATTTTGTCTACCTCGGAAAGATGAAAAGCTGAGCGGTCCTCCTGGGATTCGGTCTGAGTAGTCGAGTCAGAAACAGATCCCTGCAGTGTGCATACCTTAGTCAACTGAGCTGCCCCACCTGGGTACCAATGCTAAGGGGTGCTGGAGGCCACAGGGTTGACTCTCGGCAGCTCAATCCCAGCATTCACTCCTTACATAGGTTCGGTGAAATGAGTCCTAGAAACTGACGAACAATAACGCCTGTTATTTACGGCACACAGAAGTGACAGGAGAGCGGTATGTCACGCTATGTAGAGTACACGCAAATTAATTTTACCATGTACTCCAATCGGCAGCTATCCGTTTCCAAATTTCTTAATATTTGGAAGCCCTTTTGTATTAAAAATTACACTGTATATAAAACAAGCAGCAGTGAAAGTTTCGGGAAACACAACGCGTCGTTTATGTGGTTAACACCTTCAGTAACTTCTACATGTTTTTCATCTGATCGTACTATGTGGCATGATTGACTGATAACGGATGGGTGTATATTGTTATCCACATAAATAGTATACATTTTGTCTACCTCAGAAAGATGAAAAGCTGACCGGTCCTGCCAAGATTCGGTCTGTGAAGTGGAGTCAGAAACCGGTCCTGCAATGTGCATGCCTTAGTCAACTGAGCTGCCAGACCTGGGTACCAATGCTAAGGGGTGCTGGAGGCCATGGTGTTGACTCTCGGCAGCTCAATCCCGGCTTTCAGTCCTTATATAGGTTCGGTGAAATGAGTCCTAGAAACTGACGAACAATAACGCCTGTTATTTACGGTGCATAGAAGTGACAGGAGAGCGGTATGTCGCGCTATGTAGAGTACACGCAAATTAATAATGTTACCATGTATTCCAATCGGCAGCTATCCGTTTCCAAATTTCTTAATATTTGGAAGCCGTTTTGCATTAAAAATGACACTGTATATAAAACAAGCGGCAGTGAAAGCGATCACGAAAGCGATCGCTATTGAAAAACAAACAGGCCCGCGAGTGGTGCGCGAGCGCGCCACAACGAATAATGTGGTTTCAATTATCGCGCCCATGTCTGGGCGCGATAATTGAAACCACAAGGCAGCGGTGCGCGTAAAAGACACCAATAGGCCATGGGCAGAGCAATGCGCCCGCCTTTGGCCAATTGCGTGCTGTCTTTCATAAAAAGACGCACGCAAAGGCCAATAGCGTGCCCCAAAAGGAAAAGCACACGAGGAAGGGGGAGGCCACCTTCAAATAATTCAAATCATTCGTTAGAAGGAAGCTCGAAAATGTCACCAACTTTTCGTTATAGAACCAGTACTTTCTTTCACAAGGGGATTAGGCACCAGGCGTGGGCGCTTTTATTCGCGCATGGAGTGAGCTGTAAATCTTCGCTTTAACTGTCACTGTTTCACCGGCGGCCTGAAATCCGCTATATCCTTCCTCATCCTCGCCTACAACCTTCTGCGGTCAATCCCCCTTCCTCGCAACAGGACCCAATCATTCAAATAAAGAAAATTATAGCACGTGAAGAAATCCGTGCCAGAATCCAATTCCACGAATTCACTTCTTCCGAAATTTCGACAGACTGACAGCGCCCTGATGAGATCCCAGGAACTTTCGCCCTGGTATCGAAACGCGTCGGCTCTTTTATAAAAGGAGTAACTGGGATAAAGTCCTTAATACCAGCAATTGCTGGTCATAATAGCAGTCATAAATTGTATTGACTCCTTTATTCCCATTTTTTGCCTTTTTTGCAATTCCCATTTGTATAGAATTATTGTTTTCAATGTATATGTTTATTGTTGCTGTATTGTTTTTATGTGGGTCATATTGAATGTAAATTTCGGATTCATTTTTGGTGTTTTTTTGTTTCAATTACATGTTCCAAGTTCACAATGCACATTTGTTGATATGAATGTAAAAATGTATTGTAAATATGTGATATAGAAATTCGTTTATTCTGCCTTTGGCCTTTTCTTCTTGAAATATTTCAAATAAGTATGAAATAATTGGTATAAATAAAAGTACCTTGTCGATTTCGACAACCAGCGTCTTCGACATTCCTTAAATGTGGATTTAAATATAGGTGGCTAGGCACTTTCATGTGTTTTCTCACATTTATATGATAGCACTCTTTGAGAACGCCCTATATGTCTTATCAGCCAATATGAGAAGAGAGCACCCGATTATATGTCAACAAGTATCTATGCGGATTTCTGCTTTATAGACATAAATATGTAGTATGGCTGGTATGTGTGGCGATATCATGAGAACTACATTACCCATACACCACTACTAAAGCGCAGGCGGGGTCATAAAATTCAACAATGATCGCATTGCACATGTGAAGGTCAGCAAATGTAGTTCTATGTAAATATGAGTAAGTCCTTACTTATAATATGTATAAACTGAATATGCAATGATGCAAATTGTATATATGAGAAAAGAAGAAATAACAACACGAGTGGTATACCGTAGTATTGTCTTTATGTCTATGAAGAAAGGAAGTACTTAAAAATACTTGTAATTTCAAAATGGGGGCTACTTGATAAAGGCTATACGCCGAGACGCGTCGTCTTTAGTTGTTAAGTGCACAATAAAGTTTTTCTTGTGCTGAAAAAAAAAAGTCTTTAGTTGTTAAGTGCACAATAAAGTTTTTCTTGTGCTGGACTTACCTGGTGTGCCGTTTTTTCCTGGGAACCAAATCACGAAGGTGAACGGAAACAGTGAAAGACACATAGCATGGTGACTGCTACCATCCATGGTATCAGCGTTGCCAGGCTGAGGATCGCATAAGCAGTGAGTTTGGACACACACACACATATATATATACATATATATACATATATATATATATATATATATATATATATATACAGCCTAAAAAGAGGTTTAAAGGTCAATAATAAAAACTACTATAGAAACTCTTTCGCAAACCTTTATTAAAAGGAAATGGGATAAGACACATTGTTAGCTAATGGGCTGTCATTCAAAGAATAGTAGAGAAAACTGGCACTGTGCCTTTAAGAACCTCCCAGTATACCCTGTATCCCATCATGCCTCACAAGTGACAGTCGGGTCAGTTAATTTCTCCAGCTCCTGCAGTCAGGATCCTGGAGCATTGAATTCTGCCTTTTGGCAAGAAATGTCTGGAAAATCTTTCCAAATTCTGTTCTTTAAAAGTCATTTGACAATTCTTCAACACCTAGAGTGGACATTGCCTTTTCTCTGACAGTAAATATTTCATTTTAATTGTCAGGAGTGCCTTCACTTTTTGTGAAGTGCCCTTCCTGTGGGATCAAATATGCCCAGAGTGACCCCCATTCTGTCTGTATTATCTGATAGAGACTTCTAGCCGCAGATTCCTCACCTTTTGAACTATCTCCAGGCGTCAGACTGGATCCACAAAATGTGTTCGACAAGTACCCCAGTGCACCGGTAGGTGGCTTCGTGTGGTGTCACCTGCACTGGAAGTGAGATGCATGGTGCCAATATAGGCGCCAACCCAGCATGCTGACATCAGTTATTTTTTTCCACGCCAGTTATCACTGATCCAGAGAGAGACACCCCTTAGTCATTTTTTGACTATACTTTTTTTGACTTTTTGTTGAAGTGTTTTTGAGATCTTCTGGTGCGGCAGGTATTTTTTCTCGGAAGGCCGACTTCAAGCACTGCGGTGCCTTTCACCGATCTGTCGGTGACGGACTCGTATCTTGAATGCCTTTGGTGCCTCGACCACGATCTGAAGGCCTACTCCGCTTGCCATGCCATGAACCCGAAGGCCTTGAGGGAGCGATGCCTTAAGCTCCTAGTGGCTGGGCGTGCAATACCATGATAATCTTGATCATGGTAGAGAGAAAGATCTCTGGAGCGCTTGCCGAGTCCGAGATCCTCTTCGCAGTCGAAGTAGTCATCTCATTCAGGTAATTCATACTGCAAGAAGAAGAGCAAGAAGTGGAAGAGATGTTGGACTTCACCTCGGCTGACGAGACGAGGGAATGTCTGCCTTCAAGGCCTGACTCTGGGGTTGAGCCAACACCTGTGTCGGCACCATGCGTCCCCGAGTTTGTCAGAAGCTTCACTCAACTTCAGAATTTTATGATGCTTCACCACAGGTTTGGGAGAGGCCCCTACTGGATCCATGCCGGCAGCTCCTGCCCCAGCACCTGTTGGGCCCCTTGGATCCACAGATAGATCCAGACCGGCACCAGTCGTGCCACCTCGACCTTACCCACCTGCTGTCCCCCTTCTGATCTCTGACATGGAGCCTGAGGGTAGTCATTCAGGGCTGACTGGAGCCATGCCTTTCAGGCTGGCCCTTGAGCCCTATTCTTATAGGCTAGGACCCAGGGAGGATTGTGTGGGATCACTGGTCCCTGAAGAATACCAGCCTTTTGACACTAATGTGGACTGGTGTGAGGATTTGGCAAAAACAAGCAGACTGGACACTTCTCCAGATACTGTCATGATTTTCCCCCTACCGTGGCTATGGAGAAGGGAGCTTCATTTGAAATGGTGAGGAGAACAGCCGAGGTCCTGGACCTTAGCCTACCCTTTGTGGCAGTCAAGACAAACCTCTTGACATAGGTGCTTCAGCCAGGAGTTACACCCTTAGAACCACTACTCTCCTTTAATGAGGCCCTTACAGATGTCCTGCTTAGGACCTGGTCCGAGACCAGCACAGGGGCTCCTGTGAGCAGGATGATTGCTTTCCACCACTGCCCCGCCCCAAGGGACCCCAAAATCCTCACACTGACCCTACCCCAGAGAGCTTGGTGGATCAAGCCTCCACTTCCCACGTAAATCCTGGCTAATTCCCTACCACACCATTGTATCAGGAATCCAAGAAGCTTGGAGAAGATGATGTTTCCTTCCACCAGGTGGCAATGCCGTCACTAAATGCTGCATGTCTTTTGGGCTGCTATTCCCACGCTCTGTGAGAAAAAGCTGCGCAGGTGCTGGTACCCATCCCATAGGAGGCCTGGGCCATGATCTTTTAGGCTGTTGCCGACAGGAAGAACACAGCTAAGTTCACTATCAGTTGTGGACTGGATGTTGGCTTTTGTCGGTTTGTTTTTCGTTCTTTTTTGGGAGTGTGCTTATTTATTGTGCTGATATTGGACTTATAATGGCACGATTGTCAAAATGTGATTTTTTTCGATTATTATGTCAAGCATTCACAGCTAACTGCTTTGTTGTACAGGCTCTACATTGAGTGACACTGCAGTAATGTACCTCTTGTGGAACGGAAAATGTATATTACGATGCTGCTGTACCACTGGAGAACAATATGATAAAAATGATATCAGTAAAGATGTTTTCTTTTAAAATTGTGGACTAGACACCCCCGACTTACTGGGCAGAGCGGTTTAATCGACAGTGGCCTTGCAAAGCCACGTCTGGTTGAGGACAATTGACTTTTCTGGGAATGGCTAGGTATCACTTATGGACATGCTATTTATTGGCTCCCATCTCTTCGGCGATAAAGCAGATTCTGCCCAGGAAGGCTTTAGGTACGGCAGGGCTACGGCCAGGTCCATGAGCTTTTCCATGGCCCCTCGCCACCCTCAATCTGCCTTTCCCTCCTATTGTGGCCACGGAAGGGGATTCCAGCTGTGTCAATATTTGCCCAGTCACTGCGGGACACAAGCTACCCAGCTTCTGTGTGTTCTCGGGGGTCAGGCAGCCCTCGGTCGAGCTAGTCCAACACTCCCCCAGCAGCCGCAGCCTCAGCCACCAAACCCTCATAGTCTGCCCTCTTATCGTCATGGGCACCCAGTGATCCACCATCACTTGTCCCACTGACGTCAATAACATCAGAAAGGTGGGTTTTGCAGATCATCCGAGGGGCTCCTCCATCCCCTTCAAGACTACCTGTCTCTCCATGCCACCTGCTTATGACAGACTGATGGAGAACCACCTATCCCTTCTTCGCCAGGATGTGACTGCTCTCTCAGCCAAGGGACCTATAGAGAGGGTGCCACGACCAGAGGTGGGTCGTGGATGTTATTCCCGCTTTTAGTTATAAAAAAAAACAAAGGCCTTAATCCTATCCTAGACCTGTACCCTCTCCATTTCTTCCTCAAGAAGGAGAAATTAAAAATGCACATGCTCGCTCTGGTTCTGTCTGAATGGTAGAGTTTGACTTGCAGGACACACACTTTCACATCCCCATCCTGCCTGCCCACAGGCGTTACTTGGAGTTCATGGTAGGTCACTAGACTTTCAATTCAATGTGCTGCCCTTTAGTCTTTCCAGTGCCCCTCGGGTGTTCACCAAGGTGATGGCATTGGTTGTAGCTCCTCTGCGGATATCAAGAGTACCAGTCTTGCCCTGTCTCAAAGGCTGGCTGATAAAGGCGGACTTGCCCCAGGCTGTCGTCTCCCACCTCCAATCCACGGCATATGTCTTGCACTCGCTGATGCTCACTATCAACGTACCAAAGTCACATCTGACCCCCTCTCAGATGCTCCCTTTCATAGAGCTTGTTCTGGACACAGTGCAGTTGCAGAGTCCAGGATATTCAGGCTATGATACCAATGGCCTCTATCCTGGATTTCTGTGAGACAGACTCTGAGGCTGCTGGGCCTCATGGTGTCTTGCATCCTGCTTGTGACACATGCAGGCTCTGCAGTGCAACCTGACGTTACAGTGGGCGCAGCATCCGTGAAATACTCTGACATGTTATGTGTGGTTGCAGTGCTGTCATCGAAATCAGAACTCCCTCCCCAGAACTCTTAACCCTATAACTCAACCCTATAAGGCAAACCATTGTAACGTAGGTGTTCTGGGAAAAACAATGAATTAACAGGCACTTGGGTTCGGGGTATCATGCTTTACAATCATTGAGCCTTTATATTGTGAAGCATATGGTAAAATCGGGAAATATCACCCCCCTTAGTTATTGACTCTGATGGGGCCATTGCAGAGGGAGCTTTCAGCTAGAGATGGTGGTCACAGTAGCTCATGACCCTAACTAGGATAGACTGCTGCACCACTACCAAAGGAAGTTGCTGTGTGGGAACACTGTGGGCTCACTCCACCACAAACCCTGTGGAAAGGCCCACTGGTGATGGGGTAGTCTGCAACCAATTTATGATGAATGCGGTAGGGTCAGGTCCCTTGGTGCACTCAAGGCCAACTATATGGAAGTTTTTGCTTCTAGAGCGACTCTTGGCAACTTCAGCCTGGTGCTCTGGAATGCAAATTCGTTCCGGCAGTGCTTGCTCAGCCATGTCTTTCATTTGTGGAGTCAGAGCAGCTATTGCCATGTAATTGGTGTAAAGTTTGTGCTTAAGCTTGAGCTGGTCATCGCTAAGTAGGGTGCGGTTTGTGGCCACTTTGTTGATCTTCACTTCTAGGGTTGCTTGGGATCCCTCTGTACTCTTCATAATATGGTCTAATTTGCTTGTATTGGGGTCCAAGCCCGAATTTTCTTGAGGTCCTGTGGGTGGGACCACTGATGGAGCTGGGCAGTATCCACCTGTCCAGTGCCCTGTGTAGTGATTTTAATAGACCTGTATTTTCCCATTGGGGTGACTAGGTGATAGCAATCTGCTCCAGTGAGTGCTGCCCAAAGCAAGACCGCCCAGCAGACTCCTGGGCTAGTTTAGTACAGGGATATGTTTTATGCCCAGGTCAGCACAAGCAGCTGTTAGACAGCGAGAGGATCTGGCAATTTGATGGCCTTGTCTTCACCTGGCAGGAAGAGGCACCCACGTGGTGGCGAAGGCGAGACTCTGGTATCGATGACGGTAGGGCTAGCTGTTGGCCTCGGTGGGATTGGCTTCTCCTTAACGCTCAGGCCCTCCACCTTAAATTTTGCTCCCAGAGACTTCCAGGCACGGCTGGTGCATGTCCTCCTTTTACATGACCAGCAGGCAGTGACCCACCATTCCTCCGGGGTCTAGCTGGAGGGGTGAGCCAGCTCCAGAAAAGGGAGGTCAGGGGGTTGTGGAGAGCCCACCCTCTCAGAGGTCTCAGGTTAGGATCATCCTAACTTTGTTAGTGTGGTGGGATCTCCTGAGCCGGGGGAGTTCCGCAGTCCCTACTCACCTTGGGGGAGGAAGGTAAGGAGGCCTCTACGCCAGGTAGGGATAAGCCAATGTCTGCCAAGCTCCTGCACTCATCCACCTTTTGACCTCTCAGGTCTGTTGCTCCTCCTTGCAACTAATTTCCAGGCTACCCACATAGGATTCTCTGCACTCAGCCCAATATCGTCTCAGCCACAGTCTATCCCAGTCTCATCCTAGATGGGTGGGAATATTCATGCAGGTGCCTTAATTCTGCTCAATGTCTTTGCTGCGGGCCAGGGTGAGTCTGGTCAGTGTGGCTCGGCTGCACTGTAGCCTTTCGGTTGCTACGTGTGGGCTGTCTCCTCTGCATCCTGCTCTGCGATCACTCCTTTGGGCTATCTATCCCAGGATCCAGTTCCTTTCAGCCAGGGAAACACTCCAGGACTGAATGTATGGTGTGTGCCAGGTTTCCCCTGCAGATTTCAGTGGATAAGATTAGACTAGTTACCGAGCCCTAGATTAAGCGTCCTCCATGCTTGGCGGTTGACCACGCCCCCGGGGTAACAGAACTTGTTAACCACTGTTATGTCATAAATGAATTCCAACAACAATACAGTGTCTCAACAGGAATATCACATAGAAAGACAATTTCAGGCGAGGGTAAATCACATAGCACAGGGGAAAAGAACAAAGGAGACCAAATGATAGTACAAAGGTTGTTATTTACATATAGAAGCACATAGGTACAACTAAATTGCAGTAACCATAACAACCAGATGTGTACTGGCAATGTGTAAGTGAGTGAACGGCGCAGTGACACGTGATTATAAAAACAACGTGAGGCGGCGCAAGGTGAAAGGTAATCAGTGATGGTCAAGACAAGGTATTTACAATTATAAACAAAAATTTGTTATTTGCAAGTGACCATTAGAATGCCGCAAATGGCATTGCAGGGTCGACGGCGTTTCAACCTCTATTACTTGAGGTCATCATCAGGACGATGGTTACATGATTGGGTATGGTGCTCTATAGATTTAGGAGAAAGGGGAAGGGGAGGTCAATAGGATTCAAACCCATAGGCCAAGAAATTATTAGAAATTCAAGAAGCGGGAAAGGTGAAAGAAAGGGTACTACCTGTCAGGTAAGTAGGTAGATTCCACGTCTGGAATCTGAGTGGCAGCGTCTTAGGAGGTAATCAAATTCCAAGAACTAAACTAAGAAGTACAGAAAGGATACGCTCGGTCACAGACTAAGGAACTGTATGTGGAGGGAGAGAGGGCTGGAAGGAGGGTGGTGTGGGTGGAGGAAGCTATGGTAGGAGCAGGAAGAGGAAAAAGGAAGAGTGGTGGTAGCCATGTGGACTTACCGATGCAGGGAAGTTCAACGTCTGTGATGGGCAGGGAGCTGGGCAGAGAATCCCGCTCTAAAATGAAAGGGGAGACCCGAGTAAGGGGACCGGCGTAATTGTGGTGACATGGAATAAAGGTTGTAAACGGTAGTGAGAGTGGCGTCCTTACCGTACTGGTGCAGGAATTGCTCTGCAGTTAGGATTCAAGAACTCCGGGGGGCAAGAGAGCCGGGATGAGTCAGGCCGTAACTCCTTGATGAAGCATTTAATGCCGGGGAAATGTTTAAGCGCATCCGGGGAACGAGATAGCCGGGAAGAGTCGGGCAGTGCCTAAGACGAATGAAGCGTCTCAGGAGTGTCAGGTTAGGTTTCCGGTTAAGGAGATCCCACGTGATTCATAGAAAAACAACTAGACCGCAAAGATACGGGTCCAGTGCCCCAGTGGGAAGTGAGTGTAGGGGTAAGGGTCGCCTAATCAAGTAAGCGCGCACATATCGAATGGGAACCGAGCCACACAGAGAATGGTGAAAGAAAAGGAACATAGCTATTCCATAATAACATACAGTACATTGTGAATAATCTCAGCAGGTCGGCAACCACAATTTTGGGAGGCAAACCATCAGGGCAGTTACTTAACAATGATAAAATGGGGGAGGAGGTTGTTGAAGTTAACAATTTGCATATTTAGATGGGAAGACAACATATTAATGAGGAAAAAACAATTAAATCATGTTAAAAATCATCACATATCAACCAAGCTTATGAATAATTGAATGGTTACATAATATTCAATGGTTTCAAAAGACCAAAAACAGCTCTATGGTCTAATGTTCCAAACTGGGACTCTATATACATAAAATACAAAAAAGTCATTAGGCGCAGGTAAGGTGTACAATTAAATGCAGATAAGGGGCAAGGGTTCTATCCATAGAACACGGATCTGTATGGATTATGATACAGCGATCATCGTATTCCATTCATCAAGAGAATTTAACCCATGAGCTACAGAATTCATTTGTGTGATCCATCTGCATTCATACTTGTTCAGCAAAATTTGGAGGTTGCCACCCCGTATGGGTAGGAGTGGGCGATCTATTACCTGCCATGTCATGTCTGTTTCTGAGTGGTTATTCTCTCTGTAATGGGTTACCAGCGGTGTAATAGTGATATTGTATCTGATTCGGCTTTTATGCTGAGAGATGCGATCTTTCACCATTTGTGTAGTTTGGCCTATATAAAGTAAATTACACGGGCAACGGATTACGCAAATGAAATTTTTGGAACGGCAGTTGGAGAATTGTTTAAGCTGGTAGGTGCGTTCAGTAGTTACAAACACTTTTGTGTTATTGGTAAGGTCACAAACATTACAGTTCTGACATTTGAAGTGGCCCAAGATGGGTGGGAGGCCCCAAGCCGTAGTTAGTGATTGGTCACCCTTTTGTTTTTGTGGCCATGTAATCGCACGAACCAGTTTGTCTAAAAGGTTGTTTCCTCTTTTGTAAGATAGTAAAGGGGGTTCAGAAAAATGTGCGAGAGTACGTAAGACTGTCCAGTTCTTCTTGATTATTTTGCCAACCTTGTTGCTACAGGGGCCATAGGTTGAGACAAAGGGGGTTCGTGTATTTTGTCGTTTAAGGGATGGTGCCAGGATTATATCACTGTGACTGTAGCATGTGCGTTTGAGCGCTCTTTTAACTAGGTGTTTTGGGTAGCCTCTATTTGCCAATTTTTCTGTTAGGACGGATGCTTTCCGAAAATAATCCTTGCGCCATTTGCAATTACGTAGTATACGTAAAAATTGCCCATAGTGCAGGCCATCGCGTAAAGTAAGAGGATGGTAACTGGAATACAGGAGTAAAGTATTCCGTTCGATGGGTTTTCGGTACAAGGTAGCCCCGATGGTCCCATCTTCTGCATGTAGAGTCAGGTCAAGAAATGGAAGGTCATTTTTCCTGATGTCAGAGGTAAATGTAAGATGTGTTTGGTTATTGTTAAGCCAGGAGACAAAGGACGAAATGTCCTCTTGTTGCCCTTGCCACAGGAGGAGGATGTCGTCTATATATCGACGCCATAGCAAAATCTTGTTTAGAAATAGATTTTGAGTTGATATTTCTAATAATTTCTTGGCCTATGGGTTTGAATCCTATTGATCTCCCCTTCCCCTTTCTCCTTAATCTATAGAGCACCATACCCAATCATGTAACCATCGTCCTGATGATGACCTCAAGTATTAGAGGTTGAAACGCCGTTGACCCTGCAATGCCATTTGCGGCATTCTAATGGTCACTTGCAAATAACGAATTTTTGTTTATAATTGTAAATACCTTGTCTTGACCTTCACTGATTACCTTTCACCTCGCTCCGCCTCACGTTGTTTTTATAATTACGTGTCACTGCGCAGTTCACTCACTTACATATTGACAGTACACATCGGGTTGTTATGGTTAGTGAAATTTAGTTGCACCTATGTGCTTCTATATGTAAATACCAACCTTTGTACTATCATTTGGTCTCCTTTGTTCTTTTCCCCTGTGCTATGTGATTTACCCTCCCCTGAAATTGTCTTTCTACGTGATATTCCTGTTGAGACACTGTATTATTGTTGCAATTACTACCCGGTCTCAACTGGGTTAATGGGTTTACTCCTGTTCCTTGTTTATTCTATAAATGAATTCCAGGCTGCTCTGGCTGGGCTGTCTTGGAGCCTGTCAAAGCACAGCTGGGAAGAAGGAACCACAGCTTTTGGAAGAGAGGATAGGGAGTGCACAGTGATTGATGGAGGTGGGTCAGGAGGCATGTATTTTTTTATTTATTTGGGGCAGAGGCCGTATTATGAATGGTTACCAACTACTCCTCTGCCCCTGCATAGCAGTTGAAAACAGCGGCAGCTGATTATGGTGGCTATACATAGCATAACATTCTTAATAGGTAAAAAGTGAATTACAGGAATGCTTTTCACCTAATGGCTCTGAGTGACATCTCAGACTTCGCTCTTGTATTTGTTTGCTGTCACTCAGAACCCGTCAGTGAAACACGTCCCCATAATTCACTATTACCCATCTATAATTCTATACATTATGCATGGCTCTCATGCCAAGCCATTAGCTTGAATTTCTGGATTTTAAATCCAGTAATTGGCTGCTATGACAAAGCAATGATGGAAGCAGAACTTTTTAACCACTGTTGCCACATCATATAGGAATTGCACGCTGCTCTGCGTGCACACTGCTCTGGCTGCACGCTCTAAGGGACTGTCAGATCATCACTGAAAGGAGAGAGAAGGAAAGGCATAGAGTGTGGTGGGCTGGGTGGCAGGAGGCCAAGCATCTATTTTTCTTTAAACTGGGACAAGAAGGAGGTCTTGTTATGTACGGCGCTTCCCCATTACTCCCCTGTCCCTGGATATCCATTGAAAACAGGGGCAGCCGATTTTGGTGGCCATACTTAACATAAATTATAGATGGGTATTTGATGTCTCTCTGAGCCCCGTTGGTGAGAAATATCTCTGTATTCACTGCTATGGCGTGGCAACAGTGGGTAACAAAAGTTATTACCTACTGTTGCTACATCATGCAGGAATTCGAGGCTTCTCTGCCAGTTTTTTCTGGGAGCCTGTCGGCCAGCACTAGTTCTTTGCTCTAATGGAGGGCATTGGGCTCAGCTTTGGAAGGTGTAGTTGAGGAGGACATTGGGTTGCAGGGTAATTCTTTTTTTTTTTTTTCAACTTTGGTGGAGAAGCCCCTTCATTTTGTTGTCAATTTGTTGTCACTCAGAACAACTTGGTGAGAAACATTCTCGTTATTTACTGTTAGCCATCTATAATTCTACATATTATTTGTTAAGGAATATTTAACACACATTAAAATCAGTTATGTCTTCTTACCCAAATTATATTTATTAACCTTGGCAGGATGACATGAATAGCTCAACTTGGCCATAAGCAAATCTGTGACCAGCAGGTAACACCAATCGCAAAGTACAAAACATTTGGTTAACCTAACCACTTAGTACAATCTTTCTGTTAATCCATTCCAGTTAATGTTTAGAATGTGGCTTTAACTCGTTCTGTGCGAAGGACGACTCCGTGCCTCCTCGGCACCAGTGCTCGTGTGCCAAGGTGGGCTCTAAGCTGCCCCTGCATATGAGGCAGGATATCCCTCTAGTGTCTACAACAGAGGGATTTCCTTTTTTCATTTTAGCCTTGGGAATGGAGAAAAGCTTCCCCAGCCAAACAAGCCATTTACATTTTTTTGTAACAACGATCAGCGCGGGCCACAGGGTTGTGATCGCCAAGCAGGGATCCACCCACTAGACACCAGGGAGAGAGAAAGTGTCCCCTTGATCAAGGAGTGATGGTGCTCACACTTTTTTGTTTTAATCCAGTTGTTCTGCCCCCCATGCTCCAGCTCCATAAAAATGAGGAAACAGTCTTTCTGGTCCCCCCCCCCCTCCCCCGCCCCGGGCTCACTAGAAAACCAGGGATTCATATATTATTTTTAATGTATGGGTGAGGGCTGTCTTGCATGGGCATGGCTATGCCCCCACCCCAAGAAAACGGGGCAGCAGTCTTTCTGCCCCCCACTCCAAGAAAATGGGGCAGCAGTCTTCCTGCCCCTTCCAAGAGGCAGGTGTGGTAATTATCCCCAATCTGCCCCCGGGGGCAGAAAGCCCACTGTATGGCAGCAATACATATTTTTAATAAAGTAATGGTGTGGGGCTTTACCAGCCTAACATCATGCCTCACACTCACCCCTAAAACCTCAACAGTCTTTAAGCTACCCTGCGGGCTAAGGCATCCCATCCCAATGGCAAGCAAGAGGACATTTGATTTTTTGGGTGTTTTTTTTTTTTAGAAATGAGCCAGGAGAGTTTGGCTAACTCACAATGTCATCCCAACGGCTACACTTTTTGGGCTTGTGTAGACTACTACCTGGACAAACCTACCAGACCCAGACAGTTTTGAAAGCTAGGCATCTGGGGGAGTCCAGGGTGGTATGCTTTGCATGCATCCTATACCATTTTCTTACCCACAATGCTCTGCAAATCTCAAACGTTGACTAAAAAACACATTTTCCTCATTTCTTTGAGGAAAACTTCTGGAATATGGGGAGCACCCACATTTCCGACAACATATCATTCCTCCAAGCCTCCTGATAAAAATGGTGCCTCATGTGTGGGTCAGTAAAGAGACCTTGACACAAAAAGCCCTAAAGTACTATGTGGAGAGATTAGTAATCGGAGTAGCTTTGGGATTTGAGGCCATGCTTAGCATCTACCCATGGAAACCTACCAACCGCAGACATTTCTGGAAAGTAGTCAACCAGGGGATTCCAACCAGGTATGCCTCATATGAATCCCGTTAGGTTTTTATACCCACAATGACCTGCAAGCCTCAAACTTTGCCTGACATTTTGCATTTGTGCTGCATTTCTGTGATGGAAACTTCCAGAATCCACAAAATTCCTACTACCCAGCATTGCCCCACTTGTGCCGATAAAAATGCTGTGCCACTTGGTGTGATTGGGCCTAGCGGCAGTGACAGGAACTGAACCAGCCGAGGTCAATAGTAGTCCCTACGCACGGGCTCCCATTGTGCTTGGTTTGATCTGTTCTTGTCGTGGACACTAGGCCCAACCATACAAGCGGGGCAGCGTTTTTATCGGCACAAGAGGGCCAATGCTGGGTGGCAGGAATGTTGTGTATTCCTATGGATTCTGGAGGTTTCCATTACAGAAATATAGGAACAATGTGAGATTTTCATGCAAAGTTTGAGAGTTGCTGGGTATTATGGGTAAAAGAAACTCATGGGATCCACGCATTCTGTAGTAGGGGATCTCTGTGTATAGTCATAATCTAGTGAATAGTCCCGCCCATGTGCGTGGACCCAGAACCTTCTCCCAGTATCCCAGAATGCATAGCAGGTCCAACTTAGTTTCAGTTCTTTTTTCCGGCTCCTGCAAGCAGGACCCTGGAGCATTGAGCTCTCCCTTTTCAAGGGTTTTGTTGGTGTTTTCTCACTAAATTCGATTTTGTGTACTTTTAAAGTACTTTGGTGACTTTCTTCTTGGTTTCTGCACTCTTTTGTTGTCCATAATGCCTGCATTATTTGACACAAATGCCCGGAGTGCTCCAGGAAGAAGGCCAAGTCAGACCCCCATGAGGTGTGTATCCTCTGCCTTCCCTCTTCCCACATCCCAGAGGAGTGTGTGATCTGTAGAGGCTTCTCTGGCAGGACCCTGAAGGACAGGAGGAAGATCAGACTTCAGGGACTTGAAGAAAGAAGACTGAAGGCTCAAGGTGGGTCTGGAGGGGCTTCTACTGCCCATGCTGAGGCCTCTGGGGGGCTCCCCAGGGGCAGGAAGTCCAGCAAACGTCCAAGATCTCCGTCTGGGTCGGTTGCCATGACCACGACGTCGAGAGGACGGTCCACGGCCAGTTCCCGGTCTCCCCAGGGCTCTGGGTTGAGAAAACGTCGCCCGTCGACGTCGAGGGACTTACACAGGCCACCGTCGAACCCGGTGTCGATTTCCTCGTCGTCGCCGTCGAGCGGACGGCATCGGAGGGCCCGGCGTCGGTGCTCGCCGTCGAGGCGACACTACCGTTCGCCGTCGAGGGCAAGGACATCGTCGTCGTCGAGGGGATCCTCGTCGTCGAGGCCGCCGTCGAGACGGAAGAGGTCTCCGGCGCTGAAGAAGTCGACGTCGAGGCGATCGAAGAGGTCGACGTCGAGGTGTTCGAAGAGGTCGCCGTTGAGGCGGTCGAGGTCGCGGTCGAGGTCGCCGTCGAGGCACCAGCGACCGTCGTCGAGGTTTCGAGGTTCGTCCATCTGGTCGGGGTCGACGTCGAGGCATAGAAGCCGGTCGACGCCGAGGAGTGCGAAACGGTCGACGCCGAGGGGCCGCTCGACGTCGAAGGAACCACGGTCGACGTCTGAACACCGGTCTTCCGCGTCAGGGGGCCGTAAGGACAGGCCGAGGACTGTGGGGGGCTCCCCTCAGTCAGAACAGGATGGTGGCTCGCCGGGAACGGCGTATTCAGAGGTGTATACACCAAAGAAGACTGTTATACAGCCTCCTCCCCCTCCTTTGCCTAGAGGGCCTCCTCCGAGGGCTTCGACGCCTCCTCCATTGCCTCCTCTACCTGCTCTTCCGTCAAGACCGCAGGCCCCGGTGCCGGGTGCTCCTCCTCCGGTTCCACCGAGATCGGTGTCGATGCCCAGACTTCCGACACCTCCGAAGAAGACTCCGAAGTCGAAGGTTCCTCCTAAGCCCAAGACGTCCGACCCGGGGAAACCGGCGGAGCGTCCCAGACCCAGGAGATCGAGGTCACGCTCAGGGAGAAGGGACAGATCTAGGATTGGACACGGATCCTCCTCGAGATCCAGACATCGCCATAGGAGGCATCGGTCCAGGTCGCATTCGGCCTCTGGGACCTGTTCATATTCGCCTACATTGTCGGATTCACCGGAGACGAGGGTGTCTCCGATAGATGACATTGGCACGTTCCAGGAGGTTCTCCTCAGAGGGGCGGCGAATTTGGGGATCAAGGTGACGGCCCCTATGACCACGACTTCTGTGATCTTTGAGACTTTGCACACGAAGCACCTGTCTCGCCCCCTGCTGCCTTTGGTGCCGGGACTGGTTGAGCCGGCTGAACAGCTCTTCCTTACGCCGGCGGTGGTGAAAGCTGCTCCCTCCAGGCTTGTCAAGAAGTACAGGGCTCCAGAGTCGGACCCGGCCTTCTTGCGGAAGGACCCAGTGCCTGATTCGGTGATTGTGACGGCGGCTCGGAAACTACATGCTACCTCCCCGTCCTCCACTGTGCCTCCGGATAAGGAGAGCCGCTGGATTGACTCAGCAGGACGGAAGGCGTGTGGGACGTCTTCCACGACGATGAAGGCCTCCAGTGACTCGGCGTTGTTGGGACGGTACGACCGTGCACTGTGGGATTCCATGGAACAGTTTGCGGACCTTGTCCCGCGGGACAGGAAAGAGGACTTCATGGAGATCGTCCAGGAAGGGATGCTGGTTTCGAACCAGGCCATCAGTGCCGCGGCGGATATCTCCCTGCTGGCCGCGCATGGATACTGCCACGGTATCAATCAGAGACGCCATGCTTGGCTCCGGCTGACGTCGCTCAAGCCTGAAGCGCAACAACGAGTGGCAAATCTGCCATTTTCCGGCGACACCCTCTTCGGGAAACACGCGGATGACGAAATGGCCAGGATGAAGGCCGAGGCTGAAACCCTGACGGCTGTGGGCTTGGAGAAGCCGAAAGAAAAGAAACCCTACCGCCAGTTCCAACGGCGGTTCGGGTCGCAGGGTAGAGGAAGGGGACAGTCTTCTGGGCAACAACAGCAGCAGCAGCAGCAATAGAGAAGACCCTTCCAGAAACGTCAGAGGGGTAGAGGTGGACAGCAGTCCTCTACCGCGAACAAGGGCCCGGCTGGGTCTCGCCCCTGAGCGGTTACTTCCCCTTCATCCGTTACCCGCTCCGGTGGGGGGAAGCGTTCAATTTTTTCTGGCAGAGTGGAGAACAATTACTCAGGACAAGTGGGTGCTGAATATTGTTTGCAATGGATACAGTCTTCGGTTCATCAGCCCTCCTCCATCGATTCCTCCGGTCAGCTCGCAGTATCAACTGCGCGAGCTCCAGGCGGAGGCCGACATCCTTCTAAGGAAAAGGGCGATAGAAGATGTACCTCTGTCTCAAAGAGGAAGAGGTCTGTACTCCCGGTTCTTTCTGGTCCGAAAAAAGGACAAGAACGAGTTCAGGCCCATTCTGGACTTACGACAGGCAAACAAATGGATTCGCAGAGAAAAGTTTCGCATGCTGTCGTTGCATCAGATTTATCCTCAGCTGCAACGGGGAGACTGGCTTTGCGCCATAGACCTGCAGGATGCATACTTCCATGTGCCCATTGCACACAAACACCGGAAGTTCCTGCGATTTCAAGTCGGCACCAATCACTATCAGTACACGGTACTTCCGTTCGGGCTGAAGTCTGCGCCCTGGACGTTCTCGAAGTGCATGGCAGTGGTAGCGGCACACCTACGGAAGAACAAGGTGTTTGTCTACCCATACCTGGACGATTGGTTGATCAAGGCCTCCTCCTTCTCGGAAGCTCAAGCACACTTCCAGAAGACGTGCGTTCTCTTGAACAAGCTGGGGTTGCACATCAACATGTCCAAGTCTTTCCCGACTCCGGTCCAGTGCATCCAGTACTTGGGAGCCTCCATCGATACGCTGTCGGCAAGCGTGTCTCCTTAGGAAGAGCGACGTTTATCACTCCTTCGGAAGGCTCAGGCTCTCCTGTCCGCTCCATCCACGACAGTGAGGACGGTGTCTTCTCTGCTGGGATCGATGGCTTCTTGCATCTTCCTGACGCCACATGCACGGCTGCATATGAGACCGCTGCAGGAGTGCTTGGAGGATCAGTGGGACCAGAGGAGAGGCTCTTGGGACGACAAGATACGACTGTCTCTGCATGCTCTTCAGTCTCTGAAGTGGTGGTGTTCAGCGGAGAATCTCCTCAGAGGGGTTCCCTTCCACAAGGACATTCCCACTCAGACTATCGTGACGGATGCTTCTCTCCTGGGATGGGGAGCGCACTCCGGAGATCTGCAGATTCAAGGGACGTGGTCCCCGTCGGAGTCCACGTACCACATCAATTTCCTGGAACTCAGGGCTGTTCACTTGGCGCTGAAGGCCTTTCAACCGTCCTTCCGGACCAACTCTCTGCTTGTACAAACGGACAATACGACCACGATGTATTACCTCAACAAGCAGGGGGGCTCGAGATCACGCACTCTGTCTCAGGAGGCACAGGCGATCTGGCATTGGCTTCTGGCTCGAGGACTCTCGATAACGGCCACTCATCTGCCAGGTGTGCAGAATGTTCAGGCAGACGAGCTGAGCAGACTGATTCAGGAAAATCACGAGTGGGTCATAAACGACGAAGTACTAGGAGAAGTCTTCGCAAGGTGGGGCACTCCAGATGTAGATCTGTTTGCCACCGCCGAAAACAGCAAATGCCGAGACTTCGCCTCCAGGTACTACCAGCCGGGGACGCTGGGGAACGCGTTATGGATCAACTGGTCGAACAGCTTTCTGTACGCTTTTCCACCCATTCCCCTTATTCCAGCGGTTCTCATCAAGCTCTCCCAATCCAGGGCGAAGATGATTGTGATTGCCCCGGAATGGCCCAGACAGTGGTGGTTCACGGACCTGCTTCACCGGTCTCTCCTTCCTCACATGAAGCTGCCATGCAGGCCGGACCTTCTCACGAAGTTCGGGGGGCGGATGGTGCACCCCAACCTCTCGTCTTTGAGTTTGGCATCATGGCTCCTGAAATAGTGCAATATGGCCATTTGAATCTCCCAGCGGATTGTATGGACATACTGAAGGAGGCTAAGCGACCTTCCACTCGGACTTCTTATGCTTACAAGTGGAAGAGGTTTTGCATCTGGTGCAAGTCTAAGAACTATGACCCTACGACATGCAAGGAAGATGTCATCCTTCCATATCTGCTACATCTGGCGCAGTCTGGCCTTAATGTCCATTCCATTAAGGTTCATCTGGCTGCTTTGACTGCCTACAGGAAATGCCCTTCACAGACTTCCTTCTTCCAGATCCCTGTGATCAAGGATTTTCTAGAAGGCTTGAAGAAAGTATTCCCTCCTGTCAGGCTTCCTTCGCCTTCATGGGACTTGAATGTGGCGCTGTCCAGGTTGATGAAGGAGCCTTTTGAACCTATTCATAAGGCTTCGTTGCAGCACCTGTCCTGGAAGGCGGCGTTCCTCGTGGCCATTACATCGGCCCGCAGGGTGAGTGAAATTCAGGCGTTGTGTTGCCAAGAACCTTATACTGTATTTCATGCTGCTAAGGTTGTTATGCGTACTCACCCTAAGTTTCTTCCCAAGGTTGTTTCTGCTTTTCATATCAATCAGACTATATCTTTACCTACGTTCTTTCAGAATCCTTCATCTCCAGCGGAAAGGTCTTTGCATTCCCTGGATGTTAGGAGGGTGCTGAAATTTTATCTGGATAAAACCAGGGATATTCGTAGGTCAGACCAATTGTTCATCAATTATGGATCTGTCAGGACGGGTCTTGCGACCTCTAAGCAGTCTATCTCTAGGTGGATTGTGTCCTGCATACAGCGGTGTTACCAAAAAGCTAATAAGACCTTAGGAGGTAAGCCTAAGGCTCATTCCACCAGGGGCAAGGCTGCCACGACAGCATTGCTCCGTAATGTTCCGATTGCAGAAATCTGCAAGGCGGCCACTTGGAAGTTGGTTCATACCTTTGCTAAGCATTACTGCCTGGACACTGATGCCAGGGCAGACGCTCAGGTTGGGCAGGCTTCGCTGCGAAATCTGTTCGCACAGTAGTGGCGTTATTTCTCTTTTCTCCACCGCCGCTTTGGTGTGGGGATGGGCTTGCCATTCTATTCACTAGATTATGACTATACACAGAGATCCCCTACTACAGAAGGAGTAGTTTCTGTCCTGTAACTCCAGTTCTGTAGTAGGGGTATCTCTGTTATAGTCATAAGCGCCTTCCCTCCTCCCCGGTGGAGAGAGACATATTCCTTTATGGGATGCTACAGGTCTGGCGTGTTACGCCTTCAAAAAGAACTGAAACTAAGTTGGACCTGCTATGCATTCTGGGATACTGGGAGAAGGTTCTGGGTCCACGCACATGGGCGGGACTATTCACTAGATTATGACTATAACAGAGATACCCCTACTACAGAACTGGAGTTACAGGACAGAAACTACTCCATTCACACCATCCGATTCCCCTAGGTGTCAAGTTTTAAAAAATATACAGGTTTGCTATGTTTCTCTAGGTGCTGGTTGAGCTAGGGCTCAAAATCCAGTTACCAAATTTGCAAAAACTGGGTCCATTTTGAGTGGAGAAATGTAATTTATCCATGTTGCGTTTCAGATGTTTTCCAGTCATGGGCACTGGACCTACCCACACAATTGAGGTACCATTCTTATCTGAAGACTTAGGGGACTGCTTGCTGGAAGTAAGTTGTGGCTCTCCACAGATTCTAGAACTTTCCATTACAGAAATGTGACCAAAATGTGTTTTTTTTAGTCAAAGTTTTAAGTTTGCTAGGGATTCTGGGTAAATCAACCCTGTGAGGGCCACGCAAATCCCCCCATTCTGGATTCCCCATGGCGTCGAGTTTTAAAAAATTTGCAGGTTTGCTAGGATTCTCTGGGTGCAGGCTGGGCTAGGGCCCAAAATCCACAGTAGGCTCATTGCAAAACAAGCATTGGCATAGCCATTAGGTCTCGTTTTTGGGACCTTAGAAGTATTTAGCCATGCAGCACATTATCCTCAGTGCTACAATGATGATGTGCCACTGAATATATGTTTGCTTGTGTACCCTGGAGTGTATCTGGATATCATCTGCGTTTATATTATACCAAGGTTGTAGCTGTTGCTCACAAGGTAGATGTTAACAAGGATCCTCAACAGGAAATCAGGTGATCATGTGATTGGGGACATACTAAACAGAACAATATGTAGCTGTTTTATGAATATTTACATTAGACTTTATTTACAACTTGAGGCTCGTGGAGATAAAGTAAGTTGCCCCAAATCACATTATCTTTTTGATCGATAACTAAAAGCAGCACTAGACTATTAGTGAAATACAAAAAAAAGGGCAATCATTTTACAGACTCCCTAGTGGAGTGGTTTCTTTGCAGGACAAAAAATGATGTAGATTAGCAGAATTAAAAGGAAGTAATACTTCCTTAAATGCAACGTAAGCTGCAAAACTGGGTAATACAGAGCTCTCTCTTGAGATTTGTGACCTTATCTTTCCACAAATTGTTGGTAACTTTACCGGGGGAGTGTTGCCCCCACCAGCTGAAAAAAATGAAAAAATAAACTGATGATAAAGCCAATTTATTATCATTTTATTTTTATTTTCCCACTAGAGCTAGCCAAGTCTGGGCAGGGCGGGCCCTAATGACAGCAGGGCCGGAGTAGTGCAGCATTGTAAGTGCGCATGTTGGTTTGGCCTTATTAGACCGGCCACACTGTCATCCGCACTTGGGTTTCTCCAACCCCGCTGCGTTGCACAGCCGGGGTGGAGAAACATTGCAGACTCCCAGGCGCTGTCTGAGCGGCAAACCAAACTGCTCAGCCCAATCCTGGTGCTGCTCTCATGCTATTGAGAGCAGTGCCGGGATTGTGTGGGGACCTATGCTGGTGTCCCAGGGACTACTGAGACACCATCAGGAGAGAAGAGAATCACTGAGACCGACGACAGCGTCAGCGACAGAACAGGTATTTTTTTTCTCATTAATATTATTTCCCTAATCCCCCATCCCAACCCTCCCCCGCTCACCCACTCAGGTTTTGTGGCGGCCGCCACTGGATAACTTATGAAGCTTACACAGGAACGCTTGTTCATTAATAACAGTCAGGAAAACCTATTACCACTGTTGGGAAGGAAGATAGAAGCCAGAAACAAACACAAAATAGAATACAGGAGACACAATCTAGAATCATTCTCTGCATGGACAGACGACAAAAATGCAAATCAGCCTTGCAAGAGACAGGAGAGTGCTATAAAAAGCGCAACCCATACAAATAGACACACAGCCCCAAAACAAACTGGATATATATGTACACAATCCATATTTAGACCGGAAAGAGAGACAAAGCCCAGGCAACCACAATAGAAAAGTTCACAAGGCCCAGAGACACTTTGAAGAAATGAGCACTTTGTGGTAGAAAATGGTTACACAAATGAAACCCAACAAATAAGCCAATAGCCCAGGAGATTTGTAAAGTAACCGTTTACAAAAATAAAGAACAAGGACAGTGCAGAACCACTCTTAGACGATGTAAAGGTAACTCAGCTCCTCCCTCATCTATTGTTTTTTTTTTTGCTAAGTCTTCTATTGATCTCAGAACCTATAGTGTTGCCCTGACTCTTTAAAAAGATTCACAATTTTCTTTTTGAACTACTCCTCTTTAGTTCTTTTAAAAACAGATATTTCAAATGTGATCATCGGTGCAGGAATCGAATATGTTGGAAGAAAGAAGGTGGATTTTTTTCGGAGGGTAGTATCACTAGTCATTCACGGGGGCCGGTCAGAGTTATGGTCAATGGAGAAATGAAGTCTGATTTTAGAAATTCTGGAGCTCAGCTCATGTGTTAAAGGTGTCACACTGAAGATTTGGAGCAAAACCCAAACCCTTGTTGAGGAGTTTCATACATTGGGTTCCAGTGTGGTTTTTGAGAGGATTGTAATGTCCTGCGGGACACGTTCCAGTGTTCCGCAGGAAGCTAGACTTCCAGCCACTCTCTTGAGGGCTGGACACACTGCACCCCCACACCTATCCATCACGGGTGTCACGAGTGACGTGACCCCGCTAATCAAAGGGCCCGGGTGCACGTGCTCGAGGCCAGTTACAGTCCAGTACTACCCTGTGTCTGCGTCAGTTATTTGCCACCATGTGGGCCTGAGGCCCAACACTACAAGGATCACTACTAATGTTGATGCCAAAACTGGTCTCTCTCCCCTTTCTATTCGATCCTTAGTGAAGAATCTACGGCCCAATGTTCTTAGTACTGACCTCTCCCTTTATTTTGTCCTTGACCCCTCTGTAGTGACGGTCTAGTCTTCCGACGCGAAGACAGGAACCGGAAGAGGATTTACCGGATCCGGAAGGCGGCCATTTTGGTTGCGCCGAGCCGGATCGAGAGAAAGCGCGCTGCTCCGGCGCTCCTAGAAATAAACCTTCTTAAGGACACTTGTGGCTTCGTGTCTTTATTTAAAGCGACGAAGGACCCTCCTACAATGGCGACGAGGCGGGACACGGCGTGGTGAAAAGAAAAAAAAAGAAACGAAAACGAAACGAAGCGTAAAGGTAGCCATACACCATAAAGAGCCCATAAATTACACCAAAATATTTTCGAAGGGGGTACAAGCCACAACAGTGACACCAGGAGCAACATTGGAGCGCGGCAGAGGGCAGGAAAAAGACGTGTGGGTCCGGCACGCTGCTGAGCCTACACAACCTCTCACCAGCCGGATAGGCACTGCGTGGTACTACCAGAACAGAACAGTGTGGCCACGCCAGGAAAGAGGGCAGAACCAAGAAACAAGAGCCTGGACGAAGCCCAGTCCAGAGAGCAAGGGGAGAAGGAAAGGCATACACGCAAGTACACCTACCACCAACCCACCGTCGAAAAAAGCTGGCGGATCAGCTAGCACAGGGTGAGGAGCCTAGCAGGGGGGACGGGGCTGGTCAGCAAACATCCCTGGATGCCAGGGGTGCAGCAGGAGGTGCTAACAGCGGACAAGTCCAAGGGGACGACACGGACGCAAGGCAAGCACCAGGCAGCCCGCCCAACCGCGCCGTTCCCGTCCAAGAGGCCCCGAGGGGGAACGAGAAAATGGCGACACCGTCCTCTTCCCTCACAAACATGATGCCCTTCCTCCCAAAGAGGGGAGAACCCACGATGCCGTGGGAGGACTGGAAGAGATACTTCCTGAATTACTTTGAAGCTTTGGAAGAAGAGAGTGACGCAGAATACACCAGTCAGAGAAAAAAAAATTCTCCTGCACAATCTGGGACCAGAGGGCTTAAGGGTGTTTGACAATTTGGTAAAAGCCACAAGAGATCCGACAGACACGGATGTGTTCCGGCATGAGATTGAGGACGTGGACACGCACTACAGGCCAGTGGTATGTGTGGCCATAGATCGGAGCAATTTCTTCCAGAGAAAGCAGAAAAACGGTGAGGCCATAGATGAATATGTCGCGGCGCTACAAAAACTAGCCCTACCCTGCAAATTTGGAAACCTGCACGACGAACTGGTGAGGGATCAGATCATCATGCATACGTCCAACACGACAATACAAAAGAAGCTGTGGGTGAATGGCGACGCACCTCTCAAGGAGGTTTGGGCCTTGGTCAAGAAAGCTGAGCTATCTAAAAGATGTGCGCTAGCAGCCAGAAAAGAAGCAGGGAGCACACAAACTGTGTGCAGAGTGATGGTGCACAACAAGGGGGACAAAACCAAGCAACAAGGACCACCTAGATACCAATACACCAAGCGAGGGCAGCAGAACGTGAGTACTTCGCAGAAGGCGGGTGGAGAGAAACGGACAAGTTGCTACAGGTGTGGATGCGCATCACACCTAGGAAATGACAAAGTGTGTCCAGCATTTAGAGCGAGATGCGCGTTCTGTAACGTGTTTGAACATTATGAAAAAGTGTGCAGGCGAAAGCCCAGAGGGGCGGCAGTCAAATTTATAGACCAGGGCACCCCAGAGGAGGAAGAGGCACAAGCTGAAGAAGAGTACTTGGAAGAGATCTTATACATAGACGACCAAGTCCTGGACGTGGACTGCAAGGGGTCCAGCAAACCAATACTCAACATGAGCATAGGAGGCGTGAAGGTCGACATCGTAGCCGACTCCTGAGCTCCCATCACGATAGTACAGAGAAAGGTGTGGGAAGAGAAGTTCTTGAGAGAAGTCAAGGAAGAACTAAGGCCAATGGATCTGAGACCAGTCACCTACACGGGACAAAGAATACCCATGTTGGGGTACGGCCCGTTACCATTCGAATTTAGAGGACGGCGAGCAAATTGTAAGCTGTACGTGGCGGAAAAAGGACCCTCGGTGCTGGGGTAGAAAGATCAGGGTGCACTAGGAATCCAACTGAACCCTGGAGGAATAGAGAAAGTGTTGATGATGGACACGGAGGAAGGACAAGAAGGAGAAGCGTGGAAAAGAGAATACCCCCAAGTGTTCAGTGGGAGGATTGGAGAGTTGGCCAAATTCAAGCACATGATACGACTGAAGGAAGGAGCCACGCCCGTGTGCCACAAGGTCCGTAACATTCCCTTTCGCTGCAGAGAGGCCGTGCAAGAGGAGTTAGACAGATTGGAGAAAGGAGGTGTAATTGAAGCAATCGAAAGTGCAGAGTGGTTGTCACCCTTAGTGGTAGCGCAAAAGCCCAACGGCAAGGTGAGGCTATGCGTAGACCTCAGGGAGCTAAATAAAAACATTCACGTTGACAAATTCCCCCTCCCACGTATCAACGAAATGCTTGCAAGGACAAAAGGTATAAAGTGGTTCTCAACGGTAGACCTGTCCTCAGCATACCATCAAGTGACGCTCCACCCCAAATGCAACCACCTCACGTCCTTCATAACACCCTTTGGGTGTTATAAATTCTTGAGAATGCCGTTCGGACTAGTATCAGCAGCGGCGGTGTTTCAAAAACTAATGCACCAACTTTTTAAAAATGTGGAGGGAGTTCAATACTTCCAAGATGATATTCTTATAATGGGAAAGTCAAAGCCTGAGCACAATGGGAAGGTGCACACCGTTCTACAAGTGTTACAAAACAATGGCCTCACCGCTGAGTGGGCGAAATGTACATTTGGGAAGCCATCAGTGACATACCTGGGGCATGAAATAAGCGAGAAGGGAATTGAACCAAAGAGAAAAAACATGGAAGCGATAAGGAAAGCGCCGGCCCCTGAGAAGAAGGAAGATGTCAGGTCGTTCCTCGGCATGGCGGAATTCTATAGTAAATTCATCCCAAATTTCGCCACCAAGACACATCACATGCGTCAACTATTAAAAGAGAGAAACGGATTCAAGTGGGGCAGAGAGGAACAAGAAGAGTTTGAGGCCTTGAAGAAGGAAATGAGTGAGGCCATACCACTCAAGGGTTTTGACCAAGCAGCTAAATCCATACTCACCACGGATCAATCAATCAATCAATCAAAGCATTTATATAGCGCACTACTCACCCGGGGGGTCTCAAGGCGCTGGGGGGGGGGGGGGGGGGGGGTCCGCTACCGCTCGAACAGCCAGGTCTTGAGCTGCTTCCTGAAGGCGAGGTGGTCTTGGGTCAGGCGGAGGTGGGCCGGGAGGGAGTTCCAAGTCTTGCCAGCGACCGTGGCCTAGGAGCGGTATTGATGCAAAGGGGAGACAGTGGGGAAGTATCCACAATCTGTTTCGCATCCAGAACCTTGGCACTGAATGAGGAAAATTTCAGTGTTATAGAGAAAGAAATGCTGGCGGTGGTATGGGCGATGGAACGTTTTCGACAGTTCCTATGGGGAGCCATGTTCTTGGTTCGCACTGACCACAAACCCTTGATAAAAGTACTGACATCAAGTGGTCATGCGCATGCCACCCCAAGGATAGCCAAAATGACACTGAGACTCCTGGATTTTGTGTATGAGGTAGAGTACATACCTGGACCCAGGAACAAAGTGGCAGACTTTTTGAGCAGAGCGGCAGCCAAGGAGAAAGCGGAAGAACAAGAAACCCCGGGATGGGGGGGGGGTACATGGTAGCGACCATGCAAGATGTGGAGCAGGGGATAAGTGAACAGGAGATGAAGACCTGGAAGCCATAAAAGGATACGTGACACATGGGTGGCCAGAGAAAAGGCACCTAGACGAGAAATTAATGAAATACTGGGAGGTAAGGGACGAACTTTCCCTAGGAGAGAACCCCATATTCCTCATGAGAGGAGACAAAGTCGTTCCTCCCCAGGGTCTGGTAGGACACCTGTTGGCGATTTTACATGAGGGACACCAAGGGATAACAAGAACAAAGGGCTTGGCAAGACAAGCGTATTGGTGGCCTGCAATTGATGCCCAGGTGGAGAGGTACGTGAGGGAGTGCGACTCGTGAGCTAAAGCAGACAAAACACAGATCCTTGTGAGACCACAACTGGGCCAGTTTCCGGTACCCAGCAGCCCTTGGGAGATGGTGTCCATAGACATAATAGGTCCCATTTTGAACAGCGAGGGGGTGCAGAAATATGCCATAGTGTTGGTGGACAGGTACTCTAAGTGGCCCGAGGTGGAAGTGAGAGAATCTGTAGACACGGAAGTGGTACTGGCGTTCTAAACGCAATCTTTGTGAAAGAAGGAATCCCCAAGATCATCACGTGTGACAAAGGACCACAGTTCATCTCAGCCAAATGGGAAGCGTTCATGTCTAGGAATGGGATTGAAGTTAAACACACTCCCATATACCATCCGGCAGGAAATGGACTGGCCGACCGGTTCAACCGTGTCATAATGGGGACAATACAAGCGGCCATAAGTGATGGGCAGGATTGGGAGAAGGAACTACCCAAGATGCTGTGGGCATACCGCATCACGCCTGGTAGCACGGGCTACAGCCGGTTCAAGATTTTGAGGGGAAGAGAGCCGTTTACAAAGGACAACATAGCGTGGAGACAGATGGTAGTGCAAAGCAAATGGTCTCCTGCGATTGTAAAAAGGAACCTAGAGAGTGCACCCTAGACATATACAGAGCATTACAATAAGCGGCGGAATGTGCATCCAGTGTCTGTAGAGAAAGGAGACTGGGTGAGAGTGAAAGTAGCCACAATGAAAAGGAAAGGAGAAAGCAAATTCACACCACCCCTTCAAGTCCTAGAGCCGTATGCCAGATCGGCGTTGTTAAGCAATGGGAAAGTATGGTCTCAAGACAGGATGGCGAAGTGCAACAAAATCCTGAGATGGGACACTGAAGGTGAGACAGGACTGGAAGTGGAAGCACCGAGAAGTGAAGTCAGTGGAAGGATACAAGAGCATGTTGGAAGAAAGGAAGAGCAAGTAGAGGACACGTGGAACGAGGGTGGTGGAGTCAGCGAGGAAGGAGCAACGGGAAGTGATACCACAGTGAAGGGACAAGAGGAAGGAAGGAACAAGGATAGACTGGGTGGTACAGTAAGTGAGATGAGCGGCTGGCCGGAGCAACACACCTCCCTGAGGAGCTCGAGAGGTGGAAAGGAAGCAGAGGGAGTGAGAACACGAGCAGGACGTGCTGTGAGGATACCCAAGAAGTTCGAGAACTTTATCATGAACATTCAGTAAGACTATTTTGTTCCTGTTATCATAAATTGTTTGATGTTTGAAAGGGGGGAGATATGTAGTGACGGTCTAGTCTTCCGACGCGAAGACAGGAACCAGAAGGGGATTTACCGGATCCGGAAGGCGGCCATTTTGGTTGCGCCGAGCCGGATCGAGAGAAAGCGCGCTGCTCCGGCGCTCCTAGAAATAAACCTTCTTAAGGATACTTGTGGCTTCGTGTCTTTATTTAAACGACGAAGGACCCTCCTACACCCTTTCCCTGTCTATTGCTAAAAAATGGTCTCATTCCACTTATCTACTTCATAACAAGCATCTGGTGCCAGGTTTGATGTGGTGGTAGCAGGAGTAACAAGGACATGCTTTGGCGGGATCGGTCTGTTGTGCTAAGATTGCTAGATTCAAATTGGGTTAAGATGATATAATGAGCTTTTAAAAACATAAGAGTGTGAATTCCAAAAACAAAGGGACCTGTTCACAAAGGCACGTGAGGGCACATAAAATAGGACTCTTTGATACTCTAACATGCTTTTGTGAATTAGCCCCAAAACATTTGACATCAGAATAAAATGGGTTTGCAATCGCAAAATCCTTTAGTACATTTGGCCCAATTGCGAGCATCATACATAGATTGGACGCTTAACAACACAAATTTTAGCTGGTCTCAGACAGTCAACGACCGCAGAAGGGACCTTCATTGGCTTTAATAGAGACATATGGTACTTTCCAAGATTCTAAATAAATACAGCTGTGGAAATGGGCTGTTGGGCACATAGGCCAAATAAGTCATTTCAAATTCATTATTTACGGGCAGTTAAACTACTTGACTAAAGGACTGACTTTCTATTTAACATTGTAGCAGTACTGGACATTAAATTGGGGACGGGATGATTTTAAAACCATAAAATAAAACATAAAATACAAACTAACTCTCATTTTTGAATAACTAGGTTTTAGATATAGATTAAAAAACAGAAGCACTTTTTTTTCCCTCAGTTAGCGCAACATACAGCTTTTTGAAATGCCGCGAATTTCAGTTTTCTATTCCAGAGGCACGAAGCTCCTCGTTCACTTCCTAGCTCTGCGTTGAAATGGAATGTATACGCTCTAGTCTCACCTGTGGAGGATGTAATCAAGTCCGTGTAGAAGCTAGAATTTACTTCCGGGTCAGCGGCTGCTGCGTTCGGACTACACTTCCCAGGACTCTCCGCGGCCGCGTGCTGCTGGTGGTATCTCCAGCAGGCGCGAGTACCGGGTTGTTTTCACTCCTCCGGTTCTGCCGCCTGCTGCCCTCCAAGATGCCGATGAAGGGGCGCTTCCCGATCCGCCGCACCCTGGCCTACCTGCAGGAGGGCAAGATAGTCTTCAAGAGCTCGGTGAAGGTCATGACCGTCAATTACAACACGCACGGGGAGCGCGCGGAGGGAGCCAGGTACGACTCTGACACTCGCATGTGTAAGGGGTGATATGACCCTCTCGCCAACAAGGGAGGGGGCGGGCATTGTAAATTTGTAATATGTATTTATTTATTTATGTACATTCCTTGCTTGCTGTGTTGGATATTGTGTTCCTCTTGCCTGCTGTGTTCGATTCTGTGTCTTGCTATTTTTGTATGTTCTATTTTGTAACATTTCTCTCATGTAACGTAACTGGTTCCACTGTAAAGCGCTCTGACACATTCGGGTAAAGGCTGCGTTTTATAAAAATGCATAAATAAATAAAACAATAAATCTCGTTATGCAGCGTTCCCTGATGCATCATATTTTTGCAGAAAAAATGTGGATTTTTAGAATAAGATACCCTCTAACAGTTTTCCTATTAGCCGTTCGAATTTGATAAGTAGTTTTAGAGTTTGGAATCTTAAACTGTGTAAAAGTTGCACTTTCTTGTTCTGTTTGGTAATTGAGCAGAAACCCAAATGCAGTTCTCAGAGGTTTGAGGGTAATGTGTGACGAACCTAGTGCAACCTTTTACACTACAGTGAAGACTTTTAACTGAAGGTCTACCCAACGTAGATTCACCTTCATGTCTAAGGTTAGATCAGGTGAGACTGTGCCTTGAGAACAGGAATTTGATATTTATTAGTTTATAAAGCGCCTGAATTTCCTCCCAAGGGGTATCTCTGCGCTAAAGGACTGCTTTCATCGGCCAAGGAAGAGTAACATATCAAAACAATGCTGTCTTAAGGAGTCTATGGAACTGCTGGTGATCAGAGGACTACCGCAGATGGATGGGTAGTTGGTTCCGAAATGTAGGGGCTAAATACAAGAATGCTTTCCCACCCAACCGGGATTTTTTACAGCGTGGAACTACTAGTATAGATTTGGTTCCTGAGCGTAGCGCCCTGAGAGGCTGGTATTTCGTGAATTTTTCTGCCAGATAACTGGGGCCTTTGCCGTTCAGGGGTTTGTGCACAATGCAAGAGATCTTGAAATGGATCCGCTTCCGCACTGGGAGCCAATGCAAGCTCTGCAAAAGGGGGCGGGAGTAGGTAAGGGGAGGAGCATTGGAGACCAGTAGAGCTGCAGTATTTTGGACCACTTGCTGTCTGCTCAGTGACGCTTTGTTAGCTGAAATCAGCAGAGCATTGCAATAATCACTGTTTAGTGAATTATCACTTAACAAGGGAGAGGGGACCTAGAGCGACATTAATATGGTTAAAATGCCAGTTCACTGTTATCAAAGAAGTTGATGGGCTTGAGCTGGAATATACAGTTGTTATGTTAGCTGGGTTGTAAAGCGTGGCTTATCCTCTGGTTTGGTATCCAGAAGAGGTGTGGGTCTGCAGGAGTGGTGAGTGAGTCTGCCATGGGTAAATAGTAGAAGAGCCAGGTCTTCAGCTTCTTGCATATTTTAATAGGCGAGGATGTAGCCCTATTGTGCAGAGGGATTACAGAGCGAGAGGAGGGAGGTACACTTCTGCTCTTGGTGGAGGCACATGAGACCGGACCTTTGTTGCTAGAAAGAGCATTTATAAGCAAGTTGCAACAATCTGTCAAAACTCAGGAAGGGTAACACATGAAGCTACATTCACAAGTGTGAAGGAAGCAATGGTCGAGGACATCCCATATTCTACTGGATATCACTTGTAATACTTGATGGTTTTATCCATTTCTTTAGTGTGCTGTGACCAAGTTTCTCTGTAGTGGCTGCTGTACATTATTGGGACCGGTGTCCTACTGGTCTCAGTTTCCTATGAAACCAGCGTAAATTGGCTGTAAGTGGAAATTCAATCTGGAGGTTATTCCTAAGGATGGAACTAAGCATCATGCATTGGCAACACCAATAGTTATTTATTTATTTATTTATTTTGGTTTGCAGTCGGGCAATTTGTGGATCTGGGTGTCCTAGAAAAGACGTCAGTTACTAAACTAAGAGTGGTATGAAAAGGGTATGAAGATGTACTGTAAATTGTAAATGCTGGATTTAAAGGTAGTATTTTTGTTGCATAATTACTAAATCATATATGCCGCACATTTGTGAATCAAGATCACCCCCATCATGCCTAGATGTGGGTCCCTTGCTCGCTGTGCAACTGGATTCAAGCTAGCCTGGCTGATGAGTGATACCCCGACACCAGTCCCAGGAGGCTTGTTTTTGGTCTAGGGAGGACCTGGCTTGGCAGTTTGGGCTTAACTATTCCCAGCAGGAGCAGTGTCAAGACTGATATGCATATGCTCGGTCCAAACTGGGGTGGTATAGTGAGCAAAAGAACAATGGATTAAACCCAGATCTCTTGACTGGGGGTGAGTGCTTGAAAAGTTTCAGCACTCCGTCTATTATCTTGTTGTGTTTGCTGTGTAATTAATATTCCAGCAAAGTAATTGTATCGAAGAACACGCCCATGCTGTTAATCAGAAGTTACATCTAGCAGTATATCTGGTTGCATTATGCAGTCTATTAGCGGACCCTACGAATACAGAAAAGGCCCTTTAGAAAACATTGTGATTGGTCTTTGGGTGTTATTGTCCTTCTTGTATGAATATTATGTTGATTTTTGATGTCTTAGTTTACCATTAATTGTACAGTTTGTCAGACTTCTTTAAAACTTGCTACACCATATCTCTGCCTTGCTAAATTCAATTCTAATTCTTTTCCTGTAATATGGCAACCGATAGGTGCCATGCCTATATATGTCCCATTTTACATTGTATTTAGTATAACCTAAGCTCTTTTAATACCCCACTTGATGCTTGTCAAAGTATCTTACTGTGATTCTGACTGTCTAATGACTTAATACAGTTTGTCACACGTACTTTGTTACAAAGATTACTTTTCAACACCCTAGTAAAATTTTTTGTTGCACCAGGCACAATACTGACGTTTCACACCCTGTGAGTTTCACATGTCATATATCGCTAGATATGCAGCTAAAGAACATTCAGGCTTCATGTAAAAAGGTTGAATTATTAAGGGTGTGTGGTAGGACAAGCATAGAAGCAAGTGCTGCTGAAAATAGATAGTAGATATGGAACGTTAAGTTATTGCTGCTGAAGGGGCGTCTTTTTAAAAAAAATGAAGTTTGTTTTTGTGTTTTATTTGTTATGCCTCCTCTGGAGCAATCATGAAATGGTTTTACAAACTGGGTGGAAAACCTAACCTCTAATGTGGTTAAAAATATTGTATGCAAAAGTAAAATATAAAAATATAAGGTCTTTAAAATGTTTTTTTCTCTGCAGAAAGTTTGTATTTTTCAACATCCCTCAGATCCAGTACAAGAACCCCTGGCTCCAGATTATGATGTTTAAGAATATGACCCCTTCATGTTTTCTAAGGTTTTATTTAGGTAAGTACCGGCATCTGCTTGGGACGATCAGCAGATACGTGCAGTATAAGCTTCCCAGGGCCAGCTAAAGTACACTTGTTACAATTTCGCATTCCTTGCAAAGACACAAGGAACATGCACAAATAGAATTTGATAATAATAATTTGCCCCACCTCTTCTACTTGTTACAGTTAAATTGCTATTTGCCTGGAGCTCACTTTCTTTTCTCGGTCTTGATTTTTGTGCTCTGGTAGTTTTCTAAGATATTGTATGAAAGTTGCCCTACATCACACATTTCTAGGCCTCGAAATATCCTAATAATGTTACTAGACCTGCAGGTGTAGTCACTTAAATAATCTACTCAACCTATTTGTAATGCTCTTGACCCATAAACTGGTTTCAAATGATGTGATCGTAGGCAAATATTTTAATTCATTGAACCGCTATTTTCTTCATTGTCACATATAAGAGCACCTTCAAATGTGTGAATTCAACATGTCTGCTGTACAAAAAACTCTTTTGTTTGATTTAATAGACTAAACTTTCTTTCCATATATAATACAAAGATAGCCTCACCCCTGACTTGCCTCTTAGTTCATTAACAGCATTTTCATCAGGGCGGGGGCAGGAATTTTTCTCAAATCATGTTTAAAAACAGTCACTTTTAATAAATACATAACTAAATTATAAAGTGGTAGCAGCAGATTTTACACTGAAATGGCCACAAACCTTTCCACTGACATGCAGCTTTACTGATAAAACTATATAGTGTAAAAACAATAATGTTTGGAAATGTAGAGTTTCTGCAAATATGTTTCACTTGCACATCACCAAGTAAAGTGTTTTGTTTTGTTTTGTTCATATTTAACTCTGTTTGCATCACACTTTTCAATTACAAAAACATTTGCTTTTGTAATTCCTGATATAGTTTGAAATATTTGTAACATTACTTTACAGGTTATTTATTTAAATGTTATGTGTTAGAGAAAAATAACTAAAATCTTCAGACAGCTCACTTGACAAAAACCTCTAACTCTAGTAAGAGGGAAAAATAAACCTCCTTTTCCAGGCAGCAATTAGTTAAAAGGCAAACTGATATTTGACCCTTTTCCTTGAACAGACAGCAGATGTGTCTAATTAAAAACGAGATTTAATGGCATCTTTATTGCTCATTAATGAACAGAACACCTGTTCCTTTCCAGCCTGAGGCACAAGTTACTTACCTTCGGTAACGATATATCTGTAAGAAACAGTAGTTAGTATTAGATTCCTTACCTTAGAATATCCCCAGGCATCAGACTGGATCCGGAAAATTTTGCGTAGCAGTACCCCTGCGCGTCGGTAGGCGTCGTCTGCGGCTCTGCATCGTCGTCGTTGGCGCCGGGATGAGGTTGTCGGAGTACTTTGACGCTGCCCTCGCGCGCTGACGTCCGTTCTTATACACAGCTTTTCCGTGCCAGAAACGCAGAGCCATGATAAAAACCAACACTGGTGCCATAAAAACTAGGGCCCTGAAAGGGGATGACCTTAACCCTAGATATCGGTTCGCAGAACTGGGAGGATAGGTGGGGTGGTAAGGAATTTAATACTAACTACTGTTTCTTACAGATATATTGTTACCGAAGGTAAGTAACTTGTGCATCTGAAAGAAACAGGTTAGTATTAGATTCCTTACCATAGACTAGATACCCCAGCAATACCAACCCCGGTGGTGGGTCTGCAAACCAATGATCACACCAGAAAGTCCTGGAGAACGGAACGGCCGAAAGACCCATCTCTCCGGACTTGGCTGTCCAGGTAGTAGTGTCTTGCGAACGTGTGCAGCGAGGCCCACGTAGCTGCCTGACAGATGTCCTTCAAAGGGACTCCCCGACCCAGGGCAGTAGTAGCCGCCGTGGCCCGAGTGAAATTGGCACATAGCCCCACAGGAGGCTCCTTTTAACCGGAGAGTAACGAGCCTTTATGGACAAGACGACCTATCGAGAAATGGTCCGTTTGTGCACCGCCTGTCCCTTCTTAGCGCCCACGTAACCAACAAAGAGTTGGTCATCCACTGTAACTGGCGTGTGCGATCCAGATAATATGAGAGCGCACGTTTTGGGTCCAGACGGTGGAGCCTCTCTTCCTCTTTCGAGGGATGCGGAGGCGGAAAGAAGGTGGGCAAGGTGATGGACTGCCCGATGTGGAAGGCTGTGACTACCTTGGGCAGGAAAGAGGGTTGCGTTTGCAACACAACTTTGTCCGGATGGACAGAAAGGAAGGGAGGTTGAGAAGAAAGAGACTGGAGCTCACTCACTCTCCTGGCAGAGGTGATGGCAACCAGGAATGCAGTCTTAAGAGTAAGGAGACGAAGAGGACAGTTATGAAGTGGCTCGAAGGGAGCGCTCATCAGATAAGTCGGAACAAGGTTCAAGTCCCACTGAGGCATCACGAAAGGAACAGGAGGAAACATATGAGTGATGCCCTTCGAAAACCTATTTACAACCGGGGACTTGAACAAAGAGGGCTTGTCAGGGAGCCTTAAGAAGGCAGAAATGGCAGAGAGGTAGCCCTTTAGAGTCCCCAGAGCAGAACCCTGCTGGGCAAGAGAAAGAAGAAAGAGGAGAACCTCTGAAAGAGGGGCAGAAAGGGGATCCACAGCCTTTGCTGTGCACCATGCCACAAATTTGTTCCACCTGCAGGCGTATACCGATTTTGTGGAGGGACGCCTGGCTGCCAGAATCACATTACAGACTTCAGGAGGCAAGTCAAATGGCCACAACTGCCGCCGCTCAATCTCCACGCATGTAAGTGGAGACTGGACAGGTTCGGGTGGAGGACCGTCCCATGCTGCTGCGACAGAAGGTCCTCCTGAAGAGGAAGACGAATCGGGGGATCGACTGACATGCTGAGTAGCTCGGGATACCAGTATCTTCGTGCCCAGTCCGGAGCCACAAGGATGACTTGGGCCTGGTCGCGCCTGATCTTTTTCAGCACTCTGGGCAGAAGTGGTATAGTCGGAAAGGCGTACAACAGACCGCAACTCCACTCGCGACGAAAAGCGTCTCCGAGCGAGTGCCGCCTTGGAAATTCCAATGCGCAGAACTGATGACATTGCGCGTTCTCTTCTGTGGCGAATAGATCTAACCAAGGCTCTCCCCACTGCTGTAAGAGGCCTTGCGCCACGTCCGAGTTCAGACGTCATTCGTGATCCATCATGCACCGACGGCTGAGTTCATCCGCCCTGGCATTCAGGGAACCTGCCAGGTGTTGAACCACCAGGGTCCTGCCTTGATGTTCCAGCCACTGCCAGAGGCGCAGAGCCTCCTGGCAAAGGGTCCACGACCCCACCAGCCCTGTTTGTTGCAGTACACGGTGGTGTTGTCCGTGACCACCTGCACTACACTCCCCCCGGACAGAGGGGAGGAATGCCTTCAGTGCAAGCCGGATCACCCGCAGCTCCAGAAGGTTGATGTGGAGCCGGGACTCCGCCGGAGACCAGAGGCCTCTGATCTCCGCCTCTCCCATGTGGCCCCCCCAGCCCTGGAGGGACGCGTCCGTTACGTTGGGGTAGGGAGAGGGATCAGCCGCTGACCCAATCGCGGTCCGTGAGCCACCACTGCAGCTGTCTTGCAGTGCCCTCCGAGATCAAGACATGATCGGACAAGTTGCCCTGATGCTGGGCCCACTGAAACTTCAGGTCCCACTGCAGAGCCCGCATCCGCCACCTGGCGTGATGCACCAGAAGGATGCAGGAGGCCATCAGCCCCAGAAGCCGCAGCGCCAACCTGACCGAGACTCGGGATAAAGTCTGAAAGATCGGAATCAGAGCCTGAATATCCCGAACCCTCTGTTCGGGACGATAACCCCGAAACCGCGCCGAGTCCAGAACCGCTCCGATGACGAGGAGCTTCTGAGAGGGACACAGGTGCGACTTCGGCACATTGATGGAGAACCTCAGCAGGTGCAGGAGGTCGGCCGTAGTCTGGTGGTGGCTGACGACTGTCTGGGGCGAGCCCGCCTTTAACAACCAGTCGTCAAGGTAGGGGAAGACTGAAACCCCTAACCTGCGCAGATGAGCTGTGTTAGAACCGGCTATTTCTGGTAGGCTAAGGCTGATGCCAAAGCCAGGCAGAAACCACCAGTCTAGTCAGGGCAAGGAAGTCACACGCCAAGAATAACCCCTGCTCACCCTCTAGGTAGCTTGGCACGAGCAGTCTAGGCTAAACTCTGAGGCGATGTGTAAAGCATTTGCGTCAGCGCACAACAGCGACAACATACTAGGTACACCACAAAAGAGACTCCACACAAGGTTATATTAAAATAACTTTTGTATTGTCAAAGCATATCGGATAGAAATCACACATGTACATTGTGCCAACTGGCACGGCAATATTCACAAGGGATTATTTACAAGACAGGGCCACATGGGCCACTGTCAGAATCAACACTTTGCAGATATAGAAATACTTGTCAGAAATTAGAATAAAAGTATATAAACTTCACTGTAACACAAAGTAACAGTTATAGATCACATCCAGTAACTACTGGGAACAGGTAAGTACCACCTACGCAACCCTAAACCCTTAGGAGACTGTCACGCAGGGGACCAGGACCTCACTAGGACCACCTGTACTAAAAAGAACAACCCCCTAAGTATCACTCAGCATTTAGGGGTCTAAGAAAGAACACATTACCCATGATGCATAAATATACATTCAGAGGAGTAGTAAAGAAAAACACATAATGCGTAAACCTACACATTCAGCGGTGTTAAGAATAAAGCACATGATGCAATACAAATACATTCAGAGGTACCATAATAATACAGTAGCGCAAAAGTCACATGATGTCTAAAAACATTCAGAGGTGCAGGAATAAGACATGATGCAAGAAATCACATTCAAAGGTGCAAATAACCATACAATTGCGCACAACCTACATAAGCCACCACCTGTGGCAGTCCCTAGGCCATCTGGCCTTGTTGGGGCTAGAACGCCCTGAGTCTCGATGTCAGGGGCCTAAACGAGGCAGGGGCCCACTACTTGCTGGGCCCCTGGGAACACTCACAAGGGCCTAAACGCTGCAGCTGGCACTAAGTGCTGCGCAGCTGGGAAGGCCTGGCACCAAGGTGCCCTCGCTGTCCCACACAGGGACTCTCTCCTGAAATTGCGCCTAAACGGTGCAGCTGCCCACTAACTGCTGGGCAGCTGGAGAATCATCAACACGGCGCCAGGGCCCTCACTGGCCCTCAGGCGCAAACTGCGCCACGCTGGAGCCCCACAGGCTCTACAAACAGCTAGGTCCACGTTGGAGCCACACAGGCTCTTTAAAACAATCATGGAGCAGGGCGCCTCTCAAGGCTCTAAAAACAATGTTGGCCCCGTCGTTGGAGTCCCCCCCGGGGGACTCAATATAACTAAATGCCAGGCAAGATCCTCTCGGGGCTCTCAAAACAAATAGGCCCCCGGAGCCTCGTTGGGCTCTCAAACGTTGGGGCAGCCTGCTGCCAATCGGGGCCGCCCTGACTCTGTGCCTCCATCGGCACCATGAGAGGCTGCACGGAGCCCCCCCAGCCCTTCTTACTCACCGGGCTCTGGTGCGGGGCTCCTCCGGGCGGCGGCTCACTCAAGCCGGCTGCGGTAGGGGCAGGCACCAACCATGTGCCTCGCGCCCCCTCCGCTCTTCTCACTCGGGGCTCCCTCAGCACACGGGAGCCCCAGCAGCCATTCCTCGGCACGCCTTCCTCAGCGCAGCAGCTCCGGTCTCCCTCTCCTCACGGGAGACCGGACGGGCCCACCATGGCTTCCCCCCGGCCGGGGGAGGCGAGAACGACGTCCTCCTCTCTCTCCCGGGGCTCCCTCCAGATCACAGGAGCCCCGGGCGGCCATTCTCGCTATCACCCTCTTCTCCTCCAGCACTCCACGAGCGCTGGGCCAATCCCAGCGCGGCCTTTGGGACGAGCCTCCCGCTGACGTGCAACTTCCTCGGCCAGTCAGCCAATCGGAGCGCGGCTCTCGGGGACAGGCCCACAGCCAATATCCAATCAGAGCGCGGCTCCCACCGAGGGACGGCCAATCAGGTCGCGGCCCCCTTCGTGGCTTCGTCCACGGCCCCGGAGAGGGTCTTTCAATTAAAAATTAAGCGAGGTGGGCACTCGTAAATAACCAAATAATTACGGGCAAGAAATGTCAGCGCTTCCAGCGCTATCAGCGAACTAAAGTGCTCCTAAGCGCTAGAAAGTCCAGAAAGAGCGCCCTCAAGCGCTAGCAACAGGAAAAAGGCCTCTTGAAGGAAAATGCAGCTTCTCCATGCTGCCAATGGTCCCAGGGCGTCCAAGGGGCAAAGCAAAGTCCCCCCATCAGCCCAGCAAGGCAGAGGGGTCCCCCAGGAGTCCAGGAAAGTCCTTCAGAGGTCCAGGGGCTGGGCAGGACTCAGGGATTCCCCTGAACCCAAGCAGCAGCATGCCCCTGGCAGATTCAAGTCAGAGAACAAGAACAAATTGGAAGGGAACACAGCCCCTTCTTATACCCAGAAAAGGCTTTGAAGTCTTTTGAAGTCTTTGTGTAAGCGAGCCCCTAAGCCCTGGGTGTATCTGGTTTCCCTCTCCTGTCAGCCTCAGGTCAGAGGTGACAGTGGGCCATCAGGAGGGAGAGCCATCAGGGGTGGGCCGACAGGCACAGCCTGGTTCCACCAGACGCTCTTTCTTCCCCTCCCTAACAGCAGATGGGGGCCTTTCATCTACGGCTGACTCAGACCCCCTCCTCCGGGGCCCTGCAGACCCCGTCCTACTCACCAGACAGTCTATCTACCAGCAGGCCCAGGCACTCCTGGGCCAGGCCCATCAGCCAATCACGTGCCAGCAGACTCACTACACAATTATGCCAACTTCTAAAAGTGGCGCTTCTAGACTAGACACAGCCATGCCGCATACACCATTCTGCAGCATTCCTTCTCACGAGTTCACACATATCAAACTCGACCCTGCACTCCCCACGCATCAGGAATCTACCATGGGCATACATATTCCCCATTCATTCCTATGGGAGGGCAGGTCACTCACCACACCTACACAGAGAGCACACACACTTTACACTGCACCACAGTGAAAAAGTGCGCAGAGGCCTAAAATCACCAATCCAGGATCCAAAAACAGGCTAGGAAAAAGCAAAAAGTCACGGGGTGAACCTGCCCAAAGGACCGGGTCCAACAAGCTGCGACCACTGCCTTCACTTTCGTGAACACACGTGGGGCGCTGGTAAGGCTGAAGGGGAGCACGGTAAACTGAAAGTGCTCGTGGCCTACCGTGAGCCGCAGGTAACGCCGGTGGGCCGGCAGGACGGGGATGTGGAAATAGGCGTCCTGCAAGTCCAACGCTACCATCCAGTCTCCTGGGTCTAGGGCAGCTAAGACCTGAGCCAAAGTCAGCATCTTGAACTGCTTCCGGAGGAAGCCGTTGAAGTTCTGGAGGTCCAAAATAGGGCGTAGGCCCCCTTTGCCCTTCTTGGGAACCAGAAAGTAGTGGGAGTAACAACCACACCCTACTTCTGGCCCCGGAACGCGCTTGATGGCCCCCTTGGCCAAGAGGGCCGTAACTTCCTCTTGCAGAAGTTGGAAGTGACCCCCCGACACGCGGTGGTACTGCAGTGGCATGGCTGGAGGGATCGCCTCGAAGGGGAGGGAGTAGCCCCTTCAGACGATTTGCAGCACCCACCTGTCCGATGTGATGGAGCGCCAGTGGAGGAGGTGATGGTGAACCCTGCCCTCCACTGGCGTCACATGGGCCTGAAAGCTCTGACTAGGAAGGCTTTGAGGCGGATGCTGCAGGGGTGGATGTGGACTGGCCGCGCCGTTGTCCCCTGTTACCGCCGCGACGGTAACCACGTCCGCCACCGCGCTGAATGTTAGTCTGCGGCCCGTGGCTGGCAGGATGTGTGGGAGCACCCCTTCCATGGCCACGAAAGGAGTGCTGGGCAGAAGATTGCTGGCACGGGGCTGAAAGGCCCAAGGACTTGGCCATAGCCCTGGAGTCCTTAAAGCATTCCAGCGCATGATCTGCCTTGCCACCGAAGAGGTGGCTGCCATCAAACGGCATGTCCATAAGGGTGTTTTGGACATCGGCCGAAAAGTTGGCGGACCTCAGCCAGGCCTGGCGGCAAACCGCCACAGACGTGGAAATCGCTCTTCTTAGCGAGTCCGTGGTATCCAGTCCACATCTGCTAGAGTACCGCGCTGCGTCCCTTCCCTCCGCAAGGGCTTGAGTGAGTTCTGCCCGGGCTCCCTCCGGGCACTCAGGCAGCATGGCCGCAACCGTATCCCATAGAGAGTGGGTGTAACGGCCCAAGAGGCACGCGGTGTTGACTGACCGCAACCCCAAACTAAGGGAGGAGACATCTTCTTTCTGAACTGTTCATAGCGCTTGGATTCCTGATCTGGTGGTGCTGTCGGGAATGTGGATTGGGAGGTAGAGGCCTGGATAACCAGTCTTTCGGGGGTGGGGTGGGTGGACAAGAAACTAGGGTCGCCCGGAGCTGGGCGGTGGCGCCTAGCGACGTTCCTATCTACAGGAAGGCCTGTAGTGGGCCCGGACCAAGTGCCCAACAGGACGTCTGTGAGAGCCTCATTAAACGGCAGTAGAGGCTCTGGGGAGCTTACCTGCGGTTTAAGGACCTCTGTGAGGATTTTGGACCTCACTGTTGCGACGGGGAGCTCAAGAGCCAAGGCCTTGGCTGCCCTCATCAGCACCACACTTTAAGCTGCCCCCTCCTCCGTAGCCACGGTAGGAGGGGAGAGAAAACCAGTGTCTGGGGAGGTATCCAGGTCACTGGCTTCCCCTAGTTCCTGTGTCCAGTCCTCAAATGACTGGCACTGCCAGGGGGTCCTCAGACGCCCCCCCCGGACCGAGGGTTGGACCAGGTACGGCTTCGTCTGAGGACGGCGCCGGGGGTGACACCCTAGGGGTCGACGCCGGCGGGGTCGTAAGGTCATCAGTGGCGACCCGGATCCAGTGGGGCCTTGCGGCGTCGGGACCGAAGTCGCCGACAGCGCCGGGCCGAAGCACCTGGCCCGCTTGGGCTCCCAGTCGGGTCCGCTGGGCCCGAAGGTGCCGCGGATCCTGGCGGAGGAGAGAGCGACCTCATGGCCATGAGGAAGGCATCGATCTCCTCCGGCGTCACGTTCTGCCCAGGGACCGGCGGGTATGGAGCATGCCGCGACGCCTGCGGTGGAGTCACCCGAACCCCTGGCCGCATCGCTTGAGCGTCGTGGGGGGGGAGGAGAGGAGAGGGGAGGGGAGGGGTCAGAAGAGCGATGTCGCCTATTCGACTTCTTGTGCCTCTTATCTGAGGACTTGGAGCGCGACGAGTGGTGTCGACTCGCCGAGCTGTGATGACTCCGGCCCAGCGACCGGTCCCTCGACCTCCTTCCGGACCGGGACCTCGAGCGGCGCGGGGCCGATTGCCAGAGATCGAAGCACTTGCGGGACCGCTCCCGCCGAGCCTTCGACGTCAGGGCCCGGCAGTCGGGGCACGATTGGTCATCGTCGTCGGGGCCCAGGCAATGTAGGCACCGGCGGTGGGGGTCAGCACAGGGCTTGAACCTGGGCATCCCTACCGGCACCGATGGAGTCGTAGACTCGAAACAGATCCAAAAAGGATTGAAAAAGCTTAGTCAAAAAGTGACTAAAGGGTACCACTTGCTCCGGACCTGCGCTTGCTGGCGCGGAAAAAAGAACTGACGTCCGTGCGCGAGGACGGTGTCTAAGTACTCCGACGTCATCCCGGCGCCAACGACGCTGACGCCGACGGACGCGGAGCCGCAGACGACGCCTACCGACGCGCAGGGGTACTGCTACGCAAAATTTTCCGGATCCAGTCTGACGCCTGGGGATATTCTAAGGTAAGGAATCTAATACTAACCTGTTTCTTTCAGATTTTAATCGCAAATAGCTCGTCCTGATAACATTTTACTTGTAATTGCGAGTGGGCGACTATATTTTTATAGGCCTGATTTCCTATTATTTTTATTTGGCAGGATGGCAAAAAAGTCCAACATTTTACAGACCCAAAAAAGGATCACCAGTACAATTCAGAATGTTTACTGAAACATTAGATAAAAATGATTGTTAAAACATTCTTCTATTATTACTCCTTAACACTGTATATTCCTCTTATCCGTATTATCAGTCTTTTCCTTTCAGAGCCTCCTGTGTTTATACCATTTGTATTATTAATGCATTACAAATTTAAGGCTTGACAAGTAAGCAAAATGGAACTCTTCCAGTCTGTTTTTTGCTTAATTGATACGAATACTTAATGTGAAAAACAAGTTTCTTAAGGAGTGCAGACAAGCACCATCTAAGATCCTATAATGCAATAGCAGGATCAGGTGCATCAACAGACTTGGAGATATCGAAGATGTTTTTACATACCATACACCAATAACGCTTTAATTTTAGGCATTGAAGTAGAACATAGATCCAACTATCAATAGCTATGACGCATAGCACATTGCTTGACTAATCGTTAAAAAAAAAAAATCTAATCCTCTTTGGAGTACAATACAGTGGATACTCAAAAAAATCCCATCTTTGTTAGAATGTATTGAAAGAGAATGAATTGCAGAATTCCCTTCCCCAATTCTTCCTCTGTGAAGTCAAATCCTTGAACCATTTAAAGCAGATTTTTTCCTGCTCATCCTTTTTGAAGGAATATAAAGCTCGGCTATAGTTCTGTACAATGTGACCCTTTCTAGGTCTTTCACTGAAACTCTTTAATATATATTGATTATGGCTTTCTCCCATTAATAACAGAATAATAGCTCCTTCTGTGTAAATAATTTAAAATAAATACCTATCTGGTGAATAATGAAAGACATTTGTCCCTCAAATTGTGTTACCTCTTTCCTATTACCCCCCCCCCCCCCACCACCACCTCTCATATCCACCCTTTGTAAACTTCTGGGGCAGTAATGGGGTTTTCCAAAAAGCAGGATACATCAATCACTTTGCCTGTCAGGTTTATCATCGGCCAACAATAACCCTGACCAAGTCATTGCAAAGCTCAAAACGTATGTTTTTTAGAGTAGTCATTTTCTATCAGTATAGTTACCAAAAGTGAAACATTGACCTCCTTGATAATAGTATATTGTATTAACTATGAAATTCTGCTGCGTAATAATTATGAAAAATGAATCAGTACCTAGCCATTGTTTTCTTGTTTGGCACAACTCTTCTGTCCAGCAGTCATGGGTTTTTTCATGCCCAAATAAATGAAATTATTAAACTAAAAAAAGAAGCTTTCCTCAGAAAGCAGGACAAAGACTGAAACAGAAATAGGTGATGTAGCATAGCCACCATTTCTATGTGTTTTGAAAGCTGCTTCGCTTTTCATGCTGTTAACACAAATGCCCTGATCGTAAAACCACAATGTTCTGTCTTTTACTTTAAAGGAACTTTGAAGCTTTTGAAACATGGTATGATGATGGATCTGCTTTAAGTTTCTGTGAACTGCTAGAACTTTTTAATTGAACACACACTAAAGGCACAATAAAACCCTTAAAAACTAATGCATTGGGATGTGCTACTGTTGTATGCTGATGGAGCCAAGAGGATAACAGCTAAGCGTGTCGAGAGAGATCTTTCTGGATTCTCTGCCTTCAAGTGAGAAACAGAAAAACAACAAGGTGATGGATGCAGTGCATGAATTAATCTCAGCCTCTGGCAATTGCTCTGGCTGCATCCCAAACCATCGTCTTTAACCCACCATTCCACCTCAGTTTGGATCCAGCCACATGCACATCAGTCTTGACCCTACTTCGCATGGGAACGGTCCAGCCGGAACTGCTAAGGCAGGCCCTTCCTGAACCAGACACAAGCAAACTAGGACTGGTTTTGCCCTGATGGTGGTCTGACACTGTAGCTGGGTACTGTGGTCTAGGCAGGCTGCTTCTGTATCAAAGCCTTCCAGGTGATGCAACACTTTACCACTTTTAATAATGTAGGCTCAGTAAATTTCTATCACTTTGGTCACTAAAAGACCTAATAATAATAAGCATTTATTAAGCGCCTGGCTGCACAAAACTGTGTGTCCCCGCGCTGACTGCAAATGCAAATACCACCTAAAGGAAGAGAACAGGCAGACGGGGATTAGTTTTTGGGAAATAGGTGAGTTTTGAGTCTGGCTCTGAATCTTGTTTCAGATGGTTCCATACGTAGCTGAATTGGCAGGGCATTCCAAAGCTTGGTGGCCAAAAAGCGGAAGGATTTTCCTCCCATCTTCGCTTTGGTGATGCGAGGGATTTTAAACAGCATCGTGCCCGCTGATCTAAGATTTTTGATTGGTCTGTGGATGGTCAAGAGGCCTCTTAGATAGCTGGGGCCTTTGTTTTGGGCAATACGATGTGTGTAGCAGAGAGTTTTGAATATTATTCTTTCTTTAACAGGGAGCCAATGAAGCTTGGCAAGTGCATTTTTTGCCGATGCTCTACGGGGGAGACCGAGCACCAGTCGCGCTGCAGAGTTTTGTATGCATTGTAACTGGTGCAGGCTCTTTTGATTAAGACCCAGTAGAAGAATGTTACCATAGTCTAGATGGGGAGATATTAGGGCATGGACTATAGTTTTTCTTGCTTCAATTGGAAGCAGGTCAAGTACTTTGCGCAGCACTTTAAGGGTGCTGTAGCATTTCCCTGTCACTTTATTTACCTGGGCTCTACCTGAGAGATTTGGGTCAAGCATGACACCGAGGTTCTTCACCTTCTCTGCAGGCACAGGAAGTTCTCCCAATTCGCTAGGCCACCAGGCGTGGGACCAGACTGAGGGGTTCTTCCCTACAATCAGTACCTCCGTTTTATCTCCGTTCAGACGGAGGCAGTTGGCGTTCATCCATGTCGCTATCCCTAGCATACAGTTTGAGAAGTTGGAGGCTAAGTCTCTGCTGTCTGGTGTAATTTTGAACACCAACTGGGTGTCGTCAGCATAGCTGACAATGCCCACCCCAAATTTCTCTACAATGTGTGCCAGGGGTTCCATGTAGATGTTAAATAAGGTAGGGCTCAGACTTGAGCCCTGTGGAACCCCATGGCTAACACTGCGAGGAGATGACTTGAAGGGAGGGCAGTGAAGTTGGAAAGTTCTGTCAGAGAGGTATGACTGGAACCATTTGAGAGCAGAGTCTTTAACTCCCATGTCTGAGAGTCGAGACAGCAGCGTGGTGTGCAGCACGGTGTCAAATGCTGCACTTAGGTCCAACAGGACCAACGCTGCTGTCTCTCCCTCATCCACCAGTTTCCGGATCTGTTCGGTGGAGAACAGAACGGCAGACTCCGTTGAATGGCCTGCTCTAAACCCTGATTGGGAGGGGTGGAGGAGAGATTCTTTCTCCAAAAACTCCATGAGTTGGAGATTGGCCACCTTTTCTATGATCTTAGCACAGAAAGGGAGAAGTGAGATTGGTCGCAGATTTTGAAGCTGGGTAATTGGGATGTTCGGTTTCTTTTTTAGTGGTATTACCTGGGCAGATTTCCAGTTACTCGGGACGATGCTCTCACGGAATGAGGTTGTGATCATGTTGCTTATATGATCCAGTATTACGCTTTCCATGACCATTTTGTACTGTTCCGGAGGGCAGGCATCCATAGGGGAGCCAGAGCAAATGGTGTTTATGATATTCATCAATTCCAGTTTATTAGGGGTCCTGAAATTAGTGAACTGGGGTTTTTGCGGGCGGACGTCTAGAGTCTCTGCCTTATTGTTATCTGACCTGGTGCTAATGGTGAATGTGGCATGAATATTTTCTACCCTTTTCACAAAGAAATCGGCTATTTGTTCACATGTCTCCGTGGAGTAGGTGTCTTTAGTATCCAAGCGAGATAGTGTGGTGATTTCTTTATAGATACCGAATAGTTCTTTGGTAGGGTTTTTAGCTTCCATAATTCTGCATTTGTAATAAAGACTCTTCTCTACTCGTACCAATTTTTGGTATTTTTTCAGCTCAGTTCTATACTTTTCTTTGAGTTCTGGGGCGTAGTCTTTCCTCCACATTCGTTCAATGAATTTGCATTGTGCTTTAGCCTTTTTCAATTTTTCAGAGAACCAGGGGGCACTTTTAGTTTGACGAGCTGGGGGCTTGGTCGTCCAGGGAGCAGTTTTGTCTAACGCTTTTGTTATCCATGCTTCAAAGTTGTCCCATTCCTCCTGTAGGGACGTGGCTGCAGTCAGGGGGTGATCGGTAAGTTCCTGCAGCAATATTTCAGGGGTGCATTTTTTAAAGTTTCGGCGTTTGTAAGGGGGATTTTTCGCATATGACTTGGTGATAACATTTTTAGCTATTCTGAATGGCACCATACTATGGTCAGACCATATCAATGGAACTGGTGGGGAAGATTCAATGCCCATGCAGTTTGTAAATATAGGATCTAATAAATGCCCTTGTTGATGCGTAGGTAGAATAGATAGGAGCTTCAGATCGATAGTATTAAGAGCATTCAGAAGGAGTTGCGCATCCTTAGAGTGGCTGTCTTCTAGGTGGATGTTGAGATCGCCCAATATGATGATATTTTTATGTCTTACGGCTAGTTGGGTGGCCAGTTCAATGAGTTGGTTACAAAAGGATGTTGCAGCTCCAGGAGGTCTATATATTAGTAATCCTGTAATGGTGTTGGTGGTGTCTAATTTAATAGTGAATCTTCCGCATTCCGTATCCGTGATTTTATGTTCAGCTAAAGTGCACTCCAAGTTATTTTTAAAAATCATTGCCAGTCCTCCCCCCCTTTGTTTCTGGCGGTCGATTCTTAGCAGGCAATAATTACTCGGTATAGCCTCTAATATCTCTGGGGAGGAGGCTTCCTCTAACCATGTTTCAGTTAGAAACACGATGTCGAGGTCTCCATGAATTAACAGGTCGTGAATTTCATTTTTATGCTTAGGCATAGATCTGCAGTTCAGTAGTATCATGTTTAGGTGCTGAGTTTTGTTTAAGATGGAGGTAGCGTTGGGAAGTAGTTGGTGGCATATGTTGCATTGTGCGGGTAAAGATAACGGATCTGTAGCATGCATACAATGAGGTGATGAGGGCTTACCGAGATTCAGCAGGTGTGCTTTAGTGTACTGATGTCGTAGACTTTGATTGTTCTGGGGTAGCATAGGAGATTGGGAGGTGGATCTGTGGTGTCCTGCCCCGAGCCCCGTCCTGTCGCGGACGGGCGCAGACGGGCTGGACTCTGGCTTGACTCCGGCGCGCGAGCGGCGCTCCCGCAATGCGCGTCCGCTGCGCGGAGCCATGTGCGTCTGGTTTTATAACGTCGGCCGAGCGACGTTCCCAGCGAGCCCACACTAAGATGGCCGCTGTTGTTGTTACCCAGTCCCTAGAGATGACGGCCCTTCAATCGGCCACGCCCCCAGAGTGAGTCCGAGCAAGTAATCAGCTCGTGACTGTGAACCAACAGATATTAAGAGGTACTGTACACCTTTCCTCAAAGTGGATGTGGGTGTAATGCGTGGCAGTTTAATTAAATCTCTAACTGCTAGCGTGGTAAGATCGCGTCTGGTGTATCAGCGCGAGGGGGAGGGAAAGGACACACAGGGAAATTCAACAGATCGGCAAAATTTAAAAATAGCAAGGTTTAAAACGCATGACCTCCCGGCTCAAGCCTCAGGAGGAAAGCAAGCAGTCTGCGCAAATTTGGGTTTGCCCTGTCTTTATAACGTCGGCCGAGCGACGTTCCCAGCGAGCCCACACTAAGATGGCCGCTGTTGTTGTTACCCAGTCCCTAGAGATGACGGCCCTTCAATCGGCCACGCCCCCAGAGTGAGTCCGAGCAAGTAATCAGCTCGTGACTGTGAACCAACAGATATTAAGAGGTACTGTACACCTTTCCTCAAAGTGGATGTGGGTGTAATGCGTGGCAGTTTAATTAAATCTCTAACTGCTAGCGTGGTAAGATCGCGTCTGGTGTATCAGCGCGAGGGGGAGGGAAAGGACACACAGGGAAATTCAACAGATCGGCAAAATTTAAAAATAGCAAGGTTTAAAACACATGACCTCCCGGCTCAAGCCTCAGGAGGAAAGCAAGCAGCAATTAGAACCCTATTCGTACTGCAATTAATCAACCTTGATGGTTGACCGCAAGAATTCGAATTATCATTAATATTCATATGAAAGGAAAGTGGGTGAACAATCCTGGCTGTTGAAGATTCCAGTCAATACACCCACTTGAAATGTGGTGTCTCCTGGGCAAAATGCTCATCTATGTAAACTTAATTACATTGTGAAAGCTTTGTAGAGCCACCAAAAAGTCCTGAAGTAACCTGGAATGGTAAATGCAGGTTTCATTTTTGGGCAGCAGGACAAGCAACCTCTGACTGATGTTTTTTCGAAGTGCATTCGGGCTACTCTTACCATAAGCCAAGTTGAACAGGTGAGTATTTACAAACCTCCTGGGTTTCAGAAAATAATTTTCCCGTTGTGTCAAAGTTATAATAGTAGTTTGTTCCGGTGTACGACGTTACAATGCAGGCATGTACCACGTGTCTGCCTTTTTTTGTTGTAGAAAGACCATTGCATATAAATGCATTTGGTTGCATAAGGGTAATGAAATGTATTCAAGTATTCTGTCTTTTAAAACCATTACACCTAAACAACATATTATGCAAACATAAAAACGCCCCAATGAAAATCATTAATCAATAGTTAAAGCCAAAAAATCCTTATTATAAATTTGGTGAATTCTAGTTCAATTTCTGTTGTTCGTGCAGTGCTTTGACCTTCCTAAAACTGTAACGCTCTATTTTTTTTAAACCTTAGTAAGAAAATACTGCTCCTTATCTATAAAATATTTCTTACAATTTTAGAGTGTCCACTGGAATTTGACCTAATTCTTTTAATCATCAATGTAAGAATTTTGCCCCCCTGCAAACAAAGGAGATTGAGGTCCCGCCTAACCAAGTGGTTACTGCTTCCCTGTATGTTCGTGCCTATAAATAATTATGTTAATAATGTTTTTCTTTCCTTAAAGAGCTTTGGGCATGCACAGAGAATATATTGTAGAGATGCTTGTTTGTAGTCACATAATCCACATTGTTGGTTTTGATCTTCCCAGGAAGGGATGAGTTCCTTTGTTCCCCACATACCAAAGTGCAGTTTCATAAATTGATGTTTTAAGGCTGTTGAAAAGTGAGCTGATAAATTCTCCCATGGCTTCATTGTGTCATATGACTTTATCACCGTCCAAGCATGATGTCTTTGTTTTAGAGAGTTCTCCCCTGTTGAATGCGAGAGAAATTTTGTTGTTTAGTTAATTGCTTCGTTAAAGGCCTTTTTCCCTGATGCAGGAGTTCCAGGTGTCATGCGCACAAAGTTCCTTTATAACCTGGGTTAGATAACAACCCCATTAACACTTGTAATACCCACCGATTGAGAACTTGTAAAGGTCTATATGCACAGCTGATGTGGCATTACAAGGAACTGTCATAAACCTAATCATTGCATTTTATCTTGCGCATTTTTCCTTTTCGACTGTAAAAGCCACAAAGGGTGAATGCCTAATAACATTCGCAACCTGTTATTGATGGTTCTGTTGCTCTTTTGGATTCAAAGCATTCCCAAGAAGTACATGCATTTTTGGCTAGGGACAAAGAGCTAATTCCAATGCATTTACTTTAGTGGGCCATCACAATACTTTCTTTCTGTGTTTCAAAAGGCACAGTTTTTCAGAAAAACACTTGCATCCCAGCTAAATGGTTAGACTATATCATCTTGTGCTTTTATTTGCTTCTCATATTGATGTTGGAAAAAGGAACTATTGGCATGACTGTTTTCAAGAGTATGTGAAACCAAAAAGGATGCTTTGTGGTTGTCTTGAAATAGTGAAGATGGCCACCCTCTCGTTTCAGTTTCCATTTCAATGCACATTTCCATACATTTGGGTGCTTCACATGTTAATGAATTGTATGTAGTTGTATTGACATTCTACAAATGTAATGCATCTTCAGACAGTTTTCTCAGCTCAGCTGTCATCATTACTAGGGTTTCAGAGCCATTTCTTAAAATGCTTGTTAATGATAGACAAAGTGACTTCCTTGCAGAAATTAAAGTGTTTTCATTGATCACTGAAGAAGTTTATTTTTAATGTAATAATCTAATAAAGCTTTATGCCCTTTTGAAAGTAAAGGTATAATGTATTTTCATTTCTTTTAAAACCTTCTGAAAACTATTTTTCATTAATTCAACTTGTTTTTGTTTTCTCAGATACAGGAGAGCAAGTATTGGTGGATGTGGATGAGAAAAACAACAAAGAGATTGTTGAACATGTGAAGAAGATTCTGGGGAAAAGCGAGTAAGGAAAAAAACAAAACGTTCTGATGTTCTCCAGTGTTACTAATATTTAAAAGCAATGTTAATGAACATTAACCCTTTAACTGCTGGAGCTTACCCCCCCCCCCCCCCCACTTAGGCCTTCATAACTTTTTGTCCACATAAGGTACCCACAACAAATTTGTTTTATTTTATAATAACCTGCTGGAGTTTCTAAAGGTACCCAGGGTTTGTAGATTCCCTTGGAGTGGACCCAGAAAATAGGCAAAATGTAATAACATTTTGAGGTTTTGTGGGGAAAAATGTGGAAAAGCGCTTTGCAAAAAAGTGTATTTTTTTCCCCTCAAAAATGGCTTCAACGAAAGGTTTGCTGTGCTAAAGTCATCATCTTCCTGGTTTTCAGACACACTGGGTAGGGATTGCTTGTGTCAGCCGTTGGCCGACACCTGCACCTAAAGGGTTCATGTGCAGCTATTACTGCTGTGCCCCTTCACGAACATTAGCGTGTATAAATTATAATAGATGGGAACATTACCCGTGTGTCTAAGTCAGGGTTGACCATACAGGTTTGCAAACATTGTAATATTAATGCGAATTATGTACAACTGAGGCATGCTTTCTCCCCACAGAGAACTTTCCCAGTACAGGCTTCTTCCTGCTCTTTCCTATGTTTGAGGTAGCCTGAAGACTTAATCATTTATGAATTGCTAAGATCTGATTATCAGATTCTAGTTGAATATTTAACTCTAGGCATCGTTGTACTAGTGATTTGTGAGTCTGTCGCAAGGAATGCATTAAAAAATATCAAGGATGGAGGGGAGCACCCTGCAAGCCAATGGGATCAAGAGACTGTGCTTGAGTTGCTGGGAGGGGAGGGGGAGGACAATGTGAAGTAGTGTGGCTCACTGGTTAGAGACGGCAGACCCGAGATCAGAGGACGGCCCGGGACCAGGGTTCGATTCCCGGCGCGGCAGGTTTCTGGAGCAGGGTCAGCGGACTCGATAATTCTCTCGCCTCGGTGCCCACTCTGATCAGCGTTCACACTCGGCAACTCTGGGCATTAGCTTGCCTCATCTTCACTAACGGCCCCACCAGACCGCCGGGGATGCCTGGTCTCACCCTGGAGATACCCATTAAGGGACCATCTCTCAGGGAAGCCAGGAAGGGTTTCGCAGCGGTCGAAGCGCCTTGGGACCCTACGGGTAAGTAGTGCGCTATATAAATGCCTATACATACATACATACATACAATGGTGGCTGGTTGGAAGTGCCCTTTAAACATTAAAATTACAGTGTATGTGCTCACACAACTAACTTTGATGATGCAGCATGCTGAAATCATCTCTGCCTCCAACAGCTGTTCATAAACAGAATGATTGATATTTTTCAAGCTGTTCACAATGACAAAAAGGAGATCAGTAGTGAACTCATATGCTCATTCATTCAGTACCATTTTGCAAACTTCAGAAAATATAAAAATTTCCAACCTCAGTATCCAAATGGAAACTGAGATAAGGAGTGTTAGGTGTGGTGGAAGACCATGCGTTAACAGCCCCATGTGTTTGAAGGCTAAGAGAACCGGGCTTCACCAATAGCACTACATAGTTTGCCTGGCTGTACAGCGTATACCAGCCCATACCAACCAAGCATTGACAAATCCAATAGATGTAGCTATTTAGAGAGTTTTGCTTTACTAATTACTTAGTAGAAGTAAGTGGGTGATTGAGAGACTGAGTCAATGATTGAAGTGCTTCTGTTAACGCTCCAGCATTAAGTTTTTGTGTACGGTTGGATGTACCATTGGTGCAGTGCTTTTTAAAATTGAGAAGCTGTCAAATAAATGCACATTCCTAGCTTAGAAACTTTATGGCTCAATATTTTTATGGAAAGACCTGCAATTTGCCAATAGTTATTGGCATGGGATGTGTGACTGGCACTGTGACGTGCGCCATCATGTGTCCCACATCCCGGAAATCCCAAGCTGGCAAGTGCCGGAAACAGGCATGGATTCTAAAAAAACAGCGTACAGTACTGCAGAGTAGCTAGGTTTGGCAGCAAAACAACCAGCCCCCCACCCGCACTAAAACTTCCAAGAACAGTATCTGACTACCATGGAAACTGTGTTTACTGTTGTAAGTGATGGAAAGATTGCCACATGGTGTAGTCACATAGCACACAGATGGGATCGTAAATGAGCATTCAACACCATGCATGCCCCTTCTTAGATGTTTGTCACTGAGATGCTCTCAGCCAGTAACTGGGACACAGATGGCCTCATTGCTCCAGACTTTGTTGGGGCACCTTGTTTGCATTTGGTTATTACATGCTCTGAGTTGAATAGTTGCGTCATTTCTGCAAATTAAGAGTTGCTGCTTGAAACGGTTAATATAGAGAACAAAATGCTAGTTTGACACATTACAACCTATAAAACTAAATAAATGTTTTTCTTGAAGGGGAACAATAGGGAGTAGCCTTTTTGATCTGCAAGCTTGGGACTTAGGCTCCCTCTAGAATCCTAGAGAGGACACCATCGTACAGGTGGCCCCTGCCACGTTCGGCTCTACCCAAAACCTGGGAACTAAAAACATTTTTCGAGGGAGCACTGGGCTTTGTCTAAAGCTGTGAAGGCATGTACAAACTTTGCAAGGTTCTTAACAAAGGCATCCCTGTAACTGTTTCCTTTTGCCTCAGTATCAGCCGCAGAAGAGGCCAATTCTACCAATTCAGGGTTGAGTCGCAAGAGCAACCAGCGCCTACGCGTGGTAAGCAGGGCACAGTTTGCTTTGCCCAACATGCAGATTGCTCTCTGGGCCCACTCTCAGAGAATTTCTTGGTTAATAACATTCCCAGTCCACTTGGCATCTTTTTTCAACTGCCTGATGTTGCTCACTGGGTCTGTGATATCCTAGAGTTTTCTTGGCTGGATCGCCAAGACCGATCAGTATCCCTCCTGATGCCCTTGATCAGTCTGCCCATAAATGTCACCATGGTGGTGCTGCTGCGACCTTCCTCTCAGTGGAGGGCTTAAGAAATTCCCCCCTACAGTTTATTGCGTACCACCTTGTCTAGGGGTGGCCTCAGTCTATGTTTGAGGTAGTACGCCACTTTGGAGGAAGGCTCCCACTCCAAGGATAGGGAGTGCCTGAAGATGTCAGGATGAAACCAGTCTGATGAAATCCCTGTAAAGGTAATAATAAGACTAGGTAGCACAATCCTGACTAACTACACCCCAGAGAATATAAGGGAGTTAATATTCCTGACTAGCTAGAGTGGTGACTCAAGTTGTGTGGCAGGACTAACTATCTGGGAAAAGATTTATGCTGCAGTACTTCTGACCGGGGAACTGCCGGATACTTGAAGAGCGCACTGGCTGATATCCAAAATGACTGATGCGACTCTTCTAGACCTAAATATTCGAACACGGAAAACAAATCCGTGAAGCGCTATGAATCCCGCCGTGCACCACTCCCTGGAGTCTCCCAGAGTGCATTGCTCTCAGCGCTGAGAGCGGATGGGGTGCACCGGGAATAAATTCCCTGAGTGCTCTACACCAATACGCAGTTCCGGGTGGTCACCAAGACCTGACTGACAAACTTGATAGGCTGACGTGCACACACTTACTCACTTCTTGCAAGTTCCGACACAGCACGCTAGCATGTATACAATAAACAATTGTCACATCCAACTAATACGGTCTGAAAAATAAATTGTTGATTGAAATGCTACGGAAAATCAAGAGCGTTTCCCCGAGGCTGCAGTGAGCAACAAAGAAAGAGGATAATAAAAGGAGAACATGCCTACTTATACAGTTATGGACATTGCTAATGGACGTAAAAGCCATGTGTTGCTACGACATATTTACATACTCCTGGGACTTTTTTAATTTTATTTTTTATTGGCTGCTTTGAAAGTTCAGTAAAGAAAGTAAAGTGTAATCAGAGCCTTTAGTCTTGACATAAAATTATACATAGCATGTTAAAGAAATTGTAATACTTAATATCCGCATGCAAGCCTGGTAAAATTTGTTTGTCAGATGTTTTCCAGTACTAGGAGGTGAAATTGTACTTGCGCCTCGTGTAAGGGTACTTATGGCCAGATGTATGATGTACAGCAAGGCAAATAAATAGGTCCTGTGGGTTTTGATGTGAGGCACAAGATGACACCCCCTGGTAAAGTTTGTTGTCCATCAAGGAGCTGTATTTTTCTTTGAGATGGCTGAAGTTGAACTGGCACAGAAACAGCATACTTCTGTCCTGTCTATGTCCTGCTTGGTGCTACCTTTCCCAAAGATGCAAGACTAATTTCCTGAGGAGGTGCTTCATATGATGGAGCAGAATCTGCGAAAGGCTTGTCTGCACACCCAGGAGCCATCAGCTGTAAGGAGCAAAGAGGTAGGAACTGAGTCACAGCACAACAAAAGGCTGTCTAGAATACTGCCCAGTAATGTAAAATCTGCATGCATGCCTGCACAGAAACTCCAAACCTTTAACGATCTTGACTTTAGTGTGTCGATGCCCCAAGGGTTCACAGGGGGAATACATTTCAAAACCAGTTTCTGACATTTCAAAATGTTTGGTGAACTACATACCAGAACACTTTGGTATCTCCCTAGATGAACTCACACTGGCCCAGAAGCTTTGCTGCTTTAAACATAAACAAGTAAATACTGTCACTCTTGGCTCTCCAGGCGCCCAATGGGTGTCCTGTGGGCTGCTCTACAAAGAGAAGAGAGGGCTGACTCATTACCCCATTGTTGTATGCTGATTCAAAAATGTGATTGACAATGTCACAAGTCAATGTCTGAAGGAGGCTGAAATAAACCTCAATACATATATATATGATATTTGTTGTAAAAAGAAACGGTCTTGGCTTAAGCCAGATCTAAAACTAACATGTTAACATCTTGATTCATAGCGCTCTAGGAAGGACTTGGTGCTCACAGCATATTACTGCAACTCTGCTCAATTCTGTTTTAATCGTCCCGTTTTTGCCTATTTTGTTTTGCTTCTTAGTTTACCTTTTTCCCCTGTTTTTACCTGAGGCCATCCGCAGACTTGCACGGCTGTTACGCTTACCCCCACTCTAATTGTGAGAACACCGCATTATCGCGGGTCCCTTGCCCACTGTCTCGTTTGTGGTGGCCATTTTGGGAGGGGGTACACTGCCGGCGGCGCGGTCAGCGCTCTAGTTTATTGACGCTGGGCGAGCATAAAGACAGGCTCTTCCCAGGTGAGCGCCCTTAACATCTTGATTCATAGCGTTCTAGGAAGGACTTGGTGCTCACAGCATATTACTGCAACTCTGCTCTGCTCAATTCTGTTTTAATCGTCCCGTTTTTGCCTATTTTGTTTTGCTTCTTAGTTTACCTTTTTCCCCTGTTTTTACCTGAGGCCATCCGCAGACTTGCACGGCTGTTACGCTTACCCCCACTCTAATTGTGAGAACACCGCGTTATCGCGGGTCCCTTGCCCACTGTCTCGTTTGTGGTGGCCATTTTGGGAGGGGGTACACTGCCGGCGGCGCGGTCAGCGCTCTAGTTTATTGACGCTGGGCAAACATAAAGCCAGCCATGCTGACGCGCAGCGTCATCACGCAGCGTCATCGCCGGAACGTCGCCGGAGTCTCGCCAGAGTTAAGCCCGTCTGGGCCCGTCCGGGCCCAGACGGGCATAGGGCGCATTACTCTGCCCAGCTCGACCGGACTTACGGATCCTACTCGCAGGTACTCCAGTAACACTTTACTTTCGCTACGCGTTCCTAGAGACCCTAGTTGCGGCTACCAATGGGCAGAAGGTGTCCCCTTTAAGAACTGCTCCTTATGTTGCTCCGGTAGTTCGTCAAAATATCACATTCAAATTTCTATGGCTCTGCTTAATTGCAGGTCATTGCCCTGTCACGCCACGGAAATTAATTCGTTGATTCTGGACCACAGCTTAGATGCCTTGCTTCTCACTGAAACTTGGCTGACCCCATGCTCAGGACCTGATATTGTCCAAGCCCTTCCTCCTGGATATCTTATGTTTCATTTAGATAGGCCGGTCGGGAGAGGGGGAGGAGTGGCCATTTTGTACAGAGATAAATTTACGTGTAAAGCCTTAGATAGCGGTATGGATAACTGTGAAGGCTGTCAATTCTCGCTACTTATCTCTCCTACCATTTCTATTGCGGGCCTTCTCGTCTATCGGCCTCCTGCAGCGATAGGGAATTTCACTGATTCTTTTCTTGAGTCGGTTATACAATTAGCCGCCGCGTCTTCCAACTTTATAGTCCTTGGGGACCTCAACCTGCATTTTGAAGATCCGAGCGATGCAGTGGCGAGAGACCTACGAGGCATGTTGGGAGCACATGACCTGCAGCTCATTAACATCGGAGCTACCCACAACAAGGGTCACCAGTTGGATGTGGCTTTCTCTAATTCAGAGAACCTACAGGCCCTGGCGCTTCCTTGGACAGACCATTGCCTAGTCCCCCTTAGGTGGCAGTTGGAGAAGGGGAGAGATCCTGTACCCAGACGGTATACAGTTGAGCGGCTATGGTCTAGGCTGCCAGTGGACAGCTGGGCGGTTGAGTTGGCGAGAACCTGTCCTCCTCCTGTCTGACCCAATTACAGCTGACCAGCACGTGGAAAATTGGCTGACTAGTTCCCTTGATCTAATAATACCGAAAAAGAAAAGGCCTACCAGGGAAAGAAGAACTGGTTCCGCTCCCTGGTACACTCCTGAACTTAGGTGTCTGAGAACAATCTGTAAAAGATTGGAACGGGCATGGAGGAGAGAGTGGAATGAAGAGAGCCGGCAAGATTATAAGGTAGCCATGAGGAAATACAAAGTTGCTTTGAAGGACGCGAAAATTAGCTACTTCAGTGACAGGATTGATAGGGCGAGTAACTCCTCAGGGGAATCCTTTAAAATCTTTAAGGATCTTCTGAAGGCTCCGGTCCCTCCAGTCGTGCATGGTAACCCTCCGGAAAAATGTGAGGAGCTGGCAGACTTCTTCCACTCTAAAATAGTGAAGATCTTGTCCTCTTTGCCGGTGACGTCACAGATCTTGGAGGTGGGTTTTGGCCCAGTAACATGCCCCTTTGAGCTGTCCTCCTTTGGCCCTTTTACAGAGGAAGAGGTTGTAAAAGTCCTGAAAGTAATGAAGAGTGGGTCGCCTAGTGACCCGGTGCCTATGAAATGGCTTAAACAAGTGGCCAACATTCTTTCCACCCCGCTTACGGACCTTATCAATCTTTCCCTCTCTCAGGGTACGGTGCCCCAGAGTTGGAAAAAAGCAGTTGTTAAAGCACTGCTGAAAAAACCGGGCTTGGACCCTTCCAATTTGACCAATTTTAGGCCCATTTCACTTTTGCCCGGGTTTTCTAAAATTGCGGAAAAATTGGTTAATCGCCAGCTCTCACACCATCTTGAATTCCATTGTTTGTTGGGAGACTACCAGACTGGCTTTCGCCCTGGTCAGGGGACGGACACGGCCTTATTGGCAGTGGTGGAGGGAAGCAAGGAGCATTCTTGATTCAGGGGGGTCAGTGGCAGTGATCCTCCTGGACTTGAGTGCTGCCTTCGACACCGTTAGTCATCAGGTGCTCCTCCAACGTCTGTCAGAGGTGGGCATTACGGGAATGGCCCTGAAGTGGCTTGAGTCCTTCCTCTCAGACCGTTTTTATCAAGTCTGGGAAGGGGCAGAGCAGTCTACCTCGTTCCCTCTTCAATGTGGAGTCCCCCAGGGCTCATCTTTGAGCCCTACTTTATTTAATGTTTATATGACTCCACTTGAAAGAGTGGTCTCCCCTTCAGGTGTGAAGATCAGCAGCTATGCTGATGATACTCAGCTGGTAGTAGGTCTGACCCAGCTGGCGGAACGACCTGAGGTTCTCCACGACTGTCTTGCCAATGTACATCGGTGGATGTCCCACTCTGCTTTGAAGCTCAATGGAGAAAAAACTGAGCTGATGTTGCTTGGTAAATCCAGGCCTTCACTCATAGCTAGTTGTTGGCCCCGGTCCTTGGGCGTTCCACCATCTCCTAAGAAGGAGATCAAGAGCTTAGGAGTATGGTTGGAAGAAGATCTGTCCTTCAGGACACACGCCAGGAAGACAGCGGGGATTTGTTTTGGCCTGCTGCGGTCAGCTCGCAAGGTGTTACCGTTGCTCCCTGATTCATCAAGGAAACTTCTGATCCGTGGTCTTGTTTTGTCTAGACTCGATTATGGGAACGCGTTGTTCCTCGGTGCCCCGGAGTCGACTTTTAAGACCCTCCAACAAGTTCAGAATGCAGCCGCTAGACTGCTGATGATGGTCCCTAGGAGACAATCAGCTGCTCCGGCCCTGAAAACTCTTCACTGGCTCCCTGTTAAGGAGCGGGTGAAATTCAAATCCTTATGCACTGCACACAAAATCCTGCATGGGAGGGGCCCCTCCATTTTGATTAATATGGCACGTCCATATAAGTCCACACGGGCTCTTCGCTCTGACCAAAAACACCTGCTTCAGTCAGCCAGAGTTAAAAGAGCTCGTTCGGGTGGCCGGCGTTTCTCGGTGCAAGTAGCGGCACTGTGGAACTCCCTGCCCCTTAAGAGAGGTCTTAAAACCTGGTCGTTCACCCAGTAAACCTCTCAGCAGTCCCTTTTTATCTGTCTATTTTGTATTCTCTTCTTTTACCGTGTTGTGTTATTGTGAAGTAGTTCTCCTTACCTAAAGCGCCGGGACACTCTTTTTGAGTAACCGTTGCGCTATACAAAAGAATAAATAACATAACATACGCTCAGAGCCTAACATCTTGCACTTTAGGAAACTCCTTAAGACCCATCTGTTTCCGGTGTAATGGCTGAGTTTGAGTCTTTTTTTTTTTTCCTTCGCTGTGTCCTGCGCCAGGATGCCCCTGGGTAACTGAGCGCGTTATAAATTTCACAATAATAATAATAATAATAATAATATGTTACAAAAACAATTCCATTAAAAACAGCAGTTAAACAGCTGGAAACCACTGAAATCACCCAATTATGGTCTGTTGTGCAACCCTAATTCCCCTTGATATATTGTTCATTACATCACACATCCCAGAAGGCATATATCACTTTACATCATTGAAACTGGATACGTTAGCTCATTTTACGAATGTGTATCAGCCGTGCACATGCACTCTTGAGGTTGAGCCTACTAGATGGCACATGTGCTGCCTCTTCATTCATATTGTGGTTTACCAAGAGGATAGAGGGGTTTGGAGCCCACCCATTGCTTACCATTCCTGTCACTCTCATTTACCTGCTTCTTATTCGTGTCTGTCTGTAAATCTGTTTGTCCTCATCATGGAGCATTGCCTCTTTACCATCTCTTTGGCTACCATCTTTGCTTCCGCTGCTTGCATTTCAAGCACTTTTTGTTTTGTTAGTCACTCCAGCGCTTGCTTTAAAACAAAAAAATTGACAAATCCAACAGGTCATAGATGCTAATCTTATTGGCTTCGAAGACAAAAGGTCATTCTCATGGGGCTGTGGGGGTTTGTGAATGCAGTACCATGCTGTAAGCAAAGCCCTTTGCCTCGGGCCTGCTGAGGAAGCCAAATGTCCTGCTAAGCAGACTTCTTACAAAAAGCCTTGCCCATAGTATATGGGCTCTAGGCCTGTCAGAAACCCAAAAACTGTATAAGTCGGGGATTTTCAAAGTCAGTGTCACTGGAAGGTGAGAGGACAGGAAAGAGACAAACTGCTACCTGAGCGTCTCCCAGCACTCGCACCATATCAGGACAAGTTTCTGTTGAACAGTCTATCTTATCTCGATTGCAAACCCACAACTGAAGACATCTTAATTGTTTGCTTGTCTTTTCATTCTTACGACTGCACTACATCCTCAGCAGGCGACTCAGCGAGTAGCGTAAGTGTAACATGATGGGGCAAAGAGTACATGTGTTTGCTGTATATTCTCCAAAAGCATGCACCCTTCCTGCAGCTTTTCTTGCCAGCACTCTCAGCAGCTGCACAAACCTATATCTGTGAGTGTTTGTTTTCTCTGGAGTGCTTCAGCTGGGTGCCTCTTGTCTGGCTAACTGTACCACCGTATGTTTTACAGCTTTGATTCAAATGTTTACCACCCCATTAGAATCCCAAACACAAGCCCTCTCTCGACATGAAGACCCCCATTAGTTACAGGGACACAGCGTAGCATAATGGACCTTGATTTAAGGTGAATTGAGCAATCATGCCAAATTGTACAAACACCTACACCAGGTACACGCTGGAAAACACATTCTTTGTTTTCTGGCCTTCGCAGATTGAAACTCTGTCTTTATACAAATATCTACGTGGCATTTTCAAGGGTTGGTGATTCTACAAGTCCACCTTGAGGCCTTACAACAAGGATTTACGCTTCTGCACCGCTTCAGAGAATAATCATTTGTGTGGAGGTAGTCTAGGATCATTATAAACACGTTTGTGCTCAAACACCTCATTTTCATTGGGCGATAAGTGAATCACGCGATTGGTGTTTTCTATAAGGAGCCCCCAGTAAATAGCCATGTCAGCCCTACTGTGAACAATCATTGGCAAAGTGGATCGGTTTGCCCACTGCGAAATCTATTGGTTTTGTCAATGTTTTGTTTAGACATATTACACAGCAGCCTGACCTGCTGTACAACAACATGGCGTAACGTTTTTTTTTTTTAAAAGCGCTATGACCTGGTCAATGCTGGCCCCATCATGGCGCTTTTTTAAAAACTTTAAACCACGTTGTACTGCACCTAGTGCAACTGTGCAACATGTCTTAAAAAACATTGATAAAACCAATCAATTTTCAGAGGCAAAAACTATTGGTTTTGCCAATGCTTGTTCTTTCCTTTCAGCCATGATACACAGCAGCCGTGCTGCTGTACAACTTGACTAAATCAAATTGATAGAGCCTGTAGCTCTCACTTATGCAAGACCTATTGACTTTTGCCAATGCTTGTTCAATTTGCTAATGTTGGAAGTTAGATTATTATTGAGGTCGACAAAGGTCCACCTCAAAGGATAAGGCCACCACGTGCTTGATGTCACACAAACTAAATATTATAAACCTGTTCTCAATCCCTGATAATGTGAAAGTCACTCAATTAAAATTGCACTACCAATTTTAAAAGTAAAGAGAATAATCTTATGAGTAAAATAAGACCAAAGCGACACAAATCCAGTAAGGGATCCAGAGGTATACATTTTTTAAGATTTAGGTGAAGGCAGTGCCACTGATAGTCCATGGAAGTGGAAGACTGAGATCTAGCTGCGATTTGAGGCAGACTGCAATGAAGCCCCGCTCAGATACACAAAGTGGATTGGTACAGGTTAGGTCTGGGTGGAATAATTGGACGAGATGGGGCATTTGTGTGCTAAGAAATTGCACTAAACTCAAAATTACCCTTCTTGCACATTCTCACGGAATTCTCAGGTAATTCCGCATGATTACGCTACACTGAATTATGCAAGTTACGCCCACCCCTAGTACAGGTAAAAGCCTGGACATCAAAGATTGGAAAAAGTTTCAAATTCCTAATCCAAAAAGGGACTTATTTTGAAGTAAAAGTTGTCTCCCAGCAGGACAAACTATAGATGCCGCTTTGGAACTGCTGGTCGGACACATGCAGCAGGTTGGTCAGACTAAAGCTCTGTTTGCCTGAAAGAATCCCAAACCAGAAAAGAACTTTGTCGGTTTTTCAGCGATTCTGGAGCCTTTCACGGGAGACAAATCGGAAATTCCGTCCCGTGAAACTGCCACTCGGATACTTTTTGTGGTAGGTCCCATTGCCTCTGGAGCAAAGTTTTAAAAATGTTTCAAAACTTTTTTTCTGGTCCCCAAGCAACTAAAGAAGTGCACTTCTAAGTCCCCATGGCCTTATGGTAGGTCCTGGAGACTCTCTGGGTGAAAGGCTGAGGCTAACAGCAAAGTCCAGTCCCAGGTCCTGTTGCCACGAGCGGCTGGGAATTTCAGGGAAAAAGGCTTCTTGCAGCTTTTTGTGTCCCTGTAGGATTTCAGCCGACAGACTCTTCTTTAATCCGTCAACGCTACTCTCAGGTCATAAACAGCAAGTCAAGTCCTTTTTTTGTTCTTCCTGCTGTCCAGAAAGAGTTCTGATGAAGGCTGGGTGAGGGTCCAGTTAAGTAGACTCCTGGCACTCCCTAACCAATTGGATGGATGTCCACTGGGGCCACCCTGCACAGCTTTTCCGCAGTTCCCGTTTGCCCTACCGCAAACAATTCCACAGTGCCTCTCATCTTCTCTTTGATAGAGAAACTCTTCTTCCTTGTGCAGACCCTACGTGCGCACCCAAAGGTGTGACCAGGGCAATAAGCAGTCACCTCCTCTGTGGTTACTCAAAACCAGTTCTGGGTGTGGCTCTCCTCCAACTGGGTTTGATGCAACCCTGATGAGAGGGACAAGAGTTTTCCAAGTGTCACCTAACATTTGCTTGTGACCGGGCGAGGTCTTTGAAGTTAATTGGGTTCCTGAGCCCACCCCAGCTGGCCTTTCTGCCAGGGAAAGAAAACACCTTCCCACTCCCATGTGGTTGTCTATGCTCTGCGAGCTGTTTTCACACCTGGTTCCGGCCAAGGACAGGCTGGAGTCTCTGGAGATCTTATGCAAATTACTCTCCAGCAGCTTCAGGCATGGTAAAGGTAACTTCCTGAAAGTTAAAATTCCCATATATGTAATAAAAAAATCCAACGTTACCATTTTATTAGCTATAAAATTAATCTTTGAATGGAGTCTGCAGCTGGTACAGGTCGAAAGTTCTTCAATAAATTGTATAATCTATACTTTGACTTTTCCTTACGTGTCGGCTACAGCTTGACATTGTAGTTTAGGCTTAGTTAAAAGGGCCACATGCCATTTCTTATGTCGCACATGTCCCACTCTTAAATATTATGTTCCCTAGCTTGTGGTCCGCAAGGAACGCGTAGGGGTGACTAATTTATTATTTGATATCTGGTTTCCCTACCTGTCAACTAGGTGTGTTTAACAGACATGTGCAGCATGGTTCAAACTGCTCCTGTCAGGCTAGGTAAGGTAGGCCTGAAACTGTAGAAAATGGCACAATATTTGCCACAGTCGTCGGTGGCATGTAACTTTCCATGCCATGGCTGCACTTCTGTACCATGCACTATGGCCTTGTAGGGAAGTTAAATGTGCCAATCGGGTTTTAAGCCGAAATCTACATATTTAGCGGTCAGAGCTCATACACTGGGGGATCACCCAAAAAAGGGATCACTTTGCAACAGCTAAAATCTAGCACAGTTTATCTCATCTGCTAATAGTTGTATGTATATGTAAATGTATATATTTATAGCCATTGGACTTTGAAGGGGTGAATGTCCAATTCTGCATATCAGATACATATTGGCTCTTAGAGGCTGGAGTATATAACCCCCCAGCTTGGAAATGGATAGTATAATAAATGGATATTTCGTACACCTGTTTTTATTTATGCACTTCATTACTATTAAGGGGTAAAAAATCCTAAATTTGGTACACCAGGGAGTAGAGCAGGCCATTTTGAAAGTAATCTGTGTGTCATCCAACTAGATTCAGTTCATTGTAGTAATTGGAATATTTGCATCGTAATGTGCCATTTTATTTGAAGGAACAGCTTCTTTCTTTGTGCTACTGATTGAACTGTATCCTTGACCAGCTGCAAGAAGATACATTGATTAAGATGTGAGGATTTTGCATATGAGCTCCGTTAATAAATAAAAGGTACACGACGAGCGCTGCTCAATGCTGTGTCAGAGGGGGAAGTGGTCTGCCTTGTTTGCAAGCCCCAAAAAAATTCAGCATATGGGCACTGTTAATAAATATAGGCGAACGGCGAGAGCTGCTACAGGACAGCTGAGCGCCAGCACTGCTAGAGGACAGCTAAAAAAAGATATAGTGCTTACAAATGGTAAAATAACATGCAGCATAAGAGCCCATGTAACGGGGCCCGTCCATATGGGAGCTTACAAAATTTCAAAAGGAGGGACTAATAAGCTATTTCACCAATGAAAAGCGCAAGGACAGTAACAGGAGCGTACAGAAAAATGGGTGGGGCTTCAAGCCCATATCCTGAACACAACATGTCTCGAAGAGACCGCACAAGCGCTACCTAGGCGAGACCTAAAAACGAACTCGGTCTTCCAGCTCTCACGATGCTGTGCGCTTTGCTTTCCACTAACCTAACCTAATATTTGTAAAGCGCAAACCAATCATCCATAAGGGTCTCAAGGCACTGGGGGCCATCGGGGAGATTAAGCGAGCTGTTGCCCAGAGTCACATGCTGCTCGACTGAGCAGCTGCCGGGGATCGAACCGTGAGCCCCATGCTCTGGAGTCAGCCGCCCTGTCCACGGCGGCACACCTCTCCCACACTAGAGAGAACCAGAGCCCTACTGATAGACTCTTGAAGAGACCTGTTAGAGAAGACTGGAATTCCTTTCTGATGAAGCAACAGTGAGAAATAATGCTCGTTTTCCCATTGGTGCTATTTCATAGCAGTGAATAACCAGATTTATTATCTGGTATCTGTGATAGCGGTGCTCAAAATGAGCCAGCTGGAACTATGCCCTATAACGTGTTGAATATCTGAGCCTATATTACATTTTTATGCTGGTAGCTCTGTAGATTAATGTGCAGATGTGTGTAGCCTGCTTCTCACATGGCTGAATCTTCTCATGGCTGACCCAACTTTTCATCCTTTTGCGACTGATAACAGGAGTAATACATGGTTGGTGATAGAAGCTCTGTTACAAACTATATAAAGGACTGAGATGGTGGGAAAGAGAGGATGGTATGCGTAAAACCTGCTGGTATAATCTACTGGCTGGCTTTGTATAGTCCTTGATTAAGGCAGTATAGATGAACGGATTAAACTGCTGACGCGCTCCCTTTATTGCGATTGACCCAGTAAGCTGATCTACATCATAGAAGCTGAAAACGGGTATCTTGAAGATTTCTTAAAGAACCTGACCTTAATTGGGAGACAGTCTTATTAACAGAAAAAGCCATTATTCTTCAGGATGCTTCTTTAATATATGGAATACAATTTACTAATTATGTATTTTTATTTTGCTAGGGAAACGCTGAAAAGTGAAGAAGCAAAAATGGTGAAATCAAACCACCCAGGAAACTTTGGCCCCCGTAAATACTGCCTACGCGAGTGTATGTGTGAAGTGGAGGGGCAGGTGCCCTGCCCCAGTATTGTGCCTCTACCGAAGGAGATGACTGGGAAGTACAAAGCCGCCCAGAGGGAGAGCTCTGCTGTCTGAGCCCAGGTTTTGGAGGACAATCCAACATGGGCAAGAGTCTGTCTGCAAGACAGAGCATGGGATGGCCCAGTTTGTGCCACAGGGAAAGTCATGAAAGGAAACCACTTGTTCTGGTCTGTCAGTCAGTACCGCTAAAGGAAAAGTTAAGATTTCTGAATACCTGTATGTGAGGTGTTTGGGGAAAGTGCACATTTATTGTGAAATTAAACGATCTTCAAGAGTCATTTGATTAATTTGCAATTTGTTTTGCTTAGCTCTGCGCGTTCCTGCGGTAGCGGCACAAAGGTTAATTATGTATGATTTTAGATAACCAATGTCTTTTTTTTTATACTCATACATTTGACCACAGTTTTACAAAAGCTTTGAATCGAGTTTGCACTACTTTTCTATAACAAATTTGCGCAATGTGTTGCCTTGCGTTAAGGCTTCATTTCATGGGTGGTGCATGGGCGTTCCCATACGACTACCCATGGGTTTTGATGCAAATCTCCCATCTACAAAGAACTGTAGACCAAGATTTGTGGCAAAATCCTGTGCCTAAGCCAGGCGTAAGGAAGATCATTTGTAATTTCTTCCCGTTTTTCCCACTTTGCCTGTGTGATGCATTGTAAAGTGCATATACCAAGTAGAAAAAGCCTTAAAGCATAGTTTTAGGTCTCGCCTGTCGATGCGCATGCGCATCGAGCAAGGCGAGAGTATTGCGACTTATCTACTCTTTATCCACACTGCAAGGAATCGTGGCGATTCCTTGCAGTGCCCGTGACTTTTAAGCTCAATGCGCATGCGCATTGAGCTTAAAAGCGCGTGCACGTCCGTCTTTGTTTACCCGCTCCGCCCCCTCCCCTTCCCGCCGTGTCGCATTTCTCCTCCCCCCTCCCCTCTCTTCCCTCCGTTTTGTTAAAGTCCGTCGCTATGCTACTTGCCCTATCCAAATGGCTCTGAAGTGCCAGACAGCGGAACAACTTGAATTAGTCACTGACAAAGTCGCGCACCACTCGTGGGACTCTGGTCTTCAGAAGGCACAACATTAACTTGCTTTCTGACTACCGGATTCCCGTTTTTCTTCCCCGTAATCTCTCCTTGCTGGAAGTGGGGATTTAATGCAGTTGACTTCAAGAACCCACCCCTTCCCCCCCCCCCCCCCCCCCCCCACACACACACACACACACACACACCATACACACACACACTCACGTGTGCTACAGGGACTCTGTAAGTACTGAAACATGTTGGGTGGGTACAAAAGGCATTTAACTGCTGCTTACGATTCTGTGGGATATTTTGTTTACAACTGCATTTAAACAACGCAAATGTTGCGTAAATCTACCTACTTTGTGTACTTTCTATGTGCAAGCAACATTAACAAAGGCTCTGGACTGTACCCGATGATCGCGACCCATGGCAAGCCTCTCTGGAGGCGGAGATTTAATTCAATTGACTGCATGTTTAGGATTCCCTCTCCCATCGCACTAACCCGCTTTAAATTTCAAGGACTTAATCGGAAAGAGGTGTACAACTGCTGTTTGTCCTCTATTAGCTAGGACGAGCGAGGTAATGCTGTTCTTTTCATGTTAACATTTTAAACCAGCATTTTCCAAAACAGCTGTGATCTTACAGTAAATGCTGACGTGCTTTCCCAACTTTTACGATACCGCCCTGCTTTGTGTAACTTTTTATATTTTTATCACTGTGTACATGCTTGCAAATCTGGGACACAAACAATACACATGTCGCAATGCTAACACTGTAACCAAAAGGAACATTTCTATTTACCTAATTAGGATGTTTTTTTAATATTAAATATCGATAACAGTAATCAAATAAACACGACGTAAAGTCCAAACAGGCTGCTCCTATTCTCTCCGCCCTCCCTCTTCTGAAGCAGTGGACTTGTTTTATTGTAGCTGTTTTGCACCCCTCCCCCGCACTTAGGCTTCGGCTGCCAAACTCTAAAAAAACAGCCCCCCTCGGCCTGTAAGTGTTAGGCGGTGGAAAAACAAATTTAACCCAGTCTTGTAGCTTCGGCTGTATAAACTTGCAAACGGGCACGTGTAGGGAAATTACTTCACGGTAGATAATGGTTACAATATTTAACTTAGTGATTGTTAACTATGTTTCTCTACGAAATATTATACTGCACATGTACTCATTTTAGTGTAGGCAAGCTAGCAATAGTCCTATGCAAATATTAACACAGCTGCAGACAAGGTACTTATATTATTGCTTTATAAAAGGTTGTTTAAAGTTTCATTTTGTAAATTGTTACATGATCTGACTAGTCTCAGAGGGCGAAGTAAACATAAGTTACAACACTGTCAGTGTTGTGAAAGTCAGAAGCATGCACTGCCCACTTTCGATTGGCAGTTGGTCCAGGGGTAATTCCATGTCTGCAGCATAAGCAATTTGTGTGTAAAACATGAGTGTGCTCCGCCCCCTCCCCTTCCCGCCGTGTCGCATTTCTCCTCCCCCCTCCCCTCTCTTCCCTCCGTTTTGTTAAAGTCCGTCGCTATGCTACTTGCCCTATCCAAATGGCTCTGAAGTGCCAGACAGCGGAACAACTTGAATTAGTCACTGACAAAGTCGATAGGTCGCTACCATGTTCCTTCAAAGAAGTTTTTGCGTGCTTTGCATGTACGTGTGATTCACAAGAGTCGCCGAAACAAAGCGGCCAGCTCTTCTTCCCTGAAGCGAATCCTTCTGGCGCTCAACACTGCCGCTGACGTGCTTTCAAAGGGGCGTTTAAGAATGACCCGACAGGGAGCTTGCTCGGATCGTTCCTTTGTTCCCCAATACTGAAGATGGGATGCAGCGACCCTCAACCCCTCACTCACCCTCAACCCCTCACCCTCACTCACCCTCACTCACCCTCACCCACCCTCACTCACCCTCAACCCCTCACCCTCACTCACCCTCACCCTCACTCACCCTCAACACCTCACCCTCACTCACCCTCAACCCCTCACCCTCAACCCCTCACTCACCCTCAGCCCCTCACCCTCACTCACCCTCAACCCCTCACCCTCACTCACCCTCAACCCCTCACCCTCACTCACCCTCAACCCCTCACCCTCAACCCCTCACCCTCACTCACCCTCGACCCCTCACCCTCGACCCCTCCCCCTCAACCTCCCTCACTCACCCTCACCCCCTCACCCTCACTCACCCTCACCCACCCTCAACCCCTCACCCTCACTCACCCTCACCCACCCTCAACCCCTCACCCTCACTCACCCTCACCCACCCTCAACCCCTCACCCTCACTCACCCTCAACCCCTCACCCACCCTCACCCTCACTCACCCTCACTCACCCTCAACCCCTCACCCACCCTCACTCACCCTCAACCCCTCACCCTCACTCACCCTCACTCACCCTCACCCACCCTCACTCACCCTCACTCACCCTCACTCACCCTCACCCCCTCACCCTCACTCACCCTCAACCCCTCACCCTCACTCACCCTCAACCCCTCCCCCTCGACCCCTCCCCCTCAACCCCTCACCCTCCCTCACTCACCCTCACTCACCCTCACCCCCTCACCCTCACTCACCCTCACTCACCCTCACCCTCACTCACCCTCACTCACCCTCACCCTCACTCACCCTCAACCCCTCACCCTCACTCACCCTCAACCCCTCACCCTCACTCACCCTCACCCACCCTCAACCCCTCACCCTCACTCACCCTCAACCCCTCACCCTCACTCACCCTCACCCACCCTCACCCTCACTCACCCTCAACCCCTCACCCTCACTAACACTGAAACCCTCAATCACCCTCACTCTTACTCTCACTCACACTCTACACCTCAGCCTCACCCTCACTCACTCACCCTCAACACCTCACCCTCACCCCCTCAACCCCTCACCCTCACTCGCCCTCACCCTCAACCCCTCACCCTCAACCCCTCACCCCCTCACCCTCAACTCCTCACCCTCACTCACTCTCAACCCCTCAACCTCACTCACTCACCCTCAACACCTCACCCTCACTCACTCACACTCACTCACCCTCAACCCCTCACCCTCAACCCCTCACCCTCAACACCTCACCCTCAACACCTCACCCTCAACACCTCACCCTCAACACCTCACCCTCAACACCTCACCCTCAACACCTCACCCTCAACCCCTCACCCTCAACCCCTCACCCTCAACCCCTCACCCTCAACACCTCACCCTCAACACCTCACCCTCAACACCTCACCCTCACTCACTCTCACTCACCCTCACTCACCCTCACTCACCCTCACTCACCCTCAACCCCTCACTCACCCTCACTCATCATCACTCACCCTCAACCCCTCACCCTCACCCACCCTCAACACCTCACCCTAACTCACAATCACCCTCAACACCTCACGCTCAACACCTCACCCTCAACCCCTCACCCTCAACACCTCACCCTCACTCACTCTCACTCACCCTCACTCACCCTCACTCACCCTCAACCCCTCACTCACCCTCACTCATCATCACTCACCCTCAACCCCTCACCCTCACCCACCCTCAACACCTCACCCTAACTCACAATCACCCTCAACACCTCACGCTCAACACCTCACCCTCAACCCCTCACCCTCAACACCTCACCCTCAACACCTCACCCTCACTCACTCTCACTCACCCTCACTCACCCTCACTCACCCTCACTCACCCTCAACCCCTCACTCACCCTCACTCATCATCACTCACCCTCAACCCCTCACCCTCACCCTCACCCACCCTCAACACCTCACCCTAACTCACAATCACCCTCACTCACCCTCACCCTCACTCACTCTCACTCTCACTCACCCTCAACCCCTCACTCACTCTCACTCTCACTCACCCTCAACACCTCACCCTCACACAGTGCAATAGGTCTCAGAGGATTTTTAGTTAAAGCTTTTACAATTGTTTATGGCTTTTTTGATTTGTAATTCTTTAGCATTGGCTACAAGAAATAAAAATGCTAAAGATTTACAACAAAAAACCCATAAACAATTCTAAAAGCACTAACTCTAATGCTGCGAGACCTATTGCATTTCCAATGCTTGTGATAATAGGGGACCAATTAGCGCTAACAGCTTATCTTCAACCCTTTTGAGAAAATCTTCCTGATCCTGCAATGAATAGGACTGTTGATTCTCTATAAATATAATCTGTGTTTCCAGCACCCACGTTTTTATTTAAGGGCATAGAAGATTAATCTGAACCCCCACCCCCACCCCCCCCGCCCCCCTTTACAGCGGGCTTGTGTTTCGCCTGTTTTGATACCTGTTGGCTACATTTGGGTGCGCCACGTGCTTTCCTCTTTTTTTTTTTTTTGCGGGGGATCGCCACCTAGTGCCAGGGTTGACTTTTGCCGCCTAGTAGGCACGTTAGCAGAAGTAGAAGGCGGAGAGGATGAAATACTATCCACACTTCGTGCAGTAGAAAACCCTAGCTGTGGACTTAATATAGGTGCTAGATTTGTTTGGGAGCTCGAATTAGAAGTAGCATTAGACTCTAATACAGAAGTTGAACTTATAGGGGGACGTATTGGATCTAGGGAGAGTCGGCGTTCGGTCAGCTGAATCTCGAGCATTAGCACGGATTCTGCCCGAGAAAGGAACGCATCCAAGGTACCCACCACTCCCGACCCCGCCGCCCCTTTTCGCTTGTTCTTACTCATTGCCCTAGCTTCAGTGGGGATTTACTCTAGAAGCAACAATAGAGAAAAATATAATAAAATGAGGAAAACCAGCACGCTGGTACTATATTACACTACTAACTAAACCCAATACTACAAACCTACATGAAGCAAACAATAACAGGAGGGTGTGCCAGCCCAGCCTCTTCCGGCCCCTGACGGGCACAGACTGGCCCGCCCTTGGTCCGGGCTCTGTCCCTCGCGCGTCCGGGGCCGTGGGTGGAGAGTCAGCGCTTCAAGCCCGATGGACCACGCCTCCCACCTCACTCGCAGCAGCTGGGGATAGCCTGGTGCACCCTGGGGACTGAAGTCCTCGTCCCGGGTGATGCGCTGGGCAGTGGTGAAAAAACGGCAAGGTGTCCCGGTTGTTCTGTGCAGCAGAGCGTCCTCCATGCCCCGGTCCTTTATCCTGATACGCTGGACACAAAAACAGCAAAGGAATAAATCACGTTTGTGAACCCTGGTGGCAAAACAGGGCAAGGTCACAATCCCTGTGCCATTGCTGCCTTCACCTAAGCACCTGCTGTAGTGTAGTTCCTATATTCCCAATAGGCTCTGCGCATTGGAATAACATAAACAGCAGTTTAGACGTAGGGCTGAGGTCATCTAGGTCTCTACTGACTATGTTAGACTTAATTAGGTTTGCCAGCTAGCTCAGAGGTCACTAGAAACTTTCTCGAATGAACAGGAAGGAGTTAACTTTCCTGATTAGACAAGAAGGGATTAGTTTCTGACATCCGCATAAACATGACAACTTTGCTCCCTCAGAATGAGAGTGTATCTCTAGAGTCGTGTGAAAACAATAGACAGCTATTTCACTCAGTCTATCGTGCATGCTTAATTTCACCAGAGTGCAGAGAAATAGAGAGACGGGCGTTTTCAATAAAAGTTGTTATTTATTGAGCAGTCTTCTTTCTCATGCAAGAGAAATGAGTTGCCACAATTGCATTACTTATCATGAAGTAAAGTGTGTACAGTAAAAGGAGTATTATGAAATAATACTGTAAAAGCATTGATATGGTTTCTTAGCCATATGATACTTTAAAACGGATAAAATATATACATACATAAAAACATTGACTAACGTACTCAACTGGTGCTTCTAAGATACGCCTACCCCGGTGTACCTGACCTAAGCCTAATACGTGGGAAGGAGTAAGTAAGTTGCAGTTTAAGTTAAGTTGGTTTTTGCCAAGAATCTGAATCAAGAATTCTCTTAAGGCTTTAATCCGCTCCGTACCTTGGTTCTAGAATGAAGGAGGTCTTGTATCTCTCTCTCAGAACTCGATCTCCCAGCAACCCGCAAGGGTGACTGGAAACACCGGAGCTGGAATTTCTCGGCAGGAGAAAGACAGCGTCTCTCTGTGCGTCAAATGGGAGGGTCGGCTTCCTTCGGCTCACTTGAGCTGTGCTTCGGGCAAGTAGATAGCCGCTCTGCTCCAGACCACCGTGTGTTTGCTTAAGGCAATGATGGTATATTTATACCTGGAAGGTGCCGGGTTTGACGTAAGGTTGGACATAAGACGTCACTAAGAACTAACAGTTCTTTCTGGACTCCAGGAGTTCTTGTGCAAATCAAAACAAAAGCAGGGGGGATTCCCGGGCTGCTGGAGGCTTGGTTTGTTTAAAGAACGCATTGTACTTTCTAGGAGTTTATGGGAGAAGCCTTGCTGTATTTGGACTGCATTGGCTATGACTAAATATGGACATGATTCTTATGCCTTTATAAGGATATATGTTTTATTATAACCACATAAGGGCATGAATCAGGGATATCTTGATTAGGGTCCTAGATGGATTCACAACACCCTCTCCACGTATTAATGTCCATCATTACTAAATACTAAGCAATATTAAACATATAACAATGCCTGTGTGTTTTGCAACCCACCCCGAAATACATAAATTGCATTTGAAATGGTATATGGTAAATACACGAAAATGATTATTTATACTGTATGTTTTTCAAGCAGTGTTATCATTCAGGAAATGCATATATAAATATTGGCTGAATGAATTGCGAAAATTACATTCATGAAATGGCTCTTAATACAGAAAATAAGGTCGAGACCATTTCATCACATATTTATACAATACTGTACATGTGCTAGAGGCTGAGGTAAAATATTGTCTCTATTGTCTCTAAAAATAGAAGCTCTGTTCTCTAAGAATAGTTCTACTTTAAGCAGAGTACCATGTGCCAGAAATAAGGTAAATATTTTGGAAGTGGAAAAAATAATTTCGCTTTCAGGGGAAAAAATAGTTCCAATTGTTTTCAATAGTGTTGTTTATCAAAAACTGAAGGCCGAATTCAGAGTTCAGGGAACGCTGTGTGCTCATTGTTTTTAAAAGTTATTCTCGTTGTTAGGAGAGAACATCATATCAGACAGGCTTGCGAAACATTGGTCTACAACAGTAGGTGAAAGTTCAACCAAGTTTGAAAAAGCTGCAATAGTGCAAATGTGAGAATCATTGCCATCATCGCTGTCTGGATCAGCAATGCTCACAGAAGGTTGTACCTGTGTGGTGCTGCTTTCATCTCGTACTTCACCGCCACCTAATCGTAATGGTGAAGTCTCAACGAATGCCGTCATCAGAATAGGTAGCCGCTGGGGACAACACGTTGCATGAGTCGTTACCGGACCGAGCAAAGTATCGATATCCATTGGTACTGCTGATGGTAGTGTAAGACAGACGTCCAACACACATTCTTCTCTGCTTAGCAGACATCGAAGCACAGGTAAGATGCAATCTTGCCAGATTGGTCTGAATGAAAGAAACCAAGTTGTATTCAGATCTCTTAGCCAGTCTAATCCGAGGACTCTAGTGATTCGGTCTTGGTAGCGTTTTGCTAGGATCGTTTCTTCCATCGTAGCTGGAGTTTTGTCTGTGGCTTGGCTTGCCATATCGGAGCAGAAGGATCAAAAATAAAATTCCTGCTACAAGTCCCAAAAGAAGAGGCAGGCCGCCGAATAAAGAATGCACAAAATTCAGGAAAATGCCCAGAACTGTTTCAAAGGGTGCTAACAGTCCGAAAATAAATTGTCTTAAATACATGTGCGATGCCACTGGTATCAGACATGTTAAAATTTGACCTAACATTTCTACGAAATGGACGGGGCAATTTGTTGATAATAGGGTATGTATCTCTGCTGCTGTCCTTGCAACTTGCAGATCATATGTCTCTTTGAACGAGGTTAAAGGCACAGTTGTCTGTAAAAGAATAGACTTCATTCTGCTTAAAGTATCAATTCGAATAGAAGAGATATTCAAAGAAGGCCATATTGCCGCCTCCATGTCTGGATTGCTGTTTGGATACAATACTTGCATACAGCAAATGACCCTGGAAGTAACGGTTACGAGATAGGCTTTTCCTGACACCATGCCACAACAGCTGTGGTCACTTATTAGAACATAACTGTCATTGGAAAGCTGTCTGAAAAAAGGCTCGATCTGTGTTGCAGGAGTGCCATGCAGGTGACATGAGAGGTTATGTGATGAACCCTCGCAGGCTCCATGCAAGTTAATACCTTGACACAGAAGTGTACCGCTTAGTGATTTTTTTACAATTGTTACCACTAAGTAATACCTCTGTTCGAGGCATATGGGCTGCAGATGGTACATTTATGAATAGATCGGATCTGGTGTTGGGCTCGGATGATTGCACTTTGTTTTTCTCTTGGAGAAGTCTTTGTCGTCATAGATGACTCCTCCTCTTGGTGTTAGTGCGCATGGGCATCGGCTCCATCCTTAGATTGTTTTTTTCCGCCATCGGGTTCGGATGAGGATCGAAGCGCTCCGGACCGACTTCAACAAAGAAGGTTATAACCGGCGCGTACTCCTTTCCAAATCGACGGTATCGTTATCGAACGCGACTTTACTCCATACCGACGCGGTTCGAAGGACGACGACTACGAGAAACTCGACGTAGTCCAGCCCGGGGTCCATGGAAAGGACTCCATTCAAAAAATGTCCAACGTGTGGTGCTAAGTTCCCACACAAGGACCTACACGAGGTGTGCAACCTCTGCTTGTCCCCTGAACACGAATCCAGGGACTGTGAGGCCTGTGCAGCGTTCTCTTCAAAGTCGACGATTAGAAACCGTCGAGCCCGAAGACACGAGGTATCGAGAATGCAGTCACAAGCAATCCCGGAGCTGTTCGAGGACCAGCACCCAGAAGAGGAGGAAGAAGAGGCCGACGAGGCGGAATCAGAAGCGGACGAGTCCGACGTCGAGGAAATCGACGTCCAACAAACCGTGAGTGACGACGTCCCTTTACCAAAGAACAGACCCCGCACAGTGTCGACCCCGCCCTCGAGCCCGGTCAGACAACTGAAAAAAGTTTCCAACGCCCCGCCTTCGAGCCCGGCAACGAAACAGAAACCGAAACACTCGGTCTCCCATCATAGTGGTTCCGGTTCCGATAAACGGACCACATCGACACCGAAGCACCAAGTCAAGGAAAGCTCGAAGTCGAAGCAGTCCATGTCGACACCGAAGCACGCTTCGGCGTCGAAAACACCCTCGACACCGGGGACATCTTCGATACCGAAGAAATCGGATCCGAACAAAATCTCGGCACCGAAAATACAAATGGACATTCAAAAGAAAAAACACCTTTCGGAACCGAAAACTGCGGTACCGACACAGGAACACGGGACTGATCCTAAACAAAAGACTTTGTTTATTGACCCAAAGACTGGCAAGGTAGTCACAGAACTACCTAAAAAGAGGAAGAATGAACATTCGGACGACAAGACTCATCCGAAGAAGAGAACAATGGGGACGAATACAACTCCTCCCTCTTCTCCCAAACCTCACACACCATCTTCTCCTCTTCCTCACAATAGGCCAAATATTCCTCCCACACGACCATCTACACCTACAACAGATGTAGAGAGTGACACAGGGGAGGGGGGAACATCCTGGGGATGATGAGGACACAATCCCAGAGGAGGCAGACCCATGGGAAGAGTATAATGTAGGGTCAGATAATGATACCGACCCTGAATCGTATCCCTCAAAACCTTCACCTCCTGATGACAATACTGGGTTTGCACAACTCATTACTAGAGCAGCAACATATCATAAGGTAGACCTACATACAGAACCTCAAATACAGGACTTCTTATTAGAAACACTACCTACTGCACAAAGAACATCAGGAACACTACCAATGCTTAAGGGCCTTCTCAGTCATACATCAGAGATATTCAAGGACCCAGTGAGGGCTAGGGTATTGAACCCAAGAATCGATAAAAAATATAGGGCAGCTCCAAAAGACCCAATATACATTAAAGGGCAAATTCCTCTAGACTCACTAGTGGTCACAAACGCTCGCAAGAGAGCAAACTCTTTATCTACAGGAGAAGCTCCACCTCCTGACAAAGAGTCTAAACTAATAGATGCCTCTGGCAAGAGAGTAGCATCTCAAGCGGCAAACAGTTGGCGCATAGCTAATACGCAAGCACTACTTGCAAGGTATGACAGAGCGCATTATGATGAGTTAGAAAAACTCATCACACATCTCCCTAAAGAACATCAAAAGAGGGCAGATCAACTCATACAAGAAGGGAAGTTAATTACTAACACTTCAATAAAGTGCGCCCTAGACGCGGCAGAAACTGCGGCAAGGTCTACAAACACAAGCATCATGTTAAGGAGACATGCATGGCTCAGAGTATCAGGGTTCAAACAAGAGGTACAAACATCGTTACTGAACCAACCTTTTGATGGGAAAACACTTTTCGGCACAGGGACAGATGAGGCCCTAGAAAAGATGAAGAAGGATACCGAAACGGCTAAATCAATGGGAGCATTGCAACAGCCGACACAAAGAGGTTCCTTTCGTAGATCCACCTATAGAGGAGGATCCAAAAATACAGGTACAAACCAGCAACAAACCTCTTTTACACCTACATCACCCAGAGGTAATTCTAGAGGTGGCTACAGGGGTAACAACAACAAGGGTAGAGGTCGCGGAAACAACAACAACCGCAACTCTCCAACCCCAAAACAGTGACTTCATAGAGCTTCCCCCAGACCATATAACACCGGTCGGGGGACGCCTATCACAGTTCCTACCTGTCTGGGAAAACATCACATCAGACAGGTGGGTAAGACAAATTATCCAACATGGTTATTGCCTAGAACTCACAGCTACCCCACCAAACATCCCCCCCAAACAGCGTCCAATGAAACAAGATCACCTGACACTGTTAAAACAAGAAGTACTATCACAGCTAGAAAAGCATGCCATAGAGAAGGTTCCACAGCACCAACAAGGAACAGGAGTATACTCCCTATACTTCCTAATTCCCAACAAGCATTGGCATAGCCAATAGGTCTCGCCTTTGAGACCTTATAAGTGTTTAGCCATGCAACAGTTGTTGTTGCACTAAGGATATTGTGCTGCATAACTAAATACGTATAAGGTCCGAAAAGCGAGACCTATTGGCTATGCCAATGCTTGTTTGTACTGGAAGGTGGAACGCTTATAGTACAAACACTATGCTTCAGGCAGTGCAGACACCACTGCACAGGTGCAAGGGTTTCTACATTGGCTCATGGCTGCCTAAAGTACCAGCACCGAGAGAGAGAGAGCGCAGAACAGCGCCACATCTTAGGAAATATGGTGCAGTTCTGCTCTCTCCTGCTACTCCAACGCACTTCAGCGACTTGTTGCTCTATGTTGCATGCCTTCTATGTAAATCTGGGCCTTGAAACCAACCTGTGTGCGCTTCTTCAGCCAGCCAGAAATTTCCAGAACATGACTATGGATGAACATTCTCCACTGACAACGAAGTCCCTATAGGTAGATTTCTCAACTTGTGATTTATTTATGAATTGCTCGCAACTGTGTATTACATCTTTTTGTTCAGTTGGTTTATCATACTCGGTGAATGAGACAATTCTCGGGTCCATGGTTGGATGGTAAACCGACTCAGCGCTGTGATGTCAATTGACTTTCATTGAATACTCGCAGCTTAAATGGTGGCAGGTGTTCAGCATAAACTTTGAATCAGACTACCTTGAAAGATGCTGATGGATTCTCCAGGAGGATTTTTTTTTCTTTTTTTTCACTGGGAAGTTGTCAGAACTTTCCACTTAATATGTGTCCTATTAACAGTGGTTCCAATTTTTTTTTTTTTTTTTTTTTTTGAGTGGTACATTTGTAGCTGGTGCCTTATTTTGGTAGTTTCGGGTAGCAAAGTGTTTTTGCTCTTCCCAGTGAGGTTGGTAAGAGGATTAACCCCTAGTAATTTGTGTGAGTTATTGCCCACACTGAACGTTATCACTAATAACAGGAAGGTTGGCACCATCTCACCTGTAGGCTACATATAGTACTAGAGTTTGGTTTTGAAGGTAAGTGTGATTTTAAACAAATACAACTTTGTAAAGCACCTCATTAATAATAAAAAGGAGTCACTCATTCACTTCACATTTCCCTAGTCTAAGTGTTATACAAAATAAACTGCAATAGAAGATTCATTTGTTTACACAAGAAGTCGTCACACCGTGTTTATTTTTTTTTAATTCATAGATTATTTTTTAAATACAAAAGCTCTCAATACTGTAAAAAGAATGCTGAGAAGTAGTACATGCAAGTTTATTCGATATTAGAATAACAAATAATGGATAAAGTCTGTTTGCTTCTCCGTGCAGAGTGACATCAGCGGCATGAGGTTTCCATGCATCACTGAACAGGCATCACTCTATGAAGGCGCACTTTAGTACAAGTCTCTTGATCAATACAAATAGTCATCATAAATACGACACGTACAATAGGGTTACCTTAAATTAGTGTATTAGGCCGTTAACTGCAGACATTTCTGTTCAAATAAAGACTTGTTTTTTTTATATGTTAATTTACTTCTGTTTTACCTACAATAACAAAGCAGGAAGGAGTAGCAAATATTTCCCCAAAGACATACGCAAGTAGTGGTAATTAAGCGTTAGAACTTCCAGTTAGATGACAATTGAGGCATATCCTAAAAACAACAGTACAGGATATGCCAAACTGAAGACTCTGCCATGGCCACACAAAGGGAAGTTTTGCTGGTGAGGTTTTGAAGTAGCCTACAACAACATATGGAAGAGTCTCAACAATTTACTCATTCAAAATGATCCTTGCTAGAAGCATACTAGGACTTTTCCAATGCTGAGATACCAACATTTCTTTCCTTCTTATGTGGTCGTAAACTATCTTGCAGTAACTTCCTGGTGTGGTTAATTTAGGACTTGGAGGTTTATTCCTGCGCTCAAACTCTGACCTTTATTCAGGCAAGTGGACTGTGTTGCTGAAACGAGGAATGACAGCCCACACCTGGCAGGCACTGCATGTCTAAATACGCTACCACTTATGATAGGAAAAGCATAAATGAACAGCAATGAGAAACAGTTTGAGTACTCCATGGCAATGAGCAGCAGTTCTGCTTTTTCCAGCATGAGATGCCCCTGTGGGCACACAGACAGCTGAACCTGGTAGCTATGTGGACGGTAGCTAGGTATTGGAGCAACATTAAAGTCTTGGATTACACAGCTATTTACTGTAGTAAATAAGCCATGTTTGCCCCTACCGCTTCTTAGTATTGCTCCAGACACCCATCATAAGAGGTAGGTAGGGTAACAAGATCATGAAAGTGCATTTTAAGGTATATTGCATCAGGGCTAGTCTCCAGCTTAAGTATTTGTTATTCTTTTGGTTGAAGAATAACCCACTGTGTGTGTGTGTGTGTGTGTGTGTATATATATATATATATATATATATATATATATATATATATATACATATACACACACACACACACACGTATATACACAGAGACAATGGGTTATTATATATATATATATATATATATATATATAATTCTCATTTTTCCCAGTAGGATTGTTGTTTACATTGGTAAGGAGAAGCTGGCTTCTAAAGCACACTTCCATTGATGTTCGGGGTAGATCTGTGATGTTAGTTGATAATTAGGTAGTGCATGGTTACTATCAGAAATGTTACTTGGTACTTATGTCAGGGCTGCATTACTGAGAATGGGTTAATGAAGGAAGACCGGTTTGCAAAATGTATTGTGCAGCCTCAAACACGTGAGCATAAACTAAGATTGCAAAACATTAGTTTTCCTTACTAAACTGTTTTATCCTCCAATCCTATCAAAAGGCACTGAGAAACATCCGAGTCCAGATAAATCCCCCATTTCAAAGTCCAGTGTTAATTGTTATTCCAAATTAAATAACCTCGGTTTTAAAACACATTAGCTTTACTATGTATGACCCCTTATTCACCCTTTAATCTCAATTTTTTTGTACCCCATTATAAACACTAATGGTAGAAATTGGTTTCCTTTTTAAACATGCTCCAACCACCTTTCTCAGAAGATATCCTTCTCAACAACATCTGCTGAGCATAAGCATTAAAGCCAACAACTGTGGATCAAGAGAATGTTTTCACAAATCCAATAAAGTGTTTGTTTAAATCGCATCTCTAAGCATGCTAGTCATTTTTTTTGTCCCACAAGGATCCTGTGCCCCACAGCAAAGAGTGCTTTTTAGTCACAACTTTTATCGTGTTTTTATAATTTTCCCTCATCCAGCCCCCCCCCCCCATCCCATCCCCCCGCCACCAAAATTAGCAATTTCCTTCTGCTACAATGATATTAACTGATTAGGTACCAAATGCTAACTGGGTTTTCTACTGAGTTTCATGCCACGTTTTAGAATGTTAGATTATAAAGACCTCCTTCTGCAGAACCCATCTAACACCAGCAAGATGGTTTAGGTAATCAGTTACTCCTTGCTGATATCAATGTAATTTGGAGGTCACGAGTTTGAATCCCAAGGGCCTATTATCTAACAAAAGTAAATAAACTGAGTATTGTGCAAATGTTGCAACATGTTATTTAAAGCATACAGAAATAGTACAGACTCGACCATTAAGTGGCTAGCTACTGATGCACTTTGAAAGCTGCCCTTTTGTCTGTAAGGAACAATACATAGATGGATTTCTTGGGGAGTTTTACATAGTATGTACTTTAGCCCTAATACTAGTCTGCCTAGTTTTTTTATCTTTTAAATAAGTAATAAAGAATGCCGTAAGTGCGCAAAAACAAAGTCCAAAGCAGGTATGGTTTGTCTTCTATAATTTCAAAATAATAGTTAAGTAAAATGTGAATCTTGTTCATAACTTTCAGTCTTGCGAACTCATTTAAGGATTATGGACCTGACGAAAAAAGCGCAATGTAAAACATTTTTAAAGGGGTGTCCAGTAATCCTTGAACCATAATCAACAAAGTGTTGTTTTGTAAAGTACATTGTCAGGCTGCAAACCATAATGAAGATGTTTAGATAAGTTACTTTAAATGTTTCAAAATGTGCCTGTAGGCTCAGATTTTCTTTCATCTCACAGTAATACGAGTCAAAGAATGTAATCCCATCCCTCTATGTAGGGATGACCACTTTCAGACTGCTAGCCGATCTTCATGGCATGCACACATACTGATTCAAATCTAAATGAAAGTTTCTGCAAACTACAGAGAGGCAAGTGATAACACCCCAACCCTACTTGCATTGTCCTCACAAGAATTGACGAAAAAAACACCAATCCCCCTCATCTATCTGCACTCTGAATCCTTTTGTGGGAAGGAAATGTGAAGCCTGTAGCATTTCAGGGTTTACCGCAGACGTAGTGAGTTATGTGGCACAATGGCAACTGAACCATTGTGAAGGAAATACGCTGTACCCCTAAGCTAAGGTTGGACTACATAAAATAAGTGTCAGCGACAACAAAGCCATTGTTTTAGCAGATCAACAGTTTAAAACAAATATTACAAAATGTGCCATTTTGCATCATTTAGATCCTCTGTAAAACCAAGACAGCACCAAAAGAACTGTAAGTGCCCCCCCCCTAAAAGTCAGGATCACCTTCAAAACACTCTGTTTCATTCACTTCCATATTCCTACAAGGCTCAATGGCAAGATATCGGTAGGAAGAAGAAAAAAAAGCAATCCAATTCCACTGAACTGGGGATTTACCCTCACATAGGATAAACCTCAGAGAGGTCATTGAAACAAACTATAAGAGCCAAGGAAACTGATGCCTCTTAACCCCTTCGCTGCGGCGGTGCTTATGGCAGCTCCCGGCCACACTTGGCGTGTGCTCATAACGGCTGGCAGCTGTCCGAACTACTCCCACTGATTAATTTGCCTGCACAGGGGGGGAATTAATTGCAGCAGGGCGGAGCGGCAATGTTGGGACACGGCTCCCGGCCGTCTTGAGCACACGACTACCGTGACTCATGACGGAGGGGAGCCGTCATGAGCACGTAACGAGTTAATAACTGATCCTCAACTTTGAAACCACCACAACCACACAAGTAATTTGCTTTTCATAAATTAAATCAAAACCTATCATACCTTCTGCATATAACTTTCCGCCTCATTCTTCATGAATTGCCACAGTGCAAGCACCTAGAAGCAATTAAGCAACGGAATGCATGCAAAACAAGAGAACCCATATTTCCAAACAAACGTTTTGCACCTTTGCGAAATCAAGCAAAAACTGCATAATGATAATGTAGATAGCCAGGGTGTCTAGAGAATTCACCTTGAAAAAAGTTCAACAGTGAAAAAATTATGTCCCAACAGACCCAGGAGGTAAAACCAGAACCTTTGCAGAGGCAGAGTTCCAAGATTAAGATTACTCTTCCTAACAGAGTAAAAACTGGCCAACTCAATAAAGGGTTTGCAGGATTTGTCTTCTGAATGTTTTGTTTTCGTACAAGGTAAATTCTAAAGGTTTGAGAGTAAATTGCCGAAGCAGGCAGTTACCAACGATTTATGGTATTAAACAACAGACATTTATTTACGTGATTTATTCTGTGGGTAGTTAAACAGAAGATATGCAGAATTATAGTTGGGTAACAATGAATAAGGAACAGTTGCCTACCTGTAATCCTAGTTCTCCTTCAGGGGAATCTCCATTGAAATCATTAGCACAGAATAGACTCGCCCATGAGTGGGAGCCTAGAGCACTTTTTAAAACATAAATATATACTCCACGTTCGGTTACAAAAAAGCTTTTTTACGTGAATAGAAATAATTAATCAACCTATAAACAGGTGATATTGGTCAATTCAATGAACTTTAAAAAAACAAAGAAATTATAGCGGTCACTTGAGATTTAAGTGACACACAAAACTTTTTTAAAGGAAATGAAGGGAAAATGGCAGTGTAGCAATGAAAGACTATCAACCGTGCAATATCCAATGATGATTTCTCAGTGGCAGTTGTCCCAATTCTTCTTTTTAAAAGAGAGTCAAAGGATATTAATACAGAGGATGATTAATCCTCTTTAGTTCATCCACTGGCAAGATATGATCTCAATGGAGATTCCCCTGAAGGAGAACTAGACTTATAAGTAAGCCGCCCTTCCTTTTCCTTCGTGGGAACTCCAATGATAATTATAATAGATTATCATTTTCACCCCCAAATAAAAGTGGTGCAAAAGAAAAAAAAACAATAAAAACTATGCAGAAAGATTTCTCGAGGATTCCTGCCCTAACTGGGCATCTGTTCTAGAATGTGAAAACATAAGCGGATTAAACTCTCGGCTTGTACAAAACATACACCGTAAGGCATGTAAGGGGGTGGGGGGGTTATTTGCCATTTCAATTTTTCTTTAGGCCTATTGCAGCTGGACTTACATTGCAATTTTTAATGAGCCATCTAATCATCTGTGTGTGTGCGGATTGAGAGGTTGCTTGAAAAAGGAAGATTGATGACTCGTATTTTTTGCATAAGGCTAAACCAGTAAGAATGCCAGGCAATGATTTTAGCCAACAGCAGCTAAGACTGAAATGTCAGAGGCTGCACCAAAGATGAACTGGTTTGAAACCATCATGTTTTTGTTGAGTATTTCCAGGAGGTCTTTGTGACATTCCCTATGGAAGTAATTTGCAAACTGTTGGAGCAAGTCGTTTCATACCTGCCTAAGAGGGCAACGTCATTTGCTGTTTTTGTTGTGGTAGGTTCCACACGTCTCTTCCTGTTTTATACTGTCATCATCTGGAGGGGCAGTCAATAAAGGAGCCTTGGCATGAATTGCCACTGACACAATCACAAAGAGGATGCAACCTAAGAAAAATAAGTCCTGATCAGGTGGTCTGTATTTTATCTGAAGCCTTGATGGTGGTGCTTTAGCAGAAGCTGGTGGTATGAAAGCTCCATTGCTGAATCGAAGGGTCCTGGAACTAATGGTAGCAGAGATCCATAAGATTTTTTCTGGTAAAGTGTTTCAAAGCCAGCAGGAGAATTTACAGGTTTTTTTCACCCATGATGAGATCCTCCTGAATCTTGCAGAAGGAGCATATTTTAAAGTCGGTTGAACAGCTTATGACCAGAGATGTTGGAGAAGGTGAGTGATACTTAAATGAACATCCAAGTGTACAAAAACGCCTGGAATGATGAGAACAATGGTGTGACCTAGATATGTAGCAAGATCCATAATAAGCTGGTGGAGTTCTGGATCTCCTCTGAGGTAAAGGGGCCGAAGCAAAGGATCCACTCACTACTCACATGCACTTCTTGTGGTGATCTTGGAGAAGTGGGCTCCGCAGGCATCACAGGATGATGTGGAGAGAGGCAACCTGAAGTATGGGAGCTGGAGAGCCTAGTGTTTCTACCTTGGGGATGAAGCTCTGAATGGTGAATACGCTCTTAAATACTCGTATAAGGCTGCATATAACCTCCACACCGTCATATTCCCGAGCTATTCAGCAGATATCTGTATAGATGCATATAATACTGGACATCGGATGGTGCTTACAACAACATAGACTCCCCCAACACCAAATGTTTGTGCCTCTTCAAAGTTGAATGCCTAGTCAACACTGAACAGAAAGGTACATTACCTTGACGTTGTAGCTTTCTACATCGACAGGAAACTGCAATGTTTTGCTCCGTGATGCCTCTTTTTGGGTCTTCCCCTGACGGAGTCCTCACAGATTTATCAGGCAGCAATTGTACTGGGTTCACCTTCTCTTTGCTCATTATCAACCAGTTCACTCTGAAAAAGGCACTCATCGTGCCTGTGCTGTTTTCGCTCACAAAGATTTGTTCATGACCCTTCAGGGCACACATAGCATTTACACATGTGAGGGATGCTGCAAGAGTCCAGTAAGTAAAATATACACAGATCATAAGGATCAGATGTAGCCTTTTTTTGTCACGAGCAGGGCACTTCACAAAAAAGATGGCATTTTTATGAGGTGAGAAACAAAATTTAGTTAAAACAAATGAGAGGAAAACACTCCAGATATTAAAAAGACATTGTGAAGACGCTTAAAGAAGGTTTGGAAAGATTTAAAAAGTCTGAGCTCTGTGTTTCAGGATCAGGTCATCAAGAATCGAAAAGATTAACTGGCAAAACTACCACACAGAGAGCATGATGGATTGATAAGAGAGGACTTGAAGCCCGTAAAGTCACCGTGTCAGCGTTGCATGACTGCAGCCCATTGGCCAATATACCATGCTCAAGTATTCATTTTCAAATTAAGAGATATAGGTTTTTCTAAAGAAAGGTGAAAGTGAAATATATATATATATTTTTTTTTTAAGTACTTGTGAATATCACTGGAGATCTCCTGAAGGAGAATCTGGATGTTTATATAGAAGATAAATAGCGGCACCAGAGTGGTAGTTTTATAAAAAGGTTTAATCGGTACAAGCCCACGACGCTCCCAGGCATCCGGTTGAGAATCCACAGCAGGAGTAACTGCTGTAGAACCAGACCGTCACTTAGGAACGCCCAAGGGAATTTATAATAATACATTTGAGGGCGCGCGGGGAAGACCGCATGATCGCAAGAACAGTAGAAGTGTGTGTACACTACAGTTTTCCACTGAGGGTCTCTCTCAAATCACAGTTATTCAACCATCTGTTAAATATGGCCCTCAAAATCATCTGCTGCTGTTTTCAAATGCTACACAAGGGCAGAGAAGCATCGAGGGTGCTATAAAACCCAGTCTATGCTCCTTGTCCCCCCACACCTACCACCAAAAAAACCTGGCCTGCTGCCATCCACCTCCTTCTATGCCTCCCCTACTCCTTACCATTTAAAGCGGTGCGCTCTGCTCTATAACCGTGCCGAGAGCCAGGAAGCCTTGGCACCATGGTATGGAATGCCTTTATGACATAGCAATAGTGGGAAACAGCTTTTGTTTCCTACTGCTGCTGTCACAGCAGTGAATAAAGCTTTAGAAACTGATATTCATGCTAGTTGCTGTCACGGAGCACCATACATAACAAATCACTTCTATAGTGCATTGTTGCTGCTAGTGTCCAGAAGCACGGTTACGTTGCAGTTGCACACCTGGATCAAAATGGATGTAAAAGATGCTGGTTTATGTGACCTGTGTGTGGAGTAATGTGATTAAAGGATGTATTACAGTAGAGGGATTGGGGCAGTAAAGAAGGTATGTCAAAAGCAGTCTCCGAATATGCCACTCCTTTGACGTGACCCTCCCTAACCATGTAGGACAAAATGCAGAACCACATTGACAGCGTGCAATTGTGCCAATCTTTGTACTAAAAGCAAGAATACCCATTGTAGCCCTACTTCAAAATCTATACCTCATTCTTCTGCTGCAGATTTACACATTGCACCAGATGGGGACACATCATATGTTGAGACTTTGTTACCCCCTTAGTAGGTGCACCTAAAACATCACATCTGGAATTGTCCAACCACTGACAACAGATCTGCTTCCCAGCAAAACAAAATACCAAGTCCATTTTGTGGGAGTAATATTACATTTCAGAAGGGTAAGAAAAATGGTGGGTGGCGGATGGGCCCAAAATATTGGCCTGGCAAAAAAAATATTTTTATTTTGGGTAGAGACAATAACAACTCATTTGGGATATCGAGCTAAATATAACTTTTAACAACAAAGTTTATGCTCTGTCCCAGGAAAGAGTTTGCTAGATGGATGTAATAAGTTGGTAAGAAAATAACAATAACCCGTCCACGTGTGCTGGATGAAACTTACCCTAAATGTTTGCAGTACATCTCCTTGCATGAGAGGCTAATACTAACAATAGCCACATACACCACTGTGTGTAGTTTGTTCTTTCATCTCCAACTCCATGCAATACAATCATCGCTTTATGGTCAATATTTCATACATTTAGTTCCTGTGTAACAAAAACATGTATGTATTTCTCTTTCTGTCATCATGCACACCTCTTCCATCCTTGGAAGCAGATGTATCACTGATGAAGCTTCATGTAGTTACTATTTTCAAATTAGAGGCCAAGAAGAAATGTAACAGCAGTACAATGTTTTGCTGAATCCCATTGCCTTTGCAATCAAAAATCCACTGCGGTCCCTAAAAATGCAAGCTTTTGACCTAAAAGGCTAGGTCTGAACATAAATCCCTAAAAAGGGGCCCAGGGGGTTGAACTTTTACACAAGGCACTATACATCCTTAAATTTGGCTTTACTGTTACTGGCCTTTTAAGTATGGTGGGTCTGTAACTGGACTCCTTTCCCGGTAATACTGTACTAAAGGCAATAACAGAGGCAGTGAGCTTATTTCAATGTCCTAATCAAGAGATAATGGGTATATCTGACAACAGAGCAGGACACAAGTAAGTAGGGCAACACCAAATATACACTACAGAGAGACATTTGGAAAGTGTTTATGTCTTCGTTTTCATTCTTGTCAGTTGCCTATCCTTTTTGTTCGACTAAAAGTGCTGCTGTGCAATTTGATCAGTGCCTTCCACTTTTAACATCCTCACAAGAACTTCCAACAACTTATAAACCATTTTTTGTTTCCAGAACCTTTCAGATTCTCACTTTCTTGGGTAATATTGGGTGCATCTTCTTCTACCGTTGTCGTATCCTCTCCAATATGACCACAAGCACATTTCTGTATCCATGAACCTCTCTCTGACCACGACCCATCAAGACTGTCTTTCCAGAATGTTCCAAAGGCAATTATATGTATAGCACAATGGCACTTGAAGCTATTGCCGAGAGAAACCTAGGTATTTAACCTAAACCAATGCCCACTTGGCAAAAAAACAAGATCCATTTATACCGGCCTGCCATTGACTGAATTTGGTGAATGTTTCCAGAATATCTGGATTCACCGGAACCACTTGGAGCCTACATTCCCCCCTCCCCCCAAGCAGTTGTGGTCATAAATAATTTCAAAACACTTCCACATAAGCCTATGTAATTTGTCACCACTCCATAGTGTGGAACACAGACACCCATGAAACATCCTGAGTAACTAAGTCATTTAGGGTCACATTCCTAAAAAATTAATTTGAACTAGTGGAAGTTTTAAAAACATAGGTGAATGACATCAAAAGTAACAGCTTCAGAATGGACATCAAATTCACTTTCAGATTTTTTTATGTTGCTGAAGATAGTGGTAGTTACCCCAAATGAAAATGTGCAGTACAGATTTCATCTTCCGTCATGCTCCTCTGGTAATCCCATTCTGGCTGTCCATCAAATCCTACAAAACCACTGGACTCCCATCCCATTAGTGTGCATTACTCCCTCCCTTAATGGCATGCTCCCTTCTGCTCTGCCAGCTTGCGCCTTAGATCTTTTAAATTTTCAGTTAGCAGCTCTACTTCATCAAAACGCCCGCTGTGCTTTGCATCAAAAATATAAGCCTTGATGTTGTCTATCTGCTGGAGGAGAAGATCTTCTTCTATAACTTCCTCTTCTCCTGCATCATCATCTTCCTCAAAAGGGTTACTGGATGTGCTTTGCTCAAAAGGATTTGAAGAATGTTCTAATTGATCATGGAAAGGAACTGCAACCTCTTCAAATGGATTAGGAGCACAGTTTCCTGCTTGTGGGTCAACATCATCGTCCTCCTCAAATGGGTTGTACTCTCGCTTGGCATTCTGAAGAACTCTGCTGCTGGTTAGAGGCATAGAAGCTTCATGAGCAAGGTCTTCGGCAAAGGGATTAGATGGGTCGATTGGAGTGGTAATCCCTTCTTCATTGAAGGGGTTTAGGAGGGTAGCTTTGTTTTCAATAGGTAGGAAGGTTTCCTCATGAACCATAGTCTCTTGATTAGGTTGATTTGGAACAGGGACTAGAGGTGTTGATGCAAAATTATGGAAGTGTTTTATCCTCCCATCATCCAGCTCCACAGTGCGGTTAATAGGATTTTGCTTCTCCCTACTAGTATCATGCTGGAACGGTCTCGTCTCTCGGAAGTCCAGGGAGTGTGCTGTGACCTCATGGGTCACACATCTGTTCTGTTCCCTCTCCCATTCTTTCTCCCGCAACACCTCCAATTGTTCTAGCTGTACGGCCTCTTCCTCTGCCATCTTCTTAGATAGCTCAATTGCCATTTCAATTTGCTGCTGCTCATACTCATCCTGCAGCTGCCGCAGATTCTCCTGCAGCATCTGCACTTCATCGTTCCGATTGGCTTCCTTGGCCTGTTCAATAAAAGATGTGATGTTGTGGATCTGTTGAAGCAGAGGGTCTGAGATGTGAGAATCGCGTGGCGTGCTGAATGTAGGGAGCCAACCCTCCGCTTTCCTAGCTCTGCCCTTCTGGAGAGTAGGCACCTCCCCATTTGGAGCACCAACTGGTCTCGAGACAAAGTCTTTACTTCTCTCTTCCATTCTTCGCTGTGCCTCAAGTGCTGCCTAGGAAGACAAAAGCAAAAAGAAATTTGAAATAACAAATACACAAGCTTAGGCTTGACAATACCAGCTTTCTTACTGAAGAAATGAAAGATCGCTAACTGTGTCTCTCTGAAGCACAGCTCTGAAAAATGTATTGTGTCTTAAGGCTGCTTAATTATAAATAAGTTCATATAATAGGCAATGTGGTAGACATAATGTTCGCATATATTATGGCAGTATCAAACCCAATTGTGCAACCTCTGGGCAGGCCATTCACTGATCAATATCCATGGTTCAAACGTTAAATACAGCTCAAAAACCTATTCTGCTTAAGCAAATCAATAAATCAAAAAGAGGCTTACAAAGAAGTCTGAAAAGAACGGTGTAATATGACACAGAACCTTCTAGACGCTCCCCACCTCAGCATAGGCAAAACTCTATAGTGAGCACACCAAACAGAAAATACCAACACCCTGGTTAAGAACAACCTGCCAATGATACAAGCCAGAACTTATTTAAAAAAAAAGGCCAAGCCAACACGTGGAAAGTCTGTGGTACGGGAACTCGAACCTCACTTGATTTAATTTACTGCAATGACGAACATTATAATAAACCAATTCAGAGGGCAAAATGGTCTACTATTCCAATCATATAGAACCTAAAATGCATTTCCTGCTAAATGTTTTCATCTCTATTACTATGAAAGCATGCATTGAAAACCTACTAAAAATACTCTTTGCGGCGACTGCTCAGACTGCTATAAGAGTTAGCAGAACAACAGTCTATCTCACAATCATCAGCTGGCTCCAACCCATCGAAGAGACTAGGCAGTCACCTGCAGGCAAGACATTTTGAAATCCAAGCGTTATGAAAGCTTGCAAGACAACAGACCAGGATTTTTAGATTCTTGCCCTTGATTGAATTAGAACAGCCAACGTATACGAAATAGGTAGCCTGACAGATCTAGTCATTGGGCATTCCTGTGGGTTAATTCCCTTAACTTGGTAATTAACATTTGTATGCTAAAATTGGTACTGTTAGTTGAAAACCACAAGCACCAATTGATTTATGCAGACAATCAGATCCAACTCAGACTGGAAAATGAAGTAGGGAGTCCGCCAAATATCACCAATATACATGCACAGCTCCACTCATCTACCCCTTGTTCTCAAACACAACTCTCCTTGACTTTACAACTAGTTTTGTGGCTTTCATATATACATAGCGGCATGGACATTACTAAGAAAACCTTAATGGGGCACAGCAGATATGGTACTGAGCAATGATGACCCATGAGACTATCTCTTTAATGTGATCCTGGGAAACTCCTTAGTTCAAAGCAGAAAATAAAGCATAAAGGCATAATATTTTAATTAGTACTCTAGCGTTTCCCCTCCCATCACTGGATGGGTCATTTTTCGCTAACAACTCGCCATTGCCTCTGATTTCTTAAGTGGTCTGGTTTCCTCATAAACTTTGCAGAGAGAATTTTTTTGGTCTAACTATTCGCCTACCGTGCCATCAGCCTCACACCTCTATCTACGCGAGATCTGCTAATGCCTATTACAAGCAATTGTACACAGGCATGTTTATCTTAAATGTCCTGATGATCAATTTATTGTTTATATGGATCGAAACGCCGTGGACACCCTAAACACCTTATGCACTGCTCTAAATTGCAATTTAATGTGTAAAGGTGCTTCCTTGCGATTTTTTTGTCACATTGAAAATGTTGTGTTTAACAAACCTACAGCTTTGTCTGAGCCTTTTTGTGTTTCTCATTGTTTGTCCTCCCTGTTTTAGTAGGATGCAGGCTTGTGTCCCACTTAGAAATTTTTATTTGTAGTGTTCTTATTTGATTAAAAAATATTAAATATCCGACCTCTGTCCGGCTGGACAAGTTCAACAAATATAGTACTGACTGGGTCGATATTCATTCTCTTGTTCCTATTGTCGTTTCTCTAGGGACCACTGTTCTAATTAATGGCTTATTGTGAAAAGCATGTGTTTAAGGCAATAGGCTTACAGGGATAGATTGCAAGCAGGTATTTTTTGGAAGTGTGTAAAATGTGCCTAATTTGCTTTAGTGTAATTAATTATACGAAATTTCATGGGTAATTAAGCAAAGTGGTGTAATGGCATAATTTCTGGAATTTTGCATAACATATGTTACACAAAGTTCCAGAAATTACGTGAATTGTGCCGGTGTGATTTAAATTTCAATTGGGCCTAGTCAACATACCATGCAAGACAGCATACCTGTCCTGTGCGTCACAAATGGATGTTTGAGTGTGCCACTTAACTTTATGAATGAAGATGGCCACGCCGAGAACCAGCCCGAGCGCAGACTAGGGTGAGATTTGTCAACCAGGTACAATTCTTGAAAGCAGGGAAGTTAACACAATGATGCCGAAGATAAACAAATACAAGGCGGGCTTTCTGCGGATCACTAAGCCATCGAATATTTCGCGTACGCATCGTAGAGTAGTCATTACCAAGGGTCACGTTGGAAAGTATTGCACAACCTAGCGTTGGAAACTATGAGCGCAGGAGGGTGCCATGCATGCGGTGTGCCGTATATGGGTGTGCTCTGCAAGAACATAAAGTAAACATGAACTACCCCCCCCCCCCCAAACTGGGTGAATCATCCACTCCTCACCCCCTCTTCCCCCATCAGTCAAAACAATGAAATAAGTACAGGAATACATTCCTCAGTGCACCAGAAGATCTTACGAACAGCCCAGCGATAAAGGGCTGGGTGGCCAAGGGTGGGTTATAAAGGTGGCATCAGATGGCAGAGTTTACCAAGCTTCAGGTACAGACAGGAGTCAGACAGAATAACCACCGAAAGCGTCCCAAGGAGCCTTCCGGGGCCCCCCAGGTCGCGTCCAGTAGACAGCCTGTCGAGTCCAGGCAGAGTCTGCAGCATCATTAAAGAGGACCTGGTTCAATTGTTATCACTGAGATTGCTACTGCGTGCAGTTTCCAGCGATGCGTCGCAAGTCCCCCTGGTATTTCCTAGTTTGCGCAAAAATGTAAGTGTCGCCTTTGGGTTGGTGAAAAATGTGTTCTGCCATGCAAGGACAACCAGATTTTGGCTGAGTATATCAGCGAATATGCCATCTCAGCACAGCCAGAGTGAAATCCGGGTAGAGTGCGATCAAGTTTCTTTGATATTGTAAGTCACAGCATGCACAGCCCAGTTGCAGAGAGGCGTCCTGCTCCCTAAAGTTAAGAAGGCGCTTTACTATAGACCGTGCTGAAGCCCGAGGCAGGGGACAGAGGCCCAGTGAGCAGTGGGCATGCTCAACTGCAAACAAGGGTGACAGGGCCTAGCCAAATAGGGAACCGAGCATTGTGCCTATGTAAGTGTCCATTCGGTCCATGGCTGTTGACTCTGGTATCTCTAGGATGCGCATATAACTACGCCATGACCTGGCCTCCAAGTCCTTGATCATTTCCAGAACTTTCACCATCCACAGGAGATGTTCATTTGTTGTAGGGTGCATCCTCAACCTCAGACACCCGCGTCTCCAGCTGGTCAAGGCGGTCCCCATGTTTTTCCTAGCTGTTCCTTCATATAATCAAGACTGGTGGTAAGGAGATCAATCTTAGTGTCTGTACTGTGCAGGCTGTGGTTCAGATCAATGAACATGCCTTTGATATCCTGATCAAGGGGGAGACGGTCTCCGAGGAAGCATCCTGTTGCTGAGCCTCAAGGGGAGAGCCGTTGACACCCACACCCCAAAGAGCCGATAATGGGAGCGTAGGCTGTTTGGCATCATGTTTACCCATCTTAGAGCTGTGGGGATTCAGACAGAGGAAGCAAGCGGGAGCCACTGTCCACCAACGCATGGGCCGGATCCCACCTCACCCCAGGAGAGACCAGGGGGACACGAACATATCCAAACCACACCGACTCTAGAAAGGCGCAGGCCCTCGCACCCAACTGCAATGCCAATCTAGTATTCACTCTCCGGGGCCCAAAGTTTTCAGCAGCCCCCAGCCAATGTCCAGGTGTGGAGGGATCCGTGGTGTCACAACCCAGGCAGTCAGTGACAGGTCTACATGCCCAGCAGTGCAATAATGGACAGTAACCAATGTCACAGGCAAAAACAGGGCCCTCACCGCAGTAGACGCCGGACACAATTCAGCGTTCCCTAGGGGGTTGCGATGTTTCAGCTGCCCTCTGAGCACCACCAGGACACACAAATTCTCAGCTGCGGCAATCCGAGAGTCACAACAGCTCCAGTCAGTTACCCCACGAATAGAAAACAGACAGTGTAATGCCAGAATAAATCGAGGTGCAGCTGTTTTGTAACACCGAAGCTTGAGGTGTTGGCACCATGCTGCACCACAAGCGCGAGGATTTAAAAAAAATGTATATTGAAAAAGAAAGCTCAGCCATAGGACGCAAAGAAACTTAACACAGCAGTAACAGATTTTTTTCGTGGTACAGATATTTTACAAACCTAGCTAAAAGAAGTGTAAGCAAAGGTAGTTACAAGTAAAAACCAACACATTTTCCTTGTATGAGCTCTGGGGTACAAAGAATGTACATCTCTTCTACACCTACATCTATGTTTGCAGAAATGTTCGTTTTTGGGGGGCTGGTGAACAAGTATCGCACAAATAGGCCTGTACTGTACAGGTAACTCCATTTGTTAGAGACTGCAATAAACATTAGACCCAGTCTCCTCCTCTTACATCTTAAGGAGCAAGACCTTTGGAACTGCTACGTTTATGTAAAAATGGTGTGTATTAAAGACTACTTGGTTCTTGTTATCACTCTTTGAAAAGCTTTGCCCTTCAATAAGTAATTATTATGATAAGTAATTATTCCGCACACAGGAGATTAACTTCCAATCCTTGCTCAGATAGATTACTGGTGGTGGCGGTGTACAACACTATTCCAACAAAATTAACAGGCACATTGTGTCATTAAAGTAATCCATCAAAACCTTTGGTGAGCCATATTACTTTACAAATAGGTTCTAGAATAACATTTCCAAAATGGCCATAAATGCACACCTAAGCTGCATCTGAAATGGGCAATTCTTGAGACTGTACTGGCAAAGTAGTATGCTGAGCTCTCATTTCAGAATAAAAAGGACTATAAGACCATGGTGAAAAGCAAGACACCGCTTGGTGTATACAAAGTAAACCTGCTTGACAGCCACAAAAAGCATGTTTTCAGTTCACAATAAATATTGTTACCTTTCTTTCGAGCTGCAGTTTGTGCTCATTCTCCTGCTTTCGTTTCTCTTTCAATTCTTCATATTTCTCTTTAGTTGGCAGTGACATAAGTCCTAGTAACTTCTCCTGATAGAAGCAAAAGACATACAGAATGAAATGATGCTTAACAAAATGTTAGCAAACTAGCGTCAACAGAGATGATGTGGTCACACTATTTTATTTTGATGGATGCGAACTGTTTATTCCTTCAATATAATCAAAGAAAGCTTCAATATTTGTTTTGACATGGCTTAAAATAATGTCTGGGCTTTAGTTTATGATTTACTTCGATAAATAGCTTCTGCAGATTTTAAATACATAATAACAACACTTTTCTTTGTTAGCGAGTACTTCAAACTTTGAGAGGCAATCTGTGTTACACCTCTATAAGGATTAAAGCATAATTTGCGCCTGTGATTGCGAGTACCCTGTACCAGCATTTATTTTTGGGACTGAACTTGTGCTGATGTGCAAGAATCAATCATTTGAAATAATAACAAACAAAAACTCTAACGCACTGTAACTATGAAGCCAGCGAAGCAGTAGACATCACTTGCCACTGAATTATGATGTGACATTACGACATGGCATGAGGATGCAACTGAGGTGTGTGGCAGAAAAACAGCACAGGCCAGAACACAACCATGACACAGAATTGCAAAAACCTGCCTCACATTGCTCATGAGGAGGAACTCTGCTGGGCAGCCCAGGCTCAGATTGGGCAAGCCATCCGAGTGCACTTACAATTCTTCCCATGCTTTAACCAGCAAGTACCAGGCATCTGCTGAATTTAGTCACTCCTGTGAGTTTGATCTCCCATGCTATAGGTCACCCACAGTCCTTACTTGGGTCAGCCTCGTCCTTGTCGCAGGGCATGGGTGCACCAAGCAGCAGACACTCAGGTTCCAGCTCCATCGGCTCACCTGCTCCAGCCCCAGCACTGGTAAGGTGTCTGTGGAACGGCATTGGCCATCGGGCCCTGCATCCTGCACGCCACTGCATGGACATTTTATTGATCAATCCCCAATATATGAGACTCAAAGCATACAAGTGTTGGAAGGCTGATATATCGGCAAATGCAAATAATCACCCCGTCCCACTCTGATGACGTTAGGATTGCTGCCTTCCCTCATTGGCGGACCTTAGGTCAGCCAAGGAGGGAAGACAGCAGTCCCAAGCCTCCTGGGACCTCCGAGGCAGATCCGCAAGTAAGTGTGTGTGTTTGCTTTAAATTAATGCTTGGTGCATGCGTGTATGTATAAATGTTTGGTAATGAATGTTGTGAATGGATGTGTTTGTGTGCGCACACGTGTGAGTGTGTATGTGTGCGTGTGTGTCCCGTTCGCTCCGCTCCCACCTATAGTTACAGGCCGCCCCTGGACTGTTTGTATATTCTGCTTGTATTGGTTGGTTAGTTTGTGAGATACTTTTGTTTCGAAATATTGTAATTCACTTTTATTTACTGTGGCACCTAATTTTTCTTTCTTCATTGTTTGCTGTAGTTGTTTTATATGTTTGTCTTTCACGTACTATGGGACAAATAAACTAATAATAGCAGTAAAAAAAGAAAAGTTATTCATCTAAAATCCTAGTTCTCTTCCAGGGGAATTATCGTGAAAGTCATAAGCACTGAATAGTCCTGCCCACGTGTGTGGATCCCGAAGCACTTTAAAAAGTGTACATATATGTATAACAAGAGTTTGTACCACTTTATGTTTGCAGTCTAAAGAAGGCTAATAATGGCCAGATTTAATTGAATTTTCATTGTAAGAAGCCAATTGCATAGAAATGAGTCACTATAAAACGATGACCATAGAAAATTTTTCACAAATCTGCTTAAAGGGAATATGCGACATTGTTAGCGAATAGGCTGCAAAGCATAGGATAGAAAACTGGGACTGTGCCTTTAAGAACCTCACAATACCCCCTATATCCCATCATGCTTCGCAGGTGACAGATCAGGTCACTTTTACCGAAATTAGGAATCCTTGGTGAAACAATTGTTGAGAGCTGTAATACTTCCTGTTCAGGGAGGTGGTAGAGTGGCTTTTGACTTAGTTGAGGATTCCCCTATAGGGCAGCTAGGATTACAGGTGAATAACCTTTTTCTTCTCTTCCAGGGGTTCCTCATCAATAGTCATACACACTGAATACAATAGCAAGCCCATACCACAAACAGGCGGACATGAAATAAAAATAGCTCCAACAATGACCCGAAAATGTTCCTTAAAGAAGCCTACCCTACTCAAGTACCCGCTCTGGAATCTGTCTTGTAAATGTATGAACAGATCTCCAAGTTGATGCCTCACATATCTCTGAAATGGAACATTCCAAACAAGAGCTATGGTAGCAGCCTTTCCCCGTGTATAATTTGCTTTAATTCTACCAGGGAGGGGTTTCTTTGCTATCTGGTATTAAAGAATTATGTACAAAACAATCTATCTAGAAATAGATTGTTTAGAAGGCAAGCCTGTACTTATTGGACCTTAGTTTATGAAAAGACGATCTTATATACTTGATTTTCTCTGAATAAAAATTGCATGACTCTTAGCGTCAAGAGAATGCAAGGATGTTTCTGCTGACATTGATGGATTAGGGAAAACGTGGGTAAGGAAATAGTTTGGTTAATGTGGCAATCCAAAACCACCTTAGGGAGATCAAGGTGTTCTCTCATAACCACTCTTTTACTCTGGATTACTGTATACGGTTCAGTGGCTAGGAGAGTCTGAATCTCACTAACTCTACGTGCAGAGGTAATATCAACTAGGAAAGCTGGTTTCCATGTAAGTTGTAAAGTGACTTTGTGTAAGGGGTGGGGGGATATCCCATTAATTTAGAGAGAACAATGTTAAGTTCCCAAGGAGGAAAAAATTACTAAAATGGTGGGAAAACAGTTTTTAATATCTTCTAGAAAATCTTTAATCTCAGATATTTAAAAAAAGAGGTTTATGATGGAGACTTCTTATAGGTAGCTATAGCCGCAAGTTGAACTTTTATAGAAGAAAACTTCTAAACCAGACCTTGGTAGATGAAGAACCTATGGTATCAGTACATCTTCTTAACAGGATGAACGATTATGGCTGTTCTATATGCGCAAAATGTCTTCCACTTGAAGTAATATGATTTTCTTGTGGAAAGACGTTTACCTTCCCTTAGAATCCTCATGCACTCTTGTGGAAGACCTAGATAGCCATATTGCAGGAATTCAGGAGCCATGCCACTAAGTTTATTGATGGAAGGTTGGGGTGCAGAATCTGGGCCCCAAATGTGTACAGGAGATCCCATCTGCACATCAATCTCTTGTGTGTGGTCGCTCTGATAGGTGAAGAATGTTGTGAACCACCACTGATGAGGCCATTCTGCAGCAATTATTATTATCCAGGTTTTGGACTAATAAAATTTGGCCATACCTTTGGGAACGAGGGGATTTGGTGGAAATGCGTGGAGAATTTTTTTTGACCAGTCTCTCAAAAGAGCATTCCCCTTCATCTCTGGCTGGTGATATCTGGAGGAGTAGTCTTGACATTTTTTGTTATTATGTTGGCAAATAAGTCTATTTGAAGACATTCACATTCTGGGAAAATATCTTCTACGACTATGTCGTTTGAAATCTAGGTTTGATAAAGGCTGTCCGCTAACATGTTTTGAGAACCTGGGAGATGGACAGCTGTAATTGCCAAGTTCCTTTAAATGAGCTCGATCCATATGGTTTGGGATTCTAGAGGCTGAGGTCTCGAAAGTGTCCCTCCCGGCTTGTTAAGGTAGTACATTGTTGTTGTATTTTCTGTCTGAAAAGAGAAGTCATTTTGATTGCCGGAAGAAAATACTTTAAAGCCAGATGAACGGCTTTCAATTCTAGTAGGATGATGTGGCAAGCCTTCTCTTTGTGTGACCATAATCTTTGGGCCCTTAAATGGTACAAGTGTGATCCCCATCCTTATAGGGAGGCATATGTGACTAGAGACTGAACTAGGAGATCCTGAAGGAATAAGGTCCCTTTTACCAGATATTCCGATTTGGCCCACCATGGGAGTGACTGGATGGCTGATTGTGATTGTGTCAATTTCTTCTCAAAACTGTTTGAGAACTGGTTACACTGGTCCTCCAGACATTGCTGGAAAGGTATTATGTGTAGTCTGGCATAAGGAACAAAAAAAATGCACAAGGCCATCGATTCCAACAGAGATGAAATCTGTTGAGCTGTGGATGGGAATTTGCAATCGAGTGAAGCACTGCAGTTGGATTGATAACAGTCTCTCCTCCAAAGGATACACTTTTTCAGACTGCATATTTATTATAGCTCCTAGATATTGTTTTGAACTGGGGAGGTTGTAGATTTTCTGAGGTTTACTTGAATACATAACTTGGTGAGATTGTGGCGACATATTGGAAAACGGCTCACTGGTTCTTTAAAGGATGTTCCTTTTATGAGCCGGTCATCTAGGTATGGGTAAAGTCATATTTTTGTTTCACCAGATGTGCTGCAATGACGGCCTTACATTTCACAAATGTTCGGGGAGCTGTATCCAGTCCGAAGGGTAGGACTTTGTGCTAAAATGCCATGAGCCTACTATAAACCGTAATAACGTCAAATCCTTTTTTATGGTCGGAATGTGGAAGTAGACATCTTGAAGATCTATTAGACTCATCAAATCCCCTGGATGTAGTTAAGGGTAGATCTGATGTAATGCGAGCATTATGATTTTTTTCTTTTCTTATGTACTTGTTCAGTACACTAAGGGCGAAAACAGGCCTGAATTCCTGTTGTAGTCTTTTTTTCCAAACCAAAAAGTATTGGGACTACACTCCCAATCCTTTCTGATACAAATGACCCTCCCTCACTGAAGTTTTTTGTGGTAAAATGTTCACTTCCTTCTTTAAAAGATCTTGTTGATAAGACAATGTTTAAGATGGTGGAAGAGATGGAAGAGGAACTTGAAATGAGGTGACTAGCCATTCTGAACAATATTCAGATCATCTGTTTGTAGCTATCATCAGCCAATCTGAAAAGTGTGCTACAATACTTCCTTCCACTGGAGTGACTGACGGATCTAGGGAAGATGCGACTCATTGTTTGGAATGCGTTTTTCTACTGCAGATTGCTGATGTCGGCTCCCTCTTTCTCTGGATGATCTGAGTTGATGGTATGACTGTTTCTGCTGGTGTTGCTGCTGGTGGTGTGGCCAATGAGGGGTTTGAATCCTCGGAGGATTGTAGTGCCTGTCATAAGGCATGTACCTCTTTCTAAATTATTTTTTTCTTTTCCAGGCCCACAGCTTTAGAGATGTCCAATTCAGTCTGCATCTGTGACATTTCGTCATATGTGTCAGATCGGAAGAGCGTATTTCCTGAGGATGGCAGGTTCAGGATTCTACTGTGTGCTTCTGGTTTCAGACTTGTTAGTCTAAGCCATGAGGATCTCCTAGCACCAATATCATGGACATAACCATGGGCGGATAAATCTGAAATGTCAGCAGCTGAACCAATGATCTGATTAGATAACAGCATTCCCTTGTTAATGACCTCCTGGAAATCCGGTCTGTCTTCCATAGGAAGTTTATACGTAAACCTTTGTAGGGAGTCCCAAAGCGATCTATCATAGCTCCCCTAAGGGGAATTGGCACTAACTGATTTCATTGTAGAAGCCAAAGCTCCACACATTTCCCTTCCCATAAAGTCTATTCTTTTGCTCTCTGAAACAATGGTACTACTATGAGTGACTTCCTTGCTGCAGACTCATTTATGGAGTCTGGTGATGAATCTGCCCTGGAAAAGAAAGGATCTTGGTCAGGAGGCTTATACTTCTTCAAGAGGTTAGATGGAGCCAACCTTATAGATGCAGGTTGCAGGAATAACTGTATTGCAGGCTCAAGAAGACCCAGGACTAGAGGGAGGAGAGGTCTTGCTGACGTTCTTTGATGTAAGTTCTCACGTTTGACAGAAGTAGATGCAGTGGGAGCTGGCATAGGAATGTTCAGCTCTGTTGCACCTCTTATAAGCACCTTATTAAAAGTTGTCATCAATTGGAGAAACAACACTTGGTGGAGGTGTGTTAGAGGGAGCCGGAGAATAATCTTTGATGGAAGACCCTGAGGTCGTTGTCCATGGGAGAGATCATGATCTGCATCAAGATGGTGACCTTCTGTGTTGGCTTGTACCAGATCTTCTTAATCTAGAGTGAGATGAAAGGCATCTTTCTCTGGATCGTCTGAGACCTATGTCTGGATCTAGATCTACAGCGATGTCCATGATTCTAAAATGGACTGTCCTGTGGTCTTGCGAAGCTGGGGATATTCCAGGTGATAGCCTAGGCGATGTATCTGAACCTGGAGAAAAGTTATATGGTGTGGCTCCCTGTGGTGAAGCAGTACTAGAAAGCGCTATATCCAGTGTGTGATGTGATGACAAATATGTTTGGGAGTATTCAGAACCTGCAGTGGCAAGTATCTCTGGTCGAATCTTCTATGACCACCTAGAAGATCGTTGCATAGATGGTGAAAAAGATTTTGTCCTAAATGTCACTTTTGGAGGCTGTGATGGCTTTGACGTCGAAGAACGTGGCTTCATCATCGACTGAGATGATTTGGTTGTCAACTGACCTTGATGTCGAAGAGTGTTGCCTCAGTGTTGACTGAGGTGGTGTCGGCATCGGAAGGGGTAGATCTGCCATTGACGGAGGTGGTTTTGATGTTGCGGACTATGGTCTTAATATCAATGGAGGAATTTGACGTCAAAAGTGTTATTGACAGAAACCATCTGGGTTCTTTCGTCGTATGATGTCGTACCTGATGATGGCAGGCATATAGGTATGTCTAGCCTTCGACGCTATGTTACTCAACGTCGTGAATCTTCCTCTGATATCTTTTATCCTAGGATTTGCTTCTATGGGAGTCCTTGGAGCAGGAAGAAGAAGCTCAACTCGAAGACTTGATCTTCTTCATGGCTTCTGGAAGATCTGGCAGCGTGTTCTTCAAATTTCTTCTGGAGATGGACTGACAATAAGTACAGACATCAGGGACCTAATCTTCCTGAGAGTGAAGTGAAATTTACTGTCCTCAAAACACGTGCTGGCAGTACTTTTAGGCATCAAACAAAAATGTGGACTTTGGGTGACATAAGAAAATCAATATCAGTATGTGTTTATAATGAAATGGTCTCTGTTCAATTTTTGGAGTCATTTTACTAGTATTAAGTTTTGCAACTGATGCATTGGTCCCACCAGATGACTTAACTGCCTCACAGGAATAGGATGAGACTCCACAGATCTCTTCTGCTAAATTTCAATGGCTGTGAGGCAGATCGTTATATTTGCGAATACCCATCAGCAAAATTTCAGCCGCTTGCTCCTGCACTGAATCCTGGTGGAGGACTTCCAGGATGTTGCCAGCTCCTCCTGAATCTCTGGAGAGACACTTAACTGACCTTAGAAATTAGACGAGCTCAAGGGATAGCATAGACGAATCATGTTGTTCAATCCAATATCAAGCCAACGGTTATGGAGACAGACCCCTTACAGATCTAGGTGGAACGTGGGTGCATGTGGTGTTCAGGTTAGTGGCAAGGGAGTTTAGTTTATCAACCCTAGGTGTCAAAGATGGGGTGGAGGGCTTCTTGAGAATTTGTCACAGATGTGTAAATCGGAGACACATGCTCAATATTCTTCACAATCTGAGATCCAAAACATCGGCAAATCCACATCCACATCAATAGAGAAAGTCCCATATTTGGGGACCGTGATAGACGAAATGGATGCAACAGGTAATCCTTTGAAATTGGGCTGATTTATATTCAGAACAAACCTCATTCATGTCTCCATCATTAGCAGGAATGGAAGGAGTACTGCAGTAATGTTTGAAGTGTAAAGAGTGAAAAAAGTCCGAATTTTCCATGGAAGCCCTTAAAAAATATGTTATGTTAGGAAAATCTATAGAGTGCCCATACAACCAAGGGTTTCTTGCTGCTGTGACAACCAGGAAGGAAAGGAGACAGGGCTCGGGCTAATCATAAACTTGCGTACAAAGCCAGATCTTCAAATGCTTCCTGAACCTCAGGAAGTTATGTTCAAACCTGACAGAGGAAGGGAGAGAGCTCCATAAGATGGGGGCCAGGACAGAGAGGCTCCTGACCCTTGCTCTTTGTCCCTTGAATCCTTCCCACAGCGGTGTCAAAACAAAACATGGTGAACAGGGTTCAATTGGTACAGCAACAGCTTCCGACCTCTTCCATACAGCAGACATTTTCCTTTTGGGTTTGGGAGGTTATATGGATCAATGAGCATAAGTTACATTGTGCCCGATATACTAATGTGGTGTTGCAAAGCAGTTCATGGTTTTGTGCATAGACTGCTTTGTGACCCTGCCTTTAATTTGCCCCGTGACTGAGGTAACAAACTGTCACAGATAGAAATGACTATTCTCAGGCAGTCACAAAACCTCCTACCTCATTGATATTCAGAAGGTAGGAGTTTTTCAATGGCTCCCTACGAGTACAGGGACAAAAACCTGCATTGGAGACTGCATCCCTGCATTTACATTCACTGAATTACATTTGTTTAAAGAAGCCAAATCCCAGTGGTGGCTGATGCATTTAAGCAGTGGTTGGGTGGAGGAGAGCTTGAGAGAGCGCAGGGGGTTGGAATAATAAAAAGAAAAATAAAGCTTACCTGATGCTGCTTCTGCTACCTATGAGCTCCTCTGCTTCCTGGTCCCAGCAACGCCTGGGACAGCATCAGAGACTCCCTGTGCAATACCTGTGCTGCTCTCATGCTGCACGGGGATTGGCCTGATCGGGCTGGTTTAACGCTCGCTCAGGCTTATAGCACAGCTGATAAATAAAACGGTATTGTTTTAATTTTCAGCTGCTAGCTGAGCCAGTGGGGTGATGCTCCTTCGCCATTGCGGAGGAGCCGCCGCTAACCAGTCCCTTATAAGGAGAAGGCCTACTCTCAAAAATACAAGTTGGTAATTAGCAAAGGGTTTTGGGGTTAGAACGCAGTATTCCACAGGACCACCGTCTGCTTCCCCCTATGCCGGCAGCCACCATTCACAATATGCAAGATGCACCTCTATGCCAGCTTCCACTGTGCAAATGCATCAACAAGTCCTTTTTTGAAGTCTGCAACGAATACTTTCAAATTTGGAAAGAAATTCCAAACTTGCAATGCACCTATTTAACATCTTGACCTGCAGTTTTGCTGTTACAAACCTGTGATTTTGCTTTTTGCAGGCTTTGCAAGAACAAAATCGTTCGTAAATCAGACCTATGGCCTACTGACAAAGTGTTCTGCCACATTACATATTGAAGCCCAGGAGTCCACATGAAACTGAAATCATTACTCGGATCTCTTCTCCGAGTGTTCATTCAGAAAAATAAAATGACAGCCATGGAAGTGCCTCTACAAACAGGGAGAAACAAGGTCCAGAACTAGCTTAGGGTAAGTTCAAATAACCAGTCAAAGGCTATTCACACAAGATAGTTTTATAATCATTGTCCATATTTTAGGTTTCCAATGTGTAGATATCTTTATGTGATGTTTATGAGATGCAGAAAATCACAATTGGGTCAGCAACATTCATAGAATTCTGTCTTCTCTTCATTGTGAAATACCTAAAGTAGACCATTTTAACAACAAAAATAAAAAAACTATATAAAAAAGGAAGACACAACCATGGAAACTTCCAGTGCAGTCTGACAGTTTAAAGGGGAATGCCCTTTCTTTCAGTATTACCTGTACAAAGAGAGTTGCAGAGTACCGAATCATCTTCTGTAGTTGTTGAGCTTTGGGAGAGGGTTTGGGGTCCTCATTCATTCCAAGAATTAAAATTTTCTTACTGAAATTAAAAAGGAAAAAACACAACTAGGAGCACTGAAGTATGTGAAGAGGACAGGAGAGATGTGTACAGCAGTGTAATGTCATGTCGCTTGGGGGGGGGGGGGGGGGAGAAGGGAAGGAAATAGAATGCGATAAACAGTATGGATTTGGGTTTGATGATCAAGAGAAAGGAAGAGGAATATACATCGTGTTCATTGAAATAAAGGAAGAATATTGTGGTACACTTGTGCAGGTCAATCAACTCAAATTGTAGCAATCTTACAGAAGCAGTCGCATATAGTAAAATGTGATGTTAACAGAAGACCTTCCAAAAAAGGGGAAGTCATCAAAAGTGTTCCAGGGAATTACCATAATACACAAAATGGAAAGAAGGAAGGGCACAATGGAGGAATTTAAATTCATCAAAGGAACAGAATGAGGGTAAACCCTGACCATGTGGAAATGCAGTAATCCTCAAAGAGTAAAGGAAATATGACACTAGAGCATCAAAACCAGAGAAGGGCAGCAGTGACAATTCCTGATAGTACAGAATAGTGGCTGAAAGAAGCGCCACTTCACCGTGAGGGGTGAAGCAATTATAACAATTTAAAACTATTTAATTGTATTAACACTCAAGAATAACCTGTGTGAAATGTTTGTGCAATGCTGCACACTGGTCATTCTCAAGTGATCATTGGATTCGTTTAATGGGGAATCATGAACAGAAGATTCACAGCACAGCCCCCATAAAGTGTTAATTTGACTTAGTTTTGCTACAACATATACAACAAAGGGGTGCAGAAAAGTAGAGTTGTAATTAGAAAACGAACTGTAAACAAGCTGATCTGCTACTGCGTTAAACATTTATTATGTTGTGCAAACTTCAGAGCACTTTGTTGCCAGAAAAGCATACGTTATCAAGTGGGTGATGTATATGTTACACCTGTGATATTAAAGTATCATGGGAATCATGGCGAGATCAAAGTCTATGAGCACTGTCCCTCTCCAGCAGAACTAAGAACTTAGTTACTTTTTAGTAACACAGAGGCTATTTGAATAGATAATATGCTCCTCATGAAACGACAGAGAGCCAATTTTGCAGACAGTTTTGGTGCGATTTAAAAAGCTGACAGAGAGCACTCAGGGTCTGTACTCTGTGGTTACAGAGACCAGTTTTAGGTGCGTTTCTCGGACCAACATTTGGGCATCGTGCAAGGACTGCATTTTTTTGGAACTCGAGTTTCTATTACAGAAGAGTTGGTTGTGCAAGGTTCAATAGACTTCCAATTTGAACCTGTACTTGGTCAGGATTAGAAGGAGGGTGGAGTTTGTCAAGGTTTCATTTTAAGGCAAACTCTGGCTACATGGTTTTATACTCAATGTAAATAGGTGATAAAGATACAATTTAAGTTACAGAACTGGTGTAAACGTAAACGCCTCCTTTCAAAGATGACTGGAAATTGATGCCCTTCACCAATTTGTGTAGTAGGATAACAAAGGTGGGATTAAGAATGAGTATTATGCTAAGGATTTTTAATATTGCCCTGAATCCAGGTAACTAGGCTATGTAAATGTTACCTAAACAAAGCAGAAATGTTTCTTCAGCCTCTAAAACAAACACACACGCACACACAAAAGCGTGTGCACACACCCCGCCATAACCTCTCCCACATCCTTTAAAAATCCGTGAAAGGTATATCATGATCATTCCTCAACAATGAAAAACACTGATTTCCCAGTCACAACAATGCAACTCAAATGTCGCATCTCCCCTTAGGTAAAGTGCACCACTCTGTGTTAAGTTAGTAGCTGAAAACTAGTAGCTCTAATTAAATATCCCTCGGCTCGGTTCTCAAATGAGAGTTTGTTGACCAAGCACACAACTAAAAATCGAGTTAGACCTAAACATTTTCTGTTGGTCTTCTTATGTTCTCTTTATTGGAGGGGTCAAATGAGAATATTGTATCTCCTGCAATAGTTGAAACTCTTGGAGTGTGCAACCTTTGATTTTGGGGCAAATGCAAGCTAGTACAGGGTCAAGAACACGGTCTGAGAAGGAAGCACTCTGTCCTGCTCTATGATTACACCGTTTTTCACAGGTCATTTTTGTACCATATGGTTAAATATGCAAGTGTGTAATGTCCGTACAGCCTCAGCTGGAATATTTCTTTATAAGATATACAAACGCTAAATTGGTCTCGGTTGGCCACGCTGCTCCTGAATTCCTCTATTTCCTGTTTCATTCATCATTCATCATTCATCATTCATTCACATTATTTTATTATGACCAGGAAGATTTGTGTAGCTTCTGGTGGAGGGATGATTGAGACCAAGCGCAGGCCTGAAAAAGAGTGAGTTCTTTATGTACTACATTTCTTTGTCTTTTTTCTAAGAGTTTAGGCTTCCATTAATAATGCTAAGTTTATATTTACTCTGCCATGTGTTTACAATTATCTTTCCACCGTTCATCTGTGGACTAAGGCCCAAAATATTCATTACCAACTCCTATTGTTTTTATTGCAATATGCCAACAACCATGTAACAATATCTTGTTTATGTTAAAATGTCAGACAATAAACAATACCTGATTATTCGAGTTGGTTCTGGTACCCAAGACTACTCACATATATTTTGTACAAAGAGGGTCAAAATACCCAATAACCTAAAAATCTCATCAATATTCAGCTTCTAAGGAACAATTTACTACCAGATAAAATTACCAGTCATACAAACAGCCATTTAAAGAAGAGACCCCCTTAATCAAGGAAAAACTATTATACTGGTCTCTCCAATACCTACATTAGAAGCAGCTACAGAGGTAAACATCTGTAATGCTCATGCCCTACTGCTAAGTCAGGTCTACTGGACCGGCAATACAGAAAACTCCATATGGCCTACCCACAAATGAGTATAAAAGCATCTGAAGCGCAGTCTGCATCGGGTTTGAAAGAGAAATACTCCACTGCTCGTCCTTGAGTGCACAGAGTTTCTAAAGATGGGGAATTCTAAGCACTAAAGACATACACTAAAACTTTAGGTGATCCAACTGCATAAGAAGCTAATATTCAAGCTCTACTTTAAGCCCTTCAAAATCCTGATCTGTTAAGCTTCCACATTCATAGTGCAGGATTCCACTTTCTGTGTGCGAAGTTACAATGCAGAGCTACACCACTAGTGCCAAAAAGGATTCAAAAATTCAAAAAGTAAATCCATAAAAGCTAAACAGCTTTGTGGATGGTAGCCAACTTATGGGATACTCTCTCTTTACTACATGGACAGCCTACAATCGCCCATAAAAGTAAACGGGTCACACGAAAGGGAACTAAGTGGCTGACCTGGCTGCAAACATGTGGGTTTAGACCTGTAAAGTTGCTGCTGTTACTCTATCTCAATCTAAATCTAAGGTCAATGCAGACGTCATGATGGCACTGCAAACAAGATCAAATGGGAATACACCCCTTGCAAGAATCACCGCATAATATTCCTACAGTCTTATCCATGACAGTATCCTAATGAGATCCATGCCGGGGATATGGGATAAGCATAACCCAAATGAAGCACTTAGGCTTCACTTCATAAAAGCACTTTGCCGTGCTGGCCTCAGCACTACATTATCAATGTTACAGCACAGTTATTGGTCACCATATAGGTTTATGGCAATAAGAACAGCATTCTACCATTTGTTAACAAATAAAACCCTCTACTGCTACAAGGCCTAATACCCATGCCTCGTACAATATCATATGATGAAGCAAGAGTCACCTTTCTTCGTGGTGTTCCAAACTGTTGAACGTCTGAATTCATTATATGCTGCACATTGCTACCTTCTGTAGAGGCTCCAAAAGGTACATCCATCCGTCTTGGACTTACATTTAGGTCACAATGGCTGGCATATAACTGGATTGCTTGATGATCATCATAAGGATGGTGCAGGGGTACTGTTTTCCTGAATATTCAACACTTGGAACAGCTGCCCTCCAACATGCAGTCAAGTGGGGCACTCGTGACAGGAGACTCCCAACATAACCAGACCTTACTGCTCACACTGTGACAGAGTTTGGGTGGACTAATCTCAATACAAAAAGTAGAAGGGGAATAATGCCTACAATAGGACTCCGATGAGACGGTTAAAATTTAGGAATACACAACATCCATCTGCATTTTTGGGACAAGGTGTGACGGAAATTACCACCAGTACGCCTTTCAAAGTTTTGCGTTCCACCCATCATGCATCTATAACTCAGGGCCTGCCTATCTCAGAAAGAAATTCGGATTGTACCACCCCCACAAGCAAGTTTCTGTTTGCTTCTTCAAAAACTGTGGCGATCCTTTCCATTAAAAATTCCTGCTTGGGGCTGGGCATTTAGCCCTCCTTTTCCTATGTTGCTTCCAGCTTTCCGCTTTCACTCAAAAGCACTTCTGTGTTTACCCTATTCAGGAAAGAATTGAAATCTTAGTGGTTCACCTAATCGTCCGGGCTCTAAAACCCATTTTTCTAGCTGCCTTTTACTTTCCTCCCCTTTTAGTGTCAAGGCCCCCTCTGGGATAAATGCACGCTTTACCAATGCTTAACATATCATTAGATACACATTTCTTTTTTAGGCTTTGCCAAGTTGGCCTAGCAACTATGAGCTGAACCCACTTCTCTCATTCCACAATTCCATGCACTAATAGAAATCTGAAGCTTTATTTTCAGAACAAACTCTTCAACATGTGAGTTGTGCCAAGGTTATGTTTATAAACGAAGTGTTCAAATGAAAGTGAAATGTTGAAATATAACGTTTTATCCTACTCTCATTAGGACTTCACACATTCTTAGAGGCAAAACACCATCCTTCCCCCATTGCACCTTGATTAAGTGGACAAACTAGTATCCATTTCTAACCCAGTAAAAAATGACTAACTTTGACAGCTTAATTTTTAACGTCCAAACAGCACATTCTGTGGCTGGGAGAGTATGTCTTGTTGACACTCAATATTGAACTCACTTTGCCAACTTTCTCAGTGTATAATGCTTGAACACTACAGGTGTTACAATCATCAAGGATATAGACTCGACCGCTTCAAGCATGCAAGACTGTTTTTGTGCTATTCTGAACTTTCTATGGTCTTTCCCTTCAAATGTATACATTGGTGTGATTCCTATCTTGACTATTGCAGATGTCAACCTTCTTTGCCATATCCATCTGAGCAGCACTGCAGTTAGGCTCTAGCCTTCTACCAAGAAGTCGATTTACTTTCAAGCCTGTAATAACATTGAACTCCAAGCTTTCACAAGTAACTGGTACCTGTGGCTCGAGCCGTGTTTCAGTAGCCCTCTAGCATGAATGTGGACTACATCCTGCAGCAAAAATGTTTTACTGCTCTACGTGGATTGTTGGGAGATCATCCAGACATAACTCATCCTTCAAGGTCCTTTCGGGGGCAGTGCAGCCAATCGTCAGTGCTGCTGCTTATGATTCACATTGCTGCTGCTTTGTGTCCCCACTACACAACCTGCTACGCTGCTTGGCGCTCTAATGTCACCGTATTCTACTTTACGATTCATGTTCCATTAATTTGCAATGATAATTTTGGCTTTCCAACAGACTAGTCCACCATTTCTGACCTCCAATCTCCTGGCTTTTCACCCCATCAATTTCCTGTTCTTTTTCCAGCAACCATCCACAATCCCCATGGTGTATTTCTGATCTTTTACTACCTGCCACACACCTGGATCTTTAGAGGCTGTTTATTATTTGAACAATACTATAGAGGGCACACAGCTGCTGCTGTTTTGTATGTAATATCTTGATTTGTATCGAGCATTCAAACATGATTTTGACCCCTCCTGCCTAATCGAATTAGGCCTGTGCTTGTAGTTTTGCATACATATATATTTATATGTAAATTCTTCCGTATTATCACTCTGTGGGTGTTGTGTTTACATGCTTTTTAGACTAATCATAACTATTTATCCTCCTCTAGTTATCTGTTGCCTAAAGCACCCGACTATTCATTGCTAATGCTGATTGTTTGCCTTTGTGAATTGGGACCAGATGTACAAAGCATTTTTGCGGTTTGAAACCGCAAAATGCTTTTTCAAATTGAAAAACTGCAAAATACGATTACATAACTTGTTACCAAATCGCAATTCGCATTTGTAATGCAGTATTTGTAAGGGGCATTTAGGGCTTTCCTTCCAAATACAGAATCGGTATGGTGTAATCAATATTTTGCGATGAATTTCGGTCGCAAAACAGTGATACTTTACCACTAGTTTAAAGTGGTGGTAACCAATTTGCAAATGGGAAGGTGCCCCTAGGGACCCGTTACCCTTGGAGAATGTTAAAAAATATATATATTTTTAAATTAAATGTAAAATTTTTTTTTTTAAATGATTACTTTATTGAAAAGCTATCGCACATGGTGGTTTGCTGACCACAGTAGGCCAACATGCCTCTGATTGCTATAATTCCTACCTCATTAACATTCATAAGGGAGGTAGATTTGTGACCCACTAGGAATCACTAACCACAAATTGCATGTCTTCTTAGATTAGGAATTGTGATTTCCTAATTTCAGTTCAGTAAAAATTGCAATTCCTACTTTTTGTACATCTGGCTCTTAGTCCCTCAGTGTTTAACTTAAGGACTAGCATTTCCTTATACCTATAATCAGATGTCAACTACAGGAATTCACACACTGTCCGAAACCATGAGGACACCTAGTCATGGTCGTCATTTGAAACAGTACAAACTGAGGCGCACAGACTTATATCTAGGGACCTTCTCTTTCAAGGTCTTTTCAAGGTCTGACAACTCAGCAGGGCTCTCACAGAAGCTAGACTTGTAGACAGAAGGCAGGCCTCCTTACAGGTAAGTAATGATATGTTCTACCTCTCACAATGGAAGACTTTCAGGTGCCAATTTCTAAATTTGTTATTAGCAGGGACTCAGTAGGAAGGGGAATTATAGAAAACAACATGTTGACTCTTCACTTTCTACTCACCACTTATTGATACAATAACTGTAATATTTGCAACTACAATTTTTTATATGTTCTTCATTAGTTTGGCTTTTAATAAATGCTCCAATAATACTGATTCAAGCATCTTGAGCGTGTGCTGGCTTGGCGGGGAAGGTTAAGAGGAACCCAGGAATATATATCTGCTATCTTTAGCTGGTTAGTCTATTCCTGTGGACCCTTTCCAGGTACGTATAGGAGAAGCTCATGGGACACAAGTCAATTTTCCCAGCTCCAAATGGTACGTTCAAATGCCTGCAAGGCATGGAGTCCACAAGAACTATACCTATGTGTTCAAGAGTAGGTTGGGGACATTTCATCACTATGGTATAATTTTAATTTCCTATAATTATTAACATAAGTACCAGCAAAATAAATAATGCAGTTTGCCCCATTATTGTGGTAGTTATTCGTTTTCATTGAATACTACTCTAATAGCTCTACTTTAGGATCTGCTAAATTGCCTCGCTTCTGAATTATTTTTTCCCCTTTTTGTATTAGTGGCATTCATAGAGGTTAATGTTTGCTCTAATATTTCTTGAGATAAAGCATTAATTTACAAGTTTTTGATATTCATTTCACTCACTCATTACATCTCTGTGAAAGACATTACCACTATTGTTCAAGAGTATTACATTTAATTCTGCATGATTTGCAGTTAGTACATCAGTTATAGCACTTTATCCCTTCACCCAGATGTTTATGGCGTTTCCTATCCCACTGATAGTAAATGAGTGATCTACATTTCCATCCTCATTTTCAGTAGCTCATCCTGCCTCAGAGTTGTTTTTGGTTATTTTTAATGTGTCAAGGGGTGCATTTTGTAGGCAAAGGATAATATGTTTGGTAATTCAACTTGTTCCGACACAAGGGAAACATTTTTTATTAATATCATGGAGTGGCAAGAATCACCGATATCACAAAGCGGTGAGAACCACAGAACTATTGTATTGTATTATAATGTAATTGTTGATAAAGTATATTCAAAACCACTGGACTTGGAGCGGATAGAACTCATCACGGTAGTTAACACAGTATGTACTCCAAAACTCCTCTTTCTATCTCAATGGTACTATGAAGGCCGCAATTCAGGGGCTTCACATGGTCATGTGCCGATTCCAACCCACGTATCCCACTCCCCTCAATGAGAAGAACTAATGTGAAGCCTATTCTTATGTGAAGCCCATTCTGGTGTGTCTGGTGGCCAAAATACGCAGAGGGTACTAAAATCCAAGAAATGGAAGGGATGGAAAAATCAATGGAAAGAAAGGTTAACTAAAGCAAGTGGAACTGAAGGACAAGGATAAAGATAGACAAGCCACCAGTGGGGTGTGTGTCTGGATGGTACATTTGGCAATTGGGTTTTGGGGCACAACAGGCAGATCATCTCCTCCTAAGCTGTCCTCTAGTACTTGTGTCCATTGTCTCAATTTACGCCAAACCTTGTACAGCACTATGATTGTTCAAACAGGAGAGATTGTCACAGGCCTTCCATTGCCCTAATTTACCATCATTAACAGGTGCAAAAGAATAACAGAGAAGAATCCCTTTGCACATATTATTGAGTAGACAAGTAATAGTCTTTGCAGCGAGGGACATCACCTTCTGCTTCGAGTACAGAAGTGATGGGAATCTTTTACATACTAAAAGTAATACCTCTTGACTTCAACAGTCATGCTCAGTTTGACAGGATGAAGGTTGTGTTTATGCACCGTTCATCAATAAAACTTGCTAAACCTGGGCCATCATTTCTTACCTTGCTCTGGTATTTTACATGTGTTGGCGAAAATAGATTTGCCTGTCTCGGCCCGTCACTTCCTCAGAGTGAAAGATCATCATGACACTTGGGATCTCGGTTTATTTTGTCAGCAGTATACTAGATTATTTCAAGCAGGAACATTTGTAAATACTTCCAGTGAGAGTGGTCCAACAGCGTTCCAGACAGTCAGGTATGCTCCTAAGTGACTTCATTCCCCTTGCACTTGTACTACCAGAACAGAGATGAGAGGCCTGGTCTGCGTCCTTCAATAATTCCAAGCACCTGTCTGTTGCCATCAGGTGCTACAGGGGTGTGGTGCATAAATAGAACATATTTTAATATCGTAGTGTGACAATACTGTGGTCCAAATAGTGGGATGGCAAAAATGGTGAGTCATAACATTATGGGTATTTTGTTTTTTACCTATATTGACAAATATTAAATAACGGTGTCAAAATAGAGGGCAAAACACTGCTGTAGTTAATATTACATAATGCGTATGTTTATAACTACTTTTTGTAAACTTGAAATAATTATTTGATGTTTTTGTTTATTATAATGTAATTTCTAATTTTGATTTGCATAATTTTTCTACTAAGTTATTATGCGTTTTAAGGGGTTGTGAGTTGTATTGGGGTAATGTTACTCTGAGAAGAAAATGTTACTTAGTTGTAGTTCTAGTTCTGCATTGTAGGAATCTTCGTTGAAGTCATAAACATTTGAATGATCTCCCTCTGTCTGTGTGGACCAAGAGCACTGCATCATAGATATGTGAACATTTCAACATCGATGTGGAAAAGTGTAGCAAAAAAATGTACTTTATAGATTTCTAATGTGAAATAGTTTGAAAATAGTTATGTGCCTTAAAGAACTCCAGAAGGTCCATTTATCCATAATACTTTGTACTGACAGTTTGCTTCACCCATGCAGTTCTTTTTCAATGGAAATAGCAGCATATCTAACTTCCCAATGCCCGTCCTAAAAGAGCTGAGTAGGTGGGTGGTTTGTTTATAACTTCAATGAAGTTTCCTAGGATGCAGAACACGGACTACAAGTAAATAACCTTTTCTTTTGCATTGTGGCATCTTCACTGATAGTCAAACTTTAGAATTGAGTACCAAGTTTCAATAATTCCCAAGCGGCTGTTGGACTGAAGTAAATAATGAAATACTGTGATAAATAACACTTCCTTAAATAAATAAATATATAAATGAGTGAGAATAAGAAAACACTAACTATTATGTCATATTATTTATATAAATACATACATAGTATGATAAAAAGAATTGCGATAGTGTGCTGGTTGATAGCCAGTAGTGATGCATATAAGATTTATCCAGCCATATATTGTTTAGGGTGGACTCTCCTTTTCTCCTGTGACCAGTTAGCGAACAGCTGATTAGATTTAGGTATCGCCTTTGTTTCATGGAGATAACATTTTAGAACCCTTTTGATGTCTATGGTCAGCTGGACTGGAAGCTTTTGGGGAAAAAAGTCGGTAAGGTGATAGTCTGATTAATATGAAAATCGGACACTGCCTTAGGAAAGAAAGAGGGATTTGTTGTCAAAACTACCCTATTACGATGGAACATAGTATAAGATTTCTATCAAAGAGAGTGTTTATATTTAGCGAACCCTTCTAGCAGAGGTAATAGCGATTAAAAAAGCTGCTTTCCAAGAAAGATGTTGTAAAGTAGCTTTATGAATGGGTTAAAAAGGGGGACCCAATAACGTTGTTAACACCAAATAAAGTTCAAAGGAAGGTCTTTTGATTGGAGGAAACTGTTTAGATCTTCTAGAAAAATATTTTACTGAAGAAAGAATTACGCAAAGGGGATCTTCTGTATGTCGGCTAGATGAACTTTTATCGTAAGTTTCATTTAAACAAGTGCAATAGATATGGAAGAACAACTTCTTGCCATGTAATAGGAGCTTGAGCCATTGTTTTGGCACCGTAGGCAAATACGCTTCCATTTCATTGAATATAAACGTCTAGTAGAAGGACACTTGGCTTCTTTTAAACTGTGTGTGCAGGCAGGTGGTAATCCTAGATGCATGTACTGCTCGAATTCAGGATCCATGCAGCCAACTATGTCAAGTTTGGATGTAAAATCTGGTCCTGAATTCTCAAAAACAGATTGGGCTGGAATGTGCAAGCCAATTCTGTGGTGCAACTGACATTGGCAGGATGTTGGTAAACCACCACTGTCATGCCCATTCTGGCGCTATAAGGATCATCTTCCCTGGCAATATGGAGAGTTCCTGTATAACTGGAAATAATGATGGAGAGTAAGAAAAGCATACAGAAAAGGCATCAGCTTTCTACCGGTGTTCTGATGATATGGATAAAAAGCCTCTAGATGACGTACCCCATTCGTTAAAAATGTTGCAGATAACTTATTCATCCAAACACTCACTACTCATAGTTTTCTTTGTAAGGCCTTCTTAGAAAATGCTCTCGAAAGTTTATTAAGCCATGTAGCTCTACTGCTGTGATAGAGATCTTTCTCGGTAATACCGAATGCCAGATTCTCTGTGTATCCAATGATTGTGTCTCGATTTAGATCCTACCTGCTTGTTGATATAACACATGCTGGTTATAAATTGTCCGCTTCCGATTGTGGGGTTGGGTTTCAAGGATGAAAAGAACACCTTGAGAACTAAATGAATTGTTCTCATATCCAAAGGATTTATGTAATAAGTTTAATCCTTTTTCGACCATCGACGTTGAATAGTCAGACAATCTAGATGAGCTCCCCATCCTAAGAGAGAGGCATCTGCGACAATTGATTTCAGTATTCTCTCCTTTTTTAGAAAGGAACCACTTGTAGTAGAACGTTCCTGGCACACCACCATTTTAGTGAGTGTCTCACTGCTGTTTAACAAGACAGATGATCCTCCCATTTTTTTGTACCTCTGACGCCACTGGTGTTCTAGGCATTGTTTCAAATGTCTCATATATAATCTTGCAATCCAGGCAATGTACATACAAGAGGCAATAGACCCCAGTAGCAATGTTATACCTATTGCTGTCAGACTTGTGGAGTTTAATAGAGTATTGTATTTCCTCCAGATTGATAATACTCTCCCCTATGAAGGATATGCTTTTCGCTTTATTTTACCAGGATTTGCCGCAAAATAGGTCAGCCTTTGAAATGGAAGCAATTGAGAATTCGGATCATTTATGAGGCCTAAATAACTTAACAGCTTGCAAGTTTGCTCTTTGAGATGTCAAAAGTCTAGATATGGGTAAATATATATTCCTTGTTACCTCAGCAACTTCCGTCATGCATTTTAAGAATGTTTGTGGTACTGTTTTTAAACCAAATGGGAGGACTTTTAACTGGTAATGTTGTTGGTCCACCAGAAATCTCAGACATTTTCTATGATGTATACTTCCATATTGTGATAAATCCACATCTTTTAGGCCTATCAGACGCATCTAGGCGTTCTGTTATAGATGAGAGACAAAGGAACAATTAGATGTAAAGCCAGCATGTGAAATCTTTCTTTTTGATGTATTTGTTTAGTAGAAATAATTCCAAAATGTGCCTGAATTCTGGTCTCAGAAGTTTTATTTTTTTATTTTTAAATCAAGAAATACCTTGAATATGCCTTGACCTTTTTGTTTGTGTGGTTCTTTCTTTATGGGATTTTTTCAACAGAAGTGGGGTAATTTCTTCTCCTAACACCTTTTGCTGATGTGCATTTCTAGGTTTTGGAGGTGTCTCTTTGAAGTGATGGTAGTATGCCTGACAAACAATACTTAGTACCCGTTCCTCCTCCTTGACTAAAGGCCACTCTCACAGATGACGAGACATCGCTTCCCACACCAAAGTGCATAAGAAATGGGGGAAGGCAAAATGTTGGTGCGCTGGTTGTTACTGTCTCCCCAATGAATATCTTAGCAGTATAGGTGTTGAAGATTGCAGTGTAATGGTTTTAGAACACATTTGCCTTTTGGTATTGACTGTTGGTGTGATGAAGCCATCGAGTGGACTGAACCGCCAATTTTTCTTTTTTTTAGGCCTACTGCACATAAGCTCTCATCTTCATTTTGTGAACTTTTTTGGCTGCATAACAAACAACAATGTGCCACAGATTAGGGAATTAACTACTTTTTGATTGTTTTAAAGAGGTTCAGCAAAACCAAGACCTTCTAATGGCCTCTCCATGACAGTAAAAGGTGGAGGCCAGATAGACTAAGTCCACTGCCGCACCGATAATTTGGTTTGGAAAAAGTGCACTTTAACTTTACTGTTCTAAAAATCATGTTGACGATGCTTCATTAAATCATCTTCAAATTTCTCATGCAGTCCATTATTTGCCCTCTGGTAAATACTCAAGAGAGCCGTTGTGTGGGCATTTATAAGGTGCCTGCAGCTACCACACACTTTCTTGGCCTCCAAAATTCAGTGGCCGATGCATTCCTACACCTGACAGAAGTGACGATTATATAGTCTAGTGTTGGGTCACCTTTAAAAAAAATCTGGATTTGTGTGGGGTTTATATTTCTTTAAAAACCTTGGTGTGGCATATTTTACTGTTGCATGTGTCAAAATAGTTTCTTGGGCTATATCTAAAAAACCTGGGGCCAAAAGGAGCACAGGTTGAAGGAGAATGCTGGCTTGAACGTTTCCAGTGGAATGTTGATATGTATTTTTATAATGTTGTAAGGATCAGTGTTGCTTTTCAGGAAAAAATCCATGCTTGACAGACTACTTGAGGTTGCAGTCTTTCATCCTATCGACAACTGGTTTCCTCACACTCTGTGTTGTATGAAAAACATGTCTACGGTTATGTAAAGTATTTTAGGGAGTTATTTCCTTTCCTTTTTGCATCTGTGAATTCTATTAGGGACTTGAGTTTGTTTTCATGTGTGGGCTGCTACTGTAAATGTTGGGCTCCTATTTTGTGTATAGGAGGGATCATTTTATATAGTTAATTTGTATCCTTATTTGTTACGGGTGTGTTGGCTAACTTGCATTCTTGGTAGGTAGTGCTTGAACATTTTAGAATCTGTTTAACTGTTTTCTGCGTTTGGGGTTATACAAAGGAGTGGGTGGATTGTGTTTATATTTTCCATTTTAATTTTATTGAGGTTCACCTATTTACAGGTGTAGGTGATATTTTTAAATAATTACCTATTATGTTAATTGTTTTTTCAAATGTTTTTGGTTGCATTGGGGTTTTAGCATTCCTTATTGACCAAGGGTTTTGGGTTTTCACTTAGAATAGTAAATGAAACCCCTAGGATTTTTTTTTGAAGATTCAGTTATAATGGTATAACAGACCTTCAAAATGTATGCACTTTGCTCAATGTTTGTGGGACTGGAGTTGGTTAGAGAAGTTACTGGTTGTTAAGGTTTAGGTAAAGTACAGGTGGATGCTATTGCTTTTATATCACCCACTATACCCGCCTCACTTCAATTTCTGCCTCACAAAGATAATGACTGCCATTAAGTATAGTTGCTCTTCCATAGCACTGCTATAAAAAATATTTATATATGTAAGTGAGTTCTTTTATTAATGTTATTATCCTGTCAATATGTGCCACCCAGATAGGTTAATAGTTGTATACCTTTATCTGAGGTGATGTATCAAGGTTCATTTATAGACATGTTTAGGTCTCATCTAGAGACAGCTTTTAACTATCTACAGCGAGACAACAAAGGTGAGCAACAAAGATCTCTTGTGGAGCATTCCAAAACTTTATAGTGGGCTTTGTGCCAGCTCACTGCTTACCATTATTTGACTTTATTGGCACTTTAATTTGCTTGCTTCTTATTCAATGGCTTTCTTTCCTCTTCTTTTGTTTGTTACTCTACCCAAAGCATAGCTTCTCTACTATCCTTTTGATTGAACGACTTCCACTGTTCACATTCAGGGAACTACTGATTTCTTTGGGTATTGGCATTCCATGTGAGTGCATGTGTTTTGTTTCTCTCTGCACCACGTTTTCTTTTTTATACTGTGTTAGACCTGTCTGGATTTTTTTGCGCAGTCCCTCCTCATTATTATTTATTTTGTCCCCTTTTTGCCCCTCATACCCTTACTATTTTTTGTGTCTACTACTTTTTTAGGTGTTGGTCAAGGGGATAGGTGTTCTTTTTCCCCCCATAATCTTTTACCTCAGGCCCAGAGGCCTGTTCTGACAGGAAAGTTGGCACCACCTAAAATGGTGGCCACCAACTGCCCCAACTGTCGCACCTAGAACTTGGCCATAGCTTAACATAGGGCATTCCAGAACCTTCTGGTCCATGCTGGACCATTGAAGGACAGCCTATAAAAGGCGGAATGCGGGGCAGCCATTTTGTCTACCTGTGGAAGTCAGCTGGAGGACAGGTGGTAGCTGAGGGTGGGAAGAGGTTAGACTTGGGGTGGACCTCCTGAACTGGGAAGCTGCCTTACTGGTTTAACCCACTATTCCCCTGTTGGTTACTTGTCTTGGCCCCGCTGTGAGAAGTTGCTGGAGACCCTGGGCGCCTAGCTTGCCCCCTTTCTAACTAATAGTGGGGAAGCCCATAGGAGAAGGAGACTGCAGCGCTGCGGAGCGCAGTCCTCTGCCCAGAGACTGGTAATTGAGTTGGACTGTCCCCTTGAGCATAATTCCCTGGAGCGTCATCTCTCACCTGCTGTGGTGGAGCGCCATTGAGGAGAGCAGAAGCCAGGAGAAAACGGGCTGTTCCGCCCTTCTAAACCCCCAATTCGGTACAGGGCGAGCGGCGCCGTTGTGAGCTGAATTCAAGTGCCCTGAGGTGAGGAGCGGACTTGGGGAAGCCTTTATCAATTGCCCAGTGGAAGAGCAGCGTCAGACGATCAGCGCGGTCTCAAGAGGTGAGACACCTATCTTTCGCGCATGCCCAGTGGCGCTGTTAGGCTCCGTGAGGCGGAGCTGGATTAGTGAAGGCGGGAGCGAGGGAAGCGTCGCGCATGCCCCAGTGAACAGTCCGTCCCCTTCCAGAGTGAGGAGAGCGTCGCGCATGACCGGAGGATTAGCGCGACCCCTTCCGGAGTGAGGAGAGCGCCGCGCATGACTGGAGGATCAGCGCGACCCCTTCCAGTGTGAGGAGAGACGCTGGGAGTCCCTCGGCGGTAGTTGCACAGAGGAGCTTCTCTCCCCCCTGCTCGAGCGCCATATGGTGAAGCGGGCGCGAGCGGGAAGGGAGATCTTTGACACCCAAGCGGCCCTCTCCCCTTCTGAAGAGCCTAAAACCCTCAGAGCCTCCCCTTTCAGAAAGAACATCACTGATGAGCTCCTAACAGCGGGAGCGGATCAGCGCGACCTCCCAATAGCGCATATGTGTATTGCTGCGCAACCAGGCTGGTGAGGAGGCGACGCTGACTGAAGGAACATCAGCAGTGAGCTCCAGTTTCTCCCGCTGTACCACAAGTAAGGTGGGGATCTGGGGTAGTAGAGATTGGATCACGAGAAAGGAAGGTCCCACAGCTAACATACCACAAACAAGTCCATAGTGTGAATCCAGGGACAGGTTTAACTATACTGTGGTATTGAGACTGGGGGAACTCTCCCAAAGTACTTAAACATTATACAAGAAAGCCTCATTGGTTATTGAGGCAGGATAAAGTTGCCAGATTAATGAACTGAGTAATATTGTTGGTTATGATGGTTGCTTTCATTACAGAGGGGGATAAGTGAGACCTGAGTAATATTGTTGGTTATGATGGTTGCTTTCATTACAGAGGGGGATAAGTGAAGAAACTAGATAACAGTAGTTATAGAAGCCAAAGTTAATTAAGGTTGGTGTCTGATGCCATGTTCTTTTGACAATAGCTCTTGAAGCAGGTTCACATTCTTGGAGGTGGCACTACTGACGTACATGATATCCAAATGTAATGAAAGTTAATGCTGAATAGTTTACTATGAACTCAATAATATCTTCTTGTGCTTATATTGTATGATAGTTTTCTCTCCCAAAACTCTAGTGGATTGCTCTTCACTTGATTTATTGTAAAGTACTGAACTGTAAATGCTAAACGTATAAGAGAACAGAGTATATTATTTTTATAAAGCAGTACTTATTTTCCTACATTTTTGGTGTAGCGTTTTCTTTTGTGTGCTATTGCGTGGTTTTATTCTTGGGTGGACTGCAACCTTAACACTGTGCCTCTGAAGTATATGTCTTGCCCTAGGCCAGGCTACCCCAGTTCCAACATTTGGTGCCTAGCAGTGGGATCACTGACTTGGTTGCAGCTACTCACTAGTAATTCAACGCAATACACTAACCTACACCAGGAGTTTTCTCCTTGCGGCCCTCCTAATTTAAATTTTGTTTTTTCTAAATTTATTTCTGGTGGTGGGTGGAGGTTGACCCCAGGACACTTTTGGTTACTTCCTGTGTGAAAAGTTTATACTCTAGTAAAAATGGAGATAAATGTGGAAGAGCTGGATAACTATACTGTGACCCAACTAAAGGACTGGTGTCAGCAGCAAAATGTGTTTTTTAAAAAGGGTGCCAGGAAAGGCGAGCTGCTGACAAGCATACGGGCATGGGTGGAGGCTCATTCCGGGGAGGTACCAGAATCAGAAGGGAGTGACAGGGACACTGTCATTGAGACTGCCATGCTGTACCAAGCGGGAGGGGGGAATCTACCGACAGGTACCAGGTCACCTCCCAGGGTGGGCAGCAGCGTCTCGGAGAAGGGTTTAACTGAAGCCGAGCTAGAAGATAGGAGGGAGGAGAGGAGAATGAAGCTGGAATTAGCTAGGATGGATATGGAGAGGGAGGAAAGGAGGTTAGCTCATGAGCGAACCATCAAGGAGATGGACTTACAAGCTCTCAACCGTAGGTCTCCCAATCCAGACAATGGTGGCAGCGAAAAGAAAGTGGACACCAGGGAATCCAGACCCTATTTACCTAAAGATGTCATCGCTAGTTACACCCCAGGTGATGACATTGCCAAATGGTTGGCCGCCTACGAAGTTTCTTTAAGGGCTCACGGGATCCTAGAAACTCACTGGGGAGGTGGGCTGTACAAATACATGCCACCTGCTGGCAGAGACACTTTGTTGGCTCTGGAGCAGGATGAGCAAACCCACTACCCTGCCATGAAGGTGGCACTGGTGAAAAAGTTTGGACTTACCCCTGAAAGGTACAGACAAAAATTCAGGGGAAGTCACAAAATGAGTAACCAGAATTGGGTAGACTTTTTAGACTACGCCAAGAAAGCTTTGGAGGGTTGGGTTAAGGGCAGCGAGGTAAAAGACTATGAGGGGCTGTACAATCTATTTTTGAAAGAACACCTCCTCGAGAAATGTTTTCCCGAGTTGCGCCAACACCTGGTGGACAGCAAGCTGACCGATCCCCGGAAGCTTGCAGAGGAGGCGGACACTTGGGCAAGTACCCGGGTGTCCTCCAAGGGGACTGGAGGGGATTCTCAAAAAGCCGGACAGGGCACCCCCCAGAAGAAAGAGGGAGGAGATAAAAAGAAGGAGTTCTCCAAAGGTCCCCAAAATAATTTCCAAGGTAAGGGAGCAGGTTTTACCCCTAGGGCAAACCCGCCCAGAAACCCTAATCCTGGCCAAAGCCAGCAGCCAAGGGTTCTCCACTGTTTTGAATGCGGTGGTGTTGGACATTATAAGGGAGATGTCAGATGCCCAAAGAGACCACCCCCTCCCACCGGAGGAAAGTCACCGGGAGTAGCTAGTGTAGCGCTCGGGGAGGAGTTGCCCTTAGATAAGGGGGGTGAGTGGGCGGGTGTCACCTTAGTGTCCCTGGGAGAGCGGGAGATGGTGCCAAAGATCCAGGTGCCCCCAAATACTACAAAGTATGGGCAATGGGTTACCATCAATGGCCAAAGAGGGGAGGCTTTGAGAGATACAGGAGCCAGTATGACTATGGTGAGAAGTCAACTGGTGTCTCCAGAGCAGGTTGTTCCTAATGTACTCCACCCCGCGGCGATGGCTGACGGCAGAATGGGCCACTATCCAGTGGCTGAGGTTCCCTTTGAGTTGGAAGGGGTTGCAGGTTCACTTCGAGTTGCCGTAAGCCCTGCCGTGCCAGTTGATTGTCTGTTGGGGAATGACATGGAGCACAACACTTGGAGAGAGGTGGAATACCGGACGCATTCTGCGATGCTGGGTACACCTGACTGGGCCTGTGTAAGCACACGGTCTGCGACTGCCCGGAGAGGGAGTTCGCCTGGGTTGGAGCCTGGAACAATGGCCCAACCCGCTGCCAAAAAGGGTCAGAAACGGAGACAGGGACAGCCTGCTCCGGCTTCCACGCCCCATGTGACAGATCGGTCACCTGCGGTGGTAGGCCAGGAGTCCGTGGAGGGGGGAGTAGACTCTCTGGAGGACTTACCCATCCCTGCTGAATGGCACGTGGAGGGAGGTCCTACCAGAGAAGAATTCTGTAAGGGGCAGAGGGAGTGCCCTACCCTTGAGGGACTGAGGCGTCAGGCTGAAGCCCAGGCAGCAGGTGATGCTACGGGACACCACCATATTTACTGGGAGGGTGGCCTCCTCTACAGTGAACCCAAAGTACCTCTACCTGGCTCATCAAGGGCCTTGGTGGTCCCGCAGCAATACCGAGCCTTTCTGCTGGAATTGGCTCATGCGATACCACTGGCAGGACACTTAGGCCAGGACAAGACCTTTGCACGGCTTGTCCTCCACTTTTACTGGCCTCAGATGAAAGTGGCGTCCAACACATACTGTAGGACATGTGAATCCTGCCAGGCCAGTGGGAAAACAGGGGTGAAGCTAAAGGCTCCTCTGGAACCACTTCCTGTCGTTAGCACCCCCTTTGAAAGGGTGGGCATCGACATTGTAGGGCCATTGGATCCACCAACAACAGCTGGTCACAGGTTCATCCTGGTTCTGGTGGATCATGCCACACGGTACCCAGAGGCCATCCCTCTGAGGACTGTTACTGCACCTGTGGTAGCTAGGGCCCTGATGGGAATCTTTACTAGGGTAGGATTCCCGAAGGAGGTTGTGTCTGACAGGGGGACTAACTTCCTGTCCGCTTACATGTGGACCATGTGGAAGGAGTGTGGGGTGACCTACCGGTTCACCACTCCTTATCACCCCCAGTCCAATGGACTGGTTGAGAGATTTAATAAGACCCTGAAGGGCATGATAAGAAGTCTGCCAGAGAGCTTACGGAGGAAGTGGGACGTCCTCCTACCTTGCTTGCTGTTCTCCTACAGAGAGGTGCCACAGAAAGGAGTGGGCTTCAGCCCATTCGAATTGTTGTATGGGCACCCGGTGCGTGGGCCTCTCAGCCTGGTGAAGGAAGGATGGGAGGAGTCTCCCAGAAAACCTCCCCAGGATGTGGTGAGCTACATGTTGGCCTTCAGAAGCCAGATGGCCAAGTTGTGGAAGCAGGCTGCTGACAACTTAGAGGCCAGTCAGGCAGTCATGAAGGAATGGTACGACCAAAATGCTCACCCGGTGGAGTTGGAGCCTGGCCAGAAGGTTTGGGTGATGGAACCTGGAGAGCTAAGTGCCCTTCAGGATCGTTGGACAGGCCCATTTGAGGTGTTGGAGAAAAAGGGTAAGGCCACTTACTTGGTGGATCTTAAGACCCCGCGGCAGCCCCTACGGGTGCTGCATGCCAATCGCCTCAAACCCCACCATGAGAGGCCAGAGGTCATCCTGATGTTGGGGACTGATGGTGCTGAGGAAGCAGAAAGCGAGCCTCTCCCAGACCTCTTTTCATGTCAAGAGAAGGACGGGTCGGTGGAGGGAGTAATTCTCTCCCCGTCTCTCACTCCTGAGCAACGAGAGGATTGCCGACGGGTATTGGGGCAGTACTCTTCACTGTTTTCCCTTGTCCCGGGAAGAACCCACCTGTGTACCCATGATGTGGACACAGGAGACAGCCCTCCAGTGAAATCCAAGACCTATAGGCTGTCGGACAAGGTGAAGGCTAGCATCCATGGCGAAGTTGCCAAGATGTTGGAGCTAGGAGTGATAGAACCGTCCAGCAGCCCTTGGTCCAGTCCGGTGGTGTTAGTCCCAAAAGCCGCCCCACCGGGCACCACACCAGAACTGAGGTTCTGTGTGGATTACCGAGGACTGAACTCAGTTACCAAAACTGATGCTCATCCCATCCCCAGGGCGGATGAGTTAATTGACCGGCTAGGAGCTGCCCAATACCTCAGTACCTTTGACCTCACTTCAGGGTACTGGCAGATCTCCTTGACAGATGGAGCAAGGGAAAGATCAGCCTTCTCCACGCCCGAGGGACACTTCCAGTTCTGTGTGATGCCCTTTGGGCTCAAGAACGCCCCTGCCACATTTCAGCGACTGGTGAACCAGGTCCTCTCTGGAATGGAGGGTTTCTCGGCTGCTTACCTGGATGACATTGCTGTCTTCAGTAGCAGTTGGGAGGACCACTTGCAACATTTGCAAGCAGTTCTCCAGGCGCTGAAACAAGCTGGATTGACCATCAAAGCCAGCAAATGCCAGATTGGTCAGGGGTCGGTTGTGTACCTTGGACACTTGGTGGGTAGGGGGTCAGTGCAGCCCCTGCCGGCGAAGATTGAGGCAATCCTGGCCTGGGAACCCCCCAAGACACAGACTGAGGTCCGAGCTTTCCTGGGCCTCACAGGTTACTACCGTCGCTTTGTGAAGGGGTATGGCACTATTGTAGCGCCCCTCACAGAGCTCACCTCAAGGAAACAACCTCGACGGGTAGTGTGGACAAAGGCTTGTCAGCAAGCCTTTGAAAAGTTGAAGCAGGCAATGTGTGAAGCACCGGTCCTGAAGGCTCCCGATTTCTCCAAGGAGTTCATTGTTCAAACAGATGCATCTGAACATGGCATTGGGGCAGTGTTATCGCAACTAAATGAAGAGGGCCTGGATCAGCCTGTAGTCTTCCTATCCAGGAGACTGCTTCCCCGGGAACAGAAGTGGAGTGCAATTGAGAGGGAAGCTTTTGCGGTGGTGTGGGCTCTGAAGAAGCTGCGGCCATACCTCTTTGGCTCGCACTTCCTGGTTCAGACTGACCACCGCCCCCTTCGTTGGCTGATGCAAATGAAGGGGGAAAATCCCAAGCTGTTGAGGTGGTCCATCTCCCTACAGGGAATGGACTTCCGGGTGGAACATCGGCCTGGAGTGGACCACGCCAATGCAGACGGTCTCTCCAGGTATTTCCGCCTTAGTGAAGAGGACTCCCAAGGGGTTGGGTAGTTCTCCCCACTTTCAGCTGGGGGGGACGCGTGTTAGACCTGTCTGGATTTTTTTGCGCAGTCCCTCCTCATTATTATTTATTTTGTCCCCTTTTTGCCCCTCATACCCTTACTATTTTTTGTGTCTACTACTTTTTTAGGTGTTGGTCAAGGGGATAGGTGTTCTTTTTCCCCCCATAATCTTTTACCTCAGGCCCAGAGGCCTGTTCTGACAGGAAAGTTGGCACCACCTAAAATGGTGGCCACCAACTGCCCCAACTGTCGCACCTAGAACTTGGCCATAGCTTAACATAGGGCATTCCAGAACCTTCTGGTCCATGCTGGACCATTGAAGGACAGCCTATAAAAGGCGGAATGCGGGGCAGCCATTTTGTCTACCTGTGGAAGTCAGCTGGAGGACAGGTGGTAGCTGAGGGTGGGAAGAGGTTAGACTTGGGGTGGACCTCCTGAACTGGGAAGCTGCCTTACTGGTTTAACCCACTATTCCCCTGTTGGTTACTTGTCTTGGCCCCGCTGTGAGAAGTTGCTGGAGACCCTGGGCGCCTAGCTTGCCCCCTTTCTAACTAATAGTGGGGAAGCCCATAGGAGAAGGAGACTGCAGCGCTGCGGAGCGCAGTCCTCTGCCCAGAGACTGGTAATTGAGTTGGACTGTCCCCTTGAGCATAATTCCCTGGAGCGTCATCTCTCACCTGCTGTGGTGGAGCGCCATTGAGGAGAGCAGAAGCCAGGAGAAAACGGGCTGTTCCGCCCTTCTAAACCCCCAATTCGGTACAGGGCGAGCGGCGCCGTTGTGAGCTGAATTCAAGTGCCCTGAGGTGAGGAGCGGACTTGGGGAAGCCTTTATCAATTGCCCAGTGGAAGAGCAGCGTCAGACGATCAGCGCGGTCTCAAGAGGTGAGACACCTATCTTTCGCGCATGCCCAGTGGCGCTGTTAGGCTCCGTGAGGCGGAGCTGGATTAGTGAAGGCGGGAGCGAGGGAAGCGTCGCGCATGCCCCAGTGAACAGTGCGTCCCCTTCCAGAGTGAGGAGAGCGTCGCGCATGACGGGAGGATTAGCGCGACCCCTTCCGGAGTGAGGAGAGCGCCGCGCATGACTGGAGGATCAGCGCGACCCCTTCCAGTGTGAGGAGAGACGCCGGGAGTCCCTCGGCGGTAGTTGCACAGAGGAGCTTCTCTCCCCCCTGCTCGAGCGCCATATGGTGAAGCAGGCGCGAGCGGGAAGGGAGATCTTTGACACCCAAGCGGCCCTCTCCCCTTCTGAAGAGCCTAAAACCCTCAGAGCCTCCCCTTTCAGAAAGAACATCACTGATGAGCTCCTAACAGCGGGAGCGGATCAGCGCGACCTCCCAATAGCGCATATGTGTATTGCTGCGCAACCAGGCTGGTGAGGAGGCGACGCTGACTGAAGGAACATCAGCAGTGAGCTCCAGTTTCTCCCGCTGTACCACAAGTAAGGTGGGGATCTGGGGTAGTAGAGATTGGATCACGAGAAAGGAAGGTCCCACAGCTAACATACCACAAACAAGTCCATAGTGTGAATCCAGGGACAGGTTTAACTATACTGTGGTATTGAGACTGGGGGAACTCTCCCAAAGTACTTAAACATTATACAAGAAAGCCTCATTGGTTATTGAGGCAGGATAAAGTTGCCAGATTAATGAACTGAGTAATATTGTTGGTTATGATGGTTGCTTTCATTACAGAGGGGGATAAGTGAGACCTGAGTAATATTGTTGGTTATGATGGTTGCTTTCATTACAGAGGGGGATAAGTGAAGAAACTAGATAACAGTAGTTATAGAAGCCAAAGTTAATTAAGGTTGGTGTCTGATGCCATGTTCTTTTGACAATAGCTCTTGAAGCAGGTTCACATTCTTGGAGGTGGCACTACTGACGTACATGATATCCAAATGTAATGAAAGTTAATGCTGAATAGTTTACTATGAACTCAATAATATCTTCTTGTGCTTATATTGTATGATAGTTTTCTCTCCCAAAACTCTAGTGGATTGCTCTTCACTTGATTTATTGTAAAGTACTGAACTGTAAATGCTAAACGTATAAGAGAACAGAGTATATTATTTTTATAAAGCAGTACTTATTTTCCTACATTTTTGGTGTAGCGTTTTCTTTTGTGTGCTATTGCGTGGTTTTATTCTTGGGTGGACTGCAACCTTAACACTGTGCCTCTGAAGTATATGTCTTGCCCTAGGCCAGGCTACCCCAGTTCCAACATACTGCATAATCCCCCCTCAAATATATGTCAGTGGTACTTTTTGTAGAATGAGTTTAGTGATATATTTTTAAATGTTTGGAGGTTTCTCAATGTCACTTTTACTTTATTTAAGTAATGGTTTTGAAAACTAATTACTGCAATGTGGTGGGCAGTTGTTCTTTCTCTTTCCTAGTAATGGTTTCTGCAGTGTACCTTATCTCATTGATTAGGTTTGGGCCGAATATGTAGTGCTTGGGGTTAGTACTATATATAGCTTTTAATTATTAAGTAAGGTCTTCTTATTTAACGGTTTGCCTTTTACTGATTAGGTAATGATTTCATATATTTTTTATATTTAATTAGATGTCACTTTTAAATGAATAAATATTAATTATTTTTTATTTTAAGTGTTATGTTAAAATATATTCTTTATTAGGTGTTTGAGATTTTCTTTTTGGGCCTTTCTTTAGTTAGATACTTTTTGAAGTCTGTTACTGAAGATATTTACGTTCATATGAACCAAGACTACAAGTCCCACAAGTTTTCAGTATTTTGATAACATCTCAAGTCTTCTCTGGAATATAATATACTGTTTTCAGTATTTTGTACCATGATATTGTTGTTTAAATAATATTTTTATGTCACTATTTGTGCTGTTGATACTATGGTCAGTTACACTTTACACAATAAATGTTCATATTTTTGTAGTCAATACTTTTGCTAGGATTTTTTTCCCCCGCACAATATCTTTATGATTGATATTAAGATATGCAAGCATTGGCCCTCGGCACTTCCTTTTGTATCTCCCAGACTGCTCTTTGAGTTTGTTTCTGGTGACTGAGGTTGCCTAGGTGTTTTTACTTAGAGGGAAACTCAGCCTTCTAGCGACCTTACTGTTTCCTGCAGTGTATCAAATTGAATAGTCCAAAGTAGAGATATTCTTGTCTATCTGTGGTGCACCTTATCAAAAAGGCAAGTAATAGCACATGAAAGCAAAAGAACATTTGCCCCATATACCTTGTCATCTCTATTTCTTATGCCTTCTGAGGATTGATTGAGGGGCAGAAAATGTATCTTGTCACCCTCCTTTTGTTGTCTCTTCAAAGCGTACATAGTCTTGGTAACACCTCACTTTTCAGCACGTTAACCCCCTTCGTCTCTTCTATAACTTATTTTCCGGATGGCAGATTTTGCAGTCAAGCCCCAGTTCAGGAGGACAGGCCTTCAGTCTCTCAGTATTCCTCCGAAGTCCAAATTCATGAGATGGGCACTAGCTTGACAAGCTGCCACTAGACAGCAGTTTTATGTGGGATTGGGTCTCCTCATACAATTAGCAGGATCCTCTAAGTAATATGCTTGTAGCCTCCAGTTAGCAGCTGTACATCACACTTTCTTCAAAGCTGCCAGCCACTTCTAACACTTGGTGCTCAAGTGCGCAGCTTGAACTCTTCCATCTTCACTCCATTTGTTTTTCATCAGGTGGCCACTAGTTCCCCTTCAGAGTTCTCTCTTTAAGCTTTCTTGGGGATTATGAAGTCACCCTCAAGTGAAGTGTAAATAGCATAAGTCTACGGATCCGATGTTCCTGCAAGTTCGGTCTACGGCACCAAAGCTCTTCATGTACCATTGGGAGGATCGCTGGAGTTAAACGCTTACACTCACTATAACTGAAGCCATACAACAAGCATTCTACAAGTTCGTCCTAGTATAGCATAAACTAGTATCTCATAGAAACAACTAACAGACACTCGGTCAAACAATATAAATGTACTTTACTCAGATCTATTTATAACTCATAAGTGACATCAATTTAAATGACCAAAGACAAAATCCCAGAAGGTGAGGAAATTCAACCAAGCAGCAGAATAAAGCACTTTTAAAGCACCAGAAGATTACTGGAAATGTTAGCGGGAAGCCTAACCCTGTTGCGCATAGCCTAAACATGAGGCAAAGAAGCTAAATAAAAATCTGAAAAAAAGAAAACATATCCATTTGCACTGAAATGAAACGATCACTTGTGATGTCTCTAGGATCTGTCAGCTTCTTGAAAGGATCAATTTAATATTTTAAGGCCTTATTTAGCATATTATGTAAAATAAGGATAAACGATCAAACCCATAACCTTTCAGTTAAACTTTCTTCAAAACCTACTAAAAACATTCAAATTATTAAAATTGTAGGTGCCAATTACAAAAAAGTGGGAGCCTTGCATGTTTTATAGCAGACGAGGGTCTGTGTGCCCAGTGGTGTACATACAATATAGGAAAAGTGGCAACAGAAATAAACAAGAGAAAAATAGATTCCAATCTTTTTCTTCTTACCTTAATGCATCGATCAACTCGTACGACTTTTGCACTTCCAAACGCAAGTCGTTGGCATGATCGAGATTGTAGGTCGTCTCCCCTGCACTGAGAAAGGTTAAAAAAAAGTATAAACATTTGCAATGTGAGATGGTTTTCCGCCTCAGATAAAAGCAGTATTAAGCACATATATACGAGGAAGACAAGACCATGCTTCATCGCAACCGGGCTTCCAGGTGTGGTGGGAGTATAAAGTAAAATTTGAAGGTTCATGCTGTGCAAACAGTATTTAATTCTCAAGACAGCTCCACCTTTCCAAAATAGCTTGTGCGGGACTCCCAATGAACCCCATTGAGAACTTGTATAAGAAAAAGGAGCAAATTCAAGAGACATCTATGACCTTTCCAACTTTATGACCGGATTTTGAATAAAGAATAAAATACATTGTCTGTCCAATTTTATAGTAGTGATACTGGGAGGGACCACCACATCATTAGCAAGAACATTTGCATGGTGCGTTGGGAACACAATTGTTGCTATGGCAAGACTGGGGTGAGCAAATCGGATGTAACAGTAAAAATGGTGCATCAACTCATTAAATCCTACTGCAATAATCTTCTCTGCGTATCAGAAAACAGTGGTATTTTCTAGATGCCAAGAACACTAGCTCGCTTTCGAAACAGCTGCTTTTTGAAGACAAACCCAGATAATTAGCAATACCAGGTTTAAAAGGCCATTCATTTATGTAAAAAGACAGGGCTTTAGGTTCTGTAGGAGAGTTCTAGGCAAAGCATGATAAGCCTAGATAAACTAAGGTTGTTCGCAGCAAGCCATTTGCAAAGATAATATCACAACTAAGAAGGCCCCTTAAACCTTTCCATGATCCTCATCTTAGGTGATGTTCTACCATGCCGCCCCCCCCCCCCCCCCCCCCCCTCAGATGAGACAATGGTAATTTTCCTTCTACACAACTTTTACTGGCTTACGAAGCCATGAAAATCATGTCAAACCAGAACATAAGCTCCAAGCGGTTTCTGATGGTTTACATAAATGCTGAACAGTTCTAATGTTACTGTGCTACTCCCTCTTTGGTAACAGACAAAGCCAGAACCTTTCACTCAGGAAAAAAAGTCTAAATCAAGTCAACCTATTCAGAAAAAAATATTACAAAATCGATACATTTGGAAATAGTATATATTACGTACTTTGGTGACACAACTACACTCACTTGATAGAGGATGCTAACGTAAAAAGCTCATTAGCATGATCAAAGAGAAAAAATAAATACTGTAAAAGGTAAAGTAGCAAATTCAGCAACTATAAAACAATTGCGAAGACAACCCCCAGGGAGGACCTGGCCCAAAATGCACATCTGCTCACTGATGAACACAGCTACTTTTAAACTCTGGAGCTAGTCAATACAGAATCAAGAATTCCAGCATACAGAAATATTCCAGCTCCTAATAAAGTCAGTCATTCCACAGACTTTTGTCTCAGACAATCAATCTACACTCGCACGTGGCCTCAAGAGTAAGTTGATAGAGGTCAGAGTGGTGCGACAGCCTACTAGAGTCTGGTACAAATGCACAGAAACAGTTTGTGTATGGTATCTTGATTGAATGGTCGGTTTCTATTGGCTATTAGAAAACTAGCACACTTTTAAAGTGCAAGTGATTCAGACCTTGTCTCGTAATGGTTTTTGTTGCGCTTTGGTCCCAACTACCATATAAGTGAAGGTTGAGCCAAGCAGGCAAAATAAACGTGCAACTATTTGCGGTAGTAACACCTTGCCTGCGTCGAGCGTTCAGCTCCAGCGCTGAACGTTTGAAAAACGTGTGGGGCACCGTCGGCCAACGGACGTTCGCAGCACTACCAAGGTAGTGCATGTGACGACCGTTGCCCGACGGCAGCAGCCAAGGGGTTAAATGTAGGAATCTCTCCTTTCAGTAATAGCCAAACAACTTGTCTTGAGCACTTTAAAGCTGGGTGCAACTCTTCCTTAAAAGCTCCCAACTAGGACACTAATGGAATAGCTCAACATTTTTTTTTCTTTGATCTGGTTAAGTCATAGATGAGTGGCATAAGGGTGCGCTGTTTAGGCACACAATGATTACTTTAGCCATCAAAATTGATTACCTAAGCCATCAAAATGCATCCACTGGGCACACAACCTATCTAACTCACTCGGAGACCACCTGTATCGAAGGAGGAGAGGTCTCCTCCAGTGGAAAAACAGCCCATTTATTAGAAGAGATCTCCTTTGCTAGCCACTTCCTCAAAAATTAAAATTCTTCTTAACTGCACAATCAGAGCCCGGAAGGATCGAGCCTAATCCCACAGTTCTCCAGTAGTCTTAAAGGTTTTCATACCGAAGGCCGCCTCTTTATCTACATCCCAACAAGTGTCTTAGTAAAGTTAACTTAATTGTTGATAGCTACTGTGCACTCTTGCACCTGGCTTCAACAGTAATTCAGGGAAGAAATCTGAGTAGGGATATTAAATTGTTTACAATAGTTAGCAATGCACAAGAGTAGAACAATTTGTTTAGCTGCCTCTGAAAAATAGAAATCATACTAGCATGTGACTCTGACTGTCGCCCTCTTTTGTTGGCCCCATCAATCCCCATGGTTAAACATGGTCAACATGTTTCATTGCCAAACAAGACTTACAGGCAAATTCATATGGGCATGAGGATCAGTTGCCACCCAGCTGTGCACTTTACCATATAACCATCAGGTGAATGCCTACCAGTAGGCCAAAGGAGATCCGTCTAGAGCAAAACTGTGGCCTCCTTCTGTGCCGGCAGACTGAGTTAAAATCCACACCTGACGTGAGTTGGTTGACAACTGGTCCTCGAGTCCTGATGAATTTTCCTGCAAGTCTGGTTTGGCAATGAAACATGTAGGCCCTTTGCAATACAATGATCTAAAAATATTATATTTAACACGAGCCTAGGTATAGAATAAAAGTGTATGTGACATGCCTTGCTTGACTCATTTTTACTTTAAGGGGTTAAATCTATTTCTACATTTTTTTAGGACCAACAGGAGGGTGGTGAGCACATATGACATTAATTAGTAGTTATATACATTGAGCACCACCAGTGATATGCATAGTGCGTGTTCCTCCCGTTACAACAGGAAAGTGTCGACGATGATAAAGCAATCCTATTGGTAAGCAATAGCCAACCGGCTCATGGTGGTCGCTTGCGTGAGAAACTTCCTGTAATGTTTTAAAAGTGTTATATTTACTTTTGAATGATCTTGATGGTCCCTAGGCACTTCACCTAGAAACAACTACACCGTAGCATATGGTCTGTCTCTGGGTTTTTACTGGAGCATGCCCTAGCCCTATATATGACACTGGCTAGAGGACTTTGTATTTCTTAAGAAAAATATAGGTGTGAATAGCACCAAGGGCTTGATTGCTATATTGAGGTAAAAAAGAAACTATCTTTACATTAATTTAAATCAGAACGAGCGTGGCCTATGTGAGACGTGTACTGTGACATGTTTGATGACTAGCGGAATGCACACCTTGTCAGAAATATGCGGCTGCGCTTAAGCTTGGAGTGGGATTAAGTAGCATGAAAGATAGCTATGCACGTGCACTTGCCTAGCATCTTATATAAATGATAGTTATGGCTATTTGCTGAGTTTGAGCGTTAGGAACACATAAGAATGCCCTAGATTACAGGCAGCAATTGAAAATTCTCTTTGGATTCGAATGTCAGGGGTCAAACTGAAGGTTGTTTGTAAGGGACAGAGGAAGCTGCAAAAATGATCTAAGAGTCCACTCAGAAATGACAGAGCAGCAACTATCAGGCATGCTCTGGATACAAGTAGCCTTGGTAGGCTTTCTATATAACCCATTTAGGAACCATGATGAAGTAATCTAAAGATATACACAGGAAAAATGCAGCCATGGTAAAAAATGGTTACTTACTTTTAGTACTGGTTCTAAACCACAGGAGTCTTCTTTTGAAGAAAAACATGTCTGCATAATTCCCCCCAGCGTCCAGGGACCCAGAACACTTCATATTAATATACACACCTACATATAAATAGAGCATCTAATTTGTCCGGATGTTGCAAAGCACTCTCCAAACGTCTTTTACAGGCAAGGATTTCCACATTTTAGACTGTACATAGTACAAAAACCCTCCTCAAAACTGCACTGAGACACCTGGAACACAAGCTACTGCCCACAAGTCTAAGTAATTAAGAGGAAAAGTGAAGCCTGACTCACTCACATTATAAGAGTAAAAAAAGAATCTTGTCCCTTCTAGGATCCAGGGGCTTCCACAACTCATAGGGCCTTGTACTGGCAATTGCTTCACAGAGACAGTGTTTTTAGAAGCGAGCAGGGAGACTAAGAAAAGAATTGGTAAGTTTTTATACTGCATGCCCAAGAAATAAAGGAGGACAAGGAGACTGGGTCTGGTGGCTCAGTGGACTAATGCATCCACTGCAGGGGCCTGTGTTCGACGTCATGGTCACAGGTTCAAATCCCAGCGGGTCCACTCAGCCTTTCATCCATTTGAGGTCGATAAAATGAGTACCATTGAGTTGGGTAACAATATACATCTGTTATTCAGCGCCAAGATCCCCCGTTGCTGGGATGAACGTGCGCTTTACAAATGCACATGTTATGTTATGTTATAAAAAGGAGTCACAAAATGTTTTAGAAAGATCCTGACACTAAAAACATAAAAAAGGAGAATAATGTATGGCTTCAATGAAGATTCCTAGGATACAAAGTTTAAGTTTAAAATATTTATTGAGCGCAACATACACCTAGACGGTTTCTTGGCGCTAAAGTAGGAGAACGACCCACTGAGCGGGGACAGTCACTGAAGGAATGGCTGGAAACTAAACAAAACCTAAGGAAGAGCCTGGGGAAATAAAAAGGTCTTCAAAGCTTTACGGAAGGCGGAATAATCAGTGAGGGACCTCAGGTGAAAAGGAAGCGAATTCCAAAACAAGGGGGCAAGAGTGGAAAATTTAGAGCCACCCTGTTTCTTTCTCCGGTAGCGGGGCACCGCTAGGAGAAGTTGGGCTGAGGAACGGAGGTCTCTGCCAGGGACATAAGCCTTGATGGCCGATGATATGAACAGGGGGGCCAGACCAGTCCTGGCCTGGAACACCATGCAGCCTAGTTTAAACAAGGCACGTTCCCGCACCGGGAGCCAGTGAAGAGTTCTTAGGAGGGGGGGAGGAGTGATGGAATTTAGGGAGACCAAAGGCAAGACGAGCAGCCTGGTTTTGCACTAATTGCAATTTACGGAGGCTGTACAGAGGGATGCCATTGTACAGAATGTTCCCGTAGTCCAGGCGGGACAGGACCAGTGCGGACATAATTACCTTGAGTGCCGGAAAGGAGAAGAAACGGGAGATAGAACGAATGGTGCGAAGAGTGAGAAAGCAGGAAGAAACCACAGAACCAATCTGGGAGTGCATAGTGAGTTGATTATTGAGCTTAATACCAAGAGTCTTGACAGAGGAAACCGGAGTAGGGGGAGAACCAAAGGAGGGGGGCCAGAAAAGTGAATTCCAGGGACTGGAACAACCACCCGTCACCACAAGTTCCGTTTTATCGGGATTGAGTTTCAGGTGGTTGAGGTTCATCCAGTCCCTGATGAAAGATAGAGTAGATTGGAAATTGGAAATAGAATCAGATGTAGAAGAAAGGTTAAAGATGAGCTGGAGGTCGTCTGCATAATTAAATACCGAGACCTCCAGGTGCTGTAGAGAAAAGATGAGCGGAGCAATGTAAAGGTTAAAAAGTAAAGGAGAGAGAGAAGAACCCCGGGGAACACCGCACTGGACCTGGCAGGGGGTAGCTGAAAACTCCCCAAGATGGACTGCCTGGGTCCGGTCCCTCAGAAAGGACGAGAGCCAGATGAGGGCTGATCCTCCTATGCCCGCCGCCCTGACACGGGAAAGCAAGATGGAATGGTCCACCGTGTCAAAGGCGGCGGACAAATCAAGAAGGACCAGCTACATAATAGGATCTTCATTGATAGACATAATTGTAAGAATAGTGTAATAAGCTAGTGATGTCATAATCCTTGCTAATCTTGGGCATCAAGAACAAAAACTATTTCACATGAGACAGTAATGCAGCTCCGAAAATAGAGTTTACAGAAAACCTTTCTCAGTTTAGACTGACTCACAATAGTGTCAGCTTTTGTACAGGAATCAAGACAAGAGGGTGATTTACAAGTGGCCACTTTGCATGTGTCTGGTAGAGGAATAGCTTATAGACAAATATACCTTATCCTCCACATCTCACATATGAATGGCCTTAAATGAGTACAAAATTCTTAAGCCACAGTTTTACCTGGAGGCCGGGTGGTCCAGGCATTGAAAAGTTTGTTTTATGAGAAACTGTTTTGCCTTCTTCCAGGTCCGGCCCAGAGTGTGCCATGGGACTGGGCCACTGAAAAAGCTTGCTGTAGATTGTGCAATTCTGGGGAAGAAAATATTATTCACATATAGGTTTTGCCCTGCTCTACTGAGAGAACGGAGGGCACTACTAAGAAGAGCTCCTTTTAACCAACGGGGCATCCGGTCCTGCAGGCAGGCTGTGATTGCATGTCTTAAAGCAATGGACCCCATTCTGAATTGTTGCTTCACAAAGGTTTTAAAGCTTGCGGCAACAAAGCTCGACACTTATTGAGGTTTTGTTGACTTCAAGCTTATTTACGTTCCCTGATTTGCCTCCCCCCCCCACAGTATTTCCGCACATCCGTCAAGGTATCCTGTTTAAACCAACCATTTCCTGAAGCCTAAACTGAACTGCACCTTAAGAATTTACAAGCATGTGACCTTTTACACGGTATCATCTGTGACAGTCCTGCACAGTGAACATTTATCATGCACTTTAAGACTAGATACGCCTCTTTTAAACACTTGTTCTGCTTTTATAAATGTTTTTGGCAACTCATTTAGGGTCACAGTGCTACTGTTCTTGACTGCACCCCCTACAATTAGTTGTTACATTTTAGGCTGTAAATGGATTGTAAACCATCTTCTCTAGACTTAAAACAAATTATTTACCCTGGTCAGCGTTCTTTACGCAATTTACAACCCCTTATAGGGCAACCTTTTTAAGGTGTTTTGCAAATGAATTGGTATTTTTAATATATATTTTTATAGAGTTTCAACGCTGCAAAGGATCAACAAACCAAAAGACATTAACAACCCAACCTACTTCTTAGCATGCTATAAACAAACATCATTACACTTTTAGCATACCAGTCATGTGTTGCTTATAATAGTTCTTCCGTCTGCCAACTCTTGTAAGGTACTCTCGTGGAGTACTCAATGACTGCTGTTGGAGAAATCCAAAGTCATCTTTTTGTTATCACAGTAAAAATCCTCCTTGTTGAAAGCTAGGTGATGGCACCTGAGGTAACTTGGTGAAATTCTGTTACTGCCGTTTGGAATCTGCACTTTTTCTCTGGCACTAATACGACTTTGATATATTCTGTAATTTACCAAAAATGCTGCTTTGCAAGTGACACTTTATTTTGCACTGCCAGATTTTATAATGTGTTCTCCATTTTAACTTCCGATTTGATTAGGTATCAATGAGATGCTCATTTGTTATGGTTTTAATTAACTGTACAATAATAAATGACTTGACTGGTAGAGGAATATTTCTTAGCCAGGCAGCGGTAGCTGCTTTTGCTCTAGTGAAATGGGATCTGGGGTTGCAGGGCAAGGTTTTTTTAACCAACTAATAACAATGATATGCAAGATACAAATCGACAAGATAGGTTGTTTTGAGGTGTCGAGACCACTGATCATGATCACATTTGATAAACGTTGGTTAGATTTGTGCAAGGGCTTTGTCCTGTCTAGATGAAAGTACAGAACTCTCCTGACTTCCAGATATTGTGAGCAATGTCGTGCAGGTGAAGAGATATGGCTAAAGAAAACTGGGAGAGTAACAGTCTGCTTACTATGACATTATGATACCACTTTAAGGAGGGAAGAAATTTCTCAATTCCACTATTTAGTTGGAACGCACTAATGGGTTTAACTGCTGAAAGGACATACACTTCACTAAACATGCGTGGAAACATGCAATGGTCCTCCCCCTGCTCAAAAAACTCAACTCTGACCCCGAGGTTGTCTCTAACTTCCGCCCCATTTCCCTGCTTTCCGTTCTCTCTAAAACCTTGGAAAAGCACATCAACCTCCAGTTGACTAAGTTTGTTGGGCACAAAACATCTTACATCAGTCTCAATCGGGCTTTAGAGACTGTTTCTCCACAGAATCGACACTACTGGGAGTTACTGAAAATATTCCTCAACTAGTCGACAAAGGAGAGACGGTGGCACTTATTCTATTGGATTTAAGTGCTGCGTTTGATACCGTTTCCAACCCCTCGCTTCTAAAGATTCTCCATACCAAGGGCATCGGCGGTAAGGCACTCACGTGGTTGTCCAGCTTTCTATCTAATAGGACCTTTCAGGTCTTCTTCCCTACTGCTCATTCCAGGACACAGGTGTCCCCGTATGGAGTCCCCCAGGGCTCCATTCTCAGTCCATTGCTCTTCAACATCTATGTCAGCCCTCTGGCCACGATAGCAGAGCAAGCAGGCTTAACAATTTACTCCTACGCTGATGACACCCAGCTTATCTACTCGCTTTCCTCTATAGAAACTTCAAAGTCACCCTCTCTCCAACCAGGGATAATAAAGATAGCCGATTGGATGCACACAAATAAACTTAAGCTAAATGGGGGGAAAAAGAAACTCCTCATCTTCGGCAACAATAAAACTCTTTGGGGCCCCCAACATTGGCCGCCGCAGATGGGTGATCTTCCCCTCCCATCACAATTGGCACGCAATCTTGGTGTCATTATTGACGACCAACTGTCGATGAAGCAACAGGTGATTAAAGTTGCTTCAACTTATTTTGCTATTCTCAAGTGGCTTAGGAAAATCCTCTGGATGCTTCCTTCTGCTACTCAAAAAACTGTCCAATCCAGATTGGACTACGGTAACATGCTCTATCTGGGTGCTGGCAAGGAAGTGCTCCGCAAGCTTCAGGTAGTCCAAAATTCCGCAGCAAGACTGCTCTGTCAACTCCCTAGAATGGCTGCCACTTCTGGCATACTTCATGAACTTCACTGGCTGAGAATTGACAATCGCGCCAAATTTAAAGCCCTCTGCTATATGCACAGAATAAACATGGGCTCAGTTCCCCACTATTTAAGTGCCTTGGTGCAACGATATCGCCCTTCACGTTTACTTCGATCTTTGAATCAATTAAATTTTAAGGTGCCTAGAATCAAACAAGCCAAAGTGGGAGGACACTCTTTTGCCTTTCTAGCTCCCTCCCTGTGGAACTCCCTTCCTAGCCATTTACGCCTTGAAAAGCATTACTTTTTAAATCAGTAAAACCTTCGATTCCTCCCGTTGGCCCTTGGCCCTTGCCTCTTGTCCTGTATTGTCCGTAGGTGCCGAGAAACCTCCGGGTAGCTGTGCGCCACATAAATTCAATAGATAAATAAACCTACAAGCTGAAGAAATAGCCATTAGAAAGGCAGTCTACCAAGATAGATGCTGCAATGAAGTCATGTGAATTACTACAAAAGATAGACCCATTAATTTTGACTGGATAACTTTGAGCCGCCCAAAGTTGGAAGCTTTCTTCAGGCCTTCCCAAAAATCTTTTGTGACATGAATTTAAAACAAGCATTTACAATGCAATGGTTTCGCCTTTGGAAAAGTTAGAGTTATTGGCATTGTAAATGACAAAATTTGTATTTATGTGTTGGTTTTGAAAACAGATAAATGCATGGCATTGTCATTTACATTGCCATTAGCTTAATCTCTGCAGTCGCTCTGCACTCTCTAGCACTCCCTACTCACTCTGCACTCCCTAGCACTCCCTACTCACTCTGCACTCTCTAGCACTCCCTAGCACTCCCTACTCACTCTGCACTCCCTAGCATTCCCTACTCACTGTGCACTCTCTAGCACTCCCTACTCACTCTGCACTCTCTAGCACTCCCTACTCACTCTGCATTCCCTATGCACTCCCTATGCACTCCCTAAGCACTCCATATGCACTCTCCACTCCATATGCACTCTCCACTCCATATGCACTCTCCACTCCCTATGCACTCTCCACTCCCTATGCACTCTCCACTCCCTATGCACTCTCCACTCCCTATGCACTCTCCACTCCCTATGCACTCTCCACTCCCTATGCACTCTCCACTCCCTATGCACTCTCCACTCCCTATGCACTCTCCACTCTCCACTCCCTATGCACTCTCCACTCTCCACTCCCTATGCACTCTCCACTCTGCACTCCCTATGCACTCTCCACTCCCTATGCACTCTCCACTCCCCATGCACTCTCCACTCCCTATGCACTCTCCACTCCCTATGCACTCTCCACTCCCTATGCACTCTCCACTCCCTATGCACTCTCCACTCCCTATGCACTCTCCACTCCCTATGCACTCTCCACTCCCTATGCACTCTCCACTCCCTATGCACTCTCCACTCCCTATGCACTCCCTACTATTAAAGGTTATTTCTTCCAATGCAGTTTGGGTGCAGTGTGCGCTGCATTCTATACAAAGGTGGCGTCTAATCCTGCTCTACTCAAGTCACATTTTCCAACGTCATCTTTTCAAAAAATATTTAAAAATGTAAAAAAAATATGTCAGAACCCCAAAATCACATGAAAATGTACTACTGGCGATGCTCTACCGAGCTGTGCTGTTTAAGAAGGGATCAGAGCAAGGGGTTCCCCCGATCTGAAAGGCCCTTGGGTGCCCCCCAGGTCCCTGCCGAAAGCATGCGACATTTGCAAGGAAGGAGCTCGCCGAAGTTTCAAAAATTAATAAAAAATATTTAGAAGTCAGAAATAGTCACATCCGACCCATCAAAATGTACCCCTGAGTGTGGAGCTCAAACTGAGCCGGGTACAAGAGTCGGATCCTCAAAGGAGCTCCTCATTTGGAACTTCTTTGGACTTGCGACCTTGCATGTTCTGCTTGTAAGGACTGAGAACACAGCCTTCAACAAGGGAAAGTCCCCTTGAAGTGGGGCACAGGCTGTTCTAACCTAGGGCCACATAGGGAGGACCCTCACACCCCAATGCAACCCCCCCCAAAAAACCCACATTTATCCACTTTTACAGAATAGGGAGCAATCTTTTGCTTGGAAACAAGAAGTCATCAAAGATGGCGTGTAATACTGGCACGGGGAGCGCTGCATACGTGTACATGGTATTACATTAAAAACTACATTCATAGTATTTCCAGACCCGGTTACTGGGGGGTGAGACTGCGGGGCACTGGGTGTAGTCCCGGCTTCCAAAGCAGGTTTGACCGGCACTCTTCATAAAGGGGGCCAGGCTCTACAGAGCAGCGCATAGGGGTTGCCCCACATGTATGCAAGTTCGGTGCGCCCCTAGCATAAGTGTGTGTTTATAATGTTACTCTGCTGGGTTGTGGGGGGCAGGGGTGATTCGACCTGGGTGGCAGTCATGTGGCACGTGCACTCCTTGCTCCACAAACCTCCAGAATCCAGGTGGCCACGATCTTCCGCATGTAGGGTTGCACTTCACGCTGCACGCACTTAAAGTAGGAAGCGGACGGCGGGCAGTTCTCCTCCGCCTTCAGCATGGGGTTTCCACCTCGCAGCACAGCAGCTGATGTTCCATGTCTCCCCCGGCGCGCGGTGCCTGCCCTTGAGAGGGGGTGCGGGGTGCCCGTGCTGTCCTGTCCTGTGAGTGAGAGAGCTCCGTTCAGTGCTTGCTGCTGCTTCCGCTGCTGGAGCTCTCTGGAGGCTCCGGCTCTGCCCAGCTCTCAGCTCAAGTCTCCTCCTGCGGCAGGCCCACACGGCCCTCCAGTGCTCACATCAAAGCCGGCGCTGGCTTAAGGAGGGGGCGGATTCAGCAAGCAAATATGTGAGTCATTGTGAGAATTAGTGAGTGGTTAAGCGTGTGGCTTATTCTGAGTAAGGGAGGGAGTGCACGATTTGGAGGAGACACCAAGAGAGTCTGGGGGGGGCAGGAACGGTTAGACGGACAGCGGGAGGGCGGGAACGGACAGCGGGAGGGGGGGGTCGGGAACGGGATTAAAACAAACAAAGTGAAAACACATTTATAAACAAAATGCTCCTTACCTGATCGCTTCGTGGGAACTCGAATCTTCCAGCCAACTCCAACAACAGACACTTGTAAAAGGAAGAAAACAGGCCGACTCGAAAAAAAAAATAACACCCACCCACCGCCGCGATGACGAACAGAAGTGGGTGGAGAGGGAAAAAAACGCGGGAACGCCCCCGAATCTGGTCCGGCCTTGACGGACAGATCCGGCTCCCAATGGCTAGCCTCCATTTATGGAGCTAGCCAATGGGAGCCGGGGGACGTTCCTGAAGCACATATAGTAAACAATAGATTTCTCTGGGGCGGAGCTAAAGCTCCGTGCCCCAGGCGAAACCTAAAAAGGGTTTTTACTTATAACCTCATTGTAAGCTAATACAGTTGCAAGGGTTACTGATAGAAAACTGCATCTTTGATTGTGCCAAACTTAATAGATATGGTTGAATCATCTCCTGACATAGGTTCGCACTATTTCTCTTGACACCACAAGCAAAACCTCTCCCATTTGAAGGAATAGCAAGCCCTGGGAAAAGGGTGTTTAACCTCCCATAGAATGTCCAAGGATGAAATAGGGCATATTCATAATCTCATATTTTCTGATCTCGAGGGCCATGTTGCCTAATTCAAGGGTCTCAGGATTGAGGATTTGATATTTGATGGTGCAATCTGGTGAACATGTGTATTTTTCATGGCAACCTGCTGTGTAACTTGACTGATATTTCTAACAGGTTCGGGTACCACCATGGACTCAGCCAGTCTGGATCAATGAGGCTCCTTTTCGCCTGGCAATTTCAGAGGTTCACTATAACTGTTGATGGAACTGGATGAAAATCATAGAGCAGTGCCCTTGAAAATTTCATCAAAACGGCATTGCCCAGTAAACCTAATTTTGGTATCCTGGGTGTGAAGTCTTTGCATCTTTTCTCTAATGTTGGATAGCCCAATCGGAGAAATTTAGTTAAAGTATTCTACTCGAAGATGGCACCCAAAAGAGAACTCACGCCTCCTGGTTGCCGGTGTGCACACCATTTTCTTCCCGGAAGGACCACCCAGGCAACTCTCCTCATAGATGGTGCCCGAGCGAACTGATGCCGATACGCTCCCCCCCAAGCTCTGACAGAACCCTCTGGGCGATTATCCGTCTTCCGCAGGAAGGGCCACAAAAGGTAGAAACACCACACTGGTATCTGCCTTGTTTTCTGCATACTACGAGGAACCATACTAGTTACCGGGCAATTTTCATCTCTGGCAAGACCCCAACTAAGCAAATGCTGTAAAGCCTGTAGAGAAAAATAAAATATGAAGATGGCAGGCATGCCTTAAGACATTGTGTGCCTTCAGGTCAGAATTATCATTATTATCGAGTCACAAAACTATTATTTGTATTATTAAGCAGCTTTTTCTGAGCTCAACGGAGGAATACAGCACTGGAAGGGAAGCTACAACGGATTCACAAAGTACTAGCTGTCTGGTGGAGCACTAAATGCTTATGTTTATTTTTCATACATACTGGAACTTTGGTGCGTAGGTGAACAGCAAAAGTGATACTAGCAAGATAGGACACCCTTTAAAAAGGAATGTGTTGTTTGGCACCCCGTGGGCATGCAATTACACAAATAGCAGAGCATATAAGGAATATGCTACTTACCAGTATGCATCTGTTCTTGGCATGTAGGGCTGCTGATATTTATATCTATGCATAGATCGCCGCCTAGTGTTGGGTCCGGATGATTGCACATTGTTGTCCTGGAAGAGTCTTCGAAGTATCACAAGATAGGTGGCTCCTCCCCTGGACTACAGTGCGCATGGTCATCCCCTCCATGCTCAGATTGTTTTTCGCCATTGTGGCAGAGATGGAGTGTGATATAGTAAGTGATGACCCTGCGTTAGAATGAGTGTGAATGCTACAGCTGCGACAGGCACCGGGGAGGAGGGCCAGCGATATAAATATCAGCAGCCCTACATGCCAAGAACAGATTCATACTGGTAAGTAGCATATTCCGTTCGAGGCATGTGGGCTGCTGAATTTATATCTATGCATAGAATAAATAGTAGTACCCTCCTTATTGGCGGTTGCCCGTGCCAGCTGCAGCAGTCTGAAAGAGAGTTCTGAGAACAGCCTGACCTACAGCAGCTTGCTGTTTTGAGTGTACATCCACGCAGTAGTGTTTGGTGAATGTGTGTATGGTGGTTCATGTAGCTGCTCTACATATGTCCTCTAGAGGAATGTTACCTAGGAAAGCCATGGATGCCCCTAATTTACGTGTGGAATGCGCTCTTGGGGGAACTGTTAACGTGCGTTTAGCCTTTTGATAACAGATCTGGATGCACTTAACAATCCATCTGGCTATACCGGATTTAGAAATCGGGTTGCCTTTGTGCTGTGGAGAGAAGGCAACGAACAGTTGTTTAGTTTTCCTGAAGTCTTTAGTTCTGTCTATGTAATACAGGAGAGCTCTTTTAACATCAAGTGTGTATAGTGCTCTGTCTGCCACTGAATCAGGATTTGGGAAGAATACAGGTAGTTCGATAGTTTGGTTAATGTGGAACTGTGACACTACCTTGGGCATAAACTTGGGGTTGGTGCGTAGCACAACCCTATTAGCATGAATTTGAATGAAAGGCTCCTGAATCGTGAGGGCTTGCAGCTCGCTAACTCGTCGCAGTGACGTAATTGCGACCAGAAAAGCCACTTTCCATGCGAGAAATTGTATCTCACAAGAGTGAAGAGGTTCAAATGGTGGGCCCATGAGCCTGGTGAGGACTATGTTGAGGTTCCAGACCGGCGAAGGCGGGTGTCTTGGAGGAATGACCCTTTTCAGTCCCTCCATAAAAGCTTTAATGGCTGGCACTTTGAAAAGGGATAGGTGCTGTCTATTTTGAAGATAAGCCGCCATTGCTGCTAAATGTATCCTGATGGAACTATACACTAGATTACACCTGTACAGGTGCAGCAAATAACATATGATGTTTTGTGTGGAAGCATCAAGTGGATTTATGTTATTATTGGAGCAATAGATAACAAAACGCTTCCATTTTGCCGCGTAGCAGGCCCTGGTGGTAGGTCGCCTAGCCTCCTTTATGATGTCCATACAGTCAGGAGGCAGGTTTAGGTAGCCAAACTCTATGACCTTAGGAGCCATATTGCAAGGCTCAACTGCTGCGGATCTGGGTGCTGAATGTCTCCATGGTTCTGAGTGAGGAGACTGGGTGTGAGTCTTAGGCGCTGGTGGGGATCCACGGAAAGTTCCAGGAACGTGGTGTACCATGCCTGTCTTGCTCACGTTGGAGCAACTAGGATGAGCGTCATGGAGTGTTGCCTCAGTTTGCGTGCCACCAGCGGTATGAGTGGTGCTGGAGGAAAGGCGTACGCAAATTTGTTCGACCAGTTCATCCATATCGCATTGCCCTGAGACTGCGGGTGTGGGAACCTGGCGGCGAAGGCACAGCATTTTGCGTTTTCGTGTGTGGCGAAGAGGTCTATCTCTGGATGAACCTACTGCTGGAAATATGGTTGGAGCACCGAGGGATGTATCTCCCACTCGTGCATCTGATGGCTGTGTCTGCTGAGCAGATCCGCCATCTGGTTGTCCTTGCCTGGGAGGTGTTCCGCCATGAGGAAAATGTTCCTTTGAATGGCCCACTTCCACATGCACTGTGCTAGGTGTGACAATTTTGGGGAGTGTGTCCCTCCCTGCTTCTGGATCTTATACATCGCAGTCATGTTGTCTGTCCGGATCAACACGACTTTGTTGCAGAGATGCAACTTGAATGCCTTCATCGCCATGAAGATTGCCATCAGTTCTAGTAGGTTGATGTGCATTTTTTTCTGTTGTGGTGTCCATAGTCCCTGCACTGTATAGTGGAGGACATGCGCCCCCCAACCCTGGAGAGATGCGTCCGTCGTCAGCACCATCTGTGGTACCGGCTCTTGGAACGGTCGTCCCCTGCAAAGGTTTTGTGTGTTCCACCAATGCAGAGAGCTGTATGCACGACCGGTCACCAACACTAGGTCCTTGAGCTGTCCTTGAGCCTGGTTCCACTGGCGTGCCAAGCATTCCTGAAGCAGACGCATGTGTAGCCTCGCGTGGGGGACTATGAAGATGCAGGAGACCATCATGCCTATGAGTTGCATGAACACCTGCGCCGGGAGTGAGTGTTGTGGCCTGAACTTTTGAATCAGCACTCGCATGCTGTTGACCCTCGCTGAGTTTGGTTGCGCTGTGGCAGCGAGCGTGTTTATTTCCGCGCCTAGGTACTGCTGTACATGTGCAGGGTGAAGATGGGACTTCTGGTAATTGAGCGAAAATCCCAGACTGTGTAGGAGGTGAATTGTGCGGGACACGTGGTCGGCACACTAATGGGCTGACTTTGCCTGTACAAGCCAGTCGTCTAGATATATGTAAATGTAAATGTAAATGTAGTTGAGCTTATATAGCGCACAGCTACCCGCAGTGGGTTTCCCGGCGCTTGCTTAGGGAACCCTTCCTGGTATTCCCCTGTGAGATAGCAGGGTATCCACAAGGTGAAAGTCAGGCATCTCGCCGCGAGGGGCCGTTGTGGAGATTAAGCAAGCTATTGCCCAGAGTCGCAGAGTGTGAACCCGTGAGTCGAGGAGGCACCGGAGCAAGAATTATCGAGTCCGTGGAATTTTTAGCCCAAGACCCGCCGAGGCAGGGAATTGAACCCTGGTCCAGGACCGATCTCAGCTTCCGGGTCTGCTGCCTCTAACCCCTGAGCCACACTTCTCCCAACGGATAGACATGGATGTGTTGCCGCCGAAGGTGCGCAGCTACTATCGCTAAGCACTTCGTAAACACTCTGGGGGCTGTAGTGACCCCGAAAGGCAGGACTTTGAACTGGTAATGCTGGTTGTTGATGGTGAACCTGAGATATTTCCTGTGACTGGGGTGAATGGCAATGTGGAAGTAGGCATCCTTTAGATCTAATGTTGCTAGGAAATCTCCTTGACTGAGCAACGGCAGAACTTGCTGTAACGTTAGCATGTGAAAGTGTTCTGACAGGATGTATTGGTTTAGAGGTCTGAGGTCTGAGGTCTAGAATGGGCCGTAGAGACCCGTCTTTCTTTGGGATTAAGAAGTACAGCGAGTACACCCCTGTACCCTGCTGTTCTAAAGGCACGAGTTCTATGGCGCCTTTTTGCAGCATGGATATGACTTCCTGCTGCAATAAGTGCATGTGCTCGGCGGACATAGGACGGTGCCTTGGGGGTATGTTGGGTGGAGTGGAGGTTAGTTCTAGACAATAACCGTGTTGTACAAGTTGTCTCACCCACCTGTCCGTGGTAATGCTTTCCCAGACTGGCAGGAACTGCTGGAGTCTCCCCTCGACCGGTGTTATATGGTCGGGGGGCAGTGACAAGACGTAACCACGTTAGTGGTGGAGGACCTGGTATTATTATTTCCACGTCCTCTGCCCTTGCTGCTGTTTCCACGGTATCCACCCCTATTGTTCTTGTTATAGGTGGTTTGTGTGCCCCCCTTGGTGTATTGGGCTTGTTGCGGCGCTTGTCCTCTTGAGGCTCCCCTGTTACCGGAGCGACGAAAGGAACCGCCCCGGAACTGCTGAGACTGCAGAGCTCCCATGGATTTAGCAGTTTCAGTGTCCTTCTTAATCTTTTCAAGAGTGGTGTCTACCTCCGGACCAAACAGGAAGTCAGGGTTTACTGGCTGATTGAGCAGGGTAGATTGGATCTCCGACTTAAATCCAGAGATGCAGAGCCAGGCATGCCTCCTGAGCATAACGCTAGTGTTTATGGCCCAAGCTGCTGTGTCGGCTGCGTCCAACGCGCACTTAATGGACGCGTTGGAGATTAACTTCCCTTCTTGTATAAGCATTTCTGCCCCCTCCTTATAAGCATCTGGCAGGTGTTGCAGTAACTGCTCTAACGTGTCATAGTGTGCCCTGTCATATCTTGCTAACAGGGCTTGGGTATTGGAGATTCTCCAAATATTAGCAGCTTGAGCTGCCCCCCTTTTTCCACAGGCCTCCAAGATCTTGGATTCTTTGTCCGGAGGAGGAGCATCACCCGTTGTCTGAGAGTTCGCTCTTTTGCGAGCATTAGCCACTACTAAGGAGTCCAGTGGGAGTTGTCCCTTGATGTAGATAGGATCCACGGGTGCAGGCCGGTACTTCCTTTCAATTCTTGGGTTCACCCCCCTTGCTTTAGTGGGCTCTTTAAAAATGTCACTTGCATGTTTGGGCACCCCTTTGAGCATAGGCAGAGTTTTGATAGACCTTTCTGATGTGGAGAACGTATCAAAAAGAAAGTCTTCCTCCACTGGGTCAGCGTGCATATCTACGTCATGGTTATGCGCCGCCCTCTCAATCAGCGCGTTGAACGCAGCAGTATCTTCAGTAGGTGAAGGCTTGACAGCATATGAAAGAGTATCAGGGGTGGTGTGTGGCTCAGCATGGTCCACAGTGTCAGCCCACGGCTGGGACTCATCCTGATCAGTATCAATGGGATAGTTAAACTGGTCCTCATTGTCCCCTTCCTCCACATCCTCAGTGACATTTGTGGGAGAGTAGGTATAGTCCTGACCATATGATTGCATGGGCTCAAAAAGAACAGGAGAGGTGGTAGAGTCTCTCTTTTTCTTCAGTGGTATCCTATAATGTTCCATAGGCGCTTCAGGCCTGATTTTACGCTTGTAAATGGTGAGTCGACCCGATTCGGAGTCGATGTAGAGTTTCGACTGGTTGTTGTGGGACGGTGGCTGGAATACAACGTCGTCCGACCGAGGCTGAGTGGTTGCGGCAACCGACGTCGATTTGGAAGAGTCGGTAGCCTGTGTATGTTGAACAGGTTTAGGCCGTGCTATTGGGGGTAGTCCGAACTTTATTGGCTCCGTAAGCATCAGCGACGGACTGATTTTCTTCGATGGAGTCGGTGTCTTCGAGTCGACCGACTTCGACAGTTCAGTGCGTTTGAGGCTGTGCGTCGATTCGAGCCGTTGCTGCGCAGCAGGAACGCCCTTGGGCTTCGACGCGGTAGGGTCTTTCGATCCAACTTTCGGCTTCGGGTCGAAGGCCTTGACCAACAGTGGCTTCTTTAGTTTCGGATCGATGGTCTTCTGGGCAAGAGGCGCCATGTTTCGGAAGAGGCGCCATGTTTGGAGCCGGAAGTCGACGTTGACGGGAGCGTGACGTGTTTTACTGTAGACACCGGCGCAGTCGATCCGAGATCGACGCCCCCCTTCGATCCCGAGGGGTCGAGCGCACGTTTCGACTTGGAATGTTCCGAAGTCGTCGAGCCGATGGTCTTTTTAACCAGTGTCGGATTCGATTTCGTGTCTTTTGGTTTCGGTTTCGATTTCTCCACTGAGTGTGGTCGATCGACCGATGGCTCTTTGGAAATGTCCTTAGTCAGGCCTCGAAGCGGGACTAGAGGACGGTGTTGAAGATATTGGCTAAGGCCTTCCGGCGATGCCTCGACCTGAGCCGTGGAAGAGTCTTTATGAGGCCCCGCTACTGCGGTTGGGCCTAGCTCCTTGCTTGAGTCGTCGTCGACTGCTCCGATAGGTTGTACGTCGTCTTCTACCTCGACGATGTCTTCATCATGGACGTAGAGTTCTTCCTCGTCCTCGTTGTAGGTGGAGTCTGGCTCCGATGCAGGATCCGAGTGCTTCGGATCCTCTTCTTGTACATGTTCTTCGTCGTCACCACCGAAGATGTTCTCTGGGTCTGGTGCCGATTCTCGCGCCGACTGTCGTGCAGCGCGTCGAAGACGGAGAGTTTTCTTCGACCTGAATTTGGAACAGGCCATGCAGCTGTCCTCGTCGTGGTCCGGCGAGAGACATTTGTTGCACACCGGGTGCACGTCGATGTGGGGATATTTCGAGTTGCAGACTGGGCAGCGCTTGAACGGACTGCGTTCCATCGTCGATCGTCGAGGGGCCTTTGGTGTCGAAAGGCAAAAAGTCTTCCGAAGTCTAGTTCAAAGAACTGGAAAGGTAAAAGGCACCGAACGAAAGACAATACCGACGCCCCTAAGGCCTTTTGGCCTCGAAAAAGAATAACTAATATATATTGCGAACGGGAGTTAAGAAGTACATCCGAACCCAATGGCGGAAAAAACCAATCTGAGCATGGTGGGGATGCCCATGCGCACTGTAGTCCAGGGGAGGAGCCACCTATCTCGTGATACTTCGAAGACTCTTCCAGGACAACAATGTGCAATCATCCGGACCCAACACTAGGCGGCGATCTATGCATAGATATAAATTCAGCAGCCCACATGCCTCGAACATCTATATTTTGTGGGAATTGCAGGGATCACAGAAATCACAATACGTTTGAAAGCCAGTTTGATTTGAAGCCAAAAGCCAGACACCTTTTGGATAGTCTGATTGTCATATTTGCCATTTTGGAATGACAAACTTCATTTCTAATGCACTTGGAACATGATTTTCCAACATAAAGGTCTTGTTGATCTACACAGTGCATGAACAAACTTGATAGAATAAGGGTGCTCACTTTATCGACTGAGCCATCTTGATGTATTCCGGTGCCTTCAAGTCTACTTTTTCCATACACTGTCGAAGTTTCTAGAAAATAATTCAAGAAAATCTTCACTAAATTAAACAAAATTATTTGAAATATTACACACACCAGCACACATGTATGCATACACAAACTGCGTGCAATATGTCACTTCTCAGCACTGCTTCTCTCCAGCATAGGATGCAATCTTTTGGGTTGAAGTTCAACCAAAACAGCACTTGAAGGTCTGACAATTGACAAATACAAGCCTAACTGCTTGGTCCCTAACTAGCCATGTGTGTGTCTAACTCCATCTCACCAAGTCATGTAAACAAACGAGTATTCCTTGATGCCATGTCAAACAATCAAGATCAATTCATCAAACTACTATAAGTGGTAACTCCTTCTGCAAATATTTAGGCTGACTACAGCTCCTTCATTCGCCATGTTTTATAAATAAATAAATAAATAAATAAGCAGGTATAGATTGGTATTCTAATGTAACTAGAAAGCTATAGGTAAAATGTAAGGGAAACTTAAAGTATTGTTATTGTTTCTTGACATCTTTTATTCAGATCCTATACAACAGCTTCATTATGACACCTTGAAATGTATGCATACAGTAATATGTATGCAAACCTTAATTAAGACGCATACATCCTTCTGTGTTTCAGGGCAGCTAGTTTAGTAAACTTCCTGGCAATCTTTCTAATATGTTTTTGTGCCAAATGGATAAATAAGCCAAGCAAGCCATGATATTAACTAACAAATGAGGCACTTCCCCGAATTTACAGACCGTGGCACAGACTTTTTTTAAAATCATTGGTGTACCTGGTAAAATTTGACAATTTCAGGTGTGTACTCTCGCTCATCAATTTGCTCCTCCCGCTTCAGCAGCGTGCCTTGGCAATGTCGGCAGCACCTGATTCGGTCATCATCCTTTTCATCTAAAATTGAGCTCACACTGCTTAAGCTGTTGATGCTGCCTCTACGAGAAGTGCGCCCGCTGTTGTTTGGAGAGAGGTTCGGACTGGTCTGGGAAGAAAGGACATGTTTGCTGGCACTGGTGAGCTTACCTGCAAAAAATTATGAAGAAAGAAATGATATAAGGTACAAGTAAACCAGGATATGGGGCTACAAGCTGACTGATGTACATCTGGGAGAAGGTGTCCCATGAAAACAGTGCACCAATTAGTACAACTCTTCACAATTATTTCCAGTAAATAATCAGCTGCTAAAGGGAAAATCAAAAACATAACAGACAAAATGTTTGATGTAAAGAAACAGCACTGACACAATCATGAAAATGAAGGAAGCAGAACGTCCAGCATATTGGTAAATAAACTGTGCATTCAGGTAGCTGTGAGTTAAGCGGTCACAGAGTACAAAATGTATAATGTCACACCAAAAAAGGCACCGCGCAGCTGAGCCTTTAGTGGGTCTGTTTAGTCAAATTTCCATGTGTTCTGCAAAACCAACTGGTTAAAAAAAAGTAAAATAATCTCAGGATGTGAGTCAAGTGCATACTGTGGGAAGAATGTGGTCTGCATTACAGGCAGCTTTGTGGGTAGTAAAACTTATTTTGAGAGGTGGAAGGATATGCTTGTGAAGTGCCACATGCTCTGGTGAATAGCTTGATGCATTTTGAGGTGATATTTCAGGGAAGCTGGCAAGTAAAATATTACTTAATGTGGATAACATGTTGTCCTATGGTTTACAGACAGTAGTGTGGAAAAATCAGAAGCGATTTTGATACTTCATCTTATTTCTACAGAAAATAACACATTTTGGTGACTCAAAAAAAGACTTGTGTGAAATGGAGCTCGTTAAAAATGGCTCATACTTTGAACCATTCACTCGGGCACCTTTCAAGTACCAGGTTGACTAAACTTAACCATTCAACAGGGTTCATTTGTTGAATATGAGAACAAGGTCCCATGTTGTGGGCGACACTGAGAATTCTCTGTCCCATATCTAAAGAATCCAGCACCTGCAGCTAATGCGGTGGTGAGAGTTAAAAGGTAAGACGATTTCTCTGACTTTTAGCGTCTGATAGTATGCAATTCTGTTCCTTCATCCATCTTTTCAGGATTATCTAGAGAAGATTGCTCACTGGTAGATTTGACTTAAACTTTACACGGTTTGACGATCCACTCCAAATGGATAAGGGCTGGCAAGCAGTGACTAGTTTCAAAAGATGCTCTTGAATGCGTACTTCATTCTCATTCAAGGGTGGAATGCAGGTCCATTGGAGTTAAGAAACAATGAAGACCTACCAAAATCCAAGAGCGGGTTAAAGAACTTTTATTTTTAATACTGCCCTATAGCTCTACACTGATCGCACTTGCGTCCAGGTTTGAGGTGCCTAATGAAGAATCCCTGACAAGGTTGCACTGCCAAAGAGTAAGGAAGACTTTTCTGAAATAGCTTTATGAAGAGGTGATTTACACAAACATGTCATTTACATTTTCCCAAATCTTTGAATTGTATGCTGACCTTATCAAGGCTGCTTTCTTTTTTTTTAAAGTTATGTTGTGAGTTTAGGTAGATTTTCTGTGCCCCCATGAGTCTCATTGTCTTCCAAAATAGACCATGGAAGAGGTGGCACTGGACCTTTTTCTTTACGCAAGGCTTCAGTGAGCACAGACTCCCCTAATAAATTACCCATAACAAGAACTGGCTTCTGTTTGAGTGTTTTGAGCCTGTTGTCCAAGGAGTTTGATGCTGGATGTTCTGAAATGGGTTTAGTCCAAGAAGCAACATATTGTACAAATAAAGGAGACTTCATATTAATTAAAGGCTTTACTGAAGCAGGTACAGTTAATCTTATAAAGCCTAGGAAAAGCAGGCTTTGTGTTCGCTCAGAGACTTTATTGCCTTTGAATGAACCAATCTGGTAGAATATAGGGACTCTGGTTCAAGATCAGAATTTGGAGTGTATGTGTTCGTCCACCTTCTACTTCTGAGGCAGGGAATGGGAGAAGGCTCTTCTCCACTAGGTACAGCTTTCGGTACCGCTCTTGGAGGTGCAGAATAGGAGCATGTTCCAGAGTAGGAACAATAATCCATTTGAGAAGTCTGAACAAAGAATATAAATGAATGCAAAGACAGTGTGCTGCATTTTTGACAAGTTAACTGTATAATCTAACTGCACAATTTTCTCTGAAGACAACAGCGTCTTAGGAATAGAAGGCAACGCCGATAACAAGGCACTGAAAGTGCTGTAATTACTGTGTTCTGGTATATGGTAAAATTACAGGGATGTAATATCCAAAGCAACTATTTATTCTTCTTTCCCTTTTTTCTAAATGGTCCTTCTAATGTTTGCGTCTTACTAGAAGAAGGCTCAAGGAGCAAGTACCAAAACCAAAACTGGTTCTCATTTGATGTAGAAAACATGCTCTCTACGCTGCTGAGATTCAATTTAGGTAAACTGGACTTAGGAAATGTTGGTGCAGAACATTTGCTACCAATTTATAAATAAATAAATTAATGAACTCCTTTCTGACCCTTAGAGGGAGACTAGCTCAACCTCCATGAGTGGAATATAGCCAAAGACCTACCAACATCTTTGGGGTTTAGATCTAGGAGCTTGTTCCACCCCAGAACCCTGCTATCTTATTTAGTGCAGTTCTGAGACAGAAGCTACCCATCATGTATTACCTTTCAAGTCAGATTTGGTTGAAAATGCCTTCCAGATAGGCATTCAAATTAGATTTAATAGGAACTTTAAATGATGGTACAGGCCATGCCACATACCAAATCCCTCTTGATGTCGTACCTCGCTTTGAAGTTCAATGTTTCCCTTGGTACTGTTCCTTTCCCAGTAAGAAAGCCACTGTGAATGAAGCAGAAAAAAGCAAATCCGTACAGGATTCAGATTCTCCAAATTCACAATATAGGTTTTGTGTGAGTCAGACATCAATCTGTTTAGCACATCTGGTGTAGTGCATCAAGCCAGTTATGAAGAGAATGTGCTGCTAAAGAAGGCATATTTGTGTTCTAGCTAATTGATCTATTCGGGAATCTGTCCAGATATGAACAATATAGCAAAGGAAATACAGTGCTGTCACAAAAAAGTACCAGAGATGCTAATCAATGAACCATGACCGATAGGTGCCCAGGCCTTACGCTCATACTGCTCTTCAAGGTTACGCACCACACTTTTTAGTGCGATTCATTTTCCTGGTCCTCTGGAGTCCAGAGGGATCTCCGCAGGATTGTTGCTAAACAATTTGTTTTAAAGTTTGTGCCTTCCCCCTACAAGGGCCAGGGGATCTCTTCTCTGTCGCCTTATATGGAATTTATTTCGACACAGGTATCCAGGCCCTGTGTCCTATAATGGCTGCTGTAATATTTCTTCTGATGTTGCATCCTGCCAATCAGACAGCTCACTCCTGTGGTCCCAAGCATGGTCCAGCAGGAGCAAAATGACCAACGGGAGAAAGAGCTAGCTCAGCCAATCAGACAGTTAATTTTCTTTTTTAATTGCTGGTCTCACAGGACTCACTAGGAACGAACTGTCAATACAGCTGTTTGTTGTAAAACTTAATTCCTTCAAAAATACTGAACAGATTTATACAAAATCACAAAAATACCGTTTTCTGGGTAAAGAACTAGCTTTTTGTTAAATTTGGTGTAATTCTGTTCAGCAGTTTTTTCTGTATCATCTAATTTTCTCTGTGGAAATTTCACGGGGAAACTGCATTTTGGCACCCCTCTTCTTTTCATAGCCCACCTTGACATATAACCCCAAATCTTTTCTAGGAAGGAGCTGAGGTGGATAAACAGTTTTTTGAAAGTTTAATGAATATTGGTCAACAGTGCCAAAGTTATTAACAAAACTAAAAATCCTCTTCTTATGGATCTATGCAGATGTGCATAGTGTGATATGCTAGTTATTACCATTGTTGAGTATGAGAGGCGGCCATGAGTTAAGATCGGCAAAGCTTAAATAGCACATTCTGCACATCTGCATATATAGATTATTTTGTGTGTATATGTAAAAAAGAAGGAATTGGCCAAATCCATGGCCAAATCCATATTGCAAGGGGTTGAATTTGTTAAGTAAGGTAATATCACACTTAAGGTGTTTTATATACAACTAGCGGCCCGTCCCGACGTTGTCCGGATATGAAAAAGAAAGAAGTCTGCAATGGTTGCTCACCTGGGCATGTTTTCCATTTTCGGGTCCTGCGCACCTCACAGTCTGAGGGCGTGTGCCTTGGTAGGTTCATGCACTCCAGTGCACTTAGACGCTCCACATCGCGTCAACGGCAAACGCCACATCTCCAAGAACGCTATTCCCCCGCTTCCCAATGCTTCCGGCGTCTCCGAAGGCACACGCCCACATCAATGCTAAACGGCACCCCCACTTCATTCCGTGTCAGAACGCTATTCTCACACAGAACGCTCTGCTGAATGTCTCCGAAGGCGCACGCCCACAACAATGCTAAACGACACTCCCACTTTAAGACGTGTCCGAATGCTATTCTCAACCAGGACGCTTGCCACAATGCTGAATGCACACGCCCATCGCTTTAAGACGTGTCCGAACGCTATTCTCAACCAGGACGCTGTCACAATGCTGAATGCACAGGCCCATCGCTTTACAGCAGAACACCCACGCCCACAACGGACTACTTTGTCCCAAACAGTCTTTTTGCCTTTTAGTGTATATGTTGGGCTGGTGTATAGCCTATGTCCATCTGCTTATACTCACCTTTCCATTGCTGTATGCGGCGTTCCGGTTGGCGCTGTGGTTCCGGACCTTACCCACCTCAACGGTTTGGTCTCTCTCTTTATAATATTAGTATGGATTAGTATATTAGTATAGATATAGATAGATAGCAGCCCGTCCCGACGTTGTACGGGTATGAAATCGAATGTCTGCAATGCTTTCAATCTGCAAGGCAATTTATTTTTAAAACTTACTCTGAATCGCCCCATCACCGGGCTCAGGCCCCGCGTTTTTTTAAAAACGTACTCAGAATTGCCCCATCACCCGGCTCAGGCCCCGCGTTTTTTTTTAAACTTACTCTGAATCGCCCCATCACCCGGCTCAGGCCCCGCGTTTTTTTTTAAAACTTACTCTGAATCGCCCCATAACCCGGCTCAAGCCCCGCGACTCAGAATCGCCTCATCATCCGGCTCAGCCCCCGCAGAAGAATGCGTCCACTGTGAAGCCGTGTCCTCAATGCAATATGGGAACGTTTGTGTCCGCTGCAGACGCGAACGTGTTTGTGCACTCCACCTGACGCTCCGCTCCAGCCGACGGCAATTAGACGCCCCACATCGCGTCAACATGCAACGCCCACAACAATGGTAAATGCAACGCCCACTTGTATTGGGACGACGCCCACTCGTATTGGGACGGCTCAGGCTCCATCCAACGGAAATTACACGCCCCACATCGCGCCAACGCCTACAACAATGGTAAATGCAACGCCCCCTCGTAGTCCCAGCAGGCCGCGCCCATCGCTCTATGCACATGCCCATGCACATGCCCAAATGGTAAATGCAACTCCCCCTCGTTTTGGGACAGCAGTCCCAGCATGCCGCGCCCATCGCTCTATGCACACACCCATGGCTTTCCAGCAGAACGCCCACGCCCACAACGGACTACTTTTCCCCCAACGTTCCTTCTTTGGCTCACTATTGCGGTAAATGCCACCCCCCTCTCACTTAGCGCGGGGACACGCCGAGATGGCGTAACCATGCGCCTTATAAAAAAAGAAAAGAAAAAAGAAATGTATATGGTGGCCGTCTGCATAGCCTATGTCCTTCTGCTGCAACTGCCCTTTCCAACGCTGTATTGGGTGTTGTGATTGGTGCTGTGGTTCCTGAGATTACCCGCCTCAAAGGTTTGGGCTCTCTCTTTATAATATTAGTATAGATAGGAGAGCTGTTTCCTCGTATAAAAGTAATTGTGGCACACAATTTATGCAGCAGTAATTTGTGCGGCAGTAAACAATGATTTTCATGCTACTTTGGTAACTTTGACCTTTGCACTGTAGTAATAAAGGTGTGAATGTGTTTTTATTAGTACAGTTGCTCAAGGTATTATGAGTTACTGGCCCACCTGCTAAATAAAGGACTGAAAACTAGCCAGCGATGCAAAAAATCCTGATGTAACTCATGAGATGTAATGACTCCTGATGTAATGGTGACATACTGAAGAACTGGTGGCCATTGGAAGGGAAAGGGGCAGAAGCTTGCGAGCAGTGTGAGAAGCTTGCACTAGAGAGCAGGGAAGGGAGTAGGTACTGTGGACAGCATAAGATATGCTTTGTGGATCAAGTGAGTGGTTGGGAATGTAGCTAATACTGGTTGAAGCAGATACTGCAGGGAAATGTAACAAGTCACCACAGATAGGCTGAATAAGGTGATGCTACGGGTGGCCAATCTAGGGAGGGATATCAGCTCCAGTAGCCAGTGGGAGAAGCAGGAAAAAGGGGATAGTGTAGGTAAATGGCACTGGTTGTCAGTGAATAGATATGGCATTGATGGGCAGTGGGAGAAGTTTATATTAGTCAGAAGTGTGAAGATCTCAAGACTGGTGGGTAATGTAAGGATCTAAAATTGGAAGGAAGTAGCTAGCATTGGTGGACAGGCAGAGCTGTCAGTGATGTGAAGTATGGGATGCTGGCACAGATGAGCAGTTGGAGGGGGGCAATACAGAGGTAAGGAACTGCAATGGTCCGTTTACACTTCCATTTCCACTGGTCATGAGTGCAGGCCCGCAAGCGCCACAGCACACATGCAGCACTGTGTTTCCTACAGATGAAGAGTATTAGTGTTGGTGAGCTAAATTTTGGTTTCCAGTCCGGCCTTGTATATTTGCTGAGAATGTTTGGCATGTGCTGTAGACCCTTTTAATAAAAGGTTATTTATGCTACAAGACTGTCAGTTAAGATTTTATTTTGTTTGTTAAGCAACAAAAAGACAGGTGCCCCAACTAACATCCATGTGCACTGTGGCATGATGCAGTGGTATAAACACTTTTGCAGGGTTAAGCTATGTGAAGCTCCACTCCTGCTGTACAATTAGTTTAACAACAGGTACCACTGGTTAAAGTGCCACAATGTCACAACTAAACAAGAATTGGAGAAGCCAACATGTCTGATGTTGGCAACCAGCCTTTTGGCTCTGTCAATGCTTGTTTTGGCTTTTCATGGTTTTTGCAAAAGGTTATTTTTGGGGAATCTGGGGGAGGGGGATGGAGGTGCATTGTCAATTTAATATAAAAAAATATTGGTTAAAACCAAAAATAGTTTTTGGTCTCAAAAACCACACACTGCCACAATAGTCCTTGGTACAGGATTAAACTACTTTGCATGAGGATGTGCCGCTTGTGTATGGGAAGAATGCCATCACTCACAGTGAAGTTAGCTGGTCTTCTGTAGTAGGGAGCAAGACAAATGTGACTGCCACTATGACAGACTAATGGATGAAGAGGCCTGACAGCCAGCCCCTGTAAATCAGTATATCATACATATAATTTTAGTAACATCAAAAGGTTTAGGTTAATGCCAGATGTAAAAAGAAAACAAAACTAGGGCTGGTATAGGTTTTCCCATATCAACATTCAAACTAGCGAATGCATTAAGAAAGCCTACGCACAAGCATGAGCCATCAGGATTCAGAGGTGACATGCCCAACATAACACCTCTTTCTATTTTAAGTCACATTATGTATAACACTCTTTGTCTCTGGTCGACCTCTGTGTTGGCCATTCCTTCAGTCTGGTGATTGTGCGGTATCTTGAAGTTGAAGCTCATTAAGTGAAACAAATATGTTTGTCTGTGCCAGGCCCATTTTTCCAGAAAAGTGCAATATAAACACCACAAAAGTCCAGTCCATAAGAGGCAAGGGCACACACCCACAACACCCGATACTTACTTGCCAAGGGAAGGCTGACCACCTCCATGCACTTCTTACACATAATAGACCCACATAACCGGCAATGGTGCCGCCGATTGCGAATGCTGAACTTATTCCCACAGTCCGGACAGAAGGGGACGTCATGGTCACTGACCCAGGGCACAACAGACTTCTCAATCGCTTGAAGGAAAAAGGAAACACAATACAAAAAGTACCAGTCATTGCCTCCAATTTCTATCATACTGTGTCAATGTAAAGAAGAAGCGAAAGCTTGCACCAACCTCTTATTTTGGCAGAATCTGTGTTTGTTCTATCAAAGGACGCTAGCTGTTAAGAGGAAAGAGGAAAACAATTACTCCAAGAAAGGAACAAGGAAACATCATACGTGTGCCACAAGTTTTAGACTGGATTTGTGAATAACAGAAAGGAAATGCAACAGCCATAAAGACTAGTCCCTAAGTAACAAGCATTTTTTTTACTAGCCCTAAAGATTAAAGCAAGCATTTGCACATCTAGTTTGAATGCGTGTGTCTGGATCTATTTTTTGTGACTGTATGTTTCCTTTAAAGTATTATTTGGATAAAAATCTCTTAGGGGTAATGGGTTAGGTATTTTATTGTGTTAATGGACAATTATGTAAATATGTTCAAATGTTAAAGAGTGGTGTGATTCTGTAAATAGCTGTGGCTAGATTGTTTTACCATGTTTATTAAAGTGAATGTACGATTGAACTGGATGTGTGCTGTAAAGATCGGCAATGACAGAGATAGCATTTCGTTTTTTACTTCTATGTATAAAAGTGTACTTGTAATCGAGTATAAGGAATATTTATTCCATTTTTGGTAATTCTAAAAGTGAAAGACCAGAAATGCGTATTATATTATGCACATTTTTAGATTATATAACTTGGTTGTAAGTAATCTGCTTGAAAAATAGGAGTGATTTTAAAATGAAGCATTCTTAGTTTAGAAATAAAGCTGGACAGGAACAAAATAATGAAAGAACATGCAACGTTTCCAAATAAAGCACATTAGAAGTGTACACGCACAAACATTACAAATACATCACTAAGACACAGGACAATCTTCAACTTTTCACGTGAAAAAGATCAATTTGGTATATTTTATGAACAAGGACCAAGAGATTATCAAAGTAAGAATTTTTCAAAATTATTTTGTCTTATTCTGAAGCACAGCGATTTTTAACATTGTTCATAGAGGCTTCTAGGAATATCTGAATGAAGGTACTTAATGTCACTGAAGCTAATCTCCAAGTTTGCTTATCCGTGATTATGTAAAAATAACAGTCCCACACACACAAATATGAGGGTAGTAATAAATATTCGTGTATAGTGGAGGAGTGTGGCTCACTGATTAGAGCGGCAGACCCTGATGCAGAGGTCTGGCCCGGGACCAGGGTTCAATTCCCGACGCGGCAGGGTCCTGAGACCAAAATGTCCACGGACTCGATAATTCTCGCCTCGGTGCCTATTCTAATCATGGGGTCCCACGCTGCAACTCTGGGCAATAGTTGCTTAATCTCCACTACGGCGGCCCACCCGCTGCGGGATGCCTGGCTTTCACCCTGGGGATACCCAGGGTAGGGGTTATCTCACAGGGAAAAGCCAGGACGGGTTCCCAAGGCAAGCGCCTTGATGCCTTCGGGTGATACGTGCGCTATATAAGTCGCAATACATACATATCGGTGGTATTAAATCCATGTAGAAAGTAGGAGGCATTATGCATGCACCAGTGGCGGTCGTTCTTATCCCCAAGGGACCTTACAGGTCCAGTGCACTTTGCTAGGTAATTATCACACTTGTATGTAGAAAAGATGGAGATGTTACAGCGATGTGCATAAATGAGCAAGTTCGAGTATAGAAGGCCAGCAGTGTGTACGATGATACCCTTTCACACCTAGTTAGCAGGTTCAGGCAAACCCTGTTTTTCAATGTAAGAAAGGAGGAGGGTGGGGTTCCTGCACACTTTGTTAGGACCAGACTTACACAATGTGCTAACAATGGAGGAGTCTTATGGGGAAGCAAAAAAGAAACTGAAGAGTTAAAGTTGCACCATCACCCAGGCCCTCATCTCTAGCCAACTGGACAATGGCAACGCGCTCTACGCAGAGATCGCAGCTCAGGTCCTCCAATGACTATAGATCATACAGAACGCTGCAGCCAGACTCACCTTGGATCTCACTGGCAAACCCACTTTACCTACTACCTCAGGGAACTCCGATTCCCCGTTCATAAAAATTTGCCAATTTAAGCTTGTTGTCCTTCACAAATGCAAACCCGCCTACTTAAACCACCACATTAACTTCCATCAGCCCACCAAAGAACTTTGCTCCGGTTTCTTTTCTCTAACATCTACCCCTCAAAACCGACCTAGCAAATGCGGAGGTCGCTCCTTCCCCTACCTTACATCGAAGACATGGAATGAGCTACCCGTTCATCTATGGACCTCCCCATCTCTTTCAGAGTTCCAAAAGTCCCTGAAGTCCTGGCTATTTGGGTAATCACCTGGACCTCTAACCCTGATGTTCCCAATGAAAACCAATCAAAGATATAACACATTTTTGGGACATTTATTCCTGAAAAATAATAAACTTCTAAGGCACAGCCTGTCTTTCCTGAACTACTTTTCCAATTACCTGGTGGACTTGGGGGTGTTGCCACCTGACAGGCAGTCCTATTTCCCACAGAATACAGGTCCAGTCCAGGTCCCGTAACCCCCTTAGCCTAACCTCCGCTCCTGTAAATAGTAACAAAGAAAAAAGTAGCCCCTAAAATGAGTGCAGTGGATGGAAACCTTCTTGGTCCATACTCTGGGGAGGGTGAAAGACAAGAAGAGGCATGACGCATGCATGCCATGGATAAACAGGGACAAAGGACATGAGACTGACGATGGAGCGAGCAAATGGTAAGCATATGGCTGGGCTGAAGCCCACAGATTGTAAATGCGACTTAGAGACATCGCATGCGCTGCCCAGCCGAGACTTTAAAAAGCATAACAAAAGCCTTGATGCTTAAAAGTATCATCATAGACTGTTCATGTTAAAAAAACACGCAATCTCAAAGACAATTAGCCTGTTCTTGACGAGTTGGTGCAACTACTATATTTTTCTTTATTTTTTATTTCAAATACGTGCCATGAAATAAAAAAATATTGCCATCTTAACATGACCTATAAATACTTTCAATAAAAATGTTATAAATGTGGATTTTTTCATTATTAGTGTTTTTAAATAATAAACCTCTTGTGCAAGAATACATCACCACCTAAGCAAAACATTCAAATCATAGGCAGCGACAATGCCTCAAAAACTTCATAACTTTAAATGATAAGCATTGCCAAAAACAAACAGGTCCGATTTTGGCATGCTTGTGTAATTTTTAAAAACTTTACTCCAGGCATGTGCCACAAAAATAAAAACAAAAACAGACAGCCAACGAAATGTGTTCACCAATTGCTTTCCACAAAAATGTAAAATTAAAAAAGAGGTGACAAGTCAAATGTAATGTTTTATCTCCTGTCGCACAGGTGTAAATAAACAGTTTAAAAAAAAAAGAGGTGACTGTTTTACTACATATAAAAAGCCTTTTGTAGTGCCAAGCACTACGAAGGAGACCAGAAGAAATCATCATTTGGCCAAAGACTCAAATTACAGGCAGCGACAATGTCACTTAAACCATGAATAACAGCAGTCACCATCTAACTGAGCACCAGACCTGCGGGCAAAAAAACCAGCTACTTTTGAAACAGAGTATTAAAAAATAAAATGAAAGAGCACCTTTTGAGCTTTGCCACTGAAGAGAAAGGAACAATTTCTAAGTGGATGTGAACAATGTGCACAAGCTTCGTGCAGTCACTCAAAGTGAAGAGAGGCAATGGGTGAAGCCACCAGATTGCTGCCACTTATGATGAAGCGTAAGTAAATTATTTTTCGTTAAATGAAAAGGTCTTGGCTTACACCAAACCTAGAAAGGAATCTCGGAGTGTGTGCAAATACATTTGGAAAAGCCCTAGAAGCAAACACGCTTGCATGCAGCCTCAAACACTGTTTGAATGAAATGGAGCCCCCAAAGCACACACACATTTACAGAAAACTACCCACGAAGTGCTGGGAAGCAACACAAAGTTGTAGAAAAGCACCAGAGGATCAGGGAGAGGAGGTGGGCGGTAACTCCCAGGCTGTGGGTGAAAGTGAGCGCGGGAAAGAAACCGACGAGCCGGCATGTGCTCAGTATTCACTGTGCAAGCGATAAAAAGAAGATGCCATGGTAGAGAGGAAGCAACAAAGGAAAGGATGATAAACACAAAAGTTGGTGACGGTTTAAATTCTTAGTACGAAGCATTGTAAAACTGCAGATCGTTATTACAGATCACTGTAAAACTAAAGACACTTTCACATGAAGACAATGGTAACGGGGTGGAAAGCAAAAGAAAACACAAAAGGGTCGATAATATGCAAGGACAACAGAAATGTGAAGGGAAAAAACAAGCACTGACAAAGCTTATAGGTCTTGGCAATCCGAGAGCTGTTGGCGTTGTCAATATCAATGTATTTTAGCCATGCGGAACGGCTGCTGTTCATAATGGCTGAAAGGCATGTAAAAATGCTACGCATATGAAAAGGGGGGGCCCTCGGCCCCCCCGCACGCATGGCGGCGCGGCGACCGTCTCACCCCCTTTCCCCTCGTGTCCTTCGACGGTGGGGGCGTGCCCTGGGGGCGCGGCCCACCGCCGATTGGCCGGCGCCCCTCCTGACCCGGATTCAATGAAGTGGTTCCGGGTCGGGGGGGGCGGGCGATAGGAGGGGCCACCCGGCCCCTCGGGAATAAGAGGTAGGGAGCGCCCAGGAGACCCCCTTGTCCCTGGACGCTCCCTCGCTGAACGTTGTGCCCCGCGTTCGGGGCTTCTTTGTTTCCCACCCACCATCCCTTGGTACAAAGTTTAAGCAGCGTTATGTCCGGTTTAATGATAAGTTTCAAAGGTATGGACCGCGGGAGAGTAGGCTGTTGTTGTATTTTGTGATCTGTTGTTAGGACTTTTTCCCCTTTGTAGAAAAGTGATGTGTTAAGTGAACTGTATTTGAAGATATGTGTCTTTAGGCCTTTTTTCCCTTTATAGCTATACGTTGATATTGTGATTTTGAGTAACATGAGTGAACCGAATTGTAATTTTATGCCATGTGTCGTTAGGCCTTTTTTCCCTTTTAGCTATGCGTGGATACTGTTATTTATTAGCCAGTGTAGTTGTCCTTTAGAATTTTTCCATAGGTCGTCGTATTTATTAGGTATGGGGCATGCGGTAAGGTCATTATCGGTGAGCACATATTTGAGGTCTGAGGGGGCGGGCATCATCCTATGGAGGTTCCCGCCCGGGGGGAGGGGCCTGCGGGCCACTCCCAGTACTCCAGGGGCAAGGTAATATGCAAAGGAGCGCGGGTAGGAGTAGTTCACGCTTTCCTTAGGCTGGTAGCCACCCCGCGCGCGTGGACTCATGACGCCACCGGCGCAGAGTAAGGGCCCTCCTTTAGTGGGTAAATGGAGTTTAGGGCGTAGACCGGGCAACTCCCGGGGTAACACTGCGCATGCGCACTTCTAGGGGGGAGGCGCAGCTTGTAGGACCTGACACCGGTAGTGACCCTGCCATATGGCCAGAAATGTACAAAAATCAAGTGTAGGATGTTTAGTTTAAGCTAGGAACAACATGTATTAGAGTTTTGTTAAGGTCAGGCTCTCAAACTTGTTGATAACAATTGTATAACTGAATGTCCTGCTGATTTTTGTATTCATTGTTGATTATGCAATTAAGACCTTTTTTAATTTCATACTTTAATAAATACGGCCGGGCGACTAGCGCCCGCCTTCCAAAAAGTAAAACACGTCTCGTGTCCACGTTCCTGGGTGTTGGGTGCCGGATTGGGGGGGAGGCGGCAGCTAGTCGCTGACCATGTGGCGGGCAGTCCAGTTTTTCCCCGAAAGTAACTAACACAAGGGCACACACGCTCTAAAGCAAACGCACTGCAGCCTACTACAGACTGATCACACCAGGTCTCTTCGAGCTAGCGCATAAACGGTCTAGCCGAGACGCAATAAAATTAAATAAGATGCGACCTGTAACAGGCAGAATCGCCAGAAGAAAGAGGGCCCCTTGCCAGGCTCCTGCAGTTAAATATCTTCCACCCCAAGGCCAAATTCACATCAGTAAATTTACAATTGGACCGAACCAGCCTAGTGTTCCCTCCACTGCCAAGTAACTTCCCTGCCTTAACTCTCTCCCTGCCCAGTCCAGGTTCTGCTCCTTGGGGGTGGCCTCCCCTAAGGCCCATGGTCCAGCCAAATCCACCTCCCCTCTGGGAAGGGGGGGAACCAAGGGGCAGATTGATCATACCAGGTCTCGTCGAGCAAGCCCATGCGCTGTCTAGCCGAGACACAATAAAATAAAAAAAGATGTCACCTGTACATGTAAAAACATACCCCTGCCCAGGAAACTTGTTAGTGCCACCCCTCACCCAACCCTTTGAGACTTAGAAAAATACAAAAGCCATCTAGCCTAGCCTTATACCCGTCAATCCTCGAACCTTCCAGGATTCTTGTGGGGTGGGCAGGACAGCAGTTGAGCATCCAGTAATGCTAGACATAAACAGAGGACTGAACCACTACCTCCTAGTCACTGCAGTAAAGCCCAAGCAGATGCCAGTGCTGTTTAAAGAAGAAATGCTTTTCGTTATGCAAACGCAGTGGATAAGGAAACCAGCAAATAGGAGAGTAGGACACTGGCAGTAAAATCAAAGGGCAGATAGATGGAAAGGCAAGACAGGAGGAAATGGAGGGGAATGCTAATAAGAAAGCAATAGACTGGGTAGAGGATGTGGCGTAATGGCTAGAGTGCAGGGCGTTGGAGTTGGGGCTCAACATCCTGTGATTCTAGGCAAATCACTCAATCTCTCCATGCCTTAAAATGAACGCGTCCGTCTGTAGAGCAACTGGTGCTCCGGTAAGGAGCTCAGATACTTTCATATTATGGATGGCACATTTCTCTGACACTGGAGAACATAAAATCATTCTAGAAAAACGACTAAGTTTCTGTGATTGAGAGCCAATCTATATGGCTGGACTTAATAGCATCACCAGGACAGTAATATGAGCAAACCAGAGTTTATAATTACCAAATCATCCAAAACACATAACCCCATAATTTATTAGGGAATTTAATCTGGCATACATTTTTGATGACCAGAATGCTCCTAGGATTACTTCGAGGATAATAGTACTGATTCTTCCAAGCAAGTTTCCAAAGGGTTAGGGTTCCAGGGACAAATGCTCATATGGGGATATGAAACGCATCAAACTCATGAACTGCACGTATACACTTCTTATCACAATGTTAGAATATACAATATTGTGTTAAAGTTGCTCCACCATCATAAGAAGCCTGCATATGTCAGATATTATGGACTTATGTTAATAATTGGGTATCTTCTACACAACACAAGAAAAAGAAAATAGCCTATCAAAGAAAATCAGTACAGGAATGGAGCATTCATGCGACTCGGTACTCTGTGAGCTAGATTAAAGTTACATAAGCCTTAGCTCCACCCTGGTTGGCACAAACCCGAGGAATATACAGGATGCATTAGAATCCCTGGAATACGAAATGCCTTCGACATCATACTACAACCGAACACGCACCAACAAAGGAAATTGTTTTGCTTTTTGTGCAGTGGGAGTGTAGTACGTGAATGAATGAATGTCAGTTGGTTGCATTTATTCAGTGGACTCTGAAGTGTGAAAGAGTGTTGAAAAGGTGGGAGGAACAAATCAGGGTAGAATTAGTCATTGCTTAATTGGTGAAAAAAAGACGCCAGGGCTCAAGGTATTTCTTAGGGCACCACTGCTGCTTACACCACACACTGCCCCTGCCAGTGCTGTGAAATGTCAGTACCAAAACAGCGACAAATGAGCACATTCCCACAAATCTAACAATATGGACTATACCATGCTCGAGGGAGGTTTGGTAAAGATATCACTCACAAAAGATATTTTAAGCCTGCTGAGTTACTAGGCTGCAGAACAGATCAGAGTAATGCATTAGAGAATATATCACAGGATGTGTATATAAATGCTAAGTGACCATAAATACAAAAGCAGCCAGGAACCAGGCAGCAGTAGTCAGAGAAGAGGTGAGGGAAACGAAAGGTGGTACACCGGCTCAGCAGAAGTAGTGACCACTGGCAGTCCAATCGGTGCATGATCTGACCACACAGAGCTGTAACACAACAGATACAAGTTTCCCTAGAAAGGAATACCTTCAATCCACTGTTCCTCACATTAATTAAAATGTGGGAGCAAACCAGACTTACAGAACAGTTCTCACCATCCAGATACCTTAAAGGGGAGAAGGGCAGAAGGAGGAGGAATGGTATAGGGAGCGTGAACTGAACTACACATTCCAAACTATAAAAAACACTTATCTGAAAGCAACACATTTACCTTTTCTAACCTGATGATTAATTTATTCACTTCCACAACGTAGTGATCGATTCTGGCGGCTCGATGCTTTTTGAAGTCTGCAAGATGACTCTTAGTAGCACCTGAAAAGATAAAGAGCAAAGGACTAAGACAAAGTTATGTATTTTAGTACACACCTGCTAACGTAAAAAAAAACCTAATGTGTCTTATTCCGGTATAACTGTTTGCCTTTGTGTGGGGTGTCATTTATTTTGCGGTCTTATCATGACTCATGAATGGGCACATAAAGCTTTATAACTTAAACAACAATTATCAAAAATAATTCCAGCTCTTTTTCTCTGTTGAAAATCCCAACACGTTAATTCCTACACAAGTGTTTACCCAAACGTTTTGGACCCATGGCCCAATTATTAAAACAAGTATTTACATTTTGTTGTGTGTTACAAAAAATGACATCCTACAGCCTTTTCTTTCACATTCCCTGTACCACAGCAAGGCTGTCACATAATTCACTTTCCTTTTCTTTCTCTGACTGCAAATTGAGAGGAGTTTGTAAACACCAACCTTATGTTAGAAAAACAATCAGCAATTTCTTAAAAGAAAGCCTGATATTTGACTTCTGTCTTTAAAGGGCAGCAAATGTGACCATATAAATACAGACTTTAGAAGAATCTTTATTAATTGCTTGGAATTTTGAGGTCCACTAAAATCGACTTATGACCATCCTGGCTTAGAATACCAAATCACCAACAGTAATGGCACTATCGAACAAGTTACTTACCTTCGGTAACAATATATCTGTAAGAAACAGTAGTTAGTATTAGATTCCTTACCTTAGAATATCCCCAGGTGTCAGTCTGGATCCGGAAACTTTTGCGTAGCAGTACCCCTGCGCGTCGGTAGGCGTCGTCTGCAGGCGTCCCCTGCGGCTCCGCGTCCGTCGTCGGCATCGTGCGCCGTGATGACGTCGCTGGAGTATATAGACGCCGCCTCCGCGCGCTGACGTCAGTTCTTTGCACACAGCTTTTCCGCGCCAGAACACGCAGAGCCATGTAAGAACCAACACTGGTGCCATGCGAAACTAGGGCCCTGAAGGGGATGACCTTAACCCTATGTATCAGTTCGCAGAACGGGGAGGATGGGTGGGGCGGTAAGGAATCTAATACTAACTACTGTTTCTTACAGATATATCGTTACCGAAGGTAAGTAACTTGTTCATCTGAAAGAAACAGGTTAGTGTTAGATTCCTTACCTTAGAATAGATACCCCAGCAATACCAACCCCGGTGGTGGGTCTGCGAACCAATACAGCTTACACCAGAAAGTCCTGGAGGACAGAACGGCCAAAGAAGCCATCCCTCCGGACTTGACTGTCCAGGCAGTAGTGCCTTGCAAACGTGTGCAGCGAGGCCCACGTAGCCGCCTGACAAAGGTCCTGCAAGGGGACTCCCCGGCCCAGGGCAGTAGTAGCCGCCGTGGCCCGAGTGGAATGGGCCCTCAGCCCAACAGGAGGCTCCTTCCGAGCCAAAGAGTAGCACGCTTTGATGCACAGGACGACCCACCGAGAGATGGTCCGTTTATGCACCGCCCGTCCCTTCTTCGCACCCACGTAGCCAACAAACAGTTGGTCATCCACCCGGAACTGGCGAGTGCGATCCATATAAAATGAAAGCGCACGTTTTGGGTCCAGACGATGGAGCCGCTCTTCATCCTTTGAAGGATGCGGAGGCGGGAAGAAGGAGGGTAAGGTGATGGACTGCCCGATGTGAAAAGCAGAGACTACTTTGGGCAGGAAAGAAGGTCTAGTTCTCAGAACCACCTTGTCTGGATGAATGGACAGGAAAGGAGGTTTGACAGAAAGAGCCTGGAGCTCACTCACTCTCCTGGCAGAGGTGATGGCAACCAGGAAGGCCGTCTTTAAAGTCAGGAGACGGAGAGGACAGGAATGAAGTGGCTCAAAGGGAGCACACATCAAGAAGGTCAGAACCAGGTTCAAGTCCCACTGAGGCATCACAAACGGAACAGGTGGATACATTTGCGTGATGCCCTTCAAGAATCTCGTTACAATAGGGGACTTGAACAAAGAAGGTTGATCAGGCAGCCTTAGAAAGGCCGAAAGGGCAGAAAGGTAGCCCTTGATAGTGCCCAGAGCAGAGCCCTGCTGGGCAAGAGAGAGAAGAAAGAGGAGAACCTCGGAGAGAGGGGCAGAAAGAGGGTCCACAGCCTTTGCTGTGCACCATGCCACAAATCTGTTCCACCGGCAGGCGTATACCGACTTTGTGGAGGGACGCCTGGCTGCCAGAATCACATCACAAACTTCAGGAGGCAAGTCAAATGGCCTCAACTGTCGCCGCTCAATCTCCACGCATGGAGGTGGAGACTGGACAGGTTCGGGTGGAGGACCGTCCCCTGCTGCTGCGACAGAAGGTCCTCCAGAAGGGGCAGGCGGATCGAGGGACCGACTGACATGCTGAGTAGCTCGGGATACCAGTACCTTCGAGCCCAGTCCGGAGCCACAAGGATAACTTGGGCCCGGTCGCGCCTGATCTTCTTCAGCACTCTGGGCAGAAGTGGTATAGGCGGAAAGGCGTACAATAGACCGCAACTCCACGTGCGCCGAAAGGCGTCGCCGTGCGAGTGCCGTCTTGGAAACTCCAACGCGCAGAACTGATGACATTGCGCGTTCTCTTCTGTGGCGAATAGATCTAACCAAGGCTCTCCCCATTGCAGAAAGAGGCCTTTCGCCACGTCCGAGTTCAGACGCCATTCGTGATCCACCGAGCACCGACGGCTGAGTTCGTCTGCCCTGGCGTTCAGAGAACCTGCCAGGTGTTGAACCGTCAGAGTCACACTCTGACGTTCCAGCCATTGCCAGAGACGCAGAACCTCCTGGCAAAGGGTCCACGACCCCACTCAGCCCTGCTTGTTGCAGTACCACATGGCGGTGGTGTTGTCCGTGAACACCTGCACTACACTTCCGTTGACAAAGGGGAGGAATGCCTTCAGTGCTAGGCGGATCGCCCGCAGCTCCAACAGGTTTATATGGAGCCGGAGACCAGATGCCTCTGATCTCCGCCTCTCCCAAGTGGCCTCCCCAGCCCTGGAGGGACGCGTCCGTCACAACCACGTGCTCCGGTTGGGGAAGGGAGAGGGATCTGCCTCTGACCCAATCGCGGTCCGTAAGCCACCACTGCAGTTGTCTCGCAGTGCCCTCCGAGATCAAGACATGGTCGGACAAGTTGCCCTGATGCTGGGCCCACTGAAACTTCAGGTCCCACTGCAGAGCCCGCATCCGCCACCGGGCGTGATGCACCAGAAGGATGCAGGAAGCCAGCAGCCCCAGCAGCCGCAGCGTCAACCTGACCGAAACCCGGGATAACGGCTGAAAGATGGGAATCAAAGCCTGTATATCCCGGACTCGCCGTTCCGGAGGATAAAGGAGCTTTTGAGAGGGACACAGGTGTGATTTCGGCACATTGATGGAAAACCCCAGCTCGTGCAGGAGGTCTGCCGTCATCTGAAGGTGGTGGACGACTGTCTGGGGCGAGCCCGCCTTCAACAACCAGTCGTCCAGGTAGGGGAAGACTGAAACCCCCAACCGGCGCAGATGGGCTGCGACCACCGCCATCACCTTTGTGAACACCCGTGGGGCGCTGGTAAGGCCGAATGGGAGCACGATAAACTGAAAGTGCTCGTGGCCTACCGTGAACCGCAGGTAATGCCGGTGGGCCGGCAGGACGGGGATGTGAAAATACGCATCCTGCAAGTCCAACGCTACCATCCAGTCTAGCGGGTCTAGAGCAGCCAAGACCTGAGCCAAAGTCAACATCTTGAACTTCTCCTTCCGGAGGAAGCCGTTGACGTTCCGTAGATCCAAGATAGGACGTAGGCCCCCTTTGTCCTTCTTGGGTACCAGAAAGTAGTGGGAATAGCAACCACGCCCTACTTCTGGCCCAGGAACGCGCTCGACGGCCCCCTTGGCCAAGAGGGCCGTAACTTCCTCCTGCAGAAGTGTCAAGTGGTCCCCCGACACACGGTGGTTCTGCGGTGGCATGGCTGGAGGAGTGGTCTCGAAGGGGAGGGAGTAGCCCCTTCGGACGAGCTGCAGCACCCACCTGTCCGATGTGATTGCGCGCCAGCGGGAGTGGTGATGGCGAACCCTGCCACCCACTGGCGTCACATGGGCCTGAAAGCACGGACTAGGAGGATTTGGAGGCCGATGCTGCGGGGGGAGGTGTGGTCTGACCTCGCCGTTGTCCCCGACCGCCTCCACGGCCGCCACCGCGTTGAGAAATGTGTTGCGGCGCGTGGCTGGCAGCACGTGTGGGACCGCCCCTTCCGTGGCCACGAAAGGAGCGAAACGAACCCGTTTGCTGGCGCTGGGTCGAGAGACCCAAGGACTTGGCCGTGACCCTGGAGTCCTTGAAGCGCTCCAGCGCGTGGTCCGCTTTGTTGCCAAACAGGCGACTGCCATCGAACGGCATGTGCATCAAGGCATTCTGGACATCTGCCGAAAAGTTGGCGGACCTCAGCCAGGCATGGCGACGAATCGCCACCGTCGTGGACATCGCCCTGCCCAGCGAGTCGGTCGTATCAAGACCACACCTGATGGAGTATTTTGCTGCGTCTCGGCCTTCAATCATAGCCTTGCCGAGCTTTGCCCGTACCTCCTGCGGGCATTCTGGCAGCAGGTCCGCGACCGTATCCCACAGAGAGTGGGAGTAGCGGCCCAAGAGGCATGCGGTGTTACAAGACCGCAGTCCCAAACTCAGGGACGAGAAGACCTTTTTTCCATACTGGTCGTACCTCTTGGATTCCCGGTCGGGCGGGGCCGACGGGAATGCGGTCTGGGAAGTCGAGGCCTGGATCACCAGACTCTCAGGGGTGAGATGGGTGGACAGGAACTTGGGGTCATCCGGACACGGACGGTGGCGTCTGGCCACGTTCCTATCAACAGGCGAACCTGAAGCGGGCCTGGACCACGTGCCCAAAAGATCGTCAGACAAGGCTTCGTTGAACGGCAGCAGTGGCTCCTTTGGGCATGACTGCGGTTTGAAGACCTCAGTGAGGATGTTAGGCCTCACGGCCGCGACGGGGAGCTCAAGGTGTAAGGCCTTGGCAGCCCTCATCAACACCACTGAATAAGCAGCCCCCTCCTCCGAAGCCACGGTAGGAGGCGAGACAAAGCCAGGGTTAGGAGAGTCGTCCAGACCACTGGCGTCACCCAAAGCACCTGTCCAGTCCACATTGTACTGACACTCGCGTGACAGAGGGTCCTCAGACCCCTCCCAACCCTCTCGGTAATCTACATCATCACCATATTCGGAATCAACAATGTAGACCGGCTCCCCGGGGTCCACAGGCCCCATCGGCGTCGGACTCGGCGTCGGGCGACGCCGGTCCGACTCCGCGTCCGGAGTCGGAGAGGTTATGGGGGCGGCGCCGCCCGGAGCCGGCGCCGGAGCACCGGCGCCGCGCGGGGGCGGCGTCGGGGGCAACCCCGATGGAATCGGTGCCGGAGAGGCCGGTAGACCAGCCGGCGTCGACCCTGAGGGTCCCTGCGGCGCCGGGGTCGGAGCCGTCGGCAGCACCGGGGCCGGAGCACCCGACGGCGTCTAGGCAGGAGCACCCGAACCGCTAGGGCCCCCGGACGGAAGCACAGGGCCCGAAGGCGCCGTAGGCCCCGTCGGAGGAGACAGTGCCCTCATGGCCATGAGGAACTCCTCTATCTCCCCGGGCGTCGCGCCTTGCCCAGGGACCGTAGGGTATGGAGCAGGCCCCGCCGGCGACTCACGCGGAGCCGCAGGGGTGGGGCCACCCGAACCCCCGGCCGCATCGCGCGAGCGTCGTGGGGAGTCGGGGGTACGATGACGACGCCCCGACTTCTTGTGTTTCCTACCTGAGGAACCAGAGGAATGGTGACGACTTCCGGAGCGCTCGTGGCGGCTCCGCGACCGCTCCCTCGACCTCCGGCCGTACCGGGACCGCTCTCGACGAAGGGGCCGACACCCGCAGCTCGAGTAGCTTGCGGGACCGCTCCCGCCTAGCTTTACTCGTCAGGGCCCGGCAGTCGACACAGTCGTCCACGGCGTGGTCGGGGCCCAAGCACCGGAGGCAGAGTCGGTGATGATCCGTGACCGACATCGTGCGGTCACAGTCGTCACAGTTCTTAAAACCGGGCATCCTACCGGCACCGTAAGAAGACTCAAGGATTCACAAAAAACTTTGGTCAAAAGACCGGAGTACTGCACTTCTCGGATCTGCGCTAAGTGGCGCGGAAAAAAGAAGAACTGACGTCAGCGCGCGGAGGCGGCGTCTATATACTCCAGCGACGTCATCACGGCGCACGAAGCCGACGACGGACGCGGAGCCGCAGGGGACGCCTGCAGACGACGCCTACCGATGCGCAGGGGTACTGCTACGCAAAAGTTTCCGGATCCAGACTGACGCCTGGGGATATTCTAAGGTAAGGAATCTAATACTAACCTGTTTCTTTCAGATAGGAAGTGCATCAACATTGAGTTTCTCACTCTCTCATGCAGAGACACCTATGACTAGTATGTTTCCTCGTCAAGATGCTCATGAGAAAATACCATATGCCTGATCGATAAGAAATACCTGGAGAGGCCTGATCCAGGTTCCAAGAAAAGGTACACTACTTATGTGTACCACCACACCAGTTCACATTCCAAGAAGGCCATAGGGACCAAGAAGGAATACCACAAGGAAGATACTCTTCACTCAGCGACGTCTTCCACAGTATTTCCATTAGCATAGCACGCATCAATGACATTCTAAGTTTTCAGGATCAAAACTGAACATAGAATTCAAGTTCAATGCACCAGCTCCATAAATCATCACCATTAGACATACACATTCCAACTCTGCCCACAGGAGACAAAACAAGGAGGCAGCTGAATTTGCATCAAGGTCTCACAAGAACTAGGTCATTTATAAGAGCTACAGTTGTGTATGATAAATTGTGCTGAAAAAGTAAAGTGACCTGTTGAAGTTTTAACAACATCAAACACATACCTATAGAAAAAGAGGTACAGGATGTGGTCACTACATGAAATGTTCCTGCAACCTAAGCAGGGCGAGAATAGTTGTGAGCCACAAAGTTGCAGAATTTATATTTTGAGAGTTAGACCTGAGGGTTCACGGTTATATATAAAAAAAACATTTATAATCCAAAGTGCTTCACATCAGATATGGCAACAGCCCCTTTTTTCATGCATAGCACTAGCACTAGCTCATCACAGAAGATAAAACATATATTTGCCTAACTTTACCTGAATTATTGGCAGGTAAAGTAGAGCGGGCAAGAACGTACGCCAAGATTTCCGGTCAGCATTCACAATCATACAAAGTATGTAGGTTTAAACACCAACTGACAAATCAACAGCTTCTGCAGAACAGAAAGTACACCTCTTCAAAGTGCTGCTATATACAGGATAGAAGCTCATCTGTCATCTTCTGAGGAGGAATGGCTCTCATTCCAGGAGTGTAGAGAAATTGTTGAAAATGTTCAGTGGGCTGAGTCTGCTTTGCATGTCTCACACAACCCACGGTGTCACTTCACACAGGAACACTAGGAATGCATGATGCTGGAGCACAGGACATGATTAATGTGCATAAAGTGCGGTTGAAGTGCTTTGCTGAATTCTGAAAGAGTCTCCCATTGTCTGCCAGGGGTTGACTTTTGCTTGCGTAACATTATCAAATTACATATTAAAGGTTAAGATATAAAAACACACAGATTGAGTTAGAAAGAAAGTTCACTTTCCCAGGGGTGCTCTTGGAAGGCATGGGCCCTGGGCAATTGCCAACTTTGCCAATGCCTTAAAAAATCTCTGATCCAGATTATGCTTGCAGCCAAAGTACTCACTGTAGCCTTAACATTTTCATAATTGGAAGGCAAGTAGGGCAGTACTCACTATTTTCAGTTTAATTGCCCATACATCTTCTTCGATCAGGATTTTCATAGGGGGTCTAAAAAGGACGGGATTAGCCCTTAATCTGCTGTTACCAAGTGGGATAAGCATGTGAGAGCCTATGGTTTTCAGCCGTTCTAGTGTCCCACATGAATTGTAAATAAGCACTAGCTAGCTGGTATCCGTTTAGCCTCACACCCAGTACAATACTGGTGCCAGAACTCTGAAATGGGGTTTAAACCCAATTCCAAAGAGAACTGCCAGTGAAGTCCTGGCACCACCTGAAGTAAAGATCTCAAAATGTATTCTCAACAACTTGGATCTTCGCTTTTCCAGCACAGTCCCAAAGCCAAAAGCCATAAACTGCAGCAGTAACAGGTTTTGTCTATATACTTGCAAGACTGTAGATATAGACTGGCTGCACAATTACATAATGGAGAAAAAAAGTTAATTACTTGTAATCTTGTAATCCTAGTTCTCGATCATAACTATTTCCAAGGAATTTATGCACTTACCCACTTTCCCTGTTGTTCTGTTATGCAGAAATGTTGCTACCCAATTGAATCCTTCGTTAATGTGATGCGGGAACCAGATACGGGTCCGGTCTAAGATGTGGATGACGTTGGAGGGTTACAATTTTCCTATATCCTTCTGTAAACACTGGATTGCAGTAAACAATCTTCTAATAAAGCTTTTGGGTCTTTTTAATGGTCAACTGCTCTGGAACTGAACACTTATACTGAGGAGTTTTTCTTCTTGGAGGCCCTGAAGAAGCCCGGATACGAAACGCGTTGGCTGTATTGGCTTTCCAACATATCATTTGAAATAAAGGATCTAACAAATAAAGACATGTGTATATGTCTGGCATTTGTGCCTTTAGTACTTTACATGTTTTTTGTGTTGCCTCAGAGCTTTCCGTCTAATAAGAAATGTAGACTACACTAACACCCAGGAATGTATCCTGGCGCTGAGCAGGTGTGAGTGTATCCAAAGCTAAGCCTAGTGAGATTACTTGAAAAGTCATGTCTTCAGTTTCTTGAAAAATTCAAGAAGTGAGGAGGAGGCTCTTATGTGAAGTGACCGGTCATCCCATGTAGGAGAAGGCTCATTTGCCAGCTCTTTTTTAAGGTGTGTGCAAGAAGGAGAAAAGCAAGTGGAGGTGTCTATAAGGTTTGTGAAAGCAGATGCAATTGTTGGGGTATGCAGGGCCTGTGTTAAGTAATGCCTTGAAAGTGTGGGTGCGGAGTTTGAATTGTGCTCATCTGTGTATGGGGAGCCAGTGGAGTTCTTTCAGTGCTACAATGTTAGTGCGAAGCGGAAGGTTGAGAGGGATTCTGACTGCCGAGTTCTGAATGGTCTGTAGCCTTCTGGCGAGTTTTTGTTGATTCCGACAGAGGATGATCCCGTAGTCCAGTTTGCTTGTGATTAGGGTTTGCGTGACAGTTTTCCAAGTGCTGGGAGCCATTTGAAAATCTTACTCAGCCTTTCCTCGTTATGTAAGCATGAGGAGGTTATGGCTTTGACTTGTGCGATCAGGTCACGTTTGCTGTCAATGACAATTTTGAGATTCTTGGCATGGGTGTTGGTCCTAAGTCTGTTGGCCACCCGGTGGAATACCACGGTGAAATACTCTTCCCGAAGATCACAATTTGGGTCTTGTTGGTGTTCGGCTTTAGGCAGTTTGTCTTCATCCAGTGGGCAATTTCAGTCATGCAAGAAATTAACTTGAACCGGGTACTGAGTGTCTTGCCCGTGAGGGAGAGAATGAGTTACATGTCATCAGCCTAGGAAAGGACATTGATTGAAGAGGACATTGATTTTGTGAGCGTGAATGATGCTTGCTTGAGGGATCAGGTATGCGATGGAGAAGGCTAGGCTTAGGAAGGATCCTTGGGGAACTCCTCCGAGGTTGCGGGAGTCCAAACTGTAAGGTGCCAGGCTGACCGACTGAGTCCTTCCAGTCAGGAAGAAGCAGATCCAGAGGATGGCATGCCCTTGGATTCCGATGTTGTGTAGGCATTGAATGAGGATGTGGTTGAAGACAGTATCAATGCTGCGAAGAGGTCCAAGAGGATGGGGGCCACTATATTACCTCTGTCCAGAGTCATGCCGCTGTCATCCATGGCAGTGATGAGCGCAGTTTCTGTGCTGTGGTTGGATCTGATTCTATGTTGCGTGTTTTCAAATGTCTGGGAAGGTTGCAAAAGAGGTGGAGGCATTTAAAATGAGTGTGAGCATGGCACTGATAGGTAGCAATCTTCTTGAGGAGACGTGGTGGTGGCAGGGGTCCAAGGGGCTCAACTAGTAGGACTTCCTGGTGGTGGCTGTAACCTCTGGGGTGATGGGCCATGTGGTTAGCATGGAAAAGATTGGAGGCATTTGGCAAGGTCTGTTGGATCCATCTGCAGAATGCAGTTGCTGTAAATGGTAGTGATTTAGCTGCTGAAGAATTGAAAGACTTGTAGAGGTCCTGAGAATGGGAGATCGCGTATGAGGCAGCCACTGGTGAGGTGAAATCCTTCTCAATGGCAAAGATGTATTTGTTTCTGTTGGTGCACGCATAGTTGCTGTCCGCCAGGGCAGGACGTTTGCTTGTCGGGATCATTTGGTGGTAGTGTCTCAGGGCAGATTTGAATGTGCTCCTGTCTGTATTGTCCGGGCTCATTTTCCATTCGTGCTCCAGATGTTTGCAGTGGCGTTTCATCAGTCAGAGTTCCTCCATGTACCTTTGGGAAAGTTGTCTGTTGTGTTCAGGTCGCTGGATGTTTATAGTGGTGTTCTAGTCCTTGCCAGTGATGCAGTTCCACTTTGGGAAGCTTGGTCTTATGGTGATGTGTGTGTTATCAACCAGGATGGGGATGCTGAACTTCACGAGGGCATGATCTCTAGGAGACTGGTGTGGGCTTGTTGACTCTGATGTTGACCATGGAGGTGAAAATAGTGTCCTGGAAGTGGCTGGTACTATGGGTAGGTTCTGTTACCCGTTGGGTGAGGCCCAGGCTTTCAAGGGCTTCCATAGTAACTAAAAACGTAGATTTAAGTGGTCTGTTCAAATAAGATCCTAATGCCTTCGAGCTTTAAAATAAACTGATGGTCAACTGCCACAACTGGGTCCTATTGGAAAGGTAGGCCAGCTTGGGGGCTAAAATACATAGTGCCGTTTTTTTTATTGTAGTAAACAATGCTACTCTTCATTTTCAGCATAGGGTTGATCAGGGGCTCCTGCCACGTTTGCAGTAGTCTGGGGGGTAGAGGCGAGTAAAAATGCTTCCTTTTAAAAAAATGAATCAGATTAAAAACAATTGCATGCAATTAAATATGTGCGAAAAAAATCCTTTTATTGTTATCCTCCAAAAAGGCACAGCTATTCAGTGTTCATGAATTCAGTGAAGAGATTCCCATGACGGAGAGCTAGAATTATATGCGAATAACATTTTCAGTCATCTTACAATGAGCAAGAAAACTATAACCACAAGGTGAAACAGTTTCAAGTTAGTTCACAGCGACCTTCTCAAATTGAACAGGAGTCAAGTTTGACACTAAGCACATATTTCTTTGCAAATTTTCCACCTATCTCAGTTCAGTGTTCTTACCTATTTCCTGTGGATCCCACATGTAAGGATCAACCCCCCCATAGTTGTAGAACTCATAGCGCTCCTGGCTTCCAGAATCTGTTCTCTCCTCTCCTTCTCGCTTCAGAAGCTTGTTCTTCGCCTTCCTAACAAAGCCTTCAAAAGAGAGCAAACAATTAATGATGGAAAACCAGGTAAAGGAAGTATGCAAAGCTTATTATAAATCTTAAAAGCAACACACGCCAGCCTATACATCGGTGAAGACTATATTCTTTAGAAAACAGTATATTCCAGTGCACACTTCCTTTGCAAACATTAATTTAGCAAAGAATTTTGTTAAATGTAAGGGGAAAAGGATATATTTTACTTGAGTGGTGGTGATTCAGGAAGACATTAAAAAAGTGTAGAATAATTAACCAGAAGTTTTCTAAATCAACTAAACAAAAGAGGATCGTGTTGGTGATTGGGGAACAGGTTACAAAACAATTAACATTTTGAAGCTATGATTAGGTAGCAAATGGGCTGTGAAATATATGAAGAATGGTACAGAATAAAAAGAATTCAAAGACAGAAAGAAGAAAACTTTAAAACTCCATGAACCAAGGTAACAAAAACATTCCCGGGTACGCCAAATAAAGTAAAATTAAGAGGCAAGATAATCAGGCTTAACACACAAGAGGAAACAATGGTTAGTATTAAGTAATTGGGCACACGCTTAATAGCAAGCGTTCAGTATTTATATGAGGAAATAGTGAGATTACAGCTAACTACAGACCAGTAAATGACAGCAATGTGGAGGCAAGGCAGTTTACAAAAAAATATAGAGACCGTTTTAACCGCATGCGTGCGGGCGGAATTCCGCCCGTACGCGGCGATTTGCAAAAGCGCATATTACGTGACGAGCTGGGCTCGTCATCAGCGTAGCAGGAGGCTACCTCATGACGAGCCCAGCTCGTCATCAGCGTGGAAGGGGTTAAGAGCTTTTTGAGACAATGTGAATAAAATTGTTAACAAAATAGATGCCATCTGCGAAAATTGTAGGCATATCAGCCTGATTCATCAAGCCGAATTGCGCTCGCAAAGGGCCAGATTCTGAGAATCTGGCCCTTTGCGAGCGCAATTTTTGCATTTGGGATTCATCATCCCAAATGCAAAAATCGGTAATTGCTAATTCGCTAAATTGCGAGGAATTACATTTAAGGAATCTCTATTTGAGATTCCTTAAATGCAATTCATGAAGCATTTGAAAATTGCGAAAATGCAATTTTGGGCCGCTATTTACCGAGAGGTCAGACCTCTCGGTAAATAGCAAAAACGTAGAAAACTGCTTTTAAAAGCATTTTTCTAAGTTGCATGTTGCACACACACATGTCCTTTGGACATGTGTGTGCGCAACACCTGTTTCAATTTGCATTTAAGGGGTGCTACAGGGTGTCCTTTGGACACCCCTGGCACCCTATAAAACGCTATCTTATTTGCGAGTAGCAAATTGCTAATCGCAAATAAGGAATACTCCCCATTCATTCCTATGGGCCTTTTGGCCCATAGGAATGAATGGGGAGTTATTCCTTATTTGCGATTAGCAATTTGCTACTCGCAAATAAGAAATGTGTAGGAATCGCTATTTATTTAGCAATTCCTACATGAATACCGTTTTGCGAGTCCTTAATAGCGATTCGCTATGAATCGCTATTAGGGGCTCGCAAAACGGCCCATTGATGAATAAGGCTGTTAAACTAATCTACGCAGGCACTGGTAGCATATATTTCAGTAAGAGCAATGGACGGATCCAGAAAGAGGCAGATTCAAGGGCGTTATCAACATATAGTGGGGTAACTAGATAATTTCCATCCACTTGACTCTAAACGCCTCCTTCCCACTGCAGGTACTGCTATTTTGTTTGCTCTTCTTCAGTCACTACTGTTGCCGCTACCCAAAGCCTGTCATTGAATTACTTTGCATCTTAATTGTTTTCAGATGTCCTCAGTCTACAGCTTTCAACTTGCTAATTAAAGCACAGTGTTTTCAATATTTCTTCCATGTTTTTACAGTAGATCTTTTGTGTGCTTACCATACTTCACACCTTTGTTTCCCTACCTTTTTACTTTTTCTTCACCGCCTTTAGATTATTCAAAGGTCCTCTGGCGGCCTCCTTTTCAAACTTTCTGTTGCCTGAAATATTTTTCTTTGCATGAGCTTTTCCAAACTTTTTTCTCTTCATTTAGGTTATTTAGTTATATTACGAAGTCTTCAAATGTATATTAATGGTCTTACTTCCCACACCATCTTCTGCTTTAAATAATGATGGATGTACACACTCTAAACTTGTGTTCAACCACAAGTTCTACTCGTTTCTCCTTGCACTCTCGGTGCGTAAGTTTCTTCTCCTTGCTTAGTCCGTGATTAATTCCTTAACACTTGTATAGTGTTAAAATTCAAAGGTGAGAGACAATGGGAAGCGTGAGCTTCAGTTCAGGTCATGTCTGTTTCCTTCTATGCCCCTAGCTTGAAGAGAGAGAGCTGGTGGCTACCAAAGTTCAGTTCTCCTGATGAAATGTAGGAGGAAGTTAAGTATCTGCTCATCAGAATTGTGGGAAATGAACAGGTCACAAGTTTGAACATCTTTAGAGCAGATTCAGCATTTTACCCTGCAAAGTCAAAATTACTGCCTTCCAGTTGTTTATTTCCACGGCTACATGACAGCAACAACCATTCGTAAAGCGAAGAGGTCTGGCTTTATTGTGCCAACGACTGTAAATACTGCATTGTCAAATGATATTTACATGTGTTGCATGCACATATACGGTGTGAAAGCCTGACGTACTGGATTTTCCAATGCTGGGAAAAATAGCAAATATTTCCCTTCTGTACAAGAATGCATTTAGGAGATAAAGAACTGAATGTAACAATCAGTCTGATGACTGTGTGTACTTTTTTGATATAAAAACTCCCTCGTGCATTCTATTAGAAGCACTTCTTGGAAGGCAGACTAATAAAATAAATAGCCAACAGCCTCAAATGAGAGAGGGCAACACTTCCCTATGAGGAGTCAAAGTCAACTCTATATTGTAAAGACTCGGTAACAAGATGTCTCGTAGACACCGGCAGTGTCATGTCAGACCTAAATATGGACAAAGCAAGCACTACATAAAAAACACATACATCCTGTGGCCCATTAACCCTCTGGAAAAATGGATTCACAACCTACCATCACTTCAGCTCCAGACTTTTTATTATATTGTTTTTATACAGCACTTGGTATGTTAGTTTTGTTGTTTCACCGAGCAGAAAATCCCAGACATCTCAATGAACTAATTAAGGGCTTTTCATTTTACTGGTTATGAAGGAATAAAACACTAATCTGCTCTTGTAGGGAAAGAGCTGTTAGTCTTTACACAAAGGTCTTTTCAGAAGGCCTCAACCCCCACTGAACACCTTTGGAACTGCAGACAATGTAAAACATTAAAAAAGGTATGCTCTTCTGCACCCCTTCCCTCTTTTTCACTTAATGGGCTGGTTTAGGAGTTCAAGACTAAAGTGGAAACAAATATAGGCCGTGCAATGAGTGGTTAACCCTGAATGATTAATTTATCACACCTAAACACTAATCAGCAATAGCACAGTAAGCTTGTGAAATTTCACCTTCGGAGCTTTAGATCGAGACAGGATTTCTTAGTATACCATTCAGTACATAGTGGTTTACTTCACAGCTTTGGTAGAAGCGTTATTTCACAGCTGACTCACTGCTTGCTACGAATGAATTCAGTCCAATTTGAGGAAAATAAAGTAATAAATGAGTTTCCAGAAAAGTCAAGCATCGGGGTTATGTTCTTCAATGCACTCCAAACATACTGCAGAGATGATGGAAGGCAAGGGATAGGATGAGTATAAAAGTGACATTTTATAAAAGCAGAACTGGCAATGAAGACTAAACGCATTCATATTGAATATGTGATGTTACAACGCGATCAAAATGATCGCGGTATGTAACATCGCAGTTTTTACAACGCAAGTCGTTACAACGACTTGCGCTGGAGGGCCCTGGACTTAGGAATAGTAAGATTTACTATTCCAACACCAGTCTACGAACAGTAGGGAAGGTGTTGGAATAGTAAATCTTACTATTCCTTAGGTTATAGCGCCATCCAGCGCAAGTCAATGTAACGCGTGCGTTGTAATGGCTGCGTTCTAAATGCATCACAATGTAATCACCGTAATGTAAAGGATGTTTCCCTCCATATCCAAAGTCATGCATTGAGGGCAGAGAACGACCACAGATTAGTAGATAAATGGCAAGAAATACATGCTGAAGAAATGCCTTATGTATGAGGAACCTACTACACTGGTGCCCTTTGTATCAAGGACGCTTGACAAACAAATATTGACATACATAGTGAGGTAAGGATCAGCATGTGTTACCACACTGTGGGTATGTTATATATACTGTTGATATTTTGCATTTTATTAATAGTTATTCCACTTTGAAATCCACGTCAAGCCTAATTGAGTTTGGAATAAAAGCTGAAACTCTTTGGCAGTACTCCTAGTTATTGCCATAATGGATGTTTTAAGTTATATATGGTGACTGCCCTATTTACTGAATGTGGTAGACGTCTATTTTGAATACAATTTTGAACTACAAGTAGGGCGGGTAGCACTTAATAAGAAACGTTCTGGGGGTTACCTAGGATTCATACAAATATTTAAGGATACAACGTAATGAGTTATAAGGAAAACAGAAGTACGAATATGCATAATGTTAAAAAAGAAACGTTATTGAGAATCAAGTGCTTTATATTTAACAGCAAAGTAGTTGCTGCAAAGTCAATAGTTCATTGCTTAACTGAGCACAGTGGACACCAGCATAGCAAATTGTGATGCCAATGAGTTGTTTGCAAACTGAAGCAAAGTGAACACTCAACATGGGAGCATCTGTAATCTGAGGGATAACAGCGGCATGAAGAAAGGGCATATAAGTTCGCATAATAAGACAATTTGGATTAGAAGAGGCTCATGCTGTGATTTAAGACACCGTAACAATCCTCAATTATCTCGTGTGAACAGAACAAGCAGAGATATTTTGCCAATTATGAAACACAGTCATGTCATGTACACACCAAAACTCTCTATCTTTTAAGAACCGGAAGAGAGACCTTTTGCCAAGATATGAGAATGGTGGTCAAGTGTTGAAGTATTGCCATTTTCTAGTTGCTAATTTTGATTATTTGAAATATTTAAAACACGAACAAACAGATAGCACTAATAGGAAGTGGTTAACTTAATACCTTTCTATACGTTTGTGTCCCCTTTTCCCTCCCCCACCCTCTTTTGTTCGCAGGTACCGCTGGGCCTTGCCAAGAAACAGATTAATAGATCTGTTTTCCACTTCTCCTCGAGAATAAATTATTTGCGAGGGGCACACACTAAGAGACACCCATAGTCTCACATCACTTATTCACCCTGGTCCTGAAGAAAGCCCATCTGACCTATAGAGGCAAAGCAAGGGCTGAAACATGTTGACCATTTTAAAGGACTCTTAAAGTGCGGGAGATCCATAACCCAATCTCAGAACACACAAAACTCTATTTTTTAAACAATATCTCGAATCCAGACTTATTAAATCGACTCCTGGCTGTACGAGTATTTTTAAAGCCACTCCTGACCCCTAAATCGCTGATCACTACTGCACTAACCAGGGGTTCACCTCCGGGTGGAGGAAGCATGAGCACTAACCCCATGATGATGCTGTCACGTGATTAAGAGGCGGAGAATCAAGATATACTGCCAATCCCATCTTTTACACGTGATTGAGGGTTTTTTATTTGGACACCGAACACGAGGAACCGCTAACCCAGGTTATGCAGGACAAGTGATCCATTCCCCACATGATTTTTTAATGCTAAACATGACCCACAAAAAGTAGGATTATGTATTTGTTGGAGTTTTGAAATGTCATTATTTGGCAGCCTCAAGTAAAACAGCACCGTAATAGTATACAACTAATATAATCATAATAATGGAGGACATGTTTTGGGTCTGTCCACGTTTGTATGCAGTTATGCTTTCCACCAAAAGCAGAGGCAGTTCTATTTAGATGAGAATGCTAACTGTGCCTTCCCTTGCAAATATCAATTTGAGCTATTTCTCATTGAATACTTGCCAAAACGGTTCTTTCTGTATGTATGACATTTTGCCTTACGATAAAGCTTCACTTTTATCGTGGTAAGAATCCTATATGCGATCATCATGGAGTATACATTTGCTGAGGCATCATCAAGGCTCCAACTTCTTTCCTCCCACGATAAGTTGTTTGTTATATTTGCTGCCTTTGCCAAAACAATAAGAATTAGGCATGTTTGTAAAACCTTCAGTGAGCGCCATTTTGTCTTTTTTTTTAATTTTTTTTTTTTTTTAGAGTTTTATATAGTGCAATCTAGACCCGACTATATCGGGTATCAGAGCGCTTTACATAGCACCTGTTTCGTTACATGAGGACACATTCATTTTTGTTAGGCATGGGGAGATTAAGTGATTTGCCCAGAATCACAGGATGTTGAGTGTTGTTGCCGAGACTTGAACCCGGTTCCCCAGCTTCGACATCGACCGCTCTAGCCGTAAGGCTACATCCTCTCTTTAGTACCGTTGTAGGGGTTTTGAGCTGGATAAACAAAAAACAAAAAAACACTAGCACAATATCCTGAATATTATGCTGCAAATGTTTAAATACGTCTTTGTATTTATGTGTGTGTATATACCTATATAGATATATTCAGATGTTTTGGATATAGCTATATACACACATGTAAAATGTAAAAATCGTAAGCAAACAACACTGCTTCACAATGAAAGATGGTTGGATAAATGAATATACGGCACGGTGTAATGTCTGCTTTTTTTCTGTGTAGCTCCTGGGTACATTCAGCAGCTGGACTGGTGGAGCACAAGTGAGGCAGGGCAGAGCAGCTAGATGAAGCTAAGCAGTCAAAGTCATTTAAGTCATCAGATGCCCATGGAAACGTTTTGTGCTGTTGGCAAGCCACCTGAGAAAACAATGCACTGATAGGCAAACAGACGTCTAACAAATGAAGGCAAAGAATGTTTTATTAGCTAATCACTACAGAGCGTGGGGCCACTCAAGATACGCTTCACGGGCATATCTTCAAGCACGTACAAATGAATGCCAAGGTAGCCCTGCGTAACATAGCTTCTGATTAACTAGGTCCTCAGCAAACTATGTGCACTAGTGGAGACACAAATAATATAAAGTTTGCCCCTCATTTCAGAAATTGGGACCGATTTAGGCTTTGGTGACCGCTTACACTGTTGACAGGGTACCCTGTGCCCAAACTCTCGGTCCACCCACCTCATTTAGAGATGAGTAGACCATAAGCTTTCCATCGATGAAGACCCACTTGGGTACTCGATGGAAAAATTACTCTGACGTCCTGACAGAGTAGGGTGGAGCTGTCTGAGTTAAGCCATCACACAGACAGCTCTCTTTAGAGCCAACAGTGTGATTGGGAGGGGGTAGGGGTTCAGTCCTTCACCACCAGGATTTTCCTTGAGGAAAGTGAAATAACAACCAATAATGATTCCCCCATCTTGGTATGAAACTACCAGGGGGCATCTCAAAATTTGAAGGACCGAATACCATCTGGATGGCAGACTTCATGTCCTCCATCATACTGATGGAAACTAGTCCTTTGGTCGAACTCTAAATCAGGGCCTTAGTATTCATGTCAAGTGATTGTTTTTGTTTAAACTGCACAGAAAGAAATCGGGTCCCCTTTCCAGAACACTATTATAATGAGACACCTAAAGTGCTTACATATATGCTTTGAAGAATGTATTCAACCTCAAAGTAGCTGCCCCACCAACCACAGAGTACAATAATGCGTTTCCCTGGGTGTTTGGGAAAGACTGGCTCCAACAAGCTGAATCAGTCTCAATGAAGAAGAGACTGTAATTATCACTTACAAAATTCATATGTGCCTTGCTAACAGATACATCCGCATTAATGAAATAGAACAATGAGTTTCACAAGTGACATCCTTGATTGTCAAGATCTGTGTTGATACCATTTTCTTTTGATCTCAACTCAGGCTCCTCAGGCATATCATAGATGTCCCCTCCCATCTCAATAAGTGGTGTGCTAAAGCATTGAAACAGATGGCACAATGCCTCCCAATCTATACCATAGTCTCCCAGTCCTACCCTGTATGTATGTACTTCTGCTCTCCATTTCATCAATGGGTTTTGTTCCTCAAATGCAGCAAGGCCCAACTGTGTGAGATATGGGTTTGTTGGATCTTAGACATTGGTTTATTGCACACTTGAGTCCACATATTATCAAGTTAGAGCAATAAGCATTGCATTAACTGTATGTATTCGTTCTCAAATTCCACTCAATGCCTATCCTAAGTGCAATACTTTGTGGATGCCTTGGACAATATTGCGGTTGTTGCTAAACTGCAGCAAGTTATTCCAAAACGTGTACTAGGCATAAGTTGTTTAAAAAATAATTGTTTAAAAAAAAGCCATTCTCTTTTGAGTAAGCACTACCATTTTGCAGGTAACATAAGCCAGCAGTACAAATATTTTGTAAGTATTACATAGCTGCCAAGTTTTCAGATTGCTTATGTGTGACATGCTAATAATTTCAGTGTAATTATGAGTGGCATTCAACCACTATGAGTGACACTTTCTCGTGAGCCAAAAATCAAGCAATGAAGACGAGGGAAACATACATATCAGAAATCACACCCATTTGAGCAACTAGGTACTCTGAGATCTTAAAACTGTTGCACAGCACCAGAATTTGCTGCCCAAATATTCAGCCCATACAGTAAACCTGTCACACCTACACTTCAGGGTCTTTACTAGGAGACAGCGTGCATATGGAAGTTCACTGCAGGATAGGTTTGTGGTAATATCAGAAAAAATCAAGAATAAAACCCAGAGCAGCAAACCCAACGCACCCACAAACAACACAAAACAATCAGCCCAAAACTGTCACTTCAGGGGTTACATTAGAGGCACGCATAAAAAAAAAGCTATCACTATCAAAGGAGAGAGAGGATTAGGTAGCTAGTCCGTATCCCCGGGGTTTTATATGTGAGATCAAAAAGGACTAGCCTATTTGTGAATTTACATAGACTCAAGACTGTAAGACAGGGTACAAACCCTTTTGTTTGTTCATGAAGCCCTCACCCACCAACCTGGTTGGTGGCATGCTTCATCATCGGGCCCACCCAATGACACCATGTGTGTCCCGGGTGTGCTTCGACGCCTGAATACAGCGGAGCAGGTATGTTTCGGAGTGTGCAATGTAGTGACGTGAAGGTGAAAATTTAAAAGTTATACAGGGGTCCCAGTACCCGAGGGTAAATTATATTTTAATAGCTGGGTCACTGTTAGCATTAAAAAGGCTGTTGGATGTTATAGGAGTGTTAATTAGGGTCTCCTACATCCAGGTGTGGTCTACATGTTTCAGCCAGGCCTTTATGATTAAAACTGGCTTTCCTCAGGACCAAAGTATGTAGGTGCAAATTACTTAATTTTAAGTGATTGTGTAATTTTGAAAAATGTGTAGCACTCGCTAAGGTGCTTTACATGTGTGAGGGCGATTCCCTCTTAGAGCATTAGTTGGCTTGTTGCCAAATTTGCCCCATGGAGTAGTCCGGCAGAGGAGTGGACTGAAACTTTCGGTCAGTGTCTGCGTTGAACCTCTTGTGGTGTCTGCGGCCTCCGTAAGGCTAGTCCTTTTTGATCTCACACATAAAAAGAAAGCTACCGCCTCAATGTCTCTGCAAGGTATAGATGGGAGAGTGTGTGCATTTAACCCCTTCGACGCTCATGACGAGCTGGGCTCGTCATGGCGTAGCCTCCTCGCACGCTCATGACGAGCCCAGCTCGTCATGCAAAGTGCGCTTTCGCAAAACCCAGCGTACGGGCGGAATTCGCCCCGCATGCATGCGGTTAAGCTTGCTGCAAGCCAGTTTTTGTTTTACAAACTCAGGATATCAACAGTAAAACCCAGCACGAGAGATTTAACACGCCAAAAAATGTCACTGACCTGTTCAAGACCGTGGCTTCTCCAAATTAATTGTTTTCCTTTTTGCAGGATTATGTAGCGCTGGCTCAGCCGAAAGGTATTGAATGGCTTTAAATAAGCACCAGTTACAATTTATGAACACGGGGAGTTATTTGCCCAAAATTACAGGATGTTGAGTCTATGCCGGGAGTCAAACCTGTTTCTGTTCCTCAGTTCAAAAGTCAGTAGCTGACTAATGGCACATCCTCTTTATAATGTTATTACATTACTTTTTCTCGGGTGCAAGCCACTTACTTAAATCATATATGGTAAACTCTGCTTGTACCCAGAAGCACCCAGAGTCTTGGACTCTCCACGCCTGTGACAGGCCGGTCTGCGCCAGTTGGGACACCATTAGTGTTGAGGGAATAAACTGCAATAAGCAGTGCTCAACTCACACACGGCGCCAGGAGTATTGACCAGGAAATGTGAGTAAATAGCAAAAGGGGTGATGCCCACTGCCCAGACCACCATAAAGTTAAATATGCAGCACTAAAAAAAGAAACCAAAGAACTTGCGTCTCCTGGAAACAACTGAACTGCTGCATAAAACAGAAAGCAATAGAAGGTGCCAGGTGTGGTCCATACGAGCTGGGTCAGAGCTTTCTGTTGTTATTATGGTGACTGAATTCGGAGGGGGCGTCACTCAAAAATAAACAAGTGGGGTGACTCTGTACAATAATGGCCAGTGCATGCGGCTGTCCTCGAATTGAATGCACAATTATGTGCATGATGTGGGCAATTTAAATGTGAAGTTCATCAGTGTCGTGGCATTGGTAGAAGTCAAGTGTCAGTGTGTGTTGTTAGGCCGGCACAGAAATGTGATGTGATAATTCTAACAGCCTGAGATAGGTGTCTGCGTGCCGTGCGTGTGTCACTGGCTATGTGCAAGTTTGTGGCTGCGAATTGCAGGTGTGTCACGTGTGTGAAAAGCAAGCACATTTTGAACTTTACTCACTTGCATTACCCCGCCGGCATCTAAATGATTTTATGTTCTTAATTCAGGGCTAGGCACACTTTATTGCAGCGATACAGCCGGCAGCCATACATGGACGTGGCCTGGCTCACCTCGCTCTGTGTCTGGTGACCGGCTGCCGGCATCAAACAGGTCGGCTGCACTGCCGGCTACCTGCAAGTTCAGTGACACCACAATCAGTGGAGCTAAGTCGCCCCGACACAAAACAAGTTTGCACACTGTCGCAAAAACGTAGTGAGACAGACTGCCTCACTACACAGTTCTCGGTTACACGGCCCCAGGCAGATCCGGATAACCACTGCGCAGTACGTTACTTTGCAAGGTGAGCCGGTGCCCCGCCAACAGTCATACTTACTCCCCGCGCAATCAACGCCAGGCCGCGTGATTCTGATGCCGGTACTGTACACCGTAGTGGACTGGTGACAGTGCCCTGCGCTTCTCCTGTGGCCGTCGCAGTTTGTGGTTCTCAGCCTGGCCGCAGGTGTGGAGTCAGGTTAATCTGGTCTTGGTGCCGGGATCGATTTAATTAATAAATACCGCCACTGTGCAACGGCCTCTTCCATTTCGCCAGAAGAAGGCCTTTTCACAAGACTTCCGCTGGTAGTAGTGAGATAGGGTCCGCTCGCAGGATCATAAGCCATTGGGGTCCGGGCACTCACTACTCTTGACATCAGTCAGTGTATGGAATGTTCCACATGGTTTTGGGTACTGAACTGCCGGGTCTGATGAGAGTGCGAGTCAGTGGCGTCTGAAAGCCGCGCCGTGTCAGGAAATTAAATGCAGCCAGGCAGCAGCGGAGGCAGATGGTAACACTGTAGCACTCTGATACTCCAGAGCTGAGCAGTCAGATCTTTAACTATTAACTTACTGAGCCAGAGCGCTGCTGGCAACGCAAGTCTCTGGGACGCACAGAATATGCTACAAGCGCCGGTGGCGCGCGCTGGCACCGCCGCCACTGGCCAGTTTCAGACTGGCCTGATTAATAATGCGTGACAATGCATTTCAGTGCGGTGATGCGGAACACCACACTGAAATGCGTTAGTGTCACACCCGATGTGTGATACTTGGCAAGCATGGTTTTATACCTATCCAAGCAGATCTTTGTTGTAACGGCACAACTACTGAGAACAAGCCTTTACAATGCCAAGAGAACTGGCCTTGCTTGGTAAGCCCGATATTTTTTGGGCATTGAGTAATACAATGTAAAAGTTCAGCAGTCTAAAGGTGGTGTGTATATCTAACAAAAACCAATATAAAAAAAAATAAACAAGATTGCAAAAATACATTAAAAGCAGAGACTAGCAATGTTTAGGGGGATGCAAAATGTGCACACGCAAAATGCTGTCACTCACAGCGTAGAGAGCCAACGGCTGCAATTGACTGATCCACTGCCCCAAGCTATAGTGAGAGGATGCAAAATGTGACAGATACTTGAAGAGAATAAAGGACGAGGAGGATAAACCAAAAAGCTCCTCTATGTATGCACATTGGTGTGGTGAAATAAACCACCAACATTTAGTTGTCTGCTAGATATTAAATGGGAATCATCAGGGGAGTGGCAATTTTAATGGGACTTATTCTTCTCAGCACTCAATGGTTGTGGAGTCATACCGCCCTGTTCTTACAAATAAAACTGTTACATACTTGTATGCTGCAAATAAACGCCTATTACAACTTAAGATTCACTCACATATAGCACTGGGATAGTACAGGAGCGAGTTGTGAAAAAGCCTCCCACTAGCACCCTGTATCTCTACTTTCTATGTCACCTCCCTCTACCCACATGCCATATGGTTTTACGTTCCCCATGAGTGTGAAGTGATGCAGGACAGTGTCAATCAAAATATTTAAAAAAGCATTGGTCTCACTGGATGTTTCCATCAATGCAGTCAGACATCCATCTGTCCATGGGCTGAATCACTCATCTTCCATGCACTTGCATTCATCCACTCACCAATAAACAAAACCACATGCACAAACTCACCGCTCAATGCAAATGGATAGTTATCAGTAAGTCATACTGGTTCTGCTGCCAGTGTTTGAGGTGTGGTAGTGCTTCCAGTAGGACGTGACTGCAATTCTGCAAGGGGTTTGAGTTTTGTTGGAGGTTCAAGAGTGCTACCCTGTGAGATATGTGACTGTGCTTTTGATGGTGTGTGACTGCTGCTCTGGTGGGTGTGGTTTCGGAAGAGCAAAATTGCTACTATGTGAGGGGCGTGAGAGTGCTTCCAGTAGTCTGTGAGGGGTATGAGAGTCTTTAGGTTGATATGCTTTTCCACCATAAGGGCTTTAACAGTTCCCCTTGTGTTGTAGATAAGGCCATGGCTGCCGACAAACTATGCACTTATTTACCCATGAATGAGTTATCTTGAGACAAAGTTGTCTTGCAACTGTTTCTAAACAGAGTACTCTTCCTCAGCAATATGCTTTCCCAGATGAGGATGGTTAAAGACTGGAGATGCATTAATGATTCATGCTGCCCATTTATTTACTCTTACTGCAAATCTCCTCATTGGGTTCCAAGCCACACCACAGCAAAATGACAGCTCACACTGAATGTGTCAGATGATGGCCTCTGTTTGGCCTAGCATATTTGGCGTCTTTTTCCCCCATCTTTTTTGCTTCTGACCTTTTGTTTTGGACTGTGAGCTTCATTTCGTCTTTGCTTGTTTTAGAACTCTGGGCACTTTACCACTGGTGATCAGTGCTTAAGTGCAAGTGCTCCCAGAGTAAATTATTATTGTGATTGATAATACATGATTGGAATATTTGAAGTCCCTAGTACAGTGTACTGGGTGTTCCCAGGGCCTGTAATTCAAATTCTACTAGTGGGCCTGCAGCACTGATTGTGCCGTCCACATGAGTAGCCCTGCAAACATGTTTCAGACCTGCCACTGGATTATCTGCGTCTTCAGTTTTAAACTGCCATGTCGACCTGGCGACCAAACCTTCCCTACATGCGAGGCACCCCTAATGTAGTACCAATATAACCCCAATGGCAGAGTACAATGCATTTTGAAGATGGGCCATGGGCTGGTGTGTTTTACATGTCCCGATAGTGAAATACTGCCAATTTCGTTTTTCACTATTGCAAGGACTATCTCTCCCACAGGTTATCATTGGAGCTACCTTGTAACCTCTTACAAGTGTAACTCCCAATGGGGAAGAGTTGGAGATTTGGTGTTTGGGGTCCCTGAATTCGCAATTTAAAAATACATCTTTTAGGGAAGTTGGTTTTTAAATTGTGTGTTTGAAAATGGCACTTTTAGAAAGTGGGCATTGTTTTTGCTTTACAATTCTGTGCATGTACCTGCCTGTGGAATCCACGTCTGGTTTAGACTGACAGTTGGGCCAGTTGAGCCATTTGTGCATTCACTCTAGACAATCACAGAAAGGGAGCCGAGGTGTGCCCTGCACATCCTTATGGCCCATCACCAGGTTAATGGGTCTTCCTGAGCTAGAGTGGTGGGAGGAGTTGTCATTGACACCTGGATAGGGCTGTGCCTGTCCTCACACAAAACTGTCTCCACCCCCCTGCAGTGTGTTGGAGCCAGGACAGGGAAAGGCAGGGTCTTGTGCACTACAAAGATTTTCCTTTGAAGTTTGCCTACTTCAAAGGCAGAAACTGGTACTAGGACTAGAGCTGTGACACCTTAACTTCAGAACTCTTCTAGACTGAGAGGAGATTCCACCAAGAAGAAGAGCTGGAGAAGCTAATCTGTAGGAGGGGGAACAGCCACTCTGCTTGTTGCTGTGTTGTGCTGGCATACTGCTTGCTGCTTGCTGCTTGCTGCTTCTGTCTTGGACAGCGAAAGTACTGGACTTTGCTTGTATAATCCTGTCAGGAATGATTTTTAACCAGTAAAGAATTTTGGAGCACTACTGGTTGACAAACACATATGAAAACACCAGTAAGAACTATCGCTTCCTGAATGATACATCGAGTCACAATATTGGCTGACTAAAACCTATGACACAAGTACTTAAGGCTAAGGTGAGGAGAGGGTGCAGAAGTTAGGTGGTGTGCACCCCTCTCCCTGATGAGAAATTTGTGGTGAACAGTTAGCTCACTGAGGCGCCAGATCGCACTGGGGGCTGCTGGAGGAGCCATTTTGACAACAGGAACGGCGGGAAGACGGCCCAGCGACCTGGAGAGCTTATTGTCTTGATGACCAGTGGCGTGGTCCCCCACTAGCGCCAGTGCATCTGAGCGGAACCCTGCTGGAGGGAGTTTGACAGGTGTTGGAGGCCCCCACTCCCAAACCACAGTGGATAGCACGAATATCTCACTGATCAGGGTATTGTGTTAGGCATCTGCTTAATATAAATGATTTGGGGATTCTGGAGGTCTGCAGTGGCGGGATTCGGCAGCATTTGAATATCCCCTTTGATTGTGGGTCCTGCTTCCGCCCTCTGTGACCTTCTAAAGCATGACGCACATTGTGAGATTCCTAGCAGTCGCTATGCCTGGGAGCTATCAGATATTTGTGGAAGCTGAGGGAGTGGACCACCCGGGCTGCCACGATACTGGGATAAGTGAGTGCAAGAGGCAAGTTGGTGATAGCCCCCACCCTGGTGCCAGCATGGGGAAACCAGACACACGACAACCAAAGTTGAATTTTGACGCTGCAAAGCGATCTGGCCGCACCGCGCAGAATGAGTCAGTTTAAGATGGAGGCGACGAAGCACAGGGCAGCACTACGACGCAAACAGCGGATGTACAGAGCATTTTACAGGAGGTCAGGCAAGGCTTTGCCGCCATTGTGGACAAAGTGGACCATATGTCGTCGCGAATGGATTCCATTGCGCACAAGCTGGAGGGGCACGAAGAACGAATCAAAGAAACAGAGAGGCGCATTTCTGACTCAAGGATATGGCGGCTGGGCACACCACGCAACTGGCCCATATGGATCAGCTGCTATGAGTGATTGCCACCAAGAACGAAGATTTAGAAGCACGCAGCAGGTGCAATAACATCCGCGTGATCGGAATCCCGGAATCCACCAACAGGGGGAGGATGGAGGAGTATGTGGAAAAAATGCTCCTGACGGCGATGGGAGCTGAATCCTTCTCGAGCCAGTTCATTGTAGAACGTGCCCACAGATCACTTGGACTGCGCTCGCCACCGGGGACCGCTCCGCGGCCCATAATAGCGAGACTTTTGAATTATAGAGACCGCGACGTGGCTCTGAGGGCAGCACGAAGTAAGCAGACTCTGTCGTACGACGGGAACACATTCTCAATCTATCTGGATTTTACGCCCATGGTACAGGAGGAGCGGCGAAAGTTTTCTGGATGTTAAAAACAAGCTGAGGATGGCGCAGATAGATTACGCGCTACTGTATCCGGCGCGACTCTGAGTCACACACCAAGGCAAACAAAGATTCTTTACAAAACCGCAGCAAGTGGAGGACTTCCTCAAGCATGTGAAACACACAAGCAGGGCTGATGGTGCTGATGCTGCACCGCAGCAATCTGTATCGACGGGAGCTGAGGAGGACTCACAGTAAAGCACGTCACTGTTGTCAAGATAAGATTACAATATTGAGTTATAGTATGACTGATTCGGAGTGGGGTTCGAACTTAAGGACGGTAAGATACATGAGATGTTAGGTCCAACAAGCTACGATAACTGCACGCTGGGCACCCCAGACTTCCATGGGGTCCGATTGTTCCATCTGGGATGGGCTCGGTGGGATTGGGGCTATTGTGTTGCCACCCTGACATGACCCCCAATGGGTGTACCCCAAGACTTTTCAAACACAGGATACACAGGGGCTCTGCAGTGTTGTTTTTGTTGCAGATTGTGTTGGGGATAAGGGGAGTGGGGTGGGAGAATGATGCTGGCAAGTTGGGGTTGCTTCAGTGGGTGGTGGGTGGTACTGGGGAGATATGGTTCAGACTGCGACAAGAGGGGTGTTGGGAGGGGAGGTTGACAGGTGGGACTGTTGTATTGTATGTAGACATCAGAATGTCACTTGCTGGAGGGGCGAGAGGTAGTCCGCAGCGGTATTCAGTAGGAATCACAAGCGTTTTACAGGAATGTTATATGTTGGTACAAATGGGTTGGGGAGCATTAGATATTTATTGTGCCGAATAGGGCGCAATTTGCGGGAGTGAGCCTAGTGAAAATCCTGAGGCCCTGAATGTTATCACATGGAACGTTAGAGGCCTGGGGGACCTACGGAAAAAAGGCACATATTGACTTATCTAGATAGGCACATAGCTATGATACAAGAAACTCATTTCACACCACAAAGATCTATCAACTTTGCAAGTAGATGGGCGGAACATAGGGTATTTTCCTCTTACTCAACATTCGCGCGGGGTACAGGGATCCTCATAAAGAAGTGGGTACCAGTCCACCTGGCAGGCACTGCATGCAATCCACAGGGATACTATGGGGGAGACTAGGATCTGCATCCATCACGCTGGCCTGCTGTTACAGGCCAAATACTGATGACCCGAGCTATTATACATCACTGTGGGCCGAAATATTGGAAGCTGGCTCTACTCCTAATTTAGGGGAAGGGTTCTGAGGTCCTGAAAGATATACTCAATTCCATTTGAAAGTTGGAGCTGGAACTCAAGGCACTGGATGAGGAACTGGCAGTGGGCCCAAATGGGGATGCCCAGGCTAAATTTAGAAACACACTCACAGAGTACATGGACATGGCACAAAGAGAGATGCGGTTTCGGGGCAAATACTGGGTGGCCAGGAGTTAAGAGAAGGTGAACGACCGGGTAAGGTCCTAGCACAAATCGTTAGAAAACCTCACTGTGCTAATTATATCCTGTAAATTGAGGATTTAGACGGGAAAGTCTAAAGAGACACGACCGCTATTCTGAACGCCTTTATGCGCCATTATCATCGGCTTTACTCCACGAACAGAGTGGATGCCCTGGATCTGGATAATTTTTTGGGTGACGTAGCGCTGGGCTGGCTGAGCGATGGGCAGATCCCCTTTTGAATTAGATGAAGGTAAGGAAGCTGTCATGAGTATACAATCCGGGAAGGCCACTGGGACTGATGGCATCCCAATAGAATTCTACAAAACATATATTGACCTGATGGCCCCCATTCTTCGTGAAGTATATGAGGAATCACTAGAAATGGGTAGCCTTCCTTCCTCCATGAGGGAAGCTCTTGTAATTTAATTGTTGAAGCCAGATAAACCGCCACAACACTGTGACGCAAAAATACTAGCGAAAGTAATTGCAGCCCGGCTGAGTCTGTTGATGGAGACCTTGATCCTCCCTGACCAATCGGGGTTTGCACCCGGAAGGGCCACCTCCCATAATCTGAGGACACTCTTCGCCATCTTGAACAATGTTTCCCAAGAACTACCTATGGCTGCAGTTTTTTAGATGCCACAAAGGCCTTCAAATCCATCGAGTGGGGCTATATTTTTGGTGTGATGCTCAGAATGGGCTTCCCGCCCCTTTTCCTCTCGTGGATTAAGCTGTTATACCATTTGCAGAGAGCTAAGGTATTGATTAATGGGCATATCTCGCAAACATTCCAAATCACTAGAAGCACCCGTCAAGGTTGCCCACTTTCCCCGTTACTTTTTGCTATTGTGGTGGAGCCGTTGGCGGCAAAACTGAGACAACACCTCAATGATAAGGCCCTGAGATGTAACCTGCGTCAAAGACTTATATCGCTCTATGCGGATGACATCACCCTTTACATTCGGGACCCACAGCTGAACCTGAACCCGGTGCTTAGGGAATTTATAGTATTTGGGAAATTATCGGGAATACAAATCTACTGGGGGAAGTCAAGTATTTTTCCACCTACACGCATAACGGAATATGTTACCCGATGGATAGCTTTACCACTCTCCATGGCGGGCCGAGCATCCTTAATTAAAATGGTGATACTCCCCCAACTGCTTTATCTCTTTCTCAATACACAGTACTGGTCCTATTAGACCTCACGGCTGCGTTTGACACCCTGTCTCCTGCCATTTTAACATCTCGGCTTAAGGAGGCAGGGGTCACTGGACCAGCCCTGAGTCTTCTTAACTCCTTTCTCCATGACAGAGAACAGAGAGTTATGCTTGGAGATTTCCTCTCCCCTGCCAAGTCATTGCAATGTGGGGTGCCACAGGGTCGGCTCTTAGTCCGACCCTATTTAACATTTACGTGGCCCCACTTGCAAGACTAGTAAGATCGCAGGGGATGGAGGTGGTGTCTTACGCCGACGACACCCAGATCATGGTGTCACTGGCTCACTCTGTCAGTACATCCGCATTCAGCTTTAGGTCATGCATGCAATGCGTGGCGGAGTGGATGATTCTCAACTCCCTAAAGCTGAATGGCGACAAGACAGAGGTCTTGGTCTTTGGTAAAGACCAAGACATGTGGTCGAGCGAGTGGTGGCCTTCATCTCTTGGCATCTGCCCCACTCCCTCCCAATCGGCCAGAAACCTAGGCGTTATTTTTGACACCTCACTTTCCATGACGCTCCAAGTGAATAGGACCGTGGCCACCTGCTGGGGTGTTATCAAGATCTTAAAGAAAATCCTCCATTATCTCTCCTTCCAGGCGCGCAAACAGATTGCAATTGCTCTTGTTGGATCCAGACTCGATTATTGTAATTCTTTGTATGTGGAGTCCAACAAGGGCCTTATCCATCGATTGCAAACTGTACAGAACGCCGCTGCGCGCTTCGTCTTGGCTCTTCCTATAGCATCTTCTGTCACTACTGCTAGGAGAGATCTCCACTGGCTTCCTGTCCAGTTTAGAATTTCCTTTAAGCTCCTATGTCTCACATATAGAGCACTTGCGGCTGGCCCTGTAGACGCACTTGGTACCTTGCTTACCCGTTATGTACCCACAAGATGCCTGCGATCAGCCGGGTTACATCAATTAGTAGTGCCTCGTGCTAGACGGACTAGATGAGGAGCAAGAGCTTTTTCTGTTGTCGCTCCCCAGCTCTGGAACTTTCTTCCGTTGGAAATAAAAATCTTACCCTCCATCGATTTGTTTAAAAAAGCCTTGAAAACCTGGTTTTTCACCAGAGCGTACCAATGAGATACTGCTGTCTGACCCGGCTTGTTTCTATATTTGATTTAGGCGCCTTGACGCCCATTGGGCTAAGTTAGCGCGATACAAGATACATTTCATTCATTCATTCATTCAATATACCGTATTATCCCGGGGCTTTTTTCTTCAAAACACTGAGAACGGAACTGATACGCCTTGTGTGGGGAGGTAAACAGCCGAGGTTGCAGTGGAGCATGCTGACTAGGCCCTACTCACAGGGAGGGTTTGGGGTACCAAACTTTGAATTATACTACATGAGCGCCCAGGCCCACTATGCTTGGTTTTGGGTAGCGCAGCCGAGATACATGCCACAAGTTGCAGCGGAACACTGGCTAGCGCACCCCACACCTGTAGATGGCGTCATATATGAAAATGTGGGTGCTAGGGACAAAATGCCGACGACCCTTACATGTACGATTTCAGCATGGCAGTGCATAGGACGTATGCTAGGCACATCCATGCTCTACTCTCCGTTGCTGCCTCTCACTTATCACCCGAGCATGCCTCTCTTGCAAGAAGTCATATTCCATAACTTTAAAAAACTTACAAATATTCACACCTGGGGGGACTTATTCCATAATGGCCAATTCCGAACTCTGGAACAGATTTTCCAGAATACACAGCAGACCCCGATGGACACTTTTCTGTATATCCGGCTTAGACAGGGGATCCGGTCGCTGAACCCGGAATTTCCAGCTGAACCACAAGCACTAACACCATTACAGCTGATACTGCAGTGCACGACAGCTCGGCATCTGGTATCCTTGATCTACCGTACAGTACACACGCAGAGAGAAGCCCCGGACACTTTGTCCCGCACACGGTGGGGGGAGGAGCTGTGCTTTGCCCTGACCGATGAACATTGGGAATTCTGTTGTTCACAGACTGAGCAGGTCTCGGCCAGCAGTAGGCTCCATATAATTCATTATAAATTCCTACACAGATTGTACTATACCCCTGTAAAACTGCATAGATTTGGTCTACGGGACTCGGATAGATGTGACAGGTGTCGGGCCAAGGGTGCGGATTTTCTCCATCTGGCGTGGGAATGTCCTGGGATATATGAGTACTGGAAACGGATCTTCCAGGCTCTGACATTGATGATAAATATGCACGTTGACCCTACCCCATTGATGGCCCTGTTAGGCTATGTTAAGACTTTACGGGCTGAGCACCTCAAATTTGTAGCCCTGGCGTTGCTCATGGCTAAGAGAAGAGTGGACTGTCGCTGGGGAGGGGCCAGGCACCCAAATTTAAGACCTGGATCGATGATTTGGTGATCTGCCAAGAGAGGTTGGCAACATATGCTGAATTGTTGCCTATAGCCTCCAGGCCTAGGGATCTATGGGCTCCGCCAACTTGCTACCTGATCGCCCATCCGTGTAACCCCCCTTAAATTGGTGTGACTATATTAATGCATACGAGACACAGGAGATGGCACTGATGGGATGGGGGTGGTGCCATTGTATATCGCGGGTAGGGGGAGTGAAAATGACCTGCTGTCTTGGTACCTGTGAGTTCTGAAATCAACACTAGTGCACATAAAGTGATGGGATGTTTCACGTGGGAGAGGAAGGATGGAAATGTAAACTGTTTGCATGCCAATTTCAGAACGTGTTATTTGGTACACGGGAGCTCACTAGGCCGGCAAGCATTCGGGACTTGATCTGACACGGCATTAAAAGGACACTAATACCATGTAACTTGAAAGTAAACACCCACCAATGTACCAGTTATTGTATCATACCTACTGTTGATGCTATTGTGACTGTCATGAAAGTTCAAGTACAATAAAGATGCATTGAGATTCTGTATTTATCTTGTCACTTTTGGTGCGCTTCAAAGACAGAGGTCAAATGTCTGGCTATGACTCCTGACAAATTACAACTTATTTTCTTTTTTAAAATGGGTGTTGGTGTTTACAAACGCCTCTCACTTCACAGTCAGAGAGAGAAAAGTAAAGTGAATAATGTGAAAATCTTGCTGGGGTCCCAGGAGTGTGAAAGGAAAGCTGATGGATGTAATTTATTTGTAACACGTCAAAACATTTAAATACGTGTAAATGAACTGTACACATTCAGCAGCCAGGAATGCAAAACTGAAGCATATTTATCATTCTGAAGTGTGAAGGAAACAGAGACTTTAAAAGGATCAAAACAAATCAAACACTTTCCCTTAGTGAGTCGCAAATGATAAACATTCACGGAAACCCGATTTCCACACATTATCATTTGCGTGCAATACAGTTTTATCACTAAATCTGTATGCCTGCAAATTTAGTGGGCATTCCAATGGAAAATGTGCTGTCTGCAGATGACAGTGCACTGCCACAAGATGCTTGAGTTACATCAAAAAATGGCACGGCTTATGTCCATTAACCCGTTGCGTGCTTATGTCGGCCAACGGCCGTCGCGACCCCGCCCACACATCAAAGCCGCCGCACCGCGGCAGTGAAAGGGTTAACCCCTTGCATGCGTCGGACGGCCCACAGCCTTCCGACGCCGCTGTGGGTGTGTGCGTCAGACGGCTTGGAGCCGTTTGATCTGCACACGCTTGGAATTTCGCGCCCAAGATGTTAAAGCTAGGTCGGTCACAAAAGTTTGTTCTAACAAATGGAGTTGTGGTTCTAAAACCTTTGGGAAGCGCTGCCATATAGGGCAGGGAACTGAAATAGAGGAGAAAGCCATCAACCTGAGAAAGGGGGTGGCCTAAAGCCCAGACTCTCTAGAATCAATGAAATGCTGTCCACAACAGACAGCTGACGCACAACACGTGTCAGTCTGAGGACCCTATCAAGGTTTGCCAATGGAATGTAACTAAATGTACTAATGCGCCACATGCATTATTTAAGAGGTGGTGAGAGTGAAACTCTCTCTGCTCCCTTTATACACAACCCATATTATCCAGAGAGAGGCCAACAGTCAGATTCCATGCCTTTGCTTACTAGTTCACTACATTTCACAGCCATGAGATTCAGGTCTACTCACTCTTCAGCTGCCCTTTGACATCCCGGTCGTCGCCTGAATGCTCATCTTCATAATGGGACTGCAGCTGGTGGAATGACTGCAGGTCCTTCTTGCACAAGGGGCAGAGAAAGCCTTCCCTCATGTCCCCCTCATCAACAAATGGGGGTGGGTTATTCAAAGCCATTGTCATGCTGATCTCTGGAGGGGAGTCTGTTTACTCTCAGGCCACAAAGGAGAGGGACAAAGTCCAAACCGCAGCCGTGAAGAAATTCACTGTTTATTAACATTATCCTGACGCTACTGGATGCAAGCTGTGATGCAGCATCTTCATTTCTAGTCCATTTTCGCAGCAGAAACGTATCCTAGGAAGCAAACAAAAAGAGACTAATTTATTACCAGGAATAAATACTACGGTTTTTTTTGTTTATATTGTTTTAAAATTTCTGATTAAAGTACTCTTTTAAACATCTTTTTTGTGAGTGCAGAAGGAAACAAGTATTGGCAATACTAACAGCTAGCTTTAAAGGAATGTTTTTGTATGGTATTCTGATACATTAAAAGTAAATGGCATGAGTATGGATATGTATGTGTGTGGAAACAAGGAACTGTAGCGTAATATTGCCGTAGGTTAAAAGGTCAGGTGACAGTTGCACTGTCAAGCTAGACCTAAAAATCCATATAGGTTAATGAGGGCCCTCCTCCTATCTGTGCTGCTGCCAGGGAAAACGTCATACATTATCTAGTGATCTAAACACTTTAATATCCTGAAGATTCAAGCTCAGGAAGCTGGATAAATAAAAGGAACACAGATGTGTGGAGGGCAAGCACTTTTTTTTAAGAAGCACACACATTCTGCCTAATAAAAATATGTACTCCAGACTCCCAACATTTGGGTAGAGAAAAAGGCTCTCTCCTGATGATTCTCTCGGTGTGTATATATATTTACATACACACACACACATATATAATTCTTACAATATTCTCAAACAAATATACAAAGAAAAATATATTTCATACTTATAGCCACAGCATATATTCCCATTACTTTCACTGCATGATCTGTGTACATTCGAAAGTCCACCTGATAAAGCCATTGGTTAGCCATATGTAGAATAAAGACCTAAACTTGAGGGCTACAATACCATTCAGTTGTAACCACCAACAAAGAAACTAAACTTGAGGTCCACTATATTATTCTACTGTTAGCAGCCAACACATGTTTGCGAGGACCTCCTTTTCTCAGGGCTGAAACAACATTTTTACGATACCCACAAATGCGAGTTTTCGATCGAAAAAACAATCCTGGTCTATTATTTCTCATCCAAAAGTTATTTTACTTATGTCAGGTAGCTGAATCCCGTCAATGCGTACACACAGCCTCTTTTATTAATATGAAAACCGTACCAATGCGTTGCTGATCCTTCTGCTAGACGAGATAAAGTGAAATTTGGGGAACCTTTTCTAAGAACTGATTATCACCAAACATTGTAAACAAGGAAAATAATCATTTGGATGAAAACTACTACTACGGAGCCGCTTCTAAGATTGAGAATTAGCTTTTACATACCTAAAGTAAGGAAAATAAAGTCAAATGGAGGCTAGTAGGAAGCTCTGGTAATTGGGTGATATTTACCGGGCCATAAAGGCCAATTAAAATCCTTTACACTTACTTATCGACCACACAGCGGTAGGTACATTACTCGAGGTCACATTGTACCCTCCATCCTGCGCTTTAACCTGAAAAGACAAAAGAATACCACCAATCTTGGATATCACAGCAGTCTCGTCAAAAGGCTTCGCACATCGAGTCTGCAAAAGTTCTCAAGCAAATTCCATCTGACACAGTAATGCAAGTAAATTTTCTCAGTAAATCAGAGGTTTGTATGATCCGAATTATCGTTTCTAGATTCAATGTATTGCATATTGACCGCAGGTCGTTTGATCAGTCAACACATCATCATTTACCTCCATCTTTTCAACTTTTACCCATCTTTCCAAGCCAGTGCGCCATCGTGCTTCCCTTCCATGTTGTGGCTTTGCAACAGTTGGCTGACATTAGTCCACCGGCCAAGCAACATAAAATGGAAGGCTGCATTTTTTTTTAGCAAAAGTGGGTCTCCTAAGGCAAGGTTGTGGAGACTTGATTCTATGATGTTGCAGGAAGCCTGCAAAGTTCTGCAGCTCAGAGCTTTGTACAATTCCACCACATATTTGGTAGTCCGCACACCCCAGAACGTTGTAAAATCCCATCACATATTCGGAAGTCTGCACACCCCAGAACTTTGTACAATCTCATCATGTATTCGGAAGTCTGCACACCCCAGAACGTTGCAAAATCCCATCACATATTCGGAAGTCTGCCTACCCCAGAACTTTGTACAATCCCATCACATATTCGGAAGTCTGCCTACCCCAGAACGTTGTACAATCCCATCACATATTCGGAAGTCTGCACACCCCAGAACTTTGTACAATCCCATCACATATTCGGAAGTCTGCCTACCCCAGAACGTTGTACAATCCCATCACATATTCGGAAGTCTGCACACCCCAGAACTTTGTACAATCCCATCACATATTTGGTAGCCTGCACACCCCAGAACGTTGTACAATCCCATCACATATTCGGAAGTCTGCCTACCCCAGAACGTTGTACAATCCCATCACATATTCGGAAGTCTGCACACCCCAGAACTTTGTACAATCTCATCATGTATTCGGAAGTCTGCACACCCCAGAACTTTGTACAATCCCATCACATATTTGGTAGCCTGCACACCCCAGAACGTTGTACAATCCCATCACATATTCGGAAGTCTGCCTACCCCAGAACGTTGTACAATCCCATCACATATTCGGAAGTCTGCACACCCCAGAACTTTGTACAATCTCATCATGTATTCGGAAGTCTGCACACCCCAGAACTTTGTACAATCCCATCACATATTTGGTAGCCTGCACACCCCAGAACTTTGTACAATCCCACCACATCTTCGGAAGTCTGCCTACCCCAGAACTTTGTACAATCCCACCACATCTTCGGAAGTCTGCCTACCCCAGAACTTTGTACAATCCCACCATACATTCGGAAGTCTGCACTGCCAGTAACATCTGGGACAGAAAAGAAGAGCAAATTTGAAAAACATTCTCTCTTTAACTTCCACTGTATTAATATAACCCTGCTATTTTCTGCGACAAGCCTAGCATGCTCACAAGTAATGTGCCGTTCTGCATTAGAGTGTTGCTACCCTAAAACAGTTTTCGAACGTGAGAGAAATCTTTGTGAAGTGCACAGGATTGAGCTCTCTCTTCACTCGGGCTCAGCTGTAACAGGTTCCAGCTTGCCGTGAACACAGGTCGCCGTCAACCTGTGTGATGCCCTTTCCCCTTTTGTTTCCATCACCTCTGGTTGTGCTATCAGCAAAAAGGGAGGCTCCTACTCCTGCAGGGTGCAACCCAACAGAAGGCCATTTACTCAAGTATTCTGCTAGGGAGGGGTAAAGGTGTGGATTCGGACCTTCTTTCTTAGCACAGTTTGACAATACAGCAGCACCGTAACACTAAGTATTGCCTAACCGTGCTAGACATTTTCCTGTATCTTGACTTGAGTATAGGTAGTAAAGTTAAATAATTATTGTCTTTGTCAATGACTACACTGCTCTTCAAAATTCACTAACCAAAAAATAATAAGGCTGGTTAAATTGTTAAATTCTTTCCTGTCTTCAGTGTTGAATTGTATTTTGATACACAAGCCCGGAGCTTGCTCATACCATTAAACATTGTGTCTAGATTAAATATTTCAATTTAAAAAACAAAACAAAAACAGTTGTTTAGAATGTCATAACTTGTGGCCTTGGTAGGCCATGACGTTCAAACAAGTGCAGCACAAACAGAAACAAACACTGGAAATGCCAATAGGTCGGACTAAAAAATTCTACAACACAGGGTGCATAGGAAAGATAGGAAACATAGGGCCACTTCTAGCAGAGCAGTTTTGCCAGCACTTGAATTGTGTAGGGCCACTGTGATGGCAGGAGATGTATATGGAGCAGACGTCTGTGGGTGTATCAATGTGTCTTTACTTATCCAAACAGAAAATACATTTATTAGGACACTGTTCAGTTTGCTCCCAAAGACTCCTCTAACACTGCTGCATGTTGATTTAGCATTAGATAGGCTAAACCACGTGGCTCTTTTAAAACCCCTGGTATATTCGGTGGCCTCAGAAAAAAAACAGGAATTAGCCTCTTACAGAGACGCTAGGGTGGAACTAATCAGCATTGATTAAAGTGTATGCACTCCCTGGTTCAAGAAGGTAAAATGCTTGTGTGGAGTTATTAACATGGAGGAAGTATGACACTCCCCAACTGCAAAGAGTAAACATATAGATGTCAAACATAAGCAAGCAAAGGATCAGGCCCTTGCAACCTGAAAAAAAATGTAGACTTTCACCCTTCCATTGCCCCTCTTCTTCCAGAGACAGAAGAATATTTTCAATTTTTTTTGTCATGGGTATGCTCTGCCTTGGAGAAGGCGGATCATTCCAGTTTGTAAATTTATGGGCACGGTACACTATTGGGAAGCCTACAGGCTTCTCAGATGCAGCACGAAAGATAAAATTGTGTTTGCTATCTCCAGGTTTCTCGTTTGGGCCTGGAGAATGAGATCGAGCAAAGTTGCCACAGAGGTCTGAAGGCTCAGAATGGGGTTAGTTTGTTTTTAACTTGTGTGTTCTAAGCCATACGTTGCACTTGCACTTTAGAGATCTTGCTGCTATTTTAAAATATCTATATTTATGTTGGTTTTTGACAATGTTTCCTAGTAGTGAGAATTGTTTTCTATGTTAAAGTGTTATAACTAATTTTACTACGTTTATGTTTTTTTTATAAGCTGAATTAAAGTAATATTGGAATGAAAGTGCATTTTGTCCTACTGATGGCTGTAGGTGCTCAGTAAGTCACCATACATGCATCCTCTTACTTATCTTTGCACTCATGCATTCGTCCATCCATCGCCTCATTCCTTGACACAACCACAATAAAGACTCAAACTCAACAAGATAAATCAAAAGAAATGATGTTGCCATCTAAACACAACAGAAATATGGCTGAAATACCAAAACTAAACTTAGAAGCTGAGTTTCAGTCTTGATGTGACTTTTTAAATAGTCTATTCTTGTTTTAAAGTTCCAGCATGGCTGCCACATTTAGAACCAATGCGATGGTCATCTTGGATTGGTAAAACAATGATAACCTATGGCCAAAGGCATTCCAGAATAGTCACCTTGTTTAAAGGCAGTGGCCAAGTGGGTTGTGATGCACCACAGGTGAAATGAGCAGCAAGCAAAAGGCCTACTATCACTGCCTTGGTAGCTGCCTTATACTCTTATGAAAAATTTAAATAAAAGAGGAAAATCAAAAGAAAATTACGCGGAAATATAAAGCGAGGAAACAAAACTAAAGAACTGGCCAATCTGCAGAAACACAGAAGACCTACTGTGTTGGGCATAAGCTTTCCCACAAGGAAATCATCAGGTTTACTGTAAAGAAAAATACAAATATGTACAAACTTAGAGTTGTCAAAACAATGCAAGTTCCTCCTAAGAGAGCTTAATAAAGATTATTATAGTGCACATCTTCTATCCCCATGGTTTCTTCAGGTGGGTCACCAACACCAAAATCGTTGCCAACTACAGAAATCTGTGAGATTTCATGTAGAAAATACCTGCCTTTAGCACACTCTTTTCACATTAAGTTAGCAAGAGTCACTTGATTTGTCATACCTTTTCATTCCAAATAGGTCACACCTAAGGAATCTGACATAACTTTTCCCAGTGAACCGAAAAAACGTATAGCCTTTACCGTTGGCTTGACCCTTTAACACAGGTTTACTCAACTTCCCATAAGCTGACCACTGTCATGCATAAAGCTACAAAATGAAACATATGTACAAAATTAAAGTTGCAAAAACAATGTACAGCCCCTCTCAACATGGCCCAACAAGTATCATCATCAGTGAAAATATTCTATCTCCAGGGTTTGTCATAGTGGGTGACCAACACCAAAACACTTGCCTACTATGGTAATGGTAATTGTAACAAAATAAATGCCAGCAGCCTGTAGCATAGTGTGAAAATAATTCACTGTTGGAGGACTATTGATTTTAGCAAATGCTTTTTACAATAAATAAGCCACACCTACTACCTTTGTCGTAACTTGTCATAACAAACAGACCGGATCATATTGAACAATAAATCATGCATAAACTTCAATAAATGTCTGTTATTTACATTCATTAAATAAATGAATGTTGTATGAAAACTTGCTTTTTCAAAATTCAGTAGCCACTGTAATTTGAAGCACAGGCTTTATCAGGGTTAGGATATTTTTCCACAAAAATAAGCCAAAGTGACTCAATATTGAGTTAAACAAACCAAGGGTGTGTTCGTCAACATTTGAAGCCAGTTTAGTCTGAAAATTAACACTTTGTGTTCTAACTGAAACATGTCTCTACCAGGTGTTTGTTCTCAGCTAACCTTGTACGAAAGTTAAATCACTCCCTGCTGCTTCCATTTACTGCATAACAAAACACTGTAACCAGTTCGAGAGTATTGGAATACGGTCGAAAAGCTACAATACGGTATTATAAATGGTTTACATACCTTTAAATGTGCCTACTATACACTCACAAGCCACAATGAGTTTAAAGGATGGGCTTTGAAAACTCGGGCATGCACATAAGCAGGATGTCCCTTTGGCACGTGATAAATAGAATAACCCTTCCATTTGTCAGGCCTTGTAAACTTCCTTCCTTTGTTAATAATAAGTGACCTTGCTCAGTTTTCCAACTTAAGTCACTATTCTGCATTGAGTCATATAAGCAGTATTCCAAAGACTTCAAGGTACAAGCCACCTAGATTTAAATGACAAGACAATTTGAAAGAGGTGAATGGTAAGGAATGCACATTTCATTTTAACTAAATTATATGTATAGCATGAAACAAACTGAACAGATTGTTGGTGGCTGAAACAAAACGTCAGTTCTAATTACTAAGCACAACAACAGTACTCATTTTAACACATAGATTCGGAGTTTTGAGCCAGCCAGATTTTACACGTATTGTATGGTCTGTCTACTAGGCCCTTTGTGTGGTGAAGCTCAAACGTCACTCGCAACAAACAGCTCAAGCTGCCAAATTCAGAGCAGGTTCAGCTTTACCAATGAATCTCCCCAAAGCCAAAATTACTTCAATTGGACCAATGCAAGGAAAGGAAAGTTGCATCAATATGTACATCAAAGAGAGAACGAAAACAAGAGAACAGAGTGATTCATCCAATCTAGACCTCATCAAGCCAATCCAGCAGCAGCCCAGTGTCCGCAGTGTGCTTGCGGACAGTGTGTTTGTTGCTGTCCACATCTACCACTCCTAGATGATCTGCTGCTGTACCTACCAGAAGCAGCTGCTGTAGCTGGGATGGATTCCAGGTAGCATCAGGTGACAAGAACCTGCAATTTTGGTACTGCTCTTTGTCGTTAATGTCTGTTGGCGATGGCGACTTTGGTGTTTTGGAAGGGGGTTGTCTGGGAGGATGACAGCAGTGCTGACGTGCAATTTCTCAGCTCTCTTGGTCAGAGAGCCTCCACCTGCCAGGAAACAAGAAGAAAGTCTTCACAACTTAGTCAAAAATATTAGTGTGTCCGTGCTGGAGGCAACATATCTACATTTCCTTGCAGTGCATGATCCAAGCTGTTGTAACTCAGGCTGTCAATGCCCTATTTTTGTTAGGTCTGGCTTGACACAGCAGCTGTAGTTTGACGTTATGTGGCCAAAAAAACTGATTTCAGAGTACTATTGAGAGCTGGGCTTAGGCTCCACCCAAATGTTGCTTCCCCAGAGAACAAGATTTCATTGTGCTCAAGTGTTGTACTTCCACTGAAAAGAATGCGTGTATTGCACTTTTTGGGCTTCTGGAAAAGCTTATACTTGCTACAGCAGGAGCACGATGGTCATGGTGGCAAGACAATGATCTGATCTGTTTATTATGAAATGTTATAATAAAGGCAGTAGGTCCGACATATTTGTAGTGAAATGCAGGGGCGGCTCCTCCATTTGAGTGGAGGAGCTTCGCCCCACAAAGAAATGTCCCAGGCCAGAGCTGAAAAATAAAATGGTAATACAAGTTTATTAATATTTTATTTTTCAGAAATCAACCTGTCCCGAACAGAGTGACAGGACGGGGCGGGCAGGTGATGCTGAGTGGTAGCAGGGAGCTGTGTGCTTAAGTTTAAAGTGCACGTCGCTTTGGCCGGCTGCCTTGCGACGGCCAGCCAGACATGTACATTTTAAACTTCTCTAACCTAGCTGTCTTTGTCAGCTGGGTTAGAGAAAACGCTGAGTGAGGCTGCTCTCTTCAAATCTGGCTGGTGAGAGCAGAATCAGGATTGGGTATGGGAGTTGGTTGGGTCCAGCATTTGAAAGAAGACAGAAGGAGGAGGAGGTCGAGTTGCGCAGGAAGGTAAGTGTATTTTATTTATTTATTTTTGTTATGTCACTTGCCTCATCACCCTCAGTACATGCCAGCTGCCACTGTTGAAATGCATATGTTAACATCAGTCCATTTAAAGGTGGTTTGCTCTTATTCTGTATGATAGCCTGCAGAGAATGATTCAGTTACATGTAATCTCACAGATTACCGTAGTATGCAAGGGTTTTAGTGTTAGCCACACACTCTGACACACTTAGGGTGTTTTCATTATAATGATTCTTGATAGGCTTACTGAGAGGGGGTGTATATTGTTTTGAAAACTCTACCTTTGTACAGAACTATCATTTTCTTACTGTATGCATGATGGTTGCCAGTTTAGGTGCTCTTGGATAGGCCTGTGTTGGTTATGGCATCACACCACTCTTAAAAGAATAGACCTTATTTCACTGGGAAAGGTCAGGCCAGATTCCAGAGGTCTGCAGTGCGTATTATGAAAGCTTATGACAAAGCCAGTAGACCTGTCCTAAAGTCAGTAGCCAGGTATTTTGTTACACAGAATCTCACAAACTACTGCAGCAGGAAAGGGGTTTGGAATTGGTTACCCACCAACATAATCTGTGGGTATCGAAGATGCACCGTACAGTCATCATTATTAGGGTTTCATAGGAGGGATTTTATGTTGTTTGGACAACTGGAATTTTAGTACATATTTGTAATTTTATTACAGTATACCTGATAATCGCCTTATGGTAAAGCTGATGCCCGAAACAGTAGGTCTTCAGTGTCTGAGTGGTTGGCCAATCATTTCATTTTAAGTATCCCATTCATATATTTGCTCCTCCTCCGCCTTTATTTTATATTTTTTTCGTAAGAGTTCACTACAGCTCCCGAGGCAGTGCTTACGGGCCGTTTGCTTGCCCCCCATTTCATCTGTCGCGCACTGCATCCCATCAAGGCTCTTATTCTAAGCCAGGTGACCATTATGGAATGCTGCAGTCTGTAGTGCATCATGTTGTTTTACCATTCGAAGATGGCTAGCATGCTGGTTCCAATGTGGTAGCCATGCTGGAACTTTAAAACAATGATAGACTATATGCAATACCAGTGCAAGACGCACACCTATTGTTGTGTTTACTTTTGGTTTCGTTTTTGCAATCATATTCCTGCTGAGTTTAGATAGCATCTTTCTTTCTTTTTTCAAATTGTATTATTTTATCTTGAATAAGTTGTTGAATCTGTGAGTGTTTTGGATGGATGCAGGAGTACAAAGATTAACAACATGGTGCATGTATCATGACTTACTGAGTTCGTACACCCCCCAATGGGACAAAATACATGTTAATTCCTAAACCAGATGTACAAGCATTGCTAATGTTTGTTTTGTACTTTCATACACCAGCTAAGATACCATCTGAAAACAACATGCAGGGTTATTAAGTTTGAGTAGCGAAAGTAAATTATATTATCTTCAGCTTTCCACCTACTAAAAAGAAGAAAATAAAATGTCCTGTGACTAATTGCTAAGACAACAGATCATTCCATGAAATATAAGTGGACTCGATTAAAACTGATGGGGTGGGTGTGAATATCATATAACTTGGAGACCCATCATTTTTACACCAACATATATTAGAGTCACAGTGACGTGAAAAAAGATGTACGTCCTTTTAAGACTATGTTTAACTCTTTATCTATAATTTAGTCGATGGAGGTACAAGCAATGTGAGTCAGTCTATGTTAGTTCCAAGCATACACAATGGTGTATATATAGGCGTCAAGATAGTAGGACTACGCCAGGAGGCCTCACAGCCATAGCATTCAATAGATTTTAATACAATTGATCCCTCCATTCACACACGCAGCCCATGAGCCGCTCGTCCCACCAGTCCCTGACAAGATTAAATACATTATGGTGTCGCATGATTTTGCCTGGGCTGGTGGTCCTCAATGGGCCCATGTATCCCTGGGGTGGGAAGCACTAGGCAACAGTGAGAAGAATACCACCGATAATTTGTCAATTAGTGTGAAATAGTTGAGCCATTCCTCGAACCAGGGAATACCGCCTTCTCCATGTCATGGTAGCTCTGCGCTTGTCCATTATTGCTGCAATCGCCACAAGTTTTCTATATGTATTTGGAACATTCTTTACGTATTCTTAGAGGTCTATGAATGGAGTGACCTTACCACTATGCTCAGTCATGTTATACACTGCCTTTCCCACTCTGGACTAAAATGACATAACTGGGGAAAAGTGCCATGGTAAGGGTATGAAGCCAACCCCTGAAGCTGCACATCTCTGGCACCATGAGATTTCAATTATGCCATATTTAACCAGGCTTGCTGGAGTGTAGTATGTCCTATGTATGGACTTAAAGTGTATTCGTCGGTGTTTTCCATTAGGGACGTTTTCCTTTGACTGATGGCAGCAATAGGCCATAGGTGTGCCTAGACTCTCATCTGCTCAGTGTCATGATACCCTCCGGGTGATAGTATGCTCTACAAATCTACATAAAGATAGGGCCATTGTGCCTCTGATGTCTTAAAGCTCAAGTCCTGCAACCAGTCAGCTGTACAAAGAATATAATCTACTACTGTTTCTATCATTACAGCACTGTACATTGAGGCCATCAATCTGATTGGATGTGGGTTCCTTATAGTAAAAGTGAGTAGCTTCCACTTAGAAGGCTCATTCATCATTGATGGTAACAGGTCCTCAACCATATGACACAGTCTGAGATATGTCAACACATAGCACATGTGCATCAGTGCTAGCTGTGCAGCCCAGATAATACAGATATGACATGAACGTCTTATTTATAAATGGATCATCCACTGTGTGCATCTGGTGAAAGCGCACTTGCTTTATTACTCCAGGGTCGCATGCAGACTCTATTTGGAGGTTGTTGAATAGTGACAACATGAAGAAGTACATTTCAGAGACCCCACATATCGAGTTCACCGTCAACCTGGCCGACACTGTCCATTCTACTGTGTGTATTTCTCTTTTAAGCCCAAGGGGTTTTTTCATCAGCACAGCCTTCACAGATCTGCCAGTCGCTCCTCCAGCTCATAGCGGAGTGCCTGCCTGCAGAAACCAATGAGTAAATTGCACCTGCAAGACTACTTCACAAGATTCTATTTTTTTTTTAAATAAGATCTACAACATTCATCTAGTCCAGTCCTGAAAGTAGATAAATCTACCTTAATTTGACAAATAACAAACAAATCGTCACCATTTAATAAACAAAAATATAACATTCAGAGGCCTTGAAAAATGTGCACACTTACGGCATCTGTATCAGTTAAAATGTAATTAGAATCAAGAGCTGCTGAACAAGTTCACTTAATTATCAAGACATGCTACCACATGTACATAAAATCAATCAGAAACATTGTCAATTTGGTCTGGAATCACGTCACACCTATGTTAAACTATATTTGTGGTGTTCTCAGAGAAATAATTCTGTGCATCAGTCTGAAAGAGGTAATAACATGCATTTTAAACAATAAGTCCATCATGTCACAATGAAGAAAGCAGAAGACAGTTACAGATCTACCCAGGAGTTGGTGTCCAGCAAAATCTCCCCAGGATTAGACCAATGAAGCCTCTAGAGACCACCAATAACCCCAAAGCTACTCGAAGGATCTACAGGCTGCTGGTAAGATGGTAAGTGAAGGATCTACAGGCTGCTGGTAAGATGGTAAGTGAAGGATCTACAGGCTGCTGGTAAGATGGTAAGTGTTAGAGCTTATGATTCGACCACGGCTTTCATGGAAGGCTAGCCATGAGAAAACTGTTTCGCTCCAAAAAGGTCTTTGCTGCACAGTTTAAGTTTGCAACGCAACGCCTGAATAAACCACAAGACTTCTGGAACAGTTTCCAATAGATTGATGAAACCAAAGTGGAGTTGTTATGCTTCATGTATAATGACACATCTGTCAAAATCCAAACCCCGTACCAACGAAAGAACATCATACCATTTGTTAGGCCTGGAGCACAAGGAATAACGTTTGGGCCTGTTAGCAGCCACAAGACCTAGATACTTAACAACGATGGCGTCCACCACTAATTCCTCTCTAGAACAACACATTCCACTAAAAAACGTAAGACCGTCATTTTCGAACTTAAGCTTAAATAAAGACCACTCATACAGCAAGACAATGATCCAAAACACATCAGTAAATCTACAATTGGGAGACTGGAAAAGAAGCAGAGGCCTGTTTGAAAAAAAGGACGTAATGTCCGTGGGCTGCGGTGTCGCCAAATGTGCCCCAATCAGATGAGTGAAGGACTGCCAATGGAAGAGTAGCGCCCATGTGTGTGCGGGTGGTCGTCCAGTGTCAGCAGATGAAGTGGGTTGAGAGTGCTAGGATGCGGCGAGTGTAGGGTATGCCAGGGAGTGAAATGGGTTAGGCGGTCCGGGTGAGGACGTGCAGTGTCAGCAAATGGAATCTAGGTGAGATCGCCAGGATGAGGCGGGAAAATGGTATGCCGGGGAGTAAGGCTGGTAAACAGGCCCGAGTAGGGACGCGGAGGTTCGCCTGAAGTCCAGGAGGATGCTCGGTGGATAACACTGGATCGCTATGGAGGACTCGTACGCCGCTACCCTAGACCGGGTTGGAATTATCACCGGTCACTAGGGGCCTGCTCTCCTACTCTGTCCGACTCGGAACAGCCCTGAAGAGTCACGGGATAACTCCTTGTGACGAAAAACGTGTCAGCTGGTTGTTTGGCTCAAGACAGTCGTTGCTTTGTGATTACATAAAAAAACCTGTTTCTTCAAACATACACCGGTGTCGACCGCTGCTTTGTTTGAAGTGAGATAATATTTGTAATAACTTTGTAATACCCTCACTACGTGTGCCCAGGACAGTGCACCTTTTTTTTTTAATGGAGGAAATTTAAAGTGTTGATAAATGTTCCATAATATGGACTATATAGCGGCACTTTAAATTTCTCCCACTTGGAAAAAAAGCTATATTTTTCTGTCATAAATATGCGTTGTCTATCAGCCACTGGAAGATGCCTGCTGTGTGCAAATGCAAAACTTTAAAATGGGAGAAAATTCAAATGAAGAGTTAACTCAATCATTAAGTTAGTGTTGTGGGTAGGTAAGGAAAGATGAAGTACATCCACGATGGTGTTGAACAACAAATCCTTCTTTTATTGTGGTATATTTAAGAAGCCCATCCACAAGGGTCCTTCCAGCTCCATGTCCTCGCAACAACTGCCAAGGTAAACTGGCGACAAGGAGACAGAACATGGAATCACACTTGTAAGATGCAGATACAAAGAAATACATCTTTTCAGAATACCAAAGAATGCTCATAGAATACACAAGATTACAGAATGCTCAATAACACACAGAACACAACAGTTAGCTCTTCATTTTAGTTTTCTGCCACTTGAAAGCTGTCAGAAAACCTTTGTTAGCACACGCTCCAATATCAAGTTAACATCAACTTTTATCAAAGAGTTAGATATCAGTCCTTCAGTTCTTCATCTCTGTGCCCTGGGTCTTAAAGCTGTGTGGAAAACTGATCATTATCAGGTCCTGCTGTCTGCAGTTCAAGAGGCCTGACTAAAATAAACACAGGCTTCCTTAACTTTAAAAGGAAAATGCATCCAGGAGATAAAATAAAATGTATTGACCCGGTCTTATTCCAAAATGAACTCATGGCTGCGAGCTATTCTGAAGATGTCAGCAAGCTACCAGTGGCTTGCGATCGACTGGTGGGAGATGCCTCATTTAAACATTGGAGGTAGGGCAGGATGGTAGAACCTCGCTGACCGATGGGTTCGGATCCCTGGAGCATATCAGACTCATTCCCTAGAATAGTTAATGTAAGGGCAGCCAGCCTCTTTGGGTCTGAGAAGAACCTAATCCAGTCCAAAACCTGCAGAGCTCAACAGCAGTCTAATTTCTACCACTATAAAAGCTGTGGTTTAGCTGAGCCCATCACAGCACTGAGTGCACAGCTCTAAGGGGGTGGAGGAGAGGTAGTTGGGAAGGTGCTGGTGTACCCTACATCACACTGGGGGACTGACACTATCCAATCCCTTTCTCTGAGGACAGCAGGTGTGGAGTCAAGCCAGCTCTTCTGCACCCTCAGGGATGAGCTGATGTTTAACAGAGGGCTAGACACAGTGTCAACAAGCTGGGTCTGGATTGAAGGCGAGGCCAGATGTTTATGAGTATTTTGGGGAGGGATGCAAAGAGGCTGACTTAATAGGAGGCTATAGAAGCATGAATATTTTTTAGGAGACCATTATCAAAATGGGGTGACCCAGTGGTCATTTTTAGGAGAGGGCACTGTAAACAAGGTGATGCCTGCAAACGAGGGTGAGCTGACAGGTAAGGTCACTCACACCTGCCCCCACTGGGCAATGCTCTTCGAACCTGGGGCGGGGTGCAGACCCGCCCCATCCCTGCAGTCCAGTGGCCTTGGAGCCTAGTGGGAGGGGTACCCCAGCATCCACTGTCTGCCCCCCCCCGCCCTGTCCCAGGGAGCCGGTGGGTGGCTGCACCTCGGGAAGCGGCCGGCCCCGTCCTTAACAAGCGATGCCAGACAATAGCCGGGCCCCGCCCCCGCCCAGAGGTGACAGCCCCTCCGCCAGGTGACAGTTGCACTCACCGGACTCTCGCTGCTTCGGGCGGCGTCGCAGGCCCCGCGGGGAGGGCCCCTGGGGAGGAAGGAGCGGCCTAGGGCCGCGGAGGGTGGTTAGCAGACACGGGGGGGCCTCCAGCGGCACCGGGAGGGGGCACGGGCCCGAGGGGTACCGTGGTGCTAGGTGCCAGAGGGAGGGTGGGGCGTAGGGGGGACGCAGGAGGTGACGGCCGGGTGACGCGGTACGAGCCGGGTGGCGCTCGGTGTCGGGTCGCTTCACAGGCGCTGCTGGCCCCGCCTGGCACTGTGGGAGAGTGAGCGAGCGCTCAGCCTCCAGCACCGAGTTTGTTCACTGGGGAGTGGGACTCTGGCCCCTATGCAGGCCACCGAGCCACAGCAGTTCATTTGTGGAAATAAATATATGCTGGAATCAAAATATATTCTTATGAATCTACCCAGGGCTTTAAATGGGATGAAAAAACGGGGGATCTCTCAAAGGGGCCTGGCTAATGTAATTAAGGGCGTGGCTTAAAAACACATAAGTTAAAAATCTGTGCATAGCATAGTGTGCCGCCCGACTTGTATTTTGCTGTTTCTATCTGCATCCAGATATATGATACAACAAGTAACATTACACCTACAACTCTGGACTATTGGCTTTGTCAATGGTTGTTAGTTGAATAAGATAAATAAGCAACAACTATGGCTTTTTATATAATATTGAAAAAGCTTCCACTTAACCCGTTCGGTGCTGATGACGGCTCCCGGCCGTCATGAGTTACGGTGGGCGTGTGCTGATGACAAATGGGAGCCATCATGACCATGCCCGCGTTAGAAATGTCCACCACAGGCGCGGAATTCCGGCCGCAGCCAGGAGGTTAAAGCCCTGGTGATACCACGACAATGTTGAAATCCAGAGAGAAACTTACTCTCTTTAAAGGAATTCCCTTCCCCTACAAAGCTTACCTGGCATGATGTCATGCCTTAACTTCTCCACTAGTGAGAAAATGAGCAGTGTGAGCACGCGCACATCATGTGCCTGCTGTCACTGCAGTCTGGAGAAAAACGGACCACCTGTGCCAGGGCACAAAACAGAGCCCATTAGAGACCCGTTTCGAGCCCCCTTTAAGAAACTGCCGGTGCTCAGCACTGGTGAGACCCAGCCCACTTAAAGCCCTGAGTCTACCTCCCACGCTGATGGACGCCCGGGCTGCTTAATACCACGACTACCTGGTTTATGATTCCAACTCCTTCAGTCTATCACCTTACACTCAGTGGTTGAAGGGCATTAAAAAGTGTGAGAACTGTGATTTGGAGTGCAATGGGGGCGGGGTCAGTCGTTGTTGAGGCAGGGCCAGAGAGTGGCTAAAAAGAACACAATATTCTGAAAACAATTTTTTTCACATCCAGGCAAATGCATTTAGCATACAACACTTATAGGGGGACCAGCCCAAAAATTAAAACTAAGAGCCAAGCCAACGGTCAAGCTGGACTCTAATAGCCTGTGCACGAATGGAGTTCTGGAAACATTTGCCATGTAAATCATAAACTAACCATCACGCAACATATACAAAATTAACAAAAGTGCAGTTCTTTATCAAGCGGAAGCTTTGAAATTAATAAGTCACATTATATCACTGAACAGAATTGTACTTATTAAAGGGTATAGGGGCATATTCTCAAGGACTTAACGCTGAGTTATCAGCACTTTATTGCAGCCAAAGTCGTGATAAATATATCGCCACTTTCACAGCTGGTGCTAACAGCCCATATCACCAGTTTACCAGCGATAGCCGCAAAAGACAGCGCCACAGATGACCCCGGCAACTAAAGCTAATGAGAATCAGAGTAAGCATTCCCGTGCAAAAAGCCACAACAACACTACTCCGCAACATTCACAACGACCAGCTTGATAGGTGATAAGATAACAAAACAGGCAATAAGGTGCATCAGCAGCAGGGATTTAACACCTGCTCTTACCTGGTGTAAAGTCGGACGACAACCTGCACCATAAAAGGGAGCCCACAGCCACACCTGAAGAACAACAGTTGCCATGGAGCTACTGATCATGCAGCTCGGACACCCAAAAGTCCCACAACACCCAATGCCACCACACCCAGCCCCCCCCGGGGCCCTAACCCGGGCACCTCACCCCCGGACCCTGGATCATTCGCCTGACGTCGCACAATTACAACAATTAGAAAATGGAGAATCATTCATTCACCATTGAAAGTCCAAACAAAACATCACATTCATATGTGACTCAAAACAACTATTTGGAAGAGTCATGGCGGGTCATCCCAGGAAAATCTGTAAGTCACAGCCTGCAAGACAAAATCCAAGATAAGAAGGAGTAGAATGCACCCATCAATGGACAGAGAGAAAGAGAGAGAGAGAGGGAGGGAGAGTCAGAGAGAGAGAAAGAGAGGGAGAGAGAGAAAGAGAGAAAAAGAGAGGGAGAGAGAGAAAGAGAGAGGAAGAGAGAGATCATATAAGGAGCGCAAGGCCATTCGGGCCCTTGGCTCATACATCCCAAATGTTGTGTGTTTATTGCTATTGGTGCACCATAATTCGAAGGCATGGCATCAATTACCATTATCCCCATACACAAGAAGGGTGACCGTTCACTGCCTGCTAATTATAGGCCTATAAGCTTAATAGCTACCATGCAGAAGGTAGTTGGGAGAATGGTAACAAATCAGCTTATGGACTGGGTCGATGACAACAACGCCCTTTCCCCATACCAAGCTGGATTTAGGCGAGCAACCAGTACCATTGACCAGGTCTTCCGGTTCACCATACTGCGGTGGAAGACTGTTGTACTGGGAAGGGGCTGCCTGTATGTCGCGTTTGTCGACCTGCGGGCGGCATTCGACCTAGTCCCCCGGTTTAAGCTATGGTTGGTTCTGCAAAAGATGGGGATTCCTGCAGATCTGCTTACATTAATCATGCGATTGCACGAATCCAACTTTGCAAGAGTCCAGTGGGGTGGAAGCGGGGAGACAACTATGGATTTCCCAGTGGAAAGGGGCGTCCGGCAAGGCTGTTCCATGGCCCCTTTACTGTTCTCGTTATTTATTAACGGGATTGTTGAGAGAATGTTGAAGGCTAGTGTAGACGCCCCATCGTTAGCGGACACCAGGGTTCCGATCCTGATGTTCGCTGACGACACTCTTATTTTATCCAAGACCCCTATGGGGCTACAACGTGCACTAAACATTTTCGATGCTTTTTGCACTGAACATGGGCTAGAGGTGAACGTGGGAAAAACAAAACTAATGGCCTTCTCCTCAGGTCGTAGGAATTACCCCAAGGTAACCTTAAATAATAGCAGGCTAGATACTGTTGCAGAATTCACGTACCTGGGGGTACAGATCGCAGAGGGCACTGGTTGGGCGCATCATGTGGATAAAGTGGTCCTAAAACACCAGCAGCTCTCAGGTGCTTTAAGGGGCGAACACCGTAAATCTAAGACAAAGCCTATAAAACCCGCACTTATGGTGTATGACGCGAAGGTCTTGGGTGCCACATTATATGGCGCGGAGTTATGGGCTTGGGATAGTATTGCGGCACTGCAGACTTCTGAGAACAAGTTTTTGCGAGGGATCACAGGACTCCCACAGAGCACCCCCCTAACCCCATTGTATCTGGAGCTGGGTAGGCGTTCTATTATAGATAGAGCCCGATTGCGCCCAGTCCTTTACTGGAGACGCCTCTGGACGACTCCAGAAATAAGACAATACGCGGAGGGTTTTCTATGGATAATCCAGGAAGATACCTTCCACAAGATAAAATGGCTAAAACACTTGAAGTTTATGCTAGTTAACCTAGGGTTCTCAAATCTTTGGAATAACCCTGTGGGAGAGATCTTCCCTAGTAAGGAAGCCCTAAAAAAACAATATTGGGATTGGGTGGGTGTCAAGCTACTGAAAGACACCAGGGCCGACTCTATGTCTGGTCGTTTCCTGGAGACAAAAATCTTTCCTGCCCTAGAAAATTACTGGGATAACATCACGGTACCAATGGACAGGAAACTCGTCTTTCAGTTAAGATCTGGATCTATCCCCCTGAAGAAAATGACAGCTGGCTGGAATAGACCGACTAATAATTTATGTCCAGCATGTGAAAATGCCGAGGAGAGCATAGGCCATTTCCTATTTGCATGTCAAGCTTACTTAAAACCGAGGAGAAAATGGCTCACGCCGGTATGTAAAAACCTGGGGACACGCGATAGCACTGTGGCCTTAAGAATCTTATGTACAACAACTCAGGATTCGATAGTCATAGGGGTAGCCAAATATCTGGGCTGGGCCTGGGCAATTAGACGACGGGCTCTGGGGGAAATTAGGTAATTAGGTATTTCTTTTAATAATGGTTAATGTAATATTACTTACACAAATGGTTTTTTGTATGAAACACTGTATGAGCTGCATTTTATGTTTAATGAATTTTTTATCGTAATCATGTATAATTGTGTAATTGTTTTAAATTCTATGTGCTTTTATGAGAATTGTCTCGAATAAAGCTTATACAACCAACCAACCATTAATTGCAGTGTCACGGCCACATCACATTTAAAAAATGCAAGCAGTAGTCAGACTAACATTAGGGATAAAAGCTCCTTTGTCTCAATACATAAGGCGGAAGGACATCTGCACCTCCAACCTTGGTCGTGAATGGGGCCGACATCCCCCGAGACAGATACCATACCGGATTTTGACGACTTCCACACCTCAAACTGAGCTAATAAAAGACCTACTTGTCCACACTTCATACACAGTAGGCTCTGCTTGTGAGACTGCATGGGATGCCCTTGACACTGAAGTTAAAAACAACTCATAAGTCCAGACGTTGCACACACATACTACACATTGATGTGAGCTGTGGCATATCATCTACATAACAGCCGCCAGTCAGGAGAGTGCCGGGTCTACAAGATCAACAAACGTAATGGCAGGCCATCCCGGGCACATGCACAACCCCTGCCACATGGAACTGTACTGTGCACGTATGCTGCATCTGTTGGGAGCTCTGCCAATGGCAGTGCTGTGGATCAGTTACAGTGTGAGCTTCCGCCTTCCGTATGTCACCTGCATCAAGATCTGATTCCACTGTCGAGCATCCACATTCGAGTGGCCCATGGAGGCCTGCCTATCCAACAGAACGGTAGCTGAACTGGATTATGACTTGCGTGTATGCCCCCTGTTGGCACACAAACAGGAGTGTTATCTGGATACCCGTGCATGGGATGCCTTCATATGTGGCGTCTGTTCTGGCAGTAGTGGATGGGAGATTGCACAAGTCATCGTGTGCAATGACCACATCGAGGCGCTCCCCTATTGGGCTGTGTTGCGAATTGGTGAAACGGCGTGCACGGAGCACTTCAGTCCAGACCAGTTAATGGATTGGCTCACCCTAGTGTTCGTTAAACTCGAGAATGACGTACTTCTGGAACTGATTACCAAAGAAGCTGCGCTTGCATTCATGGACGACTAACTACATTCCTGCAGCCACAACTGATTGACCCCCAGAGCACAGGTCCCAACACCTTGTTGCATCCCAGAGGAATGGTCACATATCCCACCACAACAGTGGACATATCTGCATTCGCCCGGACTCAGAATGCATGTACGTGCACCTACGCTTGTTAGTACACATCTGTGCAAGGTGATGCAGTCCCATGGGTGGAGCTGCACAGCGTCGTTTGGCAAGGTGAACAAATCTGATATACTGCTGGAGGGAGAGTACACACATGGCAATGTAGTATCACATGTGACCTTGTTGAACCCTTTCACCTGCTCACTGTCAGAAGAGCAGGCAGTCGGCGCAGTCAGGTGGTACAGCACTATGCAGATCCCATGGGGTATGAGTTGTGTGACCTGACACGGGGCAATGAGCAGACGCCAAACATCACATGACTCGTCGAGCAAGGCAAGGTGGGCTGAGACCGCTGCCATCCGTAATGATTGGTGTTAATTTTTGTCTCCCCATGTCTTGCACCACGACATGTGGATGTATGATGATACAACGCGTACCGTTACAACGCGTCCCTTTACGACACAGTTTTAACAACGCAAGTCGTTACAACGACTTGCGTTGGGGGGCGCTGATAGTGAATAGTTTAATTTACTATTCCAACACCAGTCCCCTAGGATAGTAGGGAAGGGATTGGATAGTAAATTAAACTATCCCCTATCCTAGAGCGCCCTCCAGCGAAAGTCGTTGTAACGACTTTTGTTGTTAAAGCTGCGTTGTAACGGTACCGCGTTGTACCAGTTACGTTGTAAAGGATGTTTCCCCGACATGTTCCTATGCTGCCTGTAAGTATCTTAAGCATTTGTCTGTATGTTGTGGCCCTTGCCTTTCCCGTACTGACACGCACATGCCAATAAAGTCTATGCAACTTCACTAGTGTCCAACTGTGATGAGTGTTGATTAGAATGACAAATCGTGTGACTCATTGAACATTGTCCGTACACAGGGAGGGGCTGACTGCCGCATGTACATTGGGGGTGAGTCCCTATTGACAGCTCCACCTCTGTGAGCGAGAAATTGTGGTTGTGAAAGTTGCAGGTAGACCTGTGCTCTTACGTGTCTTCAGCAATGTGAGTATGGTGTCCAACTTCTTGCCACTTGGATTGATGTGATCCATCATAACAGGCTGTGTCCACACAGATGTGTGTGGGTAGGTTATGCCAAGAGATGTTCTGTTGCCACATGTGATGGGGGACACTACTTCAGGCCTGCTACCGTATTCCACAATTCTACAAACAGCCCTATTTAATACATGGACGTGGGGCTACATTCGGGGTTGCAAGATTGTTGTTATGTGCAATGAGACCACAGCTAGTTCACACCTTCACAGTCATCTAATTGGCCATGTGGGTCAGGGTCAAACATGCACATTGATGTAATTTCCCAGGGTGTACCTTTTAGTGCAATCAATGTCCCTACATTCATCCATACTTTCATACTTGAGTGAACATGGACATGACAGATCTGTGTGATTTCAAATATATTATTCACATTCTGTGTTGTGTCTGGAGCAGTACATGGCTATGCAAAGGCCAAATTACGTTTGCCCAGTAGTGGGCCAATCAGAGTCCTTGGGGTAATGAAAAGTCAATCGGAAGAGGAAGAGTTCATTCCACAGCCGGATTGCTGTGCCATTGGTAACCAGAACAGATATGGCAGTCCATGTCGGGGTCCAGGTGAATGGCGCAGAGTGTTTCGGGGTACAGTGGGAGGTGTTCCAGTGCATGATGCAGAGGGCTGAACCAGGCAGGGACAAGCTATATGGCGGGGATGGATGCTCCTACCTCCTTCCTCACACGGTCATTTCCATCAGTGGCGTAACGAAACTTGAGGGGGCCCCCCTGCAAATCCCAATGAGGGGGCCGCCCAGCGGGCCGGCCCATCACCTACCACTTTTCCCCACCAATAAAAATAAGCAGTCACCTAAAGCCGTATTTTCAGCACTAATCTGGGCATACTTTGAACAGCAAACAGAAATAAGATGTGCTTTAATTGAGTTCTAGGGCTGCCTGAATGACCCATGACTGATAATTAAAGAGAACAAAGACAGAAAAGTCACATTACAAATGAATATATATATTTTTATTTATAACCCTATTTAGTATCAAGACAAGGTCTTTCAGGGTCTTTAAACAACACATGGCTGGCATTTTTCGATTGGCAACCCTACTTTATATTCCTTTTCTTGAAATGCATTCTCACACTACAGCAGTAAATGTATATTTCAACTGTAAGGAATAGGCAGAGTGGGGGCCCTCTGTTTCTTGGTCACAGCATGCCTAGGCTTTCGGGTGTCAACCTCAGGCCCATGGTTTGTGCTGCTTGCATTCTCTAGTTATGCCTTACTGGCCTACACTCTCCTATTTCCACCTACCTTGTTGAGGCTACCCTGGTTGAACAGATACTGTATCTTTCATGTTCTTCCACAGCATTACCCTGCATATGTCTCAGAAAGCAACATGTCTATCTCTCTTTATCTCTCTCCCCCTCTCTCTCTCTCCCACCTCTCTCTCTCTCTCAGTCACTACTCCCCTCTCTCTCCCTCTCTCTTTCTGCTCCTCCTGTATCACCTTGCCTGTGTTACCCCATCTTACTCTGGATTGCTTGCTGGCCTGAATGTCTACATGTAGAGGTCCCCTGTTCTCACCACATTAAATACCGTCCTTACTAATGATTGCGGAGTCTTACCGTCTCACAAAGCGACTTCCTGTACTTTACTGCCTCCGGTTATAAAGGTACATATTGTCTCAGTGACTCCTGTTGTCATCCAGCGTGCCCTTACGTATTCATAGTTTGACAACTCACTGGGACAGAAAGTAACCCTGGCACCAAAATAAAAGTGGCCCTCATTAGCAAATCAGACAGCTAAAAGAGCGGCCCATTTGCAAATAGGGGTAATTTTTAGCTTATCAAGACATGCTATATATGTGATTTCAAGGTATGGTAAACTGCATGAATTTATGCTTGCTGCAGTGCAAAGTTTGTGGTAATATAATGGATATCAACAGTAAAATCCATCATGCCAGATTCAACAGGCCGACAAACAGCCTACAAATAAGCCCACTCTCTGAGGTGTCACATCTACTCTTTTGGGGACAATACTAGCAGTGGGAGAGGCAGGAAAAAGAACGCTCTTAGCTAAAGGAATGTGCGACTGTGTTTATTTAAGGATACTTCAGGCAAGGTTTGTTGTATTATCCAAAAATCACCAGTAAAACCCTGAGCACCAGACCATACAGGCTGAAATAAGTCACTTGCCACATTGACCTGCAAAGCTACCCCACAGGACTGTACTGCACAGGTGGCAGGCCGGCAATGAAAAAGGAATCTGTCACCCATATGCTCTATATATGTTTTATAACTTAGGTATGAGAGATGTCGACTCTGCATTTAAGCTTGCTCAGGCACAGCTTATATAGCAGAGTAATAAGCAAGAAAACACAATGCACAAGATCCTACATGCCCACAAACAGCCAAAACAAATTATCCTACACTGTGAACTGTCACACATAGCCTTTGGGGACGGACTTTATCGGCAGTGGGCAAGGCAAGAAAATAAGATAGCTGACTTCTCCCACTTCATACACGTTATAGGTGTTTTCACTTTTCAGTAATCATGCCATGCATTTGAGCTTGCTTCAGGCTTTGCTGTAAGATCGGGGAAATCATCATTAAAACTCAGAACAAAAGACCCATTCGCCCTAAATATAGCCAAAATGAACCAGCCCACACACTGACCTCCACAGCTAGCTACCCTTCGGGACTATAATGTACAGGCAGTGTGTACCGCAATGAAAAGGGAAGCTGCTGTCCACTGGCTCAATATAAGGGGCAAATCAACACACTGCATAGATGCAGCTATGTTTTCCACCACACAAGGCGCTGATAGGCCAGGTGGTATGCTTGAGGGAGAAGCCGGACACGACTTGTTTAAATCCAAGGGTGGGGGTCAGCGATCTCCGCCAGTAACTATAAAGTCAGTGCATTGGCCGGTCAGAAGTAAGTAAAGGCCAAAGTATCTTTGAGACAGTGTGTGTCCTGTAGTGTGTGTGGGGTCGTCAATGATCTGGGTCAACCCGAGATTGCTCATGCGGTCGAGGATGTGAGCGGTGTTATTGTCTTTGGGGTTATTGTTGTGGAAGTTGAGGTCGCCAATTAGAGTGTGGGTCCAGAGGTCGGTATGCCAGGGTGCGTCTGATGGTTTTCCTGTTGTCCGCGTGGAGTTTGAAGTTGAGATGTTCCATGGGGGTGGTGGCATTATTGGTGGTGGTGGTGGTAATTAACACTGAAACATTGGAGGAACCCTGGTGGACAACTGCCCTTCTCCATTAAAAAGATTGTTCTCCTCCCTTCCTTCCCACTCAGGGGCATAACACAGGGCCGATAACCGCTGTGGTGCAGGAAACTCCAAACCTTCAAGGGCCTGCATCCCCTCAGGGAAGCCCCATTCAACCTAAACCCATGATTATCTATGAGCTATAGGAGATTTAGGGGCCCCTCTCACATTCTCAGAGGGTTATAGTTTTGCGTTAAACTACAGTTCCTGCTAGAATACCTATGAATTTGACTTATTTCATCAGCAGCAGCACTATGAAGTGGCCCGCTGCCTCTCGCCTACAAAGAGCACAGCTTGCAACACGATGAGTCACAAGCAACCTCTTTAACCTTTCCACATTATACAGACAAGCAGCTTCGAAAAAAAAACATGGATTAATGTGTCAGCCTAACATAATCCAGCAGCAAAACCAGAAATGTCCAGCCTTTCTAATTTCGAGCATTTCGGGTCTCACGCTTTCTGTTTAACCCGTTCCGTGCTGCCGTCGGCCATTGGCCGATGGCAGCACTACCTCCCCAGTGCTGCCGTCGGCCAATGGCCGACGCGGCCCCGCCCGTTTTGCAGAAATGCCGCACTTCCGCAAAATCGCGGCCGGCGTTAAGGCGTTAAAGACATGATTGATTTTGCACGGGAATGACATGGTTTTATTAGCCCTGACTGAAAAGAAAGATAAAGTGAAAAAAGCTAAGAAATCAATGTTTACAACGTAATTCCACAGGTATGCATTAGCAGGTTTGTACTTTTTTAAATATATTCCTGGAACAGGATAAAAAGGTTCTTTTTTTTAGACTAAAAAGACAGAGCTGCACTCACTAAAATTATGAACACCCAAAGTGGACTTAGACATTTATCTGTCGCAGGTGCTTTCCTATTAGTGTCGTTTTCAGAAGAGCTATCTACCAATCGGAGCTCTCCGTTTGGTTTAATGGTGGCAGGTTCTGTGGAGATTACCATACCTTTTAGTGGAGCAAGTAATTGAAAGACTATGTAGTAGATTAGCTACTAGGGGCAAAGAGGCCCTTCCTCAGATAGTTATGGTGAATTGGCTTGACATGCTGTATTATCTCAAGAGGCGAGAGTAAAGGTGGAAGGAGGTGGGGGGACTTGAGGGATGATATGATAAATAGGATTGGGTGAGGGAGATAATTTAGCTTCAGAGCTGAGCTACAGCTAAACAGGGAGGTAATTACAAATTGAAAGAAATTGGATTTTTTTTATTAAGGGTGTAATAGCTGCCAAAATGTGTGCGTAGTCTTGTGGAATTAGAAAATATCGGGCAACAGGGTTCACGGCACACATGGTGATGAAAATAAAGTGTACACTGCAGGAGTCTACTTTTACTGCCAATTTAATCTAGTGTCCAAATAGCAAACATGAAAGAAGCTGGAACAGTCCCAGGCCTCATCGCTGGTTTTATTTTAATATCGTTCTGGGCGCGAACGTGAGTTTCTGATCATGCTGGTATTACTAGAAGTGCGGTAATGCCACACACTTTGCGATTTCCACAAACACATTTCACCCGATGAAACCTGACAGAATGGGTCCATAAATGATATTTGAAATGTCAGAATCTCGGTCAAACATCCTCTGTTTCCTCATTCGTCAGTTGAAGACTCGTAATATTATGTTACATTTACATTACACAATTACTGAACACCTGCAGTGTTGGAAATTTTTGCAGAATTACAGTAGCCCTGTTCCTGCATCACACGTGATAGTGTCTTTAGTGGTCAGTGAAAGAATGTGTTAATACTGTCCACACTACAGTCAGGAAACCAAGAAACATCTTGATGTCACACATTTTTAGCACCATCAGCTCTGTTTACACTGATAGAAGCAAGAGTGAAAAAATGCATGCTAACGCCTGCTACATCAGTGTGGCCACATTGCAGAACAAACTTTTTTTTTTTAAATTTTTTTACAGGCAGGAATTTTTTTAAGAGATATTTGATTGCACAGACAATGGAGTAAATATATTGCTAAAGGGCGTAAATGTGATATAACATCAAACCATGGTGAGTTTTTTCTAGAAATGAACCGTTTCGTGGCAGCACAGCAGCAACGGTTGTACATAACAGTAGCAGGACATGGAAATTGCAGCCAGCTGTAGGTGTCGAAACCCACACATCAGCCACAGCCTTACCTGTGAAGCGGCAGCAATTCCAGGGGCCCACCAGGTCCGCTTTTGTTTCATTTCCACAGTTGAATTCATCATCCTGCGTGTGGCAAGAAGTGAAAGTCCCTGGTGGCCCGCCAGGCCCGTGCCCGGTGTGTTCACCACCCCACCATTACCCACCAATTGGAGGCCATGGTACCAAAACAGCACCATTCAAATAATGAAGAGGCTGTGCGGCTGGCCGTGGCATGCGCGGTGCACACCCTTTAATTTATGAATGAACTTCAATCATGAATTAAATGACCTTAGGCTGCTTGACTGAGTGAGGGGGCCCCTGGAGCGCGGGGGCCTGAGTTACGCCCCTGGGCGCACTGACAGTGCACCTCCTGGCAGCTTCTTTGCCTCTGCGCCCGTGTCTAGATTATGTTGTGGGCATAGAGGCAAAAAGATTCCCTCATTTACGTGGGGCCACGCCCCCATGCAAATGAGGGAGCACCCTCTGATGATAGTGCTGGCACTTTATGTATACCCCTTCTGTAACACCAAAGTGCCCCAGGGGAATGCCAGGCGGGCGCAAATGCCTGTTGCACATCAGGGGCACTTCTGTTATATGGCCTCAGGGGTCATATTGTGCATAGCACTCTGGGGTGCATTTACCCCTACATCTTGTGCCTCGAGGCACCATGGCATTATAGAAGGGACTGCAGATGCTTTTGTGGCCCCTTTTGTAGTATAGATTGCCCCAAAGCTAAATGTGCACCAGCACGATCCTCAGGCGATGTGCTCTGAATTGCATGGGGGTGTGTGTGACCCCAATTACATGAGAGAATCCTTTGTGTCCATGCCATTCTATAGATGTGAATGCAGAGGCAGAGAGGCAGTCAGGAGATGCCCGAGTCAATGAACTCCGTGAGGTGTGGTTCCCTGGGGGGGCATAGGGATCCGAGGGCCCTCTAGCCATCACCCTGCAGTCACCCATACACCTTCAGGCAGGAGATCTGTCCCCCTTTGAAAATAAGGGTGTGTTGCCAGCTTCAGTGAAACGTGGAGCAGACTATTGAAACAGCCAGTCTGTCTTTCACTAATGAGTTGTTTGCGGGTTCGCATATGCACTGGGGACAGAACATTTGCTGTAATTTATGGAGCATGGGCCCGATCTGAACCTGGCACCCGCACTTATGGGTGTAAAGAGGTACAGAGTGGGCAATAAGCTATATTTGTAATGCGCCCCTTGAGCATATTTGTGGCAACGAGAAACATGGGGTATTGCAATAGCATGCAGGGATATCTTAAGGAATTGTGGGTCCTGGCCAAACATATTTGGAACTGCTTTAAGTGTGTTATCTAATTTCAGCTCTGACAGTGCACAGGAACACTCATGCAAATTCTAAATGTGTTTACATTTAATATTCAGGGATAGTGCAATGTATTTTCAATATTGTAACACAGCAGCAGCTCGCTAATATTACTGCAATCTCTGTGACACCCTCCAATTTCTCATATGTGAGGTTCTGCTTTGATCTAAAAAAAATATTTGATGGATGTTGCATGAAATATAAGCACATTTCTCTGCAAAATGTCTGCCATAGACTCTATTCAAACAAAAAGATTCTATCAATGTGTGTTGGTGATAAATCTTTAAATTTTTAGGGTTTTAGCAAATTTATAAGTGCGGTGTTGGGCTCTCTCTCAGATTGGTGAGACGAGGGCACTATGTGCTTTTAAAATACCCCTCACACATTAAGAATCCCTTAGTGTCATGCTTCATCATTGGGGTCTTCCCGTCCCTCTACGGGGCGGGGCGTGCTACGACCTACGGATTACGTGGGAGCACTATTTTTGTGACAGAAGGCTATGTGTTGGTGCAGTGTTGGTGATGTCAGTAAAGTAAAGTAAAGTCCACATTTGTAAAGTGCACAATCACCCGTAAGGGTCTCTAGGCGCTGGGGGGCCGTCGGGAAGATTAAGCGAGCTATTGCCCAGAGTCACATGATGCTGGGCTAACCTGCCGCCGGAGCCGGGGATCGAACCGTGGTCCCCAGATTCCAGCGTCAGTCGCCCTGGCCGCGGCGCCACACCTCTTCCTCTTCCCAGTGAAGTGTAGGGACCTAATTATGTGAGTAAAAAGTAAAAAATTCCCTGGCTAGTAGAAAAAATATAGTTTATTCGCTTCTCTGGCTGGGAATGTTAAAAAGGGGTTGTGTTGCGAGCTATTAGCTGGCTACCAGGCCATAGACTCTAACAGATCACCCATATTAAAAATAAAATCAAAGAAATTGTATTTAAAACAAGTCTGTTTAAGAACTATTCCAGGTCATCAGGGCTATACTCTGCAGAACAGAGCAGGCTCTATAAGGGGGCCACCCTGAAAAGCTGGTGTCCTGGGCCAGAGGCCACCTTGCCCCAAAACGTCTCTGCAAGCATGCATCCCGCTTTTCTTGCCCTATCTAGCGCTCCGTTCGTTGTAATGTGGACTGCATAACTGCTGTCTCCAAACAGGGAACGGATTTGAATGGGCCACCTTAGTTGCATAAGATAAATAAGCAGAAACTATGGCTAGTATATAATATTGAAAAAGCTTCAACTTAAAAGCCCTGGTGACAAGACAATAATGTTGCTGCTCCTGAATTTCAAAAAGAGAAGCGATCGCAGCTAGACGCAACATATTCCTCGGATATTGGCACACTGACTCTGCGCAAAAGAATGCAGCTTTATGTCTTCCATTTTAAGGTAACAAACTCCTTGGAGCAGAACTTGAAGAGAGACATAGTAAGAATTTTAGTGAGAAGAAACACTCCTCTTTCAGACAGACTCTACTACTTTATCGGGTCAAAATATATCTAAGTCTTCATTCAACGAGCGTCCTGCTGGGAAAAGTTACAGATTTGTGCGGCCAAGCTGCTTTCAATCCACAGCCTTACCTGTGAAGCGGCAGCTATTCCAGGGGCCCCCCAGGTCTGCTTTTATTTCATTTCAACTGTTAATCATCTTGGCCCACGGCGCGCGCAGCAAGGAGTGAAAGTCCCTAGTGGCCCCGGCTGGCCGGGGCCCGGGCATGCACGTGTGCACCACCACTCCACCATTACCAACCAATTGGAGGCCACGGCACCAATAAATAATGAAGATGCTGTGCGGCTGGCCGTGGCGTGCGCTGCATTTAATTTATGATTGAACTTCAATCAAGAATTAAATGATGCCCGTGGCGTGCGTGCACAGAGTCAGACTTGAAGCTTGCTGGGCTGAGTGAGGGGCCCCTGCCTGGGGCTGCAGGGGCTGCGTGGACCTGTGTTACGCCCATGATTTCCATCCACATCTTACTCCTCTGAAACATCTTCTCTGTCCGGTGTGTCAGGTGTGTGTGGTGGTGTTATGGCTGCATCACTGTTTTCCACTGACACATCAGGGGGTGGAGGTGGTAGGACTGCATCACTGTGTGCTAATGACACGTCAGAGGGCAGAGATGTGTGTGTCAAAATTCCTGCAGCAGTTATCTGGGGCAGGTTCTCTGGCAGAAATGGCAAGATGAGAAACTGCAGGGCATGGAAGATCCCAGCTACATCTCGCCATGGCAGCCATACTTCCAGCCTGCATCGGCTCCATGGTCTCCATTGTCCTCCGCATCTGTGCCAACTCTGTGCTGTCATCGCTGGAGCCTGTCTGACTAGACAGTTCTTGTATCAGAGTAATAGCTCCCACGTATGGCATCCAGTTTTGCTGCCGTGAGGTCGAACCCCACCCGCAGCATATCAGCCATTTTCTCCTGGCACAGTAACACACGGCGTTGGTAAGCCATGTGTTAGTCGTGGGGGTCCTGTGAGCCAGCCCTGGTGGTGGGTGCTTCCTGCTGTGTGGTCTGTGCAGGGGGTGGGGTCACCTCATTTCAGCAGCTCGGCTGCCCTGCTCCTGGAGGTGGGGTGCGGAGGTTGTCTACGATATGTTGGAGGGTGTCGGTGCAGATGACCAGGGTGTCCTCATCATCATCACTGATGATATGTCTGGTCTGCTCTGCAGGAGGTTTTGATTGTCACTCTGCAAGGTAAATGGGAGATGCAAGTAAACAGTGTGTCCCATGTATGTTGACGCATTGTACATGTTCCCAGACAGACAGCATGACAATGTACTTTGTGACTGTTTTGGAGCAGCTCGCTATTTAAAGGGAGGCAGTGGACATTAGCATATCACATTTTCCCACAATGCCAAATGTGATTGGCCAGTTTCTGTGCACAAGCGGCACCAGTTGTGTCCTCTGTCCTGTGGTGCTAGTGTTGCTCTTTGTACTACATTGTCGACAATTTGATGTGCTGTGATTGCTATGTGTGTGTGTTTCATTGTGGTAGAGTCGCCCCCGCAGCTCTGATTTAGCGGCCCTTTATCCCTTTGAGGCGGTGTGTCTTTGTCTTGTGTGCTTTTCGGGTGCTGAGGTGTTGACGACTTGGGTCATTTGTGCTCTTGGACGCTTTATTTGCTCTTGTGCATTGTTTGTCTGCAGATGTGTTATTGACGTAATTGGTTGGATGTGTACGTGGATGTGTCAGAGTGTGACCTGCTACTTTGAGGATGTGATCCACACTGGGCCACCTCAGTGTCGTGCACCATGTCCTGTATTTTATCTGCAGCCATGCTATCGGTCATGCAGTGTCACTTGCATTGTCAGTGTGGCTCACAGAGCTGCGGCTTTGCTGAATTCAGCACATGTGCATGGGTAGGTTGTGGGATTGGTGATCGGGAGAGGGCCCCCTTTGTGCACATTGTGGACGTGGGCCTACTTGGTGTTTCTATGTGTGCTGCAGTGTGCCAAGTGTATCAGGGACATGTTCCACAATCATTGTGCTCCACACTTATGACTGTGGCCACCATTTCCTCCAGCTCATCCAGCTCCTCCTGTGATGCAGGACTCCCACCTCCAGTCGCCTTTACTGCCTTCCTGTTGGCAGCGAGTTTCTGTTTGGTTTGGCTTTGCACATCATGCCAGCTCCCCTTGACCTCCTCCATTGACCTCCTCGACACTCCGACTACATTCACGTTGTTTACGATGGACTGCCATATTTCCGTTTGTGTTGCCAATGATGCAGAGGGGGTGACAAACAGTTGTTAGTAGTGTTCTGTCACCTCCATGACGATGATCTGGTCTTCCTCCGGATTGAACCCCGTCTTCCTCATCCTCTTCTCTGTGCCCTTAACCGGACACAGGGTTCCTGCCTGTCCTCCGTGGGGCTTTGTGGGGTTCGGGTTATCCTTTGCACTCGGTCCGGGTGCATCCATGGTGCTACGCCGTTTGATTTGGTTTTGGTGTGTTTTTTTTGTTGCTTTTATAGTGCAATTTCCCGCATGATGCGTGAGAATTGCAAGCCTGTTGCTGGTTGTCGCTGATTTTTGTATCGCGATTTGGGGCATCGCCACTTTTTTTGCGTTCGTGTTTCACATTTTTTTCTGCATCAAGTTGTTCTTTACGTGGTCATTTGGCACGTTATCCTGCTACTATCGCATGGTGCCTCCTGGCTGGGAGTAAAACATTAAAACAGTGTTATTTTGTCACGATAGACTGCGATGTACAAAGTTGCATTAAGCTAATTTTGTGATGTTTATCACAAGTTCTTGAGAATATCCCCCAGAGTTTTTAAACATGGATTTAGAACTGTTATGTTGGGATTCAACCATCCCAATTTGTGAAGTGAGAGAGGGGGGATATGTTAAAGACCCCGTCATGCACGGTGGCAATGGTATTAGCCATGACGTGTACGGGTGTGCAATAAAAAGTCCCTGTGCCCGACCTCGTGGGCACAAAGAGAAGGTAAGTGGTGTTGCCTATTATGTATCCCAGAGTTCGGTGCATGTTACCTGGGCAGCGCTGCGCGACCTAACAAATTGGCGACGAGGGGGAGTGGAGTGTTCCCTGCCCGTGCACCCTGCTCCTGATCTGCAGCTTGCCGGCTGGTCGGCCCATCCTGCTGGGGTCTGTTGTCCGGCATCCTGCCGCATGGCCACCAGCCCAGGAACGTTGCCTGTTGCTCCGGGCCACACCACGGCCATGCAGCTGCTTGTGCTTTTCAAGTGGGCTGCTCGGCTGTGGTGACACCCCTGATTTCAAGGCAGCTTGAAAGCAGCGCTATGGCAGCATATGCCTGTATTCCTGCTGTCATCAACTCATTCCTGCCTCACTTGTGTTGAGGAGGCCACCTGCAGCTTTCCTGTGCTGTTGAGTATGCTTGTGCAGCCCGGGTCTTGCATGTGGCTGAGGTCTAGGAGCATGCAAGTCACCCTTCTCACAGTGACTTTTGTATTCAAATGGGCGCCTGCTGGTAAGCACGTTTTGCCTATCCTGTTGCTTGATGCCATCCCACAGTGAGTGTCCTGCTCTCTGCTGCCTGGGAGGAATATGGTGGGTCCTGGTATTCATGTCTGGGGCCCAGCTTATCGCCCACAGAATATTCCCTCCTTCATCAGACTTGCCTGGCTGTTCCATTCAGCGCCATTATTTCTTTCTTGCACAACAACTGCCTGTTGTGACCCGGATGGCTTCGGTACCAGCCCTTGAGCCTTTTGTAGTGGAAGGTCCCCCATCGGGGCAGGCAGCCTGATGGAAAGACTGGGTGGAGAGGCTGGAAAATGACTTCGCTGCAGTGGCACTAGAAAATGACTGATGCTGTCCCATGCTCCTACCTTTAGGGTGCACCACTATTTACAAGCTGGGGAAGTTGGTGGTGGAGGCTGGCCCACCTTATACCTACAATACCTTGAAATGGGTTCTCACTGCACATTTCAAAATGCTTGTGAATCCTGATTATGAGCGGTTCCTCCTACCCCAAGCCGGCAGCTTCCTGATGAATCAGTGGGCATGTGCTTGACTAAAGGAACTTTCTAGCACCTGCACATTGCCTGATGCTGATTATGAGATTCTGGCTTAGTTCCTACAGGAGTGTATCTCTGTCAAGCTGAGGGAGAAAATCCTACAGGTCCTGCGGATGTCCATGGCTGACATGCTTACAATGGGGCCGTTGAAGGAACTTTCTAATGTGTGCAACGCGGACATGGAAGTAGCTCTATAACGGCAGGTAAGGACAGAGACTGTCAACTCGGTGGCATCTGTGGGGGTAGAAATTAAAAAGGCCTGTCCCAAACCTACTGCAAGGGCCAGGGTGTGTTACATATGTGTGGGATCCTATCCTCATCAGGGATCGTTACTGCTCAAGGGAAGACGTGTTCCTCCTGTAACAAACTAAATAATTTTGCCAAAATATGAGGCTCATCTGTGCCTCAAAAGACACAAAAATCCAAGTCTATTAACGTCATGCAGACAACAGTTGCCCCATATGACGAAGAAGACATGGATGATGTGGAAAGGGCAGTACATGTCTTACATGCCATGCAACAACGAGAATCCCCTCAATGGCGCATCCGGAAATGCCATGTTCACTCAGGTTACCGGCGCATCAATAAACATTCTGGTGCAGTCAGTGTTACACACTCTCCCACTAAGGCCGGTACTGCACCCCACATTCACCAAGGTATATGCTTTTGGGTCCTCAACACCACTCCCGCTGTTGGGGGTGCTCATGATATCGCGCATGAGTCCTGTTCAACACACATGTTACCAAGAGTGGGTCTGGAATGTTTCTGAGCTGCCGGATGGCAAAACAACTCCAGCTAGTCTCCTTCAGTGTGCACATAGGTGAGTGTGGACTATTAATTGTCCGAGTTTTCACAGCTGTTCAACGGCATCAGATGTATAAAAGACCATCTCATACACCTCCACATTGATGAGTCAATCCAGCCTTTCACACTGAGACATCGTGGGTGGCCTTCCATCTGTGCTCCAAGGTTGAGGATGAACTGCAAAATATGGAGCAGGCTGACATCATTGAGTGTATAGACAGCCCAACACCCAGGATGTCTCTGATTGTGGTCGCTCGCAAGCCTAAGCAACCAGGTGAAGTTAGGATTTGTGTTGACATACGCCTACCTAACACGGCCATCCAGAGTGAAGGTCTCCTTACACCCACCGTAGATAATATTGTTGCTGAAGTGAGTGGGTCGAGATGGTTTTCAAAAATGGATCTCTGAGCATGCAATCAGCAGCTGCTGCTGGCTCCGGAGTCAAGAGCCATTACTACTTTTTCCACCCATGTGGGCTTACAACAATACAAACTCTTTTGTTTTGGAGTGTCAAGCACTGCAGAAGTCTTTCAGGACACAATTAGAGTGTTGGCTGGACTGACGGGGGTCCTCAATATCAGTGATGAAATCCTAGTACACGCCTCAACTCTTGAGGAATATCTTGACCGGCTGAGGGCAACCTTCAAACAATTACAGGACAGTGGTATCATCGTATACCACGAGAAACGTGCTTTTCTTCAAAAGGAGATTGCTTTCTTTGGCTACAGTTTCTCTGAGAATGGGGTTATGCCTGATTCTAACAAGGTTCCAGACTATCAGTCAGCCCCGGCACCTACCAGCGTTACAGGTGTCCACTTTTTCTTGGGGATAGTCTCATATTGTGGCCGATTCTTTCAAAATATGACCACCATCACTGCCCTATTTCGAGAACGTACCAAATCAAATGCAGTGTGGGTATGGGGGCCCATCCAAGAGGAAGCTTTTCAAGCGACTAAACAAGCTTTGTCTGCACTGACTACCTTGGCCTATTTTAATCTTCACAGTGAATTGGAACTGTCAGTGGATGCCAGCACCACTGGCCTTGGGGCAGTTCTATCTTAAAAGCACAATGATGGTCAATGGATTCTGGTGGTGTATGCCAATCATGCCCTAACAGATACTGAGCAGAGATACTCTTATATTGAAACGGAAGCCCTTGCAGTCCATTGGGGCTGTTGCCATTTTCACTCATATCTCTAGGGCTAACCGTTTACATTTCAACACAGACCACAAGGCACTAATACCACTGTTCACTGGATCATCATCAAAACGACCTACCAGGATTGAGAAGTGGATCCTTTAGCTAAAGGAATACCACTTCTCTGTAATGCACCAACCAGGATCACAAAACCAGCTATTTAGCACGGCATGCAAGACCTGTCACTGTCCGTGAAGCATCACATGCTGAGGATGGGAAAGAGTATTTACGGATGGTGGCAGAGCGGTCACAGCCGCTGCCTATCTCCCTGGACGATATCATAGCAGCGACCCAGTCAGAAGACTGTCTTCAGTTAGCAATCTCCACTGTGGCCTCTGGAAAATAGCACACCATCACTCACAATGCATCTCATCGCACAGATGAAGATAGATAGACATTGTCGTCGCTACATAAGGTCAGACACAAACTTGCTGTTTCCATGAAGGGTGTCTACAGTGGTCCTCGGTTGATAATTCCGGCATCCTTGCAAAAGCAGGTGGTGGATCTAGTCCACTCTTCCCACCAAGGAGTAGTGAGATGAAATCTAGGCTCAGGTGCAAAGTATGGTCTCCTGGTTTGGTTCACAGGGTATAACGCACACTGAGACAGTGTTCTATGTGCCAGGCTGCTGGCCCTGCTGAGCTGACCGTACCCTTCATTATAGAATCCATTCCATTAGTTCTATGGTACAGAATAAGTGCTGACTTCGAAAGCTTATCCAAGGGTCGCCACATGTTGGTGGTGGTGGACTATTTATCAAAGTACCCTGAAGTGACGATTTTTTAATCAATAGGTGCGGCCCAAACCATACCTTCAGAGGAGACATTTATGGCCACTCATGGTCCTTTAAATAAACTAAGGATATATAATGGTCCCCCTTTTTCTAGTCAGGAGTTTGCTGAGTATATGGCCTCAAGAGAGGTTTTTCATTTAAAAATTGCTCTCCGCTAGCCACAGGCTAACGATGAGGTAGAATGCTTCATGCAAACTTTGAACCCAGTCCTGAGAATTGTGTTAGCCAATGGTCAGAACATGGAGTGCACTTTGTATGCCTTCCTCCGTGAGTATCGTCTAATTCCACATGCTACCACTGGAGTGTCCCCAGAACATTATGCATGAATCAGATGGTGGGAGACAACATTCCTCATTTTGGAGACCCTCCCGAAATCATAGGGAAGGCTGCTGACATGTTGCACTGGCGCCATGCACAGAATGACAGTATCTCTGTTGAACTCCAGAGGCTGCAGCAGCCCCTCCCTGAGCTCGCACAGACCGATTGCAGGCCCATTGTCATTCCGATTGAGGCTGATTATCCCCTTTCGAATGACAATGCGCCCCCTCTGCCTTAAGCATATCAAGTGCCACTGAGATCGGAGTTGGTGATTACAGAGGAGCTTTCCCCAGACAGAGTACTGTGGGGAACTTGACACCTTGTGTAATTTGTTAATGTTGTACATAGAGTGAATTGGACATGAGCAGTGACCACAGAGAAGAGGTGACAGGAAAGGAGAGGTACTAGGGCAGAAGAGGTGACCGGGCAGGAGAAGTAACGGGGCAGGAGAGTTGACGTGTCAGGAGCAGTGACGGGACAGGAGAGGTGACAGGAAAGGAGAGGTGACGGGGAATGAAAAGTGATGGGGCAGGAGAAGTGAAGGGGCAGGAGCGGTGATTAGGCATGGGCAGGAGCAGTGAACGGATAGGGGCAGTGAACGGATAAGAGCAGTGAACGGGGCAGGAGAAGTGATGGGACAGGAGAAGTGATGGGGCTGGAGCGGTGATCGGGCAGGAGTGCTGACCGGACAGGAGCAGTAAACGGGCAGGAGCAGTGACGGGGCAGGAAATGTGACTGCGTAGGACATGTGATGAGGCAGGAAAAGTGACGGGTCAGGAGCAGTGACGGGGCAGGAGAGGCAACAGGAAAGGAGAGGTGACTGCGCAGGAGAGGTAACTGGGCAGGAGAGGTAACCGGGCAGGAGAAGTGACCCTGGCAGGAGAAGTGACCGGGCAGGAGAAGTGACGGGGCAGGAGAGATTACGGGGCAGGAGAGGTGATGGGGCAGGAGAGGTGATGGGGCAGGAGAGGTGATGGAACAGGAGAGGTGACGGGGCATGAGCTAGAGCGGTAACCGGGCGGGAGCGGTGAAAGGACAGGAGTGGTGAACGGGGCAGGAGCAGTGAACAGGAATGGGGCAGTGAACAGGGCAGGATCAGTGAACAGGGCAGGAGCAGTGAACGGGGCAGGAGCAGTGAACAGGGCAGGAGCAGTGACGGAGCAGGAGTAGTGATGGGGCAGGAGAAATGATGAAGCAGGAAAAGTGATGGGGCAGGAGCGGTGATTAGGCATGAGCAAGAGCAGTGAATGGGGCAGGAGCAGTGAATGGGGCAGGAGCAGTGAACAGGACACGAGCATTGATTGGGGCAGGAGCAGTGAACGGGGCAGGGGCAGTGAACGGGGCAGGAGCAGTGAACTGGGCAGGAGTAGTGAACGGGGCAGGAGTAGTGAACGGGGCAGAAGCAGTGAACGTTAGGCAAACTACATCAAATACTATGGATTGCAATTTTATAACATGAATGCTACGTCATTTGTTTACATGGCACGGCACTTGTCCTACCATTTTTATATGCGGGTGCGGACTATCCGTGATTATGCTGCACCCCTACAAATAACAGAGCACCATCGCGCTCCATCAAGATTCTTCTGAGACTTGTGGATGATGCTCTCAATGTGCATACCTGCCTCTGTTCTGGTTTTTTATTGGGAGAAAGAAGCATGATGGGCATCAATGGGCCTCAACAAACTTTGGATAGCTAATGGCAGAAGGGGCTCCTGACAAATGACTTGACGACTTGTAAATGGGACTTTCTCTTCCCTTGTCCACAGAGTTCAGGACTAGAGTATCTCATTGACAAGGACTTGTCCCTGTGTCCATAATTGTAATCAGATACCCAGTATTGCAGACACCCTCTTCTACCACCACCATTCCATGCTAAATTATCACATTTGCACTAACTTGACAATTCATATTCAACATGCATGGTGCTAATCACTTCCGTTTGACAAATCCACTAACAACCCTGGAAAAGATACTATATTGGTCAGCATCAGACCTGGTGCAAAGGGAATTGGACAAGTGCAATAGAGTTCTTAAATCTTGGACGGATAACCCCAGTACAAATGTGCAAATATCTAAGTCTAAATCCTTGCTATCAAGTGCTATCCAAAATACTTCCCTGTATTTAGCCAGTCTTTGATCACTCTAAACTTAACACTGTGAAATTGCAACAAGTCCTGGCTATAGCAATTATGTATCTTGACTATCTGGCAAAAGATGCTCTGAAACACAAGTAACTTATACTCAAGAATCCAAGGTGGGTGCCACCATTGCAAGTCTTGTTAGAGTCCTGTGGTGCCCTAGGCAGTGGCAGGCGCCACAAGGGAGGTAGGCGGGTGGAGGGAATGCGGGAGGGGGAGTGCAGGAGGGAAAGGACGGGGGTTCACACCAGGGGGAGTTAGTATATATATATATATATATATATATATATATATATATATATATATATATATATATATATATATATATATATATATATATATATATATATATATATATATATATATATATATTTATATATGCACCCAAACTGTCGCACAATAAAGTAGGACAGCAAACACGGACACAGGTCTGCTGCAATTATCCTCCATTTATTCAGGTCAGAGAATGGCAATCAACACTCAGTTGATTGCCATTCTCTGACCTGAATAAACGGAGGATAATTGCAGCAGACCTGTGTTCGTGTTTGCTGTCCTACTTTATTGTGCGACAGTTTGGGTGCATATGTGAGAGGCTGCCTGCCTCATCGCGGACCGCTGCCATGAAGTGGCTGGGAAAGGCGCTGGGAGCAGATTGCTCGCAAATCTTGGTTTTGTTTATATATATATATATATATATATATATATGTTGGACAGGCCCCACGAAGGGCTCGCTCCCTCCCCGCATGACAGGGCCCAGACACCGGCTCTCCGGGGGCTACCGGCAGAAGCAACCCGCAACCCGTCCCCTCCGGGACGCCTGCTCCCGGATATCTCTGTGTCACGGGCCCGGGCCCCCGGCAGCCCCATTGCCCGGCCCAGCCGCCATCTTGGACACTGCACCACGCGGCCGCGTGGCCTCAGCTCGACCCCAACCCTGGGCCCGGCCAGGCCCCGCCATCCCGGCACCACCATCCATCCAGGAGGTGAACGGACCACTTGGCAGGCTAATGGGAGAAAGAAGTGTCGATGGCTCTCCCCCGCCAGGTGCCGATCGCCCCCAGCCTCCCCGGGTGCTGGCTCCACCCCCCTGCTGGGTGTCTGGACTCCCTCATCCCGGACCTCCCGACCTCCCAGTGCGAGGGTCCGGACATCAAAGGGCGCCAGACCTATAACCGAGGAGCCCCAGAGCAGGAAGGCAGTTGTATCCTGGAGTCGAGAGACACCGAGAAGAACTCATCCTTGACGGACTGCTGGCGCTGCCGCAGCCCTGCCTTGTGAACTATCGTCCTGCCTGCTGGCGCTGCCGCGGCCTTCTGCAACCTTCATCCTCGTGGGACCTGCTGGCGCTGCCGCGGCCCGTTGTAACTTCCATCTTTGTTGGGACCTGCTGGCGCTGCCGCGGCCCGTTGCCACCTACGATCTCTTCGGGACCTGCTGGCGCTGCCGCGGTCCGACCCGTCCGACCGCCGAGCTCGAGGATTGTGAGCTACCGCCGTTTCACCTCAGTACCCGTAGGTACCAAGACTGTCCCGCTACCCCCTTTCCCTACTAGAGACTAGAATTGAGAGGATCATCGTGTCCTGATCTCCTTGTATCGTACTACCTTACTTCAAGAACTGCCTATAAAAGGTGTTACTCTGATCTTCGTGTGGTGTCCATCTGTGGGGGGGGGGAAGTTACTTGTCTGTACGATCGCTGGAGACGGCCCTCACCGGAGGCCTCTCCCCTTGTGCTCGGCCGACCCTCCAGGTCCCCGTCTAACATTGGTGGCAGCGGTGGGATCCGAACCAACGCGTAACCGTACAGAGAGTAACTCACCCTACGACTAATCCACAATGACGACCAGAGAGAGCGGATCTGCAGAGAAATTCCAGATGGAAAAACTGGAAGAGTACAACCACCGAGAGCTAAAACAATTTTGCATAGAACTAGGCATTGCCACCACCGGTCTGAGCACGAAAGAGGACTTCAAACACGCCCTAGAATCCTGGGCAGAGACAAATATCGCCGGACCCCGGGACCCCGAAGCCCCGGAGACAAACACCACTCTGACGGAAGAAAGGAGAACGGATCTCTCCCGGGAAGAGATCCGAGAACGAGAGAAAAATAGACTACACGAGTTAGAGTTGGCACGGCTCAAATTAGACGGAGAATTGAAACTGGCAGAACAAAAGATGAACTTAGAACACTTACGGCTCCAAGAAGAGCGAGAGGAAAAGCAGAGACAGAGAGAACTCGAAGAAAAAAGACTGGCATACGAACACGAGTGCAAGCTAGCGGAGATAGAAATGCGCAAACAGAACAAAGACCTAGGGGTGCCCGAGCAACCGCGCCCCCCAGGTACTACCGAACAGAAGGTCCACATCCCCAAGGATGTGGTCCGTGAATACTATCGGAACGACGACATACAGCAGTGGTTCAAGGCCTACGAGATCGCCATGACTGCCCACCGGATCGCTCGAAGTGACTGGGGAGCCGGTCTATGGGGGAGATTCGTCAATGAAGGCCGGGATGCCCTGCTGCAGCTTCCGGACCATCAAATGACGTCCTATGACCACATGAAGGCCGCCCTCCTCAGTCGATATGGGCTGACGCCCGAGATGTACCGCCAGAGGTTCCGCAACTGCACCCGGATCCCGGGTACAACCTGGATAGAATATGTGAACTATTTCAGCCGAGCCTTCGAGGGATGGATCAAGGGTAGCAACGTAACCACCTACGAACAGCTCTTCAACCTCATTGTGTGGGAGCACCTCTCCAACAACTGCTTCGTCGAGCTCAGGCAGCACCTCCTCGACAGTAAATTGACTGACCCACGGCAGCTCGCCGCCGAGGCTGACCGATGGGAGAGCACCCGAGTGACCCAGAGTGGGCCAAACGAGCAGAACAGAACCAACCAAGGTCATCATCGTCCCCGAGGAGGAGGAGGAGGACAGGGCCGGGGCAGAGACGGCGTCCCGGCCGCTCCCGCCAACAACACCCCGCCCCCGGCCGGCCGGGGCAACCCCCCGATGCGCCCGGGGTTCCGAGCCAACGTTACGTGTCATCGATGCCAGCGAGTCGGCCACTATGCCAGTGACCCGACCTGCCCAAAGAACCAGACCCCCGGACCCTGCCAGGTGGCTGCCGCCGCCCTAGGAGAAGAGCAAGTCTCCGAAGAGCCTGAAGAGTATGAGCAGGAGCAGCCCGAGTGGGAACCTGCCGCCATGACCCTGGCCTGCCTATGGGGAAGAGACCTGATCCCGCGGGCTCCCCTACCAGCCAACACCAGGAAATACAGCCAGTGGGTGAACATAAATGGGCGTAAGGCCGAAGCCCTGCGTGACACAGGGGCCAGTGTGACGGCCGTCCGTTGTCACCTGGTGACCCCAGAACAAATTCTGCCAAACGTTCTTTGCCCCGTCCGATCGGCCGACAATTCGGAGAGCCTGTGTCGGATGGCCTGCGTCCCCTTCGAATGGGGAGGAGTCTCCGGTATGTTAAAAGTGACTGTCCGCGACGATGCCCCCGTGGACTGCCTCCTGGGGAACGATCTCGAGAGTTCCCCGTGGGCAGCCGTTGAAAGAAGAGAGCACCTGGGGATGTTAGGCCTCCCGGGCTGGGCGTGCGTAACAACCCGGTCCATGGCCGCCGACACCGGTGTAGCACGGTTACAACAAATTTTTTACAACGCACTACCATTACATCGCAACTTTTACCACGCAAACCATTACAACGCAATGCGCTGGGGGGCGCTCTAGGATAGGGAATATATTTAATATACTATCCAACACCTTCCCTGCTATCCACGGGGACTGGAGTTGGAATAGTAAATTAAATAATTCACTATCCAGCGCCTAAAAGCATTATGCGTTGTAATGGACTGCGTGGTAAAAACCGCGTTGTAAAGGCATGCGTGGTAAAAGCATGCGTTGTAGTGACACCAATCCCCGACACCATCCCTAGATCTGAAGAACCCGAATGGCCAGCACCTCCTCCCCCGATCGCTCCAGAGGGAGACTCCATCCCTACCGACACCCCGGAACAAACCCACGAAGAGCCCGCTCAGCCCCAAGACCTTCCGGACCTGGCTCAGTGGCGTCAGGAAGGGGGGCCCACCCAAGAACAATTCCGGCAAGAGCAAAAGACATGTCCCTCCCTCGAGGGACTGCGACAGCAAGCGCTCGCCCAGGGTGCAGGAGACACCGCAGGGGCCCACTGGATCTATTGGGACAATGACCTACTGTACAGCGAACAAAGAATAGCGGAGCTGGGGGCCAGTCGAGTGCTGGTGGTGCCCCTCCGTTTCAGAGACTTCCTTCTGAACTTGGCCCATGATGTCCCCCTGGCTGGACACTTGGGGCAAGACAAAACATACAACCGCCTGGTGACTCACTTTTACTGGCCGAAAATGAGAAATGACGTCTCCACCCACTGCCGGTCCTGCCCGACCTGCCAGGCCAGCGGGAAGAGCGGCCGCAAACTCAAGGCACCTCTGCAACCATTCCCCGTTGTGACCACCCCGTTCGAAAGGGTTGGAATAGACATTGTGGGGCCCCTGGACCCCCGAACAGCACAAGGGCATCGATTCATCCTGGTCCTGGTGGACCACGCCACCCGCTATCCTGAGGCGGTTCCCCTTCGAACTGTAACAGCACCAGTGGTAGGTCGAGCCTTAATGGGGGTCTTCTCTCGAGTGGGCTTCCCCAGGGAAGTCGTCAGCGACAGGGGCACGAACTTTATTTCAAAATATATGAAATCCCTATGGCAACAGTGCGGAGTCACCTACCAATTCACAACCCCCTATCACCCGCAAGGAAACGGACTGGTCGAGCGATTCAACCGCACTCTCAAGGGAATGATCATGGGGCTGGAAGAACCCCTACGCCGCCAGTGGGACGTGCTACTACCGTGCCTCCTCTTCGCCTACCGAGAAGTCCCCCAGAAGTCCCTCGGCTTCAGCCCTTTCGAACTCCTGTACGGACACCCTGTTCGCGGGCCTCTCAGCCTAGTTAAAGAAGAGTGGGAAATGGCCCCCCTGAAGACCCCTCCAGACGTCTACAAGTACCTCCTGACCCTCCGTAATCAGACCCGGCGATTCAGAGAGCTCGCCAAAGCCAATCTTGAAGCCAGTCAGGAGGACATGAAGAAGTGGTACGATCAACATGCCTCCTCCATCGAATTCGAGCCTGGCCAGCAGGTATGGGTGATGTCCCCCATCGAACCTTGTGCCTTACAGGACAAATGGACGGGGCCCTTCAAGGTGATCGAGCGTAAGAGCCCCGTCACCTACCTCATCGACATGGAATCCCCCCGGAACCCCCTCCGGGTCCTCCACGCCAACAGACTCAAACCCCACTTCGTGCGCTCGGAGCTCAGCCTGCTGATGGCTACAGACAGTGGGGCGGAAGAGGACTCCGAGCCCCTCCCTGACCTACTGGGGGCCGGGGAAAAAGATGGTTCAGTGGACGGGGTCCAACTCTCCGAGGCTCTGACCCCGGAGCAGCGCCAAGACTGTCGGGCCCTCCTGCTGCAATTTGCAAACCTATTCTCCCTCACACCCGGGGTCACCCCCTGGTGTCTGCACGACGTGGACACTGGCGACAGTCCTCCTATCCGACACCGGCCGTACCGAGTACCAGATCGGGTACGCACCTGCATCCAAGAAGAAGTCTCCAAGATGCTCGCACTCGGAGTCATCGAACCCTCGGACAGCCCCTGGGCCAGCCCGGTTGTACTGGTCCCCAAAGCTGCGGCCCCGGGCACCACACCCGAGCTCCGGTTCTGCGTCGACTATCGGGGTCTGAACGCTGTCACCCGAACCGACGCTCACCCCATCCCCCGAGCCGACGAACTAGTTGACCGCATGGGGGCGGCCCGCTACCTAAGCATCTTCGACCTGACGGCGGGCTACTGGCAGATCGGCCTCACCCCCAGGGCACAAGAACGATCCGCTTTCTCCACCCCGGATGGACACTACCATTTCAGAGTGATGCCATTCGGAATGAAAAACGCTCCAGCCACGTTTCAACGACTTGTGAACCAGGTATTGGCGGGCCTCGAAGAGTTCAGCGCCGCATACCTGGACGACATCGCGGTGTATAGCCGCCACTGGTCAGACCACCTCCGCCACCTCCGAGGGGTCCTGCAGGCCCTCCAACGGGCCGGCCTCACAATCAAGGCCAGCAAGTGCCAAATCGGCCAGGGGTCCGTGACCTACCTCGGACACCAAGTGGGGAGCGGTCTGGTGGCCCCCCTCCAGCTCAAGATCGCTGCCATCCAGTCCTGGCGCCCCCCCGTAACCCAAACCGAGCTCCGAGCCTTCTTGGGGCTCACCGGATACTATCGGCGGTTCGTAAAGGACTATGGCAGCATTGTGGGGCCCCTCACGGAACTCACATCCAAGACCAACCCAAAAACAGTCAACTGGACTCCCGACTGTAAAGCAGCCTTCGAGAGGCTGAAGGCCGCCATGTGCACCGCTCCTGTGCTCCAGGCCCCCGACTACAGCCGTGAGTTCATCGTCCAGACTGATGCCTCAGACCATGGCATCGGGGCCGTCCTCTCCCAACTGAACCCCGAGGGAGTCGACCAACCAGTGGCCTTCATCAGCAGACGCCTCCTGCCCCGAGAACAGCGCTGGAGCACCATTGAGCGAGAGGCCTTCGCAGTAGTATGGGCCCTCAAGAAGCTCCGGCCTTACCTCTTCGGAACCCACTTCCGGGTACAAACAGATCATCGGCCCCTGCAATGGCTAATGCAAATGCGGGGGGAGAACCCCAAACTATTGCGATGGTCCATCTCCCTGCAGGGGATGGACTTCACTGTGGAGCATCGCCCTGGCCAAGACCACGCCAACGCGGATGGCCTGTCCCGCTTTTTCCGCCTCGACGAGGAGAGTCCCCAAGAGGATGGGTGACTCTCCCCGCCTTCAGCTGGGGGGGACGCATGTTGGACAGGCCCCACGAAGGGCTCGCTCCCTCCCCGCATGACAGGGCCCAGACACCGGCTCTCCGGGGGCTACCCGCAGAAGCAACCCGCAACCTGTCCCCTCCGGGACGCCTGCTCCCGGATATCTCTGTGTCACGGGCCCGGGCCCCCGGCAGCCCCATTGCCCGGCCCAGCCGCCATCTTGGACACTGCACCACGCGGCCGCGTGGCCTCAGCTCGACCCCAACCCTGGGCCCGGCCAGGCCCCGCCATCCCGGCACCACCATCCATCCAGGAGGTGAACGGACCACTTGGCAGGCTAATGGGAGAAAGAAGTGTCGATGGCTCTCCCCCGCCAGGTGCCGATCGCCCCCAGCCTCCCCGGGTGCTGGCTCCACCCCCCTGCTGGGTGTCTGGACTCCCTCATCCCGGACCTCCCGACCTCCCAGTGCGAGGGTCCGGACATCAAAGGGCGCCAGACCTATAACCGAGGAGCCCCAGAGCAGGAAGGCAGTTGTATCCTGGAGTCGAGAGACACCGAGAAGAACTCATCCTTGACGGACTGCTGGCGCTGCCGCAGCCCTGCCTTGTGAACTATCGTCCTGCCTGCTGGCGCTGCCGCGGCCTTCTGCAACCTTCATCCTCGTGGGACCTGCTGGCGCTGTCGCGGCCCGTTGTAACTTCCATCTTCGTTGGGACCTGCTGGCGCTGCCGCGGCCCGTTGCCACCTACGATCTCTTCGGGACCTGCTGGCGCTGCCGCGGTCCGACCCGTCCGACCGCCGAGCTCGAGGATTGTGAGCTACCGCCGTTTCACCTCAGTACCCGTAGGTACCAAGACTGTCCCGCTACCCCCTTTCCCTACTAGAGACTAGAATTGAGAGGATCATCGTGTCCTGATCTCCTTGTATCGTACTACCTTACTTCAAGAACTGCCTATAAAAGGTGTTACTCTGATCTTCGTGTGGTGTCCATCTGTGGGGGGGGGGAAGTTACTTGTCTGTACGATCGCTGGAGACGGCCCTCACCGGAGGCCTCTCCCCTTGTGCTCGGCCGACCCTCCAGGTCCCCGTCTAACAATATATATATATATATTAAGTCAGCAAAGTTCGCCGGTCCCCCAGCCTGCTTGCGGCGGCGAGCTCGAGCGGGGAGGCGACCCCCTATTAATTTCAACACAGCAACTTTATCGGTTAGAAAAGAAGTCAGCTCGAGCCCAAATCCATTAAGCGTGAAGTTTATTAACTACACAGGATGTCAAAAATACCCGACGCGTTTCGGTGCAGCCGCACCTTGGTCACCCGTGACCAAGCTGCGGCTGCACCGAAACGAGTCGGGTGTTTTTGACATCCTGTGTAGTTAATAAACTTCACGCTTAATGGATTTGGGCTCGAGCTGACTTCTTTTCTAACCGACAAAGTTGCTGTGTTGAAATATATATATATATATATATATTTTTTTTTTTTAAACAATTTTTATTTTCATTTTATCAAGCAGCGACAACAAATCAATCAAGTACAGTCTTCTCCAGTTACAGTAGTAGAGAATAAACGGCTCTGCATCATTCACATTGTATGGTTCTAGGACATTACACCTACAATAAATACCCCTCACATCACCCCACCAGCCTCCCTTCATTCCCGTCAACCTCATGAATCCATTGGCCATTCCAGGGACCTCAGCTCTCATGGACTGTTCTCAGGTGTGAGCTCTGTACGTGGTAGTTCACACAAGTTCCCTCTGGCTTCATTCCACTTCCCTCATATCCGCATCCACTTCTTGGGGCAACCCCTATGTGTGTAAACCGCCTTCTCGGCTATCATTGCGATGTCCATATCCTCTTCCCACTGTGATTGTGAGAGTGTCACCTCGGAGCCCCAGTTCCTTGCTATATTCCGTTTTGCCAGGGCCATACCCAAAGTAGCCCACGCTTTCTGTGCCACATTAAGATCTGTAGGTTGCCATATGTTCAGAATACAACATCGAGGATCTGCCAGAACTCCCTCCCCACTCACTTCCGAAATTTGCTCCAGCACGCATTCCCAGTATGATTGTATTTTGGGGCAGGCCCATAGCGTATGGTAGTAAGTACCGGTTTCTCCACACCCTCTGAGACAGAGTGGGTCAGGCGCGACCCATTTTGTGTACCATGGTGCGGGAGTAATATACCCGATGCAGGATTTTAAGTTGCACCAATTTCAAACGGGAGGGGATCGCTGCCTCTCTAGCTGATGCAAGTGCCTCCATCCAGTCCGAGTCATCTATGTACCCGAGTTCTATCTCCCACCTGCTGCGCAGTATCACAGTGGGGTCAGGGAGATTGTTAACCAGTTTTCGGTATGTCAGTGAGATGGCTTTCTTGTCTAAATGATCAGTGAGGAGCCTGTCCTTCAGTGGGGAGGCGTCTACCAACGTGGTTTCGGGGGAAATCGCACACTGGAGTGCGTGCTGGATTTGGGAGTAAATATATATTTAGCTGCCTGCCGCCTACCATGTCGAGTCGCATCACGCCTCCTGTCCTTCTCCTTGTCCGAGCAGCCCCAGGGACAAACTTCCATCCAATCCCTGCACTGCTCCCATGCTATGAATGCAGCGGGGGATTGGCCTGAGCGGGCTGTAAAGACACTCTGCTCAGACCACGGGGTCTGTGGGGTTTCGAGAAACCTAGGTGAAAATGTGTGTTTGGCCGGGCTGAGACTGCTGGATAAACACATATGCACATTTAGGGAGTGCATATAGCATTCCTCCTCCCCCCTCCCATGACTCAGCCTCACCACTATGTACAGCGCTGGCTCAGAGCTGATGAATGTAAAATAAAACTATGCTAGAACATTGTTTTATTTTTCATTTGCTGGCTCTGAGCCAGGCATTGGGGCGACGCTCCTTCACCATTGTGAAATTTTTAAATTTTTATTTTTTTGTTTTGTTTTGACCTGCCGCCATAATCTGGCAACACGCTGCAGGATATTCAATATCTGTTCTGTTAAGAAGTCTCTAGTTCTGTATTTGGATGCACTGGCCATGTCCTTTAGCTTCTTAACAGCATTTATAATTTCACTGTCAGCAGCTGAAGCCACTGATTTGTGTTTGCTATGCTGTTCGGCCCTTTTTCGCTGGAGCTGTTGCATGCCCTTTGCATTCATTTGACTGGTATCTCGCGTTTCCGTTGCTTTTTGTCCTTTTTAGATTTCCCTTATGTATATGTTCATATGAGAGGAGTAAACATCCTCAATGTGAAGAAATGACGTAACCCTATTCTTCACAAAATATTTTTGTGAAATTCCATAAATTTCATAAGCAATATGTAGTTTTGTTGCTCCGGTATTAACTCGAGGCATACAAATGTCGTCATATATTGTTTTCTTTCACTTTTTCTCGCATGCGCTTGTTTGGTTCAGATATTTTTCACTTCTATTAGAAGGTCAGTGTGATGTTGGAAAGTTTTGACTCGTAGATTTATGCAGTCAAGTTGTACTTTGGTCTTTAATGTATTCAATTCAAACAGGTTTTTAGGTTTTTTTTTTTTTTTTTTTTTCTTGTAAAGCGCCTGGTGACCCGAAGGCATCCCCGCGCTATAATACTGTAAAATCCGAGACGGGCGAGAATCAGGAACTATTTTGGGAAGAGGAGGGTTTTGAGTCTTTTGCGGAATAGCGTGTGGCTTGGTTCCACACGCAGCAGACGAGGGAGTGCGTTCCATGTGGAGGAGGCCTTGACCGAGAAGCGTCGTCCACCGGTACGCGCCTTCTTGAATCTTGGGACAGTGGCCAGATGTTCGTTGTCCGAGCGGAGGTTTCTGTGGGCTTTGTAAGGTGTGATCATATCTTTGAGGGTGGCAGGTCCAACCCCATTAATGAGTTTGTGCGTGATGCACAAGGCCTTAAACTCCACTCGCTGGCGGACCGGTAGCCAGTGCAGCGATTTGAGGGCCGGTGTGGTATGGGCTCTAGGGGGAAGTTTGAGAATGAGTCTCGCTGCGGCATTTTGTACGCGCTGAAGTTTGGTCAGGGTGGTTTCAGGAGCACCGAGATATGCGGCGTTGCCGTAGTCCAGGCGTGATAGAATGAGCCCTTGCACCAGGAGTTTCCTGGACATGGGGGGCAAGAGGGGGAGGATCTTCCGAATAGAGCGGAGGAGCCCAAAGCATGTGCCCGCGGTCTTAACTGCCTGGGTCTTCAAGGAAAGGTCCTGCTCCAGCCAGAAGCCCAGTGTTTTAATTTCAGTCTTGGGCGTGGGGATGTCACCGAAGGAGTCTGGCCAGGCTGAAGAAGGGACAGAGGACCATTTGTTGCCCAGCAGCATGATTTCTGTTTTTGTCCCGTTCAGTTTCAGCGCGGATTCACACATCCAGGTATGTATGTCTTGTAGACAGTTAAGTAGGATTTCAGGGTTCTTATCCAACTGGGACAGGGAGACGACGAGTTGTGTGTCGTCGGCATAGTTGACTATTTTTATCCCATAGCGGGTAACCACGTCCTCCAGCGGGGCCATGTAGACATTAAACAGGGTGGGAACTGAGCGAGGACCCCTGGGGCACACCACGCGTGAGCGGGAGGGGGTCTGATCGAGAGTTACCGTCCCACACCTGAAATGAGCGTCCCGTGAGGAAGGATTTAATCCAAGCATGTGCAGTATCCGTAACTCCTGCCTTAGCCAGGCGGTGGAGCAGTACACGGTGGTCCACCGTGTCGAATGCGGCACTGAGGTCCAGGAGGATCACTGCCACTGATCCTCCTGAATCCAGGATACACCTAGCCTCCTCGATGACGGAGAGGAGAGCGGTGTCTGTGCCGTGGCCTGGCCGGAATCCGGTTTGTGACTGCCGTAGTATTTTATTCGACTCGAGGAATTGGGAGAGTCGCATGTTGACCATTTTCTCCGCCAGCTTGCTGAAACAGGGGAGAAGCGAAATGGGTCTATAATTGGCCAAATCGTCCGGGTTGAGGTTGGGTTTTTTCAGCAGGGCTTTGACGACTGCGCCCTTCCAAGAGGAAGGCACAACGCCTTGGGCCAGAGAGGTGTTTATGAGATCCCTAATGATAGGTGCGGTGCTGAGAGACACAGTTTTTAAGAATCTGACGGGTGCTGGGTCCAGGGGGGAACCACTTCTCATTCTGGCCAGCGTGTTGGTAACCTCATCGAGGGAGACTTCTCTAAAGGAGGACAGCCGCGGGTTGGTAGAGTGGGCGTCTAACTCCACCGGGATGGGGGGGCTGATTGGGGGGAGGGATTCCAAGATCCGCGTGATTTTGGAGTCAAAAAATGAGGCTAAGTCCTTACATCTGTCCGGTAGGGGGGGAGAGGCTGCGGGAGCGGAGGGGATGTTAAGAAGTTCCTTAACTATCAGGAAGGATTCCTTAGTAGAGTTGGACGCATTTTTAATTCTATTGTCATAAAAAGAGGACTTGGCTAGTTTGATGGCCGATTTATAGCGTCTAACTGCTGTGTTGTAGGTATCTTTTTTACTGTGCAGCCAGTCTTTCCTCCACGATCTTTCCGCTTTTTTACATTCCTTGCGGAGGTCACGGAGTTCCGGGGTGTACCGCGGGGCATGACCTATTGGCCTGTCTTTGATCTCGCAATTTTTTAGGGGAATGAGGCTATCAAGGGAGGCGTGGAGCCAGCCTCTTACTTGGGTGTCGGCCTCGGACGGGTCAGTCGAAAGGCTCGGGGTAGAAGATTCCAGCGCTGTGGCCCAGTCCCCTGTTGAAAGTTTGGCCCACGATCTGTTCATGGAGAAGGTGGGGGCTTTATGGGGTTTCCTGATGGCCCCAGGAATGTTGAAAGTGACAACAAAATGGTCCATCCATGGGAGAGGTTGGGAGTTGGTGAATTGGAGGGAAGGGATGTTTGAGAACACAGGGTCGAGAAGATGTCCTTTGACATGTGTAGGACCTGAGTTGGCAAGACGAATGTCGTAGGACGCTAAGTCGTTGATGAGGTCGACGGCGCCTGTGTCCAGTGGGTCATCAAAGTGAATGTTGAGGTCCCCAGTTAGGAGAAAGTTTGAGGAGAGGTGAGCTGAGGAGGAAACAATTTCCAGAAGGGAGGCTGCGAAGGGGGCGAGGTGGCCAGGAGGCCGGTACACCAGAAGGCCTGAGAGGGAACTGGTCGGAGTAAGCTGAAAGGTGAAGAGACAGCTCTCTGCGTCCGGGGTTGTCATTGTGTTAATACGGCCGGATAGATGATCCCTGAAAATGATGGCAATTCCACCTCCTCTACCTAAAGGGCGAGGTTGGGACAGGATGATAAAGCCGGGGGGGAGAGCTGCTACCATATCTGCATTGGAATGGCCCGTGATCCAGGTTTCTGTCAGGAAGAGTATGTCCAGGTTTAGGTCTTCAATCAGGTGATTAATATGCAGGGCATGCTTCGGGAGCGATCTGCAATTGATTGTCGCCAATTTGATGCCCGGCGGTGGGATCGGGGATTTGGGAAGTTGTAGCTTCATCGGATTGCAAATGGTGCAGCTGACGTAGGGGGTGTTAGGGTCATGCTGGACGTGGCATGCGCTGGTTTTCTTGGGTCTGAGGCTGAGTAGCTCCTTGCGGGAGTAGCTCAACTTTATGGATGACGGGACTGGCATAGAGTCTGGCCCTAGGCCCGGTTGTGCGCGGACGGGCGCAGACGGGCTTGCCTTAGGCGCGCCTTCGGCGCGCAAACGGCGCTCCCGCTGCGCTCGTCCGCTGCGCTGGTGGGGGCGGCACATTTATGGTAGTGTTGGGGGCGTGGCCTCGCAGGGGGCGTGGCTCGCCTTCGAACCGCGATGGCGGTGTGTTGTTGCTCCTGTCTCAGCGCTGGTTGCCGCTGTCTCAGGAGTGCCTCAAGGGGTCTGCTTAGCGCGTGAGAGAGGCGCTTTTAGTGCAGGTGAGGTTTAAAATACACAAGAATACAAGTAATTTTTTAAAATAGAACGAAAAGTGCCGTCCTCCGGCTTTCCGCCTCAGAGGATTTACAGTGCAATGCTTTGTGCTCTCGGTCAGCGTTTATATAAGGTTCCCGGGTGGGCGTGGCCTCGCAGGGGGCGTGGCTCGCCTTCGAACCGCGATGGCGGTGTGTTGTTGCTCCTGTCTCAGCGCTAGTTGCCGCTGTCTCAGGAGTGCCTCAAGGGGTCTGCTTAGCGCGTGAGAGAGGCGCTTTTAGTGCAGGTGAGGTTTAAAATACACAAGAATACAAGTAATTTTTTTAAAATAGAACGAAAAGTGCCGTCCTCCGGCTTTCCGCCTCAGAGGATTTACAGTGTAATGCTTTGTGCTCTCGGTCAGCGTTTATATAAGGTTCCCGGGTGGGCGTGGCCTCGCAGGGGGCGTGGCTCGCCTTCGAACCGCGATGGCGGTGTGTTGTTGCTCCTGTCTCAGCGCTGGTTGCCGCTGTCTCAGGAGTGCCTCAAGGGGTCTGCTAGCGCGTGAGAGAGGCGCTTTTAGTGCAGGTGAGGTTTAAAATACACAAGAATACAAGTAATTTTTTAAAATAGAACGAAAAGTGCCGTCCTCCGGCTTTCCGCCTCAGAGGATTTACAGTGCAATGCTTTGTGCTCTCGGTCAGCGTTTATATAAGGTTCCCGGGTGGTCGTGGCCTCGCAGGGGGCGTGGCTCGCCTTCGAACCGCGATGGCGGTGTGTTGTTGCTCCTGTCTCAGCGCTAGTTGCCGCTGTCTCAGGAGTGCCTCAAGGGGTCTGCTTAGCGCGTGAGAGAGGCGCTTTTAGTGCAGGTGAGGTTTAAAATACACAAGAATACAAGTAATTTTTTAAAATAGAACGAAAAGTGCCGTCCTCCGGCTTTCCGCCTCAGAGGATTTACAGTGTAATGCTTTGTGCTCTCGGTCAGCGTTTATATAAGGTTCCCGGGTGGGCGTGGCCTCGCAGGGGGCGTGGCTCGCCTTCGAACCGCGATGGCGGTGTGTTGTTGCTCCTGTCTCAGCGCTGGTTGCCGCTGTCTCAGGAGTGCCTCAAGGGGTCTGCTTAGCGCGTGAGAGAGGCGCTTTTAGTGCAGGTGAGGTTTAAAATACACAAGAATACAAGTAATTTTTTAAAATAGAACGAAAAGTGCCGTCCTCCGGCTTTCCGCCTCAGAGGATTTACAGTGCAGGTGCCCTCGCCAGGTTTCGACCTGGCGAGGGCACGAAGTGCCCCTCCAAGATCGAAAACTTTTGTCAACAGTATGGATGTTCGGCACCGCCTCTGTTTGCCATTGGCTAGCTCCATAAATGGACGCTAGCCATTGGCAAACAGAGGCGTCCGTCATCCTTCGAGGCGACTCGTGGGCGTTCCTTGGATGTTTTTCTCATCCAGCCCCTTTGGACACGTCATGCGGCTGGGGGCGTGTTGTGTGGTTTTTTTTTGCGCCGCCTTTCATTTTATCATTTGCCCCGACCTCTGGTGAGTGCTTGCTGCTGTCCTGCCTTGTTATGTTATGTTATGTTATGTTATTTATTTTTTTGTATAGCGCAACGGTTACTCAAAAAGAGTGTCCCGGCGCTTTTAGGTAAGGAGAACAGATTTCAGAATAACACAACACAGCTAAAAGAGGTAAAAAATAAACAGAAAGAAAGCGAAACTACTGGCAAACCTGTTGGTAAAACAGCCAGGTTTTGAGACCTCTTCTAAAATCAAGGAGAGAAGACGCCGCCCGCAAAGGGAGCGGTAATGAATTCCACATCTGTGGGGCCAACAGACTGAAAGAGCGGCCCCCGAGGCGAGCCCTCTTCACACGCGGAACAGCCGCCAAAAGTAGAGATTCTGACCTCAACGAACGAGTCGGATGGTAGAAGGTCAGTCTCTTTTGGAGATGTTTAGCTCCCACAGCATGGAGCGCCTTATAGGCCAAGGTCAGAGCCTTAAAGGCGATCCGTTTGCGGATGGGTAGCCAGTGTAACGTCGCCAACAACCCACAGGCGCTGGTGCGTCTACTTAGGCCAAAGATGGCCCTGGCCGCTGCGTTCTGTACAACTTGAAGCCTTTGCAGCAGATACTCTGGCAGGCCCAGGTAAAGAATGTTGGCATAATCCAACCTGGAGCCTATCAGAGCCTGCACCGTCAGCCTCCTATGCTCCTCGGACAAGAGAGGCAAAAACCTCCGCAACATTTTTAACAGGCCGAAGCAAGTGCCGGTTACCCCCAAGATCTGGGCTTTCATCGTCAGCCCCTTGTCCATCTTAACCCCCAAGTTTTTAGCCATGGGAGAAGAGCCGGGCGGAGGGAACATGTCGATGGGCCACCAGGCCTGCCAGCTAGGCTCCGTATCGCACCCGAAGAAGAGTACCTCCGATTTATCGGAATTGCACTTGAGGCTGTTCAGTTGGAACCATGCGAACACAGCCCCAAGGCAATTCTGGATACTCTCCCCGTCAAAGTCAGCCCCTCTCTCGCAAGAGAAGAGGAGCTGGGTGTCGTCGGCATACGACACGATCCGGGCACCAAATGACTCCGCCACCGCCGCCAAAGGGGTTATAAAGATGTTAAAGAGGGTCGGGCTCAATATAGAGCCCTGAGGGACCCCGACTCCCAGAGGCGGCATTACGGCGGTGTCAGATGATGTCCAGACCGTTTGCCGGCGGCCGGCCAAAAAGGAAGAAAACCATTTGAGCACCGTCCCCCGCAGACCAATCTCAAAGAGTCTTGCGAGCAGGCCCTCATGGGGGACGGTGTCAAAAGCCGCCGACAAGTCCAACAACACCAGCATGACTTTGCCCCCGGTATCCAACACCCCTTTAATGGTTTCAGAAACCTCAAGGAGCGCGGTCTCGGTGCTGCGATTTGAACGGAAGCCCGACTGGGAGTCATGTAAGATCTCATGGGACTCCAGAAAATTGGAGAGCACCGACTGAACGTGCTTCTCCAGAATTTTTACAAGAGCCGGCAGCAACGAAATTGGCCTGTAATTGGCTGGGGCTTTCGGGTCAAGTCCCGGCTTTTTAAGCAATGGGATGACCATTGCCTGCTTCCACACTGGCGGCACCTCTCCCAGACTCAACGAAAGGTTGAGAAGAGGGTGCGCCAGCGGATTAACCACCTCCGCCAGTTTACTCAGGAGCTTAGCAGGGCAGGGGTCAAGCGGAGACCCAGATTTTAAATTGCCCATAAGCGCTAGGGAAGCTGAGGCTGGCAGAGATGGAAACTCAGCCAATGTGGCGCCCTGCGTAACTGGGGGAGGCGTGCCCGCCTCGGACATCGGCAATGTAACCGGTCCACTCGATAGAAAGGAGTCCTGGATGAGTTTGATCTTGCCTGTAAAAAAACACGCAAGATCCGCCGCCCAAGATTCTACGGGCCCCTCTTCCGAAGCAGTAGTCCGAGGGGAGATGAATTCCCGAACGATGGTAAAGATCTCCTTACTGGAGTTCGAAGCTGCTTCGATTCTCCCCGCAAGATAGGCTTTCTTTTCGAGGCGGATGTCTCGGTGGTAAGCTTTAACCACAGCCTTGTAGGCAGACCTGTCCTTGCTGTCATAATGTGCCCGCCAGGCCCTTTCGGCTACCTTGCACTGCTGCCGCGTAGCCCACAGAGCAGGGGTAAACCAAGGGGCCGACACCCGCTTAGATGTCGGGCGGGGGGGCAGGACTGGGGCCAGGTCATTCAGCCTCTCCGTCAGCCATTCTTGCAGGGACTCCAGGTCTCTCTCTAGCTCGCCAGACAGAGGGCAAGGGTGAGTCACAGCAGCCTGAGCCAGCATCTCAGGGGTCACCCTGCTAAATGCTCTAGGGGCTCGTCCCCGCTGCTGTGAGACAGGGTTAGACGCCCTGACATTGTCGCTGATTACAAATTTGGCCAGCCAGTGATCCGACCACAAGACCGGGAGAATCTCTTTCACCACAAGGGGACAGGTCGAAAAGACCTGGTCTAGAGTATGCCCCTTGTCATGGGTCGGGCCCTGCAAATGCGGGGTGAGACCCAGCGGAGTCATAGCCTCCAGCAGCTTAATAGCGGCGGGGTCCGACGGATCATCCATCCGGATGTTAAAGTCCCCCGCCACTAAGCAGTGTTCTGCTCTCAGGGCTAGACCTACCAGCACCGAATCAAGATCAGCAAAAAACGTCCCCAGCGGACCAGGGGGGCGGTAGACTAACAGTCCCTTTACAGATTGATGCGGCGCTAGCACAATTGAAAAAGCCAGCGATTCCGAGCCGCGGATGTCCTCAGTGGGCAGGATAGTGCAGGGCGTGCCCTTCTTTACCACCAATGCGACCCCGCCACCCCTGCCCTTTGCCTTCCTCCGTGTCCCTCCTCCCGCCGTCCCCCCTCTCGCTCTCCCCCTCCCGTTCTCCGTGTGGTCCTGCCTTCCTCCGAGTCCCCCCTCCCGCCGTCCCCCCTCCCGCTCTCCGTGTGCCCGTCCCCCCTCCCCCCCGCTCTCCGTGTGCCCATCCCCCCTCCCCCTCCCGCTCTCCGTGAGCCTGTCCCCCCTCCCCCTCCCGCTCTCCGTGAGCCTGTCCCCCCTCCCCCTTCCCGCTCTCCGTGAGCCTGTCCCCCATCCCCCCTCCCGCTCTCCGTGAGCCTGTCCCCCCTCCCCCCTCCCGCTCTCCGTGTGCCCGCCCCCCTCCCACTGTCCGTGAGGGGCCTCTGTGCCAGACAGGGTGCTCCAGTAGAACCCACTGGCTTCCAGCTTCTGCAGGGCCATCTCCACACCACCAAAGTCTCCACAGAATGACTTGTAGTGGTAGGACAGCTCGGGAGAGGTCATGGCCATGAAGCTTGAAGGAAGGAGGTAAAGGCAGAGGTAAGAGCAGCACCAGCCGAGCGTTACCATCGTTGTTACTCGTGCTGCTTTGCCCAGACTGGGGCCCGTCCAGCTGCAACTCCTTTGTCTGTCTGCCATACTTGTAGCTTATTAACAGTACTCGTGCCTTTAACCGCTCTTCGACTGCGTCAGTTCTTCTTTTTTCATTATCTATAACACATGGCATAGGGCGAATGTTTGTGTTTTTTATATTGTATTGCAACCATTATGGAACATTTTCTCATGGGAGTTTTGATTAGGTTTGGAGAAGACATGATCCGTAGCGGTCTTTTCTTAGGTGTGTCTAGCAGCATTAGGGAATTATAATAAAGCCTACATAAACTACCTCTTCCCGACTGCTGTTATGGTTTGAGTTTGGGCCATGAGGGTAATATATTGTATTATGTAATTGCACGTGTACAACGCTCCTACTCTAGAATAGCAATTCAATTATTTTATGCCAAGTAGCATGGTGCTTCGGATCCTAAGCGAGTGCTCTTTCAGTGGTTATAGTTCGGTATTTGGATTAGTTTTGTGCTCTAATGGAAACAATTATTTTGCATTTGCTCCGGTCTACGTAGTGGATTAAATTAATAGGAGTTAAGTGTGCTCTTCGGTAGGAGGAGGGTATGTGAATTTTTGCAAGTGGGTGGCAGACTAACTTCAGGAGTTTAGGTATTGTTAGGTTTCAGAGGTATGACGTTTGAAATAGAGGTTGTGATATTTGCAAAAAGGTGTGTGCAATCTGCAGGAAAAAAATCTGGATTAAGGCAACTTTTCAAGCAAGTCCAGGTCAGTTCTCATCGGATACAGAGGAGGCTTTTGTTTTTTGAGATTGCATGCAACAATCTGAGATTGCAAAACTACAGTAAGAAACAACCTTATTTGCACATGAGGTGGTGCTATATTGGGTACCTTCTGATAATTGCTAGAATCGGGCAAACAGGCTAGCCCCCTCAAAAGACTACAGCTTAGTAGACGATTACTTTAGCTAGAACAGTTGATCAGTTCATGGGCTGGAAGTGTAAAGTAGTGACTGGGAGCATAGGTAGTGTCCAGCAGTGGCACGCTGACTCTCACTCACAGCCTGTGGTGTGCTTGGGCATTTTACAAGCCTGATGCCCTTTGTACACAGCTGCACTGTTTCCTTTAACCTAAATCAACTGATTCTCAGTGGATATGGGGCCTCCTCTCCCTGGACACACACCTGCACCAGCCTCCCTTTACAAGTCAGGGAGGGGTGATTTAGAGCCATCCCTACCTAGCCTAATTGTGTGTATGCTTTTATATTGCACAATATTTCAAACAAAAGCCACTACCTACTCCTGAACAGTTAATTTCTATGCAGACGGTTCCACATCAGCTTCTCAAGTGTGTATACTTCAATAATGTTACGCTGAACCAACAACAAAGCCACATTTATGTTGGTTTCAGAACTCGTTCTAACCCATGGACATTTGCATTATCATTCACAGATGAGAGTAAAACACAGAGGAATGTGTCGTCTCGTCTTCCAGTCAGGATTTCGCTTTAATCCAAACTGATATTGCATCAAATCATGGTTTTCCTTCCCCGCCAATTTTTAGAAAGAAAACATGTTAGGCATGTGATTAAATCAATTAAAAGTAACTTTCTATTTACATAGCCTAGAAACAAAAACAGTACACTAAATTAAAGCACTACCTGTGGCTCTGCAGGTATGTATGTGTGTGGGACTCTGTGGGTCTGTGTGTTTGTGTGGCATTTGCAAGAGATTAAGCTATTGGCATTGTAAATGACAGTGCCATTTATTTATCTGTTTTGAAAACCAACACCTAAATAAAAATGTTGTCATTTACAATGCCAATAGCTCTAACTTTTTCAAAGGCGAAACCGTTGCATTGTAAATGCTTGTTAAAATGTGTTTTCTTTACATTTCTAAGTTATTTAGGGGCTTTAGTATTACTCTGTTGCACTGCTTAACTTTTATCGATAGATGGCACTGTTGAATCACTATAGTGGCAGATGCGTTGTCAGATGTCAGTTTTCTTCAAGACCGATCTCTGTTGCTTCTGGCAATAGCAATATTTATATATGTGGATTTGGTAGTGCTTGACTTTAGAAGACATTAGTATTTAAAATACACACACAATTGACAGACTACAAAATGGAATTACATTATGTTTTAGGTACAAACGTAAGGCCAGAAATGTAAATGTAAAATATTGACAAGGATAAAAATTGATGTGGAATTATCTCAATAAAATAATAGATGAAATATTAGTATGTGATATAATGACAACATATTAACATTACACTAATTAAAAGTCGCTATTATGGTATATGAAAGTGACGATGTATAAATGATGTCATGCAACCCAAATAAAAAATGAGAATTAAGCTCAAATTGATGAACCCTCTGGCCGAAAACGTCATGTTATTGAAAACTACCCATCTACAACTTTATCTCCGCCACCCTAACGACGCATTAGATTGGCAGTTCACTTGTAGGGCAGTTGTGAAAGCCATGTTCAACATGGCCTCCAACAGCAGCCCCAGGAGACCCTTCGATAACCGAGCAAAAAACACAAAACAAATAAAACGGTGTCCTGCAACCGTCCCCACCCATCCTTTGCAATAACCTCCACTCACCCTCAATGCTTAATTTGAGCTGGTGTCTCTGGTTCTTGGCACAGCACTTATTTGTCAACACCGGCACGTATGACTGCTGCCACATGGTGGCACTGTTTGTGTAATTTAGAGATGTGCTGAACAACAGTTGTTAATTAACTCAATATACATTAAAAGCAACCAATATCTGTTGCACAAGCCATTCTTATATTTATTTATTTATTTTATTTTAAGGTTTTATAGAGCGCGAACCAGACCCGTGAGGGTATCAGAGCGCTTTACATGATTGAGGGGGTGGTATAAAAAAGGGCATAAGAGGGGAGGATATCAAAGGGAAACAAGGATTATGTACATTATGTAGGAAAAACAGGCAGTAACAAGTTTGGTCTCGAACAGTCTGAATTGTCACACTTGTAGCAGTGTGATGGTTAATTGATGTGTCGGTACCGTCATTGGCAGCGCTGCCAGTGGCAGTGGGTGGTGCACGATGAGGTGGCCTCCTGACGAGGGCCCTGGCACTTATTTTATTACAAATGAGGCGCTGCTCACCCTGCACCCACAATGCAAGAGAAGAACCTGGCAACCTATCTTTTTGTCATACCGCCCACTGAGCTTTCCCCTACCCTCCCTGTCTGAAACCCCGCACTGCATTCTGCACTCATATTGAGAGCGTACAGACAATGCCTGCTTTTCCCTGCCAGTATGGCAGGGACATCTTAAGGATTTTGGAGGGCCCAGGCCAAACGTACGTTTTGAGGGCTCCTGTTAAGAACAGCATTGAGGGGGGGCGTGGCTACGACGCCGTACAAGATTGTCGGCTAGTGAGTTAACTCCGCCGCATCTATTCACTCACGGACGCCTCAATCGATTTTTTCCTGAAACACGCTGTCCCTGAATGCCGTGTCCATAAATCGGAATGTCTGAGGAGTCGGGTGAGCTCATTTCGGACCTCTGGTGTGCTGCGCTTCCCATCTTATTTATTTATTTTATTTTGCGTGTTTATAGAGCGCTTGAATAAACTCCCAAGGGAGTGTCTCCGCGCTATCTGACTGCTGAACCTGCAGGGGATCGAATTCCATGGCTCCAAACTAGTTCTTGAACTGTGTGGTTAGACCTGAAACAAGAACGTCTTCAGTTTTTTCCTGAAGGCCAGATGATTTTCAAGCTGCCTAAGCTGGAGAGGGAGACCATTCCATATCCTCGGTCCCCTCACGGACAGAGCCTTACCCCCTTGCCTTACCCGCTTGATCCTAGGAATCGTGAGAAGCATTTGCTCACTGGACCGTAAAGCACGGGAAGGAACATATGGCACAAACTTATCTGCCAAGTAGGAGGGACCCAAACCATGAAGTCCTTTGTGGACCGTACAACAGATCTTAAAAACAACTCTCTGGCGGATAGAAAGCCAATGAAGCCTGGCAAGAAGAGGTTTTGAAGATGTTCTCTGAGGGACATTTAGAACCAACCTGGCTGCGGTGTTCTGCACAACCTGTAACCTATCCAGATCCTCCTCATTAGCTGACAGCAAGAGACCATTACAATAGTCGAGACGGCTGATAACCAACGCCTGGACCAGGGTCTTTCTGATGGTGTCTGGAAGCAATGGAAAAACTCTGCGCAGCAATCCAATGGTCCGAAAGCAAGATCCAACAAGGTTGGTAACATGCTGCTTCAAGCTGAGTTCTTGTTCCAGACAGACCCCTAAATTCTTGACTATCTTCTTAGGCTCGGGGACTGGGCCTAGATCTAAAGGCCACCAGTCAGGAGCCCAGCAGATCTTAGCCTCACCGAAAAGCATAACCTCTGTCTTTGAAACATTGCACTGCAACATATTCAAAGACATCCACTGGGAAACTGCTCTCATCCCCTCAGAGAAAGAATGTAATACCTCTGGAGTTAGATGGTCAAAGGGAAAGAGCAGCTGGGTATCGTCAGCATATGACACTGGACAAAAACCAAAGGCTCTCAGGATATTGGCCAGGGGGGCCACATAGACGTTGAATAATGTAGGGCTCAGACAAGAGCCCTGTGGCACCCCCTTAGTAATCCTGGTCTCCTCGGATCGGAACTCACCCATGGTGACACATTGGGTCCGATCCGAAAGAAAGCTCTTTAGCCAAGCCAGTGCCATGCCCCCTAGTCCACTCCCAGTCAGACGCTCGACCAAAATCTCATGTGAGATGGTATCAAAAGCTGCCGATAAATCTAGCAGCACCAGGACAGCTGATGTTCCTTTGTCCTGGAGCATGCGTAGATCATCGGTAATCGACAGCAATGCTGTTTCCGTGCTGTATTTTGGTCTAAAGCCCGACTGAGATGGATCTAGGGCACCAGTATGTTCCAGGTGATTGGACAAATGCTTATTGACGTGCTTTTCTATGAGTTTTCCCATGAATGGTAAAAGGGAAATGGGTCTCAAATTGGTCATGTCAACCCACGCAGTGGCGATGTTCTTGCGGATGGGTCGCACTTGGGCTCTCTTCCACTCCAGTGGGACACAGCCTGTGTCCAAGGAGAGGTTGACCAAACTTTGGATTTCAGGTGCTAATATGCTCCTCACTGAAACCATCACTCTCGGTGGTAGCTGATCCATAGGACTCCCACTCTTTATAGTTGTAATGAGTCCCTCCACTTCAGCCAAGGTGATGTTAGAAAAGTTCGCTAAAGTGGAAGCGATGATCTTTGTATTCGCTGGGACATCATTAGGGAGAGTAACATGTCCAATGGAAGCAATGGAGGCATGAATCTTCTCATAGATGGTTTCAATCTTATTGGTAAAGAAGCAAGAAATATCATTACAAAGTTGTTGAGATGAGGTGTCAACACTCTCACATGCTGCTGGCTTCAGGAAGGAGTTCAGTATTTGGTAAAGCATCCTTGGCGCATTTCCTACCGCCTCTAGCTGTGAGGTAATATGATGCTTACGAGCTGTTCGAATAGCTTTATGATATAATTTTAACGCCCTCTGATACTCCAATTTATCTGACTCCAGATGGGATGTACGCCAGGTTTTCTCTAATTTTCTAGTCCTGCGCTTCATGTACCTCAGGTCCTCTGAAAACCACACCTCCTGATTTTTCGTCGGGCGTGTCTTAAAGGTTTTCATTGGAGCTATGTGCTCAATGGCAATGGTTACTGCCTTTCCATATCTCTCTAGCGCCATATCAATATCACTGATTGTGGCGTAATCTTGGATAGAGAAGGCATCCCTAAAAGGTTCATTAGTTATCTTGTGCCATTGTCTCCGTTTCATGGGGATCTGAATAGATCTCTTGGGCGTTGGTCCTATCTCAGGGATATAAAATTCTATAGAAAAGTGGTCCGTCCATAGATTTGCAATAGGGGCAGAACACTCAATTCCAGGGAGCCTGGACAAAATGAGGTCCAGAGTATGTCCGGCCCTATGGGTGGGTCCTTTATTACGTAACAAGAATCCCAATGAAAAGAGATCATTTAGGAAATCCTGGGTCTCTTTTTCCTCCTTTAGCTCTGCATGTATATTAAAATCACCCAATAATAAAAAATCTTTCTCGCCATTAACATAGGGAGCCATATAAGCGCTGACTGCTTTTTCACGGGCATAGCGCCCGCCATTTTGTGAACGCACGCTTTTTTACGCGTTCCGTTTTTCCTCAGGAAACTACATGGGCACGCTAAACGTCTTCTCAAAGCGCTTTCACCATGTTCTTTTTCCATAAATCTGGTGATATTGCCTGTTATATGCCTCCACTTTGATGTGCTTTTCACCTGGGCTGAGATGTGACTTTATATATATATTTTTGTTGCTGGACTGGTTTTTTATTCATTTTAAGCCTTGGTCTACAGTTCTTTCTCTCTTCATTTCCAATATCACAGGAAGACGGTTGATAATCTTTGCAAGATTACCACATGACACAATTCTTCTAATACCTGGCATAAAACATCAAACCCTTAGGTCTCAGAGGCTGCTGGATAGTCAGGTCCACTGCAGTAGAACAAATCTGCGTTTTTAGGGAGTGCTCCCAGTCACCAGTTCCTCATTCTCAGCCAGATGAGGTGGGAAGAATTGAAGTCTGACGATTGGTTTGATGTAAGGGACGATCACAGGATTTTCAACAGCTTGTTGAACCACAATATATCCAGAGACACAAGGTCCAATAAGGTACTATTATGAGAACATGGCTCCAGTCATCTAGAATGTTTCTCAGACCTCTCAGGATCAATTGAATTTCCAGGAAAAGAATATAGAAGCCATCATAAAGAAAGGGCATCCCTTCCACATACATTTCCATGGTCTTCAGACTTTTATTGTGTGGAAATCTCATTCTACTCATTGAGAATGCCTTGCTAACTGCTGGTGTGACCAAGTTTCATATTGTCCTTGCTTTATAGCACAACATACTCTCACCTACTTTCTGGTAAGGCTTTCATGACATGTACTTGTTGTTCGAGTGGCCCTTCATTTAATGTCACCTTTGGAACAATCTCTCTCCTCTCATCACTACTAAGAGCTCAAACGTCTTTCATCTTATAACGTCACTGCTCCCTTTTTCACCTGCTGTTTGGAGAATTCTGATTTTTATGAACTACCTACGTAGTTCGAAGGTTATTTTTGGATCCTTCTGAGTATTTTACTTTACTTTGGTGGTTCATTGATTCCTATGGTTAAATTGCACTCGCCAAAGTTTATTTTTGTGTCTTCTACGACTGTTCCAGCAACCTCTTCCTTACCACTACTTCCTCCTACTCCTGTACCTATAATGGCTGGAACATCCTCCCATCGCTCCTCTACTACCCAGGCTTTGTCCAATAAAACTTCTCCTCCTACTACTTCATCCAAGCGTTTAAAGCAGGATCCTCCCTCACCTGACAAGGCTTCATCTCCTATCTCTATGGAGTTGATTTTGGAAGAAATACGCGTGTTACGTCCATTTATTGAAGAAACTAACAAAGACATGCAACTCCTGAAAGAAAAATGGACGACTATGGATCCCCGGATTTCTACTGTTGAACAGCAAGTCTCGGAGATACAATCCAATTCTCAGCGCATCTCCTCCTTGGAAAAATCAGTTCTCTCCCCCCAGCAACATACTGAGGACTTGGAAAATAGAAACAGAAGAAATAACCTACGTATTTATGGTTTGCCGGAATCTTTGGAAGGTGATGATCCTGTGACCGTTTTCACGACCTTCCTACCAAAACTGTTAAACATGTTACCTACCCCTTTTCTCAGTATCCAAAGAGCCCACAGGCTTGGTCCTCGATCAGCTGCTTCGACAAAACCACCTGGAGTCATCATTCTCTTCTTGAAATGTCTACTCTCTACTACTAAATCTACTCTCAGTTCTTTCTGCTGCTAGAGCTGCTCGTCATGTTTCCTGGCTTGGTCAGAGGGTCTTCCTCTCTCAAGATGTCTCTAATACCACCGCAGTAAGGAGGAAATAATTTTTGTCTCTTCAACCATCTCTACGTGCTCTTGGTGCTCGCTATGGACTGTTACATCCATGCATATTCAAGGTTACTCACCAAAATCGAACATGGACTTTTCAAGAACCTGGCGAACTTAAAAACTTCATCCTTCTTCAATCTAATTCCGGCATGGAGACCTCCTCTTCCTCTAGTGGCTGATTTGTTCTTCATCAATATCTACTAGTCTTCTATTGTCTCTCCCCATATTGTTCCTGTTGTTCATTTGTACTCTTGCGTGTCTTGTTTTATTTTAACATAAGAGACTACATGTGATAGTTCGTGATGTTCCTTATATTTTATCCTTATTGTTATCTTTTTGTACTTATCTGATTTCATTCCCTTTTACAGATTCGTGATGTTTGTTCCCTCCATCTTGTGGCTCCCTTTCTGTATTTCCTGATGTCCCGTGTGCGGTTGGTGCTGCTCTTCATGCGGTTCGTCTTGTTAAGTGTCGCCATTACCTCACTTTCCTCTTGTTTCTTCCCCTCAGGTATGTTTTTTGCAGTTGTCCTTTTGGATATGTACCGTCTCTTCTTTCTTCTCATCTTTTGCTCCCTTACATTTCTCTCTCTTTACCTCCGCCTTCACCTCTCCCCTTTACTTGATGTTATTTGCTATTTCTTCTTACTTCTCTTGCTCTTCCTTCTTTCGGCTTTATGATGTTTGCATATTGTTTTGCACTTTTTGTAGTTACTGAATCTGTTTCATTTGTACATTCAGAGTTGTTTCCTGGAACGTAAAAGGTTTTATTAACCCCATTAAACGGCAGAGTGTACTTTCTCATGTATCTTCCTATTCCCCCGATATTGTCCTTCTACAAGGACTCATGTTACTGAACTTGAATCCCTTAAATTGAACAGATCCTGGGTCGGTTCAGTTTTGTTTTCCCCTTCTGATAACAAGAAAAATTGTGTTGCTATTTTAGTCCATAAAAAACTGAAAAGTAAAGTTCTATTAGAAGAAAAAGATGCTGAAGGTAGATGGATTTTGGCTAAACTTTTAGTTAACTCCATTCCTTTAACTATCTTCAATGTTTATGGTCCTACTCAACCTGACTCTTCTTTCTTGCCCTTAATCATGAGCAAAGGTATTCAGCATAGAGATGAATTTTTGGGAGGGGACTGTAATCAGATTATAGACCCTTTCCTTGATCGTAAATCTTCGGTCCCCTTTATCCCACACAAACCTCACAAACAATTCTTAGACACTATTTCTTAATTGCATCTCACTGGCTCTTGGAGACTCACACACCCTGATACCTTGGATTATTCTTTTTTTCTCCTCCTCATTCCTCTTTCTCGCGACTTGACTATATTTTTCTATCTCAGCCCTTATCTCAAAACTTACTGTCTTCTTCTATCGAACCCATAGTCATTCCAGACCATGCTCCTGTTGTAACAGATCTTGATTTACTTCCTCCTCACCCTAAATCCTCTCATTGGCGTTTTAATTATGCCCTTCTTACTGATCCTAATTTCTCATCCTCATTTCGTTCTTTTACTAATGATTTCTTTCACTTTAATTTGGATCCTAATACTCCTTCTCATATTCTCTGGGATTCCTTTAAGGCTACTGCAAGGGGCTTTATCATTGATTTTGTCTCTAAGAAAAAGAAGCAATTTCTTCAAAAACGTAAACTTTCTGTGTCCCACATAAAAAAATTGGAACATCAATTCTATACCTCTTCTGATAAATGTATATCACCTAACCTTTTGCGTTGGAAAATTGCCTTCAATAAACTTACCACTGATAATGCATCTTCAATACTCCTCCGTAGTAGTGAGCGTTATTATGGTGGTCATAATAAATCTGGAAATCTTCTAGCAAATTATCTTAAATCCCGTAAGGAACGTACCCACATAGAATCTATCTATTCCCCTGATAACATCCTTCTTCATACTGACAAAGATATACTCGACCAGTTCTAATCGTTCTATCGACAGTTATATACTCCATAATCTCCTCCTACTCCCTCTCTTATCCGATCTTATCTTGAAAAGATACCCTCTCCTTCTACTTCTCATGTTAATTTTCCGGACCTTTAACTTGATCTCTCCCTGCATGAACTTTCTTTAGCCTTATCTTCTCTTACTAAGGGTAAAACACCTGGCCCTAATGGCTTTCCAGTTGAATTTTATTTACATTTCTCCGATCTCTTGTTGCCTAAGCTCTTATCCCTTTTTCAATCGTTCTTCTCTTCTGGCAAGTCAGAGGGTTCCTTTCAGGATGCCACCATTTGCCTTATTCCTAAAGATGGTTGTGATCCCAAATCCTGTAAAAGCTATCGTCCAATCTCATTGGTTAATGTTGATTACAAGCTTTTTGCTAAACTACTTGCTCTTCGCCTGGACCCATTTATGCCTCATCTTGTTGGTAAAGAACAATGTGGTTTTATTAAAGGAAGGCTTACCTCTGACAACTCTCGACTTTTTCTAAATGTCCTGAATAAGGCTTCTTCTCTTTCATTCCCCTTAGCTGCCATTTCTGTAGATGCTGAGAAGACTTTTGATAGCGTGGATTGGTCTTTTTTGTTTGCTTCCCTAAAATGGCATGGCTTCGGTCCTAACTTTATTTCTCTCATATCCTTGCTATCCTCTTCTCCCAAAGCTTCAGTTCTTGTCAACGGCCAGCTTTCCTGTTCCTTCTTTCTCCGAAGGGGTGTTCGTCAAGGCTGTCCTCTTTCCCCTCTTCTTTTTGTTTTAGCTCTGGAACCGTTTCTCTCCTCCATCTGCAATAATGATTCTATTACTGGTTTTCCTTACGGTGAACATCAATTAAAACTTTCTGCATATGCTGACGATATCCTTCTGTTTATCTCAAATCCTGAAATTTCTATCCCCCCTTTACTGTCTGAATTCACTGCATTCTCCCTTGTCTCGGGCTACAAGATCAATTCCGATAAAACTGAGATTCTTCCCTTGACCAACTCTTGTCTTCTTCATCTTTTTTCCTCGACTGGCTTTGCCTGGAACAGTACGAAGATCAAATATCTTGGTATTTGGTTCTCTAATTCTATTGCCTCCGCCATTAAATTAAATATGTCCGCTGTTCTATCTCGAATCGACCAACCGTTTTCCTCCTGGAATCCCCTTTTTCTCTCTTGGTGAGGTCGTCTTGATTCTATTAAGATGATGATTGCCCCTATTCTTATCTACATCCTTTCCATGTTACCTGTGCATATTCCATCCCTTTATTTCAAACGTATTGACTCCTCTCTTTCAAAGTTCCTTTGGAAACTAAAAAATCTAGAATTTCTCTTGCAGCTTTTTGTCAATCTAAATCGAATGGTGGGGTTCACTTTCCTGATTTCCGTCTTTATCACAAATCCTTCTCTTTACGTCAAGCAGCTCGCTGGCTTTCGTCAGAATGTTCCCCCTTTTCTCCTCTTTGGCTTCGCATTGAACAGACCTTATTACAACCCTTCTCTTTTGAGGAGGTTTTGCGATTTTCCACCAAATCTCCCTACACCTCCCTTCCTTTGTTTAAACACACCTCTTCTCTTTTGAAGCCCTTGGTCTTTCCGATAGACATTTCACGTGATTTATTTCTACGCACCATCATCTGGTATAATTCTCTTCTTCTCTTAAATAATAGACCTATTTGTTGAACGTCTTGGAGGTCGAAAGGTATCATGTGTGTTAATCATCTTTTCGATGGTGTGTCACCTTGCTCTTTTACCCAGATTCAACTCCGATTCCGATGCCCTCGCTCTTTTCTACAGAAATTTACCGTACTTATGGGATTAATCCTTGATTGCTACTACTCTCTTCCTTCTTCCACCTCATTAACCCCTCCATCTCACCTTCTTATGATTCTTTCTACCCTTCCTAAAGCTTCTATGATATACAAATTCTATGCCTCTCCTAACCCAGATCGTGTCAAAACCAAGTTGGAACTTTCTTGGGAAAAAGATCTAGATTGTACCTATCCCATAGCTCTTTGGGATCAGCTCTGGTCCAGAACTTTAAAACTTTCTCGATCTGCATCTCTTACTCAATCTTTATTTTTGCTATATCATAGATTGTACTTTTCTCCCTTTTCTCTTTCTCGCTTTACCTCATCCTCTGACTCTAATTGTTGGACTTGTGGTACCTCTACTGCTGACCTTTTGCATATGTTTTTTCTCTGTCCTCCTATGTCTGTTTTCTGGAATAAAGTTTGGTCTTGCATTTCTCGCATTGTTACTCTTTCCATTCCATTTTCACTACCTCTTCTCTTTTTAGGCTCTCTCTCTGACTCTTTAGTTTTACCTCCACACTCACAAGGTCTTTTTGATCTAATGCTCGCACTTGCATTTCAAATTTCTAATTGGAAATCCCTTGCAACTGTCTCCATACAAGGTTGGTGGAACTCTCTGTGTCACTTTCATAGACTTGATGTTGCCTTTGCCTCTTCCTGTAAACCAGTTCGTAATGTAGATCTTTACTGGTTACCTCTTACCAATTACCTAGATCAATTAGTTCACCAGAATCCTATCCATATCAACTCAGAGAATTTTAAACCCCCTTGAAGGACTATACTCTGTCCCGCTTGTTTATATAATATTGTTTACAGTCTTTTCATATTGCATTACTCTTGTACACTGTTCAATTTTTACTATTACTTGTGCCATTTGCGTTTTTAGCGTGATTCTCCATAGATTTATCTTGTTCTAGCATTTCCTTACTTCCCCTTTCCCTCCCTCCCTTCTCTATTCCCTTAGAAAACCTATAAAATGCTTTTATCTCTTTGTTGACATTAGCAATGTTATGTTTTAGAACTACATATTCACCTTATGTCTCTTTGCTGATGTCATATTGTTGTATCTCATTATTGTTCTTTAAATAAAGCTTTCAAACATAAAAAAGAACAGCATTGAATTTATGATCTAATTATAGCTCTTTCTTGCCCTCTTTGTCCAGGTTCCTTGACACACTGGCAGGCACACAGGTCCACATTCTAAATGTGTTTCCATCTAATATTCAGGCATAGTGACATGTGTTTTCAATATCTAAATACTAACCCTGGGCGTAGTGGGTGTAGCGGGGCTACGCGGAGGTCCACGGAGTCTCAAACAAACGCTGTGGAACTCCGTGGAGCTCCGCTACGCCTCTCATCCCCCCATTAACAAGTATGTAAACATTAATTAAAAATACATTAAAACCAATTACCTCTGTACTGTGGCATCCCTCGGCTGCAGGCCTCCTCTTCCTCGCTGTATCTGTAATCTTGGTGAAAAGTGAGCATGCACGCGTCGGGGCATTTCTCGCAAGTAATGTGCATGTGCGGGCGCATGCGCTGTTTTCACCAGGATTACAGATATGGCGGGGAAAAGGAGGACTGCAGCCCGGGGACGCCGCAATACAGAGGTAATTGGTTTTAATGTATTTTTAATGAATGTTTATGTAGTAAGGTTAATTTTCCTTTCCTTCTCTGTTCTCTTTCTTCCCCTTGCTGTTCAGCCTGAGTATGCGTGGAATGTTGTATATGTCATGGAATGTTGAATGAGTGGAGTGAATCAGTTGGTGTCTGCAGGCTGAGCAGCTAGGAGGGGGGCGTACTTACAGAGATACTTACAGGCCTATTCATCATCCTGACTACATCATCCTACCTCTGTAACTTGTACTTCAATAAAGCTTCTTGGAACCTCTATCTGGCTTCATATTGATATCACCTTTACTACAGTTTACATACTCGTTAATGGGGGGGCCAGTGGCGTAGTGGAGCTCCACAGCGTTTGTTTGAGGCTTCGTGGAGAAGTAAGTGGTTTTAATGTATCTTTAATGTTTACATACTTGTAATATTGGGGGTGGAGGCTGGGTCTGGCCAACACCGCTTCGCTGCGGAGTGTGCAGATATTTGTCTTCTCTGTGTTCTACCCAGAACGCGGTGAAGACAATTCTTTGCACACTCCGCAGGCGAAGCAGAGGTCTCTGCCCGGGGTTACTTAATACAGCATCAGCTCACTAATTTGATTGCATATAATCTCTGCATATAGGCACTCTCCTAAGCCTGCACTCTTCAGCCACCGCCCATTCTAATAGATCCGCCCTCCATTTAGTAAGTGCCGAGGCCATTTGACTAGCCCAGTGTATAGCTATACAACAGAGTGCCAGCAGCAGGCCCAACATGGCAAATTTATATTGCATTTTCCTCCCTTTTTTTGGGAAGGGGCAGTAGCCCCAGCAGGCAATGCTGAATCGTGTTTTCCAACTCTGAAACAAAAGTCTAGAAGCAAGACTTTGGTTTTGGATCAATTGACCTCAATTTAAAACCAATTCGCTTTGAAATTCTTTTGGGGTGGCCATTGAAAGATCTGCTTGTCATCAACTGAAGAGCAGAATGAAGGTCTTTACATAGTAGGGTGTGGTGGGCTGCTGCAGTGGCGGAGGCTGGGAAACCACTATCTGATGGGCACTATCTGTGTCTCTGACTTCTGACTGGCAACTGGGTGGTGGTGGAGGGAGAATATTGCCTCCCTCTATCAAATTATTGATCGGGGTCCAAGTGTTTCAATTTCATGTGCCGGTGAGAACACTGCGGTCCTTTCCAAAACAATCAGCCATGATAGAAGGATCTTGAGAAAAGACTTCGGATAATGTGTAATGGTTAAATGATATCTTCCATTGCTAACCTTGACAATCCTCTCTGATGCTACAGCATCAGAGCAGGGATGTCCATTTTTTTCAGACTCACTTTGATCACTAATTTGCTGTGGAGATGAGAATGGCACATCAACCTGTTATTCGGTGTACTACCATTATATCACAGGCAGAACATCACAAATCATTCCATCGCAGGTAAGTATTGCAAAATGTATATTGGGAGTCCCAATTTCACATGGGACTTTATTTTGCAGGTGGGAAGGTCTCAGTCCATCTAATATTTTTTGGTGTACATATAATTTTTTGATGAACGGAAACACTTAAATTATACACTTGTAATTAAACTCCAAAATGCTGGAAAATTGGCCATGAACACCGTACAGATCCGGTGTCTCTCACATATACGTTCCAACAAAGTTCACCCTACATTCCAACAACATGGATTGACATTTGTGTCCTTGCAACAGATTGGACAACACTGCAACTGGTCATGAATCTCCATGATTTATTCTCACAACAGTATTAACAAACAAGATCACAACCAAGTTTGTTTTTCCCCACTTGTACTTTAACTATGTCCACTGGTAAACAGTGAAAAAAGACATACTTTTTCAGCAGTAACCTAGAACAGATATTCATTGGACAATGCGAAAGTTGAACGGTACATTCAGATCTCAACAATCCGCTCTTTATTAGCATTTCATATCCTACACATAGTCTGACTGCACATATTTTAGTGGATCATAAATTGGGGGACTGTAGGTTCTAAACCCATTCAGCGAGCTTGCAGACCCTGCCACAGCAGCCGCCCAATGGAAGGCATGGCTCAGCATGTGGAAAACATGTTATATTTTACTTGGCATAAGCAACAGCCATTTTGGCTGTGGTGTCCAGTTCGTTTCCTTTGTAATTCTCCAGTCCTCTGGTGCATGTCTTTTTCTGCCTGTGCTATCTATTTTAGTTGACTTTCTGACTCAGCTAAAAGCAATGTACGTGCTGAGAGTTTGTAGCTGCCAGTATTGTCAATCATTTACTGCTGCCATAAGCATTTCTGCTCCTCCTCCCACTTTGCTGACCATGTAGTTTTCATTTAACCCTTGTTTGCGGATTCCTATTCCTAAAGCATGTTCTTCCTATTTCTGTTCACATGCTTACACTGCACAAAACCTGAATTTAAAAGGCACTGGTTTGTGATGCCAGTGTACTACCTCAGGCAGCTCTTGAGAATGCTGTGTGGATATGGGCCCAGTCATGAGTGATTAACCGCATGCGTGCTAGCGGGTTATCCCGCTGTACGCTGAAATTTGAAAATCGCGCGTATCATGACAAAGCCAGCTCGTCATCCGCGTAGCGCAGGTAACGCCCATGACGAGCTGGCTTTGTCATTAGCGCGGAAGGGGTTAATAAATTTGTTATTTATTTCCGAATCGAGTGCTGATCTTAATTTTGTTGATCTCTGAACCCGTGGAAAAAGGGTGACCCTGCACCAGTGTACCCCTGAAAAAGGGGTACATTTCCACAAGCAGACTGAACTATTACGTTCAGACCACACGTGAAGCAGCAGCTACCATGAAGCAGTCATTACTGCTACATTTCACAGTTGAGGAAGTCTTCTAGCTGTTCGAGAATGTCCCAGACAGCGGAGGTGATGGTGTCTACGAAGCAGCAGTGGCAGCTCTCAATGCACTCTTTGATCCACAGATAAATCCAGACTATGAAGAGTAAGCATGGGCGTAAAATCCGCTCCGCTCGCGGATTTTTCGGATTTTCGGCAAATCCGCAATCCGCGAACGCTCGCGAATTTGTCGAAAATCCGTGAATCCGCTCGCGGCGGATTTTTTGCTTGGTTGCGGCGCGCGGCGTGGTGCACGGCGTTCACTTTCCGTCATTTTAGCGTTTGCCGAGTTGTTTTTCTTTGCGAGTGACGCACCTTTTTAGATCTTGCTGCGTGTTCCCGCGGGAGTTTGTCGCCCGCGAATACGTACTCGCGGCTTGCCACCTTGCACAGCACACCTCGCGAGAGTTCGCAATTGCGAACACGTAGTTGCGGCGGAAAGGAACAATCTCGCACTTGCGAAATAGAGATTTTGCAATTTCGCACAAGAAAATCACCAGCAAACAGGATAAACCTTCAGAAAATTATGATTTTTATCAGAATCACTCCTCAGGTTGACATTTGCATGGCTTTTTTTTTTTGCAAGGAGTCCATTTTGGGGGGGGGGAGGAAGGAAGTGCCCCACAGTCTCCAACTTCCTGTTCCTGTCCAGCAGGCTCCTCCCAGTGCTTTGTCCATCTCCTGGTCACTTTCATTTGGATCTGGAGCTGGAAGGATTACTTTTTGTGGGTGCTGCTGGATATTTGGATTTGAGGCCTTTTTGACTGTCTTTGGATCACTTTTGGATTAGAAATCAACTTTCACAAGTAAGTTTGTTTGGGGCATTACAGTTGCTGCAAGTAAAATTTTGGAACTTTTTCAGAACATTAAATAAATTATATTGTGGGTAGCCACAGTATCCAGTAGGACCAGGGTTGGTTAGGGGTGCATGATACAACTGTTTTGTTGAATTTAAACACCATTTAGGCCATGGATGGGCTGGGATTGTGCTGATTTTTGTCTTTTTTTTGGGACTGCTGGTGGGGCCCTTTGCCCAGGGGTGGTGAGTGTTGCATGGGCCTAGTCTTTCTGTGGGGTGTCTTCTTAAATTTAAACATAATTGAGGCCATGGATGGGCTGGGATTGTGCTTATTTTATTGTTTTTGTCGTTTTTGGGGGGCTGCTGGTGTGGCCTTTTGCCCAGGGGTGGTGGGTGGTGCATGGACTGAGTGTGCCTGTGGTGTGGTCTCACTCTCTTTAATGTAAACATCATGGATGGCATTGGATTGTGGTGATTTCTGGCTGTTTTTCTGTTTTTTGGGGGTGTACTGTTGATGTGGACTGGCCATGTGGGTGGTGGTGGTGGACATCTTGAGTGCTGGCTGCTACAGGCAACATGTGCTTGGGGTGTAAGGGGCCATTTTGAGGAGAGGCAGTGTCTGAGGCCTGCACTTATTTTGCCTACTTTTCATCCATTATGCCCAGGGGTAGTGAGTGTTGCATGGGCCTAGTGTGTTTTTGAGGGGTGTCTTCTTGAATTTAAACACCATTGAGGCCATGAATGGGCTGGGATTGTGCTGATTTTATTGTTTTTTGTCGTTTTTTTGGGCCTGCTGGTGGGGCCCTTTGCCCAGGGGTGGTGAGTGTTGCATGGGCCTAGTCTTTCTGTGGGGTGTCTTCTTGAATTTAAACATAATAGAGGCCATGGATGGGCTGGGATTGTGCTTATTTTATTGTTTTTTGTCGTTTTTGGGGGGCTGCTGGTGTGGCCTTTTGCCCAGGGGTGGTGGTGCATGGACTGAGTGTGCCTGTAGTGTGGTCTCACTCTCTTTAATGTAAACATCATGGATGGCATTGGATTGTGGTGATTTCTGGCTGTTTTTCTGTTTTTTGGGGGTGTACTGTTGATGTGGACTGGTCATGTGGGTGGTGGTGGTGGCCATCTTGAGTGCTGGCTGGTACAGGCAACATGTGCCTGGGGTGTAAGGGGCCATTTTGAGGAGAGGCAGTGTCTGAGGCCTGCACTTATTTTGCCTACTTTTCATCCATTATGCCCAGGGGTAGTGAGTGTTGCATGGGCCTAGTGTTTCTGAGGGGTGTCTTCTTGAATTTAAACACCATTGAGGCCATGGATGGGCTGGGATTGTGCTGATTTTATTGTTTTTTGTCGTTTTTTTGGGCCTGCTGGTGGGGCCCTTTGCCCAGGGGTGGTGAGTGTTGCATGGGCCTAGTCTTTCTGTGGGGTGTCTTCTTGAATTTAAACATAATTGAGGCCATGGATGGGCTGGGATTGTGCTTATTTTATTGTTTTTTGTCGTTTTTGGGGGGCTGCTGGTGTGGCCTTTTGCCCAGGGGTGGTGGGTGGTGCATGGACTGAGTGTGCCTGTGGTGTGGTCTCACTCTCTTTAATGTAAACATCATGGATGGCGTTGGATTGTGGTGATTTCTGGCTGTTTTTCTGTTTTTTGGGGGTGTACTGTTGATGTGGACTGGTCATGTGGGTGGTGGTGGTGGCCATCTTGAGTGCTGGCTGGTACAGGCAACATGTGCCTGGGGTGTAAGGGGCCATTTTGAGGAGAGGCAGTGTCTGAGGCCTGCACTTATTTTGCCTACTTTTCATCCATTATGCCCAGGGGTAGTGAGTGTTGCATGGGCCTAGTGTTTCTGAGGGGTGTCTTCTTGAATTTAAACACCATTGAGGCCATGGATGGGCTGGGATTGTGCTGATTTTATTGTTTTTTGTCGTTTTTTTGGGCCTGCTGGTGGGGCCCTTTGCCCAGGGGTGGTGAGTGTTGCATGGGCCTAGTCTTTCTGTGGGGTGTCTTCTTGAATTTAAACATAATTGAGGCCATGGATGGGCTGGGATTGTGCTTATTTTATTGTTTTTTGTCGTTTTTGGGGGGCTGCTGGTGTGGCCTTTTGCCCAGGGGTGGTGGGTGGTGCATGGACTGAGTGTGCCTGTGGTGTGGTCTCACTCTCTTTAATGTAAACATCATGGATGGCGTTGGATTGTGGTGATTTCTGGCTGTTTTTCTGTTTTTTGGGGGTGTACTGTTGATGTGGACTGGCCATGTGGGTGGTGGTGGTGGCCATCTTGAGTGCTGGCTGGTACAGGCAACATGTGCCTGGGGTGTAAGGGGCCATTTTGAGGAGAGGCAGTGTCTGAGGCCTGCACTTATTTTGCCTACTTTTCATCCATTATGCCCAGGGGTAGTGAGTGTTGCATGGGCCTAGTGTTTCTGAGGGGTGTCTTCTTGAATTTAAACACCATTGAGGCCATGGATGGGCTGGGATTGTGCTGATTTTATTGTTTTTTGTCGTTTTTTTGGGCCTGCTGGTGGGGCCCTTTGCCCAGGGGTGGTGAGTGTTGCATGGGCCTAGTCTTTCTGTGGGGTGTCTTCTTGAATTTAAACATAATTGAGGCCATGGATGGGCTGGGATTGTGCTTATTTTATTGTTTTTTGTCGTTTTTGGGGGGCTGCTGGTGGGGCCCTTTGCCCAGGGGTGGTGGGTGGTGCATGGACTGAGTGTGCCTGTGGTGTGGTCTCACTCTCTTTAATGTAAACATCATGGATGGCGTTGGATTGTGGTGATTTCTGGCTGTTTTTCTGTTTTTTGGGGGTGTACTGTTGATGTGGACTGGCCATGTGGGTGGTGGTGGTGGCCATCTTGAGTGCTGGCTGGTACAGGCAACATGTGCCTGGGGTGTAAGGGGCCATTTTGAGGAGAGGCAGTGTCTGAGGCCTGCACTTATTTTGCCTACTTTTCATCCATTATGCCCAGGGGTAGTGAGTGTTGCATACTTGCATGTCCGTAGTCTTTCTGTGGGGTGTCTTCAATGTAAACATCAAGGATGGCATGGGATTGTGCTCATTTTTCTGTGCTTTGTCGAATTTTTGTGGTGTATAACTGAACTGATGTTCCTCTGTCTTCCATTGCTTTTAGGTGCACAAGAAGACTCAAGAGAACCACCAGTGCCAGGAAGAAGTCCTGCAGCGGTGTGTGCAGCATAACGTCACGCGACGTCACGTCTGGACACAGAACCCTCTGCAACTCGTGCAACTGCTGCCTGCTGACCTGCTCTGAAGAGGATGGCCCCAAAAAAAGTAACCCGTAGCTCCTCTAGCAAGAAAGGTGCCAGTAAGGAGCAGAAGAAGCAAGTTACCAAGGAGACTGGTGTGCCGCCCGCCCCTTTTTTTGGGAGTAAAAAAAAAAGTATGCCTGCAGCAGCAGCAGCGGGATCTGCTGGGGACCAAGCTGGCAGCGCCCCCCCCACTCCATTGGGCTCAGTGCCACCACCACCACCACGCCAACTTAAGTCCAAGCCCTTGAGTGCTGCAGAGGCAGCCAGTATACTTCTTCAATCACCATCGACCAGTGATGTTGGCTCATCGCAAGAAAGCAGCAGCAATGTCCCTCAATCAACACAGGTTGTTGTAGCTCATCTGACGAGTGTTGAACAACCACAGCCGCAACAACAATCACATGTGCAAGTACAAGCCCAAGTACATGTGGAAGGAGAGGCAGCGCAAGGAGATGCGCAAGCAGAGGTGCATGGAGGGTCACAAGTGCCCACAATAGTTGTTCCTCCCGAAGTAGGGGCACATCAGGAAATCGACAATCAAGGCGAGGTATCATTTGAGGAAGCCACTCCTCCTGCTGATCCTTCATTGTCTTCCACAACCCTAGCAAGGAAGAGATCAAGGGTGGTGTCTACATCCTCTTCAAGCACACCTCCTTCTGATGATACGGATCAAACTTGGGAACCAGCACCACAGCCGTCTGAGAGTGAGGCACACCATGATCCAACAAAGGTACTTAAGCGTAAAAGGAAGCTCGTCCAAAGTCTCAGACTTATGGAGTGTGATGAGGCTCAACAAGAAGTGGCGGATACTGCTGCTGATGAAGACTCTGCCAACGACGACCCAGTCATCATAAAGGTCACTGCAGCCCCAGCGGGCATGCAGCAAACAGACATTTTGACCCTAGCCCGAAGAGCTGCTGCGCGTGATGATGATGATGATGATGTTGTCGATGAGGAGGCAGTGGAAACACCACAATCATTGGAGTTAAGTAGTACACCAACTCGTCCCGCTTCCATATTTCTTTCTGGCAAGAAGAGACCTGCGTCAACCTCGACCTTAATTAGTGGCGGTGAAAGTGGAAAACGTACAAAAGTTGGCCAATCCAGATCCTCCACTTCATCTGGCATTAGCTTCATGACCACCACCACCAGTATCGCCGCCTCCTCCAGGTCCCACAGACACTTCAAGTCCCCAGTTTGGGACTTCTTTACTGTTTGTCCCAAAAATCCAAAGTTTGCCATTTGTACCCTTTGTAAGCTTGCAGTTAGTCGTGGTAAGTCAGGTAGCAACTATGGTACCGGCGGCCAGAGTGGTCATCTTGAGAGAAAGCACGCTGTCCAATGGTTTGCGCACCTAGCTGCGATCAAGAAAGGCCAAAATCAAGGAAACGTTGATGTTTCATCTGATGTTGACGAGCAGGAAGAAGACGTGTCAAACACTTCCCTTACACCCAGTACCCCTGTCAGCAGCACACCCAATGTGAGGCACACTAAGAGTGTTGGAGCGAGTGAGACACCAACGCACAAAAGTTCACCAGCGAGCAAAATTGGGTCAACGAAGTCATTATCAGCCCGTAAATGCTTGGTCCAGGGCAACATTAGAACAATGCTTACTTCAGACGTGCCATATGAACGCAACCACCCACTGACGCGTCTGTATAACACTAAGCTGGCTAAAATGCTAGCTGTGGACCTTCTACCTTTTTCTTTTGTAGAAGCGGTAGGTTTTCTTGAATTAGTTGCAACGCTCTGCCCTAAATGGAAGGTTCCGAGCCGGTTCTATTTTGCCAGAGTTGCGGTTCCAGCACTACATGAAGATGTGCTGCAGGCGATTGGGGCAGCTTTGCAGAAGAGTGCTGTTCACACAATACATCTGACAACAGACATGTGGACCAGTGGCCCAGGCGATGATTACATGTGCATCACTGCACACTGGGTCTCTTTTTCAGGTGTTATAGCAAAGCTAAACGCAGGTGTTGACCCGGACCAAGTTTTCAAAGCTGCTCGGAAACATGCAACACTAGCCATGTTTGGCTTGGAGAAAAGTCACACAGCAGAAAACCTTTTGGAAGAGTTTGACAAAAAGGTCTTGACAATGCTATCCCCCCTAAAACGCAAGATTGGTTATGTTTCCACGGATAATGGCGCCAATGTAGTTAAGGCCATGTTGAAGGGTGACCATGTTAGAGTGCCGTGTTTGGCGCACTGTATCAACCTGGTAGTTCAAAAATTCTTGAGTGATAAAGAGAGTCCAGCGTTCGAGGTAATGGCCACCTGCCGCAAAATGTGCAACCATTTCAGCCATTCTTTTAAGGCCCGGAAGCATCTGCGGAGACTGCTACTTGAACGTGGAATGCCAGTGAAAGCACTCATCCAGGAGGTGGCAACACGTTGGAACTCAACCTTCTACATGCTTGAGCGTCTGTATGAGCAGTATACGGTACTCGATCACTATTTCTTGACAGAGGCTACATCTCAGAAGGAGGACCTGCGGATGAGTAAGGCGCAATGGGCCATAGTTAAAAGCCTGACAGACATGCTTCGTCCTTTTGAGTTCTTCACGCGTGCAGTCAGCCAGGAGGACTGTAATTTGGGAAAAGCTATCCCATTGTTGTGCATACTGGAGCACCAACTGATGGCGGTTTCTTCTGAGTTTCAAAAAGATGAAAAAAAAAAAAACCATTTCATTTTGTCTGAGAAATTATTACATCGCCTACGTGGTGATGAACGTCTTAAAAACATCAACTCAGATCAGCATTACATTTGTGCTACTATTCTGGATCCACGCTACAAAAAGGCGCTGGCAGACAACGCATTCTTTCCTTTCGCTGATGCAGATGTTCAAAAGTACAAACATTGGTTAGCCTGGTCAGCCAAGAGGTTTGAAAAAGAACGGCAGGTTATTGAAGGAGAAGCCAGTACATCAGCATCAGCATCAGCAGGCCATCCGCAGTCACAAGAATCCACTTCTGCACCTGTGGCTGGGGCACAAGTGACCTCTCAGCCGTTAAAGACACCGGCAACTGGATCATCTGCACCACACACAATGACAACACTAACAGTGGCTGGGGAGGAGGATTGGCTAAGTTTGATGGGGTATGGTTCTCGAAAAAATGTCACAGGCACAGCAAAAAGTAAGCAAAGTGGAGGAACAGTTGATGACCTTGAGTCGATGGTGCAGGACTATCTGAATGACTCAACAGAGGTCTTCCTTAATGATGAGCCATTGCAGTATTGGCATGGCAAAAAACAATTGTGGCCACAGCTCTTCAACCTGGCTATAAACTATTTGTCTTGCCCACTCGCAAGTGTGTCTTCTGAACGTGTTTTCAGTGCTGCTGGTGGCATTGTAACTCCCAAACGGAGCCGCCTCTCGCCCAAAAATGTGGAGCGGCTGACAATGATCAAGATGAATCAGCACCTCATACCACCAGATTACAAAGTACGAGAAAGCACGCCGCATGAAGACGAGGAGGACAGCAACGTAGATGAGGGGATTTTTTCTCTGTTCGGTGCCACTGACCTCATCCAGCCTGAATTCGCAGAGTTTGATGACGAAATCTTGTTCTTATTCCCTGACACCGAGCCCTGAAAATGAGACAATCAATCAAGAACTTTCTTTTTCGTCCTTATTCACTTTTATTCCTGTGTGCTTTGTGTCTCTCTTTCTTTGTTTTGCACAGTTAATTTAATTCAAACTTTAATCACCTAATCCCAAAAACAAGACCATCATCAGAACTGTCTTCACTTGTTTGCTTATTGATTTGAAGGTGCCGCAGTCTACATTCCTCAGGTTCACAAGTTCTGAAGAACATGCTCCTCTATCCTCCTCCTCCAGACTGCGATTTCCCTCCAAGCAGAGTGCTGGATTACGCACAATGAAGAAAGACTCAGCACTTGTGGGGGTGTTGTACTTCTTTGCGGGTGAGTTGACGGTTTTGGGCCCATTGCTGTGAAGCTCTAATAATGGACAAAAGTGTTTTGGACCAAATATGAGGTGGAAATTTCTTGCCGTTTTTGCTGACTTGCTTGCCTTTGAGGTGCTCTTTGGCGGGGTTCCGGGGGTTTGTGTGTAATTTTTGGTGTCTGTCGAAGCACTGCTGCGACAGTCTAATCTTGATTGCATTTGCTTTTCAGGAAATCCGTGGTGGAAAACAGGAGTTATGATGATTGATGATGATGACGACCTAGCTGCACAGCGCCGCGTTTGGACCGAAGGCCGAGAGACATTGTAAGTATGAGATTTAGCTTTTCCGCTGTTTGGGGGTGTTGTGTCGGGTGTTTTTTTGCGGGTGGGTTGGCGGGTCTTGCCTGGGGCATTCCTGGGAAGGTCTAATACCGGATACAAGTGTTTTGGACAAAATCCATAAGGAACAGCCTTTTTTTTGCCATTTCTTCAGACATCTTGCTCAATGTAGCGTTTTGGGGGGCTTCCTGCTGTTCGTGGGTGGGTTGCGGCCGGGGTCTCTGTCGAAGCACTGCTGCGACAGTCTAATCTTGATTGCATTTGCTTTTCAGGAAATCCGTGGTGGAAAACAGGAGTTATGATGATTGATGATGACCTAGCTGCACAGCGCGTTACTTTGGACCGAAGGCCGAGAGATATTGTAAGTATGAGATTTAGCTTTTTCGCTGTTTGGGGGTGTTGTCGCGTGTTTTTTTGCGGGTGGGTTGGCGGGTCTTGGCTGGGGCATTCCTGGGAAGGTCTAATGCCGGATAGAAGTGTTTTGGACAAAATCCTTAAGGAAAAGCCTTTTTTTTGCCATTTCTTCAGACATCTTGCTCAATGTAGCGTTTTGGGGGGCTTCCTGCTGTTCGTGGGTGGGTTGCGGCCGGGGTCTCTGTCGAAGCACTGCTGCGACAGTCTAATCTTGATTGCATTTGCTTTTCAGGAAATCCGTGGTGGAAAACAGGAGTTATGATGATTGATGATGATGACGACCTAGCTGCACAGCGCCGCGTTTGGACCGAAGGCCGAGAGACATTGTAAGTATGAGATTTAGCTTTTTCGCTGTTTGGTGGTGTTGTGTCGGGTGTTTTTTTGCGGGTGGGTTGGCGGGTCTTGCCTGGGGCATTCCTGGGAAGGTCTAATACCGGCTAGAAGTTTGTTGGACAAAATCCATAAGGAAACACCAGTTTTGGCACTTTTTGTAAGTTAGGGTTCGTTAGGGTTAGCCCTAGCAGCAGGATTGCATGTGTTTAGGGGGGTTCTATTGCAACGCGGTTCTGTTGTTGTAGAGCACTGTTGGAGCGATGCTGGCTATGGATACTTTTGCTTGCAGGCAAGTGGTTTGAATACAATCCACGGTCTGTATTTGGGTCTACTGTTACTTTCAAAGTACGTTTTGTAACCATTTTTCTGCTAGGCATCGTTTTTGGAGATATGATTGGGTTCTTCTACATTTTTGCGACTGGCTTTAGTAAGGGTCTTGGTGGGAGCATTGCTGGGAAGGTCAAATTTTGTTCTAAAACACAGTAGTACACCCACCTTGAGGGGAAAGATCCGCTATAATATTTTGGCCATACTTATTGATCCTTAAAAAGGTGACTCAGACAGAGCACGCAATTTCAAAAATATTGTACTGTCTATTAGGGAAATCAAAGTGTCACTTTTTGAACCACACAGCGTACATACCTTTTATTTATTTATCAGTGGTATTGTAATAGCACTTCCTGTTTTCCGTTCAATAATTACAGGCCGGTTTCAGTCAACATCCGCCAGGCAGGCAGTGGACAGGGTGTCTCTTCTGTCAGTGGTCACCACCACATTGATGGACGAAGCGTCAGCTGGAATGGAGGAGTGCCGCCAATAAGAGGAATTGTTTGCTGCATGCAACTTAATTACCAATTTCAACAGGACAACTCCAACAACATACGCAATACAGATACAGTATCCATTGTTGTCTTTTATTCTATGAGTGTGACTGCATGTGCTTACCTTTAGTTTGTAACCAAAGATTGTCTGTAAACTCTGTATCTTCAATTATTGTTTGTCCATGCTCTGCTTTTTTTTTCTTCTCTCAACAAAACCTACCCAAAAAGAAACCCCCATTCCCATCCATTTTACAAACCCTAACCCTCTTCCCCCGGGCTGTGTTGTTTTGCTTGATGTCTGACTAAAATGACATCAATAATTCCACACACTTGCTGGGGAGGATAAGGTGATAGCAGCAACAGGCTGGTGAAGGAATACGAGGATATCTTCTAGACTTACTCAGCTTCAGTACTATATCTTCTAGTAGTAGTAGCCAATGTCAAATAAATTCAACGCAAGTACTAGTTATACTTGCAATACTTTACCATTTGTTAGGCTACATTATGGCACTGTTCTAGTGTACTGTCACCTGCTATTTTCTCGATCGTACCGTAACCGTTGTAATGCTACAGTAAGGAGTACAAACAAGGTTTCGTTTTCTTTTTTTCCATAGGCATGCAACTGCCACTGTGTCACACCACTAGTACCACCGCAATGAGGAAATGTCACCCGCCCAGGAATGACAACGTTAATCCCCATTTCACCTGGAGCCAGCCCTGGGCCTAGCCCTAATTTCTAACACAAATTACAGGTAAGATAAGCGTTTGGTGGGAGGTAGTATAATGGAGTATTATTTCGGAGTAGACAAGAGATTGACGGTTGTACTACTAAAGTCCTACGACTGTTCAGGAAAACAAAGTTACTGTTACACCCCCGCCCCCCACCCACCAGACTGAAAAGCAGTAAAAAACAGGTATGGTCAGATAAAGTTGAAAAATATATTTATTTATCCCTAACAAAATAATCTCCCTCACCCACCCTAACCCCAACGATTGTCTCTGAAACGTCCCAAAACGATCCCAACTCCCAAATCCCACCCCCCAAAAGTCTATAAAAAAAGGGCAAGGGACACTCCACTACTGGAGGGTGCTGGTGCTGGTGCATGATGCGGCATGGGCATCATACTCCTTGCGGAGGGTGGCAAGCTCGGAGCGGAGGCCCTTAACCAAGGTCTTATACCTCAGGACCTCCTGCTCCAGGTTGGACATGCGGACTCGTAGGCGGCGTTGGCGTTCCTTGCAGCTCCTGTGGGGGGCAGCTGGTATTTCGGTTGCTTGGCGGTGGCGGTCGGCTTTCTTAGCCCGGCTCGGTCCCGCTGGCTTAGTCACGGAGGAGGATGCAGTGGTCACAGTCGAAGATGTTGCCCCGCTCGACTGCGTGTCCTCCTCCTCCTCCAGGGCCACCAGCCGCCGATACTCGGCGACTGTGGCCTCCAGCCTCCGTTGCCGGGCCAATCTAGCCTGCTCCCTCCTTGTTGTTGATTTGGAAGGAGCAACTATATGAAGAAAGAAAGACATAGTCTGTAACCAATGCTCCTTATTAATAACACAAAGTGATTGAGCCGAAAGTTGGGTCACAGAGTACAAGTAGCAAATTGAAAGCACAGTACATAACTATTGAGGACAGTATCTATGTAACCTCCCACTTCTGCATCCTTGCTCTAACAGTAGTGGTAGTTTAATGAACTAATTCTACGACCACTATGGACTTCCATTACAGTCGACTATGACAGTACACCAGTCTTATTCTTCTTCTTCTCTCTTGTTTAGGGAAATGGGTACGTTATCTTATGCAAGCCGGCAGAATGACATGGACACAGCACAGTGAAGTTGCACCCGAGAAAAAAAGTTGCACACCATGATGATGGAGACAGACTTGCGTTACTGTACCGGTCCAGTACATGCAGGTGGTGAAGCTATTACTTTTCTATTACGGGTGGCACTGAGAATACTCTGTTACAAGGGCTACTGCTTAATTAATTTACCTTTCACCCTACAGTGCAAATGAGTACTAGAAAAGGAAACTGAAGAAGCTAACTAATTTGATTATCTATCACTTCACATGGGACGTATTTAATGACAGATGAGATGACTTTAGGTGCTTTGCTTAATATTGAGTGAACAGTGATACACCCACACATGAATGACGTACTACAAGTAAACTAAAGTTATTAAGAGAGGTACGGAGTGTCCACCGTAATAACCAGATATATGCTGTGAATGCAAACGCAATACAAAGTACTGCTACTATTCATGGTAGTATTGGACACATTTACAATTTCTTTTCCTTGCCTTCCCTGCACTGGGACGGACGTGCGGGTGCGGTGGTACATGCTCTTCAAGGTAACACTTACTTCACCTGGCGACCATCTACTCTCTCTAGATACACATGTGCTATGTAAGAGTCAGAGAATACCATGCTCCAGGCATCCATTCAGTCAAAGTATACGCACACATACAGTTTCTGTTTCACCCACCCAGGCTGCTGTCCTTCCACCCATCCTTGCTTCATCATTGACCCAGCCATGCACCATACCATATTCTTTCCTTCCCAGCCACCTCTGGGTCCAAGCAAACACATATCGTTCTTCTTTGCCAGCCATCATACAAGTTCGCGTCCCACTTACTTACACCCTTCTTTCGCTTTTCGTTCATCCCATCCATCACGTTCGTCTAAGAACTTATTGGGATTCTTCTCACCAAAAACTTCACAGCTAAGTCGAAGTACATTTCGAGGAGGCTACTACCTGGTTGATTTGTAATTGTAATACACCCGTGCAGAAAGCACACTATGCAGTCTTCAATCTCAATAAGTAAGGAATATATAGCTTACCTGTTTCCGCCACCACCGTTTGATCCCCCACAGGAACGGCCACCAGCTCTTCTAACGCCGCCTCCTCCCCAGAGGCCTCCGAGTCCAAGTCCAACACAGCCACCTCCGCGCTGGCCCCGTCACCAGATGTTACACCTACAAAGTACATTTAAGAATGTTAGAATTCACCACTCACTACTATATAATATTTGGTCTAGGAGAAATGTTAAAAAAACAGAATACAATGTAATAATTTGTGACTGTCTACTCCATAGTAAAAATGTCCCATTTTCCAGGGAAGGCTGTTGTCTTGCTGCACTTTTATGCACAACTGATGAATGCTTGCTTTTGATTTTTAACACGCACCACTTTTTCTCCTAACAGACAGAAGCTTGACTCCTGAGTCCTAAGAACACGACCAGGATCAAGTTCAAACTAGGTGAGAGTTCGGCTCGACCACAAGAAATGTGTCCAATTAATCGTCAGCACTAACCACTTTTCCGTTTACAGTTAAATAGTTTTATGACAAAGTAGATTTTAATAAATGTGTTTACTTTTAATAAAGCTTTTACACTTAAATAGACTCTGTGGTTTTTGTTCCTCTAGACTAGAGTGGATGAGCTAAAGGTTTTGGAATTTTTGCAAGCATGAGTGCCTCTGACACTTCTTGACTGTGCTGTGACTCCGTACTACTCTCTTGTCCTGCGTACGATAATCTAGAGATCATTGGGGATCTATAATCGGTGACTTCGGGAGCTGAATGACTCTGCCACACTATCTAGTCAGTAAGGAGACAGTGCATAGAGGTATTGCTGAATATAATGGGAGTCCAATGGAATTGCCAAATGTCCAATCTTAGTTAGCTACACAGACAGACTAATAAGAATAGTCTAGTAATACCACAGGGAGTCATATTCGAGGCAGGATAAGAATTTATATCCAGTCTACAAGAAGATCAAAGACGATTTAGAAAAAATCGAATGAGGAACGCTAGGAAAAAATATGTACTGTTTATTAAAATGTAAACTTACTGGGGCCAGCAAAGGAGCCCTCGCCTGCCCGATCCTGGCCTGCATCCTCAGCACCCTCCTCCTGTGTCCTCTTGCCCTTGGGGGGAGCTGATGTACAACATGAAAGAAAGAAAAACCAGAAAACATGGATGAGATTTTTCAACCAAATCAAACATTTCAAAAGAACAATAACAACATATTTTGGAAAAATAGCAAATAGATAGACAACTATTCCACGGGATCTATCTCATGTGGTATACTACGTTATTCGTATTGCCTGATTTGCGGAACGTTGACTTAGAAAGTTCCTATGTAACTCAATAAACAGACTACTAAAGAGGTTTGCCTAGGCCTGGCACTGCAGGCAGCAGTGCGCAACACGTGACAGACAAAGTCCATCCTGCTTGCAGATCAGTGAATACTCAAACTATCAATCCACCCGCCACCACCGCCACTATTTCTTCTGATAGCCATGTGACTGTCTAAAGGAAGGACTGGACTTCAGTCTGTTGGGGCTGATTTATAAGTCCCTTGCGGAAGTTGCGGCTGATTTTCCTCCATTGTTGCGTGCCTTTTCTGACGCAGCGGCAGAACAAAAGACTCGCCATGGTGTTGGTGCGGCGTATATATTAAAAAAAAAACCACATATGGGCATATGGGCGATGCATCACGTTGTAAAGCCCTGCGCCATCAGGGGGCGTTCCGGCGCAAGGGAGGGCGTACCTGCGCAGGAACGAATCCTAAAAGTGGCTGAGGGAAATCTACAAGATGTCAATCAGTCACTTTTAGGACAATGATGCATGACTCAAACCCTGCGCGCTTGAAGCCGACGTACGGCTTGATGCAGCATTGGGGAGATAGGGTACCCCAGAGCATTGCTGGAGCTGCGCCATCGTTGGCACGCAACTCCAGCAATGCGCTGCCTTTACGGCACAGATGCGTAAGGCTTCTGTGACGTTTTGGGCCAATGGGTGGTGGTGGCATGGCACACAATTACTGCCGCATCCCTGCTACTTTGCAGGGATGCGCCGGTAATTGAAAATATGACCCTTACTGTCTAGCATTACGCAGTTCTTTTCTTTACAGTACACTCATACATAATTTCTCAGGCCAATGAAATGCTTCTGAACACAACATACAAAACAAAGAAGCATAGTAGCAAGCAAGGCTACTGAGAAGGAGAGCAGTGCACCTGAAAATGAAATGCATAGAAGATTTTGAAATATAATTTACCTCAATGTAATCGGCAGCATTATTGCTCTTGGTAAAGAACAAAGATTTGCAAATAACAGAGCAGGATAAAACAGAGTAGTAAATGTACTACTACTACTACTCACCAAGCCCGGGGACCTCTACGCCGAGCGCGTCCAGCAAGTCCCGCTCCCGGTCCATGACATCGGTCCAGCGGTGGGTGGCCTGGTTATATGTGCGCCGGACCCCAGAGATCTTGTACATGGCCCGGCACACCTTCTCCCACCGCTGGCGGCGCTCCCGGATGCCATAGCCGGTCGCGATCTTGCCGCCTCCCAGGATCGTCTTGGGGAGGCGGCGCTGGACGTGGAAGATCAGTGCCGCCACTTCCTCCGCGCTGAAGATCTCCCTCGGGACCACTTGCTCCCCCCTTAAACGCCCGCACGGGAGCCGGGCACGGGGTGCGGGACCCTTCCCCTTCTCAGGGTGCTTCCCGGCTCCCTTTACCATGGTCTGGGCAGAAATAAACTTAAATGATAAAGAAGAAATAGAATAGTGAAGAAGAAAAGAAAAGAGTTTAAAAAAGTAGTTTAAAAGTAACTAAAAGCTGCAGAAAACACAAAAATATAGAGCTAGAAAAATAGAGGGTTAGATAATAAGTAAAATTAGATCAAAAAAACTTCAAACAAGCAAAGGATGGCAGAGATTGAGAGAGGATAGAGAAAGCATGCCCAGAACCATAGCAATGAATGAGAAACAAGATGGCCGCGCCCGTTCACGACCGCGTGGGTAAGTTCGCGCGAGATTTTCCTTGCGAGTACGCGCGAAATTGTACTAGCGAGCAGCACACTTTGCGAGATTACACATAGCGGGCGGAAACGGAATTACGTCACGCCAACAAGATGGCCGCGCCCGTGTACGACCGATAGGGTAACTTGGCAAACGAATAGCTAGAAGCGCCTCGCGAACACGCGCAAGATCACGCGAACATACACGTCGCAACAAAAACAATTTTGTATTCGCACGTATTCGCGGCTTCCGAAATCGATCTCGCACGGATTCGCGCCCCAAAAAACGCGCGAAATTGCAGAAAAAACGATTTTAGCTAAAATGAAAGCAATGAGCAGGTGCAAAAGTTCAAACTTAACATTAGTAACATTCAAGGTAGTGCTTCCTGATGGGCCCCTCCAGAGTTTGCAACTATTCTATGACCCTGCTATGACCCAAACAGCAGGCTCATAGAATAGCACCATAAAGGTCCTGTGAAAAAAAAATTTCACTGCAACAAAAAGCAAATTACAGATAAGGAAGGAAGCAGGTGCCAGCCAGACTGGAACTTTCAAAATTACTGACACATTAATGAAACACAAATTAATTGATGGCAGTTGAAGAAGGGCAGGTGTGCTTGCTTTTTTCAACCACCATAATCTACAGTGATAAATAAACCTAATAGGTGCCAGTGAGGATGTACTAGAGGGTGGCATGGGTGTCCCAGAGGGTGGCAGTGGTGAAACAGAGGGTGCTGTGAACCTGTGATGATAAACCAGACGTAGAAACAACATAGTCGCGGCCGTTGCAAGCCGAAAAGTAAGTTCGCTATTGCGAACTTGTCCCAAAATCGGCGCGAACACGCGCCAACACAAAAAACGGAAAAATCCGCAAATCCGCTAGAGTTCGCGGATCTTCGCGGATTGCGAATCCGTAAATACGCAAGTTCGCGGATTGCCAATCCGCAAAATCCGCCCATGCTTAATGAAGAGCTCAAACTGCGACAAGCAAGACCAAGAGGGGAAGAAACTATTGACTGCCTCCACCCACACCTGTGCAAAATGGGCAGACCTTGCTGCAATGGCAACCCAGAGAAAGAATTGCAGGATCAAATAATAAAAGGGTACAGATACTTCGTGCTGTCGTGCCTTATTCTGCGGGAACCCAGCATAAAGATGGAGGACATGCCAGTACTTGCTCACTCCCCTGAGTTATCAAACAGCGGAGCTGAGCAAATGGAAGTTGTGCTCTCCCGGTGTCAGAGAAAGGGGACCCAGATTCCTCACCGAGAATCAAAGAGGTAGTCATGGATGCTGGTCAGAAGAAAAGACCACCTCTAATGTTGCCCACGCAGCGTGCCCCACACAACTCCTGCGTGAATTATGGGACCATGCTCCCTCAGTTAACAAGGTACCCAGTGCAATGGAAGACCTGCTCCTAACGGCAAACATCTTTTACAATGCAACCATTACATTGCACTACACTTACAACGCAGTCATTACATCGCGAAATCCTTTACAACGCATGTCACTACAACGCAGGCATTACAAGGCATGACACTACATCGCATGACACTGCATCGCATGTTACAACAACGCAGGCATTACAACGTATACCATTACAACGCGTAGTACCCCTACACTATCCAAAACTTACCCAACTATTGCACCCCCTGGAGTTAGAATAGTAATTTTTTACCCCTACACTATCCAACACTTACCCTACTGTTGCACCCCCTGGAGTTAGAATAGTAATATTTACCCCTATACTATCCAATACTTACTTGAATGCAATGTAATGGTATGTGTTGTAATGGTATGAGTTGTAAAGGTATAATGTGATGTAATGGAATGCTTTTTAAAGGTAGTTTCTAAAAATATGATGTAGTGTCATGCGATGTAATGGAGTGCGTTGTAAAGGATTTTGCGATGTAAAAACTGCATTGTAAAGGCATGCATTGTAAATGTATGCATTGTAACGTCATACATTCCTCCTAACAAGACAGCACTGAATCCCTTTATGTGAGTTTACAGAGGACAGGGATGAGAATGAAGAATCCCTAGGCAAAACACCACCCCATGTCCAGTACACATCATCACGAATAATGCAACCAACCAAATGAGACCTGCCACTGCTGAATATGGGACAGGAAAAGAAAGGGGGAGGCTGTCTTCCTAATTTTCTGTGCAGAAAAGGGGGTAAACTCAAGAAGGCCCTAGCACGTGTGAAACAGAATTTCAAGGCTCAGCATCTACTGCCTATCATCACGGAAGATCCTTACCTACACCCATGCACCAACATTAGTGTTGACTTTGGGAGCTTTCCTGATGGAAGACACACACTAGTCATTGAGGCACACACCAAGTTCACTGCAATGGAGCTAGTAACATCCACTGCCTTTGAACATGTGATGCTGAAATTTGAGAAAATGTTTGCTACGTATGTGTTGCATCACGAAGTGAGAGCAGACATAGCCCCATTTCTGGGGGAATGACTTTGACAAATACTTCCTCCAACTTTACACTAGCCACTGCAAGATCACACCCCACTGGCCTCAGGTGAACAAAAGCATAGAGCACTTCATTTGAATTCTGAACAAGGCCATACGAATAGGAGTTGACCTGGGAAAGGATCCTGAATGGGCCCTTCACATATTTCTGCAAGTGTATGGCAACATGCCCCACAGTGTTACTAGATGCTCCATAGCCACTCTTCTATGTGGCAAGAGCGCCAAATGACAGCATTCCGACAGCACCTCCTTGGGAGCTGAGGCACCCCTATGTCCTGGTGAGTCAGCAGTGCCAAGAAAGGAACAACAGTGATGCACAACACTGGCGATCTCCCAAAAACATGCTACGGGAAGGAGAGTGCTACTAAAAGACAGGTACCCTGGATGGAAATTTCGCACTCCCTATGAAAAAGGCTCCTGGTCAGTAATAACATGAAAAGGGACAATGGTCACAGCCAGAGAAGGATGGAGATGGTTACTCACAATATCTCCTGGTTCAAAGAGATTCCGTACGCCACTGAAGCCACTAGTGAATCTAATGAGAACCCGAGGAAGTGAAGGAAGGAATTTGAAAGTACAGGCGAAGGGGAAGGGTTCACATAACCATTACAGTCTAGCACAGCGACCCAAACAGCTCAGTCTAGACCGGAGAATCTAAAAGAATCCACAGGAAAGAAATTAACCTGTAACCCAGAGTTTAGAAAGATGGGCAAGAAAGGGAAAAAAATAACATTTATAAATTGAACTAAATCGAACTGTAGGTTCTATTTTAAAATGGGATTATATGACAAGTGAATGTGCCTAACGAGGAGTTATAGGTGAAAACATGTAAGCATTTTCTGTGTTATTGCTATCTGTAGGTATTCAAAATAATATGAAACATCTAAAAATGGGTCTTTACAAAAGCAAATAGACTCAGCCTAGCAACAGAACTATAGCAGAAGGACATTGAAACAATGAAACATATTACAGCTAGGAACACTCGAAAGTTCATTTGCAATACATGCACTTTGGAAAAATTCTATCACATCATTTTGTCTTAACACTGCAGAGCCAGTGTTGCGAGATGACGCACAGGGGAATAAGATGCGAGGGGGAAGAGCAAAAGTAGATGTCAACAACATTAGAACAGCATCCCTGTTATTCAATATGGCGTTCGATTAAAATATGGCACAATTAAATGATATTAATTTTAGAACATTGGAATGTGGAGCACTACATTGAATACAAAGGAGCGCTCAGAGCTTCTAAGGGCCAGTAAAAGCCCACAAAGCAACATTCCAATGTTGTTTTACAAAGGCCTCTCGGAGCCCAAGGGGATTTAAAACCTCTCGGGCTCTGAGAGGCCTTTGTTATATTTTGTTAGAACATTCTGCCCTCTAGTGGCAGAATGTTCTAATAGCCTTATAACCCTTCGTAGCTGGGCTATACCGCTTATTAAAGTCCTGCTCCCTTGTTAAAGGCCCAAGTCGAACACTGGAATCTTTAATGGGCCGTATAGCCCGCTACGGCGGGCTATACGGCTATATTAATAAATACACTTCTATATCTAGAATTAAAAAAAATTCAACTGCAATTATGTTAGTTCAGCATTTGCATATTGGATCCATCATAAAAGTCATTACCCTTCATCATTATTTAGTCACGAAAATGTAAACCTAGAAAAACTTACCACACTGGCAATCTCTTGAGTCAAAAAACTCATTCTTTTTCCGTAGTTGGATTTGTTGGCAATATGCCTCAGGATAATGGATTTGGGGAAAAAGAGCCCAACCAAGTCATGGCCATTTTAGCCAACCTCCAGACATGTCTCAAACTTTTTTTTTGGTTTTGCTGTTTTATGTAGCCCAATCCTGGCATATGGGCATTACAGCGCTTTACAACAGAAACAGACTATGCTACATTTTTGCTATTTGTTTGTTTAGAGGCACAGAGACTTGCAGAGAATCACAGAATGTTGTTCCCCATTTTCGAAGTCGGCGTCTCTTTCAATGTCCCCTCTTCCTACAAGTTCAATGTTATTTAAATGCTAGAAAAAGAAATTATTACCTTGAATGATTATCTTGAAAGGGGAGTCCAGTCTAGAACCCGTTTGTAATTTGTAACTCCTCGATGGAACATTGGGAGCAGGCCAGCCAATCAAAATGCTGCAGCTATCATCACAGGCCCACAAAGGGAGGATTCATTGCTGTCAACTCTCTGCCCTCCATTTTGCTGTTGAGTGCCCTCATATCTCCAGCCTAAGGGAAAGCTCTGGTGAAATAGGGAGCTTTGTGGGAGCAAGATCTGCCTCTCCCCTGAAAGACAGTGGTGCTGGGACAAAAATTACAAAAAAGTGCTTCATATGTGCTTTCCTAAATACTAATATATTTTAAAATATTTGTACCGCTCATTTTGAGGTATTTACATTTTATTGTGTGCTAGGAAAAAACTAACATCCTACAGCCAATCCTTTCTTTAACACTCCCTGTACCCCAGCAAGATTGTCAGATAATTCATCTCACAAAGGGGCATATTTTCAAGCCCCTATCACCACCACAACGTCACTTTTGGTAGGGGCTTTGCCTTATTTACAAGGCGTAAATATGAGGCAGTACCAAAAATTGAGACCAGGGAAAACCTGGTCTTACCCTGGCGCAATGAGGAGGAATGTTTAATTTATCCTGGTTTTTAGGTCTCGGCCTGCGTAGGCTGCGCTTGCGCAGTCTCGCTGGCGAGATTTTATGTCTTCAAGTACGGAGGTAAGCGAGCCAGCACTTCTCCATTGGCTGGCTTCCTAAACGGTGGCCAGCCATTGGAGAAGAGCTTTGTCTGTCACTTTAAGCCCTGTCCGTTTCAGATTGAGGGGCATGTTTTTTGCTGTCCTTCCTCACCGTGACGTCTTCAGTCACTCAACAAAAAACACGCCCCCAGTCCGAAAAGGACGAGGCTTAGTGCGATTGTCTCCTATCCCAATGTCTGGTCCCAGCACACACACGTACCAGCGTAAACAAGGGGGCGTGGTCTACACTGTAGGCGTGGCTACAGGGCGTGGCAAACCAATTAAAACAACACCTCTGACAAAAGCGTGTCTCATCGGTATGCCCATTTTCCCGCTTGCCTGTCAAAGGAGATTACCCAATCCAGCTATTCGAGCTGCCCTTCTTACTTTTCCATTGGTTTAGGGATGGCGTGACGGAGTCCGGGCTCCGAGCCTCGGTCTCCCACCCCTCATGTTACTAAGGCAGGCCAGACAAGAGGGTTGGCTCGAGCTCTACGATGGGCGGGTTGTTTGAAAGAAAGCGGGCGTGGCTAGCTCCAGAGGGTTCGGTGAAGGATCTGTCCCGGTGCGAGGCGCTCACAGTAGAGTCATATCCATCGTCCGCAGTGGTTGGACGAGGCAGGGGGAGGCGAATTTGCACGGTGTGCGCGTGGTAGCAGCGTTCGTGCGATCCACGCACGGCCTCCACGCGCTAGTGCCTCACGCCCTCCGTCCAATCCGCAGTGGCTGGTGGCGCGCTCGAGCTCTGGCGGTTTGCCCTGAGGAATGGCGGCGCTCGCGGAGCCGCCGCAGCCTCCTACGCCATGGCCAGCGGCAGTGAGGGCTCCCCCGCCTCCCCCTGCCCACCACCCCACAGACACCCCACGGTGGCGGCTGCAGCTTCTCCTTGGAGGCCCCGGCCCCCTTCCCGTCCCAGGAGGGCAAGAACTTCATGTGGGCCCGGAACAACGAGATGAAGCGGCTGATGCAAGGTGAGTCCCCCACCCCCCCCCACTTCCCGTGGGTCACTTTTTAGAGGGTGACACCAATAACCTGATATAAGGGATAAAGTGCCCCTGTGGGAAGATGTATATAGGTAAAACTGAGCGCCGCATCAAGATACGCCTCACCGAACACAAGTCTAACATTAGACTTAAAAACATGAAGTCAGCACTGTCTGCTCATTTCACAGAAAAACAACACAATGTTTCTCAAATGAAGTTTATTGTGCTTGAGACAGTACAGAAACAAGAAGGGAGAGACAATAACAAATTCCTCTTAAGACGTGAGAACTATTGGATCCACAAATTATCCACCCAAAATCCCATGGGGATTAACGAAAGAATTGAATTTTCTTGTTATTTATGAATGATTTGCTCTGTGTACTGATCTTGTTGTTATTGTGTATGCCCTCATTACCAAGACACTACACATCTTAAGGTAGTCGCTTTAGCCCCACTTCCACCATAGCAAGCCTATTAGCACAGGTAGTATTCTAACACTGCCAACAGCCCGGTTCAATCCCAGGATCTCCCAACTTTTATGGTTTATTTTTCCACTTTTTATTTTTTCACTTTTTGTTTCCAAAACCCAATTTTGAAACCACCTTTTACTTAAAATAAATAACACGAAGGCACGTTTACAACATGCAGCACTCAAGCCTTGGACTTTAACCCATACTGTAAAAGCGATTCACATAGTCTTTTCACCATCTCTATCTCACGGGACCTACCACGTGACACCTGATCCTTTGAACTTGTGAAACGCGGGAAGCCATTGCTTCACCGGCGTTTCTCGGAGATGAGTCCCGGATAGCTTCCTTCTACCCGTTACTATTCAGGTTAGTGTTTACTAGCACTCGCACCAAAATGCCCCATGGATTATCGCTTTGCCCACAGGCATTGACAAATCCTCTTTTGTCTACCCGTTTTTTCCAGATTCCTAGGATAAAAGACAACGAAGGGCATGTAAGCGAACGATTGCATTTTACTTAATCTTGTGTTTACTCACTTTTATACATATCACGCATGTTGTGTATCACCTCATACTCTAGCGGTTAACAGTTAAACGTGACCTCGTATCTGGATTACGCATTTTGAATCATATACTGCATGATAGCTGGTTGTTTTGCAACAGTTAGGTTAGAAACCGATTACCATTAATATTAACATTTGTATATATCATTGTTCCTAGTGTCTATTTCCCTGATGAAGAGCATGCCATCAATGCTCGAAATGCATTGGATATGTGGAAAATAACCATGCCCGATTTTCAAGTTGATTTTTTGATCAGGAAAAAAAATGGAATAAATATCACAAAATGAGTATCAAATAAACCTAAAGAACTTTAATGAACATTGAATGGAAGTAGTTTTCTTTAACAAAAGAAACATCGTGAATGCGTGTGCCAATCAAGGGATGAGACTAGAGTCCCTCTAGCCTCACATTCATTATCATTAGACTTGACGTCGCAGGACCCTCGACGCCTCCTTGCTGAGCACCGCCAAACCAAACCAAATTGGTTAACCCTGGAAAGATTAACCCCTCACAAACTATCAAGCAGTGCATCTATCCAAACAATCATTTACATTTACCTTCATAGCGTCCACCGGATGGATAGCACGCATCTTATCTAAAAAAAAAACTCAAATACCGTCACACCATGAGCAATTACGAAGAGATATCAAAGAGCACAGAGGCCAGAGCCTCCACTTTTGCATTCGAGGAAAAGGATGTGGATCAAATCTATTCACTTATCAGGGAGGAACTTGCGCAAGAAACATCAAGTAGGTCCAAAGAGCAAAATATAAAACAACTATTATATCTATCTAAGAGGAAAACAAATCAACAACTTCATGCCAGCACTCTCATCAAGTACCATAGGAACCAACGCATACCTCGTGGGCTAAGAATTGCACTCAAACCATCCTTATGCAAGCACTCAAAATAATTTCAGGAACGTTGGTACGAGATCCTCAATAAGTGTTCATTGGATCTAATTCTTTTAATCATCCAAGAACTATCTACCATCTTAGAGGAAATTACAATTGAAATTCAAGAAACTTCTACTGAGTTATCTAAAATGATGACAGAAGATGAACTTAAAACTACCTTGGAAGACATCAAAACCCAAATTGAAAGACACACTAGAGAGATCAACGAAAGAAAAATTCGTAAATTCAAACGAGACACCTTGGATTACAGGCTAGGTGAGGTCTATACATGGGCCGACATTTATGCACAAAAACGAAGAAATCGCCCTTATAACTCGAACACGGACACTTCCTCCACGGACAGTGACCCCGGTCAAAGAACACGTAAAGGACAACCCACAAGAACACCACAAGAACAACCTTCCACAGTGGAACCTACTACCAGTCAAACACGTGACAAGAGTCCTTTTTTAGATCAGGGCCAAGCCCAAAAAGGAGACCCAGGAGAGGGCAAAGAAAAGGAAAAAGAAAGAGATCCTCCGAACACTCGGAGCACAACAACTACAACCAAGGAGAAAGAAAAGAAACCCAAGAAAAACTAACCACAGAACATCTAGTGATTAACATTAGCGACCAGAATTTCAACGAATATGAACTAGGATTACTTGAGAAAGGTACCTCGTTCGTACCCACCACTTCCACGGACCACCTGGAACATGAAGTTAGCTTTTTTAAGTTAATGAGGAAGCTTAAACTTAGACATTTCTTTGACAACGTATTACCGGAGCGACCACAAGAAAGAAAAGACCAACTATTGGGACTACGTCCATCAAGCTCATTCCAAGCACCAACAAGTCACAAGACACTGGATCTCTTTGAGAATTTAGTAAAACAGGATCTCAATAAAATCAAACACACCAAACCCAAAACCAGAAACATCACACAAAAGGATTTGAATACATTGAACAAAATAGCAGCGAATGACCTCATAACCCTCACCAAAGCAGATAAAGGGGGAGCAATCGTCATTATGAATACCTTGATGTACAATAATAAGGTGATGGAACATGTCAAAGATCAGACAACTTATCACAAATTGGAATCTAATCCTACCCAAGAATATTCAAAGGTGTTAAGGCATATCATTGACCAAGCATACAAACAGGGAACCATCACGGAAAGGACAAAAAACTTTTTGATAACTACCAACCCCAGAAGTCCGACTTTAAGAATGGTACCTAAAATCCATAAGAACTTGAGAGACCCGCCCATGAGGCCGATAGTTTCCACCAGGGGAAGCATACACCAACCGATAGGACAACTGATTGATAGATATCTCCAATCATCAGTACAATCCACTCAAACGTACATTAAGGACACATCACAATTTTTACTGAAATTACAACAGATTTCATTCAATCAAACAGAGAAAGTGATCTTATGCACTGCAGATGTCTGTAGCTTATACACAAGCATACCCCATGACATGGGTATCGAAGCCATGGAATCAGCACTGTTGAACATGGATTTAGATCAAGAATTCCAGCTGTTTCTTATGGAGCTCATGTATTTCACCCTCTACCACAGCTACTTCAGAGTCAACGACGAGTGGTACTAACAACTCACCGGGATGGCAATGGGCAATTCGGCTGCACCTGTGTATGCCAACACCTTCATGCATTGGTATGAAACTCAACATATCCTGAAAGATACCGGATGGACCAACCATTTGAGAATGATACTACGTTACATAGATGATTTTTTCATCATATGGACAGACACTGAAGAGACATTGAAAACGGCGCTCAATAAATTTAATTCTATTGACCAAAGAATCCAACTCACGTGGGACATTTCGGATACATCAGTTAATTTCTTAGATGTTAAAATTACCGTAACCCCAAATGGATTTATTACTGATTTGTACGTCAAACCCACTGATAGGAATAACATGTTATTACACTCCAGCTTCCATGAACCCAATTTGATACGCAATTTACCATACTCCCAGATGGCAAGAGTCAAAAGAATTGCTTCAGACAAAACTATTCTTAATGTAAGACTCAACGAAAAGTCCGACAAATTTCGAAAGAGAGGCTATCCAACAACCTTGGTACAAGAAACCAGAAAGAGAATAGAGGATTCAGACAGATCCAAACTGTTAACACCAACAGTCAAACCTGAGCAATCACGGATAGTAGTGGTTTCAAAATATTCTACCAGCAGCAAAAAATTCAAACAAACCATAATGAGACATTGGACAATCCTCAACCTTGAACCTGATTTTGGAAACGCCTTTAGTCAACCACCTCTATTCGCATATACCAGAGCGAAAAACCTGGGAGAAATTTTACAAGGTAAACCAAAGGAAAGTACAACCTATGCAGGAACTAAACCCTGTCTAAATTGCGGACATTGCAACAACATCATCAGGGGTAATACCGTGAATCATCCAAGTCAAGGCAATCCCATCAAGCTTAAAGTGAATGCAACATGTGACACCAATAACCTGATATATGGGATAAAGTGCCCCTGTGGGAAGATGTATATAGGTAAAACTGAGCGCCGCATCAAGATACGCCTCACCGAACACAAGTCTAACATTAGACTTAAAAACATGAAGTCAGCACTGTCTGCTCATTTCACAGAAAAACAACACAATGTTTCTCAAATGAAGTTTATTGTGCTTGAGACAGTACAGAAACAAGAAGGGAGAGACAATAACAAATTCCTCTTAAGACGTGAGAACTATTGGATCCACAAATTATCCACCCAAAATCCCATGGGGATTAACGAAAGAATTGAATTTTCTTGTTATTTATGAATGATTTGCTCTGTGTACTGATCTTGTTGTTATTGTGTATGCCCTCATTACCAAGACACTACACATCTTAAGGTAGTCGCTTTAGCCCCACTTCCACCATAGCAAGCCTATTAGCACAGGTAGTATTCTAACACTGCCAACAGCCCGGTTCAATCCCAGGATCTCCCAACTTTTATGGTTTATTTTTCCACTTTTTATTTTTTCACTTTTTGTTTCCAAAACCCAATTTTGAAACCACCTTTTACTTAAAATAAATAACACGAAGGCACGTTTACAACATGCAGCACTCAAGCCTTGGACTTTAACCCATACTGTAAAAGCGATTCACATAGTCTTTTCACCATCTCTATCTCACGGGACCTACCACGTGACACCTGATCCTTTGAACTTGTGAAACGCGGGAAGCCATTGCTTCACCGGCGTTTCTCGGAGATGAGTCCCGGATAGCTTCCTTCTACCCGTTACTATTCAGGTTAGTGTTTACTAGCACTCGCACCAAAATGCCCCATGGATTATCGCTTTGCCCACAGGCATTGACAAATCCTCTTTTGTCTACCCGTTTTTTCCAGATTCCTAGGATAAAAGACAACGAAGGGCATGTAAGCGAACGATTGCATTTTACTTAATCTTGTGTTTACTCACTTTTATACATATCACGCATGTTGTGTATCACCTCATACTCTAGCGGTTAACAGTTAAACGTGACCTCGTATCTGGATTACGCATTTTGAATCATATACTGCATGATAGCTGGTTGTTTTGCAACAGTTAGGTTAGAAACCGATTACCATTAATATTAACATTTGTATATATCATTGTTCCTAGTGTCTATTTCCCTGATGAAGAGCATGCCATCAATGCTCGAAATGCATTGGATATGTGGAAAATAACCATGCCCGATTTTCAAGTTGATTTTTTGATCAGGAAAAAAAATGGAATAAATATCACAAAATGAGTATCAAATAAACCTAAAGAACTTTAATGAACATTGAATGGAAGTAGTTTTCTTTAACAAAAGAAACATCGTGAATGCGTGTGCCAATCAAGGGATGAGACTAGAGTCCCTCTAGCCTCACATTCATTATCAAATGCAATAGGTCTCACATTCGCGAGAGATTAAGCTATTGGCATTGTAAATGGCAATGCCATTTATATATATGTTTTAAAAACAAAAATAATATCATGAGCAATGCCAATAGCTCTTAACTTTAACAAAGACGAGACCATTGCATTGTAAATGCTTGTTGTTGTTTCTGTGTGAGCTGCGTTGTGCTGCACACATAGAAAAACCAAAATGCCATTGATTGTTTATGTGCAGGAAGGTGTCCCTTCTTGCACAAAACGATTATTTTTAAAAAAAATGAATTTTGCAACTTCTATGTGTGCTGCATTGAGGAGCACACATAGAAGTTTCAAAATGCCATTTCAAACTGTTTATGTGCAGGAAGGGAGACCTTCCTGCACATAAACAATCATTCCCCTCAACACAGACACCCTTGCACTATGGTGCAAGGGTGCCTGCGATGGCGCTAGGCAGCTAAATTAGTGCCAGCGCAGGGGGAAACACAAGCTTGTATTCTTGTGAATACGGTTCAGCCCTGCATTTCAGAAGTGGTGGCGCGCTGCATTAAGCCAAGGAGTCTAACGCGGCGCTCTGCCACTTCCTTGAAAATATGCCCCAAAGTGAATTGACCTTGCAGTTAGAGAATGAAAAGAAAACACCATTCGCCATGTTAAAAAACATAAGCAGCAATTTATCGCTAGACAAAGCCTGACATTTTACTTCGTCTTTTAACACCACAAATGTTAAAAGCATCCTTATTGCTTCTGGACTCCAGCATGGTTATTTTGGGGTTGCGACACCACCTTTCGCACTAGCACTTCCAGTGACTTTGCAGAAAGATAAGACATTTTGGGCCATATTACCAAGGTGAAGTATCGCCGCTTTTTCGGCGAATTGTGCCGAGAAAGCGGCGATACTTCTAGCGCCCTATTAACAAGGTCATGCTAACGCCTGCCTCAATCCCACTTTGCATGTCAGCGCGAAACATCGCTAATGACATGCAAAGTGGGCGTTCCCACGTCCACCCACATGTAAAATGTGGTTGGAGGTGGTAACACCCTATTACCAAGGCAGGCATTGGGAGAAAGAGACCTGCGATAAACTCGTTTCTCGCAGGTCTCCCAACGCCTGCTCTGATCAGGTGTTAGGCATTGATAACATGGGGGTGTGGATCATAAAGCTGAATCCACTACCCCATATTATCAAGGCACACATTAGCGCGTGACAACAACGCTTGTTTTCACGCGCTAATGTTCCCTATCGCCGGATTTAATATCGCCTTCGTGTTGCGCATTGATAATGACGCGCTAACACGGCGATAAGATCCGGCGATAGCCGGCGATATGGAAATGTGCGATGTGCGTTTTTTAACGCACATCTTGGTAATATGGCCCTTTATTTCTCTCTCAGTGCTCCATCAAGCGATTCTGAAGCAGCTGCTTCAGACTAACCGGGCCGGGCTTTTCCCCCTTGTTTTTGTTGGGAATAAAGCCCAATCAGCCAAAAGTATGTTTAAAAACCCCATAAAAAAAGGTTTATTTACTTTTTTTTTAAATACTTTTCTTTGGCTGATTGAGCTTACTGAATCCCATAGAAATAACTACAATGAAAAGGTACGAACACAGCAACCAAAGGACTCTTGCTATCCTGATTATTTCCACCAGAGGGCAGGAGAACCTTGCTCACGAAATCAATTACGCTTCTGTGCCATAAAATACTAGTACGAGACAAAATTAGCAGTCACATTATGCCAATCAATTCTGAAAGATATTTATGGGTGGAGTTGGGTGGGGACAAATAAAGAGGAAATATCAGTTCAATGAATTCAAAAGCATTACAGAAAATACGAGTCTGACCATCATAAATTGTTCTGGAATGGCTGGAACTGATAGTCATATGTAAATGTTTCCCGGCAAAATCTCCTGTAGTTGCTTAGAAGTATTTATTTTGTGCTGTACCTCTCTTGCACAGTTATGGACGATAAATCTGTACCCACCGTGGCAATGGAGTTCTTTGGGGCCAATTCACAAATGCATTTGTGTATGGGAAGAAGTGCTACAGGAGTACTGTATTGTATTGCAACATTTATATAGCGCTTACTAACCCTATGTGGTGTGCTAAAGCGCTTGTCTACATGGATAGCACGCTACACCGTGTAGGATGTGTGGTCGGAAGACTGTTGTCTTTGTCTTGATCAAATGTCCTATTTGTATATATGTATATAGAGATAACTCTAACCACTAGTATATGTAGTAGACCTTTGTACTCACTACCATTACTATGTGATTCTTAGAGTTTATCCATTTGTATCTCTTCCTTGAGTGACTTTACAACTTGTACATTTGCAATTGTTTCTATTTGTATCTCTTCCCTGTGTGACTTTACAATTTGTACATTTGCAATTTTTTTTCCTGTTTGTATCTTTTATGTAACTCATGTAATCCTAAATCATTATGTATCGCAACTGGTTCTTTTGTAAAGCGCTCTCACAACTTCGGGTAATGTTCGCGCTATAGAAAATCGCATTAAATAAATACTGTGTTAATGGACGCAGCGCGTGCTCTATCGTGTCATGGGACGCAGCACGTGTAGCAGAGTGATGGATGGAAAAGCGTGGGAGACAGGTGCACAGTTCATGATTTTCAGTAAGCTGGCAGCTTTGAGCTGCTTTGCAGGTCCCCTTTTGGTATTTATATTATGTCATAGTCCACTTAGGTGTTTACTGCTCTGAGTTGTCCATTTTGATAAATTCTGTTTAAAGTTTATAGTCCTGAGCAGGCACAGGTTAGAGGGAGAAGTGGTGCAGAGATCAGCTGGGCTGACCTTTATTAATACAATCCTAAATCTAGGTGTGACTGCGATATGCCAAGAAGTGGCCATAGAATGTAGCTAAGCCCTCGGTTGGCCAGCGGTGTGTTGCAGACCTCTCAGTTATTACACGCCTGTTCAGATGGTAATGGGTAGTTTATTGCTGTGGACTGGTACACTACTGGGTGATTGATACGACCCTGAGCAGATTTGTCTAACTGACCTTTAAATGTTTGTGCTTGAGATGGTCGTCCCTTTTCCATCTGGTTATCAGGGAGGGATGAAGGATACTAGTCTCCCTAGGTGAGTTTGTGTAAAAGTAATGCTTCTGAGGGCAGGTAGCACTGGGCTGACTCCAGTCTGAAGCACCCACAACACAGGCACAATGAAGTGGGAGCTCCTGCATCTGGATGTCATTCAGCCTTCCTGTGGCAGTAATTAGACTCTCAAAAGGAAAGGCCCTGCCTACAAACATTCTCACCTGAGCAGTAGAAACTGCAAGCCCGCTCCTCACACTTCCCATCTCCCAAGCCTGCAGTGCTCAGGGAGAACAAGTGATCAGCAGCCCCTCCCCAATGAGCCTCTCTTTCAATTTCAAAGGGGAGCCCTTATTCCATTCCTTCCCAACCCTTAAAGAAGCATCACAGCTGAAGCCTCACCACTGGCAGCTGGAACTAATGGCTCCTGTGCACGTAGAAGACTTACCTGTGTTATTTTCGTCTGAAAACGTATGGTTTTTGTTCAGTCGTCCATGGCCAGGGCCGGACTGGGAACTGTGGTACTCTTGGGCCGCAGGCGCACGGCAACGCATGCGCTGCGGCATTAAGAACACACGGGACACCTGTTGTAGTTTCCGCGTGGTCCCGGACTGCCTTGCCGGCCACACCTCCTTTATTTTATACTACAGCGCGTTACGTCACGCGCTCACGTAGGCGCACCATCCGGTGCGCGGAGGACTAGACCGCTTGTGCACGGTCTCAAACATTACATTCCTTCTAACCTTTATTTAAATTAAAACACAGTTCAAAACATTAAAGAGTCATAATAAATGGAGCAGGGCCGGGTGGCCAGTTACCAGTCTGATGGGGGATTGTTCAGAATCAGTCCACCGCATGGTCGGCCAGCTGGAAGGATGGAGCTGGGTTTCTCCGCCGGTTATATCCCGCAGCTTCTCCTCGGGCGGGGGCCCTCACTGGGGTGGCCTGGGGGGGAAGGTCGGATGTCCGGGCGATTGTCCGGAGACCGGGGGATGCTCAGTCTGGGGGTTCCGGGTGTCGAGGGGCTTGCTCCCGCACTTCCACCATGTGCACCTCGATCATCGCCCTCTGGTCCGTCCGGTCCTTCCGGCTGGCTTGATGTCTCCTCCCTCTGCTCCGATTCTTGAGGACAGGCAGTGTCTGGGTGGGCCTTTTTGAAGAAGGACACGTTTCGGGTAACCGTTTCTGGTCCTCGTTGGGCGGTCACCATGGTGCCAGTCCGGCGTAGGACTTTCCACGGCCTGGGCTCAAATGGGAGTCGAAACTTGCTTCCCGGGTATCTGTCCTTCGCATATACTCGGTCCTGTTCCCGGATTTCCGATTCTTTTGCTCTGCGCCGGAAACTGGCGTAATTATTGGACCGGGTTCTGTTAGAGATGGTTACTCACCTGTCCACCTAGTTCGGGGTCCACTCGGGATGAGTGGGGATGGTGTCTCTGACTACTCGTCCCATGGTCGCGGGACCAGGCGCTGCTTCAGTGGTTCGGTGGGGTGTTAGGCGATATTCTCGCAGGAAACTGTAGATTGTCCTTTCCAGGGGAGCTTCCACGATATGGGCTATCCTCACGACCTTGTTCAGTGTGTGCATGAACCTCTCCACCTCCCCGTTGGCTTGAGTCCAGCGAGGAGTTACTTTCCGGTGATGGATTCCCCAGCTTTGGAGGTATTCAGCAAACTCTTGTCCCTGAAAAGGTGGTCCGTTGTCAGTTTTGACGGTCTCAAAGATGCCATGAGTAGCTATTGTCTTCTCGAACTTAGCAATGACTTCCTTTGCTGTTTGCGTCTCAACCACTTCGACTTCTGGATATTTGGTGAAGTCGTCAATCATGACCAGTACATATCTCCCATCCGGTAAGTGCCCGAAGTCGGCGCTGACACATTCCCACGGTCGCTGTGGGCTGTCCTCGGTGATGACTGGGGGTGGACGATCAGGTTGCCCCGCTGCTTGGCACCATTGGCATGCCTGACTGCTTGTTCCACCATGGCGCCCATCTCTGGGAACCATACCTTGGCTCGGAGTCTACTCTTAGTCTTCACCATGCCCTGGTGTCCTCGGTGAGCGAGTTCCATGGCCTGCTGGGTCAGGCTGGCCAGCATCACTATCCGCGGTCCTCTCAGTAGGCATCCCTGGTTGTCAAACGACAGCTCCTCTTTCACTCTCAGCAGTGTCTCCAATGAGGTCTTGGCTTGCGGTGTTCGTTTGCTCAGGGAAGCTTGGATTGGCCGCCAGTCGTTGGATCTTAGGGCACTCACCACCAGTTGTAGCACTTCATCATTCCGTGTGGCCTCAATGATCATTTCTAGGCTCATGGGTAGGGGTCTCGACCTTTCCAGCACGACCCTCACGTACTCCTCTGTCTCCTCGTGTCCTCCTGCTCTACCCTGGTGGCAGCGCGGGGGTGTCTGGAGAGATAGTCTGCAGGGTTGGCCGCCCCCGGCTTGTAGTCAACTTGATAGACGTACTCTTATAGTTGGAGGATCCATTTCTCGCTTCTTGGAGGTGGTTTTGACACTGACCCCCGGAACAGGGGAATCAGGGGTTTGTGATCCGTCGACACTGTGAAGGGGTGCCCATACACATAGACATGGAAGTGTCTGCACGCCCAGTGGATTGCAATCGCCTCCCTCTCTATCTGTGAGTACCTTTGTTCTGTGTCCGTGAGGGAGCGACTGGCATACGCGATGGGCGCCCACTCGTCATTGCCCTGATGTTGAGTTAGCACGGCCCCCAGGCCATAGGGGCTGGCATCCACTGCTATGTTTGTAGGCTTAGCTGGGTTGAAGTACGACAGCGTCTTGTCTGCGGATAGGGCCGCTTTGGTGTCACGGAACGCCTTTTCTTGCTCTTCTCCCCACTGCCAGGGGGTAGTGCTTTTTGTCAATTCTCGGAGAGGCCTGGTGAGGTTTGACAGATCTGGCACGAATCTCCCACAGAAGTTCACCATACCCAGGAAGCTTCGCATCTCGGATATGTTGGAGGGGGCCGGTGCGTCCTGCACATCTTTGACATTATCTGGGTCCGGAGCTATCCCTTGGTCTGAAAAGGTATAGCCAAAGAAACTAATTTTGTTCTGTAGGAATTGGCACTTCTCGCGGTGCAATGTTAAACCCGCATCCTTGATTCTCTGCAATACGCCCCGTAGTCTCTGGTGATGTTCCTCGATGGAGTTGGTATAAACCAGCAGGTCATCGCTGACGTTTAGGACGCCCGGGAGCCCACTGAGGACTTCTCTGATCGTGTTCTGAAAAACTTCAGCGGCACTTGAGATGCCGAAGTTGAGACGTCGGTACCGCCTGAGGCCTACGTGGGTGGAAAACGTCGTTATGTATCAGGAATCTGGATGGAGAGGCAGCTGATGATAGCCTGAACGGAGGTCCATTTTCGAGAACCATCGGGGTCCGTTTAATTCTCCTAAGATGTCGTCGATCGTGGGGGTCAGGTGCCTTTCTCTTTTTACTGCGGCATTGGGTAGGCGCATGTCCACGCATATGCGTACTTAGCCCGGCTGCTTCGGTTTGCGTGCCACCACGATTGGGGATACCCACGGGGTGGGCCCGCTGACCTTCTCAATAATGCCTTGCCGCTCAAGTGCTTCTAGTTCTTCCTCCACTTTCTTCCTCAGGTGAAATGCTATTCTTCGGTGTCTGAGGGCTACTGGTTGGATCGACTGATCGATGTGGAGAGATACCTCCTTCCCTTTCAGGCACCCAATGCCTCGGAACGTGTCTTCGAACTCTTCCAGGATGGTCTCTAACTCTTCCGTCAGCACGGCCATGGCAAATGATATTAGCCTGAGCTCTTCTGCGGCCTGCCCGCTGATCAGCATACCACTGCCCTCTTTAGTGACATAGATGGTTGTTGGGACTTTCAGGTCCTGGTGTTGGAGTTCTGTCTGGAAGCATCCTATTAGCGGGATCGGCGTTTTCTGTCCATATGCGAATACTCTGATCTTCGCTGGCCGCAGTGGTGGTTTGGCACTAAGTTGGTTAGACACGTTGGCCAAAAAATCAATTGGGGAAGTGTAGAGGAAATGATAGAATCACCCTCCTGAACTAGACTTGTAAACCAGTTTAGAGAATACACATTATCATATAAAATTAGTCACCACTCACATTGATAGAATCCCATTGTTTACAAGTCTATACATGTTGGCCGCCATTAATTCGATGGACGCCCCGGTGTCAATTGTGGCCCTCACCTCTTGTTGGTGTATCTTGATGCGACACTTTGGGAGATGCCGCTTCTTCCGCTGCGGTTGGTCGATGGCACATACGTAATGGACAGGGTAGTCATTGGTGTCTTCGTCCATATCTTCACTGTCTCGATCTTCCCTTATGGCATGGGCCACTTCCTTCTTTGACTTGGATGATCTGCATACTGCTGCGAAGTGGTTCATCCATCCGCATGAGCTGCACCGTTTTCCTCGTGCTGGGCAGTCTTGGGCACGGTGGGGTTGGCCACCGCAGTATCCGCACTCTCTGCGCTTATCTTGCTGCTTTTTCCCGCCATATTGGCGTGTTTTAGGTTTAACAACGTTGACCTGTTCTGCCGTGTTAACCTGTTCCGCTTTGATGGGTCGGTGAAGGGTGGCCTCCATGTGTGAGGCTCTGGCCTGTGATAGTTCTTTGGAGCGCCCTAGCTTTAGGATTTCTGTCAGTGGTTTGCCATCTTCCTGTAGGATCGTGACTCTTGATATTTTATTTGTTGATATTTATGGGCATTTGTAAAGCGCGAGCGTTCGCTCCCAAGGGAGCATCATGGCGCTGGGCAAGCTGCAGAGAAATAACTGGGAAAAGTGAAGTAAATGGAGGAGAGAACTAAATGGCAGCCAGGACAGAGGAGTCTGGTAATTTGTAGATCCATGTCTTGAGGAGTTTTCTGAAATTGTTCTCGTTGTCTATGGCTCTAAGGTCGGCGGGTAGAGTGTTCCAGGCTTTAGCTGCCAGAACATTGAAGGATTTTCCTCCTCTGGTCTTATATTTAAATCTGGGAATTTGAACCAGGTTAGTCCCAGAGGATCTCAAGCAACGCGAAGGGTTATAGTGCTTGAAACGGTTTACAAAGTAACGGGGTCCTGTGTTTTGCATGGTTTTGTGGACTGTAAGAAGCAGTTTAAAAAGAATTCTTTTGTGCAGTGGCATCCAGTGAAGTGAATTCAGAGCTGCAGACGCAGATGACCTTCTGGGAAGTTGTAAAACCAGTCGAGCTGCAGCATGTTGTAGGCTCTGCAACTTTCTGAGGGTGGATTTTTTCACTCCGGCCATGAGGCCATTGCAGTAGTCAAGTCGGGAAAGTAAGAGGGCTACCGCGACTGACTTTCTGGCTGCTATTGGGAGGAAGTCAAAAAATTTCCTCAGAGATTTTATTAATCCAAAGCATCGTCCGGCAGTGATCTTAACATGGTCATCAAAAGTAAGAGAAGAATCAAATTGCACGCCCAGATTTCTAGCTGATGTAACTGCACTAGGAGGGGCCTCAGATCCTGTGGGCCACCAATCTTTCGGGCAAAAAGGATTCTTACCTATTGGGATGATCTCTGTCTTTGCGCTATTGCATCTAAGATGATTAGTGTTTAACCAGTCAAAGACGTCAAGGAGGCAGTTTTTGAACCGGAGCTCTGCGTCGGTACGCTGTTTGTCAATGGTGACGACCAATTGAGTGTCGTCAGCGTAAGACGTAACCAGAATCCCATGTGATTCTATCACGGCTAGGAGGGGTGCCATGTAGATATTAAAAAATAAAGGGCTTAATATGGACCCCTGGGGCACTCCAGATGTAATTGGCTTTTCGCAGGATAGGTGTGGTCCTAGCGCCACAGTCTGAGACCTATTTGAAAGAAATGATGAAATCCAGGCCAGGGCTGAGTCTGTCACGCCAATCTCTCGCATTCGATTGATTAGAATAACATGCGAGATGGTGTCGAATGCTGCTGTGAGATCCAGCAGGATGAGGACAACTTGCTTGCCCTCATCCTGTAGGAATTTGATGGAATCAGCAAGTTCGATCAGGGCTGTTTCGGTGGAGTGACCGGAGCGGAAGCCCGATTGCTGGGGGTGCAAGATGTTGTGGGCTTCTGTGAAAGTTTTTAGCTCCTCATGCACTAAATGCTCCGTGACTTTGCCCAGAATAGGAAGTAAGGAAATGGGGCGCATGTTAGTCAAATCTGTAGATGATTTATTCTGTTTTTTCAACAGGGGTTTGACAGTAGCCTTCTTCCATTCGGCAGGTACAATTCCGGATTGAAGGGATTCATTAATGATTCCATTAATGTAAGGATTGACTGTGTCAATGAGATGGTGAAGAATGATTGGGGGACAGGAATCAGTGGGTGCTCCTGATTTACAGGCCCGGATTGCCTTGCTTGTCTGTTGCAAGGATACTGGTTTGAAATTGGAGAGAGGAGGATAATTAACTGTTACCTCTACGGTGGTTGTCGAGGGTGGAGGGAAGTCTTTCTGAATGTTGACAATTTTGTCAATGAAGTAGTCAGCAATTTGGCTACAAAGACTCTCTGAGGGAGGTACGTCAGTGATGAGAGCTTTCGGATGAGTGAAGGACTTGACTATGTTAAAGATGGTTTTTTGATTTTGGTGCGCTTCCATTATAAGATTGGTAAAATATTCTTTTTTTGCTGCTTTAATGTCAGAGAGATATACTTTCCTCTGTTGGACATAACGTGTTTTGGAGGTTGTGTCATATGCTTGTCTCCAGTGTCTTTCTAGTCTCCGACAAAGGAGGTGGCTATCTGCCAGGGTCTGGGTGTACCATGGGGCATTAGGTTTTTTCTTCTTGGAGCCCTTTCCTTGAGTGTTTTTGGGTTCAATGTTGACCGCAACTATTTGGTGCATCCAGATGTGGAAGTTGCGGGAGTCAACTTCAACATCTCCAGTTAGCATGGGGGGTGAGGGCAGTGGTTTTAATTCAAGCTTTATACGTTCAGCCACTTTCTTCCAGTTGACTGTGAAGGTGGCTTGTGTGTGTCTAGGACTAGATGGGGTAGGAATAGGTGTCGTAAGGTCAAAGGGGATGAAAAAATGGTCAGTCCAGATTTGGGGCAATGGAGGGGAAGTGGAAAGGGTAGAAAGATTAGAACAGATGCCGTCAATGGTATGTCCAGCACTATGAGTGGCCGTGTTGATATGTTGGGAGAGTCCAAACATATTCAAAGACTGTAGGAAGGAGATAGTGTGGGGGTCAGTGGATGATTCCATGTGTAAGTTCATATCGCCTAGGAGCGTGAAATTAGGATATTGTAGCATAAGTGCTCCGAGAGCCTCATCTAAGGAGTTGAGAAATGAGGAAGGGTTGCCCGGAGGACGATAGAGGAGCCCAACCAAGAGGGAAAACGAGGCAGTGATTTTAATTGAGAAACCCCAGCTTTCAGCGTCCTTAAGATGGTATAGGTCAAATGTGTGGCAGGAGAATGTATCCTTGATGATTAGTGCTATCCCACCACCTCGTCCTCTCACTCTCAGCTTAGAGGAGTAATACCCTGAATTATCTGTCCCCGTATCTCCTCTTGTTCGTCGCGGAAGCCACACGTGCTGGCTAGGTCTTTCAGCCTGCCGTGGAATGCGTCTAGTGACTCTTCTGCCTCTTGCCTTGCTTGACGGAAGAGGAACCTCTCGTAGTCTTTGCTGGCCATGGACTCGAAGTGTGCATTAAGAGCATCGAGGAGCGTGTGGTAAGTCTTTGGGGTGGCCTCTACGATAGTTTTGTAGATCCTGTGGATGTCTTTCCCACCCAAGTGCAACAGTAACGCTCTGCGGCGTTCCCTGGCCGTGCCTGCCCCTTCAAAATATATCTGCAATCGGTCTGTCCAGTCTTTCCACCGAGGCGCAAGGGACGCAGGGGCACCGTCCACGACAAATGGTTCGATTGCAGGTATGGACGCCATGGAGGTACGATGTGGGGCTCGGCTCACAGCCTGTGGCCTTTTCAGCAGATGGCCTTGACAAATGTGACTTGACGCGGAGCGGCCTTGTGCTCAGGGGTGCGGTTGGGCCGTGCCTGCGCTGCGCTGGCCTGTTGGGGCTCCTCTCCGCGTTCGCACTGACCGTTCCCCTTGTTGCGCGTAGTTCCCGCAGCCTGGATCCGGTCTTGGCGTAGGCGTGCAGCGTGTACCGCGCTCTCGACCTCCCCACCGGTCGGAGCGTCGACCTCCCGGGTGTAAGGGGGGCCAGGCAGGCCTTCCCAGTGCTCCTGGACACCTCCGCAGCGCCTCAGCCGTACCAATGATCATGCCTCAGGCACGAGGTTCGGGCGGCGTGTCTGCGCCACTCAGCCGGTGTGGAGACACATGGCTCAGGAAACGCTAACATTGCGCAGCTCTCCGGGCGCTGTAGAAGGCACTGCCACTCGTGCTCGAGGAGCGCTGCGAGAGCTGGGGGCACAGCATGAGTTCAGGACCCCTCGTCGCCAGTGTGGTGCTCTTGGGCCTGAGGCGTGCGGCAACGCATGCGCTGCGGCATTAAGAACACACGGGACACCTGTTGTAGTTTCCGCGTGGTCCCGGACTGCCTGCCGGCCACGCCTCTTTTATTTTAAACTACAGTGCGTTACGTCACGCGCTCACGTAGGCGCACCATCCGGTGCGCGGAGGACTAGACCCCTTGTGTGCGGTCTCAAACATTACAGGAACCACAACTGGCCCTGGCAAAGTGCTCAGCCTGCCCCCCTCCCCACTCGGGGGGGTTGGGGGTGCCGCCGAGCTCTTTGCCGGGGCCGGTTCTCGGCCGATTTTGTTAGAGGGACGATTTTGCAGCTATGCTGCAAAAACGGCCCTGTAACAAAAACGGCCCCCAGGGCAACAAAACCGGCCCCCACCCTTGCGGCGCACTAGGGGATTGCCCGGTGCCCGCTATGGCCAGTTCGGGCCTGTCCATGGCTTTTTAGGAGAAACACATCATGAAGATAAGCACTGAGGGGCTTGTAAAATCCCATGGCACACTCAGGGAGACTTGCACATGAACACTTCCAAATTACACATATATCACAACACATTCACAAAGACTTGTACAGGATTTGCACACATTTTCAGGGGGTTCAACCACAACTCTGGTCTTTTTTTGCTATCAAGATTGACTTAGTAAAAGAGGAATACAGTTTCCTACCTGAGAAGGATTCGGCGTTCTGTCCTCACTTGAGGCCTGTCTTTAGGTGCAAGAAACCCTACAACAGATGAGTACCCTTTTAAGTTTTTTTATGTTTAATTCTATCTGAGCCCCAAAATGCCCAATTCCCTATTAACGTGCATAGAGGGCACAATCCTTTTCATTTATACTAATTGTATATAAACATTCCGGCGCAGATTTACAAGCCTCTTGCGCCTCTTTTATGCCGCCGTTGCATCACTTTTGTGACGCGGTGGCAGCGCAAAAGATGCGTCATGGTGCGGGGTATTTACAACGCTGTAAAGCCCTGTGCCAGAAGGAGGCATTCCTGCGCAGGGGGAGGGGCGTTCCGGTGCAGGAACGCCTCCTAAAAGTGGCTGAGTAAAATCTACAAGATTTCACTCAGTCACTTTGGGGCCCATGCTGCGTCAAAACCCTGCGCCTACTTGAAGGGATTGACGCAGCATTAACAAGATAGGCTCCCCCAGAGCATTGCTGGAGCTGCGTCGCACTTGCAACGCAACTCCAGCAATGCGCCACTTTTACTGCACAGATGCGTGACGCATCTGTGCCATTTTTGCCCCATGGTGCGCCGCATTGTAAATGCGGCGCATCCATGGTGGTGGAGGCATGGTGTACAATAAGTGTCACATCCCTGCTGATATGCAGGGATGTGCCACTTATTGTAAATCTGCCCTCCCACTTTAGTTGTTTTGGACCAATTTGCAAAGTTCTACAGGAGTACTACTTTACTAATTGCAAAATGCCTTAACGAATCTGTCCCAATGTGTTGTTTTCCAAGGGGTAGTAGCTGACGCCTAAACTTATTTTACAAAGAATAATGCTTAAGGCTTCTGAGGCAGCAGGATTAGCGCTCTCGCTTCACCTCTGTGTGCTACATGTATCTCAGAAAATTTTACCTTCAGCCCCAACGGTACGTCATCCAGGAGTTTTTGAACAGATGACAAGTGGACAAGGCATTTTTCTTTTCCGTTACTTCTTAAGTACTTACATTGTGTAGGCGAGAGTGAGCCCCTACTTCGAGGACATCTTAATCGTTTAACATTATTTCATTGCCTTTCAAATTTATCCTGTATATCATGAGATAACCTTTTCTACCAGATTAAACTCTGTTACATGAGATTCACTTTCACTAAAGTCTGCCATTTTTGAGGGACCAAGGTCACGTTTTAGGTCAGTTGCAGTCTTGTTTCCTTCCTGAATTGCTGCAAGAATTAAATTAAAGGGGCCATTGTGTAAAGAAAAATTCTAGGCCCGATGTATTATTATTCTGGGTGCAAAATGTTGTTGCAATTTGCTACCAGTCTTTTTGTAACCAGAATTTATTTTGCTGACCGACCTATGTACTAATAGGTTGGTTAATAAAATAATGAGTTTGAGTGGTTCGCAGTCTGACCTACTTTATTAATATTCATTAGAGAAATCACAAATTGCAACTCACAAAGTCCAAAATCACATGAATAGTGGAAAGAAACCAACAGTCAGCAGACCATCATTCATGTGATTGTTTGTAAAACAAGCATTGGCCAAGGTAACAGGTTTCACCTATGCAAGATCTTTTGGCTTTGTCAATGTTTTTTAGACATGTTCCACAGCAGGGGCTGATGTTTAACATGGCTTAAAGTAAAGAATAACAAATGATAATAACACAATCCTAGCAATTTCTCCAACATTTTACATGGTTGACTGTCATTTTGAAGTAACTGTGTCCATTTCTGAATCCACAGTTTTAAAGTCTTTGGAAGGCTCAGTCTTGTGTGATAAAACAGATATTCCCACAAAGACTTGTTTTATGCAGACAGCACACAAACGAATGCTAGATAGAAATTTGGGCATATTCATGGAATGGGAGAGGGTCTTTGGCAACAGGTGATACTCCTCATGTTGCACCGAAATGGGTGACTGCAAATCACCAGATACAGAAAGTCTTACTTAACAAAGAGGGTGATTTATAGTGAGAAACCAGCAACAACATGTACTCTGAATTCCTGAGGTTCCTGAATGCAAGGCTGGGGAACACCATGCAACCCTGGCCTTACCATATGGCACCACATCACTGACATTGTTTCCAGGCCTGGACTTTCATTTTCTAAAAATGTGAATAATGGGATTTGTAGTTTTGATTTAGTTCCATTGTACTACTTGAATGTGCATAACTTAAAACACTGTAAAAGCAAATTCCCGGACTGGAAAAATAAGTCCCGGTGATAGAGTTGTATGGTAAACCTTAAATACTGCACCATTATTTTACAAGGAATACATCTCACCTGAAAGAATCAATAGCAAAAAATAAACCAACCACAAAAACAATTGAAATAATGTAGCTACTGGGCATGAGGTTCCAGACTCCTGCACAATAATTCCAATCATTGTACTAGACAACATCCCGCTGAAGTTGCCAAAAGGCAATATGCAATTAAAAAATAGGAACGCCAACTGAAGGAGGGCATTCGTTAGGACATGTGGGAGTAACCTGATACTTAATTGAAAACTAGACTTTAACATATAAACCCCCCCAAAAAATAACATTTTTAAACATTTATTTTCTATTCAGTAACATCACAAAGTTTTTATAACTTGTGTCTGCCCAAGCCACGATGATCATTTCAAAGACTTTAAAGTTTAAAGCGGAATATAAGAGACTTGAGCAGAAAGAAGTGCATTCAACCATAATCTGTTCTAAAGAGCCCTGCAGAGGTGGGTTGGAAGCCTCACACATGTCTAAGTTGAACCTGCTTCACACAATACATGGGTTTGCTCTGGCTGTTGCTACATATTCAACAGCAGTATAAATTGCTTGGCACTAAGCGCCGTGAAAAAAACGACTGTAGACTCTTGGAGCAGCAAAATAACCAGGGAAAGTTTTTCAGATTCAGGCATTGAGAAGGGAAAAAGGCAACAAAGAATGACAGAGATTGTATTAAGCCTATCAAGGGCTAAAAATCCATTACACCAGCCAATCCTGAAGGGGATGAAATGAACGTGAATGCCAGCTCCTTTCTAGAGAGTCCTTAGTGCACACATTGTTGTTTTAACCCCTTGCATGCCTTGGACGGCCCCAAGCCGTCCGACGTCACAGTGGGCGTGTGCGGAGGACGGCCGGGGGCCGCCCGAACCCCGCCCACTCCTTATTTGCCCAGCACCACGGCGGAATTTGCGTCGCGGTTAAGGGATTAAACAATAAACCGGGCAATTTAGGGATCACCATGCTAGATGAAGATAAAGCTAATGGCGATGAGTTGAGTGAGTTGGGCATGATTTGGAAACTACAATTCTGGAAATCGCTCTCTTTTAATCTCCACTTGAAAAACAAAGAAACCAGTAGTCAGAGGTCTGCCAAAGCAACTTGTATTTAATAGTAACACATGGGTGCACATAATGCAGCCCTGAGGTGGCTATGATCAGAGTGGACATCGTACACAGGTCTGCAAGGTTATGTATACATGTGGCACAATGTGGGGCTGTGCAAAATATTTACAGAAGGAACAATCCCTAACTAGGTAACAAGATTTAAGGTTTGTGTCAGATCCTCAAATACTAACATACAATGAAACCAACGAGCACAAACATTATCAGTGTACATTGCTTGTTCCTTAAGATATTGGCAGACCAACAAACAAACAAGCCCAAACATTATCAGCGGACATTACTTGTTCCTTAAGACATGGGCAGACGATCGAACAAATGTGCATAAACATTACAAGTTGACATTGCTAGTTCCTTCTCCTACAACTGCAGACAATTGAACAACCAAGTATAAACATTGCAAGATTAGCCTCAGACAGGCAAAGAGCATGTATGTCAAGACCAGGTGTGTAAAGACATGAGCAAAACAAGTCTGTTTGTGCTGATTTTAAAACACATCAGCAAGGCACCAAACGTTTGTGATCAAAGCATCGCAGGGAAATATAAATGGAAGAACTAATATTCAAAATAAGGAATAAAAATACTTTTTTTACACGATCTTCTGTAGTAACACAGATGAACTCAATTGATTCCCCCCTGAAGTCTGGAAAATTAAAAGAACACTTCCTTAAAATATTGTAACTGCTCTATTCTATCGGTAAAATTAGATGCATTCTTATAGTGTGTACTTACTTTGAGTAAGTAGGCAACATGTCTTAAAAAAAAAGAAAAACAAGCTGCCCTCGTTATAGTGTTTTTTATTCTGATGGACAAGAAAGAAGGACTCAGGAGGGGGAGGCTAGGAAACAAGGGCACAAGAGGGATGGGGCAAGCAACAAGTTCGTAAGAAGGATGCGGCAAACAACAATGAAACCAATGAGCATGGGAGGAACGGGGCCAGCAACTACGAAGTTAGAGGGGGTGGAAGGGAGGGTGCAAGCAAAAACGAAGTGAGAGGGGGTGGGAGGGACGGGGCAAGCAACAGTGTAGCAGGGGAGATGGAAGGGAGGGGGCAAGCAAGAAGGATGGGAGAGGGGTTGGGATGGACAACTACAAGCACAAAGGATACTTTTTGGCTATTAAGAAAATACAAGTGTACATTTACTCCAAAAGTGTAACTTAAAGTCAAATTTTGTGAATAACCAAGAAGTAGGAAACTATAAAGTGTAAATTACTCAAAAGTGTATAGCTCACCAGGCCATTTAATTTGCTGGACACATGTTAGTTACACATGTGGAGTAAATTTACACTGGAGTTTGTGAGTAGTCAAAAAGTAGAATGCTTCTTAAAAAGTGTAAATTACTCAAAAATGTAAGTTACCTTTGTGAATCAGGTCCTCACACTTTAGGAATAGCACTGATAGATTGCTTTAAGATAATAAACTATTCATTTTTTATGGCCCTTCTCTCTCCATATACACAGTGAGCCAGGTAGAGCCAGTGGAAAAGCCAGGCACACAGAACGTCGCAGAGTAGTGGCCTGTTTTTCTGTCTTCCTTGCTTTTTCTGTCTGTCTGTAGCCCAAGTTTCCAGTTTTACTTTCTGAATTCTAATCCACCCATTCGTGTAAGGAATACTTGACAAAAAACATTTATCGTTCAATACGTTTTTTCTTTCTTCGGAACTTAATTCAACGTCTTCTAACATTTTTGCAAGATTGCAAATACATTTCTGTAAATACCTCTAAAGAAATATTTACAGCCAACACTATGCATAATTGCAATACTTTCTACTCTTAGTACAAACAATAGCACTCTAGTAGATTATAGCAATTGAATCTTATTATTTTTACTGTTTGGTTATGCCCTGTTAGTGTTCTGTTATGTTTTAATAGTGTTGTTATGTTGCTTTGTGAAAATTGTTCTGCTATGTTTCGTTGTTTTCTTTTGCTGTGCTTCATTTCCAGCCAAAAGCAACACATCCTTGCAAGTTCTCGTGACAAGCAACCATTTAGCACTGTCTGAGGTGTTAAAATAGCGCTGGTTAAGCTCTTCAACTGGGTCATGTCTGTCTTTGAGAGTAAGTAAGGCAGTGCTTGGTGGAAATACTTTTACAATCACACTATAAAAAAAAATTTTGAGGCCTAATGGAGGCAAGAATATTTGTACTTATTTGTTATTGGTGTGGTGGTCATAGGTTATGTAGTTGTTTGGGCTGTTATGTTTTTGTACTGCATTATTGCATTGTGTTGTGATTGTTTTGTTTTGTACGGTGGTAGTCATGTTGCATTCAATTTGACTCTTTTGTTGTGCTGTGCCCTTTATGATTTAGTTGTGTTCTTATGTTATCTTATATTATGTTGTGTATTCTGCAATCAACATTAGAAACAGCAACACATTCTGAAACTTTTTCCGGCCAAAATAGGACATTCATTTACATTTTCGGTGACAATCAACCATTTACCATTGTCTAAGTTGGTAAAGTGCCTCTCCTACATCTCTTCAACTATTTAAGACATTGGTCAGCCCAAAACTTTATCCGACATATCTCTTAAATTAGCACATGCAGTGCTCACTTTCTGTAATAAGGCCCCAAGTGCCCCAGATGAGGTGCTGAACCACCAGCACAAAACATGAAGCATTTCTTGTTTGAATGAAGTTGGTTGAACATAATGGAATTTAGTAAATGCCCAAAGGATTATACATTGCTGCTCTTTTCTATAGGGGACTATCTTTATATGAGATTATCTGTCATGTGAAATATTTCTAAACACTCCATGTATTAGTTTTCTGCTTGTCATATCTCAAAAAAGGAAGTATTGACAAATAAAACTATTTTGTATTCACATTCCATGAATGTGTGATCCTCTTACATGAAGTGTTAACATTTCAAAATTGCTATTTTATTTGCTGAGGCAAACCTGCCAATCAACTAATAGGGTAATATATGTGCTCTCGAAGAACCACCGTCACTTCATATTACATGAAGGCAACATCAATCTGCATACAGGATTAGGGAGGTATGCTTGCACACATAGGAACTGAGGCACACTGGAACAAAACTTTATATATATTGGCATGACTTTAATGTGCTAACATAAGCAAACACAGACATTCACAAATGCTGTTTACACAGGTTGCATGAACAAATGCAGAATATCACTTTAAAGCTGGCCTATTGGCTTTGACAGAGTTGGCAAAAATGTAGGGAAAAGGATTGCTGTCTGTGTAGATTGCACACAGGAGGTAAAGAACTGGATGTGACAAAGAGTGTGACAAGTGAGTGCATTTCTTTCAAATATATAATAGTCCCTCATGCATTCTAATGGGAGAACTTCCTGGAAGGTGGAATGATACACGAAATAGCCAACAGCATGAAGGGAGAGGATGATACACCTCAAAGCCCACTCTATATATAATTTAAAGAATTGGTAACAATGTCACTGTTGACATTTGGTTATATCTCACAAAATAGGGTCTATTGGAGTATTTAACACCCCCCACCATACTACTCCTAAGGAACTATCTCACATAAAGTATGGGGCAGGTAATACAAATCACGAAATAGGACACAAAACCAAATGAAAATGAGAACGGGTGCAGAAGCATTGCTTTTTAAAGACGAGAACCCTCACTCACCCTAGGGTCACATGCTTCATCATTGGGTCCCCTCGTCACACTGGGACCGCAAGGTACCCAGTGTGGGCTACAACTCACCCCAAGGAGAGGAGCAGGAGGGTTGTTTTGACCAAATCATCCCTAAAAAAAAAAAGGCTATAGGGGAGAGAGGGGCAGAGTGCAAACAAAAATGATATAGTGATTGTGAGTTAAAACTACCTCTTGGTGGATAAGGTCAACTTTATTCTTGCACCCCCAATGGATAGGATTAAAACCAAGCTAAGTGAAACATCAACATAGATATTCTCCTATTTTATATTCTGGTCAACATGTTTCTGCCTTAATCTGCGCAACATGTGCATGGCACTCGTCAGGACCAAGAATATGAGTCACTCTGCTTGTAAAAAGTTAGAAAATTATACTTTCAATAGTTTGATCGCTATCCTGTGGTACTAACATTTAGTGGGATCCACATTGTGCATAAGTACCTTAAACAAATATCCCCCTTCAACAGTCCCTTCGTGGTGGGTCAGAGCTAGTTCCTCTGGACCACCGCATATACACAAGGACAAGCAACACCCAGCTTGAGCCAAACAACTATTGTGGTATGCAGATGGTCAGGACAATAGGATGCATTTCTGTAGTGAATGAATGCAGACAAAAAATTTTTAACACAGAAGTGAACAACAGTTCAAATGATCATGCCTACACACTCCGTGCACCAATAGGCAAATATGTGCACAAAATCACCATGGAAAATATGGGATTGCTTTTGTGGACTTCTAAAAACGCTTGACTCTGTCATCCAGGCACCCAGGGCTATCATAAAAGCATCTTCAAATGGCACACTGAGGAAGCGAATTAAGGAATGCAACTCTCAGAACAGATTGAAACTCGTCTGTATTTTCTATTAAAGACCGATGGAAAGAAAAAAGGTACCAATTTCTGTCAATCTGCTTGTTCGTCCCAAACATTATTCCATATTCATGGAATTTTCAAAGTATCAGAAGAAAAGGTATTTTTTCTAACCTGCCAACCTTATTTACGCTAATGCAGGATACACGTCACGCCTCGAGGAAAAAGCAATAAAATAAGATTGAAAAGAGATATTCAATATAACATCTGTTATTTCACCGCTATATAGAGGTACCCACTGCAGAATACTGTTTATGAACTTCCTGCGCCCATCAAATCAACTTTCGGTTTCAAAAGGAATATATAATTAACTCTATAGTGGGGAGGTCGGGGAAAACCTCAGCTGTAATCAGATGGCAGGCTTCCAGCGCCTCCTGGAAATGCTTGCACCTTGCGGCACTCTGTTCCTGGTGCAAAGGCACTCATCGGATTGATTGAGTGGGGGGCCGTTATGAGTTGTCTTTTTAGCTTTATAAAGGCATTTGTCAAAGGCGGCTCCCCCTAGGCACGCACGGGTAAGTGCAGAATCCATACTGGGTTTTATAAAGGTCCCTTCACAGGATGGTAAATATATCACACACATGCATCATATTAACTTAGAATCATGTGACTTCGGTATGACTTGTTTTTTTAAATGTAGCTACTAGAGTTTACCCCCACATGCATCATTGAGACATTTTGCACTTCTTAATTTGCGAAAAATAAGGAATCGCAAATTAAGAAGTGCAAAATGGTATGCATCATTATATTCGGTATTCATTTGTGATTCGGTAAAAATCACAATTTTTACCGAATCCCAAATAAATACCGAATTCTTAAGTGCATTTTCGCTATTCCCATTGGTTCCTATGGGCCAAAAGGCCCATAGGATGCAATGGGAAGGCATTAGCAAATTGCGAGTGGCACTTTCAAAATTTCATGGGTGCAGGGGGGGTCCAAAGGACCCCCCCCATGCACCCCTGAAATGTATTTTTCGCATCATGTTTCACACACACATGTCCTAAGGACATGTGTGTGTGAAACATGAATGTTGGAAAAAAAAACATTTTCATCATTTGAAACACTTTTTCCAAATTTACCGAGTGATTCAACCACTCGGTAAATTTGGCACCCTAATTGCGAATTTACACTTTGAAAAGTAATGATGCATTGCTTTTAAGAAATCGCACATCTGCGACTTCTTAAAAGCACCCGTAATTTTAGAACTCGCAAAAATGTTACGAATTCTAAAATTGCTTCATGCATCCCAAAAAGCACTTTTGCATTCGCAAACGGCCGATTTTAAGGAATCGCACCGTTTGCGACTACAAAAATGCTTGATGCATGTGGGGGTTAGTTACTCTGCTTAGAGTTTGCGAATCGCTTAGAGTCCAATGGACCCAAAATCAGCTGTGACGCATGATGGGCATACACCAAACGTTACCAATATATATTACCTGCTCGTGTGCTTTGAAGTGGTTGTTTCTCGCTGCAATAATATATTTACATGTAATACATGGGTGCATGTAACCTCTCTGTACGAAAGCCCGTTATATAATGTACTAGCAGCCCACGTTGTCCGGGTATGAATTGCTGCCGGCCAGTAGTACATTGTTTTGTAGGATTTCGTTTTGATAGCATTTCTTATCTGTGACAGGCCTGTGAAACGCTCCGATTCACAGTGCACTGCTGATGCACTTAAGAGTGCGCGTTCAGTAGTGTGTGAACTCGAGTTTCCCTACTTTATTTTTCCTTGCAATATTATATAGCGCGAACTCGACAACATGGCATGAGCACAATTTACATTACAGAAGAACACATTCATTTGTAGTAGGCACGGGGAGACAAAGCGATTTGCCTGGAATCACAGGATGTTGAGCTGATGCCGAGATTCGAACGTAGCTCCCCAGCTCTAAAGTTCGCAATTCTAGAACTTGTGGCGGGGGGTGTGTCTTAAAGTGTATGTCGGTGCTGGCCATCAATGAGAGAGACCTGTGCATTTTTCAAATTGGTGGTGAAAAAATATGTGTATGTTGCTGGAGAGGTGGGCCGCCGTGCCACCAATGTACTTACCGGGGGAGGGTAAACACCCATTATTCCGCAACGTTCTTTCCGCATACCATCACTCCCCATACTTTCATTACGAAAGTACCATGACTCCGCAATGCCATTATAACGGATGGCATTACATTTTATATGCTTTACCACGCATACATTTACAACAAAATTCGTTGTAAATGCATAAATGGTAAAAGCATGTTTTTTTTAAATGTTTGGATAAGGTAAGTATGGGTATAGGGGTATATGTTTTGGGGTACTGAGGTATATGTTTTGGGGTGTTTGGGTATTTTAAGGGTTCAGATATAGTTTTGGGTTATGGGGTACAGGGGTAGTTTTAGGGTTTAGGGACTAGGGCTAGGTTTGGGTTTTGGGGTAGAGGGGTATTTTAGGGTTCAGGGCTAGGTTTGGGTTTTGGGGTACAGAGTTATTTTTATTGTTCAGGGCTAGGTTTGGGTTTTGGGGTACAGGGGTATTATTAGGGTTCAGGGCTAGGTTTGGGTTTTGGGGTACAGGGGTATTTTTAGGGTTCAGGGGTAGGTTTGGGTTTTGAGGTACAGGGGTATTTTTAGGGTTCAGGGGTAGGTTTGGGTTTTGAGGTACAGGGGTATTTATAGGGTTCAGGGCTAGGTTGGGTTGTTGGGGTACAGGGGTATTTTTAGGGTTTAGGGATAGGTTTGGGTTTTGGGGTACAGAGTATATGTTATAGGGTTAAGATGGATTAGTGTTTAAGGGTGTTGGGGTATTTTAAGGAGTAAGGGTGGGTTATGATTATGGGGTGCAGGGGTATTTAAAGGGAGCAGGGTGGACACCCGGAGCAGGAATGTACAGAACCTGGGAAGAAAAAACAATGAAATATTAGGCACAACGTTCGCTTTTTTTTCCGTAATCCCGCGCCCCGCACACGCCCACGCCCCCAGCACACGCCCACAGCACACGATATGAGACATGGCATGAAGGGCGGAACGTACCACATGTCCCCAGTGTTTGTCATGCCCCCAGCTCACGCCCACAGCACAAAGCAGACCCGCCCACAAGGGACTACTTTGCTGGCACGGTTCTTTTACCTTTTAAATGTATATGGTGGACGTCTGCATAGCCTATGTCCTTCTGCTGCAACTCCCCTTTCCAACGCTGTATTGGGTGTTGTGATTGGTGCTGTGGTTCCTGAGATTACCCGCCTCAAAGGTTTGGGCCCTGTCTTTATTATATTAGTATAGATTTATAATTGCAGAGTTGTGACGTTCAAGTCCAGGTATGCCATTTATTTTTAAGTACTTTACAACCAAAGTTATTTTCACACTCTGGAATAGTTTGGAACGCTTTTTACAATATCTATTTACAATCATGGGAGCCTGCAGTCTCCTTATAAAAGCCTTTCTCTCATTTTCTTATACAGGTGACTTGGGATGTCTCTAGTCCCCTGTAATTATGAAATGACATAGTTGCTGAACTGTAATACTCTGACATATGAAATTGATTCTAGTATCTCTTGGCAACAAATTGCTAACTGCTTTATGAAGTGTTTACTTTCACAACAATTGGTTCTAATTTTAATACTTCATGTCTGCAACCATACTATCTCTTTCATCTGACCGAGCAAGCCACCAATGGTTTAAGTAGTAGCTTGTGGGACGGGTGATGGTGTCACCATGTAAAATACCCTTTGTCTTACTAGGTGTTCCATTACCTTATAAAGAATCCCAGCTTCCCGTCTTGCTCCTATTTGATCTTGGAACTTCTCAGTGATATGCCATATTCTTTATATTCTTACAACGTATGACGGTGATACTTCACCCCATATATTTTTAGTATATTTGGGCCCACATGCATCATTGTAGGAAATTGCGATTCCTAAATTGCGAAAATTAAGGAATCGCAATTTAGGTTTTGCAAATTCCTATGCATCAAGAAGTCGCAAAAGTTTTTGCGATTTCTTAATTTTCCTTATTTGCGATTCCTTAATTGCGAATCGCAATTAAGGAATCGCTTTACATTGATGCCTATGGGCCCAAGGGCATGTGTGTGTGTAAAATATAAGTTTAAAAAATGCGCCTTTGTGCATTTTTGAAACTTTTCGCAAATTACCATGAAGGTTTACTTCATGGTAATTTTTCCCTTCATAATTGCGAATTCGCAATAAAAAAAAATCATGCATAGCATTTAAGAAATCGCAAAATTTGCGATTTCTTAAATGCTATCGCAATTCCAGAAATTGCAAAAAATTGCGATTTCTTAAATTGCGAAAAATGAAAAAAAAACGTATGCATCCCAAAAAAGGTTTTTGCATTCGCAAACGGCCGAATTTTGCGATTCGCACCGTTTGCGAATGCAAAAACGCTTGATGCATGTGGCCCTTAGTGTGTAATATATCTATACTAATATAATAAAGAGAGAGCCCAAACCTTTGAGGCGGGTAATCTCAGGAACCACAGCACCAATCACAACACCCAATACAGCATTGGAAAGGGCAGTTGCAGCAGAAGGACATAGGCTATGCAGACGTCCACCATATACATTTAAAAGGTAAAAGAACCGTGCCAGCAAAGTAGTCCCTTGTGGGCGTGTCTGCGTTGTGCTGTGGGCGTGTCTGCGTTGTGCTGTGGGCGTGTGCTGGGGCATGACAAACACTGGGGGCGTGTGGTACGTTCCGCCCTTCATGCCATGTCTCATATCGTGTGCTGTGGGCGTGTGCTGGGGGCGTGGGCGTGTGCGGGGCGCGGGATTACGGGAAAAAAAGCGAGCGTTGTGCCCAATATTTCATTGTTTTTTCTTCCCAGGTTCTGTACATTCCTGCTCCGGGTGTCCCCCCTGCTCCCTTTAAATACCCCTGCACCCCATAATCATAACCCACCCTTACTCCTTAAAATACCCCAACACCCTTAAACACTAACCCATCTTAACCCTATAAATATACTCTGTACCCCAAAACCCAAACCTATCCCTAAACCCTAAAAATACCCCTGTACCCCAACCTAGCCCTGAACCCTATAAATACCCCTGTTCCTCAAAACCCAAACCTACCCCTGAACCCTAAAAATACCCCTGTACCTCAAAACCCAAACCTACCCCTGAACCCTAAAAATACCCCTGTACCCCAAAACCCAAACCTACCCCTGAACCCTAAAAATACCCCTGTACCCCAAAACCCAAACCTAGCCCTGAACCATAAAAATAACTCTGTACCCCAAAACCCAAACCTAGCCCTGAACCCTAAAATACCCCTCCACCCCAAAACCCAAACCTAGCCCTGAACCCTAAAAATACCCATGTACCCCAAAACCCAAACCTAGCCCTGAACCCTTAAAATACTCCTGTATCCCAAAACCCAAACCTATCCCTGAACCCTAAAAATACCCCTATACCCCAAAACTCAAACCTAGCCCTGAACCCTAAAAATACCCCTGTACCCCAAAACACATACCTATCCCTAAACCCTAAAACTACCCCTGTACCCCATAACCCAAAACTATATCTGAACCCTTAAAATACCCAAACACCCCAAAACATATACCTCAGTACCCCAAAACATATACGCCTATACCCATACTTACCTTATCCAAACATTAAAAAAAACATGCTTTTACCATTCATGCATTTACAACGAATTTCGTTGTAAATGTATGCGTGGTAAAGCATATAAAATGTAATGCCATGCGTTATAATGGCATTGCGGAGTCATGGTACTTTCGTAATGAAAGTATGCGGAGTGATGGTATGCGGAAAGAAAGTTGCGGAATAATGGGTGTTTACCCTTCCCCGGTAAGTACATTGGTGGCACGGCGGCCCACATCTCCAGCAACATACACATATTTTTTCACCACCAATTTGAAAAATGCACAGGTCTCTCTCATTGATGGCTAGCACCGAAATACACTTTTAGACACACCCCCGCCACAAGTTCTAGAATTGCGAACTTTAGAGCTGGGGAGCTACGTTCGAATCTCGGCATCAGCTCAACATCCTGTGATTCCAGGCAAATCGCTTTGTCTCCCCGTGCCTACCACAAATAAATGTGTTCTTCTGAAATGTAAATTGTGCTCATGCCATGTTGTCGAGTTTGCGCTATATAATATTGCAAGGAAAAATAAAGTAGGGAAACTCGAGTTCACACACTACTGAACGCGCACTCTTAAGTGCATCAGCAGTGCACTGTAAATCGGAGCGTTTCACAGGCCTGTCACAGATAAGAAATGCTATCAAAACGAAATCCTACAAAACAATATACTACTGGCCGGCAGCAATTCATACCCGGACAACATCGGGACGGGCTGCTAGCATATATATATATATATATCCATACTAATATTATAAAGAGAGAGCCCAAACCTTTGATGCGGGTAATCTCAGTAACAAGAAAACAACGTATTCAAAAGAGGGTCTCAGGGGAAAGTATTTATAGACCTACTGGTATCAAAGCCCCACTAACAATGTACCACAACAAAAGAAATACCACTGGTCTATTAGTGCGTGAACATATGAAGAAGAGGTATGTCTGTGGTGGATCTAGTTGTGTTGCAAGAAGCCATGAAATGAATCCCATCAACCCACCCAATGGCAGAGCTTCATCATCTGGGATTTGTAAGACAGTGGTCTAAATATAGGCAACTCACTTGTTGTAATTGTGTGTTGCCTTAATCCTAAACCACCAGTGATGGAACGTACCATACAGTGTGTGTGTATAGTGGTGGGATACTGGTTTTGCAGTGAGAAATCAGTGGAAAAAGAGAAGAAAGTGATCTTAAAATTGGCTACCATGACATTGAAGAAAAAGTTTTATTAAGGAAAAATCATGGTGTCAAAAGTAAAAGCAGGTGCAAACAGTTTGAAATAATAACTGTTGTGAGTTGGACATTAAGAGGTCTACATGTTTCAGCCAATATAGGAGAAGGTGCTCCACTGGCTTTCGTCAGGACCGCTAAGGTACACTACTGCAAAACAATATAAAGTGAAAAAACCATATACAAACAATTATTAATGAATACCATACATCCTACCATCCGCAGGTGTCTGGTGTGTAGGAAGTGGGTTCTCAACAAGAGGATTCTTTCCTGCAAACGTACACAAAAACAAAAGAGTACAAACAGTAAAACACAGACATATCATATGCTTTAATCATATGTGTGGATAGGTCATTTGTTGATCCTTTCTGTCGCAACAAATCAGTGTAAATTTTAACTCACTCAACTTGTCGTGGGAGAATGCCTCACCTCGCCTGGCAACAGCTCAGGTGTGGAGGCCCCGCTCTAAATGTGGATAAAAATCATAGAGGACTATTATAATTAGCCTCTATATCTTTCAACGCTAAAAAGAAACAAAGGTACAGTATATGTGCTTAGGAAAGGGCAGCGCAACATGGTCTCATGGAGTACAATACTCTATAAATGACGCCTTATTATTAAATCATAAGGAGGCATCATGAGGCAAAATTCTTATTTATATGCCAAACTTATGTGTAGCAGATGAAATGCCATAGGCGAGTTGTCGCTCTATTTTATAAGCAGCCAAGGGCGAGTAGTCGCTCTATTTTATAAGCAGCACAAGAGAAGCAACCGGCCTGCTATGCGTCAAAAGGCACGAATGGCAAAGCATGCTGCAAAGACTACAAATCCCATAACAGCAGTAGTCAGACGTATAAAAAAGCATGCTTATCATAGGTGTGGTCAAAGGAAGGTTGTCGGCAAAGTTGTATGCAAAAGGTCGTCAGAGCCAGCGTGTGAAGTATGGTCGTCGTGCAATCCTCACCTCTCCGTCGGTAGCACTGGCGAATCCTAAACCGAAGGGGAGGTACCGACTGGGAGTGAGTTGCGCGTTTATATCTAGTGTCACAGCCAATGGAAACACTCTGCTGTTCATCACTGCTCAACTGTGTACAGGCGGACCAAGGAGGAAGCCTGTAAAGGCGCATAATGCGCATGCGCTAATTGAACAGGAAAGGAAGTACTACTAAGAGAATCTCACACAAGCATAAAAAAACCTCTCGCTACCACAGATGTGAAAGCCACCATGCACTATAGTGGATATCCGAGTCCTGTGCAAGCTTAATCACAGAATCAGTCAGGAACGGGCTGCCAGATATGAATACAAATTGACTCAGCCAACTTGACTCGTGGTCATAAAGGAAATTCAAGAGAGGTAAATATATATAATGGTTGGTCTGAACATCGACCGGCATGTGCATTATTTCTTCATTCGACACTGAACAAAGGGTGCCTGTTGGCAATGCCTGTATTGCCCAAAGATGGTGACGGCAACTACAGAAAAAGCCGGATTTAGCGTGTACTAATGCCTCCATATTAAATGATGCCTCTGTAATGCTCGAGCTGGGTGTGCACACTGTCCCATGACCATATAGAGCTGAGTAGATCCCCATATGTAACCATAGAGAAACCAAGACATGTATGTCTGAGTTGATCAGATGTTGAATAAACTCAGTGGGATGCATCCACTACCAAGTTCTAAAATAGGTGTAGCATCCGTTAATCTGGCGAGTCGTCCTAGCTTGGACTAGTGGTGACGTACACTATGGACAGAGTGGTTTTCTCCGATAATAAAACGCTGTCTGTTCCAAAACACCCTGTATTGGTGACTAATAGTCTACCCTTCATGCCTATAAAAAAAGAAAAAGGGGGAAGTTGTTGGTGTTAGGATAGGAGGGATCTAGACCACTTGGTTCATCATGAATGATGTCACATAAATTAATTAGATCATGACCAAAGGGATATCGTTGTTCAATCCGTTTGCGTCACACTTGAGTTTGAATATCCACTTGTGTTTTTTCAGGAAGAGATATCGCGAGACGTCACTGACATGTTGAGGTATGTGGGGTTGCTCTAGGACTACCCATCTCATTTCTTTCGCTTTGTGTTTCATATGCAGAAAGTGGCTGGTAAGGCGGGTCGATTGTTTGTGGCACCTAACAGTGCTCTTGTGTTCATTAATTCTTGTCTTGACTTTCCTAGTCGTCATGCCCACGTAGCGCAGGGGGCAAGGGCAAGTAATTAGATAAATGACTCGCTCGCTATTGCAATTTGTATGTTTCTTCAAGATCCACGGCCTCCCAGTGCCGATGTCAACGGTCAGTGTCTTCTGTGTCTGTGGACAGGCAGTGCAGGATCCACACGGATAGTGACCCTGGACTGCTGGAAGGTTGTCTGCGTTGTGCTGTGGGCGTGTGCTGGGGGCTAAAGAATGGTGATGGATTAAACCCAGATCAGTTGACTGGGGGTGAGTGCTTGTATTGTCAACGCTCCGTCCATCATTTCCTTTGGTTTTGCTTTGTTCGCCATAAGTTGGCAGGATATGCTCAGACGTGAGTCCCTTGCTCATTTTGCCACTGGATTCAAGCAAGCCCGGCTGAAGACGACTGCAATGCCATAAACCGGTCCTGGGAAGCTTGTTTCCGGTCCAGGGAAGGCATGGCTTGGCAGTTCGGGCTGGACTGTTTCCATGAGGCACAGGGTCAGACTGATTTGCATATGGCCATGTCTGAACTGGGGTGGCAGAGTGGGCTAAAGAACGGTGATGGATTAAACCTGTTGACTGGGTGTGAGTGTTTGATTGGTTCAGATGCTCCGTCCATCACCACCCCCTTTTGTACTGCGTTGTGCTGTGGGCATGGGCTGGGGGCGTGACTAACGCTGTGGGCGTGTGGTACGGCCATCACATCGCGGGCTCTGGGCGTGTGCTGGGGGCGTGACAAACGCTGGGAGCGTGTGTCCGCCCTTCATGCCATGTGAGTCGTACATACAAGCGCCAATTACGTTGCTGCGCAGCATCAAGGGGCACGCTGGGGGTGTGAGAAACGCTGGGGGTGTGTGTCCGGCCTTCATGCCATGTGAACGCAATTGCGCTGCATCAAGGGGCACGCTGGGGGCGTGATAAACGCTGGGGGCGTGTGCTACGTTCCGCGCTTCATGCCATGTGGGTCGTACATTAAGCAGAAGATCGTCTGCTGTGGCCGTGTGCTGGGGGCGTGACAAACGCGTTCACCTGGAGGCCTGGTAAGTAACGTTACTGCAGCCTCTCCTGCGCGCTGTTACTGAACTCTCACATTCAACGAAATTACACGCTCCTGCTACCATCAACCAGGGCTCTAGCCGGGCTCAGGCGGCGGATCAGTACACTAATTACACGCGCCTGATAACATCAACCAGGGCTGCAGCTGAGCCTCAAGCGGGGGAACATGCGCCTGCTAACATCAAACAGGCCTGCATCTGGGCCTCAAGCGGGGGAACACGTAAATGAGCGTGCCTGCGGGGACAATTACTGCTGCCTCTCCTACTCGCTGTCACTCAACTCTCTCATTAAACGGATTTACCCGCGGCTGATAACTCTCTCATTCAACGACATTACACGCGCCTGCTAACATTAACCAGGGCTGTAGCCGGGCTCAGGCGGCGGGTCACTACATCAATTACATGCGCCTGCTAACATCAACCAGGGCTGCAGCTGGGCCTTCTCAGTCCCTATTCTAATGAAACAAAAAATGTTGTCTACCGCGAGATTTTAAAATAAATTGCCCTTGCCAAATACACACAATACACACATTCTATTTTATACCCGAACAACGTTGGGACGGGCTGCTATCCATACTAATCCATACTATAATCCATACTAATATTATAAAGAGAGAGACCAAACCTTAGAGGCGGGTAATCTCAGTAACCACAGCACCAATCACAACACCCAATACAGCGTTGGAAAGGGCAGTTGCAGCAGAAGGACATAGGCTATTCAGACGGCCACCATATATATAGTTTTATCTTTTTTTGCAGAGTTTTATATAGCTCGAACTTGACCCGAACTGATTCAGGTATCAGAGCGCTTTACATTGCACCAGTTACATTACATGAGGACACACATTCATTTTTGTTAGGCACAGGGAGATTAAGTGATTTGCCCAGAATCACAGGATGTTTGGCGTCGTTACCAAGACTCGAACCGAGATCCCCAGGTCCGAGGTCGAGCGCCTTAGCCGTTAGGCCAACTCCTCTATACATTTAAAAGGTAAAAGAACCGTGCCAGCAGAGTAGTCCCTTGTGGGAGTGTCTGCGCAGTGCTGTGGGTGTGGGCTGGGGGCGTGACTAACACTGGGGGAGTGTGGTACGGCCATCACATCGTGGGCTGTGGGCGTGTGCTTGGGGCGTGACAAACGCTGGGGGCATGTGTTCGCCCTTCATGCCATGTGAGTCGTACATACAAGCGCCAATTACGTTGCTGCGCAGCATCAAGGGGCACGCTGGGGTCGTGAGAAATGCTGGGGGCGTGTGCTACATTCCGCCCTTCATGGCATGTGGGTTGTACATTAATCAGAAGATCGTCTGCTGTGGCCGTGTGCTGGGGACGTGACAAATGCGTTCACCTGGAGGCCTGGTAAGTAACATTACTGCAGCCTCTCCTGCGCGCTGTTACTGAACTCTCTCATTCAACGAAATTACACACGCCTGCTACCATCAACCAGGGCTCTGGCCGTGCTCAGGCGGCGGATCAGTACACTAATTACACACGCCTGATAACATCAACCAGGGCTGCAGCTGGGCCTCAAGCAGGAGCACACGGCCCTAGCACACGGCCACAGCAGACGATCGTCTGATTAATGTACAACCCACATGGCATGAAGGGTGGAACATAGCACACCCCCCCAGGGTTTCTCACGCCCCCAGCGTACCCCTTGATGCGGCCCAGTTGCGTTCACATGGCGTGAAGGCCGGACACACACCCCCAGCGTTTCTCACGCCCCCAGCATGTCACGCCCCCAGCGTGTCCCTTGATGCTGTGCAGCAATGTAATTGGTGCTTGTATGTACGACTCACATGGCATGAAGGCCGGACAAATGCCCCCAGCGTTTGTCACGCCCCCAGCGTTTGTCATGCCCCCAGCCCACGCCCACAGCACAACGCAGACACGCCCACAAGGGACTTCTTTGCTGGCACGGTTCTTTTACCTTTTAAATGTATAGAGGAGTTGGCCTTACGGCTAAGGCGCTCCACCTCGGACCTGGGGATCTGGGTTCGAGTCTTGGTAACAACGCCAAACATCCTGTGATTCTGGGCAAATGACTTAATCTCCCCATGTCTAACAAAAATAAATGTGTGTCCTCATGTAACGTAACTGGTGCTATGTAAAGCGCTCTGATACCTGATTCAGTTCGGGTCAAGTTCGCGCTATATAAAACTCTGCAAATTTTTTTTTTTAAAATATGGTGGCCGTCTGCATAGCCTATGTCCTTCTGCTGCAACTGTCCTTTCCAACGCTGTATTGGGTGTTGTGATTGGTGCTGTGGTGCCCCTTGATGCGGCGCAATTATGTTCACATGGCATGAAGGCCAGACACACGCCCCCAGCGTTTCTCACGGCCCCAGCGTGCTCCTTGATGCTGCGCAGCAACGTAATTGGGGCTTGTATGTACAAGCGCGAACGTATGCCCGAGGGCGTCTTGGCACTAAAAACTCGACTCATATCTCTACCCATGTGGTTGCTGCGTGATTTACTGGGAAAATAACCAAGTCTTCACATCTTTGAGGAAAGAGTAAAGGGATTGGCTCAGTCTAATTGAAAGCGGGAGTGAATTCCAAAGTCTGGCTGCCCTGACTGAAAAACGTCTGTCACCCCAGGAGACAGTCTTAGTGCGAGGCACCGTTAATTGTTGCAAGGTCGTAGATCTTAAATGCCTTGCCGGAAGATAGAGTTGGAATTGATCTCTAAGGAACTGCGGGCCAAAGTGATGCAGTGCTTTAAACACCAGACAGAGTGTTTTAAATTTTATACGATTTTTTATTGGTAACCAGTGGTAGTTCCGAATAATATGAGCAATGGGATTGAATTTGGGTGTTTTGGATAGTACTCTACCAGCAGCATTTTGGACTGATTGTAATTTGTTGATAACCCGGGCTTGAGCATTGGCAAGAATGCCATTGCAATAGTCAAGTGAGGATAATACCAGAGTACTGACCAAAGTTTTACCTGCACTGTCAGGCAGGAATGGAATGATTTTTTAATCAATTTTAACTTATAAAAAGCTGTAGTCTGGTTAGCATGGGTGGAGAAGTTGAGATGTTCATCAAACATAACTCCCAAATTCCTGACCTTTGAAACAGGGTTGGGCAAGGTTCCAAATGATACAGGCCACCAAACGGAAGACCATCGAGGGGAGAGATTTCCAAAGATAACCACCTCGGTCTTCTCGGAGTTGAGTTTCAAGCAACTTGAGGACATCCAATCTCCGATTGCTTGCATACCCTCCTGGAAGCGCTTTGCCATCTCTTTCCCGTTGCTGTTGATGGCGAGGACTAGCTGGGTGTCATCAGCGTAGGAGGTAAGGCCCATCCCATAATGTTTGATGACTCTGGCTAGGTCTGACACATAGATATTAAATAGTGTCGGACTCAGGGATGAGCTTTGAGGAACCCCGCAAGGTAATGACAACTCAGCTGATTGAAATGGTCCTAGCGTAACTGTCTGGGTTCAGCCGGACAAAAAAGATGTAAGAAGGCTTATGGCTCCCGATTGCAGTCCCATCCTTCCGACACGGTCGATCAAGGTGGAATTATCGACCGTGTCGAAGGCCGCAGAGAGGTCCAGCAGTACAAGTACTGCTGTGCCCCCTTGGTCTCTAATGACCCTGATGTTATCAGCGGCTTTAATGAGGGCGGTTTCCGTTCCATGATGTTTTCGGAAGCCAAACTGGGTGTTGTCCAGCAGTTGATGTTCCTCCAGGTACTCAGACAGCTGCTGGTTTATTGCTTTCTCTGCCACCTTAGCCAAGAACGGCAGACTGGCTATTGGTCTAAAAAATTTTGGCTCATCCATAGCCAGATGCTGCTTTTTTAAAAGCGGCTTTACAAGGGTGTTCTTCAAAGCTTTCGGATAGCTCCCTGAGTTAAGCATACGGTTACAAAGTTGCGTGACTATAGGAACTATTGAGTCCAACACAGGTTGAAGAACTTTGGGAGGACAGGGATCTAAGGCCAATCCTGATTTTATGGATTTAATAATATCCATGGTTTGTTGCTCCGTTATTTCTTTGAATTGGGAGAGAGGGCTGTCAGATGGTTTGAGGCAGGTAGGATGTGTGGAAAGATCGTCTTTGGCAGCAAAGGCTACATAAATGTAATTAACTTTAGTATAAAAAAATTTAGCAAGTGCATCGCAAAATGATTGAGACGGGGGCGGAACCAAATCCGGGTTGTTACCGGCTAATTGTTTGACAACCTCATATAGTTGTTTATTTGAATTTTTTGCATTCTCAATTTGGGTGCTAAAATAATTTCTTTTTGCCTCGGCGATCATTTTTTTTATAGTTCGCCAAAGAAGCCTTGTACCGAGATTTATTTTCTGCGTCATAGAGTTTACGCCAAGCCCTCTCCTTATTCCTACATATTTGTTTTTGCGTTCTTAACATATCCGAGAACCATGGAGCGGACGGGGTTGATCTATTTCTGGATATAGTCTTTGGGGGTACCAATTTATTTATAGCATTGCCTAGCCAGTCAGTATATTGGCTCATGGCAATGTTAGAGTCATCTGCAATAATCGGGCGGGTGTTGTCCAGCAGTTCTCTGAAATCTTCATTGTTTAGATCGCTCCACGCTTTAAAGGTCGTTCGGCAGGAAGTGTTTGGTCTGCCTAGTGAAATCTCATTAATAATGATATCACAGAGCACGGCATGATGGTCGGACCAAATAAGCGGGAGACTGTCTACAAGAGAGATCCCATTGAAGCTGGAATAGATGCCATCTAGCGTATGACCTGCCTCATGTGTGGGCAAAGTGACCACATGGCATGAAGGGCGGACACACGCCCCCAGCATTTGTCACGCCCCCAGCACACACCTACAGCCCACGATGTGATGGCCGTACCACACGCCCCCAGCGTTAGTCACGCCCCCCAGCCCACGCCCACAGCACAACGCAGACACGCCCACAAGGGACTACTTTTCTGGCACGGTTCTTTTACCTTTTAAATGTATAGAGGAGTTGGCCTAACGACTAAGGTGCTCGACCTCGGACCTTGGGATCTGGGTTCGAGTCTTGGTAATGATGCCAAACATCCTGTGATTCTGGGCAAATCACGTAATCTCCCCGTGCCTAACAAAAATGAATGTGTGTCCTCATGTAACATAACTGGTGCTATGTAAAGGGATCTGATACCTGATTCAGTTCGGGTCAAGTTCGCGCTATATAAAACTCTGCAAAAAAAATAAAAATATATATATGGTGGCCGTCTGCAAAGCCTATGTCCTTCTGCTGCAACTGCCCTTTCCAAAGCTGTATTGGGTGTTTTGATTGGTGCTGTGGTTACTGAGATTACCCTCCTCAAAGGTTTGGGCACTCTCTTTATAATATTAGTATGGATATATATATCCCGGGGGCGCTTACGTAGCGCGATCGTATGCGCTCGGGTGCTTCTGGGTGCGCCTACGCCATGCGTCATAAGACGCATCGCGCGGCTACGCGATACGTCACGATGACGTTTTCGTCCGCGGCAATGGCGCTAACGGGACGCTCACCGGTACGCGCACCGGGGCGCGCCGGAAGACTGTGCTTACCGGTGCGCTCATCGGTACGCGCATCAGGAGCGCTTCAAGGCAAATTTTTTTTTTTTTTTTTTTTAAACATGAACAATATACATTAAAAAAATAGTATTACATAAATATACAATATAGGATTCATTATAAAAAATATTATATTTCATAGCTATAGAAATTTGCTATTAAAAAACTTTTGAAATTCACTGAAAAAACCATAGGTTTCACACCAGTTATAGTTAGGAATTAGCATTTAAAAAACCTATTAAATTCACTGAAATAACCATAGGTTTCACACCAGTTATAGTTAGCTGGAAATTTTACTGACATAAAACCATTGAAATTCCCACGTTATAGTTAGTTGGACTCACTATAACTTGCGCGACTGCAATGGACTGCTGATGACGTCACATATTACATCACTCATGACATGGTCAGTGACATCACTCATGACATCACTGATGACACCATCCTTGTGACAGAGTGACAGACCTCCTTTCAGTGTAATGTAACCCTTGAAACACATATTCAAAAATAGAAACTAAAATTTTCAAAAAAATGGAGATACCCATACCAGTTACAACAACCAATTCATTAATTCCACCATCTATATACACATACCCACACTACCATCTTACTTCTAAGGAAACTTACACATACTTACTCTCCTAAACAATCACTTATAGAAACACATACTTATTTAAACAGGAACTCTTACAATCTCTCACTCTCATATATACTCACTTATATACATCAATACTCACATATACTAGATTAAAACATATGTAGTTACTGATAAAGACACTAGTGAGACAGTCATTCACTCTCTAACACACAGATATACACACTTGTCCACCCATACAGTCCTGCACATATGCTGTCTTCAAGACACATACAAACAGTGAGTCAGTCATTGATGCATCTATGTGCTAAGTAATACCCCCACCAAACCATACAGACACTCATACTGATACTAAAAAAAAATCTAATAACCCATATACACACACATGTAGCTACTCACCAACCCATGCAGCCACTGATACACAAAGTGAAACACTGATACATATATTTAAATATTTAAATATTACTCGCTAATATATGTATTCACTAAGATACACTTAATAAGCCAGTTAACCAATCAATTTTTTATACAAAAAACATCCATTTAGACACTTATTTAAACATTTATTCTTCCATCGACCTTTACATATACATATATGAAACATATTTATTTTTCAGAAAGACACACATTCACTGGATGGTGTCATCAGTGATGTCATGAGTGAGGTCACTGACCATGTCATGAGTGATGTAATATGTGATGTCATCAGCAGTGCATTGCAGTCGCGCAAGTTATAGTGAGTCCAACTAACTATAACGTGGGAATTTCAATGGTTTTATGTCAGTAAAATTTCCAGCTAACTATAACTGGTGTGAAGCCTATGGTTTTTTCAGTGAATTTAATAGGTTTTTTAAATGCTAATTCCTAACTATAACTGGTGTGAAACCTATGGTTTTTTCAGTGAATATATATATATATATATATATATATATATATATGTATATATATATATTACCTACTGGCGGTCGCCAGTAGGTATATATAGTTAGGATTTTTTCCCTATGGGATTTTTGAAAATTCTATGTCTAATAACTTTGGCGTTTGTGGACGGAATTGGCTGAAGTTTTCAGGAAAATGGCACATTTTGTTTCTGAGCAGCCCTTGAAAATTTGGGGGGGGTTCGTCAAGGGGGGGCCGAGAAAAAAGGGGGGGTCCCAAAACGTGTTTTTAACATTGAGTTTTCCATAGGGCGGTTGGCCTCACTTTTAGCTCGAAGGGCTGAATGGATTTGCACGAAACTTGGCAAAATTGTAGGGACTGGTAGCCCGATGTGCCTTTTGTAGGTCTCAATATATGTGCTTCAGTGGATTTTGAGAAATTAACGTTCAAAAAAAGATATATATCTGTAACAGCGGACCGGGCAGCGCTCCAGTTCGCGTACTTTTCGCGCAACGGAGCTTTGTGAAGCGAAGCTGATTGGTTCTCCGGCGTCTGTAAACATTCCAAACAGTCCGTAGCGGCCGCCATATTGTCTCTCGGTAGGATCGAGAGACAAGAGGAGGCCAAAGCGAAGGGGCAAATGACCATAAGGGGGCATAGTAGATTCTCGCTGACCCCCTAGGTTTGATGTGGAGGTTTTAAAAGGGCCCCGCGGGGCAAAAAAAAAAAAAAAATAATAATAATCGAACGGCTGAATGGATTTGCACGAAACTTGGCAAAATTGTAGGGACTGGTAGCCCGATGTGCCTTTGCTAGGTCTCAATATATGTGCTCCAGTGGATTTTGAGAAATTAACGTTCAAAAAAATATATATATCTGTAACAGCGCTCCGCTTCGCGTACTTTTCGCGTTACGGAGCTTTGCGAAGCTGATTGGTTCTTCGGCGTCTGTAAACATTCCAAACAGTCCGTAGCGGCCGCCATCTTGTCTCTCGGTAGGATCGAGAGACAAGAGGAGGCCAAAGCGAAGGGGCAAATGACCATAAGGGGGCATAGTAGATCCTCCCTGACCCCCTAGGTTTGATGTGGAGGCTTTAAAAGGGTCTCGCAGGGCAAAAAAAAAATATATCGTTTTTTTAGTTTTTTTGCGTGGAGTGCGCCCGGTTCGCGAACCGGGAAGCGTTCTGGGGAGCGTACTTTCTTGAAAATTAGTGAAAAAAGTTAGAGTAAAATAATAATTGTGAGTGAATAGATGTAGGGTAGCTCTGAGAAGAGCTTTTGGGTTTATGGTACATTTAGGTACTTATAAGTAGGTACCAATGCACAGTCTTAAATTCAGAGTGAAAATTCTGTTGCCCTCATCTGAGAAGTGAACTCCATCTCCTCTGTAGATATCTTGCATGTAGTAACGCAAGTTATTGTTGTACAGGGAGCCCATTCCATGGTCTCTCATGTAAGCTGAAACAGATTTGTTTACATGCTTCCTCGATTTCTCAATTTGTGGACAAAATTGGTTCGACCACCTCCATTTTTGTCTTTGGCATATATTTGAATATAAATAAAAAACACAAGACAGGTATGTGGAGGGTCTAGGGGAATATTTAATGACCTGTCTGCTCAAACCCCTATACCAATACACGAAACACAAAAAGGAGCAGACCAGGTCCAAAAAATGGTGTGAGACTATGCTGGCTTCTGTGAGGCAAAGAAAAATGTGTGAGATAGAATGTTGAGGACAACAACTGTGGAGTCCAGAAGACTAGAAACAATTTCCATCAGACCCCCCAAGGAAGGGTGGAGATTCACATCACGTGGAAATTGTTGTAAATCCCATACCGGAACCGACCATTAAGTGCCGTTACGGAAGGATATCCGAAAGCATACTTATGTTGTACATTTAAGGATACAAAAAAGTGCAGTGCTCAAATAATAAAAGTGAATAAAATTGGCTACCTGAACTCTAAACAGTGTTTGAACAGAGATCTAAGTGTCAAATATTAAAAGCACGCCAACTAGTGGGATATTGCATCCAGTGGCGCTAAGCAGTACGGTCGACATGTTTCAGCCTGGTGGACAGTTAGTCCGGCTTTCTTCAGGACCTTAATTTAGAAGGCTACTGCATCTTGAAATTAGCAAAAAAATGTACTAATAACGAGTTACATAGGTATCAAAAGTGTAGATACTTAAGTGTCCACTGAAGGGGAAGATATACGTCTTCTTCCTAAAAAGAACAAGCAGATGGACAATGTATGAACAAACACAACAAACAAACACACACATATACCACTGTGCACACACAGAGCCAACACAGTCACACCTGCAAGGATAAATTTAATCCTGCACATTAACAAGCATAATGGCTTGATCACCCCGAGGCATTTCCTCACAGTGATACTCACCCAGCATTTTGTGGGTGATGACCTCACCTCACCCGGCGACCGCTCGGGAGTATGAGGCCCCGCTCTAGAGTGTAGACAGAAAAAGACACAGTAAGCACAAAACTTTACGGTGTCCAAACCAATGGTTCTACACATAAAACTCAACGCACTTGTAATAGTGCCCCACTGACATGCCATACACCTCAAACTCAAAAGAACCTTGAGTGGCGCCTAGAGAAAACACAAGTTGTAATTTAAGTCATAGAACAGGATTGCCTGCTGACTCACTCAAATATCTCTAAATGGCCTCTTTAGTGTTTGTCTCTGCCACACTGCAGTAGATGGATTGACAGAGAAAAAACCTTATTACAGATCACACCACTAGGCAGTGGGTGGGGGTACTTGAAAAAGCCTCTCGGCGGCTGCCTTGGCCACTTTAAACCAATTACTTATGGCGGGATATCCACGGAGAAAATCCCCCAGAATGAAGTTTCAAAGGGCAGAGAGGAAAAGCTTAAAGGTAAAGATTAACCACTTATGAAATCACTCCCTATCCAGCAAATCGCTAGTCTAGCGTCATTCAAATGAAGTACCGGGAAACACACAGAAGCTGACTCACCTATCCGTCGGTGCCCCTCATCTGGGAGCGAGCGGAAGTGGAGGTGAGCAGAACTCCGCCCTACCGTCTTAAATAATCATCGGTGATTTTGTCACAAGGCTTCCATAATGCGGGGAAAAGGACAAACCACCGGAAAGAGGTGCCGCCTAGGTAGCGCATGCGCGATAGTAAGAGAACACTGTTCTCTCGCGCATGCGCAAACCTTCAATGTCGTGCACCAGAACGGTAGCGCGATGCTGCTCCCACGCGTAATGACAAATTGTACAACAGATTATACAACAGATTATAAACCTTGTAGAATCATATAAACTAGAATGGTCAATATAAATACAACTAAACCCCACTATCTATTGAGATGGGTTCGTGTCCCCTTGATGGAGACACTGCTCCTCTTAACATGCGCCCTGTGGCCCTGGCCACACCGGGCACAGCCAATTGTTAGTGGCTTAAAATGGCAAAGAGGCCTGATATACAGGAAATAGATAGATAACAATAACCACCCGCTTATCTCCTATTCTGGAGACTGGTGGTATAATAAAAAGTGGATGATATTATTCCATCTACTCCGTGGAGTCTGAGGAACAAAAAACATCCTCTGATTAGTGACCATCTACACTGGATAGAGAGAACTGGGTCTGGCAGTACCCCAAGTCGTGGAATCTAATTGTTAGGGTGACTGTGCTGCTTCTTCATAGAAAAAGAGATATATATAGGGGTATCTAAAACCAAAATAGGTGTATACCTCATCTATAATCCCTCTGTAATGGAGAGATGCCTCTGCCCCAAAAAGGAATATACCGCAAAAGCTGATAGCGGAAGGTATAATTGATGAGTTTAAATAGAGGCACACAAGAGGGGCAGCACATACAGTTGAGTTGAGTGAGCTAAGGAATGCAAAATAGGTTTGCATCCTAATCAAACATGACCCGCAACTAAAAAGTTGCACTATAGAATAAAAAACACAAGACAGGTATGTGGAGGGTCTAGGGGAATATTTAATGACCTGTCTGCTCAAACCCCTATACCAATACACGAAACACAAAAAGGAGCAGACCAGGTCCAAAAAATGGTGTGAGACTATGCTGGCTTCTGTGAGGCAAAGAAAAATGTGTGAGATAGAATGTTGAGGACAACAACTGTGGAGTCCAGAAGACTAGAAACAATTTCCATCAGACCCCCCAAGGAAGGGTGGAGATTCACATCACGTGGAAATTGTTGTAAATCCCATACCGGAACCGACCATTAAGTGCCGTTACGGAAGGATATCCGAAAGCATACTTATGTTGTACATTTAAGGATACAAAAAAGTGCAGTGCTCAAATAATAAAAGTGAATAAAATTGGCTACCTGAACTCTAAACAGTGTTTGAACAGAGATCTAAGTGTCAAATATTAAAAGCACGCCAACTAGTGGGATATTGCATCCAGTGGCGCTAAGCAGTACGGTCGACATGTTTCAGCCTGGTGGACAGTTAGTCCGGCTTTCTTCAGGACCTTAATTTAGAAAGGCTACTGCATCTTGAAATTAGCAAAAAAATGTACTAATAACGAGTTACATAGGTATCAAAAGTGTAGATACTTAAGTGTCCACTGAAGGGGAAGATATACGTCTTCTTCCTAAAAAGAACAAGCAGATGGACAATGTATGAACAAACACAACAAACAAACACACACATATACCACTGTGCACACACAGAGCCAACACAGTCACACCTGCAAGGATAAATTTAATCCTGCATATTAACAAGCATAATGGCTTGATCTCCCCGAGGCATTTCCTCACAGTGATACTCACCCAGCATTTTGTGGGTGATGACCTCACCTCACCCGGCGACCGCTCGGGAGTATGAGGCCCCGCTCTAGAGTGTAGACAGAAAAAGACACAGTAAGCACAAAACTTTACGGTGTCCAAACCAATGGTTCTACACATAAAACTCAACGCACTTGTAATAGTGCCCCACTGACATGCCATACACCTCAAACTCAAAAGTTCTGGTGCACGACATTGAAGGTTTGCGCATGCGCGAGAGAACAGTGTTCTCTTACTATCGCGCATGCGCTACCTAGGCGGCACCTCTTTCCGGTGGTTTGTCCTTTTCCCCGCATTATGGAAGCCTTGTGACAAAATCACCGATGATTATTTAAGACGGTAGGGCGGAGTTCTGCTCACCTCCACTTCCGCTCGCTCCCAGATGAGGGGCACCGACGGATAGGTGAGTCAGCTTCTGTGTGTTTCCCGGTACTTCATTTGAATGACGCTAGACTAGCGATTTGCTGGATAGGGAGTGATTTCATAAGTGGTTAATCTTTACCTTTAAGCTTTTCCTCTCTGCCCTTTGAAACTTCATTCTGGGGGATTTTCTCCGTGGATATCCCGCCATAAGTAATTGGTTTAAAGTGGCCAAGGCAGCCGCCGAGAGGCTTTTTCAAGTACCCCCACCCACTGCCTAGTGGTGTGATCTGTAATAAGGTTTTTCTCTGTCAATCCATCTACTGCAGTGTGGCAGAGACAAACACTAAAGAGGCCAATTAGAGATATTTGAGTGAGTCAGCAGGCAATCCTGTTCTATGACTTAAATTACAACTTGTGTTTTCTCTAGGCGCCACTCAAGGTTCTTTTGAGTTTGAGGTGTATGGCATGTCAGTGGGGCACTATTACAAGTGCGTTGAGTTTTATGTGTAGAACCATTGGTTTGGACACCGTAAAGTTTTGTGCTTACTGTGTCTTTTTCTGTCTACACTCTAGAGCGGGGCCTCATACTCCCGAGCGGTCGCCGGGTGAGGTGAGGTCATCACCCACAAAATGCTGGGTGAGTATCACTGTGAGGAAATGCCTCGGGGTGATCAAGCCATTATGCTTGTTAATATGCAGGATTACATTTATCCTTGCAGGTGTGACTGTGTTGGCTCTGTGTGTGCACAGTGGTATATGTGTGTGTTTGTTTGTTGTGTTTGTTCATACATTGTCCATCTGCTTTTTCTTTTTAGGAAGAAGACGTATATCTTCCCCTTCAGTGGACACTTAAGTATCTACACTTTTGATACCTATGTAACTCGTTATTAGTACATTTTTTGCTAATTTCAAGATGCAGTAGCCTTTCTAAATTAAGGTCCTGAAGAAAGCCGGACTAACTGTCCACCAGGCTGAAACATGTCGACCGTACTGCTTAGCGCCACTGGATGCAATATCCCACTAGTTGGCGTGCTTTTAATATTTGACACTTAGATCTCTGTTCAAACACTGTTTAGAGTTCAGGTAGCCAATTTTATTCACTTTTATTATTTGAGCACTGCACTTTTTTGTATCCTTAAATGTACAACATAAGTATGCTTTCGGATATCCTTCCGTAACGGCACTTAATGGTCGGTTCCGGTATGGGATTTACAACAATTTCCACGTGATGTGAATCTCCACCCTTCCTTGGGGGGTCTGATGGAAATTGTTTCTAGTCTTCTGGACTCCACAGTTGTTGTCCTCAACATTCTATCTCACACATTTTTCTTTGCCTCACAGAAGCCAGCATAGTCTCACACCATTTTTTGGACCTGGTCTGCTCCTTTTTGTGTTTTGTGTATTGGTATAGGGGTTTGAGCAGACAGGTCATTAAATATTCCCCTAGACCCTCCACATACCTGTCTTGTGTTTTTTATTCTATAGTGCAACTTTTTAGTTGCGGGTCATGTTTGATTAGGATGCAAACCTATTTTGCATTCCTTAGCTCACTCAACTCAACTGTATGTGCTGCCCCTCTTGTGTGCCTCTATTTAAACTCATCAATTATACCTTCCGCTATCAGCTTTTGCGGTATATTCCTTTTTGGGGCAGAGGCATCTCTCCATTACAGAGGGATGATAGATGAGGTATACACCTATTTTGGTTTTAGATACCCCTATATATATCTCTTTTTCTATGAAGAAGCAGCACAGTCACCCTAACAATTAGATTCCACGACTTGGGGTACTGCCAGACCCAGTTCTCTCTATCCAGTATAGATGGTCACTAATCAGAGGATGTTTTTTGTTCCTCAGACTCCACGGAGTAGATGGAATAATATCATCCACTTTTTATTATACCACCAGTCTCCAGAATAGGAGATAAGCGGGTGGTTATTGTTATCTATCTATTTCCTGTATATCAGGCCTCTTTGCCATTTTAAGCCACTAACAATTGGCTGTGCCCGGTGTGGCCAGGGCCACAGGGCGCATGTTAAGAGGAGCAGTGTCTCCATCAAGGGGACACGAACCCATCTCAATAGATAGTGGGGTTTAGTTGTATTTATATTGACCATTCTAGTTTATATGATTCTACAAGGTTTATAATCTGTTGTATAATCTGTTGTACAATTTGTCATTACGCGTGGGAGCAGCATCGCGCTACCGTTCTGGTGCACGACATTGAAGGTTTGCGCATGCGCGAGAGAACAGTGTTCTCTTACTATCGCGCATGCGCTACCTAGGCGGCACCTCTTTCCGGTGGTTTGTCCTTTTCCCCGCATTATGGAAGCCTTGTGACAAAATCACCGATGATTATTTAAGACGGTAGGGCGGAGTTCTGCTCACCTCCACTTCCGCTCGCTCCCAGATGAGGGGCACCGACGGATAGGTGAGTCAGCTTCTGTGTGTTTCCCGGTACTTCATTTGAATGACGCTAGACTAGCGATTTGCTGGATAGGGAGTGATTTCATAAGTGGTTAATCTTTACCTTTAAGCTTTTCCTCTCTGCCCTTTGAAACTTCATTCTGGGGGATTTTCTCCGTGGATATCCCGCCATAAGTAATTGGTTTAAAGTGGTCAAGGCAGCCGCCGAGAGGCTTTTTCAAGTACCCCCACCCACTGCCTAGTGGTGTGATCTGTAATAAGGTTTTTTCTCTGTCAATCCATCTACTGCAGTGTGGCAGAGACAAACACTAAAGAGGCCATTTAGAGATATTTGAGTGAGTCAGCAGGCAATCCTGTTCTATGACTTAAATTACAACTTGTGTTTTCTCTAGGCGCCACTCAAGGTTCTTTTGAGTTTGAGGTGTATGGCATGTCAGTGGGGCACTATTACAAGTGCGTTGAGTTTTATGTGTAGAACCATTGGTTTGGACACCGTAAAGTTTTGTGCTTACTGTGTCTTTTTCTGTCTACACTCTAGAGCGGGGCCTCATACTCCCGAGCGGTCGCCGGGTGAGGTGAGGTCATCACCCACAAAATGCTGGGTGAGTATCACTGTGAGGAAATGCCTCGGGGTGATCAAGCCATTATGCTTGTTAATATGCAGGATTAAATTTATCCTTGCAGGTGTGACTGTGTTGGCTCTGTGTGTGCACAGTGGTATATGTGTGTGTTTGTTTGTTGTGTTTGTTCATACATTGTCCATCTGCTTGTTCTTTTTAGGAAGAAGACGTATATCTTCCCCTTCAGTGGACACTTAAGTATCTACACTTTTGATACCTATGTAACTCGTTATTAGTACATTTTTTTGCTAATTTCAAGATGCAGTAGCCTTTCTAAATTAAGGTCCTGAAGAAAGCCGGACTAACTGTCCACCAGGCTGAAACATGTCGACCGTACTGCTTAGTGCCACTGGATGCAATATCCCACTAGTTGGCGTGCTTTTAATATTTGACACTTAGATCTCTGTTCAAACACTGTTTAGAGTTCAGGTAGCCAATTTTATTCACTTTTATTATTTGAGCACTGCACTTTTTTGTATCCTTAAATGTACAACATAAGTATGCTTTCGGATATCCTTCCGTAACGGCACTTAATGGTCGGTTCCGGTATGGGATTTACAACAATTTTCACGTGATGTGAATCTCCACCCTTCCTTGGGGGGTCTGATGGAAATTGTTTCTAGTCTTCTGGACTCCACAGTTGTTGTCCTCAACATTCTATCTCACACATTTTTCTTTGCCTCACAGAAGCCAGCATAGTCTCACACCTTTTTTTGGACCTGGTCTGCTCCTTTTTGTGTTTCGTGTATTGGTATAGGGGTTTGAGCAGACAGGTCATTAAATATTCCCCTAGACCCTCCACATACCTGTCTTGTGTTTTTTATTCTATAGTGCAACTTTTTAGTTGCGGGTCATGTTTGATTAGGATGCAAACCTATTTTGCATTCCTTAGCTCACTCAACTCAACTGTATGTGCTGCCCCTCTTGTGTGCCTCTATTTAAACTCATCAATTATACCTTCCGCTATCAGCTTTTGCGGTATATTCCTTTTTGGGGCAGAGGCATCTCTCCATTACAGAGGGATTATAGATGAGGTATACACCTATTTTGGTTTTAGATACCCCTATATATATCTCTTTTTCTATGAAGAAGCAGCACAGTCACCCTAACAATTAGATTCCACGACTTGGGGTACTGCCAGACCCAGTTCTCTCTATCCAGTATAGATGGTCACTAATCAGAGGATGTTTTTTGTTCCTCAGACTCCACGGAGTAGATGGAATAATATCATCCACTTTTTATTATACCACCAGTCTCCAGAATAGGAGATACGCGGGTGGTTATTGTTATCTATCTATTTCCTGTATATCAGGCCTCTTTGCCATTTTAAGCCACTAACAATTGGCTGTGCCCGGTGTGGCCAGGGCCACAGGGCGCATGTTAAGAGGAGCAGTGTTTCCATCAAGGGGACACGAACCCATCTCAATAGATAGTGGGGTTTAGTTGTATTTATATTGACCATTCTAGTTTATATGATTCTACAAGGTTTATAATCTGTTGTATAATCTGTTGTACAATTTGTCATTACGCGTGGGAGCAGCATCGCGCTACCGTTCTGGTGCACGACATTGAAGGTTTGCGCATGCGCGAGAGAACAGTGTTCTCTTACTATCGCGCATGCGCTACCTAGGCGGCACCTCTTTCCGGTGGTTTGTCCTTTTCCCCGCATTATGGAAGCCTTGTGACAAAATCACCGATGATTATTTAAGATGGTAGGGCGGAGTTCTGCTCACCTCCACTTCCGCTCGCTCCCAGATGAGGGGCACCGACGGATAGGTGAGTCAGCTTCTGTGTGTTTCCCGGTACTTCATTTGAATGACGCTAGACTAGCGATTTGCTGGATAGGGAGTGATTTCATAAGTGGTTAATCTTTACCTTTAAGCTTTTCCTCTCTGCCCTTTGAAACTTCATTCTGGGGGATTTTCTCCGTGGATATCCCGCCATAAGTAATTGGTTTAAAGTGGCCAAGGCAGCCGCCGAGAGGCTTTTTCAAGTACCCCCACCCACTGCCTAGTGGTGTGATCTGTAATAAGGTTTTTTCTCTGTCAATCCATCTACTGCAGTGTGGCAGAGACAAACACTAAAGAGGCCATTTAGAGATATTTGAGTGAGTCAGCAGGCAATCCTGTTCTATGACTTAAATTACAACTTGTGTTTTCTCTAGGCGCCACTCAAGGTTCTTTTGAGTTTGAGGTGTATGGCATGTCAGTGGGGCACTATTACAAGTGCGTTGAGTTTTATGTGTAGAACCATTGGTTTGGACACCATAAAGTTTTGTGCTTACTGTGTCTTTTTCTGTCTACACTCTAGAGCGGGGCCTCATACTACCGAGCGGTCGCCGGGTGAGGTGAGGTCATCACCCACAAAATGCTGGGTGAGTATCACTGTGAGGAAATGCCTCGGGGTGATCAAGCCATTATGCTTGTTAATATGCAGGATTAAATTTATCCTTGCAGGTGTGACTGTGTTGGCTCTGTGTGTGCACAGTGGTATATGTGTGTGTTTGTTTGTTGTGTTTGTTCATACATTGTCCATCTGCTTGTTCTTTTTAGGAAGAAGACGTATATCTTCCCCTTCAGTGGACACTTAAGTATCTACACTTTTGATACCTATGTAACTCGTTATTAGTACATTTTTTTGCTAATTTCAAGATGCAGTAGCCTTTCTAAATTAAGGTCCTGAAGAAAGCCGGACTAACTGTCCACCAGGCTGAAACATGTCGACCGTACTGCTTAGCGCCACTGGATGCAATATCCCACTAGTTGGCGTGCTTTTAATATTTGACACTTAGATCTCTGTTCAAACACTGTTTAGAGTTCAGGTAGCCAATTTTATTCACTTTTATTATTTGAGCACTGCACTTTTTTGTATCCTTAAATGTACAACATAAGTATGCTTTCGGATATCCTTCCGTACCGGCACTTAATGGTCGGTTCCGGTATGGGATTTACAACAATTTCCACGTGATGTGAATCTCCACCCTTCCTTGGGGGGTCTGATGGAAATTGTTTCTAGTCTTCTGGACTCCACAGTTGTTGTCCTCAACATTCTATCTCACACATTTTTCTTTGCCTCACAGAAGCCAGCATAGTCTCACACCATTTTTTGGACCTGGTCTGCTCCTTTTTGTGTTTCGTGTATTGGTATAGGGGTTTGAGCAGACAGGTCATTAAATATTCCCCTAGACCCTCCACATACCTGTCTTGTGTTTTTTATTCTATAGTGCAACTTTTTAGTTGCGGGTCATGTTTGATTAGGATGCAAACCTATTTTGCATTCCTTAGCTCACTCAACTCAACTGTATGTGCTGCCCCTCTTGTGTGCCTCTATTTAAACTCATCAATTATACCTTCCGCTATCAGCTTTTGCGGTATATTCCTTTTTGGGGCAGAGGCATCTCTCCATTACAGAGGGATTATAGATGAGGTATACACCTATTTTGGTTTTAGATACCCCTATATATATCTCTTTTTCTATGAAGAAGCAGCACAGTCACCCTAACAATTAGATTCCACGACTTGGGGTACTGCCAGACCCAGTTCTCTCTATCCAGTATAGATGGTCACTAATCAGAGGATGTTTTTTGTTCCTCAGACTCCACGGAGTAGATGGAATAATATCATCCACTTTTTATTATACCACCAGTCTCCAGAATAGGAGATAAGCGGGTGGTTATTGTTATCTATCTATTTCCTGTATATCAGGCCTCTTTGCCATTTTAAGCCACTAATAATTGGCTGTGCCCGGTGTGGCCAGGGCCACAGGGCGCATGTTAAGAGGAGCAGTGTCTCCATCAAGGGGACACGAACCCATCTCAATAGATAGTGGGGTTTAGTTGTATTTATATTGACCATTCTAGTTTATATGATTCTACAAGGTTTATAATCTGTTGTATAATCTGTTGTACAATTTGTCATTACGCGTGGGAGCAGCATCGCGCTACCGTTCTGGTGCACGACATTGAAGGTTTGCGCATGCGCGAGAGAACAGTGTTCTCTTACTATCGCGCATGCGCTACCTAGGCGGCACCTCTTTCCGGTGGTTTGTCCTTTTCCCCGCATTATGGAAGCCTTGTGACAAAATCACCGATGATTATTTAAGACGGTAGGGCGGAGTTCTGCTCACCTCCACTTCCGCTCGCTCCCAGATGAGGGGCACCGACGGATAGGTGAGTCAGCTTCTGTGTGTTTCCCGGTACTTCATTTGAATGACGCTAGACTAGCGATTTGCTGGATAGGGAGTGATTTCATAAGTGGTTAATCTTTACCTTTAAGCTTTTCCTCTCTGCCCTTTGAAACTTCATTCTGGTGGATTTTCTCCGTGGATATCCCGCCATAAGTAATTGGTTTAAAGTGGCCAAGGCAGCCGCCGAGAGGCTTTTTCAAGTACCCCCACCCACTGCCTAGTGGTGTGATCTGTAATAAGGTTTTTTCTCTGTCAATCCATCTACTGCAGTGTGGCAGAGACAAACACTAAAGAGGCCATTTAGAGATATTTGAGTGAGTCAGCAGGCAATCCTGTTCTATGACTTAAATTACAACTTGTGTTTTCTCTAGGCGCCACTCAAGGTTCTTTTGAGTTTGAGGTGTATGGCATGTCAGTGGGGCACTATTACAAGTGCGTTGAGTTTTATGTGTAGAACCATTGGTTTGGACACCGTAAAGTTTTGTGCTTACTGTGTCTTTTTCTGTCTACACTCTAGAGCGGGGCCTCATACTCCCGAGCGGTCGCCGGGTGAGGTGAGGTCATCACCCACAAAATGCTGGGTGAGTATCACTGTGAGGAAATGCCTCGGGTGATCAAGCCATTATGCTTGTTAATATGCAGGATTAAATGTATCCTTGCAGGTGTGACTGTGTTGGCTCTGTGTGTGCACAGTGGTATATGTGTGTGTTTGTTTGTTGTGTTTGTTCATACATTGTCCATCTGCTTGTTCTTTTTAGGAAGAAGACGTATATCTTCCCCTTCAGTGGACACTTAAGTATCTACACTTTTGATACCTATGTAACTCGTTATTAGTACATTTTTTTGCTAATTTCAAGATGCAGTAGCCTTTCTAAATTAAGGTCCTGAAGAAAGCCGGACTAACTGTCCACCAGGCTGAAACATGTCGACCGTACTGCTTAGCGCCACTGGATGCAATATCCCACTAGTTGGCGTGCTTTTAATATTTGAAACTTAGATCTCTGTTCAAACACTGTTTAGAGTTCAGGTAGCCAATTTTATTTACTTTTATTATTTGAGCACTGCACTTTTTTGTATCCTTAAATGTACAACATAAGTATGCTTTCGGATATCCTTCCGTAACGGCACTTAATGGTCGGTTCCGGTATGGGATTTACAACAATTTCCACGTGATGTGAATCTCCACCCTTCCTTGGGGGGTCTGATGGAAATTGTTTCTAGTCTTCTGGACTCCACAGTTGTTGTCCTCAACATTCTATCTCACACATTTTTCTTTGCCTCACAGAAGCCAGCATAGTCTCACACCATTTTTTGGACCTGGTCTGCTCCTTTTTGTGTTTCATATATTTGAATATACCAAGGCAGTCTGAGGAAAAAGTGCCATCAATTGCTCAAAGGTGTCCTTTAAAAGCATTTCCAGACCTACCCCAGTCAAAGTGCCCAAATCATTACCTCCACAGTGCACAATTAACAGGTCAGGTTTTGGCAAATGCATAAAGGTTTTCACCAATGGTATCAATTGGTGACATTTTAATCCTCTGTGGCCAAACCACTTAATTTCCACATCTTGTAAATTGAGGTTAGGTAAATTCCTGTTTTCAGCGTACCTCTGAGCCCAATAGATGTAACTATGTCCAACAATCCAGACAGAAAACATGGCGAGAGAAGGTTCTCCTGCAGTCAGATGAAGTGTGGCAATGAAATGGCAGTTGAAAAAATGAGAGTGTAAAATGAAAAAAACTGAGGAGTTTCTGTGTTAATGAAGCAGTAAGAGTGATTGGTGGATTTTGATTGCTGAAAACAGAAAGTTAGGGTGCATGGATGAGTTCGTTGAAAGATGTATTTTGAGTGGCGAAGAAAAAATCATTAAATGAAAGATTGCATTGGATATGCAGGTGCACTGAGAGTTCAGAGTTCAATTGCAACATTGTTGTGTGAACTTGGAAACACCAGAGGTCTTGCAAGAGGTGGTTGCTATGCAGAAAAAGCAGAGAGGGGGCAGAGGGGGGAAGGGTTTTGATTTGAAAAAAGTGAGGGAAGAGTTTTGATTGGGTGACATGAGAGATATGTGTGAAGAATTACAGCATTTCTGTGCTTTTGATAGCTGCAGACTCTGGAGTGCATACCTTTTGCTCTGCTGAAGACAAATTGGTGTGTTTCTGAGACTGTTTTGAAACTCAAAGTATTTGCTAAGGTGAGAAAAGATTTCTTTAATTTAGATAGAAAATAGTGTGCTTTAAGGAGAAAATTATGAAGAAAGTTGTGTTTTTCAAATGTTGCTTTGTCTCAAGTGTTTTACAAATAGATTTTGTTTCTTTGAGAACTTGTAATTGGAGAAAATGTGAAGTATTAGTACTGACAGGGTTTTTATGTGCATAGGAGCTGTGGAGTGTTTTCAAATTATGACTTGTAAATCGTTTTTGAGAAAAAGCAATGGTTTTAATATTGATGACAAGGACATAATGGTGTCTGCTTCTTTGTAAGGTAATTGAGAGTCTCTGATGTTATTTTTCCCATTTCAATGTAAGAAGTTTGTCTGTGGAGCAAATTGCTTGTAAATATGCTCCCACCTGTGCATGGCAAATTTAGATTTTGAATGTTTGCGTTACATAGGCATGTTAAAGGTGACTGAAACATGCTGCAAAGGCAATCAAAAAACGCTTTTATGTGTCTTAAGGACATTTTAAGTCATTTCCCCATGTGCAGTGTTTTCAAATTATGAGTTGAAAATCGTTTTTGAGGTAAAGGAATGTTTTCAAAATTTATGTGCGCCATATGCCCCCAAATTTCTTTTTCAGGGGTGCAGCAGGGTGTTCTTGAGACACCCCTGCACCCTCGGAAAAATTCGTAATTTGCGATGAGGTAATTGCTAATCGCAAATTGCACCTTCATTCCTATGGGCCTCCTGCTGCATGGAAATGAATGGGTAATTTGTAATTAGCAAATAGCTCATCGCAAACTAGGAATGGTAAAGAATCGCTATTTATTCCTTAAAGTTCGCTATTTAGGAAATGCAAAAAACTTTGATGATACATATGGCGGTTCATCTCTAACAAGATAAGAAGCATAGGGATAGATTTATGATGACTGGCGCATCACCAGGGTTGTGTTAGTCATTCTGTGCCGCTGTTCCGTCACCTATGGTGTGCTGCATTTACAATGCGGCGCATCATGGGGCAAAAACAGCACAGATGCGTGACGTATCTGTGCCGTAAAGGTGGCGCATTGCTGGAGTTGTATCGCAAGTGTGATGAAGCTCCAGCAAGGCTCAGGGGTGCCCCTGTCGCAGGGTTTCTGTTCTCACACAGAACTGTGGACAGAGGATTGGAACCTCGGCAAATTAGGGTGCCCCAAAACTCACCTTAGTAATCAAAAACCCCTTAGCAAGCTAGGTACAGTGTCACATTGGATATAACAAACTCTCAATGTTTAGACAATCCAGAATATGAACTTATAGTACCTCAGGATACGTGGAACTCATGAACAGTCGGCCGTTATATATTTCTTAGAAACCAGAACATGGAGATAAGAAGAACACATGTGTATTTGAAATGTTTATTTACTAATGCCGTCTTCTCAGGCGTAGTATCTTAGATAATACAAGTACACATATTATCAGTAGCAAAATTACCAGCATAGTTACTAGTACATAAAAAGCGAATGGTGACAGTATGTTAACATGCTGTAAATGAATAAGAGTTAGCAACACTTATAAGCAGCCGCGGGCCGTGGAGGGAGTTACGGTGGGGCAGGGAGGCGGGGAGGGGGAGGGGCAGGGTGGAGAGGGCTCCACCCTGCCCCTCCCCCTCCCCGCCTCCCTGCCCCACCGTAACTCCCTCCACGGCCCGCGGCTGCTTATATCTGACCCTCCCTAATACACATATTATATTATTTGCTAAGAAGGTCTCTTTGTGTTGGTTTAGGGCGTGCCCATACTTTAGTGTCTTAGATTTGAAGGAATCACATCAGTATACACTAGCTCTCTCTTCATGTGAACCGCATCAAGTGTTGTGTATGTGTGTTCGGCAAAGCAATATAAAACCCGCCTTATGTCGTGGAGATCAGACCTCATAACAATTCTGTATCGTGTTGTTCTTGAAACTTCAGCAGTCGCTGTACAGATATAGTTTAACAAGCAAAGCAGATAGTAGAGCAATAACATATTATTCTCATGTAAACCACGATGAACTACTAGGTTGAAAGCTAAAGCAACAACTAAGTGTCGTGTGCAGAAGTTGCAAAAAAGGAAAAATAGCGTTTAAACCGGTAATGAGCTCATGCTAACTTAACACGGTGTAAAGATATCCAGGATCTAGATGACACCTCCCCATGATCCGGAAACGAACTGAATAAGATAATAGAAGTGGCATCTCATGAGAGCAGATTGCAACTTTATATGTGGACGGTCCGCAAGGTAAAACATTAAAAACTAGGAAAATTTAATGCTAAAGAAAAATAAAACAGCCAATTACTTTATCGAGGCTTAAGCCAATAGGCAAGCTAAAGCTAAATAATAAAAACTTGACAAATAAGTCAATGAATTGTCAATGAAATGCTAGTACTCAACATATCAAACATGAAAAAGGTCTATGACATAACTGTGTATGCAAAATAACTGCAACAGCCTCCAATAGGAAGTCACCGTCTTCATCCGAAAAGAGTTCAGCCATCCAATTTAAAAGCGGAAAAGAACATACGTGCTCTCCCAGCACCGGATCCTCTATCACCATCAGAGGACAGCTCGATGGGTTTTCAAGAAAGCTCTGTTCCAAGAAAGACTGTGTTGCCGCCAGTAAATTCCAGGGACCAATTAGTCCATGCATCAATGCCACAGCCATAATCCTTTCGCCAGGACAAACCAACTCGTGAGTAATGATAGGAGTCATCAGCTGATTAAAGTCGACGTCAGGAGAAACCGGTCCGCAGAGACACAAATCAATGGCCCAATCGAAATCACAGGTCAGGCAGTGAAATACAGGCTGGACACAGGTGAAGTAGGAGAATCGAAAAGATAATCCATATGCCGTGCTTAATATCGCCAACGGCATTGTGCCATAATATTCAAGCATGCGATTGCGGAACAGCGTCAGCAGCTGCAGGGCGGGAGCTTGCACAGGAGGGACATCCATATTTAAAAATGTAAAAAAGAACAAGAGCGTCCGCTGGTAATGCAAGTAAAAATGGGAATCCACCAAGCACAGTGGAAAAAATAGAATGAAAGAAAGCAGGGATGACTCCAAAGATTTTCTCAAATGAAGTCACGAGACCACTGGTAACAACTTTAAAAAAGTGCGCCAGGCCCTTTGTGGAGGACGCGTTAAAGATAGTCTGAACCATCTTGCTGAAATGGAAAGGCAAATCTGTATTTAAAAGGGTCTGCACCTCTGTACGGGTGTTCGCTATGTGAAGCACGAAAGTTTCACGGGCCGAACTCAAGGCCACCTCTCTCTGAGACAAAAGAGCTCTTATTCTTGCCATGCCGTTGAAATCTGCTCCCAAGGTTGGTATTTGTGGCCAGATTGAAAACTCCCTATGTTCATGTGTGGGAGGAAATAGAACATTTCTGCAGCAAATAACCCGTTCACTTACTGTTACGATAAAAGGAATACTTTTAATTAACCCAGAACAATCTTCATTATTGAGCATCAAATAACTACCATTTTCCAACAACTTGAACGTGGGGATGATAGCAGGAACTGGCGTGCCTTGCAACACGCAAGCCATATTTGGTCGGTGTTTGTTGCATGAACCGTGTAACTGTATGTGCCTACACATTAGTGAATGATCTGGCGTCTCAGTGCATTCCTCTCCATTCAGATAAACTTCTTGATCATCTTTGAAACATCTGTATGTGTATGGAAGCGACCAGACCTCATGAAGAAAACCACTACCTAAAGGTGCATAACGACCTATTGGTATATATTTCATACAATTTGAAAACTTATATAAAGCAAAAGGCAGCGTTATTAAACCGTGGATAAGGCACGTTGCCAAAGCAGCCAACCTTTTGGATTTATACTGGAAATGTTAAAGGAAGAATTATGGAGTAGGGCCTGTAAATTTTTAATGGACAACCGAGTAAAATTACTCCAACCATCATATTCCTCTAACTCCGGGATAGTAGGGGTGTTTAATTTTTTAGAAGTAGCCAATCCAAAGTATTTGGTCTGGGAAATTGTTTCATTCACAAACAACATATGATTTGGGATGAGATATGCACGGTGCAAAGCCTCAGTGCCTTGTATCTGCCAGGTTCGTGAACCCCAAACTAATGTAGATCCTGGATATCTTTACACTGTGTTAAGTTAGCATGGGCTCATTACTGGTTTAAACGCCATTTTTCCTTTTTTGCAACTTCTGCACACAACACTTAGTTGTTGCTTTAGCTTTCAGCCTACCTGCGTCAAGATCTATGCCTGCTTCAAGCAGGCGCAGGGTTTTGATGCAGCTTTGTCCTATCTGATTGTAAATGCGGCAGACCGTGGGTGGCAGAGCAGCGGTGCACGTTAACTGGTGCATCTCTGGGGATGTGCTAGTTAATATAAATCTGCCCCTTTCCATACATACTGAGCATGTCATGAATGATGTAATATGTGACATCATCAGCAGTGGATTACGGGTAATAGTATCTCTAGTTTACTCCCCTATAGCTGTCTTTCTTTTAACATAACTGTCTGTTTCCTTCCCTTATACTTACTGTTTTTTGGTTCGCTTCCGGTTCGCGTACCGGCGAGCGAACTGGGAAGCGAACTAAGAGAAATAGAGGTTGGCACAGTTCCAAATATTGTACCAATTTTTTAATACCGGGGAGGTAGTTCTGAAAAGAACTTTTTTTTTATTGTTTTTGTTGTTTTATATTTTTTTTATTATTTTTCTGAACATTTTTTTACTTTTTTTTAATTTTTCTGAACAGTTTTATATTTTTTTGGTTTTTTTTTCGGAGGGGGCAACGAAAACGATTCATTGTAAAGGGCTCAACAGGAGCAACAAAAAAAAAAAAGAATTTATTGTTTGGGGCGTTTCGGACAAACATGAGCATGATTGTCAATAGCTCTGTTGATCAGAGTGATGCTTCTTTCTCCGTAGCAAATGAATCCACTGCAATGTACGCAGACTTGTTTTACTTCACGAAATCTCGTTTGTATATTTGGCACCATCTCCCTGCCCTCTGGTCCCGTTACTTCCGGTACAACAGATCTTCTGGCCATAATAGGGAGATTATCTAAGGTCGTTACGAAACTGTGCAGCACTGTAGTTGTTAGGATGCCACCTAGTCATATGGCGATGCATTGTGTAGTTTCCGAAACTGTATTTTTTCTCGGTCCCTCTGGACAGTCTATCTTGACATATAAGGCAAGTTACGTATCTTGCATTTACTTTTTTCTGACCTTTGGGAATTTTAAAAAATTGCCAAATGAAGTTTTCTTTCCGGTGAGACGTCCTGGGCTCCTCAGGCAAAAAGTGTCTCTCTTCGTGCTCGTCGTCCTGTTCCTCTTCTTCCTCTTCTTGCTGAATTATAACTTCAGCAGGTGGTCCACTCTTCCTTGGATGTGGTGGAGGTGGTGGGGAAGCACCAGCTGAAGCTACTAAAGAAGCCATTGCTCACTGGTAACAAAGGGTCTTTCTCTCACAATGATGAAAGTCAGAGTGAGGAAAGAAGGAGGGATTTTCATCATTTGGGAAAAACAATAGTTCTCAACCAATGAAAAGTGTTCATTTTAGATTATATGACCTAGTCTTACATCATTAGGAAACCAAAAGTGAAATGAACCAATGAAAAGTGTTATTACCAAGTCACATGACCTGCTGTGTTTACGTTACGCGCTTTGCAGGGCCTCCCGGTTTGCTTCCAGAAACCTGCGCTTTGCGCCTCGCTTCGCGTACCAGTTCGCTAACGTAGCACGCAGGGCCGGACTGACTACCGGGCAGTTTGGAATGCTGCCGAGCTGGGGGCTGATTTCACTGCAGTGGGGGCTGATTTTGTTCAGGGAGACCTGCGTGTGCTTCGAAATAATTAAAGCAAAACTAATTTCGTTTAGCACACGCAGGTCTCCAGGAACAAAATCAGCCTCCAACTCAGCAGTATTCCAAACTGCCCGGTAGCCAGTCCGGCCCTGGTAGCACGTCATATGACGTATCACGCGACAACGCAAAACGTCATGTGGACGGGAGGCGTCACGATGTTGTTTTCTAACGCGGCAGTTGCGGTAAAGAAACGTTTACCGGCTCGCGGTCTATTTCGCGGCATCAAGGTCAGCTAACGGGAAGTTTCCCGATTCGCGAAGCGGGAACGAAGAAAAAAAAATATTTTAAATTTTTTTTATTAATAAACATATAAAATATATTTTTGGATTTAAAGAAGAATACATTTTACACCACAGATATTAGCTGTTAAAAAACCAATGAAATTCACTGAAAAAAAACATAGGTTATAGACCATATATAGTTAGGAATTAGCATTTACAAAACCTTGAAAATTCACTGAAAAAACCATAGGTTATAGACCATATATAGTTAGGAATTAGCATTTAGAAAACCTTATTTCACTCACACAAAACCATTGAAATTCCATATATAGTTAGTTGCACTAACTATATATCGCGCACCCACAATCCACTGCTGATGATGTCACATATTACATCATTCATGACATGGTCAGTGACATCACTGATGACATCACTGATGACATCTCAAATGACATCACTGATGATATCTCTTTTGACATCAATGGTCACATCAATGATGATATCATTAATGTGACAATACAATGCATCTCCTCACACTTTAATATAACCTCTGTTACACCCAGTGTTAAATACAGAGTATAATTTTTGAAACCATTGACACGCCAATACTAGTTACTACATACGCACTCACTGATTCCTACGTCTACACACACATTCACTCATTCACCCATACAATCATTCATACATACAATCACTCATCTTTACAACACTATCATATGCACTCATACACCTATACAGACACTCACACTCTGCCACTCATCCATGGAGTTATTCACACACCTAGTCAGTCCTGTAAAGAATCAATCACACTTCCATTTTCTAATCTACACAGTTAAACATAGAGTACCTTACATTTTCAAACATATACTAACACATACTTACTCTCTTATAGAATCACTGATACAAGTACACATTGATCTGCACAGAGTCACACACCTCCCAGCCAGCCATACACACACTCAGTCTCCCATACAAATACTTGTGCAACCAATCAATAACCCATATAGCTACTTATATAGCTACTGATCAACACATGCAGCAGCTTGCACAACAACAGACATACTGATGCACACTTTCAGACAGTTTAGTCACTAACCCGTGCATTTAGAAAGACGCATTTAATCACTCACTCATACAGTCAATCAAGCACCTACTAAAACCTTCATTCAGACACTTATACATCCACTCATTCTTCAATATGTAAAACATATTTAAACTTTACAGAAACACATAATCACTGGATGTTGTCATCAGTGATGTCATCAGTGATGTCACTGACCATGTCATGAATGATGTAATATGTGATATCATCAGCAGTGGATTGCGGGTGCGCGATATATAGTTAGTGCAACTAACTATATATGGAATTTCAATGGTTTTGTGTGAGTGAAATAAGGTTTTCTAAATGCTAATTCCTAACTATATATGGTCTATAACCTATGGTTTTTTCAGTGAATATATATATATATGTATAGTGCATCACATTGCTTCTTCCGCCCCTCTTGGCACGTGTTAAATGGAGCGTGTCCTGGCGAAGCTTACAGGGTACATTTTTTTTTATAGTTAAGACCATGTTTCCATAGGAAAGGTGTTTTTTGACTTGCCTCAATCTTTGGCGATGTTTGACGAATCTTCATGAAATATTCCTCAAAAAGTTCCCTGGTGAATCTTGTTGCACTTGGTAAGGTTCAGAAGGATTTGTCAAGTGGGGGCTGCGAAAAAGTAGGGCCAAATTAACTTGTGTTTTCGTGTTAATTCCCATAGGACCTTTAGTTGAACCTGCAGCCCGAAGAACCACTGGACAGGAAGACACCAAATTTGGCAGAAAGTTAGATTTGGTTAGGCCGATCACCCTTTCAGTTATTAGATGTAAATCTGTTTGGTAGTTGTTGAGAAATTTTAGAGATTCAAGATAGTGATATCTAGGGTCGCGGAGGGTCCTTCGCAAATAATCACAAAAAATGATGAGCTTGTGCAGGGAAATGCAGCGCTCTGGTTGGCTGCCAACATTTCAACCAGGAAGTGTTGGCGGCCAAAATAACATGACAAAAAAGGAGCAAGGTAGGAATATTCTGACGCCCAAGCCTTGGTTTAGGGTCCCCCTGGCACCATGGCATAAATGTGCGGCAATTTTGTTTTTAAAAAATCAAGTGCAGGCTCCCGTTCTTGTTTTGGAAATAGCCCCCGGGCGGGCCAGGTCCCCGGGGCATGTGCATATATATATATGAACATTAAAGGAGAGGGGCTTACAGAGCATTTTTATACCCCGGGGAGCTCCACATCCCACTGCCCATGTCATGAGTGATGAAATATGTGAGGTCATAAGCAGTGTTTTGCGGGGGCGTAAGTTATAGTTAGCTCAGGTAACTATAACTGCTGAATTTAATTGGTTTTTGCATGAGTGAAACCTGAGCCTAAATATATCGCCCCTGCAACCTTTGTTTTTTTCAGTGAATATATATGTATATTATACATATTTGTTTATAAATAAGGGTGTGAGGGTTGCAATCTACTTAAAGCGCTCTGAATTTGTCAAAAGCGAGAAGGATCATGGCATGGCTGCGCGGTCTAAAACTCACAAACGCATAAATAGTGTCCAAGGAAAAAAACTCACTTGTTGAATTATCTTACCTTCTAACTGAAGTTCGTTGTGTTGGCTCTGCATGAACACAGTGCCAAAGGGCCAAGCATAGGAAGGAGTTCAGCCGTCTGTATTTTTTAGCATTTTGAAACCTGTTGGCGTGAACGTTGGGTGTTTTTTTCTGGTAGGATGAGAGAGGCAAGAGGGCAAGTACCAAAGGGGAAGGAGGTATAGTGGGACAGGGAGCAAACAACATGGGAGGGGCTGACTGGACTTGCACCAATGCAAGAGGATGGTGGGAGCGGAGTAATCAACAATTTGGGAGGTAGGGAGGGAGGAAGGGGGTGCATGTAGAAAGGGAAAAAAGGACTGCAGAGAGTGGAAAGTCATAGAAAGACACTGGGCATGCTCCAGGGTTGGAGCATGCCCACATGAAGAACAAGTGAAGCCACACTCACTGCCAAAGAAAAGTAAGGAAATGTGAAATGAGAGTGACAATGAAGCCAACCAATGGTAAACAATTTATGGGCTCAAGGCCCTCTGTAAGTAAACAAAATGTCTCACAAGTGACGGCGCAAGTGCTGTCTCAGGCGAAACCCAAAAGTATAGTGGGTGGGGGTAAGGGAGGAGGCAAAGTGTCAGAGAACACAAGATGCCCACCAAACATACCAAAGGGCATAAAACAACAACTCAGTGGTGGGTAGAGGTAAATGAGGTAAGGATGATTTTAGGGTAATGGAATGGGTAGAGGTAAAGGGAGGTAAAGGGGATTTTGAGTTCAGGGATGTGTAAAGGGAGGAAAGCATGATTTTAGGGGCATAGCATGGGTAGAGGTAACAAGAGGTAAGGGTGATTTTAGTTTTCAGTGATGGGTAGACGTAAAGAAGGTATTGGTGAATTTAGGATTCAGGGGTGGGTACAGGTAAAGGGAAGTAAATGTGGATTTAGAGTTCGGGGTGCGTAGAGGTAAAGGAAGAGAGTGATTTTCACATTTAGGAGAGGATAAAAGTGGAGGGCGGTAAGGTTTAAGCCAAAATCTTTTAAAACCCTGTGGGTTTGATGATGAATAAAACATCCTCTAATTATATAAGAGGTAATGAACAAATAAGCAAATGTAACACAGTGGTAAACATTAATTGAGAAAAACTCATACTGTATGGAAACAGTCTTAAACGCAGGGAGGATGTTTATAGCCTCATCATCAATAAAAGCGCCAGACTGCCGAAATGTATGTTTCGGTTAATGTCCACATGTCACAAAGTTTCCTTATTTCAGTTGTTTGCGTTCAGCTCTTGGAAATACAGAGGAAATGTGAGCATCAGCATTGATGGTCTCAAGTTGTCTTGCAAGGAAAAGTGAAAAAAATGGTAAACAATCCAAGCATAAGTAGCGTGGATGAAAACTATCAAGAAATGAATCAGTACTTTGTCCTTGCTTCAGCAAAGTAAACAAACATATGGAGACATAGTGAAGCCAGCATGTGCTGACACGTGCTCACCAATGAAAAGGAAGAAAATAAGATTGACAATGAATCCAACTGGTGGTATAATGGGCAGAGTAAAACCTTTTTTTTTTAGATATTTCTTTTTAGGAAACAATAGATCGGCGCAAGCAGTGGCACGTATGCTGTCTCAGGCAAGACATAAAAATGAGGAAGTGCATGGTATTTTTTATGCACAATATATGTTGGCACAGAGGAAGTGAAGTTAACCTGAGCTATGCATCCAATTGACAAAAGACATGTCACAACAGACGGACCGCCATAGTATTATAGGGTAAACCCACGTTTTCAGCCAATACATTTATGTTCAAAAACAAAGAAGTATATAATTACAAATTTCAAAACCAAAACCTTCCGAACAATGAAAGGTTTCACTTTGTTTACCTTGCTACTTGACATGACTGATGTTTGTGTGAGTGGTGGCAAGCAAGAAAATTAGCAAAGGGGGTGTGAATGACAATGGAGAGCACGGTTCTGTGGTTGTGCCTAGGAAAGGCCTAATTTTGAGCATTTTCTGTAAAGCACGTGCAAGCAATATGCCAAATAATACTATCTGAAAGAAATATTCTGCAAGGTCATTGAGAGCTTTCGCACATTCCAGAATGTTCTTAACATGTTGGCCTGACTCACCAATATGCTCATCTTCACTTCGAGGTGCTTCGTCTTCTTGGCTATGATACAGCACACTTTGTGAACGTCATACATGACGTCACCGCAGACATGTGTAGAAAGCAAAATCTGCTTTTCATCAAACTAGTTGCTTGTTTTGTAAATTTTAATGTGTGCGCATTGAATCTCTCATCAGCTTCTGATTTGGGGTGAAGAGTTAGAATCATTAACCGTCGACATGGAGTAGGCGCTATCCCTTGTTTCCAGATTAATAGTGGAAGCGGTCTGCTCTACACAGAAGCACGTGATTCACATACTCTTATATGTGTGTGTCTTTGTGTGTAGATATGTGTGTATTACATGTTTGGGTGTTTTTATTTCACAAAATGCAGTGGTATAAAAACACATATTTCACAGGGAACTGTGAAGTAAGGGTTTTCCATGAAATACAATTTCATCATCATAATGTCATAATGACAGATCCCAAGTCACTCTGCTGGGCTTTAACACTGTCAAGGCTACTAGGATTATGCAGCATGAAAGAATTTTTGGGCTGCAAGATTTTCCAAATTAAATTGCAAAAAAAACCAGATTATGCAGAACATTCACTGGCAGTAATATATTCGGCCATCTGAGTTCGCTGTATTATGTTCACCCATCTGAGTTACAAACAACGTTTTTCCTGAAAACTGATTATATGGCAAATGGGCTAAGTCCTTAATTATGCAGTGAATTGTGCAGCTAGGGTCATGTAAATCCGCGGGCTCTCACCATAGTCCATTGTTTTATCAACAATTTGTTCATGAAAGTTAAACAAAACCTAAACATTCTGATTCGAATCGATGCCCATTGTTAGCTTCCCTTTGAAGAAAACAGCTTTTTCTGTGACATTTACAAACCACAAGGTCTTTGGCCTCATGGTTTATGATGTCACCTGAACATGGCAATACTGAACCTTATTATACAGTTACCCGTTATATTTTCTTCATGTGTAACGGTAGCACTCGCCAGTAACTAGGGGCCAGATGTAGGAACCCTAATACCGGTCGGTAACGGCCGAAATTACCGAATTTCGTCCGTTACCGACCGGTATTAGGCATTTGGGATGTAGGTGGCTACATTTCAGATTCGGTAATTTACCGAATCGGTATTTAAGAATTCGGTAAATTACCGAATTCTTAAATACCCATTCGGTAAATTACCGAATTCTTAAATACCGATTTGGTAAATTACCGAATTCTTAAATACAGATTCGGTAAATTACCGAATCTGATATGCAGGAAGCACTCAAGTGAGTGCTTTTCACCTGTAAGGATTCGTTATTTACCACCAACCACAAGTTGGTGGTAAATAACGAAAACCGTTATAAAAAGCAAATTTGTGTTTTTTAACAGTGCCATCTGGCAGACATACATGCCCTTAGGGCAAGTATGTGTGCCACATGTGCACCCATGCACTATTCACGGGTGCAACAGGGTGTCAATGTGACACCCTGCCACCCTTGTAGGTCTTCCCCCCTTACCGATTCGGTATGTACCGAATCTGTATTCACCATTCATTCCTATGGGCCTGGAGGCCCATAGGAATGAATGGTGCCCATAGGAATGAATGGGGAATACAGATTCGGTAAATACCGAATTAGTATTTACCGAATTTTACAGATTCGGTAAAAATTACCGAAATTAATACCTACATACCATTTACCCATTCTACAATACCGAATCGGTAACATTCGGTATTTTAGAATCGGTAAATGGTATTTACCTACATCTGGCCCTAGGTCTTTTTTGGGTGAAGTTGTCATAACTTCCACAATGCTTATATTGCTGATTCTTTAGACATCCTGTGCTGATACTAAATATTTACATTAATGGAGTATTGCAAAAACAACAGTTGATGGACAGAATGCAGAAACAATGTCATACTTTCACCCCAGTACAGGGACCTGGGCCTAAATCCATTGTTTTTTTTGCTCACCATGGCATTCCAGTTTGGACCCAGCCATATGCAAATCAGTCTTGACCCTGCGACCAATGGGAACAGTCCAGCCCGAACTGCCAGGCCAGGTTCTCCCCTGGACTGGGAACAAGCATCCTAGAACCGGTGTCGGACATTCAGCCCTCATCAGCCAGGATAGCTTGACTCCAGTGGCATAGAGAGCACGGGACCCACGTCTGGGCATACAAGTCCCACTCGGGGAGGCAAATGCAAAATGAACAATTGATGGATAGAATGCAGAACCATTCATGGAGTGGGTCATCTTTCTATTCCTGAAAATTTGTCCTTGTGACTTTGGTGGTATGATTCTTAAAAGGGTGCAATTCAGGCATCAAATGACACTTGGAAAGGCATAATGGTATACAACTGTCCTTTTACTGCGGTCAGTTCAGCATAGGTTTTTGGAAACAAAATGTAGTTTTGTACCTTTCACATCATTAACCAGGGGCGTTTTAAGGATTTTGGGGGCCCTGGGCCAAATGTATTTTGGGAGCCCCTGTTCAGAACAGCTTTGATTTTATGATTCGTTTCAGCTCTTTCTTTCCCTCTTTGGTCAAATACTAAATGTGTTCACATCTAATATTTAAGGATAGTGACATGCGTTTTCAGTATTGTAACACAGCAGCAGCTCACTAATATTACTGCAAATATACTCTGTCACGCCCTCCCATTTCTCGTATGTGAGGTGCTGTATTGATCTAAAAGAAACGTTGTATATTGATGTTGTATAAAACATAAACACATTTTGTCTGCAAAATATCTAATAGACTCTCACACATTAAAAAAAGAGATGGAAAAATGATATTTACAACAATCTTTAAAAAAATTATTTAAGGTCATCAGGGCAGGATTTTCTGCAGAACAGAGCTGGCTCTATCAGGGGGGCCCCTTGAAAGGCTGGGGCCCTGGGCCAGAGCCCACTTTGCCCATGCCTTAAAACATTTATGTCATTCAGTTTAACACTCGGTTAAGCAGCCATGAGGCTGAGAGATTGCAGAAAATACAACAAAATACCAATGAAAGGGACCAGTAGCCCTGAAATACATGACAGACGGGAACTTCCCCAGCGGAGATGCAACAGTGCTGATGTTACTGCAGAGTTCCAAATTCACTTGAATTCAGACATGTCCAGAATGCTTTTTCCATCAAGCTATTTTGCAGCTAATGCCTACAGGACCTTCATATTGAACATGTTGTTAATACAGATTCTGCTATTCCACTATTTCCATTTGGGTAAAACATCATGTGTGCAACCCTTACAGCCTTCTGTGTTGCACCTACATTGATGAGAGCCGCTCTTCTCCTTCTCCAAAGGTTTGATGCTAGGCAATAGCAGCCATGTCTGTGTGAGTTCCCAAACTCAGCAAAGTAGTGCAAAGGCATTTTAAAAACATAGGCAAATTCGGCAATTGCCCAGGGACCCCATCTTCCGAAGGGCCCTCGTAAAAGTTAACTTTGTCCTGCTGTAGCTCCCTTCTGTCTATATCTATCACTCAGTCTCTCTCCTTCTCTCTTCCAACCTTTACCTTTGACTCTGCCTCTCTTTATCCAGGGTAAGTTAAATGTTTGTGGGGCCCTGGAAAGACACATTCCAGCTATTTTTGTGTAAATCCCTTTTCCAAAAGTTGTTGTGTATAGGGGGACCTAGGATATGTCTTGCCTGGTGCATCAAAAATCCTTAAGATGCCACTGTGGTAGTGACGTCTTGCTTTTTCAACCATGTTTCGGTTTTGCCTGCACGTCGTTTGCACTGCGCTTGTGAAATCTATTGTGTTTTATATATATTTTAAAAGGGGATTACATCCCGCCCTTACTTTTTATTGGTTCATGTGCTTGCCAATTACTTTTCCTCTGCTTAAATTGGCTGTCGCACAATATTTTCCTGTTGTTCTGTGTGTGTTTCCTCTTATCAGTGTCCCAACGCTCAAGTACTCCTTTTTATCCACCAAACTTCTTTTGTTATACCACCGCTGCACAAGCAGTGATATCATGTAGAAGAGCAATCGTTATGAAAAACGGAAACACGTTTCTCTGATTTAAGTGTGTGCTTCACTGCAAAGGGTTAAGAGTAGTGCTTACTTTGAGCCAGTGGTTTCCAGTACTCAGCACTGATACTTAATCATCAACACCAGTGCATTTCATGAGTACCAGTTAAGGATGCAATCATTTACAGTAGGTACAGTGAGATTAAGTGATTTGCACCGAATTACAGGATGTTGAGCCTACGCCGAGACTCGAATCTGGTTCCCCAGCTCCGAAGTCAGCAGCTCTGGACATTATGCCACACCCTCTTCCCACTTTCCTGGTTAGTAGCTGGTTCTGTTTTAGGCGGCGTCACTTGTGAGACATTTTGTTTACTTAATGGGGCCTTAGAGCCCACAAATTATTTACCGTTGTTTGGCTTCATCTCCACTCTCATTTCACATTTCCTTGCATCTCTTTGGTCAGTGAGTGCAGCTTAACTTCCGCTTCATGTGTTTGTCCCTACCCTGAAGCATGGCCCAAGTACTGCTTTCCTTGCCCAGTGTCCTTCCATGGCTTTCCACTCTCAGCAGTCTTTTTTTTACCTTTCTACTTTCACCCCATTCCTCCCTCCCAACCCCCAACATTGTTTATTACCCTGCCCCCACCATCCTCCTGCATTGGTGCATGTCCAGTCAGCCCCTCCCACGTTGTTTGCTCCTTGTCCCACTATACCTCCTTCCCCTTTGTTACTTGCCCTCTTGTATCTCTCATCCTGCCAGAAAAAAACACCCAAAGGTCACGCCAGCAGGTTTCAAAATGCTACAAAAATGCAGGCAGCTAAACTCCCTGCTCTGCTTGGCCCTTTTGGCACTGTCTTCATGCGGAGCCAACACGACGAACTTCAGTTCGGAAGTAAGATAATTCAGCAAGTGAGTTTTTCTCCTTGAATGCCTTTTATGTATTTGTGAGTTTTAGACAGCGCAGCCATGCCATGATCCTTCTTGCTTTTGACAACTTTAGAACGCTTTAAGTAGATTACAACCCTCACACCCATATTTATATATATATATATATGTATAATATATATATATTCACAAAAAAAGGTTGCAGGGGCGTTATAGTTAAGAAGTAGAATAAAAATAAACCTTATAAATTCACTGAAAAAAACAAACGGTTACAGGGACGTTATAGTTAGGAAATAGAATTTTTTTTAAACCTTAGAAATTCACTGAAAAAAGCAAAGGTTACAGGAACGTTAAACTTAGGTTCAGATGTCACTCGCGAAAAACCAATGAAATTCACATAGGCAAAACCTTATGCATTTACCAATGCTTGTTACATTTTTAAAGTGTTGTGTGCCCTCAAACACAAGGCCTAAAAAGTATGCATTTTTCAGAACTGCTTATGTACCAGGATTAAAAGTTGTAAATGTACTACAACAAAAGTTATAAGTTAACAGAATGTCAAGCAAATGAGAATTACATCTAATCTCAAGTACAATTATGAATCGTCTGCATATTACAACACAACAGCACTTTTGGAAGTTCAGCAGTGTATAGGATGCCTTGAAGAGGGGTTAGTTTGGAGTTCTTAATTATACATTGGTAGCTGGGAAGCTCAACTGGCAACTAATAAAGCAGCAGGTGTGACCTAGAAAACAAAGTTTGTAACAAGGACCTCAGGTCCTCCACTGACAAACTGTGCGTTCTTCAAGTTTCTTAGTCTTTGAGCATCTGGGGTCCTTTTGGTGTTTACTGAGGGTCCTTATAATCTGCCGTAACACACATCTGGATATTAACTTATTACTGATGTGTAACCTCCCAATGACTCTGCTTCAGCTATTTTGAGACAACAGCCTAGTGGGATCTTACTCACACCCCCGAGAGGCCAGTCCGCCCCTGCATACAAATGATGCCGGAGAAGACCCCTGATCTCCAAGGATGATTTTAAAGAGAATTCCTGTGTAATTATCTCTGGTGTTTTCTGTGTTAAATGAACCCTGTCGCTGGAAGCACTGCCCTGCCCTGGAATGATACTCTTCTGTACCCTGTTTTGCATAAGGAAACATTATAATTAGCATCTATGAGGAGTCATTAGGGGCGTTCAGAAAACACGCTGTATTATTTCTGCTGGGAGGGATCCATAGAAGTGTGAAACATGATAAAGGCTGGAATGACTCACTGGGTGAACGGCAAACTTGTGTTCTTTAAAGGCGGTTGTGTAGCACGGATCCTTCCACCCACTCAGCTGTAGCGTAACACAAAATGATGCCCCCCCCCTGCAAAAATGTGATGAGGGGCCTGTTGCTTCCCAGACCGCACAAATATTAGTTGGTCTCAGTGCCTAATTTGAGCCGGAGCTTTCCGGTGCTGAGCATCGGCACTTGATTGGTTTCCGGTGCTTGGCACCGGCACCTAATTGTCAACACCACACTTAGGGCAGTCTGCCATAAGGTGGTGCTGCTCATGTAATTTAGAGATGAGCAGTATAGCAGTTGTTAAGGAAAAAAATATACAAGAAAAAATTGCTAATTCCTGCTTCCCCAGCCATTCCTTTAGCTTTGGGGACCTAGAATAATCTTAACGGTGGCATTTACATGCGAGAGAGATGGTTAGTAGTGGTTTTGGCAGCAATAACAAGGGCGATGAGTGGTGCAAGCTGCAGTGGCCTCCTGGTCAGAGCCCCGGCACTTAATATTTTACAAATTAAGCACTGGAACTTGGTCTTGAGCTCAATGGGGTCCCACTGAAGGGTTCAGGCCCTCCTATGCTTCAGGTGGTCTACTCGGGGAACCAAATTAACTTTCCAGAGCATTTACCTATTTCTTAGTTCATGCCATTGCATGCATTCTGCCAGTCATACAATAGGATGGCTTTGGGAGGTGAGAGGACCCCTCCAAAACAGGGAACCCTGGGGGCCCCTGCTTTGCGGGGGCTGTAGGGTCTCCATTATGCCCCTACCACTCAGGGAAGCCGACGTGAAGACATGACAGTGTGAGGAGCACTGCTCAATATGAGCCTCCCCTTACTGTTTTTTTCATTGACTTAAGAAGAATGAAAAGCTGAGTTGCTGATGTCACCATCGGAGTGTGGGACTTGCAGATTGAACTCACAGACCACGGCCATCAGTGATTAACTCCTTAACCGCGGTGCAGATTCCACCACGGTGCGGGAGTTCTATTAAGTGGGCGGGGCCGGGTCGGCCAACGGACGTGCGCAGCACTACTGAGGTAGTGCTCGCGACGGCCGTTGGCCGCTGTGCGCACGCAATGGGTTAACCCACTGAGCTTCATATGCATATTCCATATGAAATGTTTCACTTCTACTACGAAGCGCATTAGGGTCATAACTAAAACAGAATCTTAGATCTTAGCTCCCTCGCCCAATATTTTTAGAACTTGTTTCTGGGGCCTTGAAGGCCTTTATCCTACCTGGAGTGTGAAAATGTGCGGGGGGAGGGGTAAGCTGCATGTTCAAAGACAGAGGTCAAAATTCAAATTATGTCTTCTGACAAATTGATGCTTATTTTTCTTAGTGGAGAGAGTGGTCTTCACTTTTCTTTCTATGACTGCAAAGTTAGAGGATTTGTAAAGCACATTTTGTCAATCTTGCTGTGGATCAGGGAGTGTGAAAGAAAAGGCTGTAGGATGTCAGTTTTTCCTAACACACACCAAAATGTAAATTTTCAACTATACAAGTATTTTGAAATATATCAGTAGGTAGGAAAGCACAAATAAAGCACATTTTTGTACATTGGAAGATTTGATGGAAGCAAAGATTTTTAATAGGATCACAACACATTAAGATATTTCACGTGATGATATGCCATTGATATATTTTTGCTGAAATCCAATTTCCAAACATTACTTTTGGTGTGCTATGTAGTTCTTTTTCAGTAAAATTGCATGTCACTGCACATTTTATGGCCATTTCAATGCAAAATGTGCTGTCTGTAAATGGCAGTGTGCTACCACACCATGCTTTAGTGATACATTTTCAACACTGTACTCCAAAATGCAACGCTGGCTGCATAGCACACCCTTACCACTCTCCCGTTAATTATTAATTGCACATTTGTAAAGTGTGAATTTATCACCCCTAAGGGTATCCAGGCGCTTGGGGACCGTCGAGGAGATCTGTGGGCATATGTATCAAATTCCATTATTGCGATTCTCAAATAGCGATTTTTTGAGAATCGCTATTTGAGAATCGCAAAGCGGGATGTATTTAAAAATTCACAAATATTTTGCGATTTCTTTGCATTCCTTAATTGCGATTAACAAATTGCAAAATTGCAATTAAGGAATACCCTTCCCATTCATTCCTATGGGCCAAGAGGCCCATGGGAATGAATGGGAAGTCAGTCTCAATTTGTGATTCGCAATTAGAGAATCGCAAAATGAGAATAATTTCAACGGTGCAAGGGTGTCATAAGGACACCCTGATGCCCCCCTGAAATGAGCATGTGTGCGCATATGGCGCACATACATGCCCTAAGGGCATGTATGTTTGCCACATGGCACTTTGAAAAATGCCAAAAAGTGAATTTTTCAAAGAAATTGCAAATTACCACCAACTTGAAGTTGTTCCAGCACCACTGTCAAGGGTGCAAAAGGTGCTTAAAACAGGTTATTATGATTATTATTATTATTAGGCTGAGCTCCCCAAACACTACTCCAAGTAAGGTTGATGGCCTGTGTAAGGAACGTCTTTATTCATGAAATTTGAAGATTCCTGCTAGGCGCATGAACCTTTCAAGGCTTCAATGAACTGTACTTCACATTGCAGAAGAGGTTGCACCCCTCTATTTATAGCGAGAAGGCTGTAAGACAAAAACACAACCTTTCAGCGCCGGAAGTGAACAGAATAATTAGCACTGTTGCCTCAGATAAGATGGGGCACCATCAACGACCATGTCATGAAGGCATGTCTTCTTTGTTATCTGTGTTTGACATATTGAGCTGCAGTGTTAGACTTCACCAGGGCTAGCAAAAAAAGTTGCTTCTTACCAGGAGCTTGACTAGCAACATGCAGTGGTGTCCTAGAAGGGATTTTTAGGAGGGGCGCACAATGGGCACTGATAAATCTGGTGGGGCCACCTACAAGGGGTTGTGCGCCCTGTATTTGTTTATATAAGTTACATATATATTACACAGTGGTGGTCGCCACAGGGTAGTTATAGTTAGTCAACGTTTCCGTAGGAAAAGCATTTTTGGGTTTTGATAACTTTAGCATCGTTTGATAATCACAGAACGTTCTAAAAAAATGTAATCCACCTTCTTGGAAAGTTTTGGGTGATCCATCAAGCGGAGGATAAAGGAAAATGGGGGGGCATGTTTTCCCCATGCAATATCTCATAGAGAAATTGAACAGAGATACCGAAAATATGACATAACAGATTAACATCTAAGTTCACAGAAAGGTAGATCTTGGTCGAAAAGGTGTGCTTTTTGGGCTTTAGTGTAAATCAGTTCAGCTGTTTTAAAAAAATTAAGATTCAAAATGTATGTATATATCAAACCGTGGAGGATCCCTGGAACCCGACAGATCTAAAGATATGATCTGATTTGCTTCTACCACATCAAAAAAGATCTGGAGGCAGCCATTATGGGACTAAGGGACTCAGGGCTAGATGCAGGTAAATAGGATTTACCGATTCTCAAAATACCGAATTTTACCAATTCGGTATTTTAGAATCGGTAAATGCTACGTAGCTAATAATTCGATAAAATTACCGAATCGTTAAGATTCGGTATTTACCGATTCGGTAATTGCCATTCATTCCTATGAAAGAGTCAAGGGTGGCAGGGTGTCACATTGACACCCTGTTGCACCCCTGAATAGTGCTTGTGTGCACATGTGGCACATGTCTGTCACATGGCACAGGTGTAAATGCACAGATTTGCATTTACAGAGGTATTCGTTATTTACCACCAACTAATAGTTGGTGGTAAATAACAAATCCTTAAAGCACAGAAGCACACTTCAAAGTACTTCCTACATGTCATTTACCGATTCGGTAAATACCGAATCGGTAAATGATGATTCGGTAAATACCGAATCGGTAAATACCAATTCGTTATTTACCGAATCCTCCCCTACATCCCAAATGCCCAATACCGGTCGGTAACGGCCGAAATTCTGTAATTTCGACCGTTACCGACCGGTATTGGGCCACCTACATCTGGCCCTCAGTCTCCTGTCCTAGAAAAATAATTTACAAAAGTACTGCCAAGGCCTGGTGGAGTGGAACACTCGATGGGGACCAAAAAGTAATTTTTTTAATGGTACCACCCTTTTAAAAAATAAGTCCCGCCCAGGGCCTGGGCAGGTCGCACAATGTGTCTTTTGGTGAGGGGCAACACAGACCCCCCGCCCCAAGCCATTTTAGGCCCTGGGGTCCCAACCCTTGGGCCTGTACAATTGTTTATGGAGACATGATCATGTAGCCACCATCCCCAAGCCTTTTTAAGGGCCTGGGACTCCCTCCCTCAGAGCCTATTACATTAATTGGGGAGCAGGACATGTTTTTTGGCCTCATAGTTTATGTTACCGGAACCATAATTGATGACCTAGTGGTTTGCAAATGTCACCAATGCCAATATATTACTGAACAAAGTACCCATTGGACTATACTCGATTGTAGTAAAAAGAAGAGAAAATTATTCCATTACATAGTTATTAATACAGCATGTCAGTTAAGCAGCCGTTGCCCTGGTTGAAATTAAAATGTTAATTAAACAATATGCACAATATTTTTGAAGCTCATCCTGCATGCAATGCCAATTTTGAGCTAACAATGGGCCCTGATTGCATATAGGATAATCAGGTAATGATTAACCTGCACATATGTGTGAGACAGTTTTGCGGCAAAATCAGTGCTATTTTTTCCACTTGGCCTGTCACTGAAAAGATGCGCACGCAGCGAGTGACAAGAAAAACTCCTCCTGAAATTATATAATCACTGCAGCTGTTAACTAGAGAGCTGGGCCCTGGGATGACATAGCAGTGCCATCCATATCAATATAGATGTGCCCTGCTGCTACATCCTAGCTCACTCTTAAAGGGACAGGTGCCCCTCTGTCTGTGGGAGGTGGTAGCATTGCCCTTCAGCATCCTTAGAAAACGCATAGGGGCAGATTTACAATCCCCTTGCGCCACTTTCGCATCACATTTAATATGGGAAAAGTGACACAAAAGTGGCACAAGTGGCTTGTAAATCTACCCCATAGTATTTTAACCACAAGGTCAACTATGTTCGGTGCAATGTTATCAGCTAAGCCCCATTGAAAAGAAATAGGTTTTTTTCTGCAGTGGTATGCTGACAACAGTATCACTCACAAGGCTGAATTTTTTAGCCAGTCCTGGTTTGCCAGCCACCAGCTCAAAGCATGATGGAACTTGTAGTTTTGGTGGTTCCTACGGGCATCAGTGGCACCTCCATGCTCTGTGTCCTTTGGTGAAAGCCACCCTGGTGCCTTGGGCCAGCTGAACAGGCTTGAAATTAAGTCTGAGCGGTGAACTCCGCTCACGGAGTTTGCGGAGTTTTCCGCTCTCATTACGGGGAGCTCGCAGAGTTCCAAAAAATCTGCTTCGTATAGCAGAGCAGAGTTTTTTACTCACTCGCCATCGACAACTTCAAGTTGACGAACAGGGAAAATCCACCTCCCGGCGAGATTTTTTCTTGTTCACAATTGTCAGCATCAAGTTGGCAAGCGCGAGCATGGAAAATCAACCTCTGGGCGAGATTTCTCAACGCAGGCGGTCAGATTTATCATTGCGAGTGATCGTGTATGCTCTCGAAACCATCCATTCGCATTGAGAAAGCTGCTGTTTGATTAAAAATCTACTCAAGCGGCAGAAAGGAAGCAGCACCCGCTTGTGAGTGCAGGTTGCCGTTTTCGATGATTGCACAGTGTGGACAAGCACCTGGGACTGAAAATGATAGCAAATGGCATTTATCTAACACACTCTTCTACTCACAGAGCTCCGTGTACCGCGACTGATTTCTTTTGCACTTCGCAGAGTTCCGCATAGCGGATGTCCGCAAACTCCGCCCAGACTTACTTGAAATGGCTTCCCCACCTACCTGTCTTAGCAGTTCGGTCTGGACTATTCCCATGAGCTACAGGGTCAAGATTGATTTGCAATGGCTTGGTCCAAACTGGGGTGGTGCAGTGGGCAAAAGAACGATGGATTTAACCCAGATCTCTTGACTGGGGGAGAATGTTAGAATCATTCATCATTCAGTCCATCATTTGTTGCAGTTCCACCACCTACCTGTCCAGCACATCCTATCCACGCAGATACTCTGCTGTAACTGGATCAATCGCTGGCGTATTGTTGCAACCACCAGGGCTAAAAAATGTGCTATTTATGCATTTTTGTGCATCTCTTTATTTGTAGCTGTCTGAGTGAATAGAGGATTGGCACACAGCCTTGATAAGTGGGGACAGACTTCAGAGGTAAAAGCAAAGACTTCCCAGAGAAAACAGTTCTTGATTAAAAAATGTGAGTCAGTCTGCAGAACGCCTGGCGGCATCTGAAGTGTAGGTGCCTAGTGGGGCTGACAAGACTTCACAGACAGCAGTTGTGATCTATCTTAAATATATCATTTATTTATGACTTTTATTTTTATGAGGCGCAGTGAAAAGCCCTCGGAACACCCTGGATCCAACGATCGGTTAAGATATATCCATGTAAGAACAGGCTTTGGTAATACTTGTCTTTTTAGTCATGCATTTGCTAGTGTAAAGTGCACGTTAGGCCATTGTGTGTTTGTGAATCATGATTGTGTGCACTAGTACCCCAAGAGCTCTGTACGCCTGCCGATCTCTGTGGGGACTTTAATGATTGTGTGCGCACCCCCAGAGACTGACGAGCTATCCATATTGTCATTAGACATCTTACGGGTTAATGCCTCACCATTTTCTAGAGTCGCCAGCCGCCACTGGAAGAGCTGTCACCTACCACACTTACACATCACAAAGGCTGTGTTTATCATACTCACAAAGTGTTTGATACTAGTCTTTTGTGACCCCAGACAAGCTTGGGCCAGGATGCACGAAATTCCACACACCTCTTGGGTGGAAACCTCCAAAACCTTCTCTTACTTCAAAGTGGGCTCCAGGTATAAATAATGGCCCTTCAGACTCAACTCTTCAGTACACTCTGGATCTGTGGAAGACTCAGAAGGACTGCTGTGCTCAGGGCCGGACTGGGAACTGAAAGCAGCCCAGGCAAATTTCTGCAGACCAGCCCCCGTCTGGCGCGAAGCGAGCGAGCGCAGCGAGCGAGCTCGACTGGTTCTAGGGGGGTTTGGAGGGGTTCTCCCCCCCCAGAAAATTTTGGAAAATGACAGACCAAAAGGGTGAATTTTACAGCACATTTTTCATTACATATTTAATTGTATCAACTTTCAAAGTACAGTAAATAGTAGATGATGACCTTAAGGAGCACCAGGTTAGCCACCCAGTCAAATGTACCCATAGACATCCTTTCAGAGAGCATCAAAAATAGACACAATAGTGAATCAGAGAGAGCAAAGTAAAAGTGAGACCAACCCCCACATGATGTGTAGCGAGCAAGCACAGTGAGCAACTACTACTAGGGGGAGTATGGGGGCTTGAACTTGTCCCCCCCAAGAAAATTTGAGAGACAGAAAGGCCAAAACAAAGCATTTTTCAACACATTTTTCATTACATATTAGATTGTATTAACTTTTAAAGCATAGTAAATTGTCACTCACGTTGTCACAAATTAAGCACTGATGTGATGTCACACATGAGCACACAGGCCGCTGACTGAGGCCAGAAACTGTGGAAATGTCACACATAAGCACCAAGGCACTGACCCAGGCCTGGTCACACCATCAGGCCACTAAGCATGCAAACGTCACATATAAGTACCCAGGCCGTAAGCATGGAAATGTCACACATGAGCCTCCAGCTCCAGGTCACTGAGGCCAGCAAATATGGAAATAGCATACATAATTAAGCACCCAGGCCAGAAAGCATGGAAACGCACCCAGGCTGACAGAAGGCATGGAAATGTCTCAAATGGCACCCTAGCCAGAAAGTATGAAAAATTAACACAAAGGCCCTGGCCTTGACATGACACATCTTTAAATAGCCTACTTAAGTGGGTGGCACAATAAGTGTTGCAGACCCACTAGCAGCATTTAATGTACAGTCCCTGGGTACATGTAGAACCACATTTCTAGGGACTTACAAGTAATTTAAAATTGCCAATTTGGTGTAAGACACCATCTTTCAAAGGAAAGAGCGCAAGCACTTTAGTACTGGTTAGTGGTAGTAAAGTGCACTGAGCCCTAAGAGCCAACAAAAATGGCCTTTTTTGATTCAATAAAGCAGATGAAACCGGATTTTAATTTAGAGGAATCTGAGGCCGGCAGCGACTTATCTAACCATGTCTCAGCAGTCAGTATGAACAATATGTATCTAAAAACATTTTACATGTGCTAATGGCGCTGGGACTTTTTCTGTAGCTTTTTCTTTTCCGCCCACCTGTTTCAACACCTACAACGTGCTCATCTGTAATTCACATGCAAACAGTGAATGGTCATTGGGGTATGGGCGATATGCCGGAAGATATTGACTGGCTTCACAAGCTGTACCACACCCTGATTATGGAGAAGATCTCAGCTACAGTACACCACCAGCTGCAACAGTTTGAGAAGCAGTAGGGCCCCTGCATGGATGTTCTCACAAATGCATTTTGAGAACTCTCTTGGCAGAAATATCTACGAGTGCTGCACCTCACAGACCTGGGTTACTGTACAATGGTGTACCTGGACCAGCTCCTAAAGGGCAAAATGGATCCTTTATCAAGCTTATGAGTGAACAGGACGTCTTTCTTGTTATCTCCCCCTACTTTCTCCTCACAAGTTTCCATTATTCACCCCTTTCATTTCCCTTATCCCCAGCATTTCTTGGCTTTAATGGCATCACTGGGTTTTAGATACGACACTGGCCATGTAACCATAACATACAATTATCTCCTGCTTTATCAGTACAATTCAGTGATCTCGTGTGTGTGGGGGGGTCGAAGTGGTGGGCATTTAAGTGTGGTACGGTAAATCTGGTCTTATTCTCAACAGATCAGCATTATAATTATTCAGAGATAGCAACGAGATTGTTTAGCAGGCAATGCAATGCAAACTGTAATGGGAACGTTTTGAAAAGTTAGGTAGAAACTACAACGCGGAAGGCCGGTGTTATTTCTACTGTACGGTACCTGTACCAATCGATGCCTCTTAAGTGATGGATGTGTTCTGGCCTCAGGCTCTCCTTACTGCAGCATGATGGTTTCTTTATACCATGTTGAAGTGGCAGGAAAAATGGAGTCAGTCAGTGTAAAATTGCTACAGATTTCGCGTATTTGTTTGATTACATATTTGACTGCCGGCCTGAGCGAGGAAGCAGTACTGATGAGATAAACAACAGTGCGGAAGTAGAAGCCACTGTTTCGGGGTAGATCACAGATTACCTTGTTGAATCAATCAATGTGCTGCTTCAACATGTACAACCGCATAAAAAGATGCATCGTATAGAAGTGGCATATGCGGTCCCTCCCTCCCTCCTCTTTAGATACTGCTGTGCAGCACGAGTAGTCTGAAATATTCGAATATTGCGTTTTATTCCAGTCGCTCTTGCTTCTGTGTGGTTATTCTAGGTGTAGAAACAATACATTTTTTTAACTGTGCGCTCAGCACAGCAAGTGAAATGAGTTGCTATCTGAAGTGCCTCGAAGATTACTAGGAGAGTTTGAATTATTTATGGTGCATGGAATCTCAAATTATGCTGCATATTATTCGATGAAATAAGCATTGGCTTCATTATGTAAATACATTTACATTTCCTCATTAAGGAGAGAGCGGAGTGGTATACAGAGTACACGCGCACCTTAAGAAATAGCCCTTGAATAAAAGGTTTTATTTGATCATTGAGTCCCAGTTATGGGGAAACGGTTATGTTATGTAACTTATGGCTAATTTGATCTTGATTAAAGAGGCAACTACTTAAAACTACCTTATTTAAGATGTATTTAAATCCAGAAACTAGGGGCCATGCACGAATAAACAGTTGCTTTCTATCCCGCTCATTAAGAAATAACTCCTCAGGCCGCCTAGCTCAGTGCATTTATTTGTATAGCGTGTGTGGCAACCGTGGCACTCGGAGACCCGTTTAGGATTTTAGCTCTTCGACCTCTCAAAAGAAAGTTGGACACGTTTGGGGTTCTTTTCGGGTGCACTTTCGAGATACCGGCCGGCTACTTGGAGAAGTGTCCAATAGCAATTGGTTTCATCATGACAAAGATACCTTTCCTGGAAAGGTATTATTTCTTTCCTCCTCTTTAACATTGAAGCGCGCTATTTCGGCTTCAACTTGCTGGTATAGTGGAGATGCAGAATGCTCAAGGGAAGCACTTACTGCCCCACAGGGCTCAGCCTCCCAGAGGAGACACAGAATGCTCAAGGGAAGCACCAGTGCACTGTGGGAAGCACTTACTGCCCCACAGGGCTCTGCATCCCAGAGGAGACACAGAATGCTCAGGGGAAGCACCAGTGCACTGTGGGAAGCACTTACTGCCCCACAGGGCTCTGCATCCCAGAGGAGACACAGAATGCTCAGGGGAAGCACCAGTGCACTGTGGAAAGCACTTACTGCCCCACAGGGCTCAGCATCCCAGAGAAGACACAGAATGCCCAGGGGAAGCACCAGCGCACGGTGGAAAGCACTTACTGCCCCGCAGAGAAGGGGGGGGCTGACAATGCAACCAGCGGGACTTTGGTACTTACCTAAAGAGCGGTAGAATCTTGCTGAAACCGTAGAACGGTCCTGACCAAGGTCCTGACCAATGTTGCATCACATTTTTTTCTTTTGTGTGCGGCAGTGTATGGTCTCTGTGCACTGCAGCCAAGGCTATGTGCACCAAGTATCCGACCATGCATGCGAGTGCAGCAACAAATTATCAGTGCAAATACTACTCCAAGCTTTTACTTAATGTGAAAAGAAAGTGAATTTTCACACATACAGAACGATATGAGGGGTCTCAAGAGAGATTTGCAATTTAGATATGCATGCCATGGTCTTGATGGACAGTCCTTCCAAGAAATGGCAAACCATAAACGTCCCACAAAAAGCACTGATTGAAGTGAGCCGACCCAAAGCCCTCTCTCTGTATTAATTCTGGTAAATCACAGAAACTGCCTAATAGTGCGTATTCACCTGGATAGAGCTCATGTTATTGGCCTCACACGTCACTCTCTGTGGTATGTGGAGTGGCCAACGTTTGGAGGTGCATGTAGTCTTGACACCTCTAGGACCCATTGACAGGCACTGTACAAAACTAGCACTGCATTCTGCCTCAACTCCAGAGCTCTCAATCAAGTCCTGCCATAACAATGCACCCACAACTTCTTTTCATTACATCAGAATGCAACTCAATTGACAGTATGCACTGTACAAATCATATGCTGCATAAAAGAAATACCTATTCACATCTTCTGGAAAAGCAAATCCTCTTAGGAAACTCATGATGAAATACAATGTGAAGCATCCATATACCACTATGTATTTTGTTTTAAATAGTCTTTTAATGGGGTGACAGAAGCCATGAAGCAGCGCACAACTGTTGCCCATAACAAAAACTGAAGTCAAGGAGCCATAAGGCCTCTTGTTACTGGAGTATCCTGGCTGGGAGCCTCACACCTAGATGAAATGGAGGGGAAACAAAGGATATATATATATATATATAGATATATATATATATATCTATATATATATATATATAGATATATATATATATATCTATATATATATATATATAGATATATATATCAGCGCAAACTCCAAAAACAGCCACTACTGGTTCTTGTGAGAATCAGAACCCTCCAGGCAATAAGGAGACGGACCACGAACTGGATACACAGCTGTTTAATGTGCAGGGGGTTGAAAATAGCGAGGGCAAGACGCGTTTCGGGCTGCCAAAGCCCTTGTTCACATGCATAGATTCAACGTCTTTTTTTCTTTTTTATAATGCAGTGCTAGCCCGCCATTTCTCTTTCAGGTCACATGGTCATAGACATAAACAAAATAGTTTGTATATACTTAATTTACGATGTACTGGCATAATCACAATATAAAAATAATAAATTATTTTTAACATTGATTAATTAGATCCATATATTTCTGAATATAAAAATTACATCGATTAATTTTAATTTTCCTGGATAAATCCATAAAACACTGGCTGTCATGCAAGATCACGCAATGAATATCAAGGCATTGTAACCATATATAGTGTCCATTCCTTAATGATTTGGGATAAATCCCTGTGCAGATTTTAACTAATGCCTATACAAGCAATAATAATTACACAATAAGGCTGGAAACTGTGGGATAAATCCCCGTGCAAATCTTAGCAAAAGGCCTGTGCAAATATAGCAAATGTGCAAAATTACGCAATTTATATGGAACATATAAAGCAGTGCCAGTTTCTTCTATTTGTAACCATTATCAGAGTTTGTAAAGAATATCGCGACCTTTAAATGATAGATAAACGGGACAAGTGGTGAAAGTGCACAATCTAATATAATATAACATTGAATCACAGTCTGCAAATCATATAGATAATAAAGTGCATAAATGCAAAAAATGGAGGAAAATTAAACCAGAATCATATATATATATAGATATATATAGATATATATATGTATATAATATTACTACCCCTGATGAGGCGTCAAAGCACTTTTCGGCGAGTAGCACACTACTCCTGAACCCAAAAAAGATTAGTGGTGGGTTAGTATAAGAAAATCATGTTCATTTGAGTGGTGGACATGTGAGTCTGTTAGTTGGATTGAATAGGATAATGGAAGAGGGAATAGTCTAGAAAGTGTTATTTAGGAGATCATAGCAGTGAGATGAGGATTGTGAGGTGTAAAAGGAAAGATGGAGGTGGGACGAGTCTCTAGAAAGGGATTAGGTAAATCACAGTAGTAAAATGAGGTTTGGGATAAATGAGGGTTGGATTCAGAAAGAGTTGTTTGGGAGATCATAGAAGTAAAATAAGGTTTCCTTAAAGTGAATATATTGAAAACAACATCAAAACATACTTCAACTAATTACGCTTTCTAAGTCTCTGCCCGTCCTAAAACCCATTAGATGTTTTAAAGATAAACTCAATGAAAGAAATTCAACACTGGAATTTACGTGCTTTACACTGTGAACAGAATATAATGTTCCCCCATGTTAAACCAACCCATGTGCATAAACCAATTGTGACAGCTTAATTTGATAACCGTTGAACCAACTCAATGGTGCACAAAATAAACCGGTCATTGATTACCAATTTTTAACACTGCAAGTGACGCTACTTCATTCAAACCATGCAGTTTAAATTAAACATGTGACTCTAAAGGATATACAAAACATACAAAAAGACCAATCCCAATCATGAAAAAAGGAAAGAAACATTCAGACACACCCTGCACATCATAACCATTAATCAATCAAACATGTGCTGTGATAATAGATTATTAGCATACAATTCCTTAAATAACAATTGTAGACACTAAAATACTGAATAAATATGAGAAATAATGATGATTGGCAATAAAAAATATTTCCCATGCTCATGACGAGCTCAGCTCGTCATGAGCCACGGTTCCCGTGTGCTCATGACGGGCTCAGCTCATTATGACTGTTAGAACGCTCACACGCGGGGCTAATTCCCCTGCTGTGCTGAGCGTTCTAAGTAAACGGGTGTGGCCATGATGAGCTCAGCTCGTCATGAGCACCGGGGCGCTGTGCGCCCCCCCCCAGCACAACAGGGAAATCAGCCTTGCAGTGAAGGGGTTAAAGAAAAAAAGGACAGATGTGTTCTGCAAGTAAATTTTATTTATTTATTTATTTAATGCGATTTTATATAGCTCAAACTTTACCCGAAGGTGTCAGAGCGCTTTACATAAGAACCAGTTGCAAAACATAAGGACTTAGGATTACATGCGTTACATGAAAGATACCAACAGAAAAAATTGAAAATGTACAAGATGTACAGTCACTCAAGGAAGAGATACAAATGGATAAACTCTAAGAGTCTCATAGGAATGGTAGAGAGTACAAAGGCCTACTGCATATACTAGTGATTAGAGTTATCTCTATATACATATATATACACATAGTAGATTTTCTCAGGTCAAGAACCAAAAAAAACCAAAAAAAAACAGAAGAGCAGAGTTCCATTAAGTGAGGTCGGAGGGGGGACGCAGTTACAGCACCAAGGGAGGGTGGGAGGTGATAAAGTTATGACACACACGCATTTGCTGGTTATACTTAGTCAGAGTAGAGCCTCTATAGTGTGACTCCAGGGCTAAAACCGATCTTCCCATGTGCAAGGATTGAGTGTAGCAGGCCTTAGATGGCAGAGGAGGTATTAGCAGAATGCACTGATTATATGCGGTCAGCATAAATGGTGTAACTAGACAACAGAGGGCAGGGCACGGTGTGCCCTCAATACAGGCAGGCATCGTAAATAATCTGAAGAGGCAGTTCACAAATGCTCTAGGATGTACAGCCAGGAGTGATAGAGAGCAGTTTTCCTAAAGCACTAGTGAACGGTTACTTCTGTATGATCTGGCATTGATTTAGAAGCAAAGAAGAAAGGCTACATATATGCAGAAGTTACTGCATCCTAGGTTCAATGCTCTGCGGGGACAGGCTAAGTGTGACAAAAGAGCAAACACAGAATTGCACTGGGTAAAGGCAGCTATGATAAATACTCTCTAGGGATACCTCAGAAGACCCGGGAGAACTCCATGGTGTACGGTGGTTACAGATTGCCAGGTCAGTGCCCTATATCCTTCTAGGGACTGTTCCCCGAGATTGTCTGGCTTTTTTCGAGCCAAGCCTTCATAGCAGTTCTGCCTTCGTGGTGCAATGCAGATTGTGTGGCCTTTTATTTTGGGATTGTGAAAGCGCATCATGCTTTGAGCCAGCGCAGCGCTGCTATTGGGTGGCTTTTTAAATACATCAGTGTTCATGAAAGTGAGACAGAAGGTGCTGGCTCAAAGCATGATGTGTACTTTCATGATCACTAAGGTATTTACATTGCCATGCAATTTGTTTCACAAGCCCCGCAGCCACGTTCCAATTACTAAATAGAATCGACTCCTGACCCAAACTCGATCGGAACTGGTAAAAAGTCGGTACAACTGTCGAGAAGCAAACAGCATACAGCTTCTAAAAGCAGGCAGCCCAGACGCGGATGTGGAGACGCAACCCACCCTCTAAATTGACACTACTGCTCTCCAATGTATTAGGTTAATTAAGTTGTACCTTTTTCCACACGGAGCGAGGAGAGAGGCAGGCATGTAGCAGAGTACAGTAGTAAGTGACTATTACACTGTACTGAGTGTCCATAAAATTGGCCCCACCCACACGCAGCCACAAAACCGGCCCCCACCCCTGGCAGCCAACCGGGGGATTGCCCGGTGCCCGGCATTGCCAGTCCGGGCCTGGCTGTGCTGCTCTGCAAGAACAACTGCTACTCTGTTGTCTTGCTGCCCTACTGCCTGAGTGAGAAGGACTGAACTAGTTGGCTGGCCTCTTGATCAGAACCTCAGGGACGGAAAAGGCTCCAACCACTCTGTGTACTGTGAGTCCTACCCCTCCAGTGGTGCCACACCTGTCCTGGTCCCTTGGAAGTTAGCCTGATGGTGCTCTGCCAGCCCAGCTCTTGCCCTGTGGGCAGAACTGATGCAGCACGATGAATCTCCTCGCACCTTTGCTTCTGAACCGCAGCTGCACAACACATCCTCAATGCAGAATCTTGCATCGCAGCCCGCAACCTCCTAAGAGCTGCCACTGTGTGACTGCATCCTCGATGAAGATGCAAGACTTCGCTTCCAGACCCACAGCTGCTTCAGAACTGCTGCTGCGCAGCGCATCCTCGATGCAGTCAACAGCATCACAAACTGCACATCAACAACATCCTCTACAATGATGCTGAATTTCACATCGCGGATGTACGTTACAACGCATGCTTTTACCACGCATGCTTTTACAACGCAGTTTTTTCAACGCAAGTCGTTACAACGACTTGCGTTGGGGGGTGCTGGATAGTGAATAGTTTAATTTACTATTCCAACACCAGTCCCCGTGGATAGTAGGGAAGGTGTTGGATAGTAAATTAAACTATTACCTATCCTAGAGCGCCCCCCAGCGCAATTCGTTGTAATGACTTGCGTTGAAAAACCTGCGTTGTAAAGGCACTGCGTGGTAAAAGTTGCGTCGTAAAGGATGTTTCCCCACATCGCAGTCCCGCAGCTTCCTTGGAACTGACGCTGTGCAACTCACCTGCGCTCTGGGATCTTGCAACCCTCTGCAAACTAGGATTCAAGGGACTTTGTTCAGTGGGGCTAACTTGGTCCCTTTATACAGCCCATGCTCCATCACCGCTGGCATGAACTTGTGACTTTATCCTGGTCCTGCGCAACCAGATAACCAAAGTTGGCGTTTAGTGCTTCTAGACATGACTTTCACTTAAATCTTGACAATTGCATATGTCTGGTTCTACTGTTTGGGTTTGTGTTATTTTGGCCTCAAATAATTTATTACATTGTACTAAATTTTTCTAAATTGGTGTGGGATTTTTCTTGTGTTGTGTTTTCACTTTATTACTGTTTAAAGTGCTGCATGAATACTTTGCCCATTACCTCTAAATTAAGCCTGACTGCTTTTTGCCAAGCTATGGGAGGGAGAAGTGTGGCTCAATGGTTAGAGCGGCAGACCCTGATGCTGTAGTCTGGCCGGGACCTCGGCGGGTCTCGGGCTCAATTTCCTCGGACCTGATAATTCTCGCCTCGGTGCCTATTCTAATCATGAGTCCCACTCTGCACCTCTGGGCAATAGCTTGCTTAATCTCCACAACGGCCCCAACAACGCTGAGGATGCCTGACTTCACCTTGGGGGTGCCCAGGAGTGGGCTCCTCACAGGGAAAGGCCAGGAAGGGTTCCTCGGGGGTATTCGTACAAGAGCCGAGATGCCTACGGGTAGTCGTGCGCTATACAAGTGCGTAATCATTTCATCATCATCATTTCATCAGCACAGGTTAATTTAGGGTTTGCATTTGTCTCTCTCTGGCAGAGATTGTGGTTGCTGCTTGAGTAGGGTTTTACCCTCCCTCAACCAGTAACCCAGGGGCATATTATCAAGAGAGGAGCTAAGATTATCACCGCTTTAGCGGCAGGAAACTTCCGCTAAAGCGGCAATAATGGGCTGATAATATGCCGTAGAGAATTCCAATAGAAGCCCATGTTCACACCAGAGCATGGGCTTCTATGGGAATTCACAAGGGCATATTATCAAGCCCATTATCACAGCTTTAGCAGCAGTTTCCTGCCGCTAAAGCGGCGTTAATCTTAACTCCGTTGCTTGATATTATGCCCCCCAATTTTCTACATGGCCTATTTAAGTTATGTATAAGTTCTTAGTAAATGTTACTAAGTGTAGCTAGGGCTTCTAAGTTAAAAATCACTAGTGGACTGCAGCACATATTGTATTGCCACTTAAATGACAGTGGCAAGGCATATCTCCAGGCTTGCCCCTGCAGACTGGGTACGCAGTTTTAAACTGCTATTTGCCTGCCCTAAACTTTTGTTTTTAATACTTGCAAGTCACCCCTGAGGTAAGCCTGACATGCCCATAGGGGGTGGTGGATGTCATTTAAAGTTGTTGATGAAGAAACAGGTCAACGCAGTCTCATCCACCTGCTTCCACATCCTCCTCATGCTCCTCAATCACTACACACCTCCAGAAGTGACTTCAGACAATACAAAACACAGCGGCAAGACTCATCCTCGACCTCCCCAGAAGGACTCACATCACATCCCACCTCAGGAGACGGCACTGACTCCCGATACAGAAGAGATGACAGTTCAAGATGCTGACACATGCTTACAAAGCTCTACACAACAAAGGACCAGCAAATACCTGACCTTCCCCCAACCAACCAGACACCTCCGATCTGTGAACTAAAGAATGATGATGGATTAAACCCAGATCTGTTGACTGGGATGAGTGCTTGCAATGTTCAACGCTCAGTCCATCATCCCCTTTGGTTTTGCAGTGTTCAGTGTCAACCAGGAGCTGAATGACTCCTTGATTTGGTGGCTCCAAGAGCTGAGACAAAGGGAGAGGGGTTGCCCTTCCCCTGGCAGAATGGGTATTTGGGCTGTGCCAAGGAAATTAACTAACTTGAAAGGATGCCTACGCAGTCACTGACAGGTGTAACTCATACCTTGGCATGTGCTCTCTATCTCCTACTGGAATCTCAGTGGGAGAGAAGCAACCCCCAGATCTGGTTTTGGGTGACCACAGTGGATGGTTTGCTCATTTTCCTGACCACTTCCCTAGGGTGGGCACAGGAGCTCTGCATAAGGGAAGAAGGTTCTGCCATCTTGGTATTGGGTAGAGTGGGGCACTGTGGGATTGCTTGCAGTAATACACAAATGAATTGCTGCAAAAGTGAGTAGGGTTACCCAGAGGAACCTTTTTGCTATTGGTCAGGGAGAGGCAAAGAGTCACCCCCACGCAAAGGCTAGTGCCATGCATATAAGTGGCAGAACTGGGCACCCTCTTCAAAACACCTTTGGAACTGTGCAAGACAGAAGACGGACTGCACCTGTTGTTGTGTACAGGCTTGACCTGCTCCCACTTGTACCCAGGACTAAGAAGTGGACTCTAAGGGTCAGTTGGCTGACCTCCTGTTAAGCTACAGGGACACAAAAGCTGCATAAAGCCCACTTCCCTGAGGATCTGATCTGACCACTTTCAACTGGACCTGCTATGGAACCTGTTGGTGACTTCTGTTGGAGTGAGTCCTGACCCGCAAGTGCTGTTCTTGAGGTCCTGGATCCCTTGTCTAGTGTTAGAGCATACTTTTCTGGTCCCAAACTGCAAAAGTTGGGACTTGGAAACTTTTTGCTAACTTTTCTTCTGAAGAACCAGTGAGAGACCTGGATTGCTGTTTAGCTGAATCTGTCATTGTCATATAACCCTCAGATCCAAATTGCTGGTCTGCCCCCTGAAGGAGATCTGACTTCCAGAAACGTTTCTGAGTCCGAATGTAGAGGGCTCCAATGAAAGCAATGCCGAGCTGAAGTTGATCGACGTGGAAATCCTTCTGGGCAAGGACACTGCGATTGCTCAATCAGAGTTTTCTTACTTTTGTTGGTGACCTCACAGGGACCCCGTTCTTCTGCAACCTGCAGTCATTGAAACCTGACTTGGATTGAGTTTGCAGCTTGCTCTGCAGCTGACTTGTCGACAACCGCCTTTTCTCCAGAAGTCTGAAGGTGACTTTTTGACCAAGAACCTACCTAGGGTCACGTTGTGGGAAGCGTATAAAACTGTTATTCGGGGCCAGGCCCTCTCCTTGATTGGCGATGTTAAGAGATGTAGGCGGGAGGAGGTTGTCCGACTTGAGCATGATATTACTGTTCTTGAGGGGGAGTTGGAGTCCGTGGTCACCCCGGAGAGGCTGCACCTTTTGGGTCTAAAACAACTCGAGTACAGGGCGATGGTGACAGATGCGGCGAAGGAGATGAGCAGAGAACTGCAGGGACGTTTGTATGATGTGGGGGATAAGGCGGGGAAATTGCTCGCTTGGCTGGATAGGAGAGAATGTGCGAGTCGAGTGGTCCCTGTGATTGTGGATGTGAATGACGTGAGTATCACCGACCCTGCTGATATTGTTGAATGTTTCGCTGACTATTTCAGGGAAGTGTACTCTCCTGTATCTGACAGACCTGAGCAGGACTCCCACTTGCTCCTGCGCGATATCTCGCTGCCACGTTTGTCCGACCCTGAAAGGGATCTCCTAGAGGCTCAGCCTACAGTTGATGAGGTCGCGACCGCCATCCGCTCGGGGAAGGCCTCGGGCCCCAATGGACTCCCTATCGAGCTTTACAAGCTCCGTCCAGATGTGATAGCACCGTATCTGCGGTCGATGTTTTTAGAATCACTGGAGGTAGGCTCCCTCCCTCCTGACCAAAGATTGGCTTCCATAGTGGTGATTCACAAGGATGGCAAGCCACGTGACTGCTGCGCCTCCTTTAGGCCCATATCATTGATTAACGCCGAACCGAAGATCCTGGCCAAAGTGCTTGCTAACCGCTTGGTCACTGTCATAAGCGATCTGGTTCATCCGGACCAATCCGGATTCATACCCCATCGCAACACGGCACTGAATCTCCGGCGCTTGCATGGAGTCCTCGCGCGGGCGGCGACTCTGCGAGAACCGGCCGTCTTGGCGTCTCTAGACGCCACCATGGCGTTTGATACATTGGAGTGGCCATATCTTTGGGCGGTTCTCTCTAAATTCGGCTTCGGCCCTACCTTCAATGGCTAGGTGAAATTGCTCTACACTGACCCTTTAGCCCAAGTGGTGGTAAACGGTCGTGTCTCAGCCTCCTTTGCTCTTGGTAGGGGAACGCGCCAGGGCTGCCCCTTGTCTCCTCTCTTGTTTGCCCTTGCTTTAGAGCCACTGGCGGCATGGCTGAGATGGGAACCGTCCTTGAGGGGCATTAGATGGAGTCCGGAGTTTGAAGATCGCGTATCCTTATACGCAGATGATATACTCCTGTATCTAACGTCGCCTCGGAAATCGTTGATTGTCCTTTTTGACGTCTTGACTTCTTTCCATACAAATTCCGGCCTTGTCATTAACTGGTCGAAGTCTTGCGTCTATGTTCTCTCCGGTGAGGCTCCTCTCCTGCCTCGTGGATGTCCTATCTCGGTGGTGCGGGAGGGCTTTAAGTACTTGGGGATTTTTATCACCTTGGACCCTGTGCTTCGTTATGAACGCAATTTGTTGCCCCCTCTCCAGCGCCTCCGTGCTGATGTGACTGCGTGGGGTAGGCTCCCTCTCTCTCCTCTGGGACGGGCGGCGTTGTTTAAGATGATGTCGCTCCCCCGGTTCCTTTATGCGCTGCAAAATACACTTGATATTGTGCCTGCCCGCTACTTTCGTGAGATCGAAAGCCTACAGAGACAGTTGATATGGGGGGGGCCGATCTCGCATCGCTCTTGCGAAGCTGACGCTCCCGTGGTACGACGGGGGTATTGCGCTCCCGGACATCCGCCGCTACTATTGGGCCTCTCAGTTAGGGGCCATCAACCACGGCACTTACGGTCCTTTGCCGACCCCGGCGTTTGAGATGGATAGATGGCTGCTACCCGGTGGAGACTATAACAGGGCTCTGTACGCGAGATCTGTTGGCAAATCTCTCACGGGCCCCACTAGGACGGCGGTACAGGTGTGGTATCGCGCTACTGCGGCCCTGGGCTGGGCTGATAAGCCGACTCGTGCTACCCCGCTGTATGCGTCGGAAAAACTTGGCTCCCTCTGGCAGTCGAAGGGTTTCGATAAGTGGGATATGATCGGTATCAGCAGGGTGAATGATGTGTGGATCAAGGGTAGAATCAAGACGTTTGAGGAGCTGAAAGTGGAGTATGACTTGACGGATAGAGAATCCTTTCGGTATGTGCAAATCCGACATGCGGTTTTGTCCGTCTTTCCCCTGGGCTCGGAGATTCCGGAGGCGTCCCCGCTTGAAGATCGGATACTGGATGGGCATGTCCCTGATAGCATGATCTCGCTCATTTACAAAAAGTTGATCAATTCCAGAACTGACCTACTGAGTAACCTTCGAGAGGTATGGACTGGGGACGGTCTGGAACTCGATGACGAGGATTGGCAGGCTGCGATTTCTTCCCCGAAGGAAGTGGCTATCCCGGCGCGCCTCCGGTTTGTCCAGCTCAAAATTCTCCATAGGGTTTACGTGACTGGTCCGCGACTGGTGCGCATGGGATTCTCTGTGGATGGTCTGTGCAAGCGTGGCTGTGGTTTGGTAGGCACGTTTCTCCATATCATTTGGGAATGTCCTGTAGTGATGCGCTATTGGACTCGCGTGCACGAAGTTATGAGTGAGGTCACGGGTGTGCAATCGATGCCAGAGGCGAGACGGTGTCTGTTGAATGTCTGGGAGCCGAATGATTATGACCTGGCGCAGCTTCGATGGGTGACCTTGGGTAATATGATTGCCAAGAGAGACATTGCTCAGTTATGGGGTGCCCAGAGGCCGCCGACAGTTCTGGTGTGGCAACAAAACATGGACTGGTGCATGTTTAGGGAAAAGACAGTGTATGTCTCCCGTGGCACGCCCCGCAAATGGGGGAAAATCTGGAATCATTGGAACGCATACCGTGGTGATATATGTACTCCCCCCCGTTCTGACTTGGACACTGACCCGTCATCCCCCGGCCTGATGTTTCCTCCACGGGACTCTAGATGTCTTGCTTATTCCTGGTCTCCTCCCCCCCTCCCCATTCTCAACACATGTTTCTGATCTTTGATTTGAAAATGTACCCCCCCTCCCCCGGCACCGAAATGACACATTTGTAATGTACTGCCTTGGTTTTTGTTTTCTTTTCTATGTTTTTCGTTCTTTGCATTCAATAAAAAGATTTAAAAAAAAATTAACCTACCTAGGCCTTGTATGCAACCCATGCTCCATCGTGGTCAGCCTTAAACATTACTTTTTTTCTAGTTGAGTATGACAGTTTGTCGCGGTTGGCATTTTAAGTTTTTTGGTGCTAAAATTCAATTCAATCTATAAACAATCATATCTCTTTTTTTCATTACTTTTTCTCTATGTTTATAAATTAGTGTGGAATGTTTATTGTGTTGAGTTTTTGACTTTTTACTGTTTTAGTACTTGTATATGCATTACACATTTTCTAAATTCAAGCCTGTCTGCTGTGTACTATAGTTACTAGAGGTTGAGCCCAGGTTTAAATTACTGAAGCCTTTACTGAACCTAACAAAATAGTGACATTATTACATGTGGTGGGCTATCATCCACCTCAACTAATATTCCAGCTTCTCACATAGTGTTAATTAAACAATGACTAATGGCTGAGCTCAGAGGCATTTGATGCTTCTCTAGTGATGTTCATGAGAAATGGGCCCTAATTGGAGTTTCAGATGTTCTGGTTTTCCTTTTGACTTCAAGAATAGTTTAATGATTAAATAATGGTCAAAGATGAAGCTCTGCAGAGGCGAGCATTAGGATATCATTTTTGGGAATATGAAAAATATTTCACCTGCCACTGTGAAATATGGGTCTTTACACCACTGCATTTGTGCAATAAAACACTAAAACATGTGATATAAATAAATATATATTATGAAGGTGTCTCCTAGATTATACTTGTGTCTTCTGTAGTTAAGGCTGAAATACCATGCTATAGGAAAACCCATTTGTAAGCTGCAAAGAAATTTCCCTTGAGCAGTTTGTAAACTATGGAAACACAGAGCACATATTCCAGGCCTTGTGCATGGGAAATGTGGTGCAAATTGTAATAGGGTGGAACATTTTTTAGGGGGTTTGCGGGCAGTAGCGGCTGCTATCAAACAGGGATGGTGAGGGCGAGCGGAGGGGGGGTAGATAAAAAGTAAATAAAAGGACTTACATGGGTGCTGCCGGCCACCACCTCTCCTCTGTCCTCTTCTCTGGCTGCAGGTCAAGAAGCACAAAGCCTCCCAGAATCCCTTAGCCAATCACAATGCTGCCTTACAGCAGTGTTGTGATTGGTGTGAGTGCCGTGTTTCGGTGCTCAGAAAGGGAATGGGAGGCAGGGAATGTTCTCTACCCAGGCTGTTTGATACAGCCTGGAGGAGAACATCCTAAGTGTGCATGACTGTTTGGCTAGCCCAAGACGACCGGCCAAACAGTCATGAGCACTTAGAAACTGCCTACTACCACTCCTACCCCAGCTCTCAACAGCCCAGCTCCGCCCCACCACCCAATCAACTGAGACAGTACGGTAAAATAAAATGGTAATAATACTGTGTTATTATCATTTTATTTTTCCCTTTTGAACTGCTCAGTGAGCAGTGGGGTGACGCTCCTCCACCTTAGCGGAGGTGCTGGTGCGGTTTGTGGGTCAAAGTAAAAGAGTTACTGCCAGCCTTGCTTCTGGTAAGCAATGACTATAAGTACAAAGTGCATGTTTAAGCACTGCTTGCAGGTTTTCAAAACACATAAATAAAAGGCATTGTCATTTACAATGCCAATAGCTCAAACTCTCGCAAATGCCAGACTTATTGCATGATAAATTACCAATCGTATAATAGACAACAATATTGTTGCTCAGTGGATTATTTTTCTGTTATTTTTTAGGGTTTCTTATGATATACTTAAAAAAGTTCCCAATATTTGCCTAGCCCTTTCGCTGGAGGGCGCTGTAGGATAGGGAATAGTTTAATTTTCTATCCAACACCTTCCCTACTATCCACGGGGACTGGAGTTGGAATAGAAAATTCAACTATTCACTATCCAGCGCCCGTCGTTGTAACGACTTGCGTTGTAAAAACTGCGTTGTAATGGCATGCGGAGTAAAAGCATGCGTTGTGATGTCATACATCCCAGGCCCAGCAATACAGAGCTTAGGGTATAGTTCTCAGCCACTTCCAATTCACAGTATGCATTATTAAGAAGGAGACGGAAAGTGTAGGGTGGAGGAAGGAGACATGAGGTGGAATCAAGACGAACCCGTCTTGGTATTTATGAGACAAAGAGACAGGAAGTGTAGGGTAGTGCAGTGCTTATTTTTTTTAAAAAGAAAAGTGCTGGGGGCCAAAGTTTTGTTCTGAAGCTCACAGCCAGCGCTATAGAAGAAAGTGATTTGACCTTTTGCCTCTTTGATCCACAACCAAGCCCTCCCTGACCCTGTACCTCACTCTTGCAAGTTCTTTTTAATCTCTGCTTTCTCTGTTTTTGTGCACTTTTTAAAATATTTCTCTTCCAGCTTCTTTCCCTGGTTTCCCTGGTTTCGCTCTCTTGCTCAGGGTCAAAGTCTGATGTGGAATAATAAGTGCTGGGCCAAAAAAATTAGTGATGGAGGGTCCCATCCCACTGGCTCAAATTAAGTACGTGTGTGGTGAAAGGAGGCATGTGGTGGAATTTAGACCAGGCAGCCTCAGTATTCATGAGATAAGGTGACAGGAGATGTAGGGTGGTGGAAGAAAGAGGCATGAGATTGAATCAAGACCAGGCAGCCTTGTTATTCATGAGATGAGACAGGAAGTGTAGGATGGTCGAAGAAAGAGGCATGAGATGGAATCAAGACCAGGCAGCCTTGTTATTCATGAGATGAGACAGGAAGTGTAGGATGGTCGAAGAAAGAGGCATGAGATGGAATCAAGACCAGGCAGCCTTGGCATTCATTGGTGACGGAGACAGGAAGTGTAATGTAGCAGAAGGGGATAACCTGCGGAATCTAGATAAGCCAGATGTGGTAATCATGAGATAAAGGATCAGGAAGTGTAGACATGTGGTTGGAGGTGATATGAGGTGGCATCAAGACCAGGTAGCCTTGGTATTTGTCAAACTGGGCATCTGGCAATGGCAGTGGCAGCCTCCTAGGAAAACATTGGGACCAGCACTTTTTAAAATGTATTTATAAATTCAGGACAATTTATAAGGAACATTTAAACAGGAATTTAATATAAAGAGTGACTTAACCATAACTACAGAGATGATGTCACAGCCTCTGAAACACAAATAGGTCGAACATATTTAAAGATCTTTGCATCTTCAGTATATATATAAAATATTTGGGTAATACAGGCTCAGAATAAAGCCATGGAGGTCCCCTGGTCATTGAGAGGCTGCTACTTGCTTCCCATGAGTCATGGCCCTCTGGGCCTCACTAATGAATATTACAGGTGTGTGTGCCTCACCTCTGTGCCTCATTATGTCACGTGCCTTTCTTTTTTTTTTTTTTTAAATTTGTTTTTATTGTCGCAAATACAAATCAATTATTCATCTTATATCTTCCGTCTGATTGGCTTCAACATTCAGACGCGTTCAGTCATATATGCAACTTTTCAAATTTACATTTTTTGTTTTGTTTTTTTGTTCAAAACTTAAAACCAAAAGGGTCACAACACAGTGCTATTGGCATCAGGTTAATTATGACAGTTGCGCGAGTATTAGTTTTCCCAAGCATTATACATGTGAGTTCTCGTACCATAGACTCCTCGACATCCCTGTTCGTGGGCCCATGCCTCCCTCCTTCCCAAATGACCCTCCCTCACCCTGCACTCCTCCCTCTCATTCTACGACCTCGTCCTCCTCTTCACTATCCCTGTCATCATCCTCGGGTAGTGGCTCACAGAGCTCCCCCCTATACACATTCCATGGAGACCATGTCTTATTCCACTTACGTGGGTTAAGCCTCTGTTGATACACTGCTCTTTCGACCATCATTAACATATCCATGTTTCTGCACCATTGAGTCAGGGTTGGGGTGGTGCTCGCCCCCCAGTTCATTGCTATGTCACGTTTAGCCATCATCATTCCAATGGTGACCCACCTCCTCCCCTGCGGTGTCAGATCTGTCGGGTCCCACACATTCAGTAAGCAGACCCGGGGTTCGGGTGCGAATGAGGTTTGCAATGCCTGACCCATCGTGCGTGTTACACGCCTCCAGTAGTCCTGAATATAAGGACAGGTCCACAACGTATGAAACAGCGTACCCTCCTCCCCACAATTTCTCAGGCAATATGGGTGTTCAGCCCTCTGGATTCTGTGTAGTGTCGTGCAGGTATAATAGACCCTGTGTAATATTTTAAATTGTACCAATCTAAAGCGTGTGGATATACCCGCCTCCCTGGGTGATGCCAATGCTGCATTCCAATTCGCCTCATCCAGGTCCCCAATCTCGTCCTCCCAGCGTTCCTTCAGTCTTACCAGTGGGTCCGGTAGGTTATTTAACAACTTAGTGAGGTAGCACTCGTGTCCATGTAATCTGTAAGCAACCGGTCCTCTAGCGGAGCCGATTCTGGGACCGTTGTGCCTGGCTCCAGTACTGATAGGAGTGCATGTCTGATTTGTATATACCTATATGTTTCAGTCATTCCCATGTCGTAGTGTTCCCTCAGGGCCGCGAATGAGATCACCCCATCCCTCGTCCACATATCTCCCACTGTGGAGATTCCAATGTCGTCCCACCTGTCAAACCCCTTACTGCGTCGTAGATTACCTAGGGCCTTGGTATCCCACAGTGGTGTGAGCTTGGTAATCACCCCCTCCCAAGCTAGTCGCCTTTGGGCTTTATGCCAGATAGATACCGTGTGTTTGGTCGGGCCTATCAATGTTTTTAACAGACCTTTATTATAGAGCGGGGCCAGCAGGGTGTTCATGCCCAGTTGCCTCCTGTCAGCTAGGTATGCGGGGTCAGCCTGTGCTACATGTATCCATTGGTTAATCACCTTAAGGTGTGCTGCCCAGTAGTACAATTCAAGGTGCGGGAGCGCTATCCCCCCGCTGTACCAGTCCTGCACTAGTTTTACCTGTGCGACCCTGGCCGGTTTATCTCCCCACAATAGTCCTGACAATTGCGCCGCTACCTGCCTGAAAAAAGATGGTGGAACCGTTGCCGGCGTGTTTTCTAGGACATACAAGAAGCGTGGGAGCGCCAGCATTTTGAAGAGCGCCGCCCTGCCTAGCAGAGTTAAAGGGAGGGCCTTCCAGTGTCTCACGTCTGCCTTGAACCTATCCAGCAGTGGCTTAAGGTTCAGGTCATGAAAGTTCGCTTGGTCCCGTGTGATGTGAATCCCCAGGTATTTGAAGGAGAAGGTTTCTAACAGCAACGGGCAATCTGCCGTCAGGGGCGGTGGAGTGCCATTCAGCAAGTAGAGTACCGATTTTGCCCAGTTCATTTTATACCCCGATGCCGTGCCATGCCTCTCACACAGGGCCAACAGGACCGGTATCCCATGCGCAAGGTCCGTGAGGTATATTAACATGTCGTCTGCGTATAGGGAGACCCTATCCTCCCAGTCACCACCCCACCGAATGCCCTTCAGCAGCTGTGTTGTTCTGATGACCGTCGCCAATGGTTCCAACACTAAGGCGAATAGGAGCGGTGAGAGCGGGCATCCCTGTCTTGTGCCTCTCGCCAGCGGGATCTCCCTCGAGATGTGGCCATTGGCCGCCACCCGTGCTACGGGTTCGGTGTACAGTAACCTGACCCACGATATGAATTTAGCGCCAATACCCATATGTGCCATAACCGCGAAGAGATACCTCCACTCTACCATGTCGAACGCCATCTTGGCATCCAAGGATAATACCGCCGCCTGTTCCTCCAGTAGTGGAGTGCGTGCCATTACTCCGTGAAGCCGTCGAAGGTTCATCGCCGTGCTCCGGTGTGGCATAAACCCCGACTGATCCGGGTGTATCAGGTGCGTCAGATGTGGCAGCAGTCTAGTGGCCAACAGTTTCGCCAGAATTTTATTCTCGGCGTTAAGGAGGGAGATCGGGCGGTAGGATCCGCATTCTTCCGGGGGTTTACCGGGCTTTGGTATCACGATTACAGTAGCCGTGCGCTGATCAGGCGGCAGTTGCCCTTTCTCCCGACACTCCTCATACATTTGGAGTAGAGGCGTCGACAGCTTCTCCGCCATGGTCTTGTACCACTCAATCGGTACCCCATTAGGGCCAAGTGCTTTCCCGGGGTGTAGCGCCGCTATAGCAGCCTGTATCTCCTCGATTGTCAGGTCCGAGTCCAGCTCGTCCCGTACGTCCTGTGGCAAAGTATTAGTAGGTATTCCTTCGAGAGACCCCTCCGCCATTTTCTGGGTGACCTCGAATTCAGGGGAGTACACTGATTGGAAATAGTTCGCCAGCACCTCCACTATTTGTGACGGGCTGGTCCGCACCACGCCGTCCGGGTCTCTCAATTGCAGTCTGGCCCTCTGACCCCCCCCTCTTTTTCTCTAACCAGGCCAACAGTTTTCCCGCCTTGTCGCCCATGTCGTACACCCTGTTTGTCGTCGCTGTCATACTGGCCATCGCCCTGCGGCGCTCATGGTCCGCGTGACGCTGCTGACACAGCCGGAGCGCGTGTTGTGTAAGTTCGGTCGGGTCTCTCTCATGATCCCGTGTGGCCCTGTCCAATTGTTCCTTCAAGTCCGTCAGTGCCTGACGCATTGTGTGCTTATGGTGTGTTATAGCGGAGACGGCCTGTCCGCGCAGAACCGTCTTGTATGCCTCCCATAATGTTGCAGGGGAACGCACTGACCCTGCATTCTCGGCAAAGTAAGACTTCGTGCCGCTTTTTAATGCCTTGACCACCGCCGGTTCGCGAAGATAACCCGGATAGATAGGGTAAATGCGTTTGCGTGCATTGTCGTGACTGGAAAGAGACAGCGTCAAGGGGGAGTGATCCGAGATCCCTCGTGGACGGATTTGAGCTGCGGCTACAGTGAGTAGGCCCCCTCCCAATGTGAAGAAGTAGTCAATTCTGGATAGACTGTCATGAACCGCTGAATAGTATGTGTATTGACGGTCGTCCGGGTGAGATTGCCTCCATATGTCCACTAACCCCTGGGCTTCCATGAAATCATGTAATCGGGAGGGCCCCGGTGTGTGTGTGCGTACTGGGAAGCGATCCATAGTAGTATGTGCCACAGCATTGAAGTCGCCCCCTATAATGAGATCCCCCTCCGGCAGTTCTAGTAAGAAGGTCCCCAACTCTGGAAAAGCAGTGGCGTGCAGTGCCGGTGGAATGTATACCGAGACCACGTTGAGCGGCCTCCCCTCCCACTGCCCATGTATCGCCGCGAAGCGCCCCTGTGTGTCTACTTTAGTGGATTGGGCTATAAATTTTGATGAGCGGTGCAGTAATATCCCCGCGCCCCGGGAACCCTTTGTAAATTCAGAGTGTACTACCATACTGTATCCTTTCCTATCCAGGGCCCGTGTCGCTGCCCCCGTTAAATGTGTTTCTTGCAGTAAAACCAGCGCGGGATTCAGTCTCTTTATGCCCTGTAGCACTAGACCCCTCTTTATTTTGTCCCCCAGACCCCTCACGTTCCAGGACATAAGGTTCAGCGGGATTGCCTGCCCCATAATATCACCTCCTCCCACCATGCTTGGACAGGTAATGAGCATGCATACCATGCCAAGGTACCTCTACTCTGTGCGCTTGTGCCCTGTGTGTTCTGTCCAGACCCTGAAAACAATCAAACACCCCAATAACTACCCATTCCCCAACTCCCCCCCTCCCTGCCCCCCTGCTCAACGGACTTCGAACTGCCCGGCCCCCCAACTCAGCAGAGTGCCTGATCCCAACCCATAACATGATACTTGCTCGCTGGGGTGAAGGACTCTCCGAGGTCGGCGGCCCCCTCCTAGGCAGCGGAGGCCCTCAGCCCAGTGTCCAAGGCGGCATTCTCTGACCGCGGTACTTTCAGTTCAAATGGACAATATCCGGGGATCATTGTTCTTCGTCACCGCCCCCATCCCGAATATCGTTCAGAGGCGAAAGGGGCTCCGTTTCTTCGCCGGTTGATTGCAGGCCCTGCTGTGATCCACCATTGCGGTTTTTAGTCTGTCTGCTGGAGCGACGAGGGCGGCCCGTCGTCCGCCAACCCTCCAGCCAGTCCTGCGCCGCCTCCGGATTGTCGAAAAACCACGTCTTGTTGTCGGCCACAATCCGAAGTTTAGCTGGGAAAAGCATTGAGTAAGGGATCTCCCTGGCTCTCAGTTCTTTTTTAACCTCAAAGAAAGTTCTCCTTCGTCTCGCGACCTCCGCCGTGTAGTCCGAAAAAAAGGCTAGCGTGGCGTTTTGAATCTTAATGGGGGGTGATATCCTCGCCACCTGTAGAATGACATCTCGGTCCCTAAAATTAAAGAGTCGTGCTATAATCGGCCTGGGGTTAGCGCCCGTTTGGCGGCGCCCTCCAGGGACCCTGTGCGCTCTTTCCACTGTGAAAAAATTTGAGAGGCCCTTAGGTTGTAGGTGCTGCTTAATTAAGTTCTCCACATATAAGTCCATCGACCTCGTGTCTTCCGATTCTGGCACACCTATTATACGGATGTTGTTCCGTCTCGAGCGTCCTTCCTGGTCATCGAGCTTCTCTCTCAGTTCCTTATTTTCTTTCGAGACCCGTTCCATATTTATCTGCAATTCCGACACATCCTCCACCAAGGCTTTTGTCACCAGTTCCATCGTATTCACCTTCTCCGTCATCTTGTGGAAGTCAGCCCGAATCAGCGTGATTTCGGCTGATATCGACCCCACCGTGGCCTGCACCTGTGTGAGGGCCCGCATGACATCATCCAGGGTAGCTTTCTTGCCCCCCGCCGCCTCCATTGTCTTGCCCGTTTGTGTCCTGGCGTCCGGCGGGGGGGTGACGGGTTTGTCGTATGCGAAGCGATCCAGGCGGGACTGCGTCGTGTTGTTTTTCGGCCCCCTGCCAGCCATTTCGGTCGTGGAGCCCTGTACTCCGACCCCCGGTCTATGACACCCGGCCCCCACACTTCTCCGGGGCAACCCTCTCCTCACCAATGTCCCGGATTTATACGGAGCACAGTTCTCTCTCTGACGCGCCTCTCAGCGCCCCGGCGCGGCACCCCAGGCTGCCTCCGGCCTTATTACGTGGCGGTGTGTGTTCCTCCTGGTCAGCTACACTGGAGGCCGATGAACCGCACTTTATCCCCCCGTGTGGTGTTGAGGGGTCTTTGGCAGCGGAGACGCTCCACCAATGTTTGTTGCTCCGTTCCGCAATGCGGTCCTGAGTCCTCTGCCTTACACCCCGGCCGCTGTTGCGGGGTTTAGTTCTACTTCGAGCACCTCGACCTGTGCCCGGGGACAAGGCTCCACGTGAGCTGCGTAGCGTTGCGCAAAGTCCCTTGTGCACTCTCGTGCTCGCAGTGTGCCCCCACTCAGCGGGGGGGGGGGGTCCGGGAGCTGTGTCTCGCTGCCACAGGCGCGTAGTGTCGGTACCTGTGGTCCCTCGGCGTGGCCCTCACCAGATCTGCTGCCTACGGGGTCCCGGCCGGGTCCTCAAGATGGCGGGCGCCGCGTCGGATTCATCCGCTCTGCGCGTCTGCACTCGTCGTTCCCAGTCGTCTGATCCGCTCCCCGCCACTCAGCGCGGGGGCGTCCGGGGCCCCGCTCGGGTCTCCCGATGCCTGGTGAGCGCTGCAGGATGTCGGGGAGTCCTCCCCTCCGTCGTCGCTGCAGGCGGGCTCTTCCGGCTGCCTTCCGCCCAGATCGGCACACTTCCTGTTGGTCCCTTCTCTCAGGCGAGTCCCCGGCTCGGGATCCTTCCAGGGGCCCACTCGTGGTCTGTGCTAACTCGGCTCCCCGGGACCGGATTGCCTTCCCGCTTGGCCGTATCTCTGCTGCCCGGTCCTGGGCCTCAGTACCTACCCGCCTGGGTCTTAGGTGTCATGGATTACTGGCCGGATTTCGGTGGAGGCCGCTTCAGCCGCGGAGCTCTCCCTCTAGGCTGCCGCCATCATCGGCTGCTGGCCACGCCCCCCACGTGCCTTTCTTTAAAGTCATTACAGTGCAGTTTTTTTTGTGCATATTTATATAGCGCGAACTTGACCCGAAGGTATTGGAGCGCTTTACATGAGCACTGTATTTACATTACACATTCAGGCCTGGGGAGATTAAGTGATTTGCCCAGAATCACAGGATATGGACGTAATCCCGAGGCTCGAACCCTGGTTTCCAACACAAAAGTCGGCAGTCTAGCAGACAGACCACATCCTCTCAGTTCAAAGAGCTTCACGGGTCACTGCAAGCCACTGAAAGCGCTGCTTACACTGGTGTGCTCACAAATAGTGCCTGCTACTGCTTCGTAGCGCTTTCTAAAAGAATTATTGCAATCACCTATGTTTATATGTTGGGCATTTTGTTGGGCACACGTAAAATGGAAGTGCATTCTGTTATTTTAAAAGAAAACAGGCATTATAACCCATTTCGTACTCATGTTATCTTCCTCCGAAGGATGAAAGGCTGAGTCGTCCAGTTTGATTCAAGCTCTGTGACACACAAACATCTAAGGTGTATTAAACCACTCAGCTTTTTACAGCTCATGGTCTGAGGAATCAAATAAGTATTTTGTGCTTGAAATAATTGAGGTGGGGGAAACAAGTTGAAATGGCAAATGATTTTGTTTAAAAAAAACTACTAACTATTGATCCTGAATATGGAAGAATTATTAGGTATGTGTAAGTAATGTTAGAAAGCACTATCTGCCGCCTGTGCCGCTTTGTAGCGCCAATATCTGGATTTTATGGTTTTGTACACGTGAGGGGCTGTACTATCAGACAATTCGAGTGAAATATACTAACGACAATGTAATGCTCTATTTCTAGAGCCATGTTCATCAGCCTCTTGGTGCACTGGCACAGAAGTTTCAAAATATGACCCCCTACAAAAGAAGGCTTAGAGTTGCATAACATAACATAACATAACATGTGTATTTGTAAAGTGCACTTATCACCCGTGGGTCTCAAGGCACTGAATAACAGATGTTTTATTGTTACCAAACTCAATGGTACTCATTTTATCGACTTCAGATTGATGAAAGGCTGAGTGGACCCGTCAGGATTTGAATCTGTGACCATGATGTTGAACACATGCCCCTGCAGTGGATGCATTAGTCCACTAAGCCACCAGACCCAGCCTTAACACATAACATTCGAGGGTTCGGAGTCCGAGCCACAACGTCTCTGTTTTTCACTCTCATATGTATAGTTGTTGGGGCTCTGCAGGGCCGGACTGGGATTGCAAACCAGCCCTGGCAATTACGTCCGAGCGGCCGAGAGGGGGGGACGTCCGGAACACTGCTGCTGTGCTGTTACAAGGCGCAGATTTTGCAGCACTACTGCGAAACTGGCCCCAGTAAAAAAAACTGCCCCACCAGTCTAAAACTGACCCCATTCTTCCGGCCCACTGGGGAAATGTCTGGTGCCCGCTACAGCCAATCCTGCCCTGGGGCTCTGTCGAGCATTTGAACTTCACGCTCCCTCCTGAAGTATCGGGCAGAATATGATTACTCCTACAGGCTTCACTCACCTTAAATCTATCTGAAGTCGATATATAAAGTATTATTGTGGCCTGTAATATTAACAAATGTTGTTTGAGGTGCAATGAAAAGACAAAACTGTAGCAAGTGCTAGATAAAATGGAAATTATTTTAATAAGGTAGAGTTACGTCCGTGGCACAGACATAATCTTTAACAACTATTCTGTCTGCATCTGGAATGGATGGTGGGGCAGGCAAATGTAGAGTTACTTGTGCATGTTCTTACTGCCCAAAAACTATAATTTTCTTCAAATGAGAATGGTATTCTGCAAAAGAGATCTATTAAGGTTCCCCTCATACAGTACTGTAGTAATTGTATGGGCAGAAGATCAATACATAAAAATACATAAGATATAATAGGTATTCACCTTTTTATTTATTCTTTGTATATTTTATATAAGACACAACCATATAAGCAATGGATGACAAACATAGATCCCACTCTCGATAGACATACGTACATACACTGGTTGTTTCTTTTACCCCCTCCTGTTTTGTGAAAGTGACCCGAAGCTGCTGACGACTTGCTGCGTCATTGTCAGAGGAAACACAATCCCATCACATACCGGCGTACAGTCATGGCAGAAAGACCAGCAAGATATATTCTCAAAATATGGGAAGGGATTGAGGGCAAAGAGGGGGCACTGGAAGTGGAAAGAGGGGGCAGGGTGGATAGTAACAGGGAAGAGAGGTGGAGACCGGCAGGGCTGTGCAGAGTGGATGGGGTTGTTGTACAGTTGGCGGATGAGCACAGAAGGTACGGAGGAGTAGGAGAGAGGGAGAAGTAGTAAATGTTAGTAGGAGAAGCAGAGGGTTAGAAGGGAGAGGGAAACAAGTGGTGCGTAAACGCACTTTGCACCTATAGTCCTTGCTTACAAGAAGCACAGCTGGCAGTAAAGAAGGCACAGTTACTTCCAGATTTGCTTCTCATAAGCAACAACTGTAAATACAAAGTGGGTGTTTATGCACAGCTTGTAGGTTTTCAAAACATCAGCCAATCAATCAGGGAGTTGTAAGCGCGCTACTCACCCATGAGTCTGAAGGCGCTGAGGGGGAGGGGTTGGGGGGGGGGGCTGCAGATCTGTTTAGCGAAATAGCCAGGTCTTGAGGGTCTTCCTGAAGGTGTTCAGGGAGGGGACACGACTGATGTCTGCGGGGTGCTCGCTCCAGGTCTTGGCTGCAATGTTAGAGAAGGATCTTCCGCCTGCTCGGGCTCTGTGGATAAATAAAAGGCATTGTCATTTACAATGCCAACAGCTCAAACTCTCGCAAATGCGAGACCTATTGCATTGCAAATGCTTGTTGAGCTCTGAGACGGTAGCGGCAGTAACCATAGGAAGGAAAGGACAGTGACACCAGGCCCTGCGTTTCAAAAGCATGAGGGAGGAGGAGGCAGCTGCAGCCAAAGCAAACCTCGGTCTTTGAGTGCACAGCAAATGTAGCAAGATAAGAGCAAGATTTACAGTCCTGTTTACAACAGAGCTCTGTAAACCACAGCACTGGTCTCAAGTGCTGCAGCGTAAACAAAGAAATAGTGCTCACAAGCTCTGAGTAACAACACATGTATCAGGCACAGTCCTTGAAAATGGGCTGAGCTTTTAAAGCCTATATCCTGAATACAGCATGTCTCGCAGAGACAGCGCAAGCGCTGCCTAGGCGAGACCTAAAAATGCATTGAGGAACTGAGGCCTTACAAAACCCCGTTCATAAAAAGGGTTTTATCTCAGCACCATTTTTGGGTGTCTACTGGTGTTTCCGCACAGTGGGAGAGATTCACAACAAGCTTTGACAAATTCAATAGGTCTCAACTTCTGCACCTATTGGCTTTGCCAGTGGATTTAGTAATGTTTTAAAGCACACCTGATGCTGTGCAGCATGGCTCAAGAAAAGAAACAAAAAAAGGCGCTATGATGTGGCAGCTGCACCATTTTGTAGGCACACATGTATGTGCATACAAAAGAATGCACACGCGGGGGGAGCAACACTGAGAGCGCAGGTGGAAGGAAAAATCAGAAATGACGCGGGTGACGGAAGCATCACTAAAGAAGTGGGCAATGGGAGGCAACATAGAGGGCAAGGATGGCACTAAGCAACACGGAAGGCATGTGAGGGAACCAACACAGAGGGTGGGAGGCAGAAACAACACGATGGATGGGTGGGGGGCACAAAAGCAAGATGGAGGGCAGAAGAAGCAAGGGGTAAAAGAGAGCAATGTAGAATAGGCGGTTGAGAGCAAACACAACATGGAAGGATGGAAGGAAATGGGGAAGAACACAAGTGACAGAAAGCAAAACGTGTGCAGTCAGGGGAGAGAAGTATGTGAGAGACAGCTGGAAAAACATGCACTCCCCAGCAGTGGTTAACCCCCCAAAAAATGTAGTGCATGAAAAGATATTTCTTTATTTGTGATGCCGGAATAAAGCTTTAAAGCAGTCAATTAAACCATCATTATTGTTGAACTCTGAAACACCCCAAACAAACATAAAGATACTCATATAATGTGAATATGAACATTCACTTTTTTGTTTTTATATACGAAAAAGATTCAGAAATGTATGGCTGTCATATAAACAATTGTATCCACAAAGGTGAAAAAAGTGACATAAGTGAATAAAGTGAGACAAAGTGAAACAGTGGTGATCTCAGTGTAAGGTGGTCAAGTTATAATAATTCTGGACATTGGTTTTGAGTTTTTCCAGGGGCTCAGTTAAAGCATCTTGTAGGTCTCTGTGGATGTGCTCCCCACACCATACTCCTAAGAAAACTCAGCAGCTCCAGCATCTTCCGCCATCTAATGGTGCAGCTGTGTTAGACTGCCTCATTATTAGGCTTGCTTTAAAATCTGTAAATAAACATGGGGCCTGGGACACAATGCCCCCGTCTGCCCCCTTCCTAGGACGACTCTGCTTTGGGACGATAGGATGAATTTATGATATGGCATTGGCCTACTACCAACTTCATAATCTGATTGACCTAAAAATAGCTCCCTTATGTGGGGATGGGGGAGAGATAGGTTTTTAAGTATTGCTTGGTTATACATTAGCCTGTTTGTGCTTGCAAAGTAAAAAGTTGATTGCCTTTCAGATTCTGTAATGTTTTTAACCTGCAGATGTCCCTGGAGTACAGGACCCTGCATCGTATGTGCAGTCTGACAATAAAATCTGTTATAAAAAAAACAAATAGCTCCCTTATGATAGTGACGTTCTGATGGATGGAGGTAATCATGTACGTGCAAAGATTTGGGTTTAGATAACAATTGTGGAAATTTAATTTCCTCGTCGTGCATTAAAAAGCAGAAAAGTTTAAGTTGGAGAAAGATAAAATGAATGCCTTTTTCGTTTAAAAGCAGGGATCTTTCACCACAATCACTAGAGTTGACATATTTACAATAACCCTGTCATGGAAACCTAGGCAGCTGAAGGCAGCACCACACAGACTCACTGGTACTCTCTTGTCTCATCACGGAGTGCTGCATCACAAGGAAATTGACACCAGACAATTCGACTTTGGCTCCTTTTTGAGCAACCAATCACTCTTGGACTGTAAACGGAAAAGCTAAATGCCTGCAGGGCTTTAAGTGGCCCAGGTCCCTCCAGGTCTCAGACCTGTTAGTAAGTATTAACTGATATTACAACGGGTCCCTTTTAGGCCCTCTATTCATGACCTTATATTTACAGGCAAAACTCTGATCCATTTTTGAACAACGAGTGCAAAAACATTAAGGTAATCCATGTCGTTCATGTAAATATTTCACATTCTTTACTTCATTTTGCATCCCCTTGTTTGTGAGCTTTTTCCAGGATGTCTCCCCCCCCCTCGAAGACATTGTCAGAGCCCATGGACTCAATATTATCTCCTACGCAGATGACCCTCAACTGATCCTCTCCCTCACCGAGGACCCCTCCAACACCAAAACCAACTTCTGCAACGCCATGACCAATGTAGCCTAATGGCTGAGAGACAACTGCCTCCATGTCAACTCTTACAAAACCAAAGTGCTGATCTTCGGGAAAAACACCTCTGCATGGGACCACAGCTGGTGGCCTGCAGAACACGGACCCACACTGACCGACCATGCACGCAACCCCAGCATCATCCTCAACAGCCAACTGACCACAAAACGACAATTTAATGCAGTCACCTAGTCCTGCTTTCACACACTTTGCATGCTCCCAAACTGGCCCATCCACTGACCAGTCAGATTGCCCCATCTGACACTGCCAAATTGTCTTGTAGGCCAGTTCGACACTGATCAGGCATGGCAGAACTATTATATGAAATTCTGTTCCTCCTGATCACGACTGGTCAGATGTCCCCAAACCTAGTTTTGTCAGGTGCAGGTACATCAGAGAGCGATTAAATTGCATGAGGGCTTTGGCTGCAGTTGCAGCTAAGTCTGATCATCATTCTGACAAAGTTTGAATGTATCAGTGTGGAGAATGCAGTGCTCACCCCTGACAAAACTATTCTTCTGTTTCAATCTCTTAACCTCCCAGTACCTCCTTTTCACCGTCGCCCTGCAGGGTCAGGTGGTAAATGGGAGCATTATACCCAGTGCTTAGTTTGAGTCAGTGGTTTCCGGTGCTCGGCGCTAGCACTTAATTGTCAACACCAGTGCTTGTGACAGTCTGTCACAAGGTGGCGCTGGCTGGCTAATTTAGAGATGACCACAACAACAAGTAATTATTCATTCAATATACCTTAAAAATGACTAATACCTGCTGCCCAAGCCATTCTTAAGGCTTAGGAGGCCTGAATAGTCCGAATTGTCACACTTGAAGGAGTGTGATGGTAAGTAATTGTGTTGTTACTATCATTGGTAGCATGGCAGGGGCAGTGTGCGGTGCAAGCTGCAGTGGCCTCCTTACGAAAGCCCTTATTTATTTACAAATTAAGCACTGATTAAACCCCTCAGAACAGGGAATGCTTTGAGGATTCTGCATGGCGACTGCGTGGCAGTACAGTTATTCCACATGCTAACGCGGGATTTCTGGTCTATTGTTATCCTACCAGATCCCAGCTCAGGTCGACTGAATCATTGGTACCTGTCATTGAGTAAAAGGCAATCCACTACTAGGTTAATCAAGAAAGAACTTACTCCACTCTAAAGAACCACTGACCACTGGAAAAGGTTTAAAAGTTTATTATAAAGCCAAAAGTATCTGGAGATACAAACATCTCAGAATAAGGTTCAAAAGATATACGGGTATCAATATAAAAAGAAATTCTCTAAATGCTCTTAATCGGCAAAAGGAAATTATCAAAAATATCTCAAATACCATGAGAGTTGCAAGAATCGCTATGAGTTGCAACTTGAGAGTCATTTACAGAAAGGAAAATACAGGTTAGGCTGTCCCTACACTAGACTAAGTGACATCCCTACTTAACCAGTTCTTTACCTAAAAAAGGTGTCAGCAGTGGTGACTTCCAAAGAAGATCACACACTTCCCTTAGTCTCTAATCCAAGTTGATGTCTCGCAGTTCCCTATCTGCCTACCCGTCAGCTCTCTTGAGTTCCTCAGATCATCTGCTCTAACTCCACCCCGGGGTGCTGTCCCTAATACAAAATCACATTTCCAATAGGAACGCCCCTGGAGATGCCTCTCACGTGGTGTAGATTCTGGCGGCAAATTCCATGCTGGTGCTCCTCGGGACCCTTCATTAAAGTTGACCTTGCTTCCCAGGCTTCTCTCCGACCAGGCGGTACCCCCTAAAATTCCTGAAGACTCCTACAGGCCTGTGCCTGGCTCTCTTGAACAAAAGTCTATTCATCACTTTCTGATTATGCTCCCTCGCACCTGCAAATAGACACTTTTTCTGTAGGCCCCAAATTCCGGCCTTCCACCATATCTTAAAGTCGTAAACCATGTTACAGCCTTTTCGTTCGTGCTCTATGCGCCCTCTCCTTAACGAGCACATGCAGATCAAAGAAGCGGCTTTATCTATTCAGGCCTACTAGAATTACATGAAACGGGCCTCTGCACTCTGCAAATTAAATTTCTTTGTTTAAACAGTATTTTAACTAACACACATTACTATAATATAACACATCTATTAAAACATTCTCAATTCTATGATTAATAATACTTTGCAGTAAAATGACATTAGAACTCAAGTTACTTAAAAGTGTAGCAGCATCTTTCGTTTCTTGTGAAGTGCCATGTGGCCTACACATTTCCATGGTTTGCAGAGTTACATTTCTTTTTCACACAGCCACATAACGTGAGACTCTAACATCATTCTAACATTTCTACAAATCTCTACATTAGTTTTCACACTGATATATGTATCCCTATTCTAATTAAACACATATATATATTTTCTCTCTATAAGTTGACACTCTTGTATATTCCACACTAAACTAATACTACGTGCTTGTAAATATGGTGCACTTCTAAATTTTTCAGATTTGTGCTCTCTCAATCCCCCCTTTGATGACTTCCAGTAGTCATCATCATCACGACACCCTCTCTAAGGTATGGAGTATCATACTGAAGTCGTTGCAAGATTCCCTCTTTTCATCTCTTCTAAAGCCCTCAGACTCCTGTACTGATTCTCCTGCATCGCAGCTAATCTCCTTCCCTGCTCTCGCATGGATCTCTGCAACCTGTTTGCTCTATACCATTTGTACAGTCTTACCAATCCCCACAAAATGATTATACAAATCACTATTATGATGATAGGCTTCAGTATGTACCAAATGATATTCTTTCCTAGGTTGGCAAACCAACCTCCAACTTTACCCATTCCTTGACCTACTTTTTCCCACACTGTTACCTTTGTCAAATCCTCTATTTCCTGATGTATTTCAGTAATGTTTCGAATGTACTTTTCTAGAGGTTTTGAATTGTCTGGAATGTAAGTGCAACATTCCTGGACCTTCAAAGCCTTACAGACTCCTCCCTCTTTAGCTAACAGAACGTCTAGAGCAATTTGATTCTGAAGAACCATTGCCCTTATCGATTGCATCTCTCCCTCCACCAACATTAAAGATCTAGCAGTACTGGCGGACAACCTATCTACAACTGTTGCTAATCTTCTTATCTTAACATCATTTAGTGCTATCCCTAAAATAGGAAACATAGCACCAAACACATCTCCAACTACCTCTTCCGCGCTTACATCCCTTCTTCCTCTAGCTGATGTTCCTCTCTTTTTGGTTTCCAAGTCCTCTGCATGGTATATTTTGGGGAAGACAATTGCTAAGTAACATGATCCATACCAATTATCTGGTAGTTTCACATATGCATTTCTTCCACAGACAAAATATACATTTGGAATCACCTGCATTTCCTTTAGAAAGTCTTTGGAGTAATACTCCAATTGGAAAGCATGTTCACAACTGACTTCTCCCACAAACACATTCTCATAATATGTTTGACTTCGGTGTATACACAGCTTTCCCCTTTTCTCTCGGTCTAAAGCTATTGGACCACTGCTACCCTTTCTTTGGTGTTCCCTTTCTTCCTGGGTCCAATCTGTTTTCCATTGTCCTGAAGCTTTTAGGATCTTTTGTCTTCTATATCGATCATCCACCTGCCCTATAAACTTTTTCTCAATTTCAGACACTTTACAAGTCAAATTATTTCTTCGGGCATGTGAAATATCTAATGTTCTCCATGGAAGGAAGAATTTCTGTAACCTGTCTTCACTCTTGTAATAGTCCCACTTATTAAGATGTTTATAATTTGGCACCTCTGGCAATACCAAGTCAAAGTTCGAGAAGTAATACTCAAACCCCTCACGTTCATAAAATATGCTCAACAATAAACTACATGAGATTCCATAGGTCAATGGAAGATGGTGATATCTGATGCCTTCATCTACAGAAGCTGGCAACTGCATACAAACATAGCAGTTCTTCGCCTCCATGACATCAATATATTCATAAAGCAATTTAGCATAAGCATTTGATTTAAAATTCCCCTGTGATTCGTCTGCATGTAATCTCTTAATCTCAGCATCTAACAAAGCTTTCTCTTTCGCTGTGTTGTCCCCCTGTTTGCCAGCCATAGTAGGCTTTTGTGTTGGTACACTTTTTACTTCCTTTGCTATTTTCACATCGTTTTCATGTCCCACTATATATGATACAGTAACTACTAAAACTATAAGAGAAATCACTACCCCTAAAAGTGTGCCTATTATGCATTTTGCCCTGCGGTTCGGGTTGCCAGCCTCCATGATCTCAAGACAGTGTAGTTCTAATTTTCTTTCACAGCGCAAAGTCTCTTTTCTTGCTTCTCCAATCTTTCGAACCACACCTGGAAGCTGAAGATCCCCTCCGCAAAACAGTCTCTGAGTTCTGTAGCAATAGACAGCCCTAGCCCTTCTCCATCCACTAAAATGGAAGTCCCTAGTTTTTTCTTCTTCCACTCGGCGCTATGTTATCTTTCAATCTGTATTTACAAAGTTCTTTACAAAATCTTTAGTAATCCGAAACTATGCGTGTTCCAAGAACTTCCACTACTCGCTCAAATATCTCCATACGAAGAAGGATTCCCTCAAGTATTGGACACCTTGAACAGCAACATGGAAATTCAACTGTCTCCAGGATCAATCTTCTTATTCCGCTCAGGAGAGGAGGATAGACGATGTTGAGTGTCAGCAGTTTTTCGACCTCCGCTCCTGGTATCAAGAACCTTACTTCCACTGTGATGATCGGGTCAGTTCTGGTCAGGGTCACTTCCCTCACCCTCCCAGTTCTGCGTCCCTCGGACATCTGTAGCGAGGTAGGTCCACTCAGGAGTAGCGTATCTTCTGCAAGGCACTCGCACCCTCCTTGATCTTCTCGGACCTTCCTGCTCGTGTCCTTGTGCACTTTCTTCTGGATCCGAGTCTTCGGATATAGGAGCAAGAGTTTCCTCTCGAGCTGGCTTCAAGCTTGGCCTCCTTTTTCTTTCAGGCCAGGTAGCTGCTCCACGCCTTGTTCTCCTATGTCTTGTCCGTTCACTCAGTTCTTGATCACTCTGGATTTGTTCTGTCTCTGAGTTGGTTTCACAACAGCTTTCTCCTTCAGTGGCAACTTCAGTTTCACTGCCGTTTGGTCTTTCTTCTTCTTCTGGATCTGTGACACTCCCAACTTCTTCAGACACCCCCACAGCTTGACTGGTCCCCTCTTGTGATTCTTCTTCCACAACTGGATTTTCGTCTGTGAGAGGAGCTGTTTATTCAAGAGGTGCTGGAACTCTTCGAGTATGGGAAGCGTGGATCCAATTTGGCAGTCCTCCGCACTTCACGGCAGTGTTCGTGGTTAAGATGATCTGGTAAGGCCCCTTCCAGCGCACGTCCAAGCAGTTCTTCCGGACGTGCTTCTTCACCAGCACCCAGTCTCCTGGGCACAGGTCGTGGCACTGATTTCTTGAAGATGGAACTTCTGCGGCCTGTACCTGAAGAGACACAGAATGAATGGCGTCAGATAACCCCTTGCAGTAATCCAGGATCAGGTCATCTGAAATGTTCAGTAATGCAGTTGTGGGGACAGTTGGAAGTCTCATTGCCCTCCCCATCAACACCTCATGTGGAGAGAGACCTGTCCTCCTGTCGGGTGTGCTACGCATGCTCACAAGGACCAAAGGAAGAGCATCAGGCCAACTTAAGGAAGTTGAGGAACATACTTTAGCAATTCGACATTTTAGTGTCCCATTTATCTGTTCCACGATACCTGAAGCCTCTGGTCGGTAGCTACAATGCAATTTCTGATCAATATTCAATGCAGAGCAAAGCATCTTCACAATTTCGCTGTTAAAATGTGTTCCTCTGTCCGATTCCAGAGAGGCAGGCACCCCGAAGCGCGGTATCAACTCTCTAAGCAACAACTTTGCTACTGTGAGTGTATCGCACCTGCGTGTAGGGTATGCTTCAACCCATCTGGAAAATATGCATACTACCACCAGAACATACCTAAGGCGGTTGACTTTTGGCATTTCAATAAAATCAATTGCATTCTGTTGAAAGGCCCCCCAGACCTCCCAATGTGACTCAGTGTAACTGGTGTTCTTTTCCCTATGTTCAACTGCTGACATGTAACACATCGCTTACACACTGCTTCTGCTGCAATCCTAAATTTTGGGCAATACCAAGTCTGCCTAAACACCCTCAGCATGGCATCCCTTCCCAAGTGCACTGGACCATGTATCTGTCGTGCCATTGGACTCGCTAACTCCTCAGGTAACACTGCCCTTCCATCTGCTGAAACCCAAAAATCCATTTCGCTTCTCACACACCCTGCTGTTTCCCATGCCTGCTTCTCAGATTCAGGTGCATTGTCTTGCATTTGTTTCAAATCTTCCCAAGTATCAACCGTTTCTAACATCATGCTTAATTCTGTCCTTTCCTGAGCCCCACCTACTTCCACCTCCGTGAAAGAATAACCATGCTCCGCACAATAGCGGGCAACTTCGTCTGCATATCTATTTCCTTGTGACACAAAATCTGTATTTTTCGTGTGAGCTACACATTTCACAACCGCGATTGCGGCTGGACCCTGTAATGCTTCCAACAACAGCCGCACAAATTCTCCATTTCTGATTGGTGAACCAGAGGAGGTCATGTAACCCCTCTGAGACCACAATTGCCCAAAATCATGAACTACACCGAAACCATATTGGCTATCAGTATATATGGTGACTGTAAATTTATTACCTGCTATAGTCAAGTCAATAGATTTGTATAGCGCGCTACATACCCATAGGGTCTCAAGGCGCTTGAGGGAGGGTGGGGAATTACTTGTCGAATATCCAAGTTTTGAGTTGCTTTCTGAATGCTAGGTGGTTCTGAGGAAGGCGAAGGTGAGTGGGAAGTGAGTTCCAGGTTTTAGCTGCCAGGTAGGAGAAGGATCTACCTCCCATGGTGGTTTTGTTGATGCGAGGAACAGTGGCCAGGGCTTGGTTGGAGGATCGTAGCTGACGGGTGGGGGTGTAGAAGGACAGTCGTGTGTTGAGGCATTCGGGTCCAAGTTCGTAGAGTGCTTTGTGTGCGTGGGTGAGGAGGCGGAACGTTATCCTCTTATGTACGGGGAGCCAGTGGAGGTTTTTCAGGTGACCAGAGATGTGTTCTTTACGCGGGATGTCTATTATGAGCCTGGCTGAGGCGTTCTGGATGCGTTGGAGTTTTTTCTGGAGTTTAGCGGTGGTACCGGCGTATAGGGTGTTTCCATAGTCCAGGCGGCTCGTGACCAGTGCGTGGGTGACCGTTTTTCTAGTTTCGGTGGGGATCCAGCGAAATGTTTTTTTGAGCAAGCGAAGAATGTTGAAGCAAGAAGATGAAACGGCGTTGACTTGTTTGGTCATCGAGAGTGAGGAGTCCAGGATGACGCCCAGGTTCCGTGCGTGGTCCGTCGGGATGGGTGCTTTTCCGAGGGCCTCTGGCCACCAGGAGTCGTCCCAGGCGGAGGGGGAGGTGCCTAAGATGAGGACTTCTGTTTTGTCTGAATTCAGTTTCAGACGGCTGTGCTTCATCCATTCGGCTACTTCTTTCATTCCTTCGTGTAAGTTGGTTTTGGCGGTGTTAGGGTCTTTGGTGAGTGAGAGGATCAGTTGAGTGTCGTCAGCGTAGGAGATGATGTTGAGATTGTGTTGGCGAGCGATGGCCGCAAGGGGGCTCATGTATACGTTGAAGAGGGTGGGGCTGAGTGACGATCCTTGTGGCACGCCGCAGATGACTTCAGAGGCTTCTGACTTGAATGGTGGGAGGCGGACTCTCTGGGTTCTTCCGGTGAGGAACGAGGTGATCCATTCCAGTGCTTTTCCTTGGATTCCGACGTTTCTGAGGTGCTGTAGAAGGGTGCTATGACAGACTGTGTCGAAGGCAGCGGAGAGGTCGAGGAGGATGAGGGCGACTGTGTCTCCATTGTCCAGTAGAGTTCGAATGTCGTCTGTGGCTGCGATGAGGGCGGTCTCAGTGCTGTGTTTGGCTCGGAAGCCAGACTGTGAGGAGTCGAGTGATTTGTTGGTTTCGAGGAAGGCGGCGAGCTTGTTGTTGACAGCTTTCTCGATGACTTTGGCTGGGAATGGAAGGAGCGAGATGGGGCGGTAGTTTTTGAGTTCGGTGGGGTCAGCTGTGGGTTTTTTTCAGAAGGGCGCTGAGTTCTGCGTGTTTCCAGCTTTCCGGGAAGGTGGCGGAGTTGAGGGAGCAGTTGATGACATCTCGGAGGTGTGGTGCTATGATGGAGTTGAAGATATGGTGAGGGCATGGGTCAGTTGGGGATCCTGAGTGGATGGAGTTCATCAGGCGGATGGTGTCCTCGGTGGAGATTGGGTTCCAGTCGTTAAGGATGTTCAAGGGGGGTGAAGGTCCTGCGGAAGGTTGGGTGGGTTGGTCTCCGGGTCGGTTGTCGAAGCTGTTGTGGATGTCTGCGATTTTGTTGTGGAAGAAGGAAGCTAGGGAGTCGCAGAGGGCTTGGGAGGGGGTGATGTCGTCTATACAGGCACGTGTCAATGCAATGATTTCTGCTACCTGAGCGGAGTGTACTCCTTCCAGGCAAGCGGCTTCCACAACTCCAGTAATGGTGCAAACAGCATAAGCTGCTCTCAACCGACCAGTATCGTCCCTTAAACATGAGCCATCAACAAAGTAAATTTGATCAGGGTCGATCAATGGCTCATCCACAATATCTGGTCTGGGCTTCGTGCATAGTTCAGTCACATCAAGGCAATCGTGATCTTCACAGTCTTCGCCTTCTATGTCATTAGGAAGTGGCATTAGTGTAGCAGGATTCAAGACAGAGCACCTCTTAAGGGTCACGTTCTCTGCAGCAAGAATAACTTGCTCATAGCGCGTGAGCCTACTGTTAGTCAAGTGCTGGGTCTTGGTCCTGGTCATTAACAGTTCCACAGAATGAGGTACATACACCACTAACTGGTGTTCCATCACAATGCTTTCACAATGCTCAATGCTGACACCTGTTGCAGCAACGGATTTGAGACATCCGGGCAACGCTGCGGCTACAGGATCTAGAGTAGCCGAAAAGTATGCAACTGGTCTACGGGCATTTCCATGTACTTGCACTAAGACTGACAAAGCACAGCCCTCCCTTTCAATGCAATAGAGGGAGAATGGCTTCTCATAGTCCGGCATCCCCAGAGCCGGAGCACGACACAAGTCATCTCTCAGCTGTAGGAACGCCATCAGGCACTCATTGTCCCATGGTACCGGATCACTCACCTCCTTGTGCGTCAGTTTCTGTAAGGGTTTTGCTTTCAGTGAAAAGTTAGCTATCCACTGTCGGCAATAACCAACCATTCCTAAAAACATCCTAACTTCTCTCTGTGTTGTAGGTGAGTTCATCTTCATGATTGCCTCTATTCTATCTGGTGACACCTTGCGCTTTCCTTTTTCTATCCGGTGACCCAAGTACTGTACTTCTGTCAGACAGTACTGCAATTTGCTCGGAGATACCTTGTGTCCATTTTCAGCTAAATGGTTCAGCAAGGCAATGGTATCTATCTTACAAGCCTCTTCTGTTTCTGACGCAACAAGTAGGTCGTCTATGTACTGGACCAGAACCGAGTTCTGGGGCAGTACCAGACTTTCAAGGTTCCTTTTCAGTAACTGATTAAAGATTGATGGGCTATCTGTGAACCCCTGTGGGATTCTACACCATGTTAAGACGCGATTTTCCATTTTAAAAGCGAAGAGATACTGGCTCTCTTCGTCTAATGGGATTGAAAAGAAAGCCTGACACAGATCTATCACTGTGAACCACTCAGCTTGGAATGGTATTTGAAACAGTATCACTGATGGATTCGGTACCACTGGACAACATGAAACAACAATGTTGTTAATTTTTCGAAGATCCTGTACTATTCTAAATTTCCCACTAGGTTTCTGCAAACCCATAATCGGGGAATTGCATGGACTTCCCACGATTTCCTTCAGAATTCCCTGTTGAATCATAGACCCGATCACAGGTTTTATCCCTGCAATCGTCTCTTGGGACAGTTTGTATTGAGGCGTTCTTGGATAATCGACATTTCACTATGATCTTCACTGGCTCTACCCCTTTGACCAATCCTATCTCTTCTCCTGTAAAATCCCATACTTCTGATGATACTGCCTCGCGTAAGTCCCAAGGAAGGTCCTCCACAGTCCGAGTAGGATACAGTTCTATGCATGTTCTCGAATTTACAATTTTGAAAGTAGCGTCATCATCTGTCGTCTCTACCTCTACTCCCTGTGGTGTGCAGTATATGGTACAGTTCAGCTTGCACAATAAGTCCCTTCCTAACAGACACACAGTACTTGAATCACATACTACAAACTGATGTTCATTCATGTAGTTTCCGATTTTCACTGACACTGGTTCCGTCAAAGGGCTAGTCATTCTCTTGTTTGCGACTCCTACCACCTGAATTGTTTCCCCCGACATTGGTAGATCCGGAACCACTGCTGACCTCAAAGTTGATCGAGTAGCTCCAGTATCCACCAAGAACGTTGTAGGACACCCTGCCACTTCAGCCTCAACAAATGGTCCTCTTTGATCCACTTCCAGAACTGCCCCGAGGGTACAGTCCTCTTCTTTGCTTACACGTTGTCCAGTCAATTGATCAATGTAGTAACATTTTTCCTCATCTACGAAAAGAGGCATTTGTCTAAAGACCTTTCCCCCTGTCGAAATCTTTGGTGGCTGCGGAAACTGAGCTCGTGGAGCCGAAGTCCCCCCTTTGGCCACCTTGATTCTTGGCACTGTCACCCCTTGAACTGGAACCTCTAGAACTTCCTCCTCTATCTCTAGTTCTCCGTTTTCAGGGTTATAGGGACACTCGCGTCTCCAATGTCCCACCTGATGACACTGGTGGCACTTTGTCGTTTTCTTCAATGCGGCAAGGTCTATTCTAGATCTCAGGTTTTCCTCTCTGTCTCTATTCTGTCCGTTTGGTTTTCGTCCCATTGTCCCTGTTCCCTGTTGGCGCTGTCCACCCTTTCCAGCTGACTGCATCTGCACCACCATCAGCTTCTCTTTTAGCTTCTTTGCTTTGGAATCTATTTCGTCACTGCAGTATCTTGCATACCTCAAAATCTCATCTAATGGTCTGTTTTGCCAACAAATTAAATGTTGCTGAATCATCAAACAAATATCAGGTCTCAACCCCAAAACGAACTTTGATACAAACTGTCCTATATCCTTGGGGTCCATTACATCGAGTCCGCTGTATTGTTTGAATGTTTTCAACAATCTCTCATAAAACTCATGAACTGTCTCCTTTGGCTCCTGTCTCGTTCGGTCTATTTTTACCCAATCTATATCTTGTGGTGGCACCTTATCCTTCAGCCAAGTTATTACCCTTTCATATTTCGACATTACAATTTCAGACGGTCCATTTGTAATTGCATTCCTTTCTGGTTCTGCAGTTGGCCATTCGACACTAGTCTTGCATGCTGTCCACAAGTCCCCTGGGACCACAATGTCAAATAAGGTGTTCAAATCAATCCACAATACCTTTGAGATTTTCACAAACCTTTCTACCTGCTTATACCACTCAACAGGGTTGTCCCTTAACTTCGGAAATGAGTTGGTAAATGCAGCCAAATCTCCTCTACTCCAGGGCAAATGTACATAGTTCCCATTCGATATTTCTCTCAAAGGAAATGCCTCCATCTGCATTACCCTTCCTTCCGGAGACATCACACTCGTGCTCCTCCTGACAGTACCCTTTCTGGACCACCTCTCTTCCCACTTGTCCAGATCTCTCCACGCCCTTATTCCTGTTATAAACTCTCTTATGTGTGTTTTTAATCCTGTAGTTCTCTTCTCATCTAAGTCTTGATCTGAATACTGCAACCTATGGTTACTCTGTAACGTCTTTGTTCTGGACAAGTCTACCATATACTTGTCAGCCAGTCCAGACAGTTTCTCATGAATTGCTCTTGCCTTTCGGGTAATATCCTTTGCTATAAACAGTAACTCATCTTGTTCATACAAGTCAATCCTTTCTAATGGCACCGTCCCATCTATTATCTCGTCCAGATCAGATTTTAAGCTAGTGACATCGAGTCTTTTGGCCTTTACCACAGCTTTCAGTATGCTAGCTCTAGGGGGTCCATTCACATCTCTCCCATCCCAGCTCCGAGTCCTACGTCTAGGCTCAGGCGAGTTACGGGGGGTCCTCCCATGCTCCCATCTCTCCAGGTCCCATGCAGTTTCATCCTCTCTACGTGTATGGTGAAACACTTTCCCATTTCTCATTATCCCACAAGTCCCATCCTGCATGATTTCCCTAGATGCATGGTAAGACATTCCGTTATTCCCCCTTTCTTCATCATTTGCCGGTGGTCTCTGATCTCTCGACCCACGGCAAGATCCTTCACTGTTCCCCATGCTCCCACGACTCCAGTGCTGTACATTCTCATTAGGTGCATGGTGAGTACATCTAAACCTCTCTCTGTATTCTTGGGTCCGTTGGTCTCCCTCGCTTTGAATGAGACGAGACGTCTCCCCACATCCTGTACTTCTCTCACATCTCTCCTGCTGATCCCTACCATCAATAGGACGTATAACTCCCCTATTCTCATGACTTTGCCCTTCACGTTCCTGACTGCTTTCGCTAGCCCCACAGTGAGATACTGTCCCGTTGCCTCGACTTCCCCACTCAGCGCCTGCTCTTGACCTGTTGGTTGGTGCCTCTGTGGACCCATCCCATTCTCTCAAGTCAGCTCTCAGCTCCCTAAAGGATTTTGGCCGTGGTCCCCTCAGGTCCATCGGTCCTCTCTGACCCCCCTGTTCTGCTGCGGGACCCACTGCTGAATCAAATGGGGTGCTCCATGTCTCTGGTCCTGGCAATTGCCTCCAGGCATTTGTCGTGTTATTTCTCCTTTCCATTTCAGCTCTCTCTCTATCTAACCTCATCTGTTCTTCCTCTCTGTCTCTCTCGGGGTTGTAAATCGATACTATAGGACCTATGGTAACGGGTACTTGTAGAGAGTCTGGCAACCCATAGGACTCAACCGAGTGGTTGGCGTCTTCTGTACCACAAACCTTCCGACTACTCTCGGTACTGTACTAGGTTGAGGTGCCTCCTCACCTTTGACAGGTGTCCACTCTGATATAGGGAGTGGTACATACCCCTCTATGGCAGCCCCATCATCCCTTGCGAGTCCCCTATCTTCCATTCTCCCAACATTCGGAGGCGGTCTATCTATCAGCAACCTATTTATCAAGTTGTCCTCCGACTCGCTCTCCTCATCCTCTTCCATGAGCCTCTGTTCTCCTGTCACCTCTCTCACTGGGTACAACTTATCCACCTCAATAGCCTGTACCCTCCATCTCTTGGCGTCCGCATCCCATTGGGCATCTCGCACTGCCCTTACTGATCGCTTCAACCTTTCTTGGCGCCTGTTCAGATTTCTGTTGTGTGCCGCCCTAATCCACGCATTAAGGGCCTCAAACTGTGTTGGTCTAGGCGAAGGATTTAATGAGGACATAATTGATTTCAGCCGATGTAACGCCTCTAACCTGAACGTTCCATACTTAGGAAACGTCAGTTCCTCATTCCCTTCCGAGATCTTACTCCATTCACCAATCCATAGTATCGTATGCAAGCCAACATTCGTTGCCATATAGTAAGCTGGTGTACCCTCTGGCGGTGCCTCTTGCCCATAATAAGAGTCCCTTCTTTTTCTCTTAAAAATCCCTCTCAAACATTTAAAACACTTCATGTTCAAAACCTACAGAATTTCTATTTTTTCTCCGCGTTTGTTTACTTCCCGATGACAATCCACCAATCTCAGCTCGGTTCTCGCTAACTGGCCTATCAGAACGCGACTTCTCACTGACGTCACACCAGCCGCCCAATCTCAGCGCGGCTCTTGCCGACGTCATACCAACCGCCCTATCACGTCGCGGCTCCTCACTAACCGCCCTATCTCAGCGCGGCTCTTGTCGACGTCACTCGTCCCCCTTCGCAGCAGTTCCCCTCCTTTCTCAGCTCGTCCCCGCGGTCATGCATGCGTCCCATTCATACTCTGAAAAATGATTACTTCCGACCAAGCGATCACTTTTCTCTGACTGTACGCCCACAGTCTAACTGTAATTGTCACCTTAACCGACGAAATGTCTTTTCCCAGACAATCGCCATCTCTGATAGGTTACTTGCACACAGTAACTTTCGACCTGCGTCCGTTACTCACACATACACTCTTGCACTCCCCCTATCTCGGTTCTGCGGGCGATCAATGGTACCTCATGATCCCCTTAATCTGGTCGACAATTACTCTGGGTGTTCGATACACCCGAACCACTTAAGCTCTACCCCGAACTTAAGATTTTACCAGGTTGCGCGCGCTCACAACCTTCTCACAATCACACTACAGGCATTCAACTCCGCAAGACATTACAATACAGATACAACACAAAACACCGCAATCTGTCCACGCATGACCCTTGTTATACTCACTCTCGTCCGATACTGCTGCTTTTCTCTCTCCGTCAGTGCCTTCTTCGGCAGGCCACCTCTCGAGCTCTAGGGACCTTGGGGTAAACTAACCTAGTCTAGATTACCTTCCTCAAGAAGATAACCATCCTAATCTGCTACCAACTGCTAACGCGGGATTTCTGGTCTATTGTTATCCTACCTGATCCCAGCTCAGGTCGACTGAATCGTTGGTACCTGTCATTGAGTAAAAGGCAATCCACTACTAGGTTAATCAAGAAAGAACTTACTCCACTCTAAAGAACCACTGACCACTGGAAAAGGTTTAAAAGTTTATTATAAAGCCAAAAGTATCTGGAGATACAAACATCTCAGAATAAGGTTCAAAAGATATACGGGTATCAATATAAAAAGAAATTCTCTAAATGCTCTTAATCGGCAAAAGGAAATTATCAAAAATATCTCAAATACCATGAGAGTTGCAAGAATCGCTATGAGTTGCAACTTGAGAGTCATTTACAGAAAGGAAAATACAGGTTAGGCTGTCCCTACACTAGACTAAGTGACATCCCTACTTAACAAGATCTTTACCTAAAAAAGGTGTCAGCAGTGGTGACTTCCAAAGAAGATCACACACTTCCCTTAGTCTCTAATCCAAGTTGATGTCTCGCAGTTCCCTATCTGCCTACCCGTCAGCTCTCTTGAGTTCCTCAGATCATCTGCTCTAACTCCACCCCGGGGTGCTGTCCCTAATACAAAATCACATTTCCAATAGGAACGCCCCTGGAGACGCCTCTCACGTGGTGTAGATTCTGGCGGCAAATTCCATGCTGGTGCTCCTCAGGACCCTTCATTAAAGTTGACCTTGCTTCCCAGGCTTCTCTCCGACCAGGCGGTACCCCCTAAAATTCCTGAAGACTCCTACTGGCCTGTGCCTGGCTCTCTTGAACAAAAGTCTATTCATCACTTTCTGATTATGCTCCCTCGCACCTGCAAATAGACACTTTTTCTGTAGGCCCCAAATTCCGGCCTTCCACCATATCTTAAAGTCGTAAACCATGTTACAGACTTTTCGTTCGTCCTCTATGCGACCTCTCCTTAACGAGCACATGCAGATCAAAGAAGCGGCTTTATCTATTTGGCCTACTAGAATTACATGAAACGGGCCTCTGCACTCTGCACATTAAATTTCTTTGTTTAAACAGTATTTTAACTAACACACATTACTATAATATAACACATCTATTAAAACATTCTCAATTCTATGATTAATAATACTTTGCAGTAAAATGACATTAGAACTCAAGTTACTTAAAAGTGTAGCAGCATCTTTCGTTTCTTGTGAAGTGCCATGTGGCCTACACATTTCCATGGTTTGCAGAGGTACATTTCTTTTTCACACAGCCACATAACGTGAGACTCTAACATCATTCTAACATTTCTACAAATCTCTACATTAGTTTTCACACTGATATATGTATCCCTATTCTAATTAAACACATATATATTTTCTCTCTATAAGTTGACACTCTTGTATATTCCACACTAAACTAATACTACGTGCTTGTAAATATGGTGCACTTCTACATTTTTCAGATTTGTGCTCTCTCACACATTCTGGGTGGCCTAACTCATAATTGGCATTATTTCAAGTTGAAATTTCAACAGGTAACTTAATTTTGGTTACTGAGAATCTCAGCATGGAATTTTGCCTAATTTGAAAACAAGGCTTGAAACGGATCATATTGCTAACAAATAGAGTATGATGTTCTTTCACCTTTGAAACTCTGATTGTATTTCCATTCCGCATTTAAGTGTACATATGGCTCTTGTACTTCAGAATTGGATGAAAACCTTTGCACATCAAAATTGTATGCATTGAATTCTAATTTTTAAATACATCTTCCATACTCTCCATTCTGTATGAACTCTGTCATCTTTTGGTAAAAAATGTAATTGTGTTTTCAAATTATAAAGCTTTTTTCCAGCACTTGAAAGGTTCTGACGGCAGACATCTTGCTTTCATCTTGTTGCCAAGTCACGTGGCGCGCTGCGGACGCCTCGTGACGTGTTACTGAAGTGAGGTAGGAAACATGGCGCGGGCCTATTTTGAGAGTGGGACAATGGCCTTAATGGAGTAGATGGAAGCATGAGATTCTTTCAATAAAAGGCTGCATTAAAAGTAGGCTACTAAAAGCCGAGGTGTTTCAAGATGTCTTTGAAGTATGGCGCTACTTTGACTCTATAGGTCTTTGTATAACAAGGAAACCTATGAGGTTACAAAATGAAAACATTTGGCGGTAGATTTTCAATCATTTTGCTCTGGGTTAGCATCACAAAAGCGACGCTAACCAGCACAAAATGTCTTTTTTGAGAATTTACTTACTAACTCAAAAGTTGTTTTGCTCTGGAAAGTACCCTAAAAGTAGAGCAAAGCAGCGCGATCCACTGCTTTGCGTTACTTAGTGCCAAAGGGGCGTTACATGGGTGGTACATGAGTGTTCCCACACAACCATCTATGCCTTTTGACACAAAACCCTATCTACAAAGAATTGTAGACAGGGCTTAGCCCCAAAAGTTAACACACTTCAAAGGAGGAGCTAACAGGAGAAATGTTTTTATTTCTCCTTTCTTTTCTGACTTTGCAAGCGCTCTGCACTGTACAGCACACATACAAAGTGGGAAAAGCTCTTAAACTTGTGTAGGCATGGTATTTTGTACAGGAAGGGTATCCTTCCTGTACAAAACCTATGCTAGACTCACACACACACACACACCCTAGCGCTACGGCGCCAAGGTGTATGCATAGCATTTGGCAACTTACATTTGCGCCGGCGCTAGGGAGAGGGGAGAGACAGACATATCTTTGTAAATATGGCGCTCTCCTGCTCCCTCCCTGTCACGCAACTCAGCGAAGCCTCTTTGGGTGCTGCACTCCGTTGCGTGTATTTTTTGAAAATCTGGCCCTTTACTTTTTATAATAATATAGTTTTAGTGCTGCAGGTACAGGTTATTTTTCGACATTAAAGCTAAAACCAGCCCTCTGGCTGAGCTGGGATGAGCAGAAAGAAGGAACATCTTAACAATCGACTGCCTTTGAGTTGTGCAATGTCTTTTTTGTATGTTAATACCAAATGTCTTGCTTTGTAGAGACATTTACTATGCATGCAAAGAGTAGAAATATTGACCATTTCTTGCAGGGTTTGTATACATTACATACTGGTGAGCAATGTACGCCCAATTTTTCTTCTGTGTGTGGCAGTGAATTGGTCTGCGTGTACAAAAGCAAAGGCTACATGACCGAAGATATGTGGCCACTCATTATGCAAGCAAGCGCGGCACGAGACCTACCAAAATCAGTGGTGTTTACAATTCTAAATAGGTGTTTAGAAATCAGCTGAAAACGATGTATTTTGTTAAAAATTTAGCTGAAGGTAGTGGGTCCTTTTGAGGAAGATTTTCTAATGTCACTGTGTCACTAATTTAAATGATCACACCAGCACCCCGATGACGACATGCATAATTTGCTCGCATAGCATCTTCATCCCATAGATACAGTATGCTTGTACTTGAATCTAGATAAATACAGAAAGAACTGGACTCAGAAGCTTGTGCTTGCATCTGGATACAGAAAGGATTGGACTCAGAAGCTTCTACTTGCATCTGAATAGGTACAGGAAGGACTGGACTCAGAAGCATGTAGTTGCATCCCATAGATATAGAAAGGACTAAACTCAGAAGCTTGTACTTGCATCTGAATAGATACCGAAAGGACTGGACTCAGAAGCTTGTACTTGCATCTGAATAGACACAGAAAGGACTGGACATAGAATTCTTGTACTTGCATCCCATAGATACAGAAAGGACTGGGCTCAGTAGATTGTACTAGCATCTGGATACAGAAAGGACTCAGAAGCTTCTACTTGCATCCGGATGGATACACTAAGGACAGGACTCAGAAACTTCTAATTGCATCTGAATTTTTATTTATTTATTTTGTTAAATGCATGTGTCAGCGCAACAGCTACCCAAAAAGGGTTTCCCGGCGCCATGAGGGGACAGCAGAGAGAAGGGAGAAAACTACTGGCTGAAAAGCCTAGTCCTAAGAGACTTGCGGAACAGAAGAAGATTGGATTGCGTACGGAGAGATAAAGCGCTTAGAGACCTATTGGTGATAATGCGCTATATAAATTGAAATAACTAAATAAATAAATAAATAAAGGCAGAGCATTCAAAAAAACAGGACCCAAGTATGCAAAAGAGCGCCCTACCATGCGGGAAAGTCAGACCTTAGGGATTTGGAATTTCGCTTGTGTGGAAGACCAAAGAGTGCACGAGGGAACATAGAGACTGGCTAGGCGTTGTAGGTAGCGAAGAGACGTTGCATGCTTGATGCAAAACATGTAGGTAAGGGCCTTAACCCCTTCGTGCAGGGGTAATTCCCCTGCTGTGCTGGGGGGCGGGGGCGCGCGCAGCGCCTGCATGCTCATGACGAGCTCAGCTCGTCATGAGGTACGGCGCTCGTGTGCTCATGACGAGCTGAGCGCGTCATGAGCATACCTGCTCCCGTGGAACACTCAGCACAGCAGGGGAATTATCCCCGCATGCGAGCATTCCACGGCTCATGACGAGCTGAGCTCGTCATGAGCACCGAAGGGGTTAAACACAACCCGTTTCTCCACCGAAAGCCAAACCTCATTTGCTCCAGTATTAAAATGGAACAACAATGAAAAATGCCTGAAGAAACACTACTAAACAGAAAGCACAACCCACAAAAGACATTTAAACACACCACACCGTGACTGGGAACTTAATTACACAAGTCACTTATTCCAGTCTGATGCCTCTTGGATATCAGAGTCTTGTCTCTTCAAGGTTCCCTCCTGAATGAAGATGAAACATGATAGAATGGGCATCTGAGACACAGTGAGAGGTCAGAATTCAACATTCTGGTAACCATTTTAAGTAGGAGCAATGCAGAAAACAGTGCTTTCTTCTGAAAAACAAGCTGCTGGTCGCAGTGAGGGGGCCCCCCTGCACGGTACGTGAAGGGGCCCCTCCGGACTCAATCTAGAGCTCACCAGCAGAAGGTCGGTGCTGACGGGGCACCCTGGAGGGTGAGGGCCCCCCGCACCGCGGGGGCTGCAGGGGCCTGTGGTACGGCCCTGGCTGGTCGCTCAATATTAGTGGCTTTTTATGTGCACCAGCACGCACGTCCTCAGGGACAGATGTAGTTACATTGGGGAAAGTGATTTCCAAAGTGAGATTTTTTCCGACTCACATTTATGGAATCACTAATGTATCAAACTTTTCTTTTTCAAATAATGATTACTAGTGGGTCACAAATCGACCTACCTCGTGAATAATAATGAGGTAGGTTGCAGCTTATAATTCATTAGGAATGATCACCATCACAGCGATGGTGGTGCATGTCTGTGATTGCGTTTAAATAAAGCCATTTTTTTAAATGCAGCCTGTATTCCTTAAAGGAAACCTCAGAAATTCTGAGTACATCTGGCCTTTGCAGAAGACCAGGTCACTAGAAAAAAAGACTGCACATGCGCATGCAAATGTGCAGCCCATAGGGAACATAATCGGAGAGTAATGTGGTGGTATCCACTCTGTGGGATTTTGTGAGGCGAAGCATTTCTTCAGCTATATGCTAGCCTCTGCGTGGCTTGTTCTCACCAGGCCAGCACTGATACTTCCATAGAGCGGGGTTCTGCTGTAGAGTAGTGCGCCATTTGGTGGTAATGCAAAATTATTACAAAAGACCCCAAAAATCTAATTGATTTCAGTGTATGGGGAGCGCTCCAGCTGGTAAAATGAATTTTTGGAAGAATGCTGAAAATGTATTTGTGCACTGCTTATGGCACAGACAGTTTTTTTTAAACATCCTAGGGTGGTGCTTGGAAAGCATTTGGTAGTCAGGACCTGTGGCACAGCACACGTTGACACACGCCTTCTAACAATGGTCATACAGCAGATATTGGGAATGATTAGCAAGTACATTTGTGCTGGTAATGTACTGTTTTGTAGATCACCTTATGGTCATCTTGCGTCATACAGTTTTTGCAATATTGCTACTTTAAAGCGATGCTCTACACCAATGCCACCTATGCAGCGGCTTTACAAGTACAAAATGAGCCTGATTAGCAAACGTGGCCCACTTTTATAGCTGTCTGTTTCACTATCGGGCCACTTTTATTTTGGTGCCAAGGGTATTAGTTGTCCTAGTTCGACCCCGATGGGGTTTTAGCTTTGCTAGAAGCCGATGACAGAGCTAGCGCAGAGAGTCTCTTTAGTTGGCCCCTTTTCAAAAGCTGCAGTCTCGGTCATGCCATGATCTGTAGGGAGCCCAGGAAAATACCCCCACCATGACAGCTATCACTGGTGCAGCAGACGATGCTATTGCTAGTGCGGCAGCTGATGCTATCACTAGTGCAGCAGATGATGCTATCACTAGTGCGGCAGATGATGCTATCACTAGTGCAACAGATGATGCTTTCACTGGTGCAGCAGATGATGCTATCACTAGTGCGGCAGATGATGCTATCACTAGTGCAACAGATGATGCTTTCACTGGTGCAGCAGATGATGCTATCACTGATGCAGCAGATGATGCTATCACTAGTGCAGCAGATGATGCTATCAGTAGTGCAGCAGATGATGCTATCGCTGGTGCAGCAGATGATGCTATCATTAGTGCAGCACATTATGCTATCAGTAGTGCAGCAGATGATGCTATCACTGATGCAGCAGATGATGCTATCAGTAGTGCAGCAGATTATGATATCACTAGTGCAGCATGTGATGCTATCAGTAGTGCAGCAGATTATGCTATCACTAGTGCAGCAGATGATGCTATCACTGGTGCAGCAGATGATGTTATCAGTAGGGCAGCAGATGATGTTATCAGTAGTGCAGCAGATGATGCTATCACTAGTGCAGCAGATTATGCTATCACTAGTGCAGCAGATGATGCTATCACTGGTGCAGCAGATGATGCTATCACTGGTGCAGCAGATGATGCCATCGCTAGTGCAGCAGATGATGTTATCAGTAGTGCAGCAGATGATGCTATCACTAGTGCAGCCGATGATGCTATCACTACTGCAGTAGATGATGCTATCACTGGTGCATCAGATGATGCTATCACTAGTGCAGCAGATGATGCTAACACTAGTGCAGCAGATGATGCTATCACTGGTGCAGCAGATGATGCTATCACTGGTGCAGCAGACGATGCTATCACTGGTACAGCAGACAATGCTATCACTGGTGCAGCAGTCGATGCTATCACTGGTGCAGCAGATGATGCTATTGCTAATGCGGCAGACGATGCTATCACTAGTGCAGCAGCTGATGCTATCACTGGTGCAGCAGATGATGCTATCGCTGGTACAGCAGATGATGCTATCACTAGTGCGGTAGATGATGCTATCACTGGTGCAGCAGATGATGCTATCACTAGTGCAGCAGATGATGCTATCACTGGTGCAGCAGACGATGCTATCACTGGTGCAGCAGACGATGCTATCACTGGTGCAGCAGATGATGCTATCACTGGTGCAGCAGATGATGCTATCACTAGTGCAGCAGATGATGCTATCACTAGTGCAGCAGATGATGCTATCGCTGGTACAGCAGATGATGCTATCACTGGTGCAGCAGACGATGCTATCACTGGTGCAGCAGATGATGCTATCACTAGTGCAGCAGATGATGCTATCGCTGGTACAGCAGACGATGCTATCACTGGTGCAGCAGACGATGCTATCACTGGTGCAGCAGATGATGCTATTGATAATGCGGCAGACGATGCTATCACTAGTGCAGCAGTTGATGCTATCACTGGTGCAGCAGATGATGCTATCGCTGGTACAGCAGATGATGCTATCACTAGTGCGGCAGATGATGCTATCACTACTGCAGCAGATGATGCTTTCACTGGTGCAGCAGATGATGCTATCACTACTGCAGCAGATGATGCTTTCACTGGTGCAGCAGATGATGCTATCACTGATGCAGCAGATGATGCTATCACTAGTGCAGCAGATTATGCTTTCACTGGTGCAGCAGATGATGCTATCACTGATGCAGCAGATGATGCTATCACTAGTGCAGCAGATTATGCTATCACCAGTGCAGCAGATGATGATATCAGTAGTGCAGCAGATGATTCTATCACTAGTGCAGCAGATGATGCTATCAGTAGTGCAGCAGATGATGCTATCACTAGTGCAGCAGATGATGCTATCATTAGTGCAGCAGATGATGCTATCAATAGTGCAGCAGATGATGCTATCACTAGTGCAACAGATGATAGCTATCACAATTGCAGCATATTATGCTCTCAGTAGTGCAGCAGATGATGCTATCGCTAGTGCAGCAGATGATGCTATCAATAGTGCGGCAGATGATGCTATTGCTAGTGCAGCAGGCGATGCTATCATTAGTGAAGCATCTCATGCTATCACTACTGCAGCAGATGATTCTATTACAAGTGCAATAGATGACAGCTATCACTAGTGCAGCAGATGATGCTATCACTAGTGCAACAGACAATAGCTATCACAATTGAAGCATATTATGCTATCAGTAGTACAGGATATGTTATCACTGGTGCAACAGATGATGTTACCACCAGTGCAGCAGATGATGCTACTACCAGTAGTGAAGCATATGATGCTATCACTGGTAAAGCAGATAGTTCTATCACTAGTGCAGCAGATTATGGCTATCACTAGTGCAGCAGACAATGCTATCATTAGTGAAGCAGATGATGCTATCACTACTGCAGCAGATGATTCTATTACAAGTGCAGCAGATGATGGCTGCCACTAGTGCAGCAGACTATGCTATCACTGGTGCAGCAGATAATAGCTATCACTAGTGCAACAGATAGTTGACTAGGCGAGCAAATCTAGGCTTGACCCTGACTCTTGAGCCTGACTCGGGCAGACTGTCTGGATCTGACTTGGAACTTGTTTTGTGAGGCTGGCGAGCCAAATGAGAACCGGTCACAGGATGCTGGGCACAGACCTTCCCCAACCGGTTTTGCAAGTTTTGAAAGACAAAAACTGCTGAGAACTTGCACAAAATCAGGAGTGATGCTCAGCGCTTTCTGCTTGTTCTGTTTTCCAGAGTTCAGATGCATGAAAGTTTGTTTGCAGCCCTAGTGTTTGCCTCCCACTGAAGGCTTGTAATAAGAGAGTGAGCAATTCAAAACCTCTTTGCTTTGCTAATGTTTGTAATTGCCTTCATTCGGATGTTGAATTGCTCCTGAAATTGGTTGGACTGTTAAGTCAGAGGAAGCCAGTGACATTAAAGTCATAAAAATAAAGTGTCTTCCCTTTCCTCACACTTAGGTTTGGATTGTTTCCCTACAAAAAACCTCTCGTTTCGGAGCATCTCAATATATGGCATTTATGATCACATTACGCTAATTTTGCTCCTGAAAGAGGTACAAACGTGTTATTATTTGTTGGTAAAAGAGAAAGAGAAGCTGCCTTCCATTTAGTGGATGGATTGGTCTTTGTGTTACCTCGATTTAACATTTATCTTTCTCCCTTCGGCTTTGTTTAATTCTAGATCAAAGGTAAATCCACAAGTGGTGCATTTTCTTCATTCTCAAATTTGAGAGCACCTTGAAGCAATGCAGTTCAAGATGTGCGCTATAAAAAATATCTTGCATAAAGTTTGATAGAGCATATTTCGTATGCGATATTATCCTTGGAAGGGAACACACCCTGGTAGTTCCTACTCCACCGGTAAACAAGTTTGTATTTGTGCCCCCGCCAGTGTACAATATTGCTATAGTAAAGTAGGCCTTCAAAATGTTGGGAGAAATTCACAAAATTGCTTGCTAGGTGGTATATTTTTCATGGTACCGTTTGGTTGGAAAGTTACAAGAGGTATATATATTGGAAGTTTTTGATGAAACAACTGTCAATTCATCATATTGAAATGGATTGTTGTGAATGTCTGTTTTTGAAGGTCCATAAAAGGGCATGTTGAAAAAGTTATAAAATATTTTAGTCTGTGAAAAGTACTGACCCCCTGCTTGGTTTTGATAAATCATCTTTGAGAAAACAGTTTTGGCCAATGATTTTCCTATGTAAACTAGTACTTAAGAAGCTAAAAAATGAAAACATTTCTATCGATTCTAAAATATCGTCCTCATTCTAAAACTCCTGACATGCTTATTAAAAACGTGCACTTCCAACAGCAGCAACAGCCTGTCAGTTGAGTCCCCAGATTGATATCATTTCCATTTTTATGGCAATAGTTATTTACTCCTTTGCACCACGTTTCTTGAACATGATCTGTTATAATAATAACCTTTCTTATTGAACCTGCTGAAACAAAAGAGCATTAAAGGGTTAATTCATAGCTCAAACCAATGGTTTCAAAAATTGTGAGGCGATCGGTTCTTAAGTCATTTACAGCATGACATATTTCAAATGGGTAAAAATAGGTAGTGAAAGATCCCTACCTACATTCAACACCCTCTTACAACATGTTTCCTAAGACTATGCACGCTCTCTATTTATTAATACCTCCTTAATTAAAAAAAATAACATTTGCTAGAGGTAGAAAGTTTTTCAATCTTCCCTTTAAGTACGTTAGAGTAGACTTTTTAAAGGCACAGAAAGCTATTCGCACACGGATCCCATATTTAAAATGAAAAGATTTGTACACCTATGGTGGATGCTTAATTTGTAAAATATTAAATGCCGAAACCCAATGTTTTCCTCACAAGCAATACAGGGTGTGCTATTTAAGATTGGGTTGCCTAATAGCAAAGCTGAATAGTTTTGATTCCACCTCATGCCTCTTTAATACACCGCTCTACATTCTCTGCCCCTTTTTTTCACAATCTCAAGTTTTTCTTTCCTGTTGTTTCATTCCACTTGTCACTGTTTTTCTGTTTTTGTCTTCCTTCTTTTTCCACCTTTTGTGTTTTTCTCTTTGTTGCTGGTGTGAAAGTCGCATAAGAACTAATATACATCGGTCCCCAAAAATGGATGGCAGTGGGCTCCCCCTGCAACCACCCGCTCAAATTAAGCGCTGTCTATGGGTAATAAGACTTTATGAATAAGTTGCAGTTTGGAATGTCATATTTATTTTTACTTCTTCTATGCCATTTGGCCAGTATTTGCCTCTATCTGCAGGACTACACGCTGCCCTCAAAATAATTTATACTGTGAGTTGAATACAGGAAAATGATACATGTCCAAAAATATAAATATATTGTCTAGAAAAATGTCTATGTACATTGTGAACAACTAAATTTAAAGGTAATTAATTCAACATTTTAAAGTTAGCATCATTCTAAATCAGACAGAACAATGATGTACCTATTTTAAAACACTGTGAAACCGCCATAGGCTGCATACGTTTTGCCTATGGATTAAATACTGACCAGCTCGGAGCCAATCAAAATGCAGCATTCTTGTAGTATGCAACAGGCCGACTTACAATTTCCCACAACACAGCAGGACTATTGGCTACATATGCTGTGCACGAGGTAAACTGACGTTTTTAGGGTCACTCATGGTATCATTGTCAGGGCAGGAGTGGGGTTTCTTGAATGTCACTCAGATCATGTGTAGACGCTTTTACTTTTAGTAAAAGTCATGTGATTTAGGGAAGTGATCTAGTATACTAAACTGAGACAAGAATACTAATTTAAAGAAGCATATTGTTTACTTTGAAAGAGACCTTGTTATATTTTGCATAATGTTTCTTCCTTGATTAACATGTCACATATTTGAATTGGTTGGTTCAATCTTTGGTTTCTAGCGCCAAGACAGACCCCCGGGCCTGCTCTGCGCTGGCTCTGGGCCCCAGGGGAGTCTGTCGTATGAGGGGACCACCACACCCCACTTCACTCCAATCATTGCTGTCATTTAATACCCCCGAGGAGAAGGACCCTATTTTCTTTGCTTCCCTAAGGTCCCTTGTGACTCTTGCTGCACTGCTGAATACTGTAAAAGTAGAGTACCTCTTAATCCTACTTTAGAGAGGCCTTTCAAACATCTCTAAGACAAAGGAAGTGATAGTAATATAAATGACCAGTTGAATGAAGCTTTAAACATACTCTGATGTATAAATTTCATGGCAAGATACATCAAATAGCAAGAAAGGCTAAATCTATCAATGCGTCACAAAGGTCTTTTTCATACAATTAAAGTTAACACTTTTAAATATCCCCTGACCTGAAAAGAATTTGCAATCCTTTATTTAAATCCTTTAAAAATACCTTAAAACAGAATTCAGGAAAATCTCTCTTTTTCAATACCTCAAAGAAAGCAAAAGAAGAATTAACTAATCTCCACTTTTAAAAAGTCAGTTTTGACAAAGAGGATATAAAATGGAGAAAGAAATAATCTTCCTTTTAATTTAGACATTTTTAATACTCCATCAAAGAAAGATATCTGGAAGACTTTTTCACTCTGCACACCTCTACATCTTTTTTATTGTTTCAAGCAAATGCCTCGTGTGCACTGTCGCTAATTTGGGGTTGCCAACCTGCCAAGGATAGGAACTCGCTGCTTTGCCTTCCACTACACCTGGCACTACTCTCGCTAACCCTGTTCTCAGGGATCATTAAAGCAGCTGTAGGAGCAGAAAATAAATATAGCTAAATTAGTACTCTTTGCTTTCTGTAGTTTCCATCATGAGCCCTTCCCACAAGCCTCCCCGCAGGAAGCAGGAAGTAGGGGGCTGTGTAGCGGTGAAGGTGGGGACAAGTGGCTAAGCCTGTGATATCATTGGTGGTGAAAGAATGTGTGATGCCACTTATGCCACCCCCAGAATTTTGGTTAATCAACATCCTTGTACATGTGGAGCTGTTGCCTCGTGGCTGTAAGAAGCACGTGCGTCCGCTGCCACACTAAAGCCTTGCCAACCCAATGTGAATTATCCAGTCTGAGAAAGAAGATGCTGGTAGTGTAAGACAACAATGAGAGAACCTTACTGAGATGTGCAATTGTCTTATAGTGTCAGACACTGTAGGAAATTGGAGTGTTATGTGGTGTGGGGGTTAGACCTCACTATGTAATATTATTACAATATTCCAAAAAGGGCCCTTGGATTCATACTAATGAATACTTAGCTCAGTCCTGGTAAAGTGACAAAGAGCACTCAGTCTTTACTAGAGGAACATGTGTTAAATATTTATGAGTTCCAACATGGACAATAAGTAATTGACACGACTCAAGATAAATCAGACACCAATTAAAAAAATGTATTGTATTGTATTTTAATTTAGACACTAAAATTAATATAATAGCATACATACACCCTGAGTTCTAGATTTTAGAAGTAATAGAAAATCAATGCAAAATAATACAGTGAAAATTTAACATCGAGGTCAATGGGAAAAACCACCAGTGACAATAGTCACTTGCAGTTCAAGCTGCGTTGAACACTTGCAGAGTAAAGGTGATGCGGGTCCCATGACTAAGCCACGACAGTCAAGTCAAGTTTACCTGGGCTGTGGAACCTGGGTTCAGAGTTGTTCTGGCTGTGCTTAGCACTGGCTGAGAGTCACGGGGGAGCTGCTTTTACCACTGCAATTTTGCTGCAGAAGGAAAAGATGCAAAAAGACAACAACATTTTTGTGGAAACCTTGTGCTTGAATCTCGGGCAGGAGCCTCTCAGCAGCAGCTGAATTTGTTTCCTTCTTCCTCCCTGAACCTGCAGGGCTGCGAGCGAGCGGAGGCGCAGGACTACCAGTCCCAGGAGCGCCCGCCCGCCCTGATCGTACACACCTGGGCAGCTCTCCCTGCAGGCTCCTCCCCCTTGTATCACTGAAAAGGCAGCTCAGTCGGAGCCTCGCTGGGACATTTTTGTGGAAACCTTGTGCTTGAATCTCGGGCAGGAGCCTCTCAGCAGCAGCTGAATTTGTTTCCTTCTTCCTCCCTGAACCTGCAGGGCTGCGAGCGAGCGGAGGCGCAGGACTACCAGTCCCAGGAGCGCCCGCCTGCCCTGATCGTACACATCTGGGCAGCTCTCCCTGCAGGCTCCTCCCCCTTTCTTAATCTCTATAAATATATTGGACTTGCCCCGCTGCGCGGGAGCACGCGGGAGTGACCGGGAGAAGCCCGGGACAAGGGCGGGACCGTCCGTGGCCGTCAGGGGCCGAAGGGGGCCGGGCTGGGCCAGGTCACTGACATTTATAACTTATTGTTCATTGATTTTATGTTGTTACTGCTGTGCTGTCTTGGTTTAGCTAAACGGTGTTTTGTGTTTAGTCAGTGACATCCAGATCAGTCTTGATATGAATAACTCTCTCCCTTCTGGAGTGGGTGTTTCTTTCCTCGGACCGCTCGATAAATATTTTAAGAAAGCTAACAAGGAAGTTGATATGGAACTCCTCCTTGCTGAGAGACGCGTTGAGCGCCGCCGCTCAATTGAGCTTCTAAAGAAACTACCACTGTTCACACAATCAGATCCATCTAATACGCAGGAAATGGTTGTTCAAGGGAAGACGGCTATTGAAGCTGATTTGACTGATATAGACCAAATCCCCTGTATATTTAGGTTTCCTAATATTTCCCCAGCTCGTTTTAGTGTCAATAGTGAGGGTCACACAAATAGTCCTTCTCCTGATCTTATTAGCCTCATTGATTTAAACACCCCTGTCGTTCAGATTATGGTACCTAATCTTCACTCAACTCTGACTAATCGGTCTATAGACCTTGCTGATCCATGTGAGAACATTTTATCATCTATTACTAGGGACGCTGGAACTAAGCCTACCACGGCCAATAAGGTTGTGTGTTCCCCTCCTAGAAAAAAAAGGAGAAAGGGTGGGGTTAAAAGAAAAGGTTCCTGTCGACAACTCCCTCTCCCTTCCACATCCAACCCCATTACTGAGCTTTTGGTACTGCCTGTGGTGGAGGCACCTCTAGTTGCCCCACAAAATCCATTTTCTCCGGAGGCTGTAGTTACAGGGTCTAATAAGGTGAATTATGACTTTCTTGAGAACCTTATAAAATCATATATGCTGCCACTGTTGGAGCGTGTTAGGATACTGGGTGAAAAAATGGATCGCCTAATGGCATCTGGCGATTTACTCCATCCTTCACGCTCGGATAGGGAGCCTGGCTTACCTTCCAATCCCTGTGCTACAAACACTGTGCATAGTGTTATAAATACCGCCCCTAGTCACCAATCTAAAAATAAAAATATCGAAGGCACTACAAAAGTTAAAGCCCCGGTTTTGGCAGCCAAACCCCCTAGAGCTGCTAATTCTGTTAAAACGAATCCTTTGGTGGTCTCTAATAAACCATCTACTGAGGGATTATTGCCACCGGTAAAGAATGGGGTGGTTAAACCCGTCAACTCCAAATACAGACTACCCCTACCGCACAGGAATAATGTGGATCTGCCTCCCGACTCAGTCAACTTCGTGATCATAATGACGGGTGTGCCTCCAATTTCTAATGGGAATCAGGAAAATAACGAAAATTTAAAAAACAAAGTCATCTTCTGGCTGAAAACCAATAGACCCCTTCCTGCTCACCTTAACGGGGACATTATTACAGTTAGAAGATGCAAGTGGGTGGGTGTACGTCCTAAGGATATAGAGGGGGATATAGTGATTATTAACTTTACGGACCATAGAGTCGTTTCCTATCTTACAGATTGGTTTGTGGGAAGCAATGAGGGAGGGATTTCTACGCGGAATCTCAGTTATTTTTATCCTGAGACTCTGCTTAAACCAACTGGCCAACATCGCTCTAAAAGTGATCAACAATCCCTTAAATGGTCTAATTTTACTCCCAGCTTTTATGGTCCTCAATTTAACCCAGAGGCCCTGTTTCGTTCTTACACACAATCAAGCTATAATAGCTCTTCACACACTCCAAGCTGGGTTAAGTTCAAGCCCCAGCCTTTAGGTCCTCCAGCCACACCAGTTTTTCCATTCCCCAACAAGCCCCAGTTCCCTGTACCCCCCTTTATTCCAGTTTTTCCGTATTTTAAACAGCCCCAAAGTCTTCACCCCGTCTGCAATCAACAAAGTAAATATATACAGCCCAATGAGTACTGGAATATTCCGCTGAGGAACCTCTATGACCCCCTATCAGGGCTGGCGTCTAACGATTGACCAGCTGTTCCATCCTGGGTTACAGAGTGTAGTCCTGATTGTATGGGTACTGTGGATGCTTTAGTTAACACATCTTGTTATGATAAAACTTCTGAGGGCCAAATAGACCAACGTGTTAAAGGGGGCTTTGTTGATTTGTGTGAGTCCGTTGTCACGGCTACAGTGTCATCTGTGGATTATATTGCTGAGTGTGTTAAAATGGTGCCTGGTACACAGAGTGGGTCCCCTTGTACCTTTAGTGACGGTACGAATGGAGTTGCCCTTGTGCAAGAAGAAGTTGCTCCTTTAACCAATAAACTCCACTCCTCTGTTATAGCTACACCTAGTGACCGAGTACTTAGAAATGGTACCATCCTGGGTTGCTGGAACATAGCGGGTATAGAGTCACGTTTTTGTATTCCTGATTGGATCAATTTTATACGCCAAGGTGATGTTTGGTCCTTTCAGGAAACCTGGGCACTTTTACCAGTGTTCCTCTCTGGTTACCTGAACTTCAGTAAATCAGCCATCAGAGGACACAGAGGTCGAGCTATGGGTGGCCTGTCAGTTTGGATTCGTCAATATGAGGGCGTGTCAGCTAAGGAAGTTTTCATTGACTGCCCAGACATATTGATAGTTAGTATTAAATCTAAAAGTGGAATGAATATACTGCTGATTAATATATATGCTAGGGGCATCCAGGGTGGTATGGTTTCATCTACCCTTCAACGTCTGGACAATTTTTTAAGTGATACCCCGGAAGTTGGTCATGTGGTTGTAATGGGTGATTTAAACACCTGCTTTGAACCATTGAGCTTAGATGATGGCCTACTAACAGAGGCAGAGGATCTGGCTTGGGGGATTCCTCAACTTGATTTAGCCCCGATTAAAAAGTGGTCCCAAGCTGCTATTTTTATTAAAGGGCTGTGCCTGGATCGGGGATTACGTGCCCTCAATGGACGAGTATGTTCTGATAGGTTGGGCAAATACACCTTTAGCATTGGCAGACATAGCAGTCGTATCGACTACATATTATTAGATGTTAAGTTGTGGCCTGTGGTAACGGACATGGAAGTAAAGTCACGTCCGGAAAGCGACCATGATCCTCTGGTGGCTGAATTAAAGGAGTTTAGTTTTTCAGGGTTGGTTGAATGCCTGCCCAACTTAGTTCAGGAGGCTGTTGTACTCACTAATGATATGAGGAGGGTTCGCTGGCCAAAGGTCTCTGTGGATGTTGAAGCACGTAAAACGATTAGAGCCCTGGTCTCCAATTCTTTGGCTGAAATTTCTAAATGTGATACTCAGGAGGTGATCAACACAAATATTACTGACATACACTCCAGTTTGTTTGTGTCCCTAAAAAAACTGTTCATTAAGTCAGTTCCTAATAAGGGCAGTAGGAAGTCTAAGAAATTCTCCAATTGGTTCAATGATGAGTGTCGACGGACCCATGTGGATCTGTTTAAAGCTCTAAAACTCAAGAACCCAGCCCTAATCAAATCATGCAGGAAGGCTTTTAATGTTGCTGAACGTTCTGCTAAGGCCGTTTGGGATGAAGAACGTTGGTCATCTCTAACCGAAGCTTGTGGCTCTAGGAACTTGCAACAGTTTTGGCACCTACTTAAATGGGGTTTGTCCCAGGATGATCGCCCGAGCCCGGCCTCTGTTGACCAACAACAATGGGTGCGTTACTTTGAGGAACAATTTAGATGCCTCAGTGATGCGCAGGTTACCATCTGCTGGCCACTGTCGACAGACCTTCTAGTGTTCTCGGTTAGAGAAGTTGAAATAGTTCTGAAATCTATTCCAAGGGGAAAGGCACCTGGTCCTGACTGCATTCCTGCGGATCTATTCCAACAGGACCATGATCTCTGGGTACCATATTTAGTGCAGCTTGTAAACGCCCTGGCCACAGGTGCTAGGGTACCTGAATCATGGGCAGGAGCAGAAATTTTGCCTATTTATAAGAAAGGTGATCGGTCGGTTCCATCCAACTATCGGCCGATCAGTCTCATCGACGCGGTGCAAAAAATCATAACCCGTCTTGTTCTTGCCAGAATTCAGGAATGGATAGAGGAGTATAATATTCTTACTCCTCTTCAAGCTGGTTTTAGATCTCATGTGAGCACTCTAGATCAGGCTTTCCGTTTCATGCTTCTTTACTGGAAGACGGTTTTTCTGGGCAAAGGCAACCTATACGCAGCCTTCGTGGACTTGAGGTCAGCTTTTGACCTCGTCCCGAGGGCTGGGTTGTGGAAATGCCTATTAGACATGGGCATGCCTCCCCCCCTGGTACGCCTCTTGGTGAACTTACATGCACACACCTATGCTTTAGTTCGCTGGGGCAAACCTGGGGAGGTGACGGAGAGATTTCCAGTGGCCAAAGGTGTCAGGCAAGGGTGTGTGTTGGCACCCACCCTTTTTTCTCTATACATAAATAGAGTTACCAAGTATTTCGATAATCATCCTACGGACGCCCCAAGTTTGGCTGGAATGAAAATTCCCTTGCTCATGTTCGCTGACGACACTCTTTTGATCTCTCAAACCAGACAGGGTCTTCAGAAAGCCCTGTCGAGGTTTGAGTGTTTCTGCAGCGAACATGAGCTCGAAGTGAATGTGTCTAAAACCAAATTTATGGTTTTAAGAGGGCACAAACAAATTAATGCAAGGGTTACTATGGGGGGTACCCCTTTGGAACAAACTAAGTATTTTACTTACCTGGGAGTTACATTTAGTGAGACCCTTAGTTGGTCCCATCAGGTCGAGCTAATGGCCTTGAAGCACCTGCAGCTAGGTGGTGCATTGATCAAAGAGCACAAAGGTTCTTTCACCAGGCCAATCTCTCCGCTAATTAAGATATATGGCTCAAAGGTATTACCCTCAGTTTTATACGGGGCGGAACTTTGGGGCGCTAGTAAACTGGACCCCTTGAAACTAGCCCAAAATAGATTCTTAAGAATGGCAACGGGTCTGCCCCAGTCAACTCCGCGGATCCCGCTTTTATATGATCTAGGGTGCCAACCGGTGGAGGATCAAGCGAGATTTCGTCCACTGGCGTTCTGGCGACGTCTATGGACAACGCCGGAACTCCATCTTTACGCTAAGGCCTGCTTGGAGGTTAAAGATTGTTCTGGCTCCTCAAACATAGGCTGGTTTAGGGACTTAAGCTCTACCCGTACAGCCCTGGGGTATGGTGGCCTGTGGTCTGGCCCCGAAACTGCAACCTTTCCATCCAAAAAAGACCTAAAATTGCACTTTTGGGATTGGGTGGTTCATAATAGACACTTGAAAATGTGCTCTAGTAGTCTTACAGGTCTATTTATCGTCTTTAAAGACACATCCAAGCTTGAAAAATATTGGGACACTATAACCAAGCCTTTGGATCGTAAACTATTCCACCAGTTCAGATGTGGCTCACTGCCCCTAGGGGATTTTACTAAAAAGTGGGGAGCTGGGGGGACTGGGCACTGCCCTAAGTGCCAAGGCGTAGGTGAAAGCATAAATCATTTCTTGTATGTGTGTCCACTATACTCTGCCCCAAGAGCCAAATGGCTAAGCCCGGTCTGTAGAAGCATAGGCACCAGCTTGGCTGGTGAAGCAAGCAGAATCTTAAAAACTAACCTGACCCCTATAATTGTTGTGGGGGTTGCTAAATTCTTGGGGTGGGCTTGGTTGCTTAGAATCAGGTTCATTAAAAGTAAACAGTTGGGGGTCTCATGATGCTGGTTGATATCTGGTAATGTCCAGTCTATTGTACTTGATGTTTGTAGGTAATTTCTGTGTAACTGTTAATATTCTATACATTCAATAGGAAGCCTGATCAAGTGATTTAATACTGGTTTTAGATGTTTTTAATTATGTATATACTGTATTTTATGTCTTTTATGATGAATTAATCGAATAAAGACTTCTTGAATTGAAAAATTGACAACAACAGAGTGGCTGCTGATGTCCGTCGAAGGTCAGATGGAATTCCCTCTTAATGCAACATCGAGTAAAGGGGGTTAGTTACAGGACTGGTGACCAACACCCCTTGGCAGCGGTAAATGGAGCAGAAAGTAATGTCAACGTCCAGTGGTCCAGGGGAATGCCGTAACTACCTGTAACTTTGTGGAAGGCAGGACTACAGTGCCCACAATGCACTACACCATCTGGATTTGGGCATTCCCTCAGAGGACCCGATGGCTAGCGATTCTTCTGAACCAAGCTGTTGTTTTGCCTGCAGTTGACAGGATACTAGTGCCTCCTGTCCATGGGAGCCTGAGTATGTTTCGGGCTTTCACAGTGGTCCCTCTGCCAGGGAGTGCTGAGTTCTAGCCAAGGACAGGCACGATCATGCAGTTCCAAGTCTGTTGTCACAGGAAAAAAGTATCCCTCTTTTGCTTTGGTGCTGTGGGCAAAGTTCTGTTGTGGCCGTCACAGGTCTTCTCATGGTCCTTCCTGATGCAAGCTGTTCAGATCGGAGGTCTGGTGGCCGGGGGTCTCCCTTAAATCCTACATTTAGGGGTGTTAGGGGTATGGGAGCTAGAAGCCAATGGACAGCTAGTCCATGCAGCTAGTCCACCCCTGAGGAGACCACATCTGGGGGTGTAGGCCACCTTTTCTACCCAGAGCCCTCTATTCTGCCACTTCCAAAGATGGCAGAAATCTAATTTTAGTGTACAGAACAGGCTGCTCATCCTGGAGGTGAGGCTAGCCATTTGGGGGTGTATACCTCTTTGAGTAACTAATTTCCGACCTGCCAGACTGCAAATGTCACTGGGGCAGGGGAGGGCTATCAAAGGCGAGGATGTGCCACTTAACTAGTCTGCTAGGGAGGGGGAGGTGTGATCTCCTCCCTGCACAAGCCTTTGTTCTTGCCTCCTGGAAGTGATCACACTGCCATGCAGAAGGTCAGAATCCTGTTTTGGTGGCAGGAGGTAGGAGAAATGCAGGCCTGCCACTCAGAGCACAGAGAAGCTGGGGCAACCAGGTGTGCAACCTCTAAGGGAGGCACCTGAGGGCATGCCACATCACCCAGGGCACGAGATTCATATCAGGGGTGAGAAGGCATGCTGTTTGACACTAAACATATTCCAGCTGTACCATAATGGAGCCGCCAACCTTGAGAATGCCCAGGTGGCAACCCATGTTATCCTATGGACCGCTGACACTTATAGCGGTTTCCAATGGGGAACGGCACTATAGGGACTTATATGTCCTCACCTTTAATATACTGCATTCTGACTCTAAGGCTGAGGGGGACTTTCTTAGGGTGTCTGATATATATTAAAGATAGTGTATTTGACTGTGCCAAACTTGATGAGAGTACAGTTGAGTTCGAGCAGTTTGACCTGCTCCTGCACTCGTTAATGGCAGGCCTGCTGTCAGAAGTTTGCTTGGGTCACCCAGGGTGGCACAAAACCATGCTGCAGCCCTGGGGGCCCCTTTCCAACCTATGCCTTGGGTACCACTGGTAGCATATACTGGAGTCTTATAAGGAGGTAAAGTATTTGCCAATTTGGGATTACCAAGTTGAACATATCTGTTTTAGGGAGAGGGCACTGGCACTGGAGCCTGGTTAGCAGGCTTCAGTGCACTGTAAGAGTCGCAAACCAGCATCTAGTTGTACAAATATGGACAAAAGTGGGGGGCCTCTGCAAGGGCCCTGTTTTCTTCCAAACACTTATTGATCAGCACTAAAAGATTTGTGTACCACATCCCTTTACTGATCTATATAGGTTGTTGCCAACAAGTTCTCTAATGAAGAAGCACAGATTGGCACTTAAGGTGGTTGCTGAAGGCCTTTAGGTCTCCATCTTGCCAGCTCATATTCTTTCAACTGGAGGACTATCTCCATGCACCATTGGACAAGATGGCTGATCTGCCATCTTGGGGCAACACTATTGCTCTAAGAATTTGTCCACTCAGCTCCTCTATATGTTTGGTTCTGCCTTCTCTGCATTGTGAAAGCTTATCATTATGCTAATCCACACAAATTTTCATCAACGCAGGCTTCTAGCAAAGTTAAATTGGCAATGATTAATTAAGTCTGATTAAAAGCAACCAATATCTTTTTTTACCTCTGCATCCCGCATGTGCTGCACACCTCCTACATAATCACAGTTTGTACATTTAAATGCTGTTGTTTTCAATAATACAGTCATAGGGCCAACCATCTCAGGGGTGTCTGAGCCACAGTTGAGAAATCAGTGTGTCTCAATGAGCAGTAAGACTGCAGTTCTCTGAATTTCTGAAGGTGTGTACATGGAGTATGCCGACAACGGAGACCAGCTCTTGCATGGAAGCTTAGGGACAGATGTACTACAGGACAACACAATCACAATACAGGCATGATCCAAAAAGATGGTGGCCTCATAATATCTGTGAACATTGTTAGTAGTAGGTTTCCCCAATCTAATATGGCAAACAGTAGGGGTATGTTTAGTCCCCAAATTGTTTCTGCATCATTGAACGAAGAGGCAGCATACAGCAGGTTTGCAATGCTAATTCTGGGCCTGGCATCATTGCTGGCTAGTGGGTTATTTCTTCTTGCTTACATCACACCTGGCTCCACTTCTGAGCTCACTTTTGTTGTGGTTTCTTGCATTTCCCGGAAAAGTTCTCTCTCATGGAGATTTAGACTCCTTTGTCTTTAAGTCTCTCGTGTTTGTTCGTGTTCTCATTCCACATTCTCGCCTAAAACCTTATTTCTGACTGGTCAGTCTGCCAGTTGGCTCTGTACTGGTCACTTCAAGGTCAGTCGCCCCCAATCCTTACTGTGGCGAGTGCACCTGTTATCAATAAAGCATGGTGTGGTAGCGCACTGTCATTTACAGACAACACATTTTCTATTGAAATGACCACTACATTTGCACAGACATAGTTTTACTGATAAAACTATATAGGGCACAAACTATAATGTGTGGGATTGTGTTTCAGCGATTATTTGTCATTTGCACATCACCAAGTATAGTGTCTTGATTTGTTTTTACATTATTAAAATCTTTGTTTCCGCCACACTTCAGAATCTTAAAAAAGCACCTCATTTGTGCGTTCCTATCTGTTTATTTCTTTTGAAATATCTGTACAATTCATTGTAGGTATATAAATGTTGTTGTGTGTTGGAAGAAAACAACATCCTATATCCTTTCCATTCATACCAGCGAGATTTCCACATATTCAGTTTACAAAATCCTCACACTTTGCTGTAAGACAAAGAAAAGTAAACAACAGTCTCCACGATCAAGGAATAAGGCGCAATTTTTCAGCAGATCAGACTGACATTTGTCCTCGAAAGCACTTCAAACCCAAATGTAAAACACGATATAAAGTCATTTTTAATGCTCATCCACCTTTGGAACTCCAGCATGGTTATTTTGAAGCTGCTGTTGCAAGCATTAACCACAGCCCTACATACAGTCCCTATGTGACTGACATTTTCCTCTTCCCTACCCCTAATACTGTATTTCCTTGTGGTTCACATCTCCGGTGCTGCTAATCCACCTAAGAACTGAGGGCCTCGTTTATGAGGTTTTGCCTTAGGGCAGCACAGCAGTCCTTCCTGCTGCGCTGCCGTACAGCAAAAGAAAAGGGCAGGAATGAGCTGTATCTATCAGATGCAGAAAAGGGGGTGGTGATGGACAGAGCATCTGAGTTAAACAGAACACTCATACCCAGTCAAAAGATCAGGGCTTGATCCATCACCGTTTTTTAGCTCACTGCACCATCCCAGTTCAGAACCTGGCTACATGCAAATTAGTCTGTCCCTGGCCCAGTGCATCATGGGAACAGGGCAGACCAAACTACCAAGCCAATTCTTTACTGGAAAGGAAACAAGCTTCCGGGGACCGGTTTCTGGCATTGCAGCCGTCTACAGCCCGGCTTGCTTGAATACTAATGGTGCAGTGTGCAAGGGATTCACATCTGAGCATACCCTGCCACTCCTATAGTGGCCAAAACGATTCAGAAAAGGGGGTGGTGATGGACAGAGCATCTGAGTTAAACAGAACACTCATACCCAGTCAAAAGATCAGGGCTTGATCCATCACCGTTTTTTAGCTCACTGCACCATCCCAGTTCAGAACCTGGCTACATGCAAATTAGTCTGTCCCTGGCCCAGTGCATCATGGGAACAGGGCAGACCAAACTACCAAGCCAATTCTTTACTGGAAAGGAAACAAGCTTCGGGGGACCGGTTTCTGGCATTGCAGCCGTCTTCGGCCCGGCTTGCTTGAATCCTAATGGTGCAGTAAGCAAGGGACTCACATCTGAGCATACCCTGCCACTCCTATAGTGGCCAAAACGATTCAGAAAAGGGGGTGGTGATGGACAGAGCATCTGAGTTAAACAGAACACTCATACCCAGTCAAAAGATCAGGGCTTGATCCATCACCGTTTTTTAGCTCACTGCACCATCCCAGTTCAGAACCTGGCTACATGCAAATTAGTCTGTCCCTGGCCCAGTGCATCATGGGAACAGGGCAGACCAAACTACCAAGCCAATTCTTTACTGGAAAGGAAACAAGCTTCGGGGGACCGATTTCTGGCATTGCAGCCGTCTTCGGCCCGGCTTGCTTGAATCCTAATGGTGCAGTGAGCAAGGGACTCACATCTGAGCATACCCTGCCACTCCTATAGTGGCCAAAACGATTCAGAAAAGGGGGTGGTGATGGACAGAGCATCTGAGTTAAACAGAACACTCATACCCAGTCAAAACATCAGGGCTTGATCCATCACCGTTTTTTAGCTCACTGCACCATCCCAGTTCAGAACCTGGCTACATGCAAATTAGTCTGTCCCTGGCCCAGTGCATCATGGGAACAGGGCAGACCAAACTACCAAGCCAATTCTTTACTGGAAAGGAAACAATCTTCCGGGGACCGGTTTCTGGCATTGCAGCCGTCTTCGGCACGGCTTGCTTGAATCCTAATGGTGCAGTGAGCAAGGGACTCACATCTGAGCATACCCTGCCACTCCTATAGTGGCTAAAACGATTCAGAAAAGGGGGTGGTGATGGACAGAGCATCTGAGTTAAACAGAACACTCATACCCAGTCAAAAGATCAGGGCTTGATCCATCACCGTTTTTTAGCTCACTGCACCATCCCAGTTCAGAACCTGGCTACATGCAAATTAGTCTGCCCTAGCCCAGTGCATCATGGGAACAGGGCAGACCAAACTACCAAGCCAATTCTTTACTGGAAAGGAAACAAGCTTCCGGGGACCGGTTTCTGGCATTGCAGCCGTCTTCGGCCCGGCTTGCTTGAATCCTAATGGTACAGTGAGCAAGGGACTCACATCTGAGCATACCCTGCCACTCCTATAGTGGCTAAAACGATTCAGAAAAGGGGGTGGTGATGGACAGAGCATCTGAGTTAAACAGAACACTCATACCCAGTCAAAAGATCAGGGCTTGATCCATCACCGTTTTTTAGCTCACTGCACCATCCCAGTTCAGAACCTGGCTACATGCAAATTAGTCTGTCCCTGGCCCAGTGCATCATGGGAACAGGGCAGACCAAACTACCAAGCCAATTCTTTACTGGAAAGGAAACAAGCTTCCGGGGACCGGTTTCTGGCATTGCAGCCGTCTTCGGCCCGGCTTGCTTGAATCCTAATGGTGCAGTGAGCAAGGGACTCACATCTGAGCATACCCTGCCACTCCTATAGTGGCCAAAACGATTCAGTAAAGGGGGTGGTGATGGACAGAGCATCTGAGTTAAACAGAACACTTATATCCAGTCAAAAGATCAGGGCTTGATCCATCACCGTTTTTTAGCTCACGGCACCATCCCAGTTCAGAACCTGGCTACATGCAAATTAGTCTGTCCTCGGCCCAGTGCATCATGGGAACAGGGCAGACCAAACTACCAAGCCAATTCTTTACTGGAAAAGAAACAAGCTTCCGGGGACCGGTTTCTGGCATTGCAGCCGTCTTCGGCCCGGCTTGCTTGAATCCTAATGGTGCAGTGAGCAAGGGACTCACATCTGAGCATACCCTGCCACTCCTATAGTGGCCAAAACGATTCAGAAAAGGGGGTGGTGATGGACAGAGCATCTGAGTTAAACAGAACACTCATACCCAGTCAAAAGATCAGGGCTTGATCCATCACCGTTTTTTAGCTCACTGCACCATCCCAGTTCAGAACCTGGCTACATGCAAATTAGTCTGTCCCTGGCCCAGTGCATCATGGGAACAGGGCAGACCAAACTACCAAGCCAATTCTTTACTGGAAAGGAAACAAGCTTCCGGGGACCGGTTTCTGGCATTGCAGCCGTCTTCGGCCCGGCTTGCTTGAGTCCTAATGGTGCAGTGAGCAAGGGACTCACATCTGAGCATACCCTGCCACTCCTATAGTGGCCAAAACGATTCAGAAAAAGGGGTGGTGATGGACAGAGCCTCTGAGTTAAACAGAACACTCATACCCAGTCAAAAGATCAGGGCTTGATCCATCACCGTTTTTTAGCTCACTGCAGCATCCCAGTTCAGAACCTGGCTACATGCAAATTAGTCTGTCCCTGGCCCAGTGCATCATGGGAACAGGGCAGACCAAACTACCAAGCCAATTCTTTACTGGAAAGGAAACAAGCTTCCGGGGACCGGTTTCTGGCATTGCATCCGTCTTCGGCCCGGCTTGCTTGAATCCTAATGGTGCAGTGAGCAAGGGACTCACATCTGAGCATACCCTGCCACTCCTATAGTGGCCAAAACGATTCAGAAAAGGGGGTGGTGATGGACAGAGCATCTGAGTTAAACAGAACACTCATACCCAGTCAAAAGATCAGGGCTTGATCCATCACCGTTTTTTAGCTCACTGCACCATCCCAGTTCAGAACCTGGCTACATGCAAATTAGTCTGTCCCTGGCCCAGTGCATCATGGGAACAGGGCAGACCAAACTACAAAGCCAATTCTTTACTGGAAAGGAAACAAGCTTCCGGGGACCGGTTTCTGGCATTGCAGCCGTCTTCTGTCCATCACCACCCCCTTTTCTGAATCGTTTTGGCCACTATAGGAGTGGCAGGGTATGCTCAGACATGAGTCCCTTGCTCACTGCACCATCAGGATTCAAGCAAGCCGGGCCGAAGACGGCTGCAATGCCAGAAACCGGTCCCTGGAAGCTTGTTTCCTTTCCAGTAATGAATTGGCTTGGTAGTTTGGTCTGCCCTGTTCGCATGATGCACTGGGCCAGGGACAGACTAATTTGCATGTAGCCAGGTTCTGAACTGGGATGGTGCAGTGAGCTAAAAAACGGTGATGGATCAAGGCCTGATCTTTTGACTGGTTATGAGTGTTCTGTTTAACTCAGATGCTCTGTCCATCACCACCCCCTTTTCTGAATCGTTTTGGCCACTATAGGAGTGGCAGGGTATGCTCAGACATGAGTCCCTTGCTCACTGCACCATCAGGATTCAAGCAAGCCGGGCCGAAGACGGCTGCAATGCCAGAAACCGGTCCCCCGAAGCTTGTTTCCTTTCCAGTAAAGAATTGGCTTGGTAGTTTGGTCTGCCCTGTTCCCATGATGCACTGGGCCAGAGACAGACTAATTTGCATGTAGCCAGGTTCTGAACTGGGATGGTGCAGTGAGCTAAAAAACGGTGATGGATCAAGCCCTGATCTTTTGACTGGGTATGAGTGTTCTGTTTAACTCAGATGCTCTGTCCATCACCACCCCCTTTTCTGAATCGTTTTGGCCACTATAGGAGTGGCAGGGTATGCTCAGACATGAGTCCCTTGCTCACTGCACCATCAGGATTCAAGCAAGCCGGGCCGAAGACGGCTGCAATGCCAGAAACCGGTCCCCGGAAGCTTGTTTCCTTTCCAGCAAAGAATTGGCTTGGTAGTTTGGTCTGCCCTGTTCCCATGATGCACTGGGCCAGGGACAGACTAATTTGCATGTAGCCAGGTTCTGAACTGGGATGGTGCAGTGAGCTAAAAAACGGTGATGGATCAAGCCCTGATCTTTTGACTGGGTATGAGTGTTCTGTTTAACTCAGATGCTCTGTCCATCACCACCCCCTTTTCTGAATCGTTTTGGCCACTATAGGAGTGGCAGGGTATGCTCAGACATGAGTCCCTTGCTCACTGCACCATCAGGATTCAAGCTAGCCGGGCGGAAGACGGCTGCAATGCCAGAAACCGGTCCCCGGAAGCTTGTTTCCTTTCCAGTAAAGAATTGGCTTGGTAGTTTGGTCTGCCCTGTTCCCATGATGCACTGGGCCAGGGACAGACTAATTTGCATGTAGCCAGGTTCTGAACTGGGATGGTGCAGTGAGCTAAAAAACGGTGATGGATCAAGCCCTGATCTTTTGACTGGGTACGAGTGTTCTGTTTAACTCAGATGCTCTGTCCATCACCACCCCCTATTCTGAATCGTTTTGGCCACTATAGGAGTGGCAGGGTATGCTCAGACATGAGTCCCTTGCTCACTGCACCATCAGGATTCAAGCAAGCCGGGCCGAAGACGGCTGCAATGCCAGAAACCGGTCCCCGGAAGCTTGTTTCCTTTCCAGTAAAGAATTGGCTTGGTAGTTTGGTCTGCCCTGTTCCCATGATGCACTGGGCCAGGGACAGACTAATTTGCATGTAGCCAGGTTCTGAACTGGGATGGTGCAGTGAGCTAAAAAACGGTGATGGATCAAGCCCTGATCTTTTGACTGGGTACGAGTGTTCTGTTTAACTCAGATGCTCTGTCCATCACCACCCCCTATTCTGAATCGTTTTGGCCACTATAGGAGTGGCAGGGTATGCTCAGACATGAGTCCCTTGCTCACTGCACCATCAGGATTCAAGCAAGCCGGGCCGAAGACGGCTGCAATGCCAGAAACCGGTCCCCGGAAGCTTGTTTCCTTTCCAGTAAAGAATTGGCTTTGTAGTTTGGTCTGCCCTGTTCCCATGATGCACTGGGCCAGGGACAGACTAATTTGCATGTAGCCAGGTTCTGAACTGGGATGGTGCAGTGAGCTAAAAAACGGTGATGGATCAAGCCCTGATCTTTTGACTGGGTACGAGTGTTCTGTTTAACTCAGATGCTCTGTCCATCACCACCCCCTTTTCTGAATCGTTTTGGCCACTATAGGAGTGGCAGGGTATGCTCAGACATGAGTCCCTTGCTCACTGCACCATCAGGATTCAAGCAAGCCGGGCCGAAGACGGCTGCAATGCCAGAAACCGGTCCTCGGAAGCGTGTTTCCTTTCCAGTAAAGAATTGGCTTGGTAGTTTGGTCTGCCCTGTTCCCATGATGCACTGGGCCAGGGACAGACTAATTTGCATGTAGCCAGGTTCTGAACTGGGATGGTGCAGTGAGCTAAAAAACAGTGATGGATCAAGCCCTGATCTTTTGACTGGGTACAAGTGTTCTGTTTAACTCAGATGCTCTGTCCATCACCACCCCCTTTTCTGAATCGTTTTGGCCACTATAGGAGTGGCAGGGTATGCTCAGACATGAGTCCCTTGCTCACTGCACCATCAGGATTCAAGCTAGCCGGGCTGAAGACGGCTGCAATGCCAGAAACCGGTCCCCGGAAACTTGTTTCCTTTCCAGTAAAGAATTGGCTTGGTAGTTTGGTCTGCCCTGTTCCCATGATGCACTGGGCCAGGGACAGACTAATTTGCATGTAGCCAGGTTCTGAACTGGGATGGTGCAGTGAGCTAAAAAACGGTGATGGATCAAGCCCTGATCTTTTGACTGGGTACAAGTGTTCTGTTTAACTCAGATGCTCTGTCCATCACCACCCCCTTTTCTGAATCGTTTTAGCCACTATAGGAGTGGCAGGGTATGCTCAGACATGAGTCCCTTGCTCACTGCACCATCAGGATTCAAGCAAGCCGGGCCGAAGACGGCTGCAATGCCAGAAACCGGTCCCCGGAAGCTTGTTTCCTTTCCAGTAAAGAATTGGCTTGGTAGTTTGGTCTGCCCTGTTCCCATGATGAACTGGGCCAGGGACAGACTAATTTGCATGTAGCCAGGTTCTGAACTGGGATGGTGCAGTGAGCTAAAAAACGGTGATGGATCAAGCCCTGATCTTTTGACTGGGTATGAGTATTCTGTTTAACTCAGATGCTCTGTCCATCACCACCCCCTTTTCTGAATCGTTTTGGCCACTATAGGAGTGGCAGGGTATGCTCAGACATGAGTCCCTTGCTCACTGCACCATCAGGATTCAAGCAAGCCGGGCCGAAGACGGCTGCAATGCCAGAAACCGGGCCCCGGAAGCTTGTTTCCTTTCCAGTAAAGAATTGGCTTGGTAGTTTGGTCTGCCCTGTTCCCATGATGCACTGGGCCAGGGACAGACTAATTTGCATGTAGCCAGGTTCTGAACTGGGATGGTGCAGTGAGCTAAAAAACGGTGATGGATCAAGCCCTGATCTTTTGACTGGGTACGAGTGTTCTGTTTAACTCAGATGCTCTGTCCATCACCACCCCCTTTTCTGAATCGTTTTGGCCACTATAGGAGTGGCAGGGTATGCTCAGACATGAGTCCCTTGCTCACTGCACCATCAGGATTCAAGCAAGCCGGGCCGAAGACGGCTGCAATGCCAGAAACCGGTCCCCGGAAGCTTGTTTCCTTTCCAGTAAAGAATTGGCTTGGTAGTTTGGTCTGCCCTGTTCCCATGATGCACTGGACCAGGGACAGACTAATTTGCATGTAGCCAGGTTCTGAACTGGGATGGTGCAGTGAGCTAAAAAACGGTGATGGATCAAGCCCTGATCTTTTGACTGGGTACGAGTGTTCTGTTTAACTCAGATGCTCTGTCCATCACCACCCCCTTTTCTGAATCGTTTTGGCCACTATAGGAGTGGCAGGGTATGCTCAGACATGAGTCCCTTGCTCACTGCACCATCAGGATTCAAGCAAGCCGGGCCGAAGACGGCTGCAATGCCAGAAACCGGTCCCCGGAAGCTTGTTTCCTTTCCAGTAAAGAATTGGCTTGGTAGTTTGGTCTGCCCTGTTCCCATGATGCACTGGACCAGGGACAGACTAATTTGCATGTAGCCAGGTTCTGAACTGGGATGGTGCAGTGAGCTAAAAAACGGTGATGGATCAAGCCCTGATCTTTTGACTGGGTACGAGTGTTCTGTTTAACTCAGATGCTCTGTCCATCACCACCCCCTTTTCTGAATCGTATCTATCAGATGCAGCACATTCCTATCCTTTCCACCTGCGCCAACGCACAATGGGCTGCCGTGCATTAACACAGGCACCTTTGCACCATGGTGCAAGGGTGCCTGAAAGCTAAATATAATGTAAACAACAAGGACCCCCTGTTTAAAAATGATAGTTCAAGGGACAGGGAAATAAACAGTGTGTATAATATCTCAACAATAGAACTAAGCAAGGGAAGAGAAAATGCCAAACAACAGATCTACACAATTATTAAAAACTATATTCTTTTTAATGATATTTTTAAAATCATGTTTTAAATGCACAAAATGTACACAAAAATGACAATAAAACCAATTATTACAATACTAAATAATAATCATAAAAGTAAATACAAAAACAAGAGAGGAGAGTGGCACTCTCCTCTCTTGTTTTGTATTTACTTTTATGATTATTATTTAGTATTGTAATAATTGGTTTTATTGTTTTAAATTTTGTGCATTTAAAACATGATTTTAAAAATATCATTAAAAAGAATATAGTTTTTAATAATTGTGTAGATCTGTTGTTTGGCATTTTCTCTTCCCTTGCTTAGTTCTATTGTTGAGATATTATACACACAGGGTTCCTGAAAGCAGCACACAGAAAAGGGAAAAACGAGGAGAAATACAGATAATACAGATATTTCTCCTTGTTGTGCCACCCTTTACCTTCCCTGGGGAGGTGCATGTTTTTGTCACTGCCTCAGAGTTGCGATTTCTCGTAAATCTGGGGCAACGTCAAGTAGCCATGGATGTTGCTGGGAATGCCCCCAGCAACACCCATTGCACACCCCTATAATGTAGAAAACTGAATTAAAGGGAACAATATTTAAAAGGCAGCATTAAGCCCAGAAAAGTGGCTTGGTGCTGCCTCGTAAATATGGAGCAGGCTCCAACCGAACGTCAGAAAAAATGACGTTCTGGCAGCCTCAGTAGCCTCATAAATGAGGCCCTGGGTGCCTTAGACTTAATGGAGGCTGGGATTTGTCGGTAGGAGCCCATTCCATGAACTCAGTTGTGAAAAGTACAAAGAGTTGGTTATATGGATTACCAGTGGCATAACACAGGCCCCCGCAGCCCCCGCAATGCGGAGGGGCCCTGAGCTGCAGGGGGCCCCCTCAGCACAGTACTCTCGTCCGAGTGCTCTTGATAAAATACAGAACAGGGGCTTCTTCCTGCAACTTGCAGGGGGCCTCCTCGAATTTCGTTACGCCATGTTATGCGCAGGGTACTCACTATTTGATGGGCGAATACATTAATTTATGTGTCACTTAGGCACTATATTATGTAACCTATTGATTTCCAAGCAAAATATGCCTTTACATTTTTTCCTTCATATTGTTTTAGCAATATGTGCCATATGGAATGTCGCCTTCAGAAATAAACAGACTCCTGAATTGATATAAAGAGTTTTAAGGGAAATTATTTTGGACACAATTTCTAGACACATCTGCATGAATACACCGTCTGTTGCATCTTCCACCATTCAGCCAATTCCAGTGGGACCACAGCTGTGCTTTCTAGCAACACCTGGGAAGCCACCAGTACCAAGGAGCGAAATAAAACATACTTTAATGATGCATTGATGCTGGTTCCAGCTAAGATTGACTCTAGCATCATGAAAGGATTGTTAATACCTTCACTTGGAACAGGAGGGCGGTCATTATCAGGCAGATGAATAGCCGTGGTGTGATAGTGATTACTAGAATAATAAAGAAAACACTACATCAATGGAGATGCTTGCTGCATTGTATCCATCCAAAGATATTATTGCAATGGAAACACGGTGCGTGCGCACCATCAGAAAGCTGATGAATGCAAAGATGATTGCATGTCCAGTTTAAGAACTCTAGCAATTAACTGTAAATATGAAATCTTCATGTAAGTACTAATTAAAGATCACTTCATAACTATCATAAAGAGGTGTGTGGCGGAACAATAACCTTTACTGTGCGGAAAAAAATATATAAATAAAGAAGCTGTACAGGCGAACGTGTTCAAAGGAAGTGGGGGATGCGAAAAATAAGCGAGATGCGTCAGAAATTCATGATTTTGAGAGAAGAAAGGTGAGGTAAGCATAAGAGGGAAATGCAGTGGTTAATTTGTAAGAAAAATAAGTCCCAGGCTCTAGTCAGCAGAAAGCTTTCAGTAGCCCATGTCTCCTGTTAGCACCGCCTAAAATTGAACAAACTACTAACCGTGAAAGTGGGGAGAGGATGTGGAGTAATGATCAGAGCCGCCGATTTCGGAGCTGGGGAACAGGTTCGAGTCTTCGCGTCAGCTCCAGTGATTCTGGGCAAATCACTTAATCTCCCCATGCCTACCATAAATGAATGTGTCTTTAACTGGTGCTCATGAAAAACGCTGGTGTTGATGATTAAATGCTATTGCTGAGCACAGGAAACCCCGGCTCAAATTAAGCACTGGGGAAAAGCACACACAAAAGCAACAAGTCCAAAAGTCCGATAGGTAATGAAGACGTGCAGATTTAAAGGAAATATTAGAGGTGTGAAAACATTCAGATCATTTGAAGGCTTGGCTCCAAAGAGACCATATGTGTAACAAATTTAAACTTAAAAGCTTCAGAAACACGGGAGAGTCTGGTCACGTGACAAACCAACTGAACAGCAAACGACTGAGAAAGTAAGGTGCAACTTCTGATCAGTCGTTGGAGGGTACTGGGGGGCATGGAATGGCCTCTCACACATCCTTTAAACTATCATCATGTGTCTAATGCCATATGTTCCCTGCATTTATCACACACACACGCACACACACACTCAAAGTGCAGTTACAGCATAGCCACACATTTAACCCCAAGATCCTCATTCACTTCCTGCTCATCACCATTGACATCACAGGCTCCATGCAGACACCTTCTGCAGTACGTTATGCTGCAGACCTTGCATAGACCATCACCACTCGCCATGCATTTCTCATCACAAAACCTAGCTCATCCACACTTCCACACCCAACCTGGAAGTCATTATCTCCACTGACTGTGTCAATTCTCACATCAACTGCACGCGCAAAACTGTTGGGGGTCATGCCGTCATTCACAAGTCTCTTTGACCTGCATGCTTCAGGAATGAACCATACCTATGTTTGGCAGAGCTGCTCACCTGACACTTCACCATCTCAATCACAGTGATGATATTTATACTCCTGATCTACAGACCCAGAAATCTTCATTGAAGAAATCACCTAGCTCATCAAGACATCCATCATCAACCACTTGAACTTCATTTTCCTCTAAGACAGGGTTCTCCAATGTTGGTCCTGGGGGGCCGGATCCATGCCAGATTTTTAAGATGACTACTTTTATTTAAATGTGGATAAGCGCAAATGGAGATCTACCTACTTCCAGTAGAACAAAATTGGTTACTGAGCAGCACTAAAAGAGTACCATAAACTTCTCATTGATAAAAAGAGAGATTTCCTAGCCGAGTGCCTCGCCAGCGCCAAGAACTCGTCAAGAGAAGTTTATAAGATTGTGAAGTCCTTTACGAATCCATTAGCTCTCACGCACTCGATTCCCCTTTCACAGGAGCTATGCAACAGGATCTCAAATTTTTTTGAGGAGAAAATAGCCCTGATATATGCGTCCTTCCCAGAAGCACCCTGCCCCCTAGGGGTGGCTACAGCTAACAAGCCCTATGCCTCTTGGAATTTTCTACAATCCCCATTGAGGCATCTCTGGCCGAGCTTCAGAAATGTAATTCTGGGTCACCTGGCGATCCCTGGCCAGCTAAACAATACAGTGCTCTGGCCGAGTGCCTTAACCCCCCTCCTAATGCCATCTGAAATTCCTCACTCAGACAGGGGATCTTTCCATCAACCTGGAAAGATGCATTTCTTCTCCCTATACTGAAAAAAGCTAACGCTGTCCCTGAAGACACATGTAATTACAGGCCTATTTCTCTACTCCCCACCCCGCTAAAGTTTTAGAGAAATTAGCCGACCAGCAACTGGCAGCTTTCATTGAGTGCAATGGTCTACAGCATGAGTCCCCGTCTGGCTTCCGCCCTGACTTCAGTACATAATCTGCACCGATTGAGATGGCTGACTTCATATGCTGGGCGGTGGATGGAGGCTCCGCTGCCATGCTAGTGCTACTAGACCTGTCAGCAGCGTTTGACACGGTGTCCCATTCCATCTTACTAGAGCGCCTTAAACGTATTGGCATCCAGCTGATGGCGCCGAATTGGATCAAGTCTTACCTGGATGACCACAACTGGTCTCGATCCACCGTTTCACCTCCCCCGCTAAACTACTAAAATGGGGGGTGCCGCACGTGATCGGCCTTGAGCCCGTTACTTTTTAATTACACCACTGGCGGAGCTCATCACCAAAATGGGAATCAAGGCAACATCCTATGCTGATGATACTCAAATGCTGTTCACCTTCAGCGGGGTGTCAGCATCCACCTTTGACCAACTTGAAGAGTGCCTTAAAAGGATCTCTGCCCGGATGAGCCATAACTTCTTAAAGCTTAATGCCGACAAGGTGGAGGTCTTGTTTTTTAATCAAAACTGTACCCCCCCCCCCGATGAACTGATGGTGGCCAGCTGAACTGGGATCTGCCCCTACACCTAAGAACTCAGTCAAGAACTTAGGAGTCAGGTGGGACAAAGACCTGTCCCTCACTACCCATGTTCAACTGGTGTCTGCGGCCTGCTTTAACAAAATGAAAACCATCAGAAAATGTATTGCCTTCTTGCCAGAGTCAGCTCGCAAAACCGTGGTTCATGCATTGGTCTCCTCTCTCCTCGATTATGCTAATGGTCTTTACATGGGTCTGCCAATCGGCTTGATTTGTGGACTCCAGATAATTAAAAATGCAGCAGCTAGACTGGTCTGCAAGGTCCTGTTCCGCTAATGCATCTCTCCTCATCTCAGACAACTTAATTGGCTCCCGGTAGCCAAACGTATCGAATTTAAGGCCTTTACATTTGTCTTCTGAGCATATCAAGGGAGAGGGCCTAACTACCTGAGGAAGAGACTTCATCCATACCAGTAGGACAGATCCCTAAGGTCCAACCACAAACGATACCTCACCACCCCTGTTTTGCGAAGGCAAGAACGGGAGTAGGACATTCGAGGTGGGTACCACCAAGTGCTGGAACAACCTACCTGCCCAACTACGCATGAAGCTTTCTGAACAGGAATTCAGAAAGGCCTTGAAGGCCTGGCTCCTTAGTCATAATGACTAGATATCTGCACACCTCTACCTTTGTTACTGTCTGTGTAAGCTCCGGGACACCCCATTTGGGGTAGCTGCACGCTTTAACCCGTTAAGTGCTGCCGTTGAACGTTCGGAGCACTACCTGGCAGGTGCTGCGCATGTTCAACGACCGATGCAGCCCCGCCCGTTCTTTAAAACGGCCGCACTGCCGCGATAAAACGGCTGCGGTTAACGGGTTAAAATGTCATTATTATTAATATAAGCAAAAGATCTGGCATGGAGCTGGCCCTCCAGGACCAACATTGGAGAACCCTGCTCTAGGATCTTAATGACCCTGAACATGCCTCTACTAAATCCACGTAGAATGTACCTTCACATTCTGGACACTGTTAACAACATAGAACAACATGTCACCTAGCCAAAGGCAACAGCACTGCTATTATCTTCATCAGCAGGAATTTCTTTGAATGTCTGCCCCCCATTGACAATGAACTCATCTGACCATAATGAAATCCTGCTCCTCAGCAACCACACCAGGCCAACCATCACAGGCAGCCTAAATATGCCATGAACTGTTCTCTTTAAACTTTCAATCATTACCTCCACTGAGTAGCTATTTAGTGACCAAAATGTCAACACAGACTCAATAACGAGCACTCTTCTCCAAAAGTGAGCAAATCTTTCACTACGGACACATTTATTAACGGTCTTGATGAAATCACCATCTACTGGCTATTTAGACATCCAGTGGCGGCCCATCCTCCACACCTTTTTCCAAATATGAAGAGTGTCTTTCAGGCTGAGGAAAGGCATGGGCATCCGCAGAAATTTTTCCAGGGGGGGGCTAACCTGGCAAATGAAGGGGCGTGGCTGTGAATCAAAAGGGGCGGGGCTAAAATGGCAGACAATCAGGCCAAGCTGAGAAAAGAAAGTGGTGAATTCTGCATTTGAAACTGGACAACAATTACAGCACACATAAACCCTAAAATTACCCCCCTGGCCCCTTAAAACTCATACATTCCCTGATTCCTAAAATTAGCCCCATAACCCATACCTGCCCTGACCCCTAAAATTGTCCCCCTGGCACCCCAAAACCCATACCTGCCCTGAACCTGAAAATCTCCCCCCTTGCACCCCAAAACCCATACCCACCCTGAACCCTACAATTACCCCCCTGGTACCCCAAAACCCATACCCACCATGAGCCCTAGAATTATCCCCCTGGCACCCAAAACCCGTACCCACCCTGAACCCTAAAATTACCCCTGCCCCCCAAAACCATATCCTCCCTGAACCCAAAAATTATCCCCCTGGCCCCTTAAAACCCATACCCGCCCTGAACCCTAAAATTACCCCCCTGGTACCCCAAAACCCATACCCTCCCTGAACCCTACAATTTCCCCCCTAGCACCCAAAAACCCATACCCACACTGAACCCTAAAATTATACCCTGGCACACTAACACCCGCCTAAAACCCTAAAATTACCCCTGGCAACCCAAAACCCATATCCACCCGGAACCCTAAAATTACCCCCTGGTACCCCAAAACCCAAACCCACCCTGAACCCTAAAATTACTCCTGCCCCCCCAAAACTCATACCCACCCTAAACCCTAAAATTACACCCCTGGCCACTTAAAACCCATACCCGCACTGCACCCTAAAATTACCCCCCTGGTACTCCAACACACATACCCACCTTGAACCCTAAAATTATCCCCCTGGCACTTCAAAACCCATACCCACACTGAACTCTAAAATTACCCCCTGGACCCCAAAACCCATACCCACCCAGAACCCTAAAATTACCCCCTGGCACCCCAATCCACCCTGAAACCTAAAATTACTCCTTGGCACCCGAAAACACACACCCAACCTGAACCCTTAAATTACTCCTGCCCCCCCAAAACTCATACCCACCCTAAACCCTAAAATTACACCCCTGGCCACTTAAAACCCATACCCGCACTGCACCCTAAAATTACCCCCCTGGTACTCCAACACACATACCCACCTTGAACCCTAAAATTATCCCCCTGGCACTTCAAAACCCATACCCACACTGAACTCTAAAATTAGCCCCTGGACCCCAAAACCCATACCCACCCAGAACCCTAAAATTACCCCCTGGCACCCCAATCCACCCTGAAACCTAAAATTACTCCTTGGCACCCGAAAACACACACCCAACCTGAACCCTAAAGTTACCCCCTGGCACCCCAAAAGCTGATTGTTGGACACGGCCTCGTGGCGTGGTCCGACCCCGTCCGCATGGAGGGCCCAGGACGACATTGGCCCTCCATTTACCTACTATCGACCCCCTTGACACGCACATTCACGAACCATCGGCGCGAGCAGCCTCCCCGGCCACCTACACCTCTCCCCCTCCCTGGTGCCCCGACAGAACCTGCTCGCCAACGCTGCCAGCCTGGCACCCTGACCAGGCCACCCTTTCCGGCCCGACTCCATCTTGGGACCCTCACGCCCCGAACACGTGGCCACAGCCATCCCGGGCCCGGCCCCAGCGAAGCCCAGACATTGAGGCACCAGGATCCTCCTAGGTGGTAAAGTGGCCACTCGACCAGATCCCGGAGGAGGAGGGTCTCGATGGGCCTTCCACCACCCCCAGACGCCTGGTATCGATCGCTCTCCCGGCTCCCTGGGCGCTGGCTCCGCCCCCCTGCTGGGTGTCTGGACCCTTTCATCCCGGCCCCTCTGACCTCCAGGTGCGAGGGTCCGGACATCAAAGCCCTCCAGTCCTATATCTGGGCCAGCCCTGGATTAGGGCGGGAGTTGTATCTGGGAGTCGAAGCCCTGCTGACCTCGTCGCGGCTGATCCTGATTCGAACTCTTGCACCTGGAACTATCGTAGAGGCCCTGCTGACGCTGTCGCGGCCTGACCAAGCTGAACCACCTTAGAGGCCCTGCTGACGCTGTCGCGGCCTGACCAAGCTGAACCACCTTCGAGGCCCTGCTGACGCTGTCGCGGCCTGACCAAGCTGAACCACCTCCGGGGCCCTGCTGACGCTGTCGCGGCCTGACCTAGCTGAACCACCTTCGAGGCCCTGCTGACGCTGTCGCGGCCTGACCAAGCTGAACCACCTTCGAGGCCCTGCGGACGCTGTCGCGGCCTGACCAAGCTGAACCACCTTCGAGGCCCTGCTGACGCCGTCGCGGCCTGTCCTAGCTGAACTATCTCCGAGGCCCTGCTGACGCTGTCGCGGCCGGAACCCTTGAACTATCCATGCACCAGTGGGTGCCAAGACTGTCCCGCTACCCCCTTTCCCCGAGACCACGACATTACGGGTCCCTCGATCCGTGCCGCTACCCTGCCAAGGACTTGCTTTGATTACTTATATAAAGATTCTTGTGAATATCCTTCCTGTGTGGTGTCTATCTGTAAGTAGTGTGATTACTCTGCTGGTACGATTGTAGGAGCGGAGCCTCGCCAAGGAGGCCTCCCTACGGCGCTCGGCCTATTCCCTACAGAGAGGTGGGTCCCGGGGCGGACAGTCAGACACCTTCTGTCTCCCCTGGGGTCGCCTTTCCAACATTGGTGGCAAGCGACGGGATCCGAGCCCACGCAAATCGTACAGCGAGTAACACGTCACTACTGACAGAGACCCACAGCCACGATGACTACTAAGGAAGCCGGAACGACTGCAGAATTCCAGAAAGACCTGTTAGAGGAGTATACCCATAAAGAACTTAAACAATTTTGCAAAGACTTGGGTATCGCTACCACCGGACTAAGCACAAAGGACGATTTCAAAGAAGTGCTGCAAACCTGGGTGGAGACCAGAGAGACCCCACCCCAAAAGGACGATGACATTGTCCGAGAAGTACCCGTGAGTACCGTCATAGCCCCCATAGAGGAAAGAACCGCCAACAGGGACCCGGGCCTCTCCCACGAAGACGCCCGGGAGCGGGAGAGGAGTCGGCTCCATGAACTAGAGCTCGCCCGACTCCGGCTGGACGGAGAACTCCAATTAGCAGAAAAGAAAATGGCCCTTGAACAACTGCGATTAGAGGGAGATCTGGAAGAGAGGCGGCGGCAAAGAGAATTGGAAGAAAAAAAACTCGCATACGAACACGAGCGTGGCCTCAAAGAACTCGAAATCAAAGCCAAACTCGAAGAGGCTGGCGCCACGGTAGCCCGGAACCCCCCGCCTCCTGCCGACCCAAAGGTCCACATCCCGAAGGATATCGTCAAGGAGTACTACAAGAATGACGATATCCAGCAATGGTTCAAGGCGTACGAAGTTGCCATGACCGCGCACCGCATTCCGCGAAAGGACTGGGGTGCCGGCTTATGGGGGAGATTCGTCAGCGAAGGAAGAGACACCCTGCTGGAGCTGGCCGACGACGTAATGTCCTCCTATGACCACATGAAGGACGCCCTGCTTGTCCGGTATGGCCTCACCCCCGAGATGTACCGGCAGAGATTCAGAGATTGCAAGAAAATCCCCGGGACCACGTGGGTCGAGTACGTGAACTTTTATAGCAGGGCCCTGGAAGGATGGATAAAGGGCAGCAAAGTGTCCACCTACGAGCAGCTGTTCGACCTCATCGTGTGGGAACACCTCTCCAACAACTGCTTTGTCGAGCTCAGACAGCATCTACTCGACAGCAAGCTAACCGAGCCCCGGAAACTCGCCGTCGAGGCGGATCGATGGGTGAACACCCGGGTCCCCCGAACACCGATAGGAGAAACCGGTCCGGGCGGCCGGGGGCACCCCCGCCAGCGGGGAGGCGGAGGAGGACAGAACCAGAGCCGAAGCTTCCCGCCGGCCTCGGTCCGGGCCCCCCCTCCAGGGTCCCCCCCGAGTAACCCTTGGCCGTCCCTGAAGAGGGACCCCCCAGCACGGCCGGGGCCCCACCCGAACATTACTTGCCACAGGTGCCAGCGGACCGGTCACTATGCCAGTGACCCCCTCTGCCCAATGAACCAGCGTCCCGGCACCACTGGGCCTCCGACCCGCCAGTTCGCTGCTGCAGCTCTGGGAGAAGAGGGAGAAGAAGACGTAGGGATCTACGAAGAAGATCAAACCGAGTATGAACCGGCCGCCATGGCCCTAGCCTGCCTGGGCAGTAGAGACCTGGTCCCCCAGGCCCCGCTACCGAGCAACACTCGTAAATACCGTCAGTGGGTCCACATCAATGGACGACGGACCGAAGCCCTCCGAGACACGGGAGCCAGTGTGACGGCCGTCCGCTGCCACTTGGTGACCCCCGAACAGATCATCCCGAACATACGCTGCCCCTTGAGGGCCGCCGACAACTCCGAAACTCTATGCCAGATGGCCGAATTCCCTTCGAATGGGGGGGAGTGTCGGGCACTCTCAAGGTAACCGTCCGGGACGACGCCCCCGTGGACTGCCTCCTTGGGAACGACCTCGAGAGCTCTCCCTGGGCCCAAGTCGAGCGGAGAGAGCACCTGGGAATGATGGGATTACCAGAGTGGGTCTGTGCGACGACCCGATCTATGGCGGCCCGAGCCCCGGCAGCGATCGAGGCCGCCCCGACCGAGGAGCCGGAGTGGCCCGAACCACCACCCCCTGCCATCCATGAAGAATGTGACTCCGAGACCAGGCCCTCAGAGCCCGGAAACCACCACGAGCTCAGCGACATTCCCGAACTCGCCCAATGGCGCCAAGAGGGTGGTCCCACCCGAGAACAGTTTCGGCAGGAACAGAAGACCTGCCCTTCCCTCGAGGGGACCCGCCAACAAGCCGCTGCCCAAGCTACCGGGGACACCTCAGGGTCCCACTGGGTCTACTGGGACCACGACCTCCTATATAGTGAACAGAAAATTGCCGAGCTGGGGGCCAGCCGAGTGTTAGTGGTCCCCCTGCGATTCAGAGACTTCCTTTTGAACCTGGCGCACGATGTGCCCCTCGCAGGGCACCTGGGGCAGGACAAAACTTACAGCCGCCTGGTGACCCATTTCTACTGGCCCAAAATGCGCACTGATGTACATAACCACTGCCGCACCTGCCCGACATGCCAAGCCAGCGGAAAGAGCGGGGGGAAGGTGAAGGCCCCGCTCCAACCTTTTCCAGTAGTGACCACCCCCTTCGAGCGAGTGGGAATAGACATTGTGGGGCCCCTGGACCCGCAAACCTCGCAAGGGCATCGCTTCATACTTGTCCTGGTGGACCACGCCACCCGCTATCCTGAGGCCATCCCCCTCAGAACCATAACCGCTCCCGTGGTGGGGCGAGCCTTGATGAGGGTCTTCTCCCGAGTAGGATTCCCCCGGGAGGTCGTGAGCGATCGGGGCACGAACTTTATATCTAAGTATATGCGGTCCCTGTGGCAACAGTGCGGGGTCACATACAAGTTCACCACCCCGTATCATCCCCAAGGGAATGGACTTGTGGAGCGGTTCAACCGGACACTCAAGGGGATGATCCAGGGCCTGGAAGAGCCACTACGACGCAAATGGGATGTCCTGCTGCCCTGCCTCCTGTTTGCCTATCGGGAGGTACCACAGAAATCCCTGGGGTTCAGCCCCTTTGAACTCTTGTATGGACACCCTGTCCGAGGTCCGCTCAGCCTAGTCAAGGAAGGCTGGGAAACTACCGTCCAAGGCGCACCACCGGATGTCTACCGGTACCTCCTGACCCTCCGAAACCAGACTCGGAAGTTCCGGGCCCTTGCAGAGGCCAACCTGGAGGCCAGTCAGGAGGACATGAAACGCTGGTACGACCAGCACTCCTCCTGCATCGAGTTCGAGCCGGGCCAGCGGGTCTGGGTCATGTCCCCGGTCGAACCGTGTGCCCTCCAGGACAAATGGTCGGGGCCCTTCAAGGTGATCGAGCGCAAGAGCCCCGTCACTTACCTCGTGGATATGGAGTCTCCCCGGAACCCCCTCCGGGTTCTGCACGCCAACCGGCTCAAACCTCATTTTGCCCGCACAGAACTGAGCCTGCTACTCGCTACCGACGATGGGACCGAAGACGATTCCGAGCCCTTGCCCGACCTCCTAAAGTGCACTGAGAAGGACGGCTCCGTCGAAGGGATCTCTCTCTCCCCCGACCTGACCCCCGCACAGCGCCGAGACTGCCAAGAACTGTTGGGACAATTCACAGATCTGTTCTCCCTCACCCCCGGGGTTACCCAATGGTGTGTCCACGATGTCGACACCGGGGACAGTCAGCCAGTACGACACCGGGCCTACCGGGTCCCCGACCGAGTTCGGGCCTGCATCCAGACGGAAGTCACCAAGATGTTGGCCCTGGGGGTAGTCGAACCCTCCGACAGTCCCTGGGCCAGCCCAGTGGTCCTGGTCCCCAAGGCCGCCGCGCCTGGCACCCCGCCAGAACTCCGGTTTTGCGTCGACTACCGGGGGCTGAATGCTGTTACGAGAACCGACGCACATCCCATCCCCCGGGCCGATTAACTGATCGACCGCCTGGGGACCGCCAAGTACCTCAGTACCTTCGACCTCACCGCCGGGTATTGGCAGATCGGCCTCACCCCTGGCGCCCAGGAGCGCTCAGCCTTCTCCACACCCGACGGCCACTTCCAGTTCAAGGTGATGCCCTTCGGCATGAAAAACGCCCCGGCCACCTTCCAGAGACTAGTAAACAAAGTGCTGGCGGGGCTAGAAGAGTTCAGTGCCGCCTACCTAGACGACATTGCGGTCTACAGCCTCCACTGGGCTGAGCCCCTGAAACACCTCTGGGAAGTCCTGACAGCCCTCCGCCGGGCCGGGCTAACTGTGAAGGCCAGCAAATGCCAGATAGGCCAAGGGTCCGTGACATATCTGGGACACCAAGTGGGGAGCGGCCAAGTGGCTCCCCTCCAACCCAAGATCAACGCCATCCTAGCCTGGGAACCTCCTGTCAACCAGACCGCCGTCCGAGCCTTCCTGGGGCTCACGGGGTACTATCGGCGTTTTATCAAGAACTATGGGAGCATTGTGGGGCCCCTCACGGAACTGACCTCGAAAAACCGGCCACAGAAAGTGCAGTGGACACCCTCGTGTCAGGTGGCCTTCGAGACCTTGAAAGCAGCCATGTGTACCGCCCCTGTGCTCCAGGCCCCCGACTACAGCCGAGAGTTTGTGGTCCAGACCGACGCCTCAGAACACGGCATCGGGGCGGTCCTATCGCAATTGGACTCCGCGGGAACTGACCATCCGGTGGCCTTCATCAGCCGGCGGCTGCTGGCCCGAGAACAGCGATGGAGCACCATCGAGAGAGAAGCCTTCGCTGTCGTATGGGCCCTCAAGAAACTCAGGCCCTACCTCTTCGGCACCCACTTCCGGGTGCAGACTGACCACCGGCCCCTCAGGTGGCTGATGCACATGCGTGGCGAAAATCCCAAACTGCTGCGATGGTCCATCTCCCTTCAAGGCATGGATTTCACTGTGGAGCATCGCCCTGGCAGTGACCACGCCAACGCGGACGGCCTGTCCCGGTTTTTCCGCCTCGACGAAGAGAGCCCCCAGGAAGATGGGTGACTCTCCCCGCCTTCAGCTGGAGGGGACGTGTGTTGGACACGGCCTCGTGGCGTGGTCCGACCCCGTCCGCATGGAGGGCCCAGGACGACATCGGCCCTCCATTTACCTACTATCGACCCCCTTGACACGCACATTCACGAACCATCGGCGCGAGCAGCCTCCCCGGCCACCTACAGCTCTCCCCCTCCCTGGTGCCCCGACAGAACCTGCTCGCCAACGCTGCCAGCCTGGCACCCTGACCAGGCCACCCTTTCCGGCCCGACTCCATCTTGGGACCCTCACGCCCCGAACACGTGGCCACAGCCATCCCCGGCCCGGCCCCAGCGAAGCCCAGACATTGAGGCACCAGGATCCTCCTAGGTGGTAAAGTGGCCACTCGACCAGATCCCGGAGGAGGAGGGTCTCGATGGGCCTTCCACCACCCCCGGACGCCTGGTATCGATCGCTCTCCCGGCTCCCTGGGCGCTGGCTCCGCCCCCCTGCTGGGTGTCTGGACCCTTTCATCCCGGCCCCTCTGACCTCCAGGCGCGAGGGTCCGGACATCAAAGCCCTCCAGTCCTATATCTGGGCCAGCCCTGGATTAGGGCGGGAGTTGTATCTGGGAGTCGAAGCCCTGCTGACCTCGTCGCGGCTGATCCTGATTCGAACTCTTGCACCTGGAACTATCGTAGAGGCCCTGCTGACGCTGTCGCGGCCTGACCAAGCTGAACCACCTTAGAGGCCCTGCTGACGCTGTCGCGGCCTGACCAAGCTGAACCACCTTCGAGGCCCTGCTGACGCTGTCGCGGCCTGACCAAGCTGAACCACCTCTGGGGCCCTGCTGACGCTGTCGCGGCCTGACCTAGCTGAACCACCTTCGAGGCCCTGCTGACGCTGTCGCGGCCTGACCAAGCTGAACCACCTTCGAGGCCCTGCGGACGCTGTCGCGGCCTGACCAAGCTGAACCACCTTCGAGGCCCTGCTGACGCCGTCGCGGCCTGTCCTAGCTGAACTATCTCCGAGGCCCTGCTGACGCTGTCGCGGCCGGAACCCTTGAACTATCCACGCACCAGTGGGTGCCAAGACTGTCCCGCTACCCCCTTTCCCCGAGACCACGACATTACGGGTCCCTCGATCCGTGCCGCTACCCTGCCAAGGACTTGCTTTGATTACTTATATAAAGATTCTTGTGAATATCCTTCCTGTGTGGTGTCTATCTGTAAGTAGTGTGATTACTCTGCTGGTACGATTGTAGGAGCGGAGCCTCGCCAAGGAGGCCTCCCTACGGCGCTCGGCCTATTCCCTACAGAGAGGTGGGTCCCGGGGCGGACAGTCAGACACCTTCTGTCTCCCCTGGGGTCGCCTTTCCAACACTGATGAATAAGAGATTACAGTACATTTGCATATTCGGAAGGGACTGTCCTTGACGTTTCCATGCATGTAAGTCTAGAACACAGTTCACTTAGAGTAACCTAGATATGCACCCAATAGGCAATGCTGATGCTGTAGAATGCATTAAAGTTACTTAAAAACAGCTGCCTGCTCTTCTGATACTAATCAGTGGAGTAAGGCTGATCAGGAGCACTGTCGTCATGGCATCCAGCCCCTCTTGAAGGTCTCACTGTGTAGATAGATGTGGGTCAAATGTCTCCTGGTTTCTCCTTGCCAGGGCCTCCTCTACTTCTTCGTCGGTGCCCTTGGATGCAAAAAGAGACAAATCCATGGCACTGTTCACCATTCATCAAGTGAGCAGCGCCGTGGATGTGAATTCCATCCAAGTGCACAGACAGCAGGGGGAAAGGGATGACAGTGCAGGTGACGCTTTTCCTTTGAAAAGTAATTCCTGCTGGCGTCATAGCCCAGGGTTTGATGTCTGTGCACCTGTACAGTATACACATCTATACAAGTGCACAGACAGCAAACCCTGGGCTATGATGCCAGCAGAAATTCCAATACAAAAGAAAAGTGTCACCTGCACTGGCCATCCCTTTCCCCCCTGCTGTGCACATCTTCCAACTCCCACCCCATGCTCATATTCACAACACATCAAGTGCTTAGGTGAAATCCCTGCCTTCGGGCAAGGCTATCACCTCGGTGGCACCAGGCTAAAAGAAAACAAAGGGTGGGGGCAAGGAGGGTCGCTGAAACCGTTCATAGGTGGGCTGGCTCGGGCTGGTTCTGGGCCTCTCAGAAGGGGTCATAAAAATCACATTCTCGGCATTCAACCATGGCTCGTTCTTAGCACCTGGTGGTGGCTCAGATCAAAGTAGGCGCTTTACAAGCGTAATATGCTACACGGGAAAAATACAGAAACACAACATCCGGTAATAATAACAAAGACCCATTGCAACGTCCTCTGCGACCCAAGCGACCCGGCCCATTTAAAGCCCTGGCTGAGGGGTCACTTCAATGTGAGATGAAGATCGGCAACAAAAGGGCCCCCACATGCTGAAGATTTCTTGAGAAATCCCTGTTCTGGAATGGGGCTGAGCAGGACGTTTGTGGCGGGGAAGGAGGCTCATGGTTCCTGCGAGGCTTGTAGCGTATCTTTTCCCTGCTAGTGGAGGTGCGTGCTTCAGTTATGCTCCTGGGCTTAAAGTCCTGTCCAGATCTGCGCATCCGTGCATTTCACATTATAAGTACCATAGATGCATTGGTGAATACTTTGCAGACACGTTCAGGTGAACTCTGAAATTTTGGTGACGTCATGTGTGAACGCTGCGCCCCGAAGTGAACTCACAAGTTAATGTAGGGTGACCAACTGACATGGTCGCAAATTCAGGATGGTAAGTGTAAAAATTCAGGACAAAGGGTTAAAAATTCAGGACGAAAATTCAGGACAAAAATTCAGGACAGAAGGTCAAAATTCAGGGCAAATCTTCGGAACAAAAGGTACGTTTTACAGACACATCAGAGGAAGTTGCGCAATAGTATAAAAGTAAGTAAATAGACAACCACTTAAGTACAAGTCAAAATAAGTTTACATTAGGTTGAGACAATCGTGCACTTCACTTTTTTTGGTATGCGCACCGCTTTGAGTAACTGTGCAGCTCTTTTGAGGTATTTCATATGATAATAATCTATTTATATGGTTACTCGCCTGGGTTAGCCAGTCTGATATTTTGTTTACAACTCATGGTCTTGAGCAGACATGTATGGTGAGAAAAGTGCTCAGGAAGGTCTGCTCGGATAGACTTTGTTACTAGCATCTCATATCTGAGTGCCATTGTGAGATGTAACGTGGCACGCAGAGGTGAACCAAAGGCAGGATTGCTGTGATGAACCCTCTACAGGGAAAGCATTATGGGTGTTTAAGCAAATGGAACTTAAAATTTGGAATCTGACTTTGCTTATGGGGGCTTTGCAGAGAGTTGCACTTGCTGACGGAAGTCACAAAGGTGCTTTTCCCTGCAGCTTTCTTAAAGAACGCACTGTCAATAGACTATTACATAGTTTATTTTTGACACCTTGCCTATTGTTACAAACACAAGATACATCTCAAGAACAGCTTATGGTACTCTGAGGCTCTCCCTAAAACCTTACACCTAAAACAAAGCAAACATTTACAATTACTAGTGTAACATTCAAATAGCAGTTGGGTGTCACTCAAAATGTCGTATGCATGATGAATGGATCCCACACATAAGCACACAGCAAATACAGAATAGTAATACATAGGCTAGGGAGTAGCCAGAAAAGTGAAATACCTCCCACTTTGTACTAAAGCTCTTATGGCACCAAGAAAGCAAAGTTAGTCATCACAACCCTGCCCATAAGAGCTCTCTTGCCTAGGGATCTAGCCATTCATCCTTCCATCAAACCCCTGACATCCACCATTTCAAATGTACTTTATGTTATCTATTAATTTTTCCATCCACCATTCAGTCTTTCACCATTCATTCTGTCCTTCCATCTGTGTTCCGATCCATATCCAAACCTTTTCAACCATTTGCAAACCTATCCAACGTCTATTCTTCCATCCATCATTTCACTTATCATCCCTCCATCCTCCTTTTCACCCAATCCATCCATCATCCATCCACCCTTTCACCGAATCCATCCACTCCTCCATCCACTCCTTCATCCAACCACTTACCCTTTCACCCATCTAGCCACCCTTTCACTTATCCATCCATCAACCATCCACCATTTCACCCAATCCATCTTTTCACTCATCCATCATCCATCCACCCTTTCACCCAATCCATCCTCTCACTCATCTACCCACTCGTCCACTCATAAATCCCATTCACTCATCCATCCAACTATTTACCTTTTCACCCAAGCTACCCTTTTACTCATCCATCCACTCTTTCCCCCATCCATCTATTCAGTCATCCATCCATCCATCCATCCATTCACCCTTTCACTTTTTAATTCATTAATCCATCCATCCTTTCTCTCATCCATCCACCCATTCACTCGCCCATCATCCACCCTTTCACTCATCAATCCATCCTTTTACTGATCTATCTTTCATAATTAGTGGTGTGAAGGGTGGGAACTCCCAGGACAGCACACACATGTGCACACTACTGTTCTTTCACATCCCCTACCTTTCCAATCCCAATCCAGGTGAACATGGCACAGAATATGAGGCGCTGCAAAATACAATGAAGACAGCTTATGTTGCATCTCATAAAATCAAGGCTTCAGCTGTAATGAACTTACCACAATCACCCTCTGGGCACACACCACTCCTGGTACCTTGGAGATGAGATTGCAATGTTTCTCAGGGACTCTGGGGCTCGACTGCGGTATTGAAATGCAGCCTTACGAGGTTGCAGGACAGCAGTGGAGATCGCGCTGCCCCTCCTTTACAGTACCTTGAAAGTGAACCTAGTTGATCTCCTTCATGCCCCGAGTTTCGGCGCTCACACACCAGTATTGTGCATGTCTAAGGGAGTGCGAGCTCTTCAAAGGCTCCTCAGGATCAGCTGGATTGGCCCACACACTTAGGCAAAAAGATCAGGTTGTTAGCAAGGTGCTTTCGCAGCTCAAACGGACCATTGTCATTCTGTTTGTGATAATCAGCCAGACAGAATGACAATGGGCGGGAGGGGTTGCAAGGAGGAGTGCAAGGCGCCCCACCAGGAAGTTGAGGCCTCTGGCAGGGCACAGCTCTGCTCCCTGCAGGTCCTAGAATTATAGACACACGTCGTCCGTAAAAGCGTGGGCGTCTGCAGGGGGGGGGGGGGGGGGCAAGGAGGGGTGCTCCAAGGGGGGGGGGGGGGCAAGCGCCCCTCCTTGCCCCCCCCTGCGCACGCCCATGAGGAAAGGTGCGCCTGACTGACACTCTTCATTTTCAGCTCAGGCATCTAGGTCTTCACCAGGCTGGGAATTTCACAGAACCACTGAGGCTTTCCTCTTGACGCCCGAGATCATTGCTGCAGCTGGTAAGTTTTGTTTTTTTAATGTTTGGTGCGTGCATGCATCTTTATATGCATTTGTGAGTGCATGCTGTGATTGGGTGTGTGTATGCATGTAATGCATGGGTGTGAGTGAGTGTTCAGTTTTGTGTTTGTGCCCCCCCCTTCCACTTGTCTTACCAGCCACCACTGCACAAATGTATTCTATTTTTGCAAGGTGATAAAAAAACAATAGCAGCAATAGGCTTGTCCAAGAGCTGCACCCATTTCTAATGACACACTGAATTCCATCCTCTACCTATGTGGAGATGACAGATTCTCCGAAATGGGAGGTGACCGTGCAATAAATATAGTTGCCCCGTTCAGTAGGCATAATCAATCAATCAATCAATCAATCACAGATTTATATAGTGCACAGCTGCCCCCTAAGGTGCTCTAGTGCTAAAGTAGGAGGGGAACTAATACAGAAATCAGTCACTGGCTAATACGCCAAGTCTTTAGTTGTTTCCTAAGCTGCCTTTCATTAGATGTTAGTCAAAGAGACTGGTGTAGTGCACCCAAAGCTTTAGTGATAAGGTAAGTAGAAGAATGCCCTACCGGATCATTAAATGAAACTGCAGGTACTTCAGTAATAAGGCCTCCGCCGACCATAGAGGACAACCTGGCAAATATTGGCATAGCCGCTTACAAAGATACCGGGGGGCGACCTCGTGAAAAGGAAAAGAAGCAATGACCAAATCTTTATAGTAATACATTTTTTAATTTGGAAGCCAATGAAGGTCCTTCAATTGTGATTGATCAGATCGACATCTAGGAACCTAAGAGTTAGCCTGGCAGCTGTGTTTCGAACAATTTGGAGGCTGTCGAGCAAATACCAAAGGCAAGCACATGAATGTATGATGATACTACGCAATCATGTTGATCGCGGTATCTTACAACGTGGGTTGTACAACCCAAGTCATTTCAACGACTTGCGCTGGAGGGCGATGGACTTAGGGACAGTACGATTTACTTTTCCAACACCAGTCTACGTACAGTAGGTAAGGTGTTGGATAGTAAATTGTACTATTTCTTAGCATACAGCGCCCTCCAGCGCAAGTCATTGAAACAACTTGCATTGTAAAACCCGCGTTGTAAACCTACCGCAGTGAAACTCCAGCATAGTAAAGGTTGCCTTCCCAGTTTTTATTGTTGCATCATCAAGCATGAAAAGAAAATGAATCGTCAGCTGGCGTGGCGTCAACATTCAGCCGCGGTCAGCAACGTGCGCAACTTTTCTGCATGTAAACCTAATCAATTTGGCATTTCATCCACTGAACATCACAGACCATTTAAACAAGTATTCAGGCTAGGGTACAGGAAACAAACTCCGCACGGGAGAAGGAGATGAGCAGTAGACGTGTGAGTCCCCGCCTTGGGGGTCGTTGGATCAGGGTCTGTACAGTTCGCAAAGTGGTGGTGCCAGGTAACTGGGGGGACAGAACTGTGGGGGGGAGCTAGTAGGCGGTATCAAGAGCATAGCAGGAGGAGACGGGTGTTGGGCAATGTGTAGCAAGGGGGTCCGCAGTGTTCGCTCACAGTGAGGTAGAGCAGTCAGAGGGTGGAGTCGTCCCGTGTACGGGGGCAGCGGGACGGTCGGCATGGGGGGGCCGGTGTCGACGGGGGGGCGTGGAGTACTGGGTGCCGGCACAGGCAAAGAGGGTAGCAGTAGCAGTCAGGGATTATGGGCTCACTCGAGTGGGCGGGAGGGGGGGGTTAGGCGTAGGCGGGTCATCAGCGCGCATGGACTGCCGGAAGCTATGGAGGAGCATGGCCCATTCCATAGAAATGGGGTGTTTACGCGCTCCCTTGGCCTCCTCCTCCCGGAGGGCATCTTCCTCGGCCGCCGCCCATTTACAGACTGCCCCTGTCCATGCCGCTATGGGGGGAACCTCCGGGGATCGCCAATGCATAGCTATACATCTTTTCGCCAATAGCAGTGCTAAGGACACAAAGCGTCTGTGTGTTGGGACCCGTTTAGATATGTGAAAAATACCTAGTGCGCTGGATTCCCAAGAGGCTAGAGTTGTGAGGCCCGTGAGCCTCCCCAAGCACTTATAAAGAGAATTTGCATAGTCCAGTCTAGAGCAGCCACTGCAGGTAAGAGCGGTGGGTCGGTGCAGCCGGCTGGGGGGGGGGGATTTCAAGATACGACTACAAGGGAAAATTAAATAAATAATTAATTTCCCCTCGTGGGCGTCTCTCGAAATCCCCCTCCACCTGGCCCCATTGCTTTTACCTACTGCGGCTGGTCTAGAGGTAATGGGCGCATGTATAATAATTGTGCATGCGCCTATAGGAACAAATTCCAATATTTTCTTTAGAGCTCGGATCACTTAGGAACACGTCCCCACCACCAATGAAATCTCGAGAGGGAAAGAAAGCATGTAGTCAAATTTAACCCAAAAATATCTTGTAATTGAAGCTGGGATTGGAGCAGGCCCAAGTTCAGTAGGCCACCAGTCATTGGACCATCCATTGACAGAATGCCCAAACAGACGAATGTCTGCCTTCGAAGAGCTCCATTTCAAGAAATTACTGTTCATCCAGATCACCATTTCCAAAAGAAACTTCGTAAAGGCAGACTGACCAACAGTTGCCTTTGTTTCCAAATGAGAGAATAAGATGTGTGTCGTCTGCATAGGAGATCACCTGAATGCCAAATACTTCAATAATGGGGCCAACCGATCCATATACGCATTGAACAGTGTAGGGTTCAACGATTAGACCTAAGGAATCCCATAGATAAGCACTTTAGGAACAGAGGAAAAGGGGTCTAGAATGTCAGAATGTTCCCTATCCGATACAAAAGACTGTACCATCAGAGCAGTCTCACCGCCCTTAGCTCCGCAAGTCTAAACAACAGTATCTGATGTGAAATAGTGTCGAAAGTCACTGACAAATCCAACAAGATTAAAGCAGCCATCTGACCCTGATTGAGGCAGGTCTTAGTAGACTGGGACACTTCAAGCAGGGCTTTTTCATAACTGTATCATGAATGAAAGCGGGATTGTGAAGGATGCAGATCGTGTTTCTCCGAATAATTATTCAGCTGATGATCAATAACTTTTTTCAAGAATTTTAGAGGTAGCCATCAGCAAAGAGATAGATCCCAACTTTTCCAGCTTTGAGGGATCTGCTGATGGCTTTTTTTTAAAATTATTTTTATTAACAAAAAAGAGCAACAATACATACACAAACATCGACCAGAGTACATTGGGTGACCATTGTTACACATATTCAGATGCGGACTTCCAGAGCAAAAGCAATCAATTAAAAAGAAAGAGAACAGAACTAGGTGTCCTCCTGTTCTTCACTAACGGGATCTAATTCCGGCGGTGCACAGATGTCGCCTCGATAGGCATTCCAGGGTCCCCAGATCTTGACCCATTTGCGGGGACGCCCCCTGGACACATACACAGACTTCTCACCAAACATGCACCAGTCGAGGTCCTCCATCCAGGGCCATCATCCATCAGCATAAAGCGAGATCTTGTCCTCCCACTCCGAAGTGCAACGCAGCCCCCTGATCGATCGTTCCCACCGCACCCAGGTCGCAAGCGGCTCCAGGGCCAAGGCAAACAAAAGAGGCAAGAGGGGGCAGCCCTGACGAGTTCCCCGACCAAGAGAAAAATCGCAAGACCTATGGTTATTCACAACGACGCCAGATAAGGGGGCAGAATACAAAAGACGTACCCAATCGATAAATACCGGGCCAAACCCCAGCTTTGTCAAAACCGCGAAAAGATAGGGCCACTCCACCCGATCGAAGGTCATAGTTGCGTCTAAAGACAATAACACAGCCGGCTCGTGAATGCGAGACTCACCCGCCACCATACCATGAAGTCGACGTAGATTCAGTGCGGTGTTGCGCTGTGGCATAAAGCCGGACTGATCCGGATGGATCAAAGTCGATATGACCGTCACCAGTCGGGTGGCTAACAATTTGGCCAAAACCTTAGGTTCCACGTTCAACGAAGAAATCGGGCGATACGAAGAACACTCCAGGCGAGGCTTACCCTCCTTGTAAATGACCACGATATTGGCAACACCCCACGGTCATGGCTTTCAATGTAGATGTCCTTCAAATACGGGGCCAACCGGTTGGCATGAGGCTTAAACAATTCGATGGAAAGACCATTAGGGCCAGAGGCCCTACCAGAATGGACCCCCCTGATGGCCATCGCCACCTCGTCATTCGTTAGAGCGGAGTCCAATAATTCCCTTTGATCGTCCGACAGGGCAGACATCGGTATATCCCATATCATTTCGGCGTTATCCACCTCAGTAAAAGTTCCGGCCGAGGTATACACCTCCTCATAGTATCTAGCAAATTCATCAACGATCAGCTGGGGGTCCGGCGTGGCCCCCGAGCCCGCGATATTCAGCTCCAGCACCAAGCGAGACCCCCAGTCACCATTCTCCAGCCAAGCAATCAACTTCCCTGCCTTGTCCCCATGCTCATTAATCCTATTCTGTGTGTTGGCGTGTTGTGCCTTAGCACTGTCACATGTCAGAGTCCTATATTCATCCCGGAGCAGCCCGAGGCGATGACTCGCCCCGGGGTCCCCCCCGGAAGAAACAGCAGTTTCCAAGGCCAAGAGCTCCGCCTCAACTCTGTGCAACTCGGCCCTCTTCTTCTTCTTCTGCACAGATACGAGGGAGAGGACCTCCTCTCTCACGACTGTCTTATATGCCTCCCAAAGGGAGCACCGTCGAGGCAACCGATCCCTCATTCTCATGGAAATAACTATCCGTAATCCGCAGCAACTCTTTTTTTACCACAGGGTCTTTCAGACGCCACGCATTTATGGGGGCTATCCTGCCCACATCACCCTGCCCCACACACAGCCGAAGCAAGATCGGCGAGTGGTCGGAGACCCCCCGCGCCAAGTGAGCTATGTCCCGAACGATGGCCGCCTGCGCCGCAGGCAACAACACATGATCAATCCGCAAAAAGGAGTGAGGCGCCGCCGAGGCATGGGTGTACTCAGTAGCGCACGGGTGTCTGAGACGCCAACAGTCTACCAGCCCCGACGCAGCAATAAAGTAAGGCAACCACCTCTGAGAGGGCAACAACACACGGGAGGGGAGCCTGTCCAGCTCCCCGTCCATGACTGCATTAAAATCCCCGCCCAGCACCGTAGTGCCGACGGGCAAAGTTAAAAGCATCCTGCCTAAATCACGAAACGTGTCAACCTGCAGCGCCGGGGGGACATAAATAGATACAAGTGTGACAATCCTGCCTTCCCATAAACCCGATAAGGCTACATAACAGCCGCGATTATCAGACCAGGTCGAACGGACCGCAAGGGGGAAGGAGTTCCTAACTAAGATGCCCACACCCCTAGAGCCAGATGTGAAGCCAGCATGGGCAACACGTTTGTAACCGCCCCTGTGCAAAGCCATACAGCGCCTCCCCATGAGATGCGTCTCCTGAAACAATACAACGTCTGGCATTTGTTGCCTAATGAGCTGACTCACCATGGTTCGCTTTATCTTATCACCCAAACCATTCACATTCCAGCTGAGGACGAAGAACCCCAGTCCCTGTCTAACGGAAGCCACACATCATCTCAGAGCACAGGAGATCCACGAGCACCCACATCAATCTCTGGTCAAACAAAACAAACCAAACAGAACACAAAAATCCCCAACACCCAGACCTACAACCCCCCACCCTGCACCCCTGCATGCAGCAAATGCACATACCCAACTCGCAGTGTGCCTGTCGCCCCCAACTAACTACAGTTATCTAAAAGTAGAAAAACGGAGGAGGACCTTACAACAGGCCACCCACCCCCACCATCCCAGACCAACCACTGTTCCCCCCTTTCGGTAAAAGCACAAAAAGAAAAAAAGAGTCTTAAACAAAAATGGACCAGAGGGGGGAAAAATAAAGGGGATAACCCCCACCAGACCCTTATGCGCCAACGCTACAGTCTAAAACAGGTCACTGTTCCTCGCTGTCCGATCGGGCCCGATCCTTCTGCTCCGACCCCACAATTCGATCCAGCCAGTCCACAGCCATTTCAGGATTGTCAAAAAAACAAGTCTGTTCGTCGCGTTCAATCCTCAAACTAGCCGGATACATCATAGAGTACTTGATGTCACGGTCCCTCAGTCGCCTTTTGATAGACAGAAACCCTTGCCGTTGTCTCTGGACCAATTGCGTAAAATCCGGAAAAAAGAGCAACGAAGCGTTCTCGTAGGCCAACGGGCCCGTTGACCGTGCTGTTTGCAGGATAGCGTCCCGGTCTCGAAAATTTAGCACCCAGGCAATGATGGGACGCGGAGGCGCCCCGACCTTCGGGCGGCCGCCGGGGATCCTGTGTGCCCTTTCCACGGTGAAGAAATTGCTGAGGCCCTTAGGCTTGAGATGTTGCAGGATAAGGTCCTCAACGAAGAGGTCCGGAGTCGCCCCCTCGGAACGCTCCGGAACCCCCAGGATACGGACGTTGTTGCGGCGGGCCCGACCCTCGTACTCATCGAGCTTCCCATCGAATTTGACGTGGGCCGCCTAAAGATCATGCACTGCCTTCTGGAGCTCCGAGACATCCTTGAGGAGACTCCCAGTCTTGATCTCAAGGTTCTTGACCTTCTCAGTAGTTTTGGTGAGGTCAGCCCTGATGAGACCCACCTCAATAGTGACCGTGTCCAGTTTTGTGTCCATCTTGCCCTAGGAAGATTGAACCCCAGCGATGGCCACCATTAAGTCCTTCATGGTGGGGTCCTCAACGTCCGGGCCTCCCTCCGCACCCCCGGATGGGGTTCGTTTTGCATCCACTGGTGACCCCTTGGAAACGGCATATTTATCTTTACGATTAGACTGGATCTGCCGGATAGATTTAGAAGATCTCGGCGGAGGCTTCTCAAGATCCCTCGACGCCATCTCGACCGCAAAGGTAGGGGAAACCCACCACTCCTCAGTCGAGTGGAGGCGGGTCCTGCGGTGGGTGACCTCAGAACTGAAGAAAGAGGCCCGAGACGTCTCGTCCACCACCCGGAGGTGACAAAGTAAGATCCGACCGGCCACTTCCGGTCCCGGATGCCGATGTTGTTGCACTGCACCCCGGATGGCACCAAACCAAGGGCCCGGGCTCCGAGACCACAGGCCCAAATCTTGCCGGCGAGGATAGCCAGGCACCGAAACAGCCAAACGAGCCGGAATTTCACCTGGCGGCTCAGGTACTGGTCCCCCACCCGTCTGTGGGGACGGGGTTCAGGATATTGTGCCGGATAGTCAGTCAGGAGGTGGCGGCCGGCGGAGCCGATGCTCAAGCGGCCATCTTGGTCACCGGCGCGGCTCCTCCCCCCGTTGATGGCTTTTTAAAGAGGAATCCCTGTTGCCTCCTTCCAGCACTTTGGCACTAAACTGAAAGAGAATGAAGGATTAAAGATTTTTTTTTAAACCAGATTTGTGGCCTCTATCGCATAGGCCAAAGCTCTGGGCAGACAGGGATCAAATGGAGAGCCAAATCTGCATTGTGAGATTTCCTGGTGCGATTCATCCAAAGAGATCTGGTTAAAATTAAGCAGCACACAGGCAGTTTATGGAGGGGCCAAACCAGGAACCCAAGGTGGATCCAATTGTTTACCAAATGATTGTTGGATCTTACCCACCTTCTCAAAAAAAAGGTAGAAAAATTGTCACACAGCTCTTATAAAGATATAACCCTGGTGCTACGGGCTTTGTGATGAAGAAACCTTTTGACAATTTTAAACATTCCTGTGTCATGTTGGCCACCTCTTTAATTTGAGCTGAAACAACAGCGGCTTGTGCTATCTTATCTTTTTTCTGAATTCTTTAAGTTCCTGGTTACTCGTAGCCTTATCTTCAGAACGCTAAGCAGATCTCCATTTCTTTTCAGCCATTTACAGAGATTTTTATTCAGTAGTAAAGCCATGGAGAGCCACGGGGCTAAAGTTGAACTGTGCGGAGAGTAAATATGTCGAAGTGGAGTAGCCACATCCGCAGCCATGGACAGTCAGCTGGCAACTGAAACCCAATCCTTTGCAACAATCCGGCCCGAAAGTAGTTGACTGGAGGCCTGCAAAGCATTGGGAAACTCCATTTAATTAACTGGTTTCCAAGAGTGAAAAGCAGTGGCGGCTCCTCCGTTATGGCGGTAAAAAGTAACATTATATTAAAGTGTCCCAGGCTCGCTCAGTTACAGCGCGAGGGCAGGGGGCGGGGCTGATTAGTGCAATTCCACTATTGTTTCAGCCCCTGCCAGTCTGCATGTGAGATTGGCCACAATCCACGTCAGGGTAGGGCACAAGCAAACCTGTGATCACCCTTTGGTAGCAGCTGGGCACTTATCAGTCTTGCTCAACTTGAAGGCAGGGTGTAAAGTATGTGTGCAACACTTCAAACTGTAAAACTGTTATAACACCATACAAACAGATCCCACATCAGAACTTAGTAACACAGAAGAGATTTTAATAAATAAAACAAGACCAAAACAACAAAAATACCAATCAGTAAAACCGAGGAATTGAATTTTAAAGTTTTAAGGTGCAATAGAGCCAAAAAGCACAAAGAACCAAAAAGGGATATATGGTAATGTCGAACCAGAACACAGTCACAAGTTCAGGTCCACTGATATGGAGCACGGACCAGCTACTGGGACCCAGTTAGACCAGCTGAATAAAGTGCCCTAAATCCTGGTCGCAGAGCATTTTGTAGATCTGAAGCAAAGAAGCATCGCACAGCTAAAGAGATGCATAGGTTCAGAGATACGGCGAGGCTGCAGTGCGCGGTCCTATTGCGTCGAACATTGAGGATTCCGTTGACTGGGATTACGATGCAAAGTCTGGGCATCTAGGATGCGGTGAACAGATCATAGAGAAAGAAAACCCTGCCTTGTTTAGACACATTTTCCACAGGAGTTGGCAGATTGTTATAAATACATTCTGAGATTTTGCAGTCCTTAGAGCTAATGAACATCACAGCTTCATGAACATTAGAACTTCACAGTAATGTTCTAGGGAGTAGGTAGCCAAATATCCAAATTAAAATATTGATATACAATAATATCGATGTTTTAATATCGATGGTATAGAATATCGATGTGCAATAATATCGATGGACAGAATATCGATTTTAAGGTATCTATGTTATTAATATCGAAATTTTGTTTAGTGTTATGTATTTTATTATGTATTTTATATGTTTGTTAAACATGTTTATTAATGTATGTTTAGAAATTGGTAATTTTGGTTACATTTTGCGTTTTAGTATCAGAGGGGGTTGTGGGTTTATAGGGGAATAGGGTGGGAAGTAATGTAACGCTAATTAATTATTTTTTTTAAATATTTTTGATTAATAATTAATTGCTAATTAATAATTAATTGGTAATTAATTATTATTAATTAGTTAATTAAATTAATTAGAGTTAATGTAGTAATATTATTTATTTTTTGTTATTGTTAATTAATCATTAATTGGTAATTAATTATTATTAAGTGATTAAATGATAATTACATTTTTTATGCGATTTATTTATGTGTAGTGGGTTGTGTGTTTATAGGGGAATAGGGTGTGAAATATTTAAAGTAAATTAATTAAAGAGATTGTATTTATTTAGTGGTATTTATTATTAATTAATTGTTAATTAATTAATTGGTAATTCGTTTTTTAACATTAATGTATAATATTAATTATAAATAATGTTTATTCTTGTAACTATTGTTAATTATTAATTGGTCATTAATTATTAATTGGTAATTAATATTTGTCAATTAGTTAATTTATAATTACACCAATTTAATAATATTAATTGTTATTAATTGATTCATTAATATTTAGATTAATTGTGTTTTTTTGTATGTGTAGTGTGTTGTGTGTTAAAGGGAGAGTAGCGTGGGAAGTAATTTTTTGTTATTTTAGTAAATATTAATTATAAATATTTTGTCTTTTGTAATATATTTTTGTAAATAAAATATTACATCTTTTTTTCTTTAAAAAAATATGTAATTGATAAGCATGTTAATATAACGCCTACGCTATCCTGCGCTTTCGCTACTATTGCACCCATCTGGAGTGGGAATAGTAATTTTTACCCCCACGCTATCCAACGCTTTCCCTACTCTTGCACCCTTTGGAGTGGGAATAGTAATTTTTACACCTACGCTATCCAACGCTTTCCCAACTGTTGCACCCTCTGGAGTGGGAATAGTAATTTTTACCCCTACGCTATCCAGCGCTTTCCCTACTGTTGCATCCTCTGGAGTGGGAATAGTAATTTTTACCCTTATGCTATCCAACGCTTTCCCTACTGTTGCACTCTCTGGAGTGGGAATAGTAATTTTTACCCCCACGCTATCCAATGCTTTCCCTACTGCTGCACCCTTTGGAGTGGGAATAGTATTTTTTACCTCTACGCTATCAATCAATCAATCAGTGACACTTATATAGCGCGCTACCTACCCGTAGGGTCTCAAGGCGCAGGGGGGGGGGGGGGGGGTGCCGCTACTGCTCGAACAGCCAGGTCTTCAGCTTCTTCCTGAAGGCGAGGTGGTCTTGGGTCAGGCGCAGGTCGGGAGGGAGGGAGTTCCAGGTCTTGGCGGCCAGGTAGGAGAAGGACCTTCCTCCCGTAGTCGCTCTTCGGATGCGGGGGACGGCGGCGAGGGCGTGGTTGGCTGATCGGAGGTGGCGGTTGGGCGCGTAGAAGTTGATTCGGCTGTTGAGGTAGCTCGGACCCTGGTCGTGTAGGGCTTTGTGTGCGTGGGTGAGGAGGCGGAAGGTGATTCTTTTGTTGACGGGGAGCCAGTGGAGGTCTCTCAGATGTCCGGTGATGTGGCTGGTTCGTGGGATGTCGAGGATGAGTCTGGCTGAGGCGTTCTGGATCCGCTGGAGTCTCTTCTGGAGCTTGGCGGTGGTCCCGGCGTAGAGGGCGTTGCCGTAGTCCAGTCGGCTGGTGACGAGGGCCTGGGTGACGGTCTTCCTGGTCTCGGTGGGGATCCACCAGAAGATCTTCCGTAGCATGCGTAGGATGTTGAAGCACGACGAGGAGACGGCGTTGACTTGTCTGGTCATGGAGAGGGAGGAGTCCAGGATGAAGCCCAGGTTGCGTGCGTGGTCTGTCGGTTTGGGTGCGGTGCCCAGGGCGGGAGGCCACCAGGAGTCGTCCCAGGCGAAGGGTGAAGAGCCCAGGATGAGGACCTCCGTCTTGTCAGAGTTCAGTTTCAGGCGGCTGGTCGTCATCCACTCGGCTACCTCTTTCATCCCTTCGTGCAGGTTGGCTCTGGCGGAGGCGGGGTCGTTGGTCAGGGAGAGGATCAGCTGGGTGTCGTCGGCGTAGGAGATTATGCTGAGGTTGTGTTTGCGTACGATGGCTGCGAGGGGGCTCATGTAGACGTTGAAGAGGGTGGGGCTCAGAGATGACCCTTGGGGGACGCCGCAGATGACTTCGGAGGCTTCTGACTTGTACGGTGGTAGGCGGACTCTCTGTGTTCTTCCGTCGAGGAAGGAGATTATCCATTCCAGCGCCTTGTCCTGGATTCCGACGTTGCTGAGGCGCTGTACTAGGGTGCGGTGGCAGACAGTGTCGAATGCCGCGGAGAGGTCTAGGAGGATGAGGGCCGCTGTTTCTCCATTGTCCATCAGGGCTCGGATGTCATCGGTGGCGGCGATGAGGGCGGTCTCGGTGCTGTGATTGGCTCGGAAGCCTGACTGTGAGGGGTCGAGGGATCCGTTCGTCTCGAGGAAGGCGGCCATCTGCTTGTTGACGGTCTTCTCGATGACTTTGGCTGGAAACGGGAGGAGCGAGATGGGGCGGTAGTTCTTGAGTTCAGTGGGGTCCGCTGTTGGTTTCTTGAGGAGAGCGCTGAGTTCGGCGTGTTTCCAGCTCTCAGGGAAGGTGGCGGTGTCGAAGGAGGTGTTGATGATGTCCCGCAGGTGGGGTGCGATGACAGCGTCGGCCTTGTTGAAGACGTGGTGAGGGCAGGGGTCGGTCGGTGATCCGGAGTGGATGGAGTTCATTGTGCGTATGGTGTCTTCGGTGCTGATCGGGGTCCAGGCGTGGAGGGTGGTGGTGGGGGGGGGTTGTTCGGTCATGGTGTGCGTTGGTTGGTTGTTGAAGCTGTTGTGTATGTCCGAGATCTTGTTGTGGAAGTATGAAGCGAGGGAGTTGCAGAGGTCTTGCGATGGGGTGATGTCGTTGTTTCCTGCGCTGGGGTTGGAGAGCTCTTTCACGATGTTGAAGAGCTCCTTGCAGTTGTGTGCGTTGTTGTCCAACCGGTCCTTGAATGCTGTTTTCTTGGCGGCGCGGATCAGCTGGTGGTGCTTCCGGGTGGCAAGCTTGAGGGAGGTCCTGTTGTCCGGTGTAGGTTCCCTTCTCCAGACTTTCTCGAGGGCTCGGCAGTTCTTCTTGGAGCTCTTGAGTTCGTCGGTGAACCACGGGGCTTTCTTGCTGCCGGGTCTGCTGGGCGGGGTCCTCAGCGGGGCGAGCTCGTCCGCGCAGTTGCTGATCCACTTCGTGAGGTTGTCGGCAGCCTGGCTGGGGTTCGCTGAGCTGGCAGGAGGGTGCTGGCTCAGGGAGGTGGCGAGCTGGTCTGCTGTGATCTTGTTCCAGCTTCTGCGGGCGGCCTGTTGCTGGTGGCGGTGGGTCGTCGTTCTCGTGAAGGTGAAGTGGACGCAGCTGTGGTCCGTCCATTGAAGCTCTGTGGCGTGGCTGAAGTCGATGTCTGGGCTGGAGGAGAAGACTGCGTCCAGTGTGTGTCCGGCGAGGTGGGTGGGGGTGGACACCAGTTGCTTGAGTCCAAGATTGGCGAGGTTGTCGAGCAGAGTGCTGGTGTTGCGGTCGTTGTTGTTCTCCAGATGGAAGTTGAGGTCGCCTAGGAGGATGTAGTCAGCGGAGGGGAGGGCTATCCAACGCTTTCCCTACTGTTGCACCCTCTGGAGTGGGAATAGTCATTTTTACCCCTACGCTATCCAACGCTTTCCCTACTGTTGCACCCTTTGGAGTGGGAATAGTAATTTTTACCCCTACGCTATCCAACACTTTCCCTACTGTTGCACCCTCTGATGTTGGAATTGTAATTTTTACCCATACGCTATCCAACGCTTTCCCTACTGTTGCACCCTCTGGAGTTGGAATAGTAATTTTCACCCCTACGCTATCCAACGTTTTCCCTACTGTTGCACTCACTGGAGTGGGAATAGTAATTTTTACCCCTACGCTATCCAACGCTTTCCCCACTGTTGGACTCACTGGAGTGGGAATAGTAATTTTTAACCCTACGCTATCCAACGCTTTCCCTACTGATGCAATATGTGGAGTAAGTATATATATTAATTTATATGTAGAGTTTTTAATTTATTTTAAATGTATATGTATTAGTTATTATTTTTTAAATATTTTAATGTTTATATCTATAATTTGTTAAATTATGTGTATTTTTAAATTATTTTTACATTATTATTAATACATTTAAAAAAACTATATTTTTTACTTCTATATTTTTGTACTACGATATTTTTTTCTCAATATTTTTGTACTTACCTTTATGTAGCTAGAACTTCTATATTTTTGATGTTGATATTTTTGCTTCGATATGTTTGTATGTCTATATTCTGTCCGTCGATATTATGTCATAGATCCGTTCTAGGGTACTTAGCCAGGAGCTCTTGTTTTAAAATGGCTGCTGTTTGTTTGTTGAAGGCTTTTCAAATGAAATTAATTTTTCCTATTTTCTTCTCCATTTCCCTGCATTTGAACCTTTTGTCTTTCTATTTGGCGATGCAGGGCATGCAACGAAATTCGTTTTATTGATTTAAATGTCTACTTACCTGCATGCATCTGTATTCCTGTGTTTACTACCCCCCACCCTCCCCTCCCCCGTCGCACATCACTGCCAGCAGCACGCCCTATACGGGCTGCTACTGCCGCTATTCTGGTGATCCTCATATCTCCATCATGAGTTCTCGTAATAAGAGACTTAGGGGCATATTATCAAGTAACAGCGTTAAAATTATCGCCGCTTTAGCGGCAGGAAACTGCCGCTAAAGAGGCGATAATGGGCTTGATAATATACCCTCGTAAATTCCCATAGAAGCCCATGTTCTGGTGTGAACATGGGCTTCTATTGGAATTCTCAAGGGCATATTATCAAGCCCATTGTCGCCTCTTTAGCGGCAGTTTCCTGCCGCTAAAGCGGCGATAATTTTAACGCCTTTCTTGATAATATGCCCCTCAGATGGTAGTTGATGAATCTAACGACACCACCTTCTCATTTTTCGGCATTTACTCACGCTCCAAAGAGTAACATAGTGTCCCTTTAAATACTAATAAGCATTTGTAGGGAAACATTTTAATCTTCTCAAATCCTTTATACCAGGATGCGATACCAAGAGATCTTAGGAAAAGCTTATTGAGATCCCAGAAAACCCAGGGAAAATGTAAGCATAACTTCTAAAGAAAACACTCACACTGGTGATTATTATTTTTGTGGTAATTTTGTCTCGCTTGTCACATATATAAATCAAATTAAATTCTGTTGCTGATATCCATAGCTAATCACATGCTGCTAAGGAGCAAAAGATAGGGTTATTTTTAAACCATCTTTCTAATTGGATTTACATGGTTTTTCAAATATAAATTGTAAATGTACTTTATTGACATATTGGCTCTATAATTAGTCACTAATTGCCCATATCTAGCATTTCATTTCCTGCAGATCTTACAGCTTTCTTGCAATTAAATTACTTTAATGGATGGTGGGGGCTCCCATTACCGGTTAACCCTCTCAGAGTAACTAGCCCAATCTTCCACCTGAACTGGAATGATCTCTGGGGCACTGGACGAGTTTTGTTTTTAAGTTGTTGCTTTCTCATTTGGATATTTAGTATAGGTTCGTTTTTGATACTAATACAATAGCACTTCTGGGCCCTTACCCCACAAACAAGAACACGTGTTCACTTTGCTGATAGTACTGAAAGAAACCAGAGTTTTGTTTTCTTGAAGGGTTCGGAATGACTGCTTCGAGGTGTCTCTTAATTTGATTCTTCTGGTACCATAGCTCGGCGGGTTCGTGTGCTGCTGCAAAGAGCTGTTTACAACATGCGACCTGCAGTTTCACTCTCCCACCCTGTTAATTCGGCTTCTCTTTTTTTAGGTCTGTAAATTTGGTTCCATTGAGTTGGATGACATTCTGGGGGAGATCTACAAACATTTTGCGCTGGGTTAGCGCCACAAAAGTGAGGCTAACCAGTGCAAAATGTTTTTTTTCTATTTACTTTCCAGTGCATAATGCACCCTCAAAGTAGCGTAAAGCAGCACAGAGCACTGCTTTACGTTACGTAGCGCCGAGAGGGCGTTACAAGGGTGGTACATGGGCGTGCCCATGCAACCACCCATGCCTTTGGCTACAGAACCATTTTTACAAAGATTTGTAGACATGGTTTTGCGCCAAAAGTTAATGTCCCTTCAAAGGAGGAGCTAACAGGACTAATGCCATCATTTCCCCGTGCTTTTCCAACATTGCATGCGTGCTGCACTGTGCAGCACGCATACAAAGTGGGAAAAGATTTGCATTGTGTCTAGGCATAGTAGTTAGTATTGAAGGGTACTATTCCTGTGCAAAACCTATGCAAGACTAATGCACACACCCTAGCGCTATGGCGCTAAGGTGTGTGCCTGGCGCAAGACAGCTGAAATCAGTGCCGGCGCAAGGGAAAGGGGAGGAGAGAGCAATATCCCTGAAGATATGGCACTCTCCTGCTCCCTCCCTGTTGCCCTTTTGCCCATTGTAAATGATAGCCAACATGTCTGCCAACAACAAACCTCATATTTAAATGAAATTAAGCAAACTGAATGTTTGTATGTGTGTGTATACCTATGTGTGTGTGTCTTATGTGCATTTGTATGTGCCAGTGCTTTTGTGAATGTGGTTGTTTTCCTTTGCTTGAGCCCATATTGGCTGTATGCATGTGTGTGTGCTTGAGTTTGAGCATATATGTTTGTTTTCGTGTGTCATTATGTGTGCACAAAGGTGAATGTGTATGTGTATCTACATTATTGTGCAAATTCTGTTGGTTAGAGTCTATGGGCCTCATTTAGAGTTTGGTGGAGAGAGAGCATCGCCAAATGTCAGCTGTCCTCGAGAGTCCAAGCTGACACTCAACCCTCTCTCCTTAGAGTCAGACAGAAGTGCAGGTTTACACCAGAGAAGCCTCCACTGCCTGGTGTAAACTTCTAACAAAGTGACCCTACCACCAAGGGGCCACCAAGTCATAGTAATGGTTATCTCACTCCATTGAGGGCGGTGTTACGGAGCTGGTACTTAGTCTCCATTGTAGCTTTTACTTTTAACTTAGTACCCTTTTCTAATGGTGATTTGCACGTTTTCACTAACTCGATAATGTCCCTTGTTAGAGCAGAGAACAGATGTAGTGTGGACACATTGCAGCCATCTTTTCTTGATCAGTATCATATGGTGGTGAGGGTGAAACCGGTCCAGCGCCAGGAAGTGACTGTGAATGTAATGGGGGGGAGGGGGTAAATTATTCAGACACCTGGGTGGGTGATATAGATCTACTATAGATCTACAAAGACATCCATGCAGAGAGTAAGGAATACTAGTAGAAAGCAGCGATACAGATACCAATGAATCTTTATTGGATATTAATAATTAAAGAGCAAAGATTTGTAGTCTTGTGAACATAGCATATGATAGGTTCCAGTTTGGTCTGGGCACAGGGTACAGTAAGGCACGCAGGGCCGGACTGGGAACTGAAACCGGCCCTGGCATAGAGCTTGGCCGGGCCAGGGTGGGGGGAGCGGGTGGTGGGGGTTGGTAGTGGAACGCTTTGTGACACTTTTGTTGCAGAGGCTAATATTGCAGATTTGGCCCCTGGTAACAAAATGCCCCCCCAGGGGTATATCACTGGACCCCACCCGGCGGTCCACTGGGGAAACGCCTGGTGCCCGCTACGCCTAGTCCGGCCCGAAGGTATGGACGCAACATGCTCAGTGCAGCTCGTAGATCCACGCCCACCTGTGTTGCCACCTGCAGCCTTCACTTTCATGAAGCTCCTAGGATCTCTGCTCACTTTTCATGCCCTGTTGCTACAGGCCTCCTTGCCACACCTTTGCTATTGCTACTTCTCCCACTGCAGCCCTTGGGATTAGGGCTCCCTTAGGCTCATAACTTCCCTGGAATCTGTCCTTTTATTTTATCTACCTCTAACCCTGGCTTTTCTGTCTTCTCCTTGGCTCCTTGTTTCCATGTATGGTTTGGTGTCATTGCAGATACTGCTTTGCCCTCAATGCTGCCTCTGCAACTTGGGTTCTCGCGTAAACTTCTCTACTCCCTACAACACATAGCCTATCCACAGCCCCTCAGTGACAGTGCAGTTCATGGCCTCCCAGTTGCTCTTATCCTTCCCACCACTCAGTGCTCAGTAAAAAATCGTGGTTTTGTCTTCATTGCATGCATCTCTGCACAGCTTCTTCTCCCCTCTGCAGCATCAACCCTCCGTGTACCTCCAAAACCTCTTTGCAGCCTCTGGGCACCAAGCAGCAACTTGTCAGAGGCTCTTAGAGGCATATTCCCTCCTGATGATCCTGGGAACCCTTCTCACCTGTTTGGTCACATACACCCTTGCTATGCACCAGCTGCTGGCCTGATGGATCCTTTCAGCTCCTGGAGCCCCTACATCTTTGGGACCCCTGATCACCTGGTCAATGGGTGGCATTACTAGGAGCCACAGGAGAAGCAGGCATACCACTGGGCACTTCCCTTCTAACGGTATACAACCATTACAACGCAACTTTTACAACAGACTACTTTTACAACGCAGGATCCATTACAACGAACTAGCATTACAACACATTTTTTTACAACGCAATACCTTTACAACGCATACCATTACAACGTAAGTATGGATAAGTATATAATTATAGTAAAAATGTTTTATTTTTGGGTTTTTGGGTAAAGGGGTATTTTTAGGGTTCAGGGCTAGGTTTGGGTTTTTGGGTAAAGGGGTATTTTTAGGGTTCAGGGCTAGGTTTGGGTTTTTGGGTAAAGGGGTATTTTTAGGGTTCAGGGCTAGGTTTGGGTTTTTGGGTAAAGGGGTATTTTTAGGGTTCAGGGCCAGGTTTGGGTTTTTGGGGTACAGGGTAAAAATAAATTAAAAATAATATTACATTAAAATAAATTAAATTAATTTTAATTAATTACATTAAAAAAAATATTATATACTTACCAATACTTACGTTGTAATGGCATGCGTTGTAAAGGTATTGCGTTGTAAAAAAATGCGTTGTAATGGTAGTTCGTTGTAATGGTTCCTACGTTGTAAAAATTGCGTGGTAAAGGTAGGCGTTGTAAATGTATGCGTGGTAACGTCATACATCCCTTCTAACGCATCTTTCTGTTTCCTACCTAGACTAGGGTCCAGTTCGCCTATGAGTTCCAAAATCACCCTAATGCTCACCTATATTTTCAATATATCCTCCTCAGTAAGGTCATAAAATTGGCACGGACTCTAAAAATCTGCTTTTGTCTCCTCCTTTGCTGAGCTGCTAAAATCCTCTTTCTTCTTGCAGTCGCATAGAACCCGGGCATTTTGTATTAAAACAAAAAAAAACTCTGGTCCTCCTTTTACAGTTTGCCCCTGGTTATCATCTGCTTCCACTTGATAGTAGTATGCAAGTGCAAAATGCTCTTTTTGTGGCTATACACAAAGTGCACATCTTTAGTAAATGTATTCTGCTAATCGTATTTCGGCAAGGGCACATTCATGTTGGTTCACTATGCATATTATACAACCATTACGTACATTGCACAGACACTTTTAATGTGGTTGCAAACCAGTGTGTGACTGATTTGCAAAACATGATGCTTCTGTCTTGAAGCCCTTGCATGTCCAGAGCTGCCAGATGCTTGAGGCTCTGGTGTTCCTGGAGCTCCTGGCCTGGACTATACCTGCAGTGCTCGGGTTTAGGGCTCCCATGGGGCCTGACATCATTTAACTCCAGGCCTGAGGCTTCCTCTGGCTCATCCTGTCCTTCCAGCCTCTGTGCTGAGGGTTCCCTTTTGCGCCTGGAGTCCCTGCAGTTTCTGGGCTGTGGCCTCGCTGTAGCTCCTGAAGTGTCAGCAACAACTGGACTGAGGACTTCCTCCAGTTCCATCCCTGAGGCCTCCCTTTAGCAGCTGGGCCTCCATTTCACCTGCTCATATCATAGCCTTTTCTTAATCTCAGAACAACATTTGAGCTATTTATAGCTCCTGGATTGATTGTGAGTCTTGAACTCACAAGGGTGTCTGGGCCCACTGCTCTCCTGTCTACTCTTGCCCTTCCTTCAGCTTCTCAGCTGCCTATATTTAATGCCTTTAACTCCCATTGGCTTTCCTTACCACGCAGAAGCCCTTGCTTCCCACCACTCCAGCCCTCCCCACAGCCCTGAGTCTGCTTGCAGCTTTGGACTCTCCCTGCAGCCTCTAATGACCCCTGATGCTCCAAATCTTCATTACCCTCCTTGCATTCTGGTAGCTCCTGGCCTCCAAGATGCTCCATGTTGATGGATGTGAGGAGCTTCCTACACATCATGCCTGCCCTGCAGCCCATGGATGCCTTTCTCATCTGTCCTGATACTACAGATCTCAGTCATCCTGCAGCTATTGATCTCACTAGCGCTCCTGGGGTAAGGAATCACTTCATTATCCCCTGAGCGTCTGCCGTTCCTGATATCCTTCAGGCTTTGTTGTGCAACAGGTCCAGAGCTCGAGTTCTCCTATGGTGCGAGTGCAGCCCTTGGCTTTGCTTTATCTTCTGACCTCCCTGCAGCTTCTGGCTCTCCCTGCACTATCAAATAACCCCACAGGCTAAAGGTTCTGATCCTCCAGACACAAGAAGATGAGGTCTTCTTGCAGATTCTCCCCTCGGTGCAATTATTTGCTCCCATTCGTATCTGCTCTGCCATTCACAGTTTAGCCTCCTTGCAGGATCCTGTCCTTCCTGCACCTCCTTGCTTCCTAAAAGCTATTTGGTCACCTTCCACCTGTCCTAAGGCTCGACCTGCAGATATGGAGTGTCCTGCGGCTTCTGGTCTCTTTGCAGCATCTGGGCAGTAGGCGTGCTCCAGTTCCCTGCACCTTAGACTCCCTGGTCTGCCGTTGACATACTCTGCCCATGCTGGTCCTGACCTTCTTGAAGCTCATGAGGCACATGACTTCCTTGTAGTTCCTAGTTTGAGGGATCCAAGCAACTTACATTCTCTCTGAGGCACTTGTGCTACAGAGCCCTCAAATCGCCCTAAGCCAGTTATGAGTGGCTCATCCACACTATAGTTTTGTGCATTCAGTTGCTTCTGAGGACAGCAGAGATGTTAACGGATGCTGATGGTGTTAATTGACTAGTCCAACACTAGACTATCTGGGGAGAATGTACTTTCAAGACAGTCAGACTTTTTTGGACCTTCTGTCTCAAGTAAAGTCAGGATCTCCTACGGACAGTTGTCCGCCTCGTACTTTAAGAAAAGTTTTTACCATTTCCCCCGGACCCGCCTTGGCACTCCTTAATGACTCTCTAGCACAGGGCTGTGTTCCGAAGGCTTTTAAAGAAGTAACAGTTGTCCCCCTGCTAAAAAATTAGGTGCGGACCCTGGGATTTTGACTAACTATCGGCCAATATCCCTGCTTCCTTATTTGGCCAAAATACTGGAATCTCACGTGGCCAAATGTCTCTGTACTTTCATTGAGCAGTCAGAGTACCTTGATCCTAACCAAGCAGGGTTCCATACAGCCCATTCTACCGAGGCAGTAATACTCACTGTACTGGATACTCTTCGAAAGGAAGCTGATAAGGGCTCACCCTAGGGCGTGGTGCTGCTTGATCTATCAGCGGCATTCGACACGGTCGATCATGGTATCCTGATAGACCTTGGCAGGACAGCCGGTCTCAAAGGGATGGCGTCCAGCTGGGCTGACTCATTTCTTGAGGAATGTACTCAGTCAGTTCGTCTCTCACAATTTTCTGCACGTAAAATGGCTATGACATGTGGAGTACCGCAGGGTTCCTTATTGTCCCCTCACTTATTCAATCTTTACCTTCTTCCCTTACTTCACTCCTTGAAAAATAGGAAGATTCGCACGTATAATTATGCAGATGATCTGCAACTGGTGTTTTCAATCGATAATTCATCTGATTCGATATCTGAATTCCAGGCAACGATGTTTCAAATCCGTAACTGGATGAATAATAACCAGTTAAAACTGATCCCAGATAAAACAGATGTGATTCTGATAGGTGGTCCCCTGAACCCTTGGAACGCACAATTCTGGCCAAGTGAACTAGGCTCCCCACCTAACCCTTCTTCCTCAGCTAAAAGTCTGGGAGTGATCATCAATAGTGATCTCACTATGAAATCTCAGATAGGAGCAGTGACCTCCACCTGTTTCTTTCAGCTGAGGAAGATAAGGAAAATTAGGAGATTACTCACTCGGGAAACCTTTATCCAGGTGGTTTTAGCCATGGTGATATCTCACCTGGATTATGCCAATTCTTTATACTTTAGCATTCCGCTCTATGTCACCAAAAGACTGCAGATGACTCAGAACCAGGCAGCAAGGGTGATATCCCAACAACACAGATGGGAACACATCTCTCCCACTATGAAAGAGCTACATTGGCTCCCCGTCCCGCAAAGATGTGCGTTTAAAGTTGGTTGCATTATTTTTAAAGCCTTGCATGGTGCTAGCCCAAAATTTATATCCAGACTTGTCCAGAAATACCTACCTGCACGGAGCTTACGCTCTGCCCACAAGAACCTTTTAACCATTCCTTCCTATAAACGGAAATGAATAGATGGCTGCAGGTTTGCAGTATTGGTACCCAGCTTCTGGAATACTCTACCGTTAGATATAAGAACCTGCACTGAATTTGTCAGATTCCGTAGACTTCTGAAGACTTAGCTATTTACCCATGCTTATAACTAGACGTGTTGACAACTAAACACATGAGGTCCCAGCAAAATTCTTAAGTTCAGTGCCAAGAAACCAATCGGTGAACGAGTGCTTTATAAGAAATTTTAACATAACATAACATTTCATGAAATGGTCTGGAAAGCCAATTCACCATTCCAAGCCTGATACTGGATTACTGTGGGGAGAAGTTAAATACTGGGCAACAACTATTTTAAAATGTGACTGTGAGTAGGGTGTGATTGTAGCTTCCAACAATCCCAAGTAGTGTGATGAAGTTGGTGTAGTAGCAGTCCTATGTGTGTCCCTATTCCCAGTGTGTCTGATCTGGGTGAGGGCGAGGTGGGGTGGGAGGGAGAGACAGAGAGACAGAGAGAGACATAGAGAGATGGAGTGTGTGTTTGTGTGTGTGTGTGTGTATCTTTCTTGAAGTACCTACCTCAAGACTTAACATTCACAAAACTTTGTCCTTGGTAAAGGCGGTTGCAGTTTCTCGTTTCGCTGCAGGTGGGCCTCTCTGGGCAGTTGAGAAGCCTTGTGGGGTCAGCATTGGGAAACTGAGGCACTTTACCTTGTTTGGGTTAGGGGACAAGGCTTATTCGGGTGGGTGTGGTGGCAACAAAGCTGCACCACATGCTTCTGTTTCACGCTGTGCCTGATGCTTGTACCCTTTGTTGTACATCTGGACCACTTGTAAAAAGTTTTTTAAAGAATTGCAAAAGCGAAGCTGCACCGCACTCACTGTTTGCCCTCGCTGCACTGGGAATTTTGCCAACTGCCACAAAACTGGTCCTTTCATTTATGCTAACAAGCTTTGTACTTAGTTAAGTCTGTAAAGTTTTAAATAGGCCTGGGCATATTGGGGCCGATTCACAGAACTAACTTAAGACAAAATCCTAAACTTACTACTTTTGGTATTCACAGAAGTTAGGAATTTGTCTTAAGTTTGTCTTAAGACAGACTTAAGACAGACTTAAGACAGGCTTAAGACAAACTTAAGACAAAATCCTAACTAAATCTGTCTTAAGTCTGTCTTAAGACAAACTTAAGACAACATCCTAACTTCTGTGAATACCAAAAGTAGTAAGTTTAGGATTTTGTCTTAAGTTAGTTCTGTGAATCGGGCCCAAAGTTTTTCCACTCCACATAGAGCGGAGAGTTCAGAAAATCTCTGCATATTGGCGCAGAGTGGAGGTTTTCTTCTCGCTCGAACGCAAGCAAGGAAAATCACACACTAGACCACCTCCCGGTGAGAATTCTAAACACGGGCGGCCGGAGCAAGTTGCTACCTCTCGCGTTGACAAAGCTGCTTCTCAAGTAGAACTTCTACTCGAGAGGCAGAAAGAAGCAGCACCCTCTTGTGCCCTGTGTGGTGCCGTTCGCACTGCTTTTACAGCGTGGGACAAACTGCTGGTGCTAACAATCAGCACAACTTACTTTACTCAGCCGCTTGCTGAACTCCGCGGAGCATGGTGGTGTTTTTTCAGCACTTTGTGGAGTTCTGCATAGCAGAACTTCGCGAACTCCGCCCAGGCCTAGTTTATTAAAGCATGTCTGAGTTGGAACGATCACAACTATGCATGCCCCCAAGCCTATAGTCATACAACCCTATATGGTGTCAATGACATCCATGGGGTGGGAAGACTATGCAGCATTACAGCTCAGGTACCAGGCATTACAACACCTCTTTAGATGCATAGAGATTCTATGTAAGTGCCCAGTGATGCTGAGCAGCACGGTAACCAAGGAAACACCCGATCAATGCCGCCACTCAAGAAGTTTTCATCCCAAGGGAAAATTAGTCAGGGAAATCTTTGCATCACATTCGTGGGACCCTAATTAGCCGCAGATCAATTAACGGAAGTGAACTACCAGTTAAGGGCTTGAGAGATGAATCTTCAAAGGATGAAGGCAGAACCTTGAATGCAAGAACTATCTTTTTTATAAAAACTATTTAAAGACGTTACTGTACATCAGGCAGGTCCGTTTCATCTCCTGGCAGATCAAAGGGATCAGACGATAGTTGCCGGTGCCCCTTTTAATGTGAAAATAAACCCACATGTCAGTTTATTAGCTGTACATTTCTAACTTGGAAGCAAGAGGGAAGCAGACACGTCCCTTCCCAGCCGATAATGAGCCCATAGTATTAATCACAAGTGAATGGGGGCGATCACATATCAAAGAGATTAACTCGGTGCCAGGAGAGATTCATTTTTAGTCACATACAGATAAACTGTGTTGAGTAAGTATGGACTAGAATTCACATTTCCTATTTATTTTGCGAAAACCCATACTGGGAAGGAAACTAGTTTCTAGGCACCAACTTGTTTTTTTTCCTTCTGTTTATTGATTTTTATTTTGTTTTCAGAAAAAGAGAACACATAGTAATCAAATGAATACATTATAAATAAAATATAACAATTAATTTAAAGAGAAAATATGAGCAAATCATTAAAAGAGGAGAAGATAAAAAGAAGAAAGAAAAAAGATAGAAGAACAAGAAAGGAGAGTAAAGAAAGAGATATAGAGAAGAAGAAGAAAAGAAAGACCAACTTGGGTTTTGAATACGCTGTTTTCAGCACTGCTTCCTCTGGGAGAACAGAGGCCCTGTGCCCTCACCCAGATATCCTGTTGTCCTGTATCCAAGCCCACATCCGTTCAGACGAAAGAGACACAGAGGAATAAAGGCATAAAGCAAAGGGCTCTGATGAGGGAGATCAGAGCGTGATGTAATGGAGTTTATCTGGAATTAATTGTGGGATTACCAATTTATCGCCCCTCTTTATTATGGCCTGTACTTAACTGAGAGTAGAACACATCCTGACCATCTAGACAACAAATTATTCCACAGCCACGCATTGCGTCACACCTACGCATGGAGAGAAAGATGTCGGATACAAAAGATCTTCTATTCCATGAAAGAAAGAAAAAAACACTGAAAAGGAACAGAGAGCCCCCCAAAGAACAACCTGGAAGGATGCATCAATACACAGGAGGACCTCGCAGGGTACACTTCATTCCCTTTTGTTGATGTTTTTTATAACCATATTAGCAGGCCAGGATTGCACGTTTGTCCACCGGGAATTTCCCTGACGGGCAGGAGCTTGGGAGGGGGGCGGGGCTGGAGAAGCTTCTGAAGAAATAAGGAGAGACTGATGGGAGAGGTAGGAGGAAGGGAGCAGGGCAGGTTTGAACATGTGTGCCAGAGCTGTTTTTGGTACTCAGTCTGGTTCTGCATTTTAGCTGGGGTCTGCCTATTTTACTTCTGGCATGCCGCTTGCAGCATCGCTCCGATGCAACAGCTTGCTCACCACAATCGCTTCTACAGTGGCTCATCACTGCTCTGGATTCTGCACACAGCCGAGAAAAGTGTGCACACAAACATACTGTTCCTGCACAGAGACAAATATTACACTGAACATTTGTTGCATCCAGTGCCGTCTTGACGCATGAAGCAAAACCAAAGGGGATGATGGACGGAGTGTTGAACATTGCAAACACTCACCCCCAGTCAACTGATCAGGGTTTAAACCATCATCATTCTTTAGCAAACTCCTCCACCCCAGTTCAGACATGGCCATATGCAAATCAGTCTGACCCTGTGCCTCATGGGAACAGTGCAGCCCGAACTGCCAAGCCATGTCTTCCCCGGACCGGAAACAAGCATCCTGGGACCGCTTTCTGGCTAATCAGCCATCATCAGCCAGGCTAGCTTGAATCCAGTGGCAAAATGAGTAACGCATGTGCACGCTGGCCAGTTACCCGGGGGCTTCACGGTCATGGGACCCATGCAGATCAGAATTTAACCCCAATTTCCTGTTAAATGTTTTTATTCCTCTGAGTGGTTGTGTAGCAGGGCCCAGTGCACTGCTTTGCCAGGAACCGATAATGCTGTTAAGAGGGCCCTGTGTCAGGAACAACAACCCCCCAATGCCGCTCGCTAACTTCTGTACTTGACGAGTCGGATGAAAAGGAAGTCGGCATGCGGGCGAACTACATGAACCAGCATGCCTTACGCGGGTCACGAGCAGGAAGAAAACGCCCATAAAAGACGTCCGCCGTGGAGAACTGGCGTCGGATATTGAGATCCTTGCCGGCGTATTCGGGATTTGGAGACTACGGACCTCGTCTCCTTGGAAGCTCCTGCGGTCTAGGACCGAGCTTCAAACCCGCTAGAGAAGGTAAGATCGAGCAGCTGCTCTCTTACTCCCCCACGTTTGGTGCTCCTCGCGGTCGAGTGCCTGGCTAGGTATTCCCGTGAGTGGAGTGCTCAGAGACGCACACCTTGGAGGTGTTTTGCCAGCGTTCTCTGTTGGGGTACTGTGTTCCTTGGTCTGCGAGGTGTAGCAGCGGCTCCCTCGTAGGACAGCCCGTGGTTGAACGGGCGAGCCATTGTTACAGCGCTTTAAGGTCGAGCGGCGGCTCCCTTAAATGCCATTCTTTGCTACGCGGCGGAGAGCCAGGGAAAGTGCTCCCGCTATTGAGTACACAAACTATTGGTGCTACGTTAGCGCGCTCATCAGGCGATAAACGCTTTCAGCCCCTGTAGAGTACAGCAGGGTTCGAACGGCATTGTCGGCCGTTACTCAGCACAGTGCCCTCCGTTGGGGAATATCGGGACCGGTATTCATGCGGAGGACGGTTGGTTCACTTGTCCTATGTGTACTCCATGTTGATAAGCGTATGATCTCGAAGACTATTATCGTGCTTTATTGTTTCTTCTGTATGAACAAACGCTGGCAGTGGTATAACCGCCACGCGATAGGACTGCCTTTATCCTATACCCTTATGCTTTATTTGTTCTACTCTTATTATTAAAACCCCATCGGACAGTACTACCGTGTGTGGAGTGTTTTCTGTTGGCTTACCGTCTACACCTCGATCCTGGGGACATCAGGTAGATTACACCCTGGCTGCACCCCCACCCTAATAAACCTATCGAGCATCCGCACTTTTCATGTGAGATGGGGGAGCAGTCATGAAGGTCAAAGGGCATGTGAGAAATTGGAAATAGTGCCAGAGAAGGTAGAATGTAAATTACAAAATGATGCCACTAACCAGCCTGGAGCTGAGCACGTGGTACTGCACAACTAGTGAGTACAGGCCCTGGAAGACTAGGGATGTGTGAGTGCTTTCAAAAAACCTTGGACCTTTTTGGATTAGCTAACCTTGAAAAACCTGCAAATGCTTGTGCATTGAAAGTTCGTGCAACTATTGAGTGGAGCTTTATACAACAATCACCAGACTTCCAAAAACCCTTTACACCTTCACCTGCCCCCAGAATTCTGCCCATAGATTTTGCATGTTTAAACCAGCCAAAATATTGGGTGAAACTAAACTCATCCGCAGGGACCCGGTGGACTTATACGTCCAACGGGGCCCGCAGCTCTCCTTACCTGCCCCAACCCTAGCTCCCAGATCAGCGAGTCCCCTCGAGCTTCAAAGCCGATAATGCACCCCACCTTCTTTAACAGATGAAACACGTGTGATGGTGCAAAACGGCCGCAGCTTCACTTTATTCACATAGGGTGAAGGCACATCACTTTAGAGGGGACCCCATGCCCTTTTATACTTGGGGATGCTCCAGGTGGGCCCTGCCGACTGGTCGCTGAAAACCCAGGTGACCAAACGGTGCCCAGCACCTACCCGGGCTCAGCTGCTTCCCACTCTCGTTTCCGCCCCTCGGTAGGGGTTTGTCGCAGGCCCTTTACTGGTCCGGCAGCGCCTTCCCGGGCCGCGTGCTATCGGAATTAATGCGCCATTCACTGGGCCCGATTCGCAGATTGAACTTAAGACTCAATCCTAAACTTACTACTATTTTGGTATTCACAGAATGCACTTACTACTTTTGGCATTCACAGAATGCACTTACTACTTTTGGTATTCACAGAATGGACTTACTACTTTTGGTATTCACAGAAGATAGAATTTTGTCTAAAATCTGTCTTAAGTCTGTCTTAAGTCTGTCTTAAGTCTGTCTTCAGTTTGTCTTAAGTCTGTCTTAAGTCTGTCTTAAGTCTGTCTTAAGTTTGTCTGAAGACAGACTTAAGACAAAATCCTAACTTCTGTGAATACCAAAAGTAGTAAATTCATTCTGTGAATGCCAAAAGTAGTAAGTGCATTCTGGGAATACCAAATTAGTAGTAAGTTTAGGATTGAGTCTTAAGTTTATTCTGTGAATCGGGCTCATAATGAGGTCATTGATCTGAAGTAATGAGGGCAGGCATTTTGGGACAGAAGGTGTAGGCGTCACCATCCCCTGTATTCTGTCCCCAACAGCACACACGCCTACTTCTTTCACCGAATTAAAGTCTGCACCACATTTTTAAGTCAATCAAATACATTATCAAATGTATTTGGGCAGGGTTTGTTGGATTCGATTAAAAATGGAAGTGGACCCAAATAGACCAGAAGTGGTCTGGCAAGAGTGAACTGCTCTGTACCTCTGAACAATCTGAAGAGCTCTCTCTGTTGCATGCCACGTGGCACGTCTGAGGCCCTGACTTTGGGAGAAATCGGAAGGTCATTCACTGAAAGCAAATGCATTTCCGAGGTTGATACAACATTTTTTTTTTTTTAAATATTTTTATTGCGGAAAGTACAGAAAAGACAAGCAAGCAAGTCTACTTATAGGCACGGTTAGACGAGAAATAACCAAAAGAATCAGATAGAATAATACAGAGCCGTGTAGACCACAGCCCGGAGGCCAGGCGGCGTAAAGTCAGAAAGTGCCAAAAATAGAAACATAAACGTTTGCATATAATGCATGCGTATCGTTAGTATCCGCTGGTTTGTTTTTCCCCCTCCCTTGTCATCTGTTGATCCCGTCTCTCATCTTCCTTTACAGTCCCTTTTTTTTTCCAACAAAACCACAGTCTAACATGTAACAGCAAAACAAATCCCCCCATACTTGGCATCGCTAATAAAGTACGTGTAAATAGTTCGGTCACCTCCTTATGGCCCATTTGGGTACAGATATCACAGTCCTAAGCAAACCTCTGGGCATCAAGGCAAATCACACAGTAATACAATATGGAACATTCGCCCGCGTCTAATAGGGCACTACCCCGAAACAGGTCCCTCCTCCCTGCCTCCCGCTACATCCTCCTCGGAGCCAGACTCCCCAGGGGTAAACAGTTCGGCACTGGTAGCATCTGAGTCGTCGCTGGGCAACCCCTCAGCACACATCCGTCTCCATGCTAGTAAGTCCTCCTGAAGCCTCCCATCCCGGCGCGTGCGCTGCATGTGTGTTTCCTCAGCCAAGGACCATTCCCTAACATCCCTAAGCCACAGGGATAACTCGGGGGCCCTCTGCCCCATCCAAGTGATAGCCACGCGCCGCCTCGCCAACACCAGTAGCAGCTGCAGCAACTTATAGGACAAATTCCTCTTTTTGGGCTTGGGGACCAGGGCCAAGAGACAATGAAGCAGAGTCAGGGCAATCCGGAGGCCCGTGACACGGCCAATATGCTCCATCACCTCCCTCCAGAAGCCACCGACCCGCGGGCACTCCCAGGCCAAATGTAAGAATCCGGCCCTCCCCGCCCCACACCTAGGGCAGTTGTCCCGCCTATCTGCAGCGATGCGGTTCAGGGAAACCGGGGTCATGTAAGTGCGATGTACAAAATTAAAGTGGATCAGTTTAAACCGCGCATTGCACAACACTTTCCGAGTCAGGAGCCCAATACGTTTGCGCTGTCCCGGCTCTAGTGCAATCCCCAGGTCCGCCTCCCAGGCCGCCCAGGACGGCGCGACCAGCAGGGTTGAATCCCGTCGCATGGCTGAGTACAATAATGTGATCAGCCGCTTCCCTATGCCGCAGGAAAGAAGGATGTTGAGGGTGTGGGACAACGGGGGCGCCTCTGGGAACTGGGGCCAGGTCGCCCTTGCCATCTCCTGGAGTCCCCTATAGTGCAGGTACTGTCCCCTGCTCAGGTCAAAGGCTTCCATAGCTCGCTCAAAGGACACGAAGGAGTCGTCTGGATAAAGGTCCACCAGAGTCTCACATCCGCCGTCCCGCCAGTCCCGGAAGGACATATTCTCCTCCATAAGCTTCACCGGGGCCAAAATCCACACCGGCAGTTCCCTATGAAAGGGGGCCCACCGCAAGATCTTCTCGACAAACCGCTGCCAGACCCCCTGCGGCATGTCGCACTACATAGGGCAGGGCCTCGTCTGCTCCCCATCCCTTCATCAGAGCCACCTGCAACGTTGTCTCGTCTGCCCTGCCCGCCAGGAGCCGCAGCTCCCAGTTATCCGTGCCCGCGAACCACCTCGCGGCTGGCAGGAGCTGTGCTGCGTAATAATAGAGGTCAAACCTTGGAGCCTCTAGGCCTCCCTCCTCCCAGCTCTGGACCACGGTATTCAGGGCGACCCTACTACGCCCACCTGCCCAGAGCAAAGATGTGAGCAGCGTGTTGAGCGTACGGAATATTCGCGGGGGGAGCGAGCATAGCGTGTTTTGCAGGACGTATAGCATTCTTGGCAACATCACCATTTTAGCAACCGATAACCGCCCCATGAGGGAAAGAGGGAGCGTGTTCCAGAAGGACACAGACTGGTGCAAGGAGCGGAGCACCCGGTTAGCGTTGCGGACCAGCAGTTGTTCACCAGATATCGGAAGGCCTCCAACTCCCATTTCAGCCCCAGGCATGAAAGGCTCACTCCCGGGTCGACATCACAGTCCACCAGAGGAAAGATCAGGGACTTCCCACGGTTGATACGCAGCCCTGAGGCCGCACCAAAGCGGTCCAGCAACGGCAATAAAATAGGCAGCGATTCTCTCGGGGAGGTTAAGTAGAACAGAGCGTCGTCTGCATAGAGGGAAATCACGTTCACAGTATCTCCCACCTTAATGCCCCACTGCTCCATCTCCGCACGAATAGAGACCGCCAAGGGCTCTATCGCCAGGGCGAATAGGAGCGGCGACAGGGGGCACCCCTGGCGAGTGTCCCTTCCCAAAGACCACTCCTCAGAGCGGGCCGACCCAAGCCGGACCCTAGCCCGGGGTGCTCCATACAGTATCCGGATCCAATTGCAGAACATTGGCCCCAGGCCCGCCATTTGGAGCACTTCCAAAAGATACCCCCAGCTGACAGTGTCGAAGGCCTTGGCCAGGTCAATCGACACCAGGACTTGGGGATCCTCCCCACCATGCACCTCATGGAGGATATGATTCAGACGCCGCAAGTTCATTGCGTTGTTGCGACCAGGGTTAAATCCACACTGGTCCTGATGGACCAAGTGAGCCATGTGTGGGGCCAGCCGGGTGGCCAGTAGTCTGGTAAGGATTTTCACATCTGTATTAATCAGAGTTATAGGCCGGAACGCCGCAGGGTCGCAACTATCTCCCCCCGGTTTCAGAATCATACAGACCTCTCCCTGATTCATGGTGGGCGGAGGAATGCCACACTCCAGGGCCTCATCATAGACCTGCAAGAGGAGGGGGCCCAGGACATCACCAAATGACTGGTAGAATTCGGGTGGGAAGCCGTCTCCGCCCGGGGCCTTAGCCCGCAGAAGGCGGCCAATGCCACTTTGACCTCCCGGAGCGTTAAAGCCGCGTCCAGTTCCTCCGCCGCCTCCTCCGAGAGGGCCTGGAGAGCCAATCCCTGGAGGTAAGGCCGCTAGGAGGCTTCCGTAATCGAGGGGTCGGCAGTATACACCGCCTGCAGGTGAGAGCGGAGGACCTCGAGAATATCAGACTCCGAGTGCACCACGTCCCCAGCGGGATCGCGCAAAGCAACTATCCGCTCCGGAGCAAATTCCCGCCGAAGAATCCAGGCCAGCAGTCGATCAGACTTGTGCCCCTCACGGTGGAGACGCTGCCGGTATTGGCCCAGAGTATACTTATCCAGACGCGTAAGAATGTCATGAATGGACACCTGGGCCTCCCTTTCTGCCTCCCTATCCGAGTCAACGGGATCCGACAGAGACTGACAGCGCCGGAGTCTATCCTCCGCGTCCCGCAACTCACGGAGCAAGTGCTTCCCAACCCCATAGGTGAGGCCCATGCAGGTACCACGCACCACCGCTTTCAGGGCCTCCCATTTAGTTGAGTAGGACAAATCACCGTCCTCCCAGTTTAGATCTATATAATTAGTCAGGGCCGTCGCCACATGGTCCCTTCCCACCTGTCTTGTAGGAGGTCCATCGGCATCCTCCAGGTCCGGGGACGGGAAGCCTGGTCAACCCACTGCGCTACTCACGTCACCGGAGCATGGTCCGACACAAACCAGGCCTGGTGGGTAACCGTCAGGGAGAGGGACACGGCGATATTAGCAGCAAGGATGCGATCCAGCCTACCATGGGTGTCATGCGTCGGGGTATAGCTGGTATATAGTTTCTGAGCGGGGAGGCCCATGCGCCACACATCTACAACTCCCAAATTATGCATCACTTCCCGGAGACGCATCGTCATACGCGGCTTCGTGCCAGAGAGAGGTGGTTGCCGGTCCAAATCCGGGTTCAACACGCAGTTAAAATCCCCAAACCAGAGGAAGGGGGCGTCCAGGTCCGAGACAATAAGTTCCTGAAGATGGGAAAAGAAGTGAGGGTCATCTACATTTGGCGCATACGAATTTAAGATCAGGAAATCCCTACCATCTAACTTCACCCGCAGCAGCAGGTACCTGCCTGCAATGTCCGCCTCAACATACTGGATGGCACAGGGAACCCCAGGCGCCACCCAGATCAAGACCCCCCTGGCATATGTGGAGAATGAGGAATGGAATACCTGGCCCCTCCACTTTTTGGACAGCTTCTGAGCACCCTTCTCATTCAAATGAGTCTCCTGGAGACACGCAACGGAGACCCCATGGCGCCGGAGGAAGGAAAGGACCCTGTGTCTTTTAGTGCAAGTGCCCAGTCCGCGCACGTTCCAGGTTAAGAATTTAAAACCCATAATCAGTGATTACGCCCATCCGGGCCGCTATATACATGATCTGCGATCCGCCACCCACGGGCCCGAACAATAGTACACTCGATGCCTTGAACAATACCCCCCAAAACCATCCCCCACTCAGCCTTACACACGATGCCTACAACAGTGCCCCCCCACAACTCCCACCAGCCCCCCAACCCCCACAACCTCTGAAACCCCAGAAAAAAAAAACACCCACCCCCACCCACGAGCAGAAAGACAGCAACAACGAAACATGCTACCCTCCCCTCCCCCTGCCAGTGCCAGGACGTACACAGCCACCCCATCCACCCCACACCACACTCACACTCAACTCACAAACCCCCCCCACCCCCCCCATCCAACTCCCTATGGGACCCAAAGCCTACAAAAGGACTCTCTGGACTCATTCAGGGAAAAACAGCCTCAACCAGCCACCGTACCACGAGTCGCATCCCCCCCACAGCCCGCGACACAGCCCACACTCAACAAAAGGAAGTTCTACGTCCCACCCAGCCACACGAGGTTAAGCGACGCCAATCACAGGCGTCCACCGGAAAAGCAAGACCACTCACTGGTCGGACAAAGTAAACATCAAGAATAGTCAGGATACATATCACCTCATGGTGGAATTGTCCTCTCTAGCGAGTCAGCCCCCCCGGTTTCTGGAATCACCGGGGCCGTAGAGATCATGTCCTGCACCGTGTCCTGCAATGTGTCCGGGACCAGAATATCTCCGGGTCCGGACGGGCCCGGAGCCTCCAACGCAGTCTCAAGCGGCCGAGGATCCAGAAACATAGCACCGTCTTCACCCATTGTAATCCTAGGCTCCTCAGGGCCCGCCGACTCCGATCGGCGTCTCCGCCTGCTGCGGCGTCTCCGCGGCGCCCGGGTCCCCCATGTCTCACGGGATGCTCCACGTTCTTCCGGTGGAAGGTCATCGCCTCTGATCTCCAGCCACTCCCAGACCTCCGCCAGGGATTCGAAGAAGTGCGCCCTCCCTTGCAAGAGTACCTTGAGATTGGCCGGGTATAATAGCATATACTGCAGCTTCATCTCCCGTAGCTTCTGTTTGACCCCCAAGTAGGACTTCCGTTGCTCCTGGACTTGTTGGGTATAGTCGGGATAGATGGACACCCGGCTATTCTCAATGGTGAGATCCGCTGTCTCCATTGCCGCTCGTAGGATGCAGTCCCGATCCCTATAGTTTAGGATCTTGGCGATCAGAGCTCTTGGGGGCGCTCCCGGACGGGGCGGCGGGACCAGAGCACGATGCACCCGTTCAATGACAAACACATCCGAGAGACCCCGCGGACACAGCGTCGTTCGGATCCAAGTCTCTAAGAAGCGCTCAGCATTTCCAGCTTCCAGGCGTTCCGGCACCCCCAGGACCCTTATGTTGCTTCGATGTGCCCTCCCTTCAGCATCCTCAGCCCTCCGCTCCAAAGCATGCATCGTGGCCGTGAGGTGCGTGACAGTCTTCTTAAGGGAGGCAACCTCTCCTTGCAGTTCTTCAATATTGCCCTCGGCATCCAAGACTTCATCTGCAACCTTCCGAAGGTCCGTACGCAATAAATGTATGTCTATGGAGACCGTCTCTATCTGCCGCTCCAACGCAGAATGGGAGCCCTGTATTGCCTTCAGCAGCTACGCCCGGGAGGGCTCACCAGGGTCGCCCGCACCGTCTTCCGGGCCGGATTGGCGCGTAATCCGTTGGAAGGGCAGCCGCTGTGTGGTATACTGTGTGATCGTGTTGGGCTGGGTGGTACGCGACATCCTGTCCTTATGCATCGCCAGGGCCTGAGGCGCCTCGACGCGGACTCCAGCGGGGTGACAAAGGCCTCCTCCAGCCACGTATGCCTCGAATTGCGGCGAAGATAGCACTCACCGGGCCAGAACAGTCAGCCCAGGGCCCCGCAGTGCAGGACTCCCAGATGCCTCCCAGATGGTGGTCGTCAGGGGGGGCCCAGTAGTGGCAGTGGAGCACCCCAATCTGATGTGAGGGCCCTCGGCAGGGAAGAAAGAGGCAACCCTCCCCCTCCGCACCACCAACGCTGTCAAAGAGAGGCAGAAGAAGCGGGGGGCCACAGGCCGATAGAACCACCACGTCGTCCAACCGCCACCAGCTGCGCCAACGTGTAGAAGGAACCGTCTCTCCCTGGGCCAGCTCCAAGGGATACACTGTAGGGGAGACCCCTCCGATGAGACCCCAAGTCACCAAGGCCGCCCGGGCCACGCAGAGCATCACACAAGTGGGGCATCCCCCGCTCGTTACCAGGACAGTCACCGGTGCAGGACTGAGCCACCGCCAGCCCCCGTCGGGAGTGTCCGGCAGCGGAACGCCGCCCGCCAGGCAGAGTATAGGAGCAATAGAGGCAGAGGGGCACAGTCAACACAGCCGCATGTGTTCAGGGTGAGCAGGCCCCTGCAGAGCATAGATTCCCCCAGCAGCGCAACCCTCGAGGCATTCAGGACCGCACGGGGGTGAGGATCTCAGAGCAGGACCACTCACCGCAGCGCCCCCAGCCGTGTCTCTTCGGCACCCGGGACCTCCTCCAGTGGGGCCACCAGTGTCGCGGTGTGCTGCAATATATCAGCGCTCCCTGCAGCAGTCAGACCAGGGTCCTCCGGCACCCAAGATGGCCGCTCCGCTCCGGGGATAACGTGACGCCGCAGTGAAGAAAAGGGCCGCTGTCCAGGCCATCCCCACCGCTCAGGGTCTCCGCCGTTTCGTCCTTTTCAGACCTCTCGCCGGGGCACCAGAACCCCCAGGACAAAGAAGGGCACCCACACAGGCCGCCGCAGCCGCGACCCAGGTCCCCCACACCACGGTGGAGACAGCGTCCGAGGGGGAGGGGCATCCGCCGCGGCCGTCTCCTTGGCCCCCAAGCTCACTGCAGGCAAGGCAGTCCTCTCACAGGCGTTCCCGAGAGCCCCCAGGCCACACCGACAAGGAGCCCCAGATGGCAGCGGGCTCCGGTGTCAAAGTATCGGCGCTGGTCCCCCCGGGGGTCGCAGGCAGGCAGGTCCGCCGCTCCGCTCTCCCGTCGGAACAGGCCGCAGACCCCGGCCTCGCCTAGCCAGAGGCCGAATCTCCGGGGTGCCGACCACTTGCAGGAATTGCCTCCCAGAGGCTCACCGCCGCCGTCCAATACAGGGGCCGCCAGTGGGAGGGGAACCTCCGACACCGATTGCAGTATGTGTCCGAGCCCAATCAGGATATTAAGACAGGATTACAGGGTCCTCAGGTCGCGAGCCGGCGGAGCTCACGTCCTGTCGGCCATGCTGCTTGGCCACGCCCATACAACAAAATTGTTTTTAAAAAGAAATGTTTTATTTTGCTCACTCTTCTGTGTGTGTTGATATAATGTAAATGAGTACCTTCTGGTTTTTAGCGTTTCTTCAGGTGATTCATGTAATGATGTTTCCAGAATTTTTAAACAATTTTAGCTGCACACAAACTAAATTTTTGTTTTGTGTTGTGTGACCCAGTACTTCTGTGGGAAGAAATGAAAGTATACTAATTATAACCTACTGCCTCAAACCTTGTATAACACCAATTGTTACATTCCAGCCTGCACATCTTAACTTTATGTGGCACTGATATAGAGCTACTTAAACTCGAAACTATTTTACTGAATGACTCTGACCTCTTATTCAAATAGTCTATTTTGTATTTGCATTCAAGATTTTTCAATGGAAACATATCTCCAGCGTCCATGTGTCCCGAGCACTATGAATCAATATCAGCAATTCATCCATGTCTGGGCACTTGAGGCTGGGCCTTTTCAGCTACACAAAGGACTCCCGTGCCAGGGAGAACACTCATGCCTGCCAACTCACACGGTGCCACCGTGTGTCACTCGATTTGGGCTCTCTTCACACGGTGGCAGTGTAAGCGGGCTGAAAACCACTGTAAACAGTGGATTTCCAGCTCGCTTTGGAAGCAGTAACCAGCCAATGCCAACTAAAAGGTAAGAAAACATCCCACGACATCGACGGCAGCCTTAATGACTCTTTGTTTTTATTTTTTGGGAGGGATGTGGGGGGTTTGGTGAGGAGAAGAGTGCCTCTTAGGTGGCTCTCAGCAGGAGCCCCAATCCTCTCCAAGATCCCACCTCTGCCTCACACGGTGGCATTCATTTGTAAGTTGGCAGGTATGGCACTGGAGTTTGACTTTTTCTGCAAAATACAAAGTTGGGAGGATGGGATACGAGCTGCAGCACTTTGGTGTCATGTAGTAGGCTGAGCATTACAAGGGGATCAGCCTAGCACGAATATATCTATAAAGTAGGGCTACACAACCCAACGAGCCTAGGCAGAAACCCTGGAACGAGTTATCCATTAAAAGTGTATGGTACATGTTATATGTGTATGTACAAAAAACAATAAAAACTTATTGAAATTAAAAAAATCACATCTATGCTATCTGTACAAGATTGGATGGAATTCTTCCTGGCCCTGGAGTGACAACCCTCCATTGTTCACATTCTTGCTTCACCCTCCGCAGCCTGCTCGACCTCCAGACTTGACTTTTTATTTAATTTAAATTTTTAGAGTTTTATTTAGCACAAACTTGACCTGAAAGTATCAGAGCGCTTAACAAGAGCACCAGTTGCGTTACACAAAGACACAGTAATTTTTTTTGTTAGGCACAGGGAAATGAAATGATTTGCCCAGAATCACAGGATGTTGCGCGTCGTTGCCGAGACTCGAACCTAGTTCCCCAGAATGGAGGTTGACCGCACTAGCTGTTAGGCCACATCTGCTCCAACTGCTGGACCTCGCTCCTCTCAGTCACCCTGAAAGTTATTATATTTCGCTTTAAACATTTCTACATGCTGCAATCCGTTTTGTTTCGGGTGACAAGAAATTTGACCACATCACTCTCATCCTGCTAATCCTCCAATTAATTCCTGTTGAAGAGAGAGCCCCGTTTAAAACTACCGGCACCAGACAGAAAGAGCATGAGAACACAAAGTGATAAATGGAATGCTTCAATTAATCTCAGCCACTCGTAATCGCTCGAGCCGCATCCCACTCCATCATTTATTGCACACCATGTCACCTCAGTTTGGGCCAAGCTACATGCAAATCAGCCTTGAACCTACTCTAGTGGGAACAATTCAGCCCAAATTGCCAGGCCAGGTCCTCCCTGAACCGGAACACAAGCATCCCAGGTCCGATTTCATTCTTATGCGCTCATCAGCCAGGAGTAGCTTGAATCCGGTGGCACACTAAGTGCGAGAGCCACATCTGGGCCTACCCGTCACACTGAAGGCACTCGCAATCACTCAGGCCCTATCCCAGACACAAGGCGTTGAACTCTACTTAGCCCGCTTACCTTGAGGTTCCGTGGTTTTCGGGACTGGACTCCATTTTGTTTTGCGTTGTTCGAAGAAGCCATTTTGTGTTGCCCTCACGTAGGCCATAGGAGTAAACGAACGAACGAAGTTGCATGGGCCTCGTTGTTCATGTACATATTAACGTGGGCCTTTTCGACTTGCGAGTAAACTGCAAGATGCTGACCCCTTCACCTGAAACTGACCCTTCTATGAAGCTAGTTTCGTTAGCTGATAGTAATCTGGGAATCCAATCATTGTTCAGGATATCATTAGCCTTTAGTTTCTTGCACATATCTTATCCTACTATACATCTGAATTTCTCTTTTCTTTATGTCTTTTCATTACATGGGTAGGTAGTGCTTTCAATTATGGGTTTGTCCGGCTTTTGGTAATCGAATTTGGGACAATCCTAATAATTAACTTGTGGGGTTGGTACAATGTAAAGTGAGCTTTTGGAATGTGATAATGTATAGAAATGTGTTTCTATTGGTCAGAATTTGCCGCAATGGGTGTGCATTTGTAATGGGTTGAAACTGTGCATAAAAGAAGATGTCTTGCTCTACACAAATTGAGCAGGTTCCTGAGTTATACACCGTGTTGTATTGCTTGGTTCACTGTTACTAGCTGCAGCTAATACATTTGATCTCTGACGCCACCTAGCAGTATTCCGTGTCTCTGTTTGCCAAGACAGGTGAATCCGAAGACGTCGGGTGTGTCCCTGGCACCGCCGGTTCTGAATAAGACCCGGTTCTTCAACCTAACTGAGAAAGTGAAAACTTTGGGTGCCAATCAGGGTTGTAGAAGCACCCAATCCCCTCTCCTGGAGTCACACACCTTCAAATAAGTTCAATGTATGAAACATTCATTCTCCAGAAGTACCACAACAATTTGGAACTGCCACTCTCTGACCCTCCATATCATAACATGCATTGCTACCTTCAAAAAGATCTCAAAGCTTTTCTCTTTGAAAGCTACTTAGGTTAAATTCCTTTTGTTTCCACTCACTCTTGAATGTTGATCTTCATTTTTCCGATGTTGCATCACATTTGTACTCCTGCGTTGATTGTTTAGGATTTACAGCTTTTCTCCCACTTACTCTCAATGCATGTTTGTATCTTTAATTTACTCCTGTTCAGTGGCATCCAGTAATTTTAGGAGGGAGGGGTGAGGACGGCCCACACACGCACACATATACACACTCACAGCAATGCATTCACACACGCGAACATACACACAGACACATCCATTCACAACACTCATCACCAAACATTCATACATACATGCATGCACGAACCAAACATTAATTAAAAAGAAAGCACACTTACCTGGAGCTCTGCCTTGGAGGTAGGACGCTTGGGACTTCTGCCTTCCCTTGTTGGCTGACCTAAGGTCCGTCAACGAGTGAAGGCAACAGTCCCAAAGTCCTCACAGAGTGGAATGGGGTCAGTGAGACTACTGACCCCATCCCACTCTGTGATGAAGTGTCACTGATTGACACTCGACCCTGGGCGCTTCAGGGCTTAAAACTGAAGCGCCCATGTGTGAGGCAATCAGTGACGCTACCCCTTGTCACTGAGGGGATGGCCTCAAGGACCTTTGCTGAGCTGAGGAGGTCACGCCCACAGGAGCTGAGACTTCCACAGCCCAGCACAGTTCAGCTCAGGCAACCAGGAGCCTCCGCTAAATGCGCATGTCTGGCTCATGGCTCCTTGAACGGAAAGTGGACAGTGTCTGTCAGGCTGACCTTTTTTCAGCCTGACAGACACTGTTCGTGAGGGGCAAAAGGTGGGGGGCATGGCCCCTCCGCCCAAATGGACCGGCCGTGGCTGCTCCTGTTGTGATTGTTTGCTAACTGTTCTCTTGTAAGGTGCTCTGATGCCTCCGGGCCATGACTGTGCTATATAAAAAAACTGAAATAAAAAAAATTCCTTAGTGATGCACTTAATGAGAAACACTGAATGCAGTGAGACTGCTTTAAAATAGCATAATTGTATTGTACCGTAATTGTATTTATTTAGTGCTTGCTATCCCGACGAGGCTTCGAAGTGGTTTTCTGGGACTAGCACGCTACTCCGGAACCCAAAAAGGATTAGTGGTGGATTAGTATGGTAAAATTTGAGTTAATTTTGCACCTATGAATGCCATTCATCACTGGCACCGAGATGCAACTATCACCGGGAGCATTTTGCGCATAAGCTCGATGCCACAGGTCTGAGAATGGGAAGGGGAGAGGCTTTTCTAGTATTTTCTTGAGATTTAAATTAACACAAATATTTTCCCCCACACCAGTACAATTGCAAAACACAAAACCATCATTCACAAATGAAATTTGCTGCTTTGTACCTGCTTGGTAAATAGTGGGTTGGAAAAAAAATGGAGCTACTTATCTGCTCCTATTTTGTGAATCGTTCAGATCACTTCACTCCGTCCGTCTGTCCTTCCCTCGTTTGTATTTCCTGTTTTCTAGGTCGTCTCTCTTTGCGGCGCGAGCACAAGTCACGCAGGTGAGATGCAATGTTTATCAAGTGCTTCTAGTATTTTTTTTATTCTTTGTGGCTTTGAGCACATTTTGCTAACACAAAATGTCAAATTATTCAGAAACATGTCAGTTTCACGTTATCGTTTTGCAAATACGATCCTAATTCATCATCTCTGTAACTCTGCGCTTGTAACAAGTAATTCGAAGGGGCAGATTTATGAAGGCCCTGCGCCGCCGGTGCGTCACTTTTCCTCATGTTAAAAGTGACGCACCGGCGGCGCAAGGCCTTCATAAATCTGCCGTGCTTTACAGACACAGCTTTGCTGCTGGCCCATACTTATGACATAACTAATTGAGTGCAAACCACAGACAGGTCCCAGAGTGCACGTCTTGAGTATTTACAACATATCAATTTTTCTCATCTTGAAAAATCACTTTATTTTATGAATATTGATCAGAGGACGCCTGTAAGGTGATAAAAACATCGAGTTTTCGTGGATTCGTGTCTCTGAGCATAGGGAGTGACATCAAGAGGTGTTCCAGCCGCCTGCATATCGAATTCCTCGTTTGATGAGACAATACCAAAGCTCTTGTAAAAATCAAGAGAGAGGCGAGCTCAGCCTGCTCGTGACTGGCAATATTGAGTGCTTTTGATTTGTAAAAAATAATAGACAGACTGTATGCGCCTGAATGTATTGTCTTAATCGAAGCTCTTGGTGGTCCTGATTCCTTGGGTCATATAGCCAACAGTATATATTTCACGAGCCCATAGTGTACGCTCTGTCTTTCAAACACACACCAAACCCGGTGTGGTCTGGGAATATTGATATATAGGCAGGGGTGGCGGCTTGGCTAAGGCGGAGGAGCGTCGCCCCACTGCTCTTCGAGCTGGAAAAATAAAATGATAATAACATAGGTTCGGTGCTGGGCTAAGGCGGGGTGGGGCTGGAGGCATAGGGGGAGGAGTGGTTTTTACACCCCAAGTGCTCAGGACTGCTTGGCCGGCAGTCTCAGGCCGGCCAAACAGTCATGCGCACTTTGCATGTTCCCCACCAGGCTGTGTAATGCCCAGGACCCGATTCCCCATCAAAGCACCAATCCATGGCACTCAGACCAATCACAATGCTACATTGCGGAGTCGAGATTGGCTGAGGGGAGCCAATCACAACTTTGCATTGCAGCTTCGTGATTGGCTATGGTGAGCTTGGGTGCTTCCTGGTTCCGGGACTCACCAGAGAAGTGGAGGAAAGACTCGGCGGCTGGAAGAAGTAAGTGTTTTTTTTAAAAGTTTTTTTTACATTTTTGGTGAGATTCACAGACCCTAAGCAAGTGCTACTGAAAAAATGTTTAAACATTTTTTTTGGGCCCCGGGGGTCCCTCTGGGATCCCTTCAGTAGGCGCAGGGGGTCGGGGTGTTTCTACCCTGCCCCCTTTCCTTGTTTTTTATCATTCTTTACCTGTTTTTCTTGTGACTCAGTTAACTGAGTCACAAAATGGCTGCCAGCACTTCCTGGTTGGAAATGTTGGCAGCCAATCAGATCACAGCCACGAGATTGGGAGGGTTCGCAGATCCTCCGTGGCCATATTTATCTGAGAAATGTTTCAACTTCTCAGGAACTACCGAACGGATATACACCATTTATCAAAGAGAGTGCTTTCGTTTTGAAAATTTTGTGAAGATTCGTCAAACGGCAGGATAAAACTAGCAAAAGAAAAAAACGCTTTTTGAATAGAAACAAGGTCCTAACTATAACTACCTACTGGCAAGCTCCAGTAGGTAATATCTATAAATATATATATATATATATATATATATATATATATATATATATATATAGATAGATGTGGAGTTAAGAATTGATTGTAAATCCTTACTCTCCAGTGTGCACTTCCCAGTTCGATATTTTGTCCCTCAATAGTATGGTCAAGATTTTATTACCCATCGAGATGTTGGATTCGATATCCTCTACTACAATCACCAAAAACTGATTCATAGTACATATCATGAGTTGATTCTCAAAGGAGTCTGGTTGCTGCTGAGTGTTTTCATTATGCCATGACCTGCTTTTCCCTTTGCTATACCAGGGATCATCAAAGCCCGCACACTACAACGGAACATGTGGGCAAGAATTAGCAGAACCGCACATCATTAATATTAATGGGAACTGGCAACTCATTACAACAAATGCTGACAAGGAGAACTGCACTGGACAGCAGACCCCCATCCCAAAATTCAAAATCGTACTTTTCAGGCAATGTAACATTACATTTTAGCTTAGAGTCTGCTATATATTTATTTATTTTATGCATTTTTTATATAGCGCGGACTTCACTAGTTCACAGAGCAAAGTATCCGGTTACATATCTAATACAAATGAACATAAAGGTATACACACTCTCTGATAAAGTCAATAATCTACAATCTAGTGAACAGTATCAGTTCCAATGAATGATCTCTCATAGTAGTGGGGTTCAATTTCTGACCAAAATTGCAGTGTACGAGTGAATAAGTGAGTAGGGGAGGTCAGGGTAGGGTGCTCCTTCACCCAAAACACATTTTGGAAAGATTGGATCAAATATTTAACTCTTCAGCAAGATTGTCACTTAAATACGATATAAACCATAGGTTCTGAAATGGCATCCCTGAAGCATTGCATTGCTTTCAGGTGAGAGAGCATGGGCTGGAGCATGTTAAGAGGTGTTTTGTGCTTTAATTTATAGTTTAGAGTCTCTACTAGTGTTCCACTAATTTTGGTACAAGATTAGAACCAGACCTGGGCGAAATTTCAATCACGATAAGTAACTTCAGTAATTCGGCGTTACTCTTTGACGCAAAATCACAAATAATATTGTGATAATGGCTGCTCATGTAAGTAAGAGTAGTTTGGAGGAAATAATCTTACCACAAGAGCACATTCAGTTTGCGGGAGTGGCTGGTTGTGCTGCTGTGCACTATTAAAACATGTCTCAGACATGCCATTTCAGCCTGTGTGCATTTTTAAACTACCATTTTGACGTGGTAAAATAAACCTCTTGCCAGGCCTAAACCTCCCTTTTTAATACATGTAGGTCACCTCTAAGGTAGGCCCTAAACAGCCCATTTGGCAGGGTGCATTGTATTTAAAAAGCTGGACATGTACTTTTAAGTTTTACATGCCCTGGTAGTGAAAAACACCTACATTTGTTTTTCACAGCTGTGAGGCTTTCTCTCCCATAGGATAACACTGGGTTACATTTAATAAGTGATAACTTTAGTTTTGGGAACAGGTAGGAAAGTTGTGTTTGCCTCTAAAGAATTAATATTTAAAAACCTCTTTAATGGTAAAGTCGGATTTTATGACATATTTCTGAAGATGCCCCTAACCATTTGGTGCCTGTAGCCTGTGTCCTGGGTCACATGACTGGGTGTGACTGCCAGTTGGCCTTTGTGATTCCTCCCCGATAGTGGGTAAGAATGTGTAACAGTGTAACAAAGGGGGGCTAGGTGTTGGTAGGATGGGCCATCCTGCCAGGATTAGAGATTTGTGGACCGAGTGTAAGAGCATAGTACAGTGGCCAGAAATAGAATCAGGAGGGAAGCCCCTCACAATAAGCCCTCTCCAATTGTCATGGAAAATCATAATCGGATCATCAGGCATTTGATAACAAATGTTTCAACTAGTCAATTGGTAAAAAATCATGAGAACAATGCACAATCCAGGTGAATTAGTGCATGCATAATATGAAAGATTGATGCTGATTTACAGACAGTACAGTTGAGTTGACGACCACATGAAAAAGGCATTTTAGGATTTATTTCTGCTTTTATGTTGGGATTGCATCCGGTAATTAGTTTGTATTTCCAGCAAAGTGTGAAGTGCTGGCAGGCTAAAGAAGTGGATGAGATTTTGGCCTACGTGACGTATTGTAGTGATTGCTGTGATGGTAAAAACAAAATGGCGACAGAGAAATTGATGATGGATCAGACAAAGTTTTTTCAAAAAGGTTGTTAAGGTGGGTTTCGGGCACCTGGTGTTACTGTTGCTAGTCTTGGTGTGTAAGAGGTTAATGCACAAGGAAATAGTGCACAATTTGTGAAAGTTGGCTATCATAGTGGTATCGATAGAGGATGTATTAACAATTCTAGCATGAATAATGTGAATAATAATGCACAAATGAGACATGGTCTGTGCCACATCTGTGAGAAAAATTAACACTGGAAACAGGATTGCAAATTTAATCCCAATATATATTTCAAAATTAGTCACATTTGTTCCCCAAATGCAGCAGAAAAAGATTAATCAAATGGCACAGAATAGGATGACCCGATCAATGGTCCCAGCCCTGCCGGCCTCTGTGCAGAACATGCAGAATTCAAAGCCGTTCAATGGGAATATGTCTTCAGCCCCAGCCATGCAAACCTGCGCAAAATAACATGCAGGGGTTTCAGACTTCACTATGCCACACAAAGTGTGACAACCCCAATGTCAATCAGTCCATGCTGGGGGTCGTGTAACTCCATGCTCATTAGTTTTCATGCCCCCCAGCATGGACTGATTGACAGTTGAGCTATCGTATTCTGTGTGGTGTAGTGTGATAGACAAAGAGAATGTGCGAAGTTCATTAATAATTTATCTCATTCTCCTTGAGTGTGAAGACAAATTTCAGACTTCAGCAAAAACTAAATCAGTGATTAATGAAAACTTTTCACAATTTAAGGCTAGGCTCAGATTCCACTGGCCTGAGACAAGTACCATGATGGTGCCTGAGAAGGGAGGAGGACTCCAACCTGGGTGCAGTCTTAGATGTAGATCTGGATGGTTGTTTTATGGAAGGAGAAGTGACTAGCAATCCAGGATAACTTTTAATCGATACAGGTGCTCCACGCTCCACGGTTTGGCTGGTGAATGCTCCTATCCTACCCCTCTGGGGAAATTAAATTCAAGTTGTAGGCATTTGAAAAAAACTATTGACCAATAAGTGTCCCAGTGAAAATTGGTTCAATTACAAATGATCATGAATTCATAATCAGTGACAAGAGTCTAGTTAATTTGTTGGGATGCAATCACTTGTGTAATTGCATAATTTACTGAAACCGGTTGCTGTTGGTATTCCAGCAAAGGATGAGGATTCCGAGTTTAAAATATAATTACAAGAAGCCAAAATTAAAATATTTCCAGTTCTTACAGCAGAAGACGTATCTCATATTTAAGATATACTGGGGCATATTATCAAGAACTACCTTAACATTATCATCTGTGTAGCGGCGGAAAACTGCCGCTAAAGCGGCGATAATGGGCTTGATAATATGCCCTGAAGAATTCCAATAGAAGCCCAGGATCACACCAGAACATGGACTTCTATTGGAATTCTCAAGGGCATATTATCAAGCACATTATCGCCGCTTTAGCTGGAGTTTTCTGCCGCTAAACCGGCGATAATTTTTAACGCCGTTCTTGATAATATGCCCCACTGTGAATAAGGAGCTTTTGGATTTTTTCAGGAAAATAAATTGGGTTGATCAAAAGTGCAGAGCCAGTGCAAATGGCTGCAAAACCCAATGCAGTGTATCCCTGTACTCTTGAATACAAGCTTACTCGTAAAGCGGGGGCGGGGGAGGGGGAGGGGAGGGAGGTAAGGATTTCACCTATTATTGATAAAATGCTTGAACAGGGCGTTTTAAAAGAAGTACTAGGGATCTCAGGTAACTCTCTGATCATGGGAATACAGAAGCCTAGTGAAAAATGGAGCATAGTGCAGGACCATAGAAAATAAATGATATAATGATTCCTTGTTGTGCCTGTGCTGTGGTACCGAGTACTGCAGAAGCAGAAGTGGTTTACTGTTGTAGACTTGTGTCAAGCATGTTTCTCAATTCCTTTTCATGAGGGTTGTCAGTTTCTTTTGCATTCAAAGAATCCTTAAGTGTTGCATTCCACAATGGTATACAGATAGTCCTTCATTCTTTTCCCTAAAAAGAAGAATAATTTGCAAAGTTTAAATTTGTCCTGTAACTCACTGCTAGTGCAGTATATTGATGACTTGTTGATCCCGGTAAAAAACGAGAAATGCCTGTAGACGGCACAATTGTTTTGTTGAATCAGTTGGCTGAAAATGTGTCCTGCAAAGCTACAGTACTGTCATGAGGAAGTTATTTATTTGGGACACCAAATTGAGACCGGAGTAAGGAAGGTATCCAAAGAACGCATTTCTGAGATTCTGAGAATAAACCCGCCAATAACACATAGGCATAGATGCATCAAGGTAAAATCCGCTCGCAAAGGGGCAGATTCTCAGAATCTGCCCCTTTGCGACCGGTATTTTTGCATTTGGGATGCATCATCCCAAATGAAAAAATCGCAAATTAAGAAATCGCAAAATTACGATTACTTGCATTTAAGGAATCTCAAATTGAGATTCCTTAAATGCAATGCATTAACGTTTAAAAAATAGCAATTTTGCTAATAGGGATCGCAAATTACCATGAAGTTGAACTTCATGGTAATTTGCAAAAACTTTGAAAAATGCACTAAATTTCAAAGTTTCATGTGGCGCACACACATGCCCTAAGGGCATGTGTGTGCGCAACTTATGTGCACAGATCAATTTCAGGGGTGCAACAGGGTGTCCTTTGAACACCCCTGCACCCTTGAAATTGCATTCTCAATTTGTGATTCGCTAATTGCGATTTGCAAATTGAGAATGTCTCGGGAAGGTATTCCTTAATTGCGACTCGCAATTTGCGAGTCGTAATTAAGGAACTTTAAGAAATCGCTATTTTTTTTAGTGATTTCTTCATGCATTGCATTTTGCTATTCCTTAATAGCGAATCGTTATTTTTTGCTATTAAGGAATAGCAAAATGGGTTCTTGATGCATCTGGGGGATAGAGAAGTAACAATGTTTTTGGAAATGGTTGGCTGTCATTAGTGGATTTCAACGTTTTCCCTGATTGCAAAACCTTTACAGAGACTGACTCAAAATGATGGTTGGGACCCGATGTCTTGGGAGAGTGAATGCATGTAAGCCTTCCTGGAGCTCAGACTGAGATTGTGTAGCACACAAGCTTAAGGAATGCTAAACTATGACAAAAAATGTATTTATTTTGGAAGGTTGCACTTTCTAATTTAAGTCAGCAAAATGGAGGAGGGTAACAACACATTGCTTATTTTTCTGCTCCATTGGATCCAGTTGCCACGCCATCATGGGATGCATGAAGAGCATTGCTGTGACTTCTTTGGCAAATGGTGAAAGTGAGACAATTGTGATGCGACACACACTTATTGTGTTGTTTCCACATTCAAATGAGACATTGATGACTCCTACTTACTGTACTTAGCATTTGAAAAATAGTTGCTTAACTAAGTATGAGCAGATTATTTTGACAGCAGAGAACATTTCAATTAAACATTGCTTGAATGCAGGCCATGCACCACAGACATCCTGTCCTCAAAGGAGTGGGACAAAGTCACTGTGCCTCAGTGATCCTGTGGTGGACGGATTGCGGAATCCTGGGTTACCACCTACGGTAACCTAGTGGTTCCCATGACTCTAGATAGAGGGGCTGAATTGTAGGATGGTGAGGCAGGAGTATTGCCAGTGTACGCTTCCACTCAGCCAAAACATACATAAGGCCCTTATATGCTATCAAACATTGAAACTTATACCCTCGATTACTAAAATTTAAAGTGATGCAAAAGGAAATGTAATTTATTATTTTTTTTTTTTATTTTTTTTTTTTAAAACCTTTATTGGAGCAAGCATAGAGAAGGAAATGTAAATTTTGTAACCATTTTGAAAACCTGAAAATGTGGCACTAAAGGTAGTATTGCTTTAGCGCCTGTACACAGATTAGTAAAGGACAGCTTTAATGTTGAGAGTATTACCACACGGTTCCCTGCAACCGGCACCATCACGAGGTTATGCCTGATGGGAAACATCCTTTATAACGAAACTTTCACAGCGCGGTACCATTACCACGCAGGTTTTACAATGCAAGTCGTTATAACGACTTGCGCTGGAGGGCGCTGTAGGATAGGGAATAGTTTAATTTACTATCCAACACCTTCCCTACTATCCACGGGCACTGGAGTTGGAATAGTAAATTAAACTATTCACTATCCAGCACCCCCCAACGCAAGTCGTTTTAACGACTTACGTTGTAAAACCTGCGTGGTAACGGTACGCGTTGTGAAAGCACGCGTTGTACCTTCATACATCCATGCCTGATACCTAGTTGAGGTATTTATGCTTAAGAATAACAAATTGCCATTGGAACAAGTTGTTTCAATTCCTGGATTTTCATCAAGCACATCAATGTATACTGGGACTTTTAGTCCTGTTCTAGTTAAATTGCACGCACACACCTGAAAACCGAAATTTATAAGGGGACAGATCAGGACTAGAAAAGTTGAGTACCAGTGGCATGGATATTTAGCGTAAACTAAAGAGAAAAATACAAAATATTGAATCACTTCTATTTCAGAAATGGTACTGTCTCTATGTTCCTCCCCTGAGCAGGAGGAATACACACAACGGCCCACATGCTAGACGGGACAATCTTCTGTAAAATGTTAGTTTTCTTGGGTCACTCATGGCAGTGTCAGCCATTTTTGAAAGCTATTACATTTAATAGATGTCAATACAGTGATGTAATCTAATACACTCAAGGGAAGGCCAAGTGTTGAAGAAGTAACCTATTTATAATTCAAAAAAGGTTTGATATATTATTGCATGATGTTTGCTGTGTCATTTACTTGGCAAATCATTAGATAGCTCAACTTGTGTTTTATCTCTTTGCCCCACGGCAGATCCCAAGCTTGACTCTGTCTCAACTCTTCTTCATACCCACTTCTATATTAGGCTAGTGAGTCACATTACGCACCAAGCAGTGTTTAATTTGAGCCGGGTTTTTCCTGTGCTCAACACCGACCCTTTATTCTCAACTCTGGCTCTAATGACAGTCTACCACAAGGTGGAGCTGTCTATCAAATTTTGAGATGAGGAGACAAAAAGTGCTTAATAATTGAATATATATTAAAAATTAACAATATCTGCCACTAAAGCCATCCTTACAGCTTTGGGTTGCCTGAGTACTCAGTACTGTCACACTTGTAGAAGTGAGATGGTTATTACACAGCAGCATTGGGTGGTGCAAGCTGTAGGTGTCTCTGGAAAAGGGCCCTGCCACTTACTTCTTTTACAAATCAAGCACTGCCGCAAAGCGACTCACAAATGCTTGGGCAAGACTGGGGAGGGACAAACAGTCAACCAGCTCAAGAAACTATTGATTTGGGCCATGGACCGCGGCCTGCTGGAGTGGGCTAAAAGTTTCCCGGACCTTTAAAATTAGTGTCTGTGCTGACCACTGGCAACTACTGCCATAAAGTAAGCACGGATAAAATAGGAGAGCAATAATATCCAAGGACCTTGGACACCAATGGTAAACTGCATTATCCACCAAGGATATTGCCGAATAACCAAAGGCTGCCCTCGGACGTCGCGTAACTGTGGTGTGCACTTTCCCTTAAGGAGTGAGAGCCAATGTACCCATTTCAGGTCTGCCATTACCTATGCCAATCAGTATGTCAACCCATACCAGTATCATGTTAGGAGCTGTAAAGGTCAAGTTGGCAGATTGTATACATCATGCCATACAACAGACTGAGGTATATATGGCTGCAAATTACAGCATACCAGTGCACAACGGGGCATATTACCAAGGGTGGCGATAGGCAATTATCGCCGGTTTAGCGGCCGTTTTCGGCCGCTAAGCGGCGATAATTCTATTGCTCTATTAGCAAGCTGTCGCTAACTGATGTTAGCGACAGCTTTTAGGCGATAGCGAGTGGTTTGGGGCCCGCTTTGCATGTCAGCGATATTTATCGCTAATGACATGCAAAGTGGGCGTACCCAACCTGTTAGTTACTGAAAGCAGTCGCTAACGTTGCTATCGCCTATTAGCAAGGCAGGCGTAGCGATGGAAATATTCCCGCTATCGCCAAAAACCAATGCCTGCTCAGACCAGTTGTGGAAAAGTAAATTTTGCCATGTCGTATGTGCCTACGTGTTCCCCATGTTATGATATATGTGCATGATCGATATGCATGTATTCCCCTCTGATCAATTAATGACGCAATTACAGTTGTGTCCATCTCTAGTATGCCAGTTTCCAGCCTTCGTGAAAACAACGAATATTAGACCTATGTAAAGCTACGTTGCCACGTTCTACAGTGTGCACGTTAATTCATTGAATTGTCCCCGTTTCTAGGCCTCAAAAGGGCCCGGACTCAGATTCAGCTCCTGCTTCCTGAACCCTCTCCGAGGAGCGATACAGCCCCCACCTGTATCCCTGACCCTTCACTTACTTCATGCCTCGCAGTGCCCGGCCCGGCCTGGCTCTGCCTCCCTGTCTGCCAAGAGTATGTTATGATTCTAGTTATCAGTCCAGCCCTCCTTCTCTGCATTCCTAAGCTACTGAATCGCATCAATAGTTTCCGTCATGGTCTAGCCTTTATGTCTCCATGTAAGAGAAATACTGTATTAATATTCATAGAATATTCCTCGCACATGCAATACATTTAGAATTATGTATGCACCAGTCTTAGTGTCTGTTAGCCTTTGCCCTGATAACTTTTGGATTCTATCAACATGTTCTCTAAACACCAGATACTAGATATGCCTAGGTACATGTCGCTCTGACCCTCCAGACTTTCGTCTCCTCTTCTAGGGCAGAAGTCATAGCCCCCAGTTCTCCTGGTAACACGTCATTGCCAGTTTGCGCGCACCACTAGGTTAAAGGTCCCAGCTGCTCAGGTAGCCCCCTCCAGGTTTCCGCCCCTTTTTTATGACATATTCTGTTACGTTTACATCACATGTCTATGTATACGCCCTGTACACACCTCTTGTTACACCCACTTTATGCCTTATCTTTCGCGACTGCTACAAACTCCGCCTACTGCTACGCCTACTGTATTGAACGCAATGTATTTGTTTAACTATAAATATTGTGCACTGTTATTAAAAGTTACGCCAATTCCCTCATTCCTTATTCCTGCCCCCGGCAGCTGCCATCCCATTCCCGTACAGGCTGTCCTGTTCCTGTCCTTTTATGATTAATTAAAGCCTGTATACTCCAGCTACCTCGTATCTTGACTCTTATTTATTGAGCTAACCTTTTATTGATTATAGTCAAAAATAGATCAGGTAATTAATTATTTATTTACCACATAATGGCGCCCGAATAGGGACTTGCCCTTTCCCCACGCGCCGGAGAAGCCACGCAGGCCCCCTGATCCTCTGCAGCCGTGACGGAACCATACCGTGCACGTGCAGATATTTCTGCTTCAAGTATCCCTCAGGCCCACGGAGGAGACGGAGGTTGCGGTCCAGCGTCCAGACGAGGCGGTGGAGGAAAGCGGCGAGTCCCGACCAGAGCCCAAGCCGAGAGTCCAAGGTCCGAGGTATCCGGAGGCCCACCTGTAACTGAAGTCCGAAGTTCGTCCGTCCGTCGTCGTAGCAGTCCAGTCCAGTCCGAGGCCTTCCGTTCTTGCTGCCCGGTGAGTACCGTTGCTGGGGTAGTATCTAGACAGGGTCAAGTAATTTGTCTCTGGTCTGTGGGTTTGGGTACACAGATCCAACACGAAGTGTCCACCTAGGTGGATGCGGGTCCTGACGTGTCTCTTTATGAGACCGGTAAGTTTTCGTACTGTTTTAGCAGTACATCTAGTCAGTCCAGTCTGTTCTGTTCTCGAGAAATTCTTGTGTTCTGTTTTCAGTATTTCAGGTAATATTCTGTCCGAACTGTTATTTTAAATGTTATTTCATGTGTTTTCAGTGTCGTGGTATGAGTGATTTGTTTCCTTAAAGTTATTATTGTGTTTATCGTGTATTGTATTGTGTTCAGACTCCAGCCTAGTTATGCCTCTGTTCTCGAAATTACGTCAGTTAAGAACTAGAAAAGGTCTGCTCGAAGAAGCAGTTCCTGTCCCGCCTAGGGACAGTCCAGGTCATTTTATGTATCATAAGCATGGCATAAGTGCCATATTATATCTAGACTTATGGGTCGAGTATACTAAAGATCTAGAAGAGAAATATAGATGGCCTGTATCAGGTACATGGGATGCCGAGTGCATCATGCGAGTAGAAGAAGTATTATGGAAAAAGAAATCCAGACAGTCCCAGAAAGATGCCATCGAGTTATGGCGCAAAGAATCTCATAAAAGAACCGAAAAAGAAATCAGAAAGTCAGAATTAAGTAGGGAATCCTCAGAAAGAGCCCAAGAAAGAGAATTAATCGAAATAGGTGAACGAGTTAAAGCCGAACAGTCAGACAGACAGAGAAATGCCCTTATTAAGGGTATGTATCCTCTTCTTGCCGAGGGCTTGCCAAAAGCAACCCCGGAAGCACCATGTAATTTTCCGCCGCCATTAGTTCCGATTAAGCTACGTCACAAACAGACCGCAGCTGATATTTTTCTCTCGTCCTATTTGGACGACACAGTCCCAGAATATGCAAATCCTGCTCCGCCAGCTCCTGTAAATAATGTAATTCCTGTTTCTCCAGCCACCGGGGCACCTGTCACAGTACCTGTTACGGTACCCCCGGTCCAGCCCGTAGTACAAGTACCCGCTACATCGGTCACTCTCCCAGCACGAAGAGTATCAGTCGACGATTCTAGTTTAGGAGCCGCGGGGGGAGGTCCTCCTGGTACCCCGCCGCCACACAAACGTGTAACGTTAGTCGAGTTACATGAACGTGCGTTACAGCGTACGCCCAAACAGCAGTCCGTTGCAGATATCAAGCGAGCTCTTACCGAATGCCGTTATGATCCAGTCCCAGGCGATGATAATATGGTTATATATTCATTGCGCGTAAGACGGGTGACCGAGTATTTGGACACCCTACCGAATATGAAAGAAGATCTAGACAGAGTATATCGTTTCATCCGTACAGGGGATGATCCAGAAAGTATTGGCGAAGCCATGTCTCTAAGGAAAGCTGAGACCCAGCTCATGCTATTAAAGTTTCTAGTTAATTGTTTAATAAGGGAACAAGATTATCCGACTAAAGATCCGACCGAAATGAGAGTTCTGACAAAATGGAGTGATAATATAGCCGAGGGAAGACACAAGACACTAGGTAGTATAGAGAGTATGTACAAGAAAATTCGTAAGGAAATAATAAGGTTACACGAGAAACGCAAAGCAGTACAAGTAAGCGAGAAAGAAGACGACTCTTCTACTGAAGAGGTAGACGACGAGAATCCTACCAGAATAGCGTATGTAGGTAAAACTAGACTTCCCAACCGACATTCACGCCTAGAACACAAGAAAGTCTTCCCTCCTCCAGCACCAGAACAAGGTTCTCTCGAGCAAGTATTTCAAGCTACCGATCACATTCTGAAATCACGAATCGGTTATAGCGAACTTAGTACCATGCATGAACAAGAACTAGCCCGATCAGCAGTCCGATGGACTACTGATTCTACCACTTTTCCAGACGAAATAGTGGCACAAATGTTTCTGAAACTGCCCCCAGCCGAGCAGCGACTGGTGGGTATGTATATGATCCAGCACCTCATTACACTGTATGAGGGACAACATTCTGATCCAGGTCCGTTACACGATGTTCTGAACGAGTTACTCCAATATAGATGGAGAGGTTTAGGTACCGATTTAATTAGTGTCATTCTAGAACAGCGCCACAAATATAGAACGTTCCTGAACCCGCATTTTGTTCATGTCTCACCTCCAGAAAGTAAACCATTCTACATAGATAGACAGCATCCGTTACGAGAAGTACACCCAGTTAGGACAGAGGGTGGTGAAATGCAACGAGTATTTGTTTACACCCCTATCACAAAGATGGAACTCTTAGAGATGAAGAAATTAATTCCCTGTCACGACAAAGATCCAGCAGGGTTCCATCGAGAATTAAAAGATATGCTCCGTATGGGAGAATACACGTATCCAGATATCATTAAAATGCTAAAAGTCCTGTTGCCCGCAGGGGTATATGAAAAACTCAAGGAAAAAGAATGGGAGGTGGGAGAGAAAAAGATTGATTGGGCAGTTCTAGAAGCTGAAGATAATATACGAGTACCAGGTACCGGTCTTGGGGATAAAGCTAAAGCTTTGCCCGAACTGTTAATACAAGTCTTGCCAAGGTTACTAGCCACGAAAAAGGAAGATTGGGATGCAATCTCAGCATGCAAACAGAAACAAGATGAAGATACTAGTGATTTTTATTCTAGATTCGAGAAATGTTTCATTATTAACAGTGGTTTGAAGACAGGTAGCGAGTCATACCCTCATCTTTTTGTTACTAAACTAGTCGAGAATTCAAGTCCACAAGTTAAAAATCGAGTTTTGAAAGTCGAAAGTACCTGGCAAGCTAATACCCCGTCACAAATGCTTCAAATGCTCCAGTATCACCAGAATAGAATCAGGGAAGAGCAAGAACACGAAAAGAGACGTATGAAAGACACGAAAATGAAAGTACTAGTTGCACAATCTGTTCCACAAGACAGTCAGAAGAGGGGTCCGAATCAGACCAGTCATCCTGCAGCTCCCGTTAAAGGGACATGCAATTATTGTAAACAGCCAGGTCATTTTATAAACGAGTGTGCAGTTCTGAAACACAACATAGCTACTGGTAAGACTAAAGAAAGACCACGTCTGCCTAGACAAGAACAAGTTTCACAGATTTCTCAGTCACCACAGAATGCACAACAGACAGTTCCAGCACCGCAGCCTATTGCTGCAACACAGCATGTTACACAGCAGATGTACCAGTATGCTCAGTCAGAGTATCCAGAGTATCAACAGTATTCATGAAACAGCCTAGAGAGGGAGGTAGGCTTGCCTCTCATCGAGATACCTGTAGATCAAGAGGGTCCCTATGTACACAGTCAAGTATTAGGGAAAGACAGAAAGTTTTTGATTGATACAGGGGCAAGTAGGACTACTATCAGTCATGACGAGGTTCCAGGGGCTCCGCTCTCAGGCTCTAGAAATGTTTCCCTTGGATTTTCAGGAAAGCCTATTGTGAACGAGATTTCAAAGCCAGTTTCTCTAGAAGTTGGTCCATTGTCCCGAACTACTGATTTGTTGCTTACGAAGTCATGTCCAGAAAATTTGTTAGGCATTAAAACATTGAAAGAATTAGGTGCAGTTATTTGCTGCTCTCCAGAAGGAATACGTTTGTTTTTGCGTGACTTCAAAGGTCACTATGTATTACGAGATTTTGATCCAAGATTGTCCAATGTTCCACAGCATTTATGGGCGCAAGGTCCAACTGATGTAGGTTTTATGCAAATCACACCCCATCGTGTGACTCTCAAGCAAGGTATAGTCTTGCCACGAATCAGACAGTACAGATTGCCACCTGAGGCTGTAGCAGCCTTATCCAAAATTATTGATGAGCTTATTGCTCAAGGAGTGGTTGTAGAAACTGACTCCAATGTATGTAATTCTCCTATCATTCCAGTCATGAAGCATACTGATCCAAATGCACTTCCAGTATATCGATTAGTGATTGATCTTCGAGAACTTAATAAATGTATCATACCCCAGTATCCAGTAGTCCCAGATATTTCTTCCCTATTGACAGCCATTGATTCTGAAGCCACGTTCTTTACTGTAATTGATCTCAAGAACACATTTTTCAGTGTCCCCATTCATCCAGACAGCCAGTACCGTTTTGGTTTTTGTTTAAATGGAAGGAGCTATAAGTTCACACGAGCTCCTCAAGGTTTCACAGAAAGTCCTAGTATTTATAGTCAAGCACTTAAAAGACAACTAGACAATATGCACATGCCAACTGACACTGCCCTGCTCCAGTATGTCGATGATCTATTGATCACAGCCCGTTCTGAACGTGACTGCGAGCATGCGTCACTTACAGTCCTGTATTTTCTGGCCGAGCAGGGGCACAAGGTGTCCCCTTCGAAGCTTCAATTCTGTGTCCAGCAAGTGATCTACTTAGGCCACTTACTGTCCAAGTGGGGTAGGCAGTTGACACCAGACCGTATCCAGTTAATAGCGAGTCTTCCACAGCCCAAGACACAGAAGGAGGTACGAGCTTTTATTGGCCTCACTTCTTATTGCAGACAATGGATTCCTCAGTATGCATTTCTAGCTAAGCCACTGATACAGTTAACGACACAGGAGGCAGCCGTATCGACTGTCCTCCCTTGGACATCTGAACATACACTTGTTTTTAATGAATTAAAGAAAGCCTTATGCCAAGCACCTGTTCTAGCAACACCGAACTACAGTAAGCCTTTTACACTTTTTGTCACAGAACGTGATGGTACTGCATTATCTGTTCTCACACAAGATCAAGCAGGACAATACAAGCCTTGTGCTTATTTTTCGAGCACACTAGATCCAGTAGCCCAGGCTCTGCCTGCGTGCCTCAAGTCAGTTGCAGCCACAGCTCTAGCTATCAGACAAAGTGATTCCATAGTATTAGGACACTCCCTGACAGTACAAGTTCCACACTCCGTGGAAGTTCTTTTAAACCGAACACAGACTCAGCACTTGACAATTGCCCGTTTAACAGGTTATGAACTGACACTGTTCCAGCCACACATAGAAATCAGACGCTGCAACATTCTAAATCCTGCTACACTGTTACCGTTAGTTACTTCAAATCCTGCCACACATGACTGTGTGGAAGTAGTTAACACTATGACTAAGCCGAGACAAGACCTGACAGACATTGCATTACCTAATCCCGACCTCACACTTTATGTGGATGGTTCATGTATGAGAACAAGTACAGGAGAACTAGTAGCCGCGTATGCAGTGACTACTGACACCGAAGTTATTGAAACACACCGTATTGACACCCTGTCTGCTCAAGCAGCAGAGCTGGTTGCTCTGACCCAAGCCTGCATACGTGCCAAGAACCTGAAAGTAAACATATATACAGATTCACGTTACGCATTCGGAGTCGTACACGACTTTGGAGTGCTCTGGCAGGAGAGAGGTTTCATGACTTCTCATGGAACCAAGATTCAGCATGGTCTCCTCATTCAAGCTCTGTTAGATGCAATACATTTACCGACAGCTATCGCTATCATGAAGTGCAAGGCACACACGAAAGTCACTGACATTATTTCCCAAGGTAATGATCTAGCAGATCGAACAGCCAAGCTTACAGCTCAGACACCAGACATTCCAGTTAACAAGACACAGACATCCACTCCAGAACAGACTACTTGTATGACAGTTAAGGACCCTACACAAGATGTCATAGACATACAGTTACATGCTACTCCCGAAGAAATCAAGAAATGGTCCGAACAAGGAGGGGTCCAGACAGATCAGGGATGGGTGACGAAGGGAAAAGCCACATGGTTTCTCCCCGACTCTATGGTTCAAGTCATCATTAATACCGCACATAGTCCAGCACATCTAGGAGAAAAAGCTATGCTAGACAGTATCCAGAACCTTTGGTTCAACAAGCACTTACGAGCTGCAGCCAAGCAGAAAGTCCGTACCTGTATGATATGTTGCCAGTTCAATCCAGGTAAAAGTGTCCCGGTGGAACAAGGTGGATTCCAACCTCCTGACCACCCTTTTGAAGTCCTCCAGATGGATTATATTCAGATGGAGCGATGTCGAGGTTTCAAGTATGTCCTCGTAGTTGTATGCGCTTTGTCCAGGTGGACAGAAGCATATCCAGTTCCAGATTACACCGCTGCGACCACTGCCAGGCAGTTGGTTCGTGAATTCTTTCCCCGTTGTGGACTCCCTAGGGTCGTGTATTCTGATAACGGCCAGCCATTCTCATCTGAACTTATGAAGCATGTTTCCCTTCTGTTAGGATACCAGTGGAAGTTCCATTGTGTGCGCCATCCTGAAGCAGCCGGTCTCGTAGAGAGACATAATCAGACCCTGAAAATCCGTATTGCTAAGACATGTAAAGAGAAAGGTGTAGACTGGCTAGTTGCCCTGCCAGTTGCTTTATTCTTCATGAGGATGGTTGCACATTCCAGATCAGGTCTGTCCCCTTATGAGGTCGTATTCGGCCGCCCCCCAAATATGTGGGGTACACCTAGGCCCCGCAGTATTACAGATGTTTCCAGTAATATGCTGACAGATTACCTAGCTTCCTTGATGTCTGCCCTACACTCTTGTCGTTCGCAGGTTGCCGCCACATTCCCAGACAATACTGAAGTGAAACCGCATGAGGTCATTCCAGGCGACCTCGTGTTGGTCCGGAATTTTGATCGTTCAAGTCCGCTGGAGCCTCGCTGGAAGGAGCCGAGACTAGTCCTTCTGACCACCCGTACGGCCGTGAAGTTGGAGGGCAGGAAAGGATGGGTCCATCTGTCCCACATCATGAAATTCCATGGACTACCAGAAAATAACATTTCCAAAGACTGTTCCATTTCTAAAGACTGCCTGAAACCAGACTCTAAATCAGACATTAATACAAATCCCGAACTGAAAGTTCCTCTGTTAGAGAAAACTCCGCAGCAGGAGTATAAGTTAAAACTCCGGTCTAGTAAAATAAGTCAGCCAGTTTAATTGTCTAAGTCCCTCTCGGGTGAAACGGTTAGACAGGTTCCTGACATGTATAAGATAGACCCCCATAGTGAGAGAGTTAGTCAAAACTCTATCCGATGTATCGTTTCTCTAAGTTTCTTATTGTTTCTAAGTTTGATGGTTACCTGTACAAGTTATGCATTACATTTATGTTTTCCAAGTTCACATGTAAATATGTTTTCTAATGCTACAGTAGAGCACACATTTAGTGATCTGCCTCCTCACGAGCTATCCTATCGTCTTGCTATGCGCAATAATACATTCATTAGAATGTTACACTATTCACACCAGACCAGCAATGCCACTAATTGTTGGGTGTGTGGTCGACTCCCCCCTTTCCAGACACTGAAGGGAGTTCTGCCACTCTTTCCTTATCCATTTTCACATAATGGTTCGTGTGGAGCATGGTCCACGTTAACGTCATCCTCCAATGATATGTCCCTTCTGAATCGAACATGTTTTCCAGACAAGCAAGGTCTCCCCCATAGAACAGGGTTAGATCTAGAAAATGAAGTTTATAATTTAGGTAATTATTCTTCGAATTTTATGGTCCTGAATGTTCAGTCTGATACTACTCCAGACTTGCCTGCTATTTCAGTACTACCAGTCAAAGGCGAATTATGTGTCAGAAAGAATGGTTCCGCACATGTAGGACATAGTGATTGTACTACTACTGTCGAGTATAGTGACAGTGGGAAATCTATTTTCAAAGCCTCACGTCATTCTTATTTTGTGTGTGGTCAGACCGCATATGTTCGTCTGCCCCTCGATTGGGATGGAACATGTTACATTGCCTTCCTACTGCCACCAGTTTTCCTAGCCCCATCCGATTATCATAGAAACACACATCTAGTACACGTCAGACATAGAAGGGAGATCGAGTCCCCAATTGTCGATCAAACTGAAACTGCTCTAGAACAATATCAAGACTTCAATAAAGGTTTCTTCTTCTTTATAGGACCTGTCCAGAATAGTAAGTTAATACGTAGGTTAACCAGAACCCTTGAAGCAGTAGTGAATGAGACTACTTCTGCTCTAGGTAACTTAACTGAAGAGCAATCTGCTATGAGATTTGTCGTGCTCCAAAATCGTCTCGTTCTTGACGTCATACTGGCCGATAGAGGAGGAGCATGTAGAGTCATCGGATCTAGTTGCTGCATTTTCATTCCTAATAACGCGCCGTCTGTTTATTCAGCTATAACCAGACTTCATAAAATTGCCCATCAGTTACACCAGAATCCAGGCACCTGGACATGGTCCAGTTGGCTCTGGAGTATTATATCTGCCTGGGGATGGAAAGTATTGTCATTCCTAGGTATTGCAGTAATGATCATATTCAGTTGCTGCCTCTGTATACAATGTGGCCCTGCGATTTGTGGCATGTGTGCTACCTCTTGTATTCCTAGTCCTAAGTCCCGTTCTAAGACAATTCGAGATGAGCAAATGATGCTATACGAAATGATAGATGGTATCATGAATATTGATGTTTCCTGATGGAAACGTAGGGCACAAGGAGGGAATGTGGAAAAGTAAATTTTGCCATTTCGTATGTGCCTACGTGTTCCCCATGTTATGATATATGTGCATGATCGATATGCATGTATTCCCCTCTGATCAATTAATGACGCAATTACAGTTGTGTCCATCTCTAGTATGCCAGTTTCCAGCCTTCGTGAAAACAACGAATATTAGGCCTATGTAAAGCTACGTTGCCAGGTTCTACAGTGTGCACGTTAATTCATTGAATTGTCCCCGTTTCTAGGCCTCAAAAGGGCCCGGACTCAGATTCAGCTTCTGCTTCCTGAACCCTCTCCGAGGAGCGATACAGCCCCCACCTGTATCCCTGACCCTTCACTTACTTCATGCCTTGCAGTGCCCGGCCCGGCCTGGCTCTGCCTCCCTGTCTGCCAAGAGTATGTTATGATTCTAGTTATCAGTCCAGCCCTCCTTCTCTGCATTCCTAAGCTACTGAATCGCATCAATAGTTTCCGTCATGGTCTAGCCTTTATGTCTCCATGTAAGAGAAATACTGTATTAATATTCATAGAATATTCCTCGCACATGCAATACATTTAGAATTATGTATGCACCAGTCTTAGTGTCTGTTAGCCTTTGCCCTGATAACTTTTGGATTCTATCAACATGTTCTCTAAACACCAGATACTAGATATGCCTAGGTACATGTCGCTCTGACCCTCCAGACTTTCGTCTCCTCTTCTAGGGCAGAAGTCATAGCCCCCAGTTCTCCTGGTAACACGTCATTGCCAGTTTGCGCGCACCACTAGGTTAAAGGTCCCAGCTGCTCAGGTAGCCCCCTCCAGGTTTCCGCCCCTTTTTTATGACATATTCTGTTACGTTTACATCACATGTCTATGTATACGCCCTGTACACACCTCTTGTTACACCCACTTTATGCCTTATCTTTCGCGACTGCTACAAACTCCGCCTACTGCTACGCCTACTGTATTGAACGCAATGTATTTGTTTAACTATAAATATTGTGCACTGTTATTAAAAGTTACGCCAATTCCCTCATTCCTTATTCCTGCCCCCGGCAGCTGCCATCCCATTCCCGTACAGGCTGTCCTGTTCCTGTCCTTTTATGATTAATTAAAGCCTGTATACTCCAGCTACCTCGTATCTTGACTCTTATTTATTGAGCTAACCTTTTATTGATTATAGTCAAAAATAGATCAGGTAATTAATTATTTATTTACCACACAGTTCTTAGCCCTGTTATTCAATGGGAGGTGGATAACATGGCTAAGAGTATTTCGTCGCTAATGCGTGAATATCGCTGTATTCTCAGCGATATTCAGGCATTTCGCCTGATTTTTATTGCTTTTGAGATAAACCTTGCTAATAGCAAGTTATCTCAGCGATAAAAACCGGTGATGCGCGCCGATAAAAATATTGCCGCTAACCCTACTTAGCGATAAATATCGCTATTTGTTGGTAATATGCCCCAACATTCTTCCCAATTGCTAAGACATTAGGGCACACCTCCCTTCTTGAGCATGGTTGAGACTTGAAAGGTGAACTGCACAGCACGCAAGCTGTGAAAGAACATTCAGAGGCTGTGCACATTTCCATGTGCACTCCCTCCAGAACAGCTGAGCACATGCATGCAAATCTGCATTTAAAGCATGAGATTCAGCAAAAAGGAAAGGCGCACATGATACAACTGCCAAGCATGTTCTGCATGCAAACACACCAGTATTGCATGTGAAGGTATTTTGCATGTACTCAAAGTTGTACAGAGTACACGGAGGTGTCGTTGGATTATGCCTGCCGGGTTTGTCGTACGCTCACTGTAATGCCACAATTTGTGCGAGGTCACATCTCCTTGGATAAACGGAACTCCACCTCCATCGATAGAATTGTACTGTGATTTAGACATGGCACACACGTGCTGGAGAAATCATATATCTCAGTAAAGAAATTACCCCATCCCCCCTCCACTGTCATATGATGCTGGTTATAAACTAAAGCAAGCAAATCCCCACCTTCCCTTACAAATGTATACAAATCAAACATAAAAAATAAAAAAGGGTGGCTCAGAGGGACTCTGTCTTTGCTTTTTTACTTTATTCATTTAATGTATGATTCACCATGATCAGTTATAACGTTCAATTGTCATAATATATATATCCAGATTAGAAAAGGTGTTTTGGAACATAAATACATCTAACACACTGTCACATCATCCAATAAATAAACCACATTCCCACTCATTCTGACATGTTTTCATTGCTTCACATATCTAAAACCATAAAAAAAGCTTCATATCTATGTCACAAGGGTCTTTGTACTGCACCTATGCCACTGTATCCTGTTGGTATCACAGTCTGTAGTTCTCTTCATTCATATATTTTCAAAATAAACATCAGTATTGACATAAATAACTTTCTTTTCTTTTATATAACCAAGATCTCTTTGTTCATCATAACTGCAGCAGGCATCTTTATTTTTTATTTATTTAATGCATTTTTATAAAGCGCGGACTTTACCCGAAGGTGTCAGAGCACTGTACAATAGAACTAGTTACGTTACATGAGAGAACTGTTGCAGGAATAGAACAAACAAAAATAGCATGAACAGACTGTACAAGCAAAAGCAAGAATAAATATGACAAATTTAACAATGACTAAAGAACTTCCTGGCAAATAATAGCAGGCCATAGAATCAAAACAACGCAGGCAAAAGGAACACAATTTCAAACACAGAAAGCACAGGATGTATAAGCAAAAATATAAACATAAGTGACAAATTTACAATGACTAAAGAACTTCCTGGCAGGGTCTGAGAAGGAGGGAATTAGTTCTGAAAGTGTCTTTGGAATAAAAGAGATTTGAGGTCCTCTTTGAAGATCTGGATGGAGGTGATGGCACGGAGCGAAGGAGGAAGCGAGTTCCAGGTTCTCACCGCATTAATTAATTTGTTTCTGGGACTTCCCAAATATCTGGTCAGGCGTCTGCAAATCGCCCAGAATTCTGCAGCCCGAGCCATCTTTGGTCTTCCAAGAAAAGCCAGAGCCACTGATCTTCTTTCCACACTGCATTGGCTCCCAATTGCTAAAAGGATTCTATTCAAAACTTTGACCACGACTTTCAAGGCCCTACATGGCATAGGCCCCAAATATATTTCCAAACGACTGTCTTGGTATAACCCCCCCAGATCTCTCAGATCCTCGTCCTTATCAAAAATGAGTGTTCCCACTATCAAACGGGCAAGGACAGGAGGACGGTCTTTTCGCTACTTGGCTCCTCATGCTTGGAATGTTCTTCCAATCTCTTTAAGACAGACCTCTGGTCTTCTGTCCTTCCGTAAGGCCCTTAAGACTTGGCTTTTCCCTTAATTTGATGCTGTTTCTGTGTTTGCACGCCCTCTTAGTGTTATGTCTCTCCCTTCTTCGGTAGGGTGCCTTCGTTAAAGCGCCGGGATACTCCAGTAGAGTGGCCGTGCGCTATAGAAGTATACAAATAACATAACATGACATAACATAACATTACCTAAGAACGATTGTGCCAACAGTTTTTCTCTTTTGAAGGAGGGCGGTTCAAGAAGGAACTTTTCCGCATTCCGAGAAGGTCTTGAGCCTCCAGACAGTTTGAGTTTATTCGCCAGATAGCGAGGGGAGGAAGAGTGCAAAGCTTTGTGGGTGATGCACGCTGTTTTGTAGATAGCTCTAGCCTCGATGGGAAGCCATCGGAGAGAAGACAGGATAGGAGTGATGTGGTCACTTCTTTTGGACCCTGAAATGAAGCGAGCTGCTGAATGGAGGACGGATTTGAGGTGGAGAGGTGAGATTTGGGAAGGCCAGTCAGAAGAGAATTACAATAGTCAAGTCTAGAGAGAACTAGCGATTGGACCAAGGTTTTAAGGTCATTCTCCGGGAAGAACCGACGAATCCCCCATAAAAGTCGCAGTTGATAACGTGTGCTCTTGGCCATGGAGTTGATGTGTGAGATTAGGTTGAGTCTTTTGTCAAGTATGACACCTAAGGATTTAGCGCAGTCCACAATGATGGGTTTACTGTTGAGTAGATTTGATTGATCCATCCAGGATTGAACAGGAGGCGGAGAGAGAGAGCCAGATATGAGGAGGAATTCCGTTTTGGAGGGATTGAGAATGAGTTGGTGAACTAGCATCCAGTTGTGAATAGTGTTGAGAGTAGAGTTGAGTAGTGAGAGATCATGAGGGGAAGACACCTTGAGGTAGATTTGGGTGTCATCCGCATAGAGATGGTAGAGGATTCCAGATTTGCTTAGAAGGTTCCCTAATGGTTCCAGATAGAGATTGAACAGAGTGGGAGCAAGGATAGAACCTTGAGGGACGCCTTGTCCAACCACCAGTGGAGACGAGAGACTATTTGCAATCTTGATCATTTGGGATCTGTCTGTGAGGAAAGAGGCAAATCATTTGAGTACTCTGCCTTCCACGCCCATTCTCTGTTGAAGAATGTTAAGGAGGGTGTTGTGATTAACAGTGTCAAAAGCTAGTCTAGAAGAATCAGAAGGCACGATTCCCCTGAATCGAGAATATGCAGCGCATCATCGATCACTTGCAGCAGGGTTGTTTCAGTGTTGCAGTTTTGAATAAAGCCAGATTGGAACATATCGAGGAGATTGTTGTCCATAAGGTGTTGGGACAGATGTTTTGCAACATATTTTTCTGTGATCTTTGAAAGAAAAGGGAGATTGGTGATGGGGCGGAAGTTATTGAGGCCATTTGCATCTGCAGAGGCTTTTTTTAGAAGGCGGGTAACCTGCCCTGTTTTGAGGACATTTGGGAGGGATCCTTGACTGAGGTAGAGATTGACTAGCCTGGTCCAGTAGTAGAGAGTGTTAGTATAGAAATCAATGGCGATGCCACTGGGAATGGGGTCAGAGGAATGGTTGAAGGGTTTTGTTTCGCAGATGCCTTTGAGGAGATTAACCTCTTAGATGGCGGCAAAGTTCTGCCAAAAATCCTACACACTAGGGGACTACATTGAATGGATTTTTCAATTTGGAGATAGTACAGTTTAACCCTTTGGAATGTTTTTTTGCTTTTAGTGGCTTATGCAATTCTATCAAATGATGCTGTTTATCCCTGTCTTTCAACTCTTTGCTTGTCTAACACCTGTTATATTGTATTATACCATTTGTATAGCGCTTAATATCCCCCTGTAGAGTGCACGAGTGTTTACTCACACAGATAGCAAGCTACACCATGTAGGGTGTGTGGTTGGAAGTCTGTTTTTGTTTTTAGCCTATGTTGAAGTATTTTCATGTCATGACGCAGTGCCTAGTAGCGCGATGAGTGATGTGGAGGGTATATGAGGGGCAAATCTTAAATGCAGCTACAAAACACCATCCTAGCCATAGGGGCAGATCCTATGTGCAAAAGAAGGTTATTCAGTGAAGGCCCACTAATCCACATGTCAACATATGCCTGGCAGGCATGTTATTGAATGAGTAAAAGGATGCCAAAAGAGCAAGAAGAGGAATTGGAGATATGAGCAATAGACATTTAACATTTTAAAGACAAGGATACTGCCTACTGCTGAACAGTATAACCCCACAAACAAGGAAGGAATTTAAAAATCAATCAAAGTTGACAAACTGAGCGGAAACTATACAATCTTTAAAAGGCCCAGATTCCACCTACTCCTGCTAGCCTGAATGAATAAAGAATTTTGAGCAGGTCTTCACGCTAAAACCCCATCTCAAGCTCCCAAGGCGGGTGAGCCCCAGGCAGGCAAGTCCTAGTTGAGTTTTGGAGCAAACCCTAGCTGGACTGGTAACCTGCACATGTAAGGGCGAAAGAAGGAGTCTTTGGTGGATTGTTGCCCTGGTAGCACAATAATAAATCGTTCTGCCTCATGTTATCCTTCTGTCCTCATCCCTCCATGCAAGTCAAATACGTTTCTTACCCCCAGATGCATCAAGCATCCATTTTGCGAAAAATAAGGATTCGCTAATAAGGAATAGGAAAATGCTATGCATGAAGAAATCGCTAAAAAAATTGCGATTTCTTAATATTCTTTAATTGCGACTCGCAAATTGCGAGTCGCAATTAAGGAATACCTCCCCATTTATTCCTATGGGGCTAGAGGCCCGTAGGAATGAATGGGAAGACATTTTCAATTTGCGATTAGCAATTAGCGAATCGCAAATTGAGAATGCAATTTCAAGGGTGCAGGGGTGTCCAAAGGACACCCTGTTGCACCCCTGAAATTAATCTGTGCACATATGTTGTGAACACATATGCCCTAAGGGAATGTGTGTGTGCAACATGAAACTTTGAAAAATGCACAAAAGTGCATTTTTCAAAGTTTTTGCAAATTACCATGAAGTTCAACTTCATGGTAATTTGCTCCCCCTATTAGCGAAATTGCTATTTTTTTTTACTTTGTTGCATTGCATTTAAGGAATCTCAATTTGGGATTCCTTAAATGCAATCGCAATTTAAGGAATCTCAATTTAGAGATTCCTTAAATTGCAATTTTTGCATTTGGGATGATGCATCCCAAATGCAAAAATACCGGTCGCAAAGGGGCAGATTCTGAGAATCTTCCCCTTTGCAACCAGATTTTCCTTTCATGAATCTGGGACTTAGATCCCAGAGGCCCTTGCTCATTTTAGTGTACAGTAGGAGGCATATTCTTGACCTTCTAGAATTTCCTCACAGATAAATTACCTGTTACAAAAATGAAAGATAAGTAGACCAGGTGATGCAGAACAGGATCACAGCTTTATTCACAAGATCACTTCTTAGTTACAGGTTACAAGATGTTAGGTAGATCCTTTAAAGTACCCCACCAGCAGCAGCCTCCTTGCTGCTCAGCCCATCCACATGCACTGATTCTCCCTTCAATACAAACACACAACATTCTATCTGACCTCATCATAGGCTGAGCAGCAAGGCATAGAAACTTCTGTAGGGAGAGTGCATTGAGTAAATAATACAATACAACATTACCCTTTCATTATTAGTAGTGAATGACATTTGAGGGTAAAAATAAGACAATGTGATGAAGGGAGACTTACCCTGCTTCCATTGCTTCAGCTAGGAGAACAGCAAGGCACAGATTTAGCACTTCTCATTTTGTTCTTTATTGAAAGCCTTCTTAGAAATAGTTTCTTACATATGCCTGGACAGGTTAATGTTCCTTCCCATCTTCTTCGTCTAGTCTCTTCCCAGCACCCTCCTCCCCATGCCCCACCCTCCTACTCCCCATGCCCCAATACATGCTCTCAGCTCTAGCACCAGGCCTTTGATCTGAAACAGTAATAGCCAAAAGATGACAATTTTTGTTCAAAAAGTTCCTAATTTAACCTCTCTGAATGTGTCCAACCAGCAAGGTGTTTTGATGGAGTCTGCTGGATAGCTAGGAGAGTATAGCCTTTGCTTGTCTCTTTCGTCCAAGACATCAGGCATTGGGCCACATTAGCACATGTTAGGGAAAAATCTAAATACCACTTAGGACACCATTTTGGGTAGCAGAGCAGGGGTGGCTCCTCCCCAATGGCGGAGTAGCGTCGCCCCTCGGCCTGGCGCAGGAAATGAAAAATAAAACAATGTAATTGTTTTATTTTTCATTTTCCGGCTCTGAGCTGGCTTGAGCAGGGAGGGGCGGGGCACGGGCAGGAGAAGTGCTATGTGCACTCCTTAAGTGCGCATATGTGTTTGGCAGTTCATCTCAGGCCAACCAAAACACCCATGCGCACTTATGTTTCTCTGCCCAGCTGCATTGAGCGGCCTTGCTGGAGAAACCCTAACAGACTTCCTGGTCCGAGCAGGGCGTCTTATCTGCCTGCTCAGACCAATGCCCATGCTGCTCTCTTGAGAGCAGTGCGGGGATTGCAGGGTGTCTGTGACATGACCCCAATGCTTTCTGGGACTAGGAAGAAGGATGCCGAGCGAGCCGCGGGAGGCGGGCGGTGGGCGGCAGCTCCAGGTAAGTTTTTCTTTTTTAAATTTTTTTTTATTATACGCCCCCCACCCCGCGTGCTTCCCCTCCCGATCTCCCCCATGCCCCCTCCACCAGCCCCCACCTCTTTACTGTGGCAGCTGCCACTGTAACAGAGCACTTTATAAGTTCATTCTACAGTACCTTACTACTTGAAGGTGGGTCGCTGTGTCGTGGGTTAACCTTGCTGATTCCTGGGCATTTGATCCCCATCCTGGTAACACTTTCTATTGGACAGATATGACCCGCAAGTACCTCTCATCCCTCTACAACACAGTCCGCCGCAGGCTAATCTACACAATTCCCTGGGCCCGATTCACAGAACTAACTTAAGACAAAATCCTAAACTTACTACCATTTTGTAATTCTCAGAAGGCACTTACTCATTTTGGTATTCACAGAAGGCACTTACTCTTTTCGGTATTCACAGAAGTTAGGAGTCCTAACTTTAGGACTTCTAAATGCCTTCTGTGAATACTGAAAGTCTTAAAGTTAGGATTTTTCTCAGTTTAGGAGTAGTACAGTTAGGACTCCTAACTTTAGGACTCCTAAATGCCTTCTGTAAATACCGAAAGTCTTAAAGTTAGGATTTTTCTCAGTTTAGGAGTCCTAAAGTTAGGACTCCTAACTTCTGTGAATACCGAAATGAGTAAGTGCCTTCTGTGAATACCAAAATGAGTAAGTGCCTTCTGTGAATACCAAAATGGTAGTAAGTTTAGGAGTTTGTCTTAAGTTAGTTCTGTGAATCGGGCCCCCTGATCCCATCTCAAACAGATGTGGCTCAGCTTCTTGCTTGATAAGATACAGTTGTTAACTGATCTCTAAAAGAGATGGATTCTCATGCACAATGTGCCTGAGAGGAGTGCTTGCTTTAGGCTGAGAGGAGTGCTTGCTTTAGGGCGGTTCGACCGGTGCCGCCTCACCAGGCTTAGCACCCAGGGGAGCGCTCCATATTCAAATATCTAATAGGATAAAGGCACCTTCTGCAGAGATGTTAGTGTGGTTAGCCATTAAAATGTCAAAATTACACCCGTAATTAATGTATTTACTGGAAGATCAAAATTTTGTCCAGTGCAGTTTGATTCCTCATAATGTAAAACAGAGTGTTAATGTGCCAGCTGTAAAGCACAACATGCAACATGCAGATCAAAGATTTGTATTTTATGTAGATAGCTCAGTTGGTTACTGCTTTTGTCACAGAGATCCTTTTATTACGTAAAGTTCAAAAGTTATAATCATATTATAGCTCAGTGAGCAGTAAACCGACACACCTGCAAATCTTGTTTTTTTTTCTCATTCTTTCGTTAACCTGAGGTTGCTAAAATGGGTTCCTTTGGTTAGGAATACATTCCTAATATAGACAGCCAGAACCACAGTGTTACATTTTAAATTCTGAGTTTATTTTTCTCCAGATGAAGCACTTTCAACATAAAACACCTACTAGTTTAAATGATATATGAAGTATAGATAATATGTGACTCCTACACTGTGTAGCCCTCATTGTCTTATGTAACATTTCCTATACATTGATTTGCACATTTGTAAAATGTCTGTGTATAACGTGTGTGTGACATAAAGCACTTTGACACCCTACATTCGGATGAGTAGCTCTTCAAAAAATTAAATGTGAAAGAGGGGCTATGAGGGGCACCGTTGAAGGGTACTAAAGGTGAATATGTGGAGGAGTTTAATGGGGGGAAGGGGGTGCCAACAAAGATTTTCGCACCAGTTGCCACCAACCCTAATACCGACCCAGCCTGAGAGACTACAGAAGCAGACAATATGCATGTTAGCCACTATATTCAACCTCAGTACAGGTATTGCATAGAAAACCAATGTCATTAAACACCCACCCAATTGGTATGACTCTCCCACATTCCACCTGAAGAGGCCCAGTCATGCTGCTCGCAGTAAGCCAAAGTCCTACAACTACAAACTCAGTGCTTATTTTGAGCTAGTGGTTTCTGGTGCTTGGCATCAGTTCTTCATTGTCAACACTGGCACTTATGACAGTCTACCACATGATGACGGTATTTGTCTAATTTAGTGATGAGCACAACAGCTGTTTATTAATTCTAATGACAAATACCAGCTGCCGGAGCCATTCTTATAGCTTTGGGGGCCTGGAATCGTCTGGATTGTCACATGTGTAGGAGTGTGATGGTTGGTAGTTGTGTTGTTACTATCATTGGCAGTAATGGCCGGGGCAATAGTTGGCTGACTAGGGTCCTAGCACCTTTTTTTTCACAAATAAAGCAATGTACAAACTACTCACAAATGCATGTATCCTGGAACACCACACAAAAAGAAACAGCTTGTAAACAAGAATGCATGCATGCATGCACACCAGTGCTGTAGTTTGCAATGAACTTCATGACGTCATGTGGGAGTGCAGAGGTTGTAGTGCTAGGTGTGTATATAGATTCTAAATCATTACTAAAACATCTCTTCAAAATACGTTTTTTCCCCTGATTTTTTATGTAATGTTAGCAGACAGCCATCACGTCAGTTCACTAAAGTTTTTTTATACAGCTTGAGAATCAGGACCTACAGCCGGTGCTAGCAAGTGCCAGCTGCTTCTTAGCTAGGACAACTAAATTTCCCTCATAGACAAATCCTGACCAGAGACCCACTGTGCATCCCCCTTCCTGCACAAATCGAGGGCCTCATTTATGCGGAACTTTTGCGCCACTGGAACGTCACTTTTTTATGTATCGGTGACGCAATGTGCCACTGGCATATTTATAAGACCACATAAAGCCATGTTACATGGTTTTTCATGCCCTTATAAATATGTGCCCCTTTCGTGCAGAAAACTGCGTGAAAGGGGCGTTCCATGGGTGTTGCTGGAGGCGTTCCCAGTAACATCAAAGGCTTTTTAACTCTGCCCAAGGTTTATGAGAAATCATAAGTCTGAGGCAGCGCCAAAATCTTACACCTCCCCAGGGGAGATTTAAGGGTGGCACAGCGAGGAGAAATATATTTATTTCTCCTTGTCTTTCCTTCTTCGATGTGTGCTGCATTCTGCAGCACCCGTAAGAGGAAAAAGCCTCTTGTGATTGTTTTATGCAGAAAGGTTTCCCTTCCTGCAAAAAAATGATCATCCCCGCAACGCAGGCACCCTTGCACCATGGTGCAAAGGTGCCTGCGTTGGCGCACGACAGTCCATTATGCGCCGGCGCAGGGGAAAAGGACAGGACAGCACATTCCTGGCCTTTTCTTTTGCCGTAGGGCAGCGGAACAGCAAGGCCTGCTGCGCTGCCCTACGGCAAAAAAAACCCATAAATGAGGCCCTCAGAGCTGTGGAGATGTGTGGTCACTCCAGAGAGCACCACAGGAGGGAAATGACAACTTTCCTGGGGAAAACCTTGTTAGAGCGTCCCCTTCAGGATGAATGGTTCTATCAGCGGGGCTAATGGAAAAATGTAAGAGGGCTACAGCTGGGGTCATTCACAAGGTTCAGTCATTAGGGAACCTTCACTCCAGACAGCCTATTCTACTCATTACCATTGCCCCCAGTCAGGCTTGTTGGGTGGAAACCCTGCACGGTGAACACTGAGGTTCTGTGAATTCTGAACCCGTGGGTTCCATTATGTGTATGGCAGCCATTTTGTGGTTGCCCTCACATAGGCCATGATTGTGGCTGAAACAAGTCTTTTAAGGACATGTAGACCTTAGCTTGAGTTTGTGCTGACTCCTGTTTGACCTGAGTGAAATGACCCTGTTGCCTGAAGCTGACCTTGTTAAACCAGTTCCTGCCCTTTAGCTGATCAAGATGGAAGATCAAAGCATAGGACATTGTAGAGTTTGGTATGCACACACACACACCCCTTATCTGTTTTCTGTTCCTTCTGTTATGGTCTGTTTATGATATGGGTTGTGGTCCTTTTATTATGGGTTTGTCCGGCTTGTGTAACAAGGAATGTTAGGTATTTTGCATGCTTGCAAAAGCTAGGACTGCCCCTTACTTGTATGCTGAAGGTTGTAACCCTGAGAGCATAAAAAAGGCCTCTGTTCTCTGTATTTCTCAGACTACCTCATTCAGTTGCTACGGCTTCTGTGTGACGTGGCCTCACTTATTAAATTTAATAAAGATGTCTTTTCATATTTACAGCTTCTGTGTCAAGTTCTTTTTATTAGTAAGTATTCCCTGAGAATGAAGATTTCAGTTCTTCAAATGGCGCGGCCAACGTGCGCTTCATCAGAGAAGTGACTTTCTGTGGGAGTGATCTGGTCAGAGGACTGAAATCTACTGAGGAGGACAGAACAGGATTCTACTAAGGAGGTACTCTGTGCACAGGGATTCTGGAGATTCTTTGATTCTGCAGCCCAGTATATTTCTGATCTTCCTGATTTTGATCCTCCACATGATGTGACTCCTGACTGAGAACCTTTTTGGCGTGAGTATTCTAAAAAAAGACCGTTAGGTCATGTAGAACTTGACAGTTAGAATTTGGATAACCTTTTGCTTAGTAAAAATAAGAAGTACAAGTGGGTTGCTCCCACGACTTTGTTTGGTTTCTTGGTTTTGATTTGGTTATTGCAATTACCAAAGCCAAGGGATTTGGTTTCTTGGTTTTTGATTTGGTTATTGCCAAATTACCAAAGCCGAGGGGCTCGTATATTTGCAGTGCATTGGTAGAGATAACCCCTTGAAGTTTGAAGCTAGATTAGTGAGCTATAAGATGCCTAATCTTAGCAAATTTGGGACTGTAGCTTTGGAACTTTGGAATTTGTGTTGGCCAACTTTGGATTTGTATAGGTTTGGATATGCGAATTGCAATTTGTGTAGGCAGGTAATGAGGAGATATTTCTCCATTTGGTTTAGCTGAACAGTGCACGTACGAAAAGTACCTTAAGCACCACTTTGATTATAATACTTGCGTATTCCGCAGTATTTTTTGGCATGCCTGTTCTCAAGCTCACATGGAAAAATGTGTTGCTTTTTTGGAAGGTACCATAGTGTGATGTGAAGTAAATTAGCCGGCCCCCCTAAAGGAAATATCTAAATAGGTTTAGATTTACAAACATATTTCTTCCTTGGTGATTTTGTATCCCCAGGGAATTAAAATATGACATAATACATATAAGGATCCTTTGTTCTGCGCAATGTTATGAAGGAAGATATGCAGAGCGATTTTGTTTGGTGTTCTGCTAGCAAAAGCTAGTGAATTGAGTGTATGTTCGCTTCTTGGACATACATCAGTCTGTTTGGCTGTTTTTGCAGTTTTTTAAAAACACAATTGAGAAGCGTTTCTTGTAAATATGACTTACAACTAGTATTTACAAATGGTTTGGTTTAAGTACAGTCTGTGGGCTGTCTTTAGTTTCTGTGTTGAGTATTGATTTGTGGCTTAAATGTGTGTTTAAATGTCTATGTGGGTTTCCCATTAGTGCAACTTCTGTAAGTACATAGCGATGGCGCTATTCACGAGATGCATGGCTAAAGCGCGCTGTATTGTGTGTCCTGAGTGTTTTGACCCCTTTCTGTTTATGTCTGAAATGAGCTCAATGTCTGTTCGTGGTTTTTCTTGATGTTTTCAGTCTATTAAGCAACATTTTGTAAGAATATTCTTGGGTCTGTTGCTAAATAAAATTGTCGTTTTTAGAAAGAAAAAAAATTTCGCAAACATTTTGTCATGTTTCAAGTTAGGCGTCTGTGCTTGGGCTTATAAATGAATGCGTCTAAAAATGATAGGCAAGCGATGCAGCTTGCTCTTATATGTGGAATTATCAAAAATAATTGGGTTTATTAAAAAAAATATTAATTATGAAAAACAATTATTAAAAATAAGTGCTACAAAATTCGTTTTTTACTATTCATGAAGCTTAATGCTCATACTATGACATCCTAGCATTAAAATTGAATTTAAGTTGTGCTATACCGCATAATGAGAACACTAGCATATGGAATTTCACTTAGCGCAGGCGTACAAAACTCATTTTTCTAAAGATTTACATGGGATATGTCTGATTAGAAATCTCTGTAATTTGTAAAGAACATTCTGAGGATGATTAATATGTATCACAAGTATAGGATATTTATTTTTAAGTGCCCCAAACATCAAAGTCGAATTTGGGTAAAATAGACCATTTAAAACAGCATTCTTGCCATTTATGATAGCTTTAAAGTGCTTTAGGCTTCAGTAAATGCATACATTTAGGTGTGATACAAATTTGCAGACTGTCCCCATTTGGGGTTTGCTTTTAAATGGCCCAGTGAGATTCATTTAATGAAATGAGTACCATTGCATAGGGTAATAGCAAACATCTGTTCTAAAGATGGTATGTTATGTTATTATGTTTTGCGAATTAGTCACAGTAACTGTTTTAATAATCTAAGTATACAAATAAATTGTAGCCCCTAACAGGAGTAATATATATATCATGTGTTTTAAATAGGGTTGGTTATTGCAGGTTAGAAAGAGTTGGGAAGGTTTTTTGTCTTTTTTCAGCCTTAAGAGTGAGGAAGAGATAGAGGGCTGAGGAGCCCGCAAGGCAGATTTTGACCTTAAGGTCAGTAAGGTGGGAGTTAGGAGTAAGTGTAAACAGATGGAGAAATGATTGCTTGGAAAAGCAGGGCCTCAAAGGGTGTTGGTGCACGGGACACGCAGAGTGTCAGTGAAAGAATTTTACTTTTGGAAAGTTAAAAGGGCTTCATGTTGCAAGCTGACTGACAAGATGGTAACAGTTAAGTAATGGAATTTTTTTTGTGTCTGTTAATGTGTATCATGTTTTGTCTTCTGATTAAACGTTATAATTGATGTCTGTTTGTCATGAGAAATGTCTCTCTTTTGTGTGTTGTGTATTTTTTTCTTTTTGCTTCTGCTCACAGATCATTCATGGATTGTTCTGGGTGATTTTAAGGCTGACAAGACACGTGAGTTTGGTTGGTTGAAAAGAGATGTGTTTTTGCGTAATTTCTTTGAAAAGAAATGTTTGTGCATTTTACATATCCTTGCATTTTATCGTTTTATGAATTGTTCCTGCTGGTCCTGTGTGTCAGAAGTGACACACAGTAAGTTGCATTTGACAGCCAAATCTCCACTACCTGGTGATTTGCTGTCAAAAGGAGGGTGAGGATTTTAAACCTGACAAATTAAGCAGGCCCGAATATTGTTAGTACATGACCTGGTGTTGTGCGTCACTGCTCATTTATATATGCTATTGTTTTGTCTATGCTTTTTGTGCTTGATATACAGTGAGTATATCTGATGGCTTGACATGTCCGTTTTGTGCGTTTTATTTGCATGTTTTTGTTTTATGTTGCTGCTTATAATACTATTACAAGTTTACCTGTGTTGTGAAGGGATATACATGACGATGTGTATCCTGCAAACAGTTGGGTAGATTTGCTTTGACACTAAATTTCACAGGAAAACAGACAACACTTCATCAGTGTATGTCAAATTTGGCTTTAATGGTATTTGAAGGAAAATAAAAAAGAGATATACAGAACCAAAGTGTGTCATGCTGTTAGTCACGTACTGCTCCTCCCCTTAAGGAACAGGCAGCCCTAAAATTATGTATCCTGAATTGGACGTAAGGATAAATTATAGATCTGTGACTTTTGTGCATTGTGACCTAATTTTTATATTACATTAGTCAGTTTTGTTCGGCTTCCTAAGTAGTGTATGGCCTTGTACCATAAAGGAAACCAGGTTTTATTTTTCCCTGAAGAAGGATCTGGAACATTAGCTGAGATTACCGTATATGGTGTAGCGGCCAGTGGTAGAGTTTAAATTTGTGTATTATTTTGACCTTTTGTGTATCACCCATACTCTTGGTATTGTGTCACATGCCTGACTATCACCCAAGCGCATCGTGCCTAGTTATTGGGATTTTAGCTGTGTCCTAGTTCCATTTCCCTTTTCCATATTCTTGTCACCAGTTAGCCCATTTCTTTATTGTTGGTGAATTATTCAGATTCACACTTTCAGATTGCAGTAATGTACCATGGACCCCCATCTTATGTATAATTCCCTTTTTATTAACCAGACAGTTTTCCCTGATAATCTGTATTATGCGATTTTTCTTTTGAGATGTTCTAGATAAGGAATTTAGGAACACCTATATGTAATCATTGAGATAAAATGTGTTTACCCCATTAGACGATGCCACTATGTGTGAGGACATCCATTCAGATAGAATTCCCATGTCGCTATCTACCCTTAGATGGTGAAGGATATGCTCTCACACGGAAACCCAATTGAAGAGCCTAGAGGCACTGTTTTGCCTACTGCCTTTGTTTTTGTATTACCTTTGAGAATGACAGTGTATTTCAACGCAGAATTGTCCCATGGCATTTGGCCACTCCTTTGAAGATTGCAGGCCACCTGTTTTCAATCCCCTTGTTATACAATGAACTGTTTAAAGCATCGCACTTGCTCCATCAGACGGCATTGGACATCACAGAACCAGAATTTCAGTGCAAAAGAGCGCCTGTCATGTACTGGTAACCTCTGACAGTGTGCAGTCCCTTGAGTCCCTTGGCCTGAGGTTTGGCCACACAACCCCTTTTCCTTTGCTCCAACGGAAGTGCAGTGCACCGGAGGATCCAAGATTGGAAAAAGGCACTACATTCTGGTGCCCATGAAAGAGCAGCCTGAGCGTTCTCTGACACTGAGTAATGAGTGTTGGAGCCTGAGAATGTAGACCCGGATCTGCATAAGATGATTTGTGCCCTTGATCAATGAAGAGCACACTATCTGTAGTGCCTGCCGCAGAGGAGAGATATTGGTGCACTGCCTTGAGACTTTGAGACTTTCAAATGAGCTGAGAGTGTTTGCCAGGAGGGCACTCCAACGGATACTGAAAAACACTATTTTTCATGGGAGGCCTGAATCAAGAGACCCATGCAACAACTGGAGCAGATATGATGGACAATAGAAGCCTGCCAGAGAGGTTTTTGAACGGACTCTGAGCATAGTTGGTTTCACAAGTGGTTTCCGTGTGATTGCATAAAATGGGTTTGAGGAGACTGATCATTATTGTTTTACTGGCATTGTTTTAAAGTAGTATTCTGTTAAGTAAAAGCAGAATAAAATCCATTCTTTGTGAAAGAGTATCCCCTTTTCACCTCAGAGCATTGATGAGGATCACCACTGTTTCACCTGAACATATAATAAGTTACTGAAGTGCATAGGAGCCATAAAAATGTTACTAGATAATTTTAGGATTTGCTTTCTGCTTAGAGTTGTGAAAAATTATAATTTTGTTTGTAATAGTGGTCATTACTTTCTCCTGTTGTCCATATGTTCTTAATAACATGTTTTCTAGTATTTTTAAGCATGACGTTGTCTTTTGTGGGTTGGATCATTTTCACTACCCAATTGACTTCTGCACCCACCTCCCAACCTATGTCTTCTCCTACTACTACTTCTTTGCATTCTTTTCATATCTTACCTGAACACGAGCAGATTAGAAGGTCGAAATTTGTGAATAATTCCTTTGTACAGTTTCAGCATCAATACCAGTTAGTAATGAACACCACTAATTGTTGGGTGTGTGGTCTTATGCCGCATACTACAGATAGAGGTATTCCCTATTTTGTTCTGTCATTTAGTTACAATGGGTCTGTATGGGCATATCAGACGATGTTTTTATGCCAACGAAGTCTATCCCTTGCGTTCCATGAAAGATAATTCGAGTAATAATGCCTAGTGAAGGGAATAACGGATAATATTGACATCGATTCAGATACAGACTGAGTGATTGCCTATGTAAGGGCAAAAGGAGGGTCTGAGGTTCTGTGAATTCTGAACCCGTGGTTTCCATTTTGTGTATGGCAGCCATTTTGTGGTTGCCCTCACATAGGCCATGATTGTGGCTGAAACAAGTCTTTTAAGGACATGTAGACCTTAGCTTGAGTTTGTGCTGAATCCTGTTTGACCTGAGTGAACAGACCCTGTTGCCTGAAGCTGACCTTGTTAAACCAGTTCCTGCCCTTTAGCTGATCAAGATTGAGAATCAAAGCACTGGACATTGTAGAGTTTGGTATGCACACACACACCCCTTATCTGTTTTCTGTTCCTTCTTTTATGGTCTGTTTATGATATGGGTTGTGGTCCTTTTATTATGGGTTTGTCCGGCTTGTGTAAGAAGGAATATTAGGTATTTTGCATGCTTGCAAAAGCTAGGACTGCCCCTTACTTGTATGCTGAAGTTTGTAACCCTGAGAGCATATAAAAGGCCTCTGTTCTCTGTATTCCTCAGACTACCTCATTCAGTTGCTACGGCTTCTGTGTGACGTGGCCTCACTTATTAAATTTAATAAAGATGTCTTTTCATATTTACAGCTTCTGTGCCAAGTTCTTTTTATTTGTAAGTATTCCCTGAGAATGAAGATTTCAGTTCTTCAACGCTAGACGTCATTAAAGATGTACGGGGCATATTACCAAGGAGTTGCGATAAATATAGCAAAGCGCGCTTTGCGCTGTTATTGTTATCGCCGGCTATCGCTGGATTAAATTGCTGAGATAGCGTTGTATTATCAACGCTTACCTCAAAGGCAATAAGAAATCCAGCGATAGCAGGGTTTTCCATGGAACATCGCTGGTTTTCCAGCGATGTTCCATGGAAAACGGTTATAGGCTTGATAATAAAGCCCTGTGGCCTTAGCCGCAAAAAGCACCTACCATGTTAGGTATGCCTTAGTCAGGAATTTAACAGACATTAAATTCCTGCGTTAAGGCAGAGTTAGTGCGATTAAAAATATCGCTGCAACTCGTTGGCAATATCGCAAAGCTGCCTTTGCTACATTTACCCGTGTTGTTTGAACAGCCACACCAACTTTGCATCTCATTTGCGATGCGATGGTAGGCGTGCTGGAAACGGGTGCTAAGTAAGGAAAACACGCGCTAGCACGTCCTTGATGATATTGCGATATAATTATCGCTGCTTTTCACCTGAAAACGGACGCTATAGCGGCGATAATTATATCGCCAGCCCTTGATAATATGCCCCTTCATGTTTCCAATTCTGCTTTCGTGGCACATTTATTCTCAGCATTTATCACTGTGTTGGGCTCCTGTGTCTCACAAAGGGCAACGCTGTCCAGACTTTGATTGATTTCTAATCCGTGGACCACTTTTGTCAATAATATGCAGATACAGGCTCAGCCAGCCGGAGTCCTTGGCTGTTCTGCATGTTTGCTTGAACTTCATAATGTAAAGTGCTGTCTGCTGGCACTTTCTCCAACCTCTCACCTATTCCAATATATGTCCCACTGCATTAGATACAGCACTCAAGTGGCGAAAAATCTTATTCTGAAGGTACTAGGCACTTTCACTACACAACAACATTCTCAATTACCAGTTGAGCTTTTCACCAACCACTGTTCATAACGTGTATGTGTAAAGCACACGTTCACCCAGAAGTGCATCCTGGGGCTAAATAACAGATATTATTGTTACCAAACTCAACAGTACTCATTTTATTGACCTCAGAAGGATGAAAGACCGAGTGGACCCACCAGAATTTTAACCTGGGACCATAAGGTCAAACACAGGACCCAATAGTGGATGCATTAGTCCACTATATGATATTTTTATCTATGTGTTTCTTTTATGTCCGGTCTTTGGAAGGATGAATAAAGAAAGAATTGATTGCATTAGTCCACTAAGCCATCAGACTTTTCCTCTTGAACCCCCTCTTCCATAATCTTTGTTACGTTGTGAGATCTTTAGCTACTGATCATGTGATGTGATTGCTTGTTTGTTGACCTTGTAATTTTAAGACTGCTGTTATAATCTTGAACTCAAAAATCTCTATATGTAATGATGTCCCCAAGATGCCCTTATTATGTATATTTATGTGCTCCCTCCACGCCAACATGTCTTTTAAAAAAAAGGTTTTTGTTCCTCCCGACAAATTCTTCCTGATGCTGGAGGAGCAGTGCTCAATCTGTTCTGGCAACAGTGCTTAATTTGTAAAAAAACATAAGTGCCAGAGTCCTTGTCTGGAGGACACCGCAGATTGCACCATTCATTGCCCCTGCCAGTGCTACCAATGACAGTACTAACACGACTGTGACAATTCATACTATTATGTCTTGTTGGCGTGACCTTTTTAGGGACTAGAACCCTCACTCACCCGGAGGTGACGTGCTTCATCATGGGCTCCCTCCTCACACCAGGGCCGCAAGGTCCCAGGTATGGGCTACAACTCTTCAGAGAAATGGAAGAGGAGCTGAGGTGCTTTAAATAGAGGGGACTGAAGAACTCGGTGAGTGAGGGGCAGAGTGGAAATGAAGAAATGTTCTTGTGTGAAGATATTAAAACTGTCTCCAGGGGACTTAATATCTTTATTGTGAGGTGCCCTGGCACAGGATTAAAAACTAAGAGGACTAGGGGTTACCAACAAATATACCCCTGCTAGAGGTCAACATGTTTCTGCCCTTCACCAACCCCAGCCGGGGTTCATGGGCATTCTTCAGGACCAAAAAGAAAACTAGTCACTGTGCATGTTAATCATACAAATAGTGTTACAAAAATGAGTGCAAAACAGATGTTTTATACTGGCCGTAAAGAGTTTATAACCCGTATATGCGACGGGTGATGAATATACCGTCTCATCTGGTCAAAGGCATTTAATTACCTCTCTTCTGCCGTGGTGCGGTCTGAGTTCCTCCAACTTCCTCCAACTGGGGCCCCAGGACCCCAGCTAAGTTGGAGCAACTCGGACCGTACCACGGCCGAGTCTCAGGTCAGAGGTAACAGCTATCCCGGGTTACCATCTCATTGATATCCAGCCAATCAGCAGTGAAGGACAAGAAATAACTTTGATTGCTCCATTGAAAAGGATGAATTACAATCTCTGTATAAGGATGTCATTCATTTCAGAAGACCTCTGTGCTCTGTGTTCATATTCCCACCCCATGGTCTCTTGTCAGTCAGAAGAAACAATTTGCATGCATTTAAATATTTTTCATTCTTCCCCTAAGAGAGTATGATGCTATACAGGAAGAGAGTATGATGCCTTACAGGAAGTTTGTGGTGAACAGATTGCACAGCTGTGCATGTGGATATAGTGAAATGTTCTGGGATTGGTGTGATGGAGAACCAATGGAAATCCTGCATAGAAAATGATGAATATATGGGGTTGGTTGTGAGGTATGAGCTAGAAGGTTTCTCATGGGCAGTCAAGCTCTAACAGTACAAGCCAGGTTCAAGGTACACAAGGCAGTCTGCCTACTTACTTCTTCAGCAGAGCTCAGTATCAGAGGTCTCTGCACTGCTGGGAATTTCTTCATAATCCCTTAAAGGAAGACAGCCATGGATTCCCTCTCTGATCCAGCCCTTTGTGGGTAGAGCTTCAGTGAGTTAAAAGGTGAATACTGTATTATGTGTGTTTTGGGGGGGTGGGTGCCTTCTTTTTTTTGCCAGTCTTGGTGACAGTTGGTAACTCCAAATATCTAAACAAATCCAAACTGTTGGAGGGAACCAATCCTTGCATAGTGCATTTCTCTTACAGGTAGCCAGTTCACCATGTAAGGATGTGAGGGTGAAACAGCACAGTGTCACTTGTGTTGTGCAGTGGCCCTGGTAGTTTCTGTTAAGGACACAAAGCACAGGATGCATTTCTGTGGGGGTACATCATTTGGCTAGGCTGCTTAGTCAAAGTCTCTGTCTTGTCTTGCTTGCTCCTAGGCCTGCAGGAACTCATTCAGAGTTTCCTCCAGAGCACGAGAGGTGCTTTGTGGGAGTGTGGTAAAGCTAGAGAGTGCACTTGGCTTTAGAGTGTATACAGATACATGTGGGGAAATATGCTGTAGAATGGGAGAAAGCCCCTTCAGCCTACCACTAACTGTGTGGAGCAATCTACAGCTTTATGGGATTCATAATTATGTGGAAACCTTGGTACCCCCTTTACATATTCACTTCTTCAATAGCACATGCAGCATGTACTCTGTGAGGAGGAGGCAGCTGTGAACCACTACACAGATTGGCCGGGGAGAGTAGTAGTGAGGGTCAGGTGAATGGGCCTCCACCTCAATACTACAGTCAGCTGTTAGTAGCGTCATAGCATGGGTATGGAGATGCTAGTCACCAGCGTTGAAAGGAGTACCAATTTGGCTGGTGCACATGAAACCCTAACTGAGTCAAGAACTATTTCATTGAGCAACGCACCATTATCAAGTAAAGCACTAGTGGAGAGTCACAGGACACAGAGATTTTGCACGAGAAAAGATTCCAGATATTCCAGAATGGTAAAATGAGGAGCAGATTGTCTCTCACGTACATACACATTACACCAGGATTTTCAACCCACAAAGACCTTCATTATTTTGAGATGGATTCTTGATTTTGCTCTTTCATCCCCGAGTTGCTCTTTCGGGATCTCCAGATAAGTGATTTTTCTTTTACAGGTTTGTCTTAGAAGAGCTTATGATAATATAGCTGTGCTAAGTGTATGATGCCCTAGGCATCAAAAACACGAAAGCAGATGTCTTCTGAGCTGGGCAGCAATTATATCATTGTGACCTTCTGTTCACCACTAAGGTCTGGTGGTATATACTATAACAGCTGCTTTTTAGGCACTCTGACTAGCACCTGGTGCTTTGCTGTGGCGTAGATGCTCTGTGACGTTCATCCACTATATTAGCATTTCTTTCAATTATATGAATTAAAAAATATGGAGAAGGGAGCTCTTTGTGTGGCCAAGACCATCTTTCTGAATCTCTTTTGATTTGAAGCGCATGGCCTGGTTGTCTGGCATCATCATGGCTGGTCTTTCATCCTTCGAAGCATTCCATATGCTTTACGAGACTTTTTTTCTCCAAATGATCTTCTTTTTAGTATGTAAGCCCATCCTCAGTAGCCCTTTTGGTGCCAGCAATGACGTAAATGTTCCTGGAGTGATGACGTAGTGCACTTACCCTGTACTCCTCTGTGTTTACGTTGTCCTCTTTCTGCGCTCTCTGTTCATTGTTCGGTTTCATTTTAGTGGTACAGAAGCGCCTTGCACCATGCTCTGGATGGAAAAGCAGGAAGGGCTGAAGTGGGTGCTTGGATTGTTTGATTGGATATCAGTTTATTAAGCAAATAGAACTGGTGCTGTATTTCCAATATATATCAGAATTCATTTATTATCTCTATCCTTGTTATATTGATCGATGGATTTAATCAATTCTTGATATCCAACGGGGGGGGGGGGGTGTAATGCCCAAGGTTAATTCTGTTTTTGTCCCATCTCTGCTAAATGCAGATGATGCGGTCTTGATATCCCGCACAGCTAATAGTCTTAGGGGTTTGGTGGACTTGTTCATAAATTTTATGAATGATATTGATCTAGACACCAATATGTCCAAAACTCATCTAATGATTTGCAGGAGGCCGTCCTCCAAAAATAGGCCTTTAACTATCAAGGGTAGAGCTATCTTGTGAGTCAGTGCCTTCCCATACTTAGGTGGTATTTTTGACCAATATAGCAATTGAACCCGCTGTGAGATACCAGCACTTTAATCAAGCATGTGGTGCCCTCTTCAAGTTGCCTCACGGCGTCTTTTGGATTGAAGGCAACGCCATAGGGAGACTCCACGTCCTGAATTAAAGGTATTTCCTCGCACTTTAAGCAAAACGATGCTAGGCAGCTCGCAATAGTTTAACAACGTTGTACAGAGCGTTTGCATGCGAATAACGATACCCTAAAATAAGGACTTTTGTTTTGCGACACGATAGGTGCTATATAGCACTCTTTGTGATTTCCTCCATTTCAACCTTCCAAAATAAACATGGTCTCTCTTTCATGAATTTCAGAGACGACAGAAAAGGATCAAATAACTTAGGGAAACTGCATCGCACAATTAAGATAATATTACCCGTGGAGGCTAATCAAGAAGTGATCTCTACAGATTTAGTGAGTACGATTTCCTTCCACCCTTAAAAATATTGATTTAACATCACAAGACGTTGATAGCTCATTGTTCTTTCCCCACAGTTTCCTTCTCTACAAGATATCAGAAGCTGACCAGGTAATATTGGAGTGTGAGTTGGTTTGAATGTTAAGTCGAGTGTTGCTCGAGAATATGACTGATAGAATGCTTTTTACTTATGTTTTTCAGATTGATTTCTTACATGGTCCTGAGGAGAATCCCACTATTCTTGGGGATTCAAAACGCGTCGACCCTTCTTTTGATTTAAGCCAATCATTTGCAATGTTGGACAAATTCAAATATTTTCTGATGGCTTAAAAGTCACTTTTGAACTTTGTTGTTGTGGTAATTACCTGCCAAATGTAACTACGATCAGTGCAGGGTCCCCATTTCCACACTTCTTCCTCTTCTTCTTCTTCTTTCTTTCTAAATTCTTTCACTCATGTATGTTTGAATGTAACTCCGTATGAAGTTGATGTATGACTGTGAGTAGAATACCACGTCCACTTGTTCTTTTTTTTGCTTTCATTCTTACACCACGCACTTGTAAATATTCACATATAGATTTTAGTGTTAGGAGTCTTTCTTCCCCTCCTATGTATTTATAAAAGATACTTTGGATTGAAGGATAACAAAAAATATTCTAAAACTCTTGTTTGCAATATATAAAAAATTAAAAAAGAATTCCAACCAATGGTGGAAACAAAATAAAAAACTTTTTTTGAGATTGAATTCTGGACTGAAAGAGTGGTCTATCGAAATGAGAGATTTGATGCTCATTGTTCTCTTCAAGTTGTCTGCATCCGTTGGCAATAAACCTGTAATTTCCTTGCTTTAAAGCTATAGGATGAAATGCTTGCCGGTACTTATTATTATAATTATTATTATTATTATTATATAGCTTATAGAGCGCCTGGTTACTCCAACGGAGTGTCCCCGCGCTAGAACACCAATTAGTACCCAGCCACTAGGCCGTAGACCACCCACCCACCCTGCAGCCAGAACCCCCTATGGAACAGCAACATAGGACCTATTTCCGGCCATCAGGGGGAAAGCGGATTAGCCACGTCTTCAGTTTTTTCCAAAACAAAGTCTACGACGGGCACATCCTTGGGTCAGCAGGGAGGTGATTCCAGGCTTTCGCCGCAAGTAAGCCGAAGGAACTCCCACCGGCCCGTACCTTCCAAACCTTAGGCACAATCAACTTTGCCGTGCCCAAGAACCTTAGGCAACGTGCAGGTCTATAGGCGGTAAGAAGAGAGTGCAAGAAGCCAGGACCTTTCTTATTGAAGCTACTGTGGGTGAAACACAAGGTCTTAAAAGGTGACTCTGGCCTGTATGGGGAGCCAATGTAATTTCCTCAACGCCTCTCCTACCGAAGCCCGTCTAGGAATGTTCAAAATTAGGCAGGCTGCAGCATTCTGAACCTTCTGCAGGATGTACAGATTTGTTTGGGTCACCCCTAGGTACAAGATGTAACAGTAGTCTAGACGAGACGTAACACGGGCCTGTATAATAGTCCATCTAGCCTCAACTGGGAGAAGATCCTGAATTTTTGCAGCATCCTAAGAATGCCAAAACAGACACCAGCCACCACTGATATCTGTTTGGAGAATGAAAGGGAGTCATTAAACCACACTCCTAGATTCTTAACCTTGGCCTTAGGGGTCGGGGATGGTCCCAGCTCCTCTGGCCAACACAGGTGTGACCAAAGGGAGGCCTGCGTGCCGACTACCATCACATCCATCTTACCCGCATTCAGCTGCAAACAGCTGAGCTTCAGCCAGTTGGCGAGCTCCCTCAAGCAGTCCTTGAACTTGGCAGCCATTCCTGCCTCCTTTTGCTCCAGGGTAACAATCAACTGTGTATCATCAGCATATGATACCAGTTTTACCCCATGTCTCAACACAATGTTTGCCAAGGGGCGCATATAAATATTAAATAGGGTAGGGCTGAGAGCAGAACCCTGCGGCACCCCTTGAGACAATGGACAGACTCTGGATTCAAAAGGATGCTGTAGAACCTGGAAGGATCTGTTCTCCAGATAATGTTAAATTCATCTCCATATCACTACATCGACCCGGCCTCCCCTAACTGTTCTAAAAGAAGGCCGTGGGACACCGTGTCAAAAGCGGCACTCAGGTCTAGGAAGATCAGAGCAGGTGTTCTTCCCTCATCGGAAGCAATTTTTAAAGTCTCCTCCGCAATTTTTAAAGTCTCCTTGCAAGAAGGGCCAACTCGGTACTATACTATATCTTCGACACACTAAAGAATTAGCCACCTTCAAAAAACTCCTCAAAACACATCTGTTCAAGCAATCTGTGTAATTTTCTGCTCTTTCTGTCACTGACCTCACTCAGCCCCAGGATACTTCTGAGTAGCAGTGCGCGCTACAAATCTCTATATAACTTAACATATAACATGTTGGGGTATGAACCCAGACTGTGTTTCATGGAGTACTTGTCTCTCTTCCAGGAATAAGTACAATTGACTGTTAGGATGCTTCTCCGCAATTTTAGCCACATTGGGTAGTAAAGATATGGGTCTAAGATTTTCTGGGAGAGCAGGGTCTAGGGAGGGTTTCTTTAACAATGGAACCACCATGCCATGCTTCCAGTTCCTAGGAACCTCACCTGAGCAAAAAGAGAGGTTCAGGAGTGATGTAAGAACCAGAGCAATTACTTCTTTCCCTAGACTCACATATTTTGGGGGGATCGGGTCCAAAGACGACCCAGATTTAACTGCCTCCACGAGTTTAAGAACCTTGCTTACTCCAGTCGGGCAAAAAGCAAAACTGTTCTCACTTCCTAAACCATCTAGCACAGGAGGCGGGATGTGATTCCTGCTACTGTCAGGGAAGGCAGCGTAAATTTTATCAATTTGGCTCATAAAAAAGTCTGCAACCTGATTGCAATAATCAGAGGGGGCTGGCATGGTAGCTGTCACATGATCTAGAGAGGACAGTTCTTTCACTACATTGAAGATATTTTTGGAAGAATTTTTAGCTGCTTCAATGTCCTCAATTTAGAACTCCCTCCGTACTCTCCTAATGTTGATGATACAGCTTGAGAGCAGCCAGGTATGGCACCCTGTTCTCATTAAGGTAGTTCCCCCTCCATCGCCGTTCAAGGCGCTTACAGTCTGTTTTTAGGAGAGCCAGTTCCACCGAGAACCATTTAGCGGAAGGAGTTCTGCGGGTACTTTTACCTGGTTTCAGGGGAATGATGGAATCAACTGCCTCCTTGATCCAAAGAGAGACTTGCCCCTCAGCTGTATGTACTTCAGTCCCTAAAACTGGGATACTTGACGCCAACTTATCCGCAAAGTCCTCAGATCTTAACGCATCCCATTTCCGAACCATGGAGAGTGTGGAGCGCTTTCCTAAATTGCAGAGGTCTTTCTAGTGTAAGTGAGTGTAAAAGGGAGGACAAAGGGTCAGACCATACTATCGGCACTGGTAGCAAAGCTTCTACCAGAGCACTGTTAGTAAAAATGTTGTCCAGCGTATGACCTTTATTGTGTGTGGGGGTGTTGACCAGGTGAGTTAGACCCATCGCCTATAACCCTAGAATCAGCTCCTTGGAATCTCTATTATCTATATCTTGCAAATGAAGAATAGCAACAGAACATCCAGGGTACAAGGCAATAATGACAGCACTTATCTAATGTTTGGTCTCTTATAGTCTAGGGATCTGGGTGCCAAGAACCTGAAGCCACATACCCCTAGGCTTCCAAGGGTATACCCCCAAATTTTGCAACACAACACAATGGTTCAGCACTCCCAATAAAGACAATATTAAACAAATGAAGATTTTCAGAATCCGTTCAGTAGCCAACGCGTTTCGTCCAAAAGGACTTCTTCAGGGCATAAAGTGATAAGACTAAGTCGATGGTCAGTTTTTACAAGATTACATTTATTTGTAGTATTCATGAGATGTATTATCCATTGATCAAGTAAAAGCCCGGGGATAGCCACCTTATTGTAATTTATATAGTATCTTCCATAATTCAATTCTGTGGATAACCAGGAAGGTTTTTCAAAAGAAATCCGTACTTCACATCCAATCTCTGTGGTCCGTTGGAATACAAAGCTGTCACCTCCCACCGCGTCGCCGTATTACGAAAGAAGTCCTTTTGGACGAAACGCGTTGGCTACGCTTTGTATAAAGAAAAAGAATAAAGCAATTTAAGCCCTACTGAACGGATTCTGAAAATCTTCATTTGTTTAATATTGTCTTTATTGGGAGTGCTGAACCATTGTGTTATCTTGCAAATGATGATTCAGATCCCCCAACAAGAGAAAGTTAGGATAGCGAATAATATAAGGGGGCACTGTCTCCACTAGATCATCAAGAAAGGCTCTCGCCGGGCCGGGAGGTCTATACAGAAGGGACCCTGCAATAGAGCTAGCACTATTTATAGCCAGACTGAAAAGGGCTGCTTCGCAGCTGGGCAGTGTTATTTTAGACATCTTCAACTGAAATTCCTTCCTAAATATCACGGTGAGACCTACCCCCCTCTGCCCAAGTCTATCAACCCTAAGAATAGCATACCCTTCAGGCATCGCTACCAAAACATCCGGAGCAGCATGCTCATTTAGCCATGTTTAAACCAGAAGCAGCCCCACTGGTTTCTGGTCAGTGAGTAGGTCATACATTTCCAGGCTGTTTTTGCTAAGAGACCTACAATTAAGGGAAAGGCAAAGCAGAGGGTCAGAAGCAGTGCACATTACCTTCCCTCTTTCTCTACCACCCCTGACAGAGAACCGGAAGTCACAGTGCGCACAGCTCCCTACGCAGTCATCAACTGCTATAGAATGGAGGGAATTCGAGTCTGCAACCCTTCTGAGGTCCAGCAGTTCCGCAGAAGTATAAACACCTAACCGCTCAGGAAAATAAAAAAATCCAGGGGTCCTGGCCCTATGATGCTGCTATTTGGGGTAACCAAAATTGCATTAAAGTGCAGCGGGAAGAGATTCAATTCTGTCAAAAATTGCTTGGGGTTGGTCCATCTAGCCCAAGCTGTTTTGTCCATGATGAGTTGGGTTTGGGGGTACGTAAAAGATTTCATAACATTTTGCCTACTCCTTCCATGGATCGCTGTCCGGTGTGGGATCATACTTCCTTCAATAGGGAATTAATCCAGGATTGCCTAAATGGTGACTTGGGGCATAAAATCGCGTGGCTATTTTATATTAGAATTTTGGCCCATTAAGTTGGGCCATCCTGAATTGTATCATGCCCCCAGTCCATTGTCAAAGCTGATGGGAAAAGGATGAAAGAGCTGTTCTTTAACTTAGCCATGGAAACAAGGGACACTGGGGCCCTGGAGAAACCGATCATGAGAGCCTGCAAGATTATTAAATCCAACCCCGGTTTTGTGCCTTATCTCACTCTGGTTAAACATCCTTCGGAGAGATAACTACTTTCCAAGTTTCAACTGGGCTCAACACGGCATAGATTAAGTTTCCCCCCTTGGCCAGTTTGATTGCATCTCTATATTAGCCTGTCCTTGGGATGGCACCACACAGCAGACTTTGGACCATTGGTGCTATTTTGTTCGATGTGTGACTATCATCGCAGAAGCTATGTGCTGCCCATCTTAAGATCCGCGACTTTTAATCAAATTTAGATCCGCTATTCACCATCTTCAGATGTTGGCTGAGCCAGCCATCACAGCTCTTGTTGTGTCCTTTTAAAAAAGTGCCTCGTATTTGAATGCTGCTGTAAATATGTGATTACTCATTTGTATGCACCAAAGACTAGCTGTTTCGTATTTTCTGTATTGGTTTTTATTTCTTATTTTTAAGATATTTATTCTTGGTTGTTTTGCTTTTATGGTCCATGTAATACTCTTTAAGAAATGTCTTTATTTGTTTTAAACACTTGTGCTTCAATATTTGTGTTTTTTATTGTACTTTTCTGATTATTAATTAATATTCAAATTAAAATTTCAATCAATCCTTATATTAACATGACATTCCGCAGCTATGTCCTACCCCAATATGGACTGGATTGTTCAGGAATTAGGTAAATTGCTGGCTCCTGGTGTTATCAATCAAAGATATAAATAAAAAAAAGATATAAATATACACACCTCTGTACAAACATTTTAAACATACATGTAGGCTAATGTATTGCCTCAAACAATAACTGCTTTGCATTAAAAGGTTGATGTAAAAATTATTTGTGTGGCAAACTGCAGTTTCTATTTTTTCCTGTGCCACCTCAAGCCACGCCCAGCAGCTTTGGTGATGGAGCCCAGGCGGGTGGGGGGCTGGAAAAAATGGAGGTCATTTCCTCCTGCCCCACCCCCAGAAACACCAGCACATGCCTGTTAATCTGTTAGTGTTGATTGCGTCAAGGTTGAAACAAAATGGTTTCATGTGATCTTTGGTCTTGTGGTGTTTGTGTTGACTGTTGTTGTTTAGTCCCTTCCCATTATTCAGGAGTTTCCTTTGAGAAGGGCAGAAGTTGTGTCCTAGGCCCTCCTTTAGGAAGTCCTGTTGTCTGTAGCATGTGTAGACGTTGATCCTCATTTTGTCTTCCAGTTGGTCAGTGCACGGATGGATGAGTTCCTCTAGGGTGCAGGTTTCACCTTCCTCATTCTCCTTAGAGTAGGGTACAGAGACGCTGTGAGCTGCCTGAATTCTGATGCTGTACACCTGTTCTGTGGCACTGTGGACCCGATTCACAAAGGCAAACTGAGACAAAAGTTTAACTTTATGACTTTCAGTATTCACAAAGGGCCTTTACGAGTAGTACAGTTAAACGTTGGTCTCAGTTTAACTTAAGTTTTGGTTTTAAGTCTAACTGAGACCAAAACTTAAGTTAAACTGAGACAAAAGTCTAACTTTACGACTTTTAGTGTTCACAAAGGGCATTTACGAGTTGTAAAGTTAGAGTTCTGTCTCAGTTTAACTTAACTTTTGGTTTTAAGTGTAACTGAGACCAAAACGTAAGTTAAACTGAGATAAAAGTCTAACTTTACTACTCGTAAATGCCCTTTGTGAATACCGAAAGTCGTAAAGTTAGACTTTCTTCTAAGTTTGCCTTTGTAAACAAGGCCCCGTGTGTTTTGCAGTGCTGGTGTTGGCAATATTTCAGATCCTCTGGCATTCCTAGTCTTCTCTGCAGTTTGCTTTCATGTAAGTCTGTTTGATGATATTGCCTTTGGTCCTGTGCACTAGTAGGCATGCCTGCTGTGTTCTTGGTCCTTTGAATGTAGTTTAGACACTGTCCCTCATGGAGGCTGGGTGACTTAACACATGTTGGTGTGGAGCTTTGAGGTTTTGTCACCTCTTGAAGATGCTATGCTTCTGCATCTGTGCAGTCCTCAAATTTGGATTGACACTCTGGCGGATTTCTTGACGGCTCTTCAAACAGGTGCCTAGCTCTTATGATAGTGATCTGGAACTGGTGTGCCCACAAGGGACATGGATGTGGCTTAATACATGTGCATCTGCTTGGGTATAGTGTCAGGATACTGTGGCAAAATATTAAGCTACAAAAATATCACACTAAAACATCCACTACCAAACTCTTGGCAAGGTAAGGATGTATACATATCTATAGTTTTACTATACTTTTCTTCTCATATAGGTGCATTCCGGATGCTTCAAGGTATTAGCATACATGAAAAGAAATGAGAATTTATAAAACACTCTAATACCCGAAGGTGTCAAGGTGCTGAACCAGAAGGAAAAGTTTGACCTCTCACTGTGAAGTGGGTGAAATTGCTGATTCAGTAAAGTTAGGAATACTAAATTGATGCGTATCCGTATAGAGTTACCTAGATGTTCATCAGGTAGTCAATATTTTTTCTACAATATTTCTGTAGCACATTATTTATATCCAAGTTATTCTGACATACAGTCCTGCCATTGGCTGTTGGGTAATGACTGCCCTCTGTTTGGTATCGCCCCACACCGGAAGCAGAAGAGCAACAAACTGGTAACAACACCTTGATCACCTACCAGCAATTGTCATTTTAATGAGGTGCTCATTCTGGATTGGGTGCAAACATTGTCCTGAGTGCAAATGGGAGTTTGCATACAAAATTAGATTCTCCTCAGGTACAAATCGAGCCTTCTGGTGGTTTTTCACACAACACGTTTGCCCAGGTAATACCTGGTGCAGATTGTATTGGAAATAGTGCAAATTTCTACTTATCCTGCATTTTGAGGTCTGTAACTCAGGATGGGGTGCAAGTCGACACACAGTAAATTCTGAATCCTTCCCTGTTGCTATTTACTGGGTGCTCAATTTGTGCCCAAAACAGCATCATAGACTGGAGGAGGACTAAAACCGGCTCTTGCTTGTCACAGGCTGGTGATGGATGTATGACATAACAACGCGAGTCAGTACAACGTGTGCCGGTACATCGCGGTAGTTACAACGACTGCGATGTTACCACGCTATGCCATTACAACGCAAGTCTTTACATCGACTTGCGCTAGATGGCGTGCTAACATTTGAAAAGTGTAATTTACTATTCCAACTCCAGTCCACTTAACAGTAGGGAAGGTGTTGGGATAGTAAACTACACTATTCGTAATGTTAGCACGCCATCTAGCGCAAGTCGATGTAAAGACTTGTGTTGTAATGGCATAGCGTGGTTACATCGCGGTGTACTGACCATGATGTTAAGGATGTTTTCCCGCTGGGGATATCTGAGCACCCGCCGCCCCAACCTGAGCGTCTGTGGCTTTGTCAGCTAGGGCACTGCTTGGATATTACAAACATGACTTCTGTGTGAAAGGTTAGGGTAGTGGCTGTCTAACCTTTCCTTGCAAGGATCATGGTGAGGACGAGAAAGTGTTATTAAGGGCCACTGGAATTATTCAACAGGGAAAATAAAAAAGCAGGTGTAGAGGTGGGTCCCTATTAGGCTTTTCATTTTTACCTTCCGGGTTGAGGAAAGAAAAGCTTAACTCTGCAATAGTGCCATCCGTCACTGCTTTTGATGTAACTTCAAAGAGACTTATTTTTCAGTTTTATATAGAGCAAACTTGGAGCAAACATGATCACCAGTTACATTACACAAAGACATGTGTTTTGAATCACAGGATGTTGAGCCGATGTGAGGCTCGAACCTGCTTTCATAGCTTGAAAGTCGGCAGCTCTAGCTTTACGCCATAACCTCGCCCACAAGAACGGAAGCATTTTCAATATTATATATAACAAAGTCATAGTTGTTGCTTATTTAGAACCATTGACAAAGCCACCAGGCCTGGCTTGGTGTAATGTTACTTGCTGTGTTTTAATCCACACCCTTAACTGCTTCCATGCTCGTGACGGAACCATTCCGTCATGAGTCACGGTTGGGCTGTGCTGATGACGGAATGGTTCCATCACGACCACGCCCGTGATTGGAATGTCCAGCACAGGGCTGGAATTCCTGCCGCACCCCAGCAGTTAATTACTTTGTCCACGCCCCCATGAGAGATCCTCCAGTTTTTTCATCCCACTTAAAGCCCGGCATCAGGCTTTAGGGTTTTGTAGTGATGAGGACATGATGGGGTTGGTCTTGTACTCCACACAAGCCCCAGATGTTTTCCGCTTATGTGGAGGACACCTGGTCCATCCCCCAAACCCCACTTGCTTCATAACTGCACCCATCCTCCACCCCCGCTGCTACCCCCTACTTGTCAAAACAAAGCAGCTGTCTCTAAGGCAGAATTAACAAGCAGAAGCACATTACCACAAAGTGACATTTTTGAGCAGCTGTAGTTTTCTCTGCTGCCTTAAAGAGCGCATGTTTAGTAGTACATTGAAAGCTCTTTATTTGTTGATCTCAGAAAATCTGGTGAAAACTGTGCTGTCAAGTTGGACCTAAAAATGGGGCAAAGCTAAACTTAGGATAAAAGTAGAGGGGTTATTTTCATAAAAATAGGTGCTTTGTAATTCTAAAATACTTTGTAACTTAGGGAACAAAGAAAAATGCACAGAACTCCTAATTATAACATGTTTTTTACTCCTGTTTACGTTTTTTAGTTAATAAACATAACAAAAATATAAGATTCTACATTTTCTTTTAAATATTTTCATATCTTAATTAATGGCTAACTTCTTTTAAGAGACAATAATAGGCAATAGTGGATGATTTGAGTGAAGATATTGAGAGCAAAGGGGGTGGTGGGTCAAGGAGTTTGGCTTCGGACTTCATCTGAGCAGACTGCAAGTCAATGCAACAGAAGTGACAGTAAAACTTTTTGTTTTGAAGAATTTTTCCTCCATTTGTGTTTTTCAAAATTTTTGTTTTGACTCTGGAAATTGGGGGCTGCTAACTTTTAATTGACTTCCTTTTATAAGAAAATTAGCATTGAGACTTGAGTAACAGGGTTCTGCAGTCTGAAATACATTACTTGTTTATTATTTCCTTTCCTATGTTGTAATTGCTTAACCCCTTGCATGCTTTGGACGGCCCCCGACCATCCGACGTCACGGTGGGCATGTGCGAAGGACAGCCGCGGGCCGTCCGAATTCCACCCACTATTTAAATTGCCCGCACAGCGCGAAAATGTACGCAGCATGCAAGGGGTTAAATATATTTGTCGGCAGCTCTCCATGTTGCACCACATTTTTCAAGCAAGCAGCCTGCGCTTGATGTTCAGCGTATGTTGGGCGCTTCACTTGTGGCACGAACGTGTGGAGTGCTCCTCCCACTTTGACAGAAGCACGCAGCGTATTGGAAACGCCCCCACCCTTCAAGAAGGAACACTCCTAAGGCAGCACGTGGTGAGCGCTTTGTTTGCCTCACACTGGCCTGATTTCGAAGCGCGCTCTCACTAGTGTATCTGGGGCACAGGCAGACATTCACTTCAGGGTAAATGCTTTCAGAGTAAAAGGACCGCCCCCGTACCTGGACACCAGCGTTTGCTTTTGTTTATCTGCCCACACATTTCCCACTCCTGTTTCAGTGGACATTGGTGGCTAGTGCTGGTTTACTTATGTGTTTTTGTTTGCAGTGGAGTGATCACACAAGGATGAAAGACATTGCCATTTACAACGCCAATAGTTCTTACTCAAAAAAGGTGAGACCTATTGCATTTCTAATGCTTGTTATTCATGGTGACGCTATCTGTGCAAAGGCTTCAGCTCAATAGTGCCGATTTAACACTCAAATACAGCAATAAGTAACTGAAAGGTGATTAGCGAACCTTCACAAAGAACCTTCCACTGTGCAGCAGCGCATCAGCATGGCATGCAGCGGATGATGGCTTATGTGGCAAACGTGGCAAATCCATAATTATGTGGAAAACAGCATGGCACAGAATTCTATAATTCCAGTCACCATGCACAAAGCAAATAGCACAGGGGAGCGTGCCACATCAAGCGTGACCCCAACTTGTGAACAACAATTTCTCTTCCTAATAGTGAAGAGGGTGAGTCGTAGGCAGTAACGGTGGACATAGCCATAGAGGGTGCGGGTGTATCCCGCATGCAATCTTTATTATCTCACATAAATCAAAGGTTTGCAAGCGGACTGTGCTAGTCTCTGTACAAAGGAGCAGACTTTCACCTCAGTATTAAAATATTTATATACAGCTCAGAATAAACCTTTTATTGATCAACACAACAGATAAGATCTTTGGCTAAAAAAATAGTTTGCACGTTCATTATATTTTTTTCTTACTGAAGAGAAATAATTTCATGTTTTTTATTTTTTGTTGGGGGGGAGTGGGGAGTGATGGAGATTGTACTAAGCGGGATTCGAATGAGTTTACGTCACCAAAACATAACACCCAGATTATGGGATGGGGCATTTCTTGTGTCTTCATGGTTCTACATGGGAGAGGTTTGCGGGCCACCTAGTGAAAGGCATGTTACTAGGGCAGGAATTCATGTTTTGTGGGACTTTTGCATTTTGGATTTGAAGGGAAGGGTGAGCAAGCCCCCTTAAAGGATTGTAGGGAGGTAAGAAAATCTTAAATGCTCAAGAGACATTCCCTCCCTCCTCCTCTCCCTCTAACTCTATGGGTGTCTCTCTTTCTCTTTTCTCTCTCTTTTTGTCATGCTTTCTCTTCCTTTTTACCATTCTTTCTCTCTCTTACAATTTCTCTCTTGATGCCTTCCTCTCACACTGTCCCTCTCTTCCTTCCTTCAATCCACTTTTTTGAAGCCTAAGGGCGGCCATTTTGATTTGGGCTAAACATAAATCCCCAAAGGAAAGATACTCGACCGGAAATGTATTCACAGCGACACCTTATTACAAGTGCTTTGTTAATGGAATGGTTTCTCGTGCAGTGGACTGTATAGGCTGACTGGCCTAATATGAAAGTGGGAGAGCTCTTAATAGCCCAGTGCCTCTCCGCTGGATTATTTTAGGATCCGGGTCGAGGAGGGCAAGGGAAGACTTCAGAGTACATTTGCCTAAAATTTCTTATATTATGCACCCAGACAGGTGGCATTTAAAGGAATGAGAAATTCTCCTTTAAGGTGATATAGTTTACTAACAAGTCAGGGCAATGTGATGTTTGTTTTAAAATCAAGGGTTCTGACTAGGGGGGGTCATGGGGTTTTGTTCATGGGAGAAGGATTTGGGGGACTCGGACAATGTTCGGTGGCCGTACAGAACTCTCCAAGACAATGTGATAATGCATGGCACAGGGTTGCACCCTCTCACTCTTGGGTGATCATCTCGCCTTCCCACGGAGACCTCCTCCCCGGGTGTTGCCTCTTCTCCTCCCCTCGACCCTGCTGTGCATTATCAAGTAACTCTGCCAGCAGGCTGACTTTACTGCAGTCCTGGCCGTCACAGGACGTCGCGTCCGCGAGGTTGTCAGTCTCCAGGAACCTCTTGCCGGGGTGCTGACGCTTCTCCAGGTCTACAGCGTCTTCATCTTCTGACTCCTCCTCCCAACTCCGCTTGCCGGGGTGCTGCCGCTTGCTGTAGCCGGTACTCCTCTTGCCTGGGTGCTGTCTCTTGGATAAGTCATTGAGGAAAGACGATTGTGAAACGGGGTAGTCCAAATCCAGCTCAACGGCCGACCGCCTTCCAGGGTGCTGACGCTTCTGGAGCTCCAAATAGCTGTCAACTTCGTCCTCTTCTCGCTTTCCTGGGTGCTGTCGTTTCTCAGTCTCCAGAAAAGGGGTGTCGTCAGAATCCTCCCTTTTGCCTGGGTGCTGTCGCTTTTCCATGTCTACCTCGTATCTCTTGCCAGGATGTTGCCGCTTTGAAAGCCATTCTGTCGGGATACCCTTCAGCCCTACGTAAGAAAAAGATTGATGATAATTAGGTCTTTAGCAGTATTGCAAAATCACAATCTCCGAGATTGATTCAGTCATTTCATTTAATTTCACTAGAATCATAGTAGACGTGGCAGCAACATCACGTCATTTGACCTTGGTGACATCTAAGGAAGTGATGACACATGACCTTTGACAATGATGTTAAGATCACTGTAATTTTTTGTCAATTTTATTGAAAACTTATATTTGCAGCATGTTAACAATCAGTGACAGAGAACAAGGTCAAATAATGTGTGGTTAAATCTATCGAAAGTTAAAAGAGCAAGCAGACAGGTTAGTTAAGTCACATGTTGGATGTAGCAACAGAGGGGATTTCAATTGCTACCCCTAGTTATCTCTAAAACTGTAGTGTAACAAAAAAGAGAGAGGAAACCCAAGTTTTGGTGCTAGGTTAGTTAAGCATAGCCTGATAAGTCTTGTTCCCAGACCAGGGTGCTTGCCTCCTGTCACTTACAAACCTGCACGGCGGGGCAGTGCAGTGCGCTTACAAACGACAGTATAGTAGGGCTGGGCGGAATTTGCGTAATCGCGTTACGCAAATCTCCGCGAAACGATGCTTTTTTCCTGTTCGCAATCGCTGTTTGCGTGCTCGGGGAGAAATATCTCGTGAACACGCATTTTGAGATTGCGAACAAGCAAAAAATTTTGCGAAGTCGCGGAACACAGAATTCTGGGCAATTTGGCGTTCTCTGAGGAATGCAAAATTACCCAAATTCCACAAATTCCACGAGCGGAACGGAATTTACTGCCCAGGCCTACAGAATAGGGAAAACAAAATAAATGAATAAATAAATAAAACCACTTATCTTGCGCTCTCTGCATTGCTGAGTCGGAAAAACTACGAGTGCATGGTAAGCCATTTTATTTGTTTATTTATTTATTTTAGTTTTGCAATGCCGTCATTTGTCACTTACAACCCCTACCCCAGCCTGCCTCACCGCGATTACCTGCACGGGCCGCCACTGTCTGAAAGATATCAGCCTACCACATTCATGAGTCAGAAACTTGCATGAGAAGAAACTGTTGCCTTTTGGAAGGCGTGAACAGGGTTTGGATGGGAACCAAGTTGAGAATAGGTACTAGCAAATTGGGATCCTTAGCTGTGATCAGTGGAATTGGCACTAGTTTTATATCACGTTGTTTGAAATCAAATAATATTTTGGTGCTGGGTGACAGTCCCGTGAGGTTGAACCTACTCTTTTAACAATAAACAACTAGGGTGATCCTCCACACTTTAGAAAGGTTAAAAATCAAAATAATCTAGCCCTCACCCATTACTTGCCATGCTTATTCAATATCCCTTATTTAACATCCTGGGAAGACACAACTCACTCTTGACTTGAAGATCTATTGTGCTTGTCTTCTTCCTGCTGAACCGAAAATGTCTTCCTGGTCCATCTGGTATACCAGCTGCAAACAAAATCCAAGGCTCAGTGTGACTATTCTGAACATCTTTTATAGCCAAGGTATGTTTGGTTGTAAGACCAGGCCTCACAAAGGTAAATGTACACTTTTGTGTAAATGTATGATTTTTTGCTATTCATGAAGGGATTTCTGAGCAGTATTTTTATGAGGGAGGAGTCTACGCACATAGTACTGTCCTATATTTTTATGTGCAGAGACTCCACATTGGTAAAGATACTGTCCTATATTTTGTCCTATTAGTAAAGCTACTGTCCTATATTTTTATGTGCAGAGACTCCACATTTGCAAAGATACTACTTGTAAATCGCTTTGCGAATAGCAAACAATCATAATCTTAAATAAAAGTGTAGATTTACCTTTGTGAATCAGGCCCCAAGTGTCTAGAAGCTCCGAAGAAGTAGAGTCTGTTAGCAGGAGTGCACACCCCTCTAATCCTGTTTGGGATTTTAGCAGGTGCATAGAAGCCTGTCTGTGCTGTCTTCTTAGAATAACTTCACTTTAGCAACTGGTATCCCAGGCCCAGATCCAGCCTCTCCTGGCCAGGGAAGGGAAATGGCTTGCCAGCCAAGAGTAGGGCTGACCAATAAAGTGTTCCTCAAAAAAGCTTTTGGAAGTCTGTAGCCAGAAGGACATGCTACAGCATCAGAATAGGAGCTTCCTGCATCTATCCGTGAACACGGTCCTCAATGTAACTCGGACCATGCGCATCCCCACCCTGCACTAGCACCGATGGTACAAGGACTGAGGAGAACCTGAAGGCGTGATAAGTATCATCGCTTCAAAACCTGAAGTGTATGCAGCCAATTCTCAAAAAAGTGCAAAGAGGGAACTGTCCTTTCTATTTGTACTAACTGTAGAAGTCTATGCTTAGGACAGTCCAGTTTTGCTTGTTTTGAGGTCAATACAATTATGTGAGAATATGTAAGAATGTCACAGGAGTATTTTTTCACATACTCCTACATGACTTTCACCTTTATGCTAATTCACCTCCTACATGGAGGTGAATTAGCCTCTATGCGTATTTAATAACCAGTGTGCAATCTCCAAGGAAACATTGCAGCAGGGTCGGACTGGCCTATAGGGCTATCGGGCACTGCCCGACGAGCTGCTCTGACAGGCCAGTGTGTACGACTTTTTTGGCTGTATGTGGGCTGTTTTATGGTTTGCTGAGTCAGTTTTTGCTGTTGATTTTGCTAATATTAGAACAAACATTGACAGAAACAAGCTACACCCTTGTAGTCTTCCAAACCACATATGCAGCGTGTCTTCATAAGTTCAAAACTGCCCCAATTTGGAAACATAGGCCACTTTTATAGCTTTCTAATTCACTAATGGGGGCTACTTTTATTTTGGAGCCTGGGCCCATTTTATTTTCTGTCCCAGTCTAACCCTGATTAGCTATACCTGACTGACTTTCCACAGCTAATCCATTCTATCTTGTTTGTAGGATCTAGACTCAATGAGGCCTGTAGTGAACATTTAGGGCCAGATTATGAGTTTGATGGTGTGTCGGCGGGCCCCCTCTGCTGCCGCACTGCCAAACCTGTGTGACAACCGCCCGCCGAATTATGACTTTTTTAGCAATGGACGGGCGATTCTTTGGCGTTCCCATGGTGGTGCCTATAATTTTGGAACCGCCATTGGCATGTCAAAAGAACGGACAATTCTTACTGTGTGTATCATGGTATGCAACGTCCGTAACTGTGTTGAAGAAACATGGGAATTCGTTTTATAGAGGAAATTACATTTCTCGAACGGAGGCTGACTTCGGTGGTCTTCTCCCATCCACCTTCAAACCTGGAACAGCATGCAGGGTGACTACGGAGGCCACGAGCTGAGCATTTACTTGAGACTTCTCACTCGCTGCTAATAACGTATAACCTCTTTAAACACGAATGCCCGTGTTTCTTCAACACAGTTACAGACGTTGCGTACCAGGATACATGCTGTAAGAACTGTCAGTTCTCTTCCCCTCACTGGGTGCTCAGCTGGGCCCCATGTGAGCATCTCTCTCCTACAAAAAACTTCCCTGTGGTGTGCACTTGACACTCTGACAATTAATCACCTTGTTTCAAGGTGTCCCTCTATGCTAGGTCCTGAAGAGACCCCTTATTGATGTCGGGGTCGAAACACCGTCAGCACAATCCCAAAAGAAGCCATTCTTCAGCTCCTACAATTGTTCTAGATGGCTGTGATTTATTAATGAATATTTATGACATAGTCGTTTTTGTATTTTTGAAACCTACTTTTATGTCACAAACTGTCACAAATGTGATATTTAGGTTTTATGTTCACTTGGGACACCCCACACCTTTGTTGATTTCATTTATTACTTATTTGCATAAAACACAAATATTCATAAATGTCTTGCTGTATATGGTTCCTTTTTCTGTCTCAGACATCTCCTCACCCAAAAATATTGCCATTGAGCTAACCATTACCAGATATCGCACACATTGCCCACAGAAACCACTGTTCTATGTTATATAATAGATGCCCTGGTTCCATGTGAGTAGGGTGGCCCCTGTCTTGCCTATACACGGCACTGACAATCAAACATTGGCAAAGGAAACTGACATGAGGAAAAAAACACAGCACTGACACAGGGGCACTATTATTGTAACACATGCATATGGTTTTCCACAAGGTAAAACAGATATATGGTAACAAGCCTGGGGACAGTGACACAGATAAATATGTCACAGGGCAATGACAAAGGAATACTGACACAAGGGTGCTGATACTAGGACAATTTAGACATGTTTTGTATTTTTTTTGGGGGGGGAGTGGGGAGTGATGGAGATTGTACTAAGCGGGATTTTAATGTGTTTACGTCATCAACACATAACACCCAGATTATGGGATGGGGCATTTCTTGTGTCTTCATGGTTCTACATGGGAGAGGTTTGCGGGCCACCTAGTGAAAGGCATTTTACTAGGGCAGGAATTACATGGGACAATCTAGACAAAGGGACATAGAGTCCAAAATGAGACCAAAAATAGCACACAATGACCATGGGAAGCTGACATAGAGACGCCTACCTGGGAACAAGACGACTAGGCATTGAAGGATGAGGAAAGTATACTAGGAGACTCTGGTCAATGAGATATGGACATGACCACAAGCACAACTACAGCCCCAAGCCACATAGCACAGTGGAACAAAAGCTGTCAACACCAAGAGGCAATCTCAATGATATTTCACTGTATGAGTGCCACCCAATATTTCTTCTTGTGGATATGAAAACTAGAGTGGTCATTTGTACAAAAGACTGAGGGTCTGAAAATAACTAATTCTTCTATACAGTTTTCAGAGCATGCCTGTGTCTTAACTAGCTTGTATATGATGGTTTTAGGTGTCAGTGTCCTCTTAAACAGGGAAAGTGACATTGCCCAATGTAACACATCAACAGATCTCCCAAACATCTGGATTGGGTCAACTCAGACAAACGTCACCATGTAGATTAGGGCAGTTTGGGCAGAACTTGCAGCTAGCATCCTGCTGTTGTGTGAAACGAATGCAGTATCTTAATGTTGGCCATATCCGCTGACCACTGTCCAACGGCCTTATGACGTGGGGCAAACTTCAGCCAATAGGGAAGAGGAGTTGGCCTAATGACCAGGGCAGTCGACCTTGATTCTGGGGAACTGGGTTGAAGTCTCGGCAATGACGCTGAACATCCTGTGATTCTGGGAAAATCACTTAATCTCCCCGTGCCTAAACAAAAAAATAATGAATGTGTCCTCATGTAATGCAACTGGTTCTATGTAAAGAGCTCTGATGCCAGTGGGGGCTGCTCTCTCTGGGGGATGGGGTGTGCATGTGTAAATAAAATAAAAATAAAAAAATAAAAATAAATGGGCGTGTGAAAATAAATTAATATATGTAAAAATAACACTTACCTACAGACCCTTCTCACTCTGGACCTCATCGCAACTGCAGTGCAGGCCTCCGCAACTCCCTTGACCAATCCTGATGCTGCTTTCACCAGCATAAGAGCAGCGCCCTGATTGGAGGTAGTGACCTGTCTCGGTGCTCCACAGCGCTCCGGAGGCCTGCACTTGCTCTAACCCAGCTATCTTAAGACAGCTGGGTTAGCGGTTTCAAAGTGTACTTGTCTGGCTGCCCGCCGCAAGACGGCCAGCCTAAGGCACATGCGCACTTTGAAAAGTGCACATACGGCCTGCCTCTTCCCTGCTGCTGCTCTCACTAAGCCCAGCTCCGTCCTGACTCTCAGTTCGGGATGGGAGGCTGAAAAATAAAAATGTAACGAATTACCATATTATTTTTCATCTCGGGGTCATTTAAGTAGGGCTTCCCCTTACGTATTTGTGCTTATTGTTTATCTCGACCTTATAAGTAACTATGTTGCCATGCTCTAATAACTGTGTAACCTTTGTAACGATGTAACCTGTAACTATGATCTGATACTCATGTAAAGCGCTCTGATACCTCCGGGTCTAGCAAGCGCTATATAAAACCTTTAAAAATAAAAAAATTAAAAACACTTCTCCACTCCAACGGATGAGCCGCCACTGCCACCCACGCATCTTTGGACCCTTTCACCCTTTAACCTATCCTTCCTTTAATATTATGTCCTTCTGTCCCTTTTCTGTCGACTCATCTTTCTATAGCTTTTATTGTGAGTTTTTGTCTGCCGATTTGCATATACATTGAAGGGTGAGTCAAAACCCCGCCTGTAGTGCGATTCGTGGTGTCTGTGTTTATGTGTGGTTCATTGGTCTGGAATTAAGTCCACTTTGTCCCAAATTGTTCTTTACTCGATTGGAGTGATTTCTTTTTTGGGGTGGTGTGGTCATAGAAAATTATTGAAAAGTGTAAGACTTAGTTTCTCATTCAAAGTGGAGAGGATGGTGTCAGCAGGGTACGGTCAGACTGGGGGTGGAGGGAAGGTGGTCAATGGCAGTAAGGTGGGTGTAGGGGGAGCAAAGCATATACATCGAGTTGCAGAATTGCAAAATGTGAAACCAGAAAACCTGGGATCAATCCAGGCTTCCCCAGTCTACCAAATTGTGTGATCATAGGCAATAGTTTTATCTCACTTTCCCTCCTTTTCCTCATTATTGGCTTTAAAAATAAAGGTGCTCCTAAAGTTTAATGGTGCAGGACTCAATAGTTACTTCCTTTCCTTAACCCCAATTAACCTTTTAAATAAAGGCTTGGCTGTTTATTTAACATCGTTTTAATGTTACCATCTTTCTAGTAGCCAGTGCTGCTGTCCACCAGGGGGCAGCATGTAAAGGTCAGGAGGGCCGCATACAGCCCCGGGCTGTACTTTGAATATCAATGATCCACAGCAAAAAAATGCTCTGTTCTTGGTGCAGGTGCAAACTCTGACAGCCCTAAGTTGTGATGAGGAAAGGACGTTAATAAAGACAGAGCAGCAGTTTGTAACCATGACTCCATCTTTCATTGAGGGTAGACCGGCCTCTGTTTGAAGAGGTAGAAAGGCATCCCCTGCAGGTGGGTTCAATGTGTTGCATCGATAACCTGCAGGGGATTCCATGAGGGACCCATTGAGCCCTGTGAACCCCTGCGTTTAGGGTGGGAGCATTGACTGTACGCCACTTCTATGCTACAATCAGTGTGCCTCCCAAGAGCTTTTTTGCCTCTGCGCCCACGTATGCAATACGACACAGGTGTAAAGGTAAAGTGTTTTCTCCTTTGCATTGGATTCGCCCCCATGCCATGGAGGGAACGCCCCATTGGGATTGAGCTATGGTCGGATTGGTGAGGCGGGCACTCGGGCAATTGGCGATGGACTTGTATCTGAGTTGCAGCTGTGGGCCGCTTTTCTGGGCAGGATGGAGGCCGATTTGGATTGTGTCTGTGCAGATGCTGCCAGTGGCCCAGCAGGGGTCTGAGCGGCATTACCAGAGGCGTATGGGCCTCTATCACTTCTCTTTTACCAAGAGGACAGAGATGTCATACCCAAACCCTCGCTAAGCCGCCCCATTATGTATGCAGATTGAACAGGGACAGGGAGCTTAAGCAAAAGTGGCCTCATTTATATTCAGGTGTGGTTCACCAGTGTGAACTAATCAATGCACTCAGAGTTCTGGCAGCATTTGCATTTTTTAAATCTCAGTGAAGTTAAGAAAACATGCCCCTTTTAGACAACTCTCCCCCTTCTTTTCATAATACTTATAACACTGAAGCAGTGTTTTGCGTAAAGGCGCTTTCCGCAAATGCGGGTCACTTTTGTTTAGGGTGCCCGGGCCTATGTTTTATCATAATCTAACCCTGGATTGAGCGAGTGTAAAATGTGCACTGGTGTGATCCATATTATAGAAGGGACAACACAAGAATCTGTGGACCCTTGTGCAATAGTGGCAGTGCAAGAAGGGCCTGGAAACCCCATTTGTGGCCACAGGGCACTTTCCTTTAATTATTCATTCAATGATATTTATTGTTGCCGAGAGACCCCCAGTAGCCATCCTGAACTCACAAAACCATTTGGAGGATACTTTCTGAGGGCTTCCTTGCTGAGCAGGAACCAGAGGCTCTTTTACAAACAAAGTTATGGTGCTAAACAACACACTCCCACACTCCTGGCAGGAGTCCCACTTTTTATTTTATAGCAAGTAATGTGCTCCTGCTTCAGAATCCACCTTTGAAACTTAAGCACTGCAGGGGCTGAACTTCACTTCTTTAAATATTTATGCCACCTGCACTATTATTATTATTAAAATTATTATTATTATTATTATAATATAATAATAATAATAAGTATTATTATTATAATATAATAATAATAATAATAATAATAATAATGCCACCTGCACTGTCTGCATTTGTTTAAATTACATATTCTGCATTTGTTTAAATCACATAATCTGTATTTGTTTAAATCACATATTATGCATTTATTGAAATCACATATTCTTCGTTTGTTTATATGCGAAGAGCTCCTCTCCCTGCAGCTATTGCCTTTATTGCTATTCACTGATGTGGAGACACATTATGAAAACGTTTGTACTCTCTTGAGTAACAGAAAACCTCGCCTTAGGGAACACTGTCGCTGTAATAGAGAGATAAAGGCTCGCCCTGTCTGATTACAGATACAATAGGAATACTGGCAGCACGGTAGAGGCTTATGAGAGGTGGATGAGGAGAGGTGCTGCCTCTGTTGGTGTATCCTACATCCTGTCCTACAATTTATCCTCACCTCATCCTCTGCCTGTATGTAATGAGCATGTTTGAGGAGAACAAGGGAACCCAAAAGGTAGTTAATCTTAAATTGTAACAATGGTCCTTAAAAAATCATTTAGAACAATTAAATAAATATAAACTATAATAAGTACTATATTCCACGGTGTCCAGACGGACACATAGTTTAATCAGTTAAATATTTAAACATTTTCAAAAGCAACCAAAAGTAAAGTGGGATACAGTCCTGCATCCAGTACATGAGAACACAACGAACAAACAAATAGACATAAGGATTTTCAGGCAAAGGAGAAGGAAAAAGGAAGTTTTGAAACAATGAGAGTGTAAAACAAGCTGTCCACAATAGTTATCACACCAATATCACACAATGGTTTTCTGCGTGAAACTATTCCATAGGTCGACGACGTTTCGATCCCTTTTAAAAGAATAGTGGGATCATCATCAGGACGGTTTAATTGACATGCCTGAATGCGAAAAAAGCTGCCTCGAAATAGATCAATCCTAGGGTTCGAAAACCGATATTGTAAGTCGGAGAACCATCAAGGGCACGATCAAAACCTAGGCTCTCGAGGAGCCTTTATGCGTAGCGTATATCCGACGTGGACAATGTCACAGTGCGAGATGCCGCGGAAGCGGGCTTGCGTTGAGGCAGGTTTAAAATTATCTGGGTAGGTACCTCCACTGGCGGAGGCGATAGCCAAATACGGGTTCCTCTATGCGCGATGGCATGGATCTGTAATGAGCATCATAATGTACCAGAAGAGTCCTGCTTGGGCCCTACAGTTGTGGACATTCCATGAAAAGCGACATATATTTATTATTATTATTATTATTATTATTATTATTATTATTATTATTATTATTATTATTATTATTATTATCATTATTAATAAAGTGTACCAGTAGTAACACATTTGTCAAATCAAAAAATATATTCTTAAAATGTAAATTACTTCTGGAGAGAGATCAGAAATAAGGAAAGGCCAGCTGGCAATGCATGGGTTAACCCTCATTATGAATGTGGAGTTGGTTTGTTGAATATTGCAGAGATAAGAAAGTTACTTTGGGTTTAAGCTTACACTTCCACACCTGCAATATTTTCAATGAAAAATAAAGACTAAAAAAAACAACATATGGAGTACTCGATGGGACATACCTGGTGTGTTCTCTTCGTCCTCTTCCATTTTCCTTAGTATTGATCTAACTATGATGCTCTCGGCGCGTTGCACCACCCCATCGAGCTGGTGGCCAGCCTGATCCCGACCTTCTCCTGGCATTGACTGCCCCAGGGTGCCTGTGATGTTGGCAAGCCCCAGAGAGACCAGCAGTAGGGCCAGCCTCGGTGATGCCATTCTGGCTCAAAGCACAAACACTGCAAAGAGAGAGAGAGAAAGACCAACAGAAAATGTGAAGAAGACAGACAATGAGGGTGTCACTAGTATATGCAGTGGACCTTTGTACTCTCTACCATTCCTAAGTGACTCTTAGAGTATATCCATTCATATCCCTTCCCTATGTATACAGAGAGAACTCTAATCACTAGTGTATGCAGTAGACCTTTGTACTCTCTACCATTCCTATGTGACTCTTAGAGTATATCCATTCATATCCCTTCCCTATGTATATAGAGATAACTGTAATCACTAGTATATGCAGTAGACCTTTGTACTCTCTACCATTCCTTTGTGACTCTTAGAGTATATCCATTCGTATCCCTTCCCTATGTATATAGAGATAACTGTAATCACTAGTATATGCAGTAGACCTTTGTACTCTCTACCATTCCTATGTGACTCTTAGAGTATATCCATCCGTATCCCTTCCCTATGTATATAGAGATAACTGTAATCACTAGTATATGCAGTAGACCTTTGTACTCTCTACCATTCCTATGTGACTCTTAGAGTATATCCATTCATATCCCTTCCCTATGTATACAGAGAGAACTCTAATCACTAGTATATGCAGTAGACCTTTGTACTCTCTACCATTCCTATGTGACTCTTCGAGTATATCTATTTGTATCCCTTCCCTATGCATATAGAGATAACTCTAATCACTAGTATATGCAGTAGGCCTTTGTACTCTCTACCATTCCTTTGTGACTCTTAGAATATATCCATTCATATCCCTTCCCTATGTATACAGAGAGAACTCTAATCACTAGTATATGCAGTAGACCTTTGTACTCTCTACCATTCCTATGTGACTCTTCGGGTATATCTATTTGTATCCCTTCCCTATGTATATAGAGATAACTCTAATCACTAGTATATGCAGTAGACCTTTGTACTCTCTACCATTCCTTTGTGACTCTTAGAGTATATCCATTTGTATCCCTTCCCTATGTATATAGAGATAACTGTAATCACTAGTATATGCAGTAGACCTTTGTACTCTCTACCATTCCTATGTGACTCTTAGAGTATATTTATTCATATCCCTTCCCTGTGTATATAGAGATAACTCTAATCACTAGTAAATGCAGTAGACCTTTGTACTCTCTACCATTCCTATGTGACTCTTAGAGTATATTTATTCATATCCCTTCCCTATGTATATAGAGATAACTCTAATCACTAGTATATGCAGTAGACCTTTGTACTCTCTACCATTCCTATGTGACTCTTAGAGTATATTTATTCATATCCATTCCCTATGTATATAGAGATAACTCTAATCACTAGTATATGCAGTAGACCTTTGTACTCTCTACCATTCATTTGTGACTCTTAGAGTATATCCATTCATATCCCTTCCCTATGTATATAGAGATAACTCTAATCACTAGTATATGCAGTAGACCTTTGTACTCTCTACCATTCCTATGTGACTCTTAGAGTATATCTATCCGTATCCCTTCCCTATGTATATAGAGATAACTCTAATCACTAGTATATGCAGTAGACCTTTGTACTCTCTACCATTCCTTTGTGACTCTTAGAGTATATCCATTCGTATCCCTTCCCTATGTATACAGAGATAACTCTAATCACTATTATATGCAGTAGACCTTTGTACTCTCTACCATTCCTATGTGACTCTTAGAGTATATCCATCCGTATCCCTTCCCTATGTATATAGAGATAACTGTAATCACTAGTATATGCAGTAGACCTTTGTACTCTCTACCATTCCTTTGTGACTCTTAGAGTATATCCATTCGTATCCCTTCCCTATGTATATAGAGATAGCTCTAATCACTAGTATATGCAGTAGACCTTTGTACTCTCTACCATTCCTATGTGACTCTTAGAGAATATCCATTCGTATCCCTTCCCTATGTATATAGAGATAGCTCTAATCACTAGTATATGCAGTAGACCTTTGTACTCTCTACCATTCCTTTGTGACTCTTAGAGTATATCCATTCGTATCCCTTCCCTATGTATATAGAGATAGCTCTAATCACTAGTATATGCAGTAGACCTTTGTACTCTCTACCATTCCTATGTGACTCTTAGAGAATATCCATTCGTATCCCTTCCCTATGTATATAGAGATAACTCTAATCACTAGTATATGCAGTAGACCTTTGTACTCTCTACCATTCCTTTGTGACTCTTAGAGTATATCCATTCGTATCCCTTCCCTATGTATATAGAGATAACTCTAATCACTAGTATATGCAGTAGACCTTTGTACTCTCTACCATTCCTTTTTGACTCTTAGAGTATATCCATTCATATCCCTTCCCTATGTATATAGAGATAGCTCTAATCACTAGTATATGCAGTAGACCTTTGTACTCTCTACCATTCCTATGTGACTCTTAGAGTATATTTATTCATATCCATTCCCTATGTATATAGAGATAACTCTAATCACTAGTATATGCAGTAGACCTTTGTACTCTCTACCATTCATTTGTGACTCTTAGAGTATATCCATTCATATCCCTTCCCTATGTATATAGAGATAACTCTAATCACTAGTATATGCAGTAGACCTTTGTACTCTCTACCATTCCTATGTGACTCTTAGAGTATATCCATCCGTATCCCTTCCCTATGTATATAGAGATAACTCTAATCACTAGTATATGCAGTAGACCTTTGTACTCTCTACCATTCCTTTGTGACTCTTAGAGTATATCCATTCGTACCCCTTCCCTATGTATATAGAGATAACTCTAATCACTAGTATATGCAGTAGACCTTTGTACTCTCTACCATTCCTATGTGACTCTTAGAGTATATCCATCCGTATCCCTTCCCTATGTATATAGAGATAACTGTAATCACTAGTATATGCAGTAGACCTTTGTACTCTCTACCATTCCTATGTGACTCTTAGAGTATATTTATTCATATCCCTTCCCTGTGTATATAGAGATAACTCTAATCACTAGTAAATGCAGTAGACCTTTGTACTCTCTACCATTCCTATGTGACTCTTAGAGTATATTTATTCATATCCCTTCCCTATGTATATAGAGATAACTCTAATCACTAGTATATGCAGTAGACCTTTGTACTCTCTACCATTCCTATGTGACTCTTAGAGTATATTTATTCATATCCATTCCCTATGTATATAGAGATAACTCTAATCACTAGTATATGCAGTAGACCTTTGTACTCTCTACCATTCATTTGTGACTCTTAGAGTATATCCATTCATATCCCTTCCCTATGTATATAGAGATAACTCTAATCACTAGTATATGCAGTAGACCTTTGTACTCTCTACCATTCCTATGTGACTCTTAGAGTATATCTATCCGTATCCCTTCCCTATGTATATAGAGATAACTCTAATCACTAGTATATGCAGTAGACCTTTGTACTCTCTACCATTCCTTTGTGACTCTTAGAGTATATCCATTCGTATCCCTTCCCTATGTATACAGAGATAACTCTAATCACTATTATATGCAGTAGACCTTTGTACTCTCTACCATTCCTATGTGACTCTTAGAGTATATCCATCCGTATCCCTTCCCTATGTATATAGAGATAACTGTAATCACTAGTATATGCAGTAGACCTTTGTACTCTCTACCATTCCTTTGTGACTCTTAGAGTATATCCATTCGTATCCCTTCCCTATGTATATAGAGATAGCTCTAATCACTAGTATATGCAGTAGACCTTTGTACTCTCTACCATTCCTATGTGACTCTTAGAGAATATCCATTCGTATCCCTTCCCTATGTATATAGAGATAGCTCTAATCACTAGTATATGCAGTAGACCTTTGTACTCTCTACCATTCCTTTGTGACTCTTAGAGTATATCCATTCGTATCCCTTCCCTATGTATATAGAGATAGCTCTAATCACTAGTATATGCAGTAGACCTTTGTACTCTCTACCATTCCTATGTGACTCTTAGAGAATATCCATTCGTATCCCTTCCCTATGTATATAGAGATAACTCTAATCACTAGTATATGCAGTAGACCTTTGTACTCTCTACCATTCCTTTGTGACTCTTAGAGTATATCCATTCGTATCCCTTCCCTATGTATATAGAGATAACTCTAATCACTAGTATATGCAGTAGACCTTTGTACTCTCTACCATTCCTTTTTGACTCTTAGAGTATATCCATTCATATCCCTTCCCTATGTATATAGAGATAGCTCTAATCACTAGTATATGCAGTAGACCTTTGTACTCTCTACCATTCCTATGTGACTCTTAGAGTATATTTATTCATATCCATTCCCTATGTATATAGAGATAACTCTAATCACTAGTATATGCAGTAGACCTTTGTACTCTCTACCATTCATTTGTGACTCTTAGAGTATATCCATTCATATCCCTTCCCTATGTATATAGAGATAACTCTAATCACTAGTATATGCAGTAGACCTTTGTACTCTCTACCATTCCTTTGTGACTCTTAGAGTATATCCATTCGTATCCCTTCCCTATGTATATAGAGATAACTCTAATCACTAGTATATGCAGTAGACCTTTGTACTCTCTACCATTCCTTTGTGACTCTTAGAGTATATCCATTCGTACCCCTTCCCTATGTATATAGAGATAACTCTAATCACTAGTATATGCAGTAGACCTTTGTACTCTCTACCATTCCTTTGTGACTCTTAGAGTATATCCATTTGTATCCCTTCCCTATGTATATAGAGATAACTCTAATCACTAGTATATGCAGTAGACCTTTGTACTCTCTACCATTCCTTTGTGACTCTTAGAGTATATCCATTCGTATCCCTTCCCTATGTATATAGAGATAACTCTAATCACTAGTATATGCAGTAGACCTTTGTACTCTCTACCATTCCTTTGTGACTCTTAGAGTATATCCATTCATATCCCTTCCCTATGTATATAGAGATAGCTCTAATCACTAGTATATGCAGTAGACCTTTGTGCTCTCTACCATTCCTTTGTGACTCTTAGAGTATATCCATTCATATCCCTTCCCTATGTATATAGAGATAGCTCTAATCACTAGTATATGCAGTAGACCTTTGTGCTCTCTACCATTCCTATGTGACTCTTAGAGAATATCCATTCGTATCCCTTCCCTATGTATATAGAGATAACTCTAATCACTAGTATATGCAGTAGACCTTTGTACTCTCTACCATTCCTTTGTGACTCTTAGAGTATATCCATTTGTATCCCTTCCCTATGTATATAGAGATAACTCTAATCACTAGTATATGCAGTAGACCTTTGTACTCTCTACCATTCCTTTTTGACTCTTAGAGTATATCCATTCATATCCCTTCCCTATGTATATAGAGATAGCTCTAATCACTAGTATATGCAGTAGACCTTTGTACTCTCTACCATTCCTATGTGACTCTTAGAGTATATTTATTCATATCCATTCCCTATGTATATAGAGATAACTCTAATCACTAGTATATGCAGTAGACCTTTGTACTCTCTACCATTCATTTGTGACTCTTAGAGTATATCCATCCGTATCCCTTCCCTATGTATATAGAGATAACTCTAATCACTAGTATATGCAGTAGACCTTTGTACTCTCTACCATTCCTTTGTGACTCTTAGAGTATATCCATCCGTATCCCTTCCCTATGTATATAGAGATAACTCTAATCACTAGTATATGCAGTAGACCTTTGTACTCTCTACCATTCCTATGTGACTCTTAGAGTATATCCATCCGTATCCCTTCCCTATGTATATAGAGATAACTCTAATCACTAGTATATGCAGTAGACCTTTGTACTCTCTACCATTCCTTTGTGACTCTTAGAGTATATCCATTCATATCCCTTCCCTATGTATATAGAGATAGCTCTAATCACTAGTATATGCAGTAGACCTTTGTACTCTCTACCATTCCTTTGTGACTCTCAGAGTATATCCATTCATATCCCTTCCCTATGTATATAGAGATAGCTCTAATCACTAGTATATGCAGTAGACCTTTGTACTCTCTACCATTCCTTTGTGACTCTCAGAGTATATCCATTCATATCCCTTACCTATGTATATAGAGATAACTCTAATCACTAGTATATGCAGTAGTCCTTTGTACTCTCTACCATTCCTATGTGACTCTTAGAGTATATCCATTCGTATCCCTTCCCTATGTATATAGAGATAACTCTAATCACTAGTATATGCAGTAGACCTTTGTACTCTCTACCATTCCTATGTGACTCTTAGAGTATATCCATTCGTATCCCTTCCCTGTGTATATAGAGTTTGTATCTCTTCCTTGTGTGACTCTGTTTGTATCTTTTATGTAACACATGTAATCCTTAGTCCTTATGTTTTGCAACAGGTTCTTATGTAAAGCGCTCTGACACCTTCGGGTAGAGTTTGCGCTATATAAAATCACATTTATTTATTTATTTATTTATTTATTTATACAATTTATAAAGCGCACAAATACCCGGAGGTGTCTCGGCGCTGCTACATTAAATAAATCAGGATTGATGGGAATTGTGGAAACACTGCTACATAAATGTGCCAATGCGATGACTTAAGACAGCATTACAGAAACTGCACTAGGTAGACAGCATGCATTTCCTCACGCTTTTCTGCTCCCAGAGGAATTTCATAATACAAAAAGGGAATGGAATATTAGTGCATCCCACTTCTTTATTAGCCGCTGGATGGTGAAAACTAGTACCAGAGCAATGTATATTGGGATTTTTTCATTTGCATGTGGGCGTTTCCCCAAGCAAATGAACGAATGTCTTTTGTTAAGGTGCTCGTGCTGTATCGCAGAGCAGGTGCATCAGCCAATAAACACTGGAGGGTCAGGTTATATGTCCTTCACCCAAAAAGTGGTTACAAAGCAAGGTAATTGCAAGCCCCCTGCGGTTTCTAAAATGGTCATCCAGCACAGAGAACAACATACACTTCTCCTTGTCCAAGTCTATCTCCTGGGGCTGGCCTATGGGGATTTCCCAAGAACCTCACAAGGTGACATTAGAACTTTCTGTACAAAATGCAACAAGATTTATCAATCATGAAGTTGCTCTGAAATTGCTTTGTGTTGCAAAGAACTAGTGTGAAATGTTATAACCTCAGAAAGTGGTAAGTGCTCATCCATTTCTGATGAATTATGAACGAGGAGCTCAGACACATTAATTTCAGTGTAGCTCTCAGATCCCTACGGAGCTGAGAAGTTTGACTTGGGAACTGAGGACAATTTGTTCAGAGCTTGATGCACAATCATATCCTAAAAATATAATTCTGCAACTGTCTGTTGCTAAGAGGTACATTGGTGTGTGTGTAATCCAATAATCTGTTCTGCAGGGGCTGTTGTTTTTTCTCCCACACAGAAGTTATTCTTCCTGACTTTCTCTGATTGTGTGTTTTCAGACAGTGGTGGCAAATTGATAAACTTAGAAAAATATGGCTACTATCTTGCATGGAGGAATGGGGGTGGGAGGTAACATGATTTGGCATTGAAGGCACACAACAGCATTTAAGAGGAGGCTGGCGTTTTCGAAACTCCTGTGCTGAGGTTTTAGAAAAGCGTGAGATGGAGGTGATGGTCCTTTTGGTGACAGTGGGTTATTGTGGTGGCTTAGCTAGTAATAGCTTGTTGGGAATTGTGTAGGGTGCGGAGTTGGTGTTTGGGGTGTTTTTTTGAGGGCATACTAGCCGCAAATATGGATGTGTGAAAGAGCATATTTTAATTTCACAAAATTCTGTGAATGCTGAGCTAAACTACCCAAATGGCTCACATTGTGGTTTGCTGATATTACATGCAAGGGCATCCCTCACTTTAAAATCAACGAGATACAGGCAGGGGACTGGTTCGGGCAGAAAATGTCACCTAACAAGATTCTATTTCTGCTCAAACCAGTCTCTAGCAATTAAAATAGCAAAAACTCTTTGGATGCGATGTTTCATGAATTTCAAGTACTTTGTCTAACATGAAATTCGCAACATTTTGCAAGCTTAATTATTATTTTGCACGGGCACAGTTATGATGGGGTCTCGGTATGGACCTGGTAGAAGGTCAGCAGTGGACAATGAGAGACATGCTGAAAGGAAGTAAAGCTGATGCCTTAAGAAAGAATGATGAAGAGATAGCAATGGTGGCTTGTGGAAGGTCACGGTTAGCCAGGTGAGACTCTGTGGTGGTCTCTTCCTTGACTTTTACGGCTGTGGTCAAATTAGTTCTGACAGGCACAAGTTGAGGCAAAAGTTGTACATACATACACACACACATATATATATATATATATATATATATATATATATATATATATATATATATATATGTATATATGTATATATATATATATATTTTTTTTTTTTCAAATAGGATTATCCCTCTTGAAAAATACCCATCCGGAACTCCGAAAGATACTGGTCACTCAGTAAGTTTATTAACTTGACGAAATTACATCAACGCGTTTCAGCAGTCTCACGCTGCCTTGTTCACGATGTTTATATATATATATATATACACATGTATATATATATATATACACATGTATATATATATATATATATATATATATATATATATATATATATATATGCACAGTCATGGCTTGCAAGTAGATTAGGTGATGGTTCAGACCTTCCTGAGGAATAAGACATGGTGATAATTTAGTAAGATGGTGGTGTTCCACCATGAACGAGGATATGGCAGTGCTAGAGAGGGTGGAAGTGGTTACACTGTGTTGGGTTGTGATAGTGATATTCAGGCTGGTTGGAGGAGGAAGTGGGAGTTTTCAGGGTTTTTAGATGGCTATGACAGGGCAGCAGTATTCTCTTAACCAGGTTATTTACATTTCAATGCGGAGAGGGTGGTGAAGTGTTTTTGAATTGGATTGAATTGTTGTATAGATGACAATCTGGATAAGATGGGGCTCAGGTGGGTATGTAGTAGTGTTCGGACAGGCAGGGTCACGTGGTGGCTTCTGTGAGAGCCTAGTTTACCACCGTGTGGCCAGAGAACCTGGAACCGACAATATATACTGTTCTGTTGTGTGTGCACTCTGTCTACCCACACCCTAGGGGCTTGACCCACACTGTTTGAAGGTCTATCTCTTTCCAGAAATACCAACTCTTTATTTCGCTTTTTCGAAAAATGTGATACTCATGACAGCAGGAGGCAGACCTTCAGACTCACAGCCCAGGCTGCACTCTAGTTGTGAGTTACATTATACTATTGCGTCAAAATCAGGCGTTGGAGGCAACACTGATTCTTTTTGATTTTGTACTTTATGAGCCTGGAAAAAACCATTAAAACGGCCCAGTCTTATCTGGCAACATTTGCACCAACTTATGTTTTTTGTATAAAATTCCATAGCAAATTCTCAATAGCCAGTAAACATGTTTCACTTATTTTGATTAAAAGGAATGGACAAAAAACAGTCTTTGTGTTTGTTACATTACAAAACCCGTTTTTGCACATGCATTTTCACCTACAATTGTTTTTGGTATTTGATTTTAAAGGAACTTGGAAAAGTTAATCACGCAACTTTACTTTCCTATGCAGAAAATGTTATACAACATCATGCTGCCCGTTATAAAGTCACAGTCGATAATGAATTGATAAACATGTCATCATGTGAGAAAGCACGGGCATGGTTCATGACAGACGCAACTTGAATCAGAACTGAACAACTTTCTCTTGCATTCGGTGTATCTATAAGATGTAGAAAGTTCATAACTGCGTCCCTGCAAACTGGCGGCCTGCAGCACTGAAAATCAAAAACATAATGATAGCAATACTTTTCCACTGAAACATTTATTGGGTTCCTCTGTACTCATTACAGTGTGCATTTTTTTTAATTTCTGGGAGTTTAATTGGGTGAAATCTGTCACATTGCAGATTTGGGTAATTGCAAAATGATTCTTTTACATATATGGCTTTGATTAACTTTTCCTGTGTGTGCATACATTCTTTTCAATCCAAAAATTAATTTACAAAGTTTACTGCTGATATTTGGCTAAAACAATATCTTGAAATTTTTCTTTTACTATTTTTTATTTCAGTAATTATTTTTTTGCAACTTGTCAATTTGGTAGACTATTACTCCCAACAAACCCTATTCACAGCAAATTAAAAGCAAGAAAACATGCACATTTCAAGAAATTGTCGACCAACTAAGTTTTGATCCCATCCACAGAGTTCACCAGTATGGCAGCCGAGGAAGCAGTAGTGCATGATAAGTCGTTCAAAAATTCATTTTAGTGCACACTTTAAGTAGGATATAGGCACAGTGGAGTTGGACAGATAGATAACACTACTCACTCCTGTAGGTATGAAGCACGACCACTGGAGTTTTTTTGCAAACGAGCCAAATGAGGCTTGTTTTGAGGCACAAGTCTTGGCGAGTCCTTTGCCAATGTAACTGGTAGTCATTAACTTTTAAGGAGATACCACTTTACACTGCACTTAACACTTAAGTAGAGATAAGTGATAGTTTTAATGAAATGACTCCACATCCAAAGTGTCCTATGTTCATATCCATGTTATGCTCCATCAAGTCTTAGTGTACGTTCCCCTCTCTACGCATCTACTAAGTAAGCTAAACAGCGTGAAAGCACTTTTCCACAAAATGGCGTCAGTCTCAAATTTTGAAAGGCAAGCCTCGTGCACAGATGCCCTTCCTTTTGAGCTGTGGGTGTCACTTGCAAGGAGACGGGTTCTAATGAGCTGATTGACTCACCCTTTCACCCATCAAGGGTAGATGAAATGAGACCCTTTGAAATGAGCAACACTGATATCCCTGAAATAATTTAGGTTACTGTGTTCTGATGCAACTATTTACTGTTGTTTGAGGGGTGAGTGGCACCTTCAAGGGCCATACAAAATGGAGGCACCCATCGAAGGCTCTATAATCACCTAAATATTAAATCCATGTACTACCTCAAAAAGTACCCGCATGCTACAGATGAGTTCAGTCTCTTCACAAGAAATGTTCGAGCAGCAACAGACCTGAAGGCCAAATATATGTCCTTAGGTTGGCAACACAAGGGTCAGATTTCCCACCAGACCTCATATGCCAAGCATGAGGGTGCCAGGGCTGGGATGGTGCTGTCCTAAGGGGACCAAGGCGCGAGGATGTTTGTGTATTTGTTTTTATGCTACTTACAGAGTGTAGACCTCCAGGGGGGATAGGGATAGTCAAGCGCTGTGTACACAGCGCTAACGAATGAACACTGTAGGTGTGTGAAGAATTCAGGAATCAGTGATGTATATAAATGTGATAGGTACGGGTGCACATTTACATCTGCATTGCACCATTATGAACTGGAGAGTGGTTGGACAGATCACCCTCAATGTGGCTTTCTTGAAGGCCAATAATATTCATGTGGGCTGAGGAAAGATTTGGCCTATGACGTAGGTTTTCATGTCCTCATTACAAGTTCTATCAATGTGGAGAGCTTGTGGATCTGCAAGCAGATTTTGGTGGTTATCGGAGAAGAGTATTCGTACCTTTTCAGTGTGAGGTTGCCAGTATCATATCCCTTTAGTAAATTTCATTTCAATACCATCAATGCAACTAGGTGGACATTCTGAGGGCTCAGGCAACACTATTATAATTAAACATTATGGGCCTGACAAAGACAAGACACCATAGGTACAACACAACACATTTTTGAAATACGTGCTGATGTGTAGCAGTCTTATGGGGAATAAAAGATTGACGGCTGCATAAACTAGAGACAAACACTCTGTATGACTCCGTGATGCCAGTCCTAGCCACTGATGTCATGGTGCTTAACATTGTCAGACTGCTGGGTCACCAAAAAGAGGTTGAAGACTGGAAGGCAGATGATGACGACATTACCCATCTGGTCATTGATCAGTGTGAAGATAGAGCAGTCAGGGAAATATGCACAAGGGTTGTTGTAAATAGTGATTACTTATGAGGTGAGGTAACTCCGTGCACACAAGATATGGAAGCAAGAGACAAAATAGAAACATTCTAGTTTTTCCTTAACAGGTGCATCTCAAAATGGATGTGTCATGCAGGCCAGTGCTCAAAGGAGATTGCCTATCCCTCGGCTACCACCTTGAAGTGCACACATTCAATACAATTATGTGCACTGATAGAGGTATGTTTTCACAAGCCAGTAACCATTCTATCTCCTCCACTGATCTAATCCAATCCTATGCAATCCAATCCTATCAGATCCAATCCAGACCAACCCATATCCAATAAAAACCATCCCAATCCATTACCAATCTAATCCAATGATATCCTATCCAATCCAATGCCAATCCAATCCAGTTCAATCCAATTCAATGTAATCCAATCCATTCCAATAAATTCCAAATCTATCCTATCCAAATCAATCCAATCCAATGCAAATCTAATATAATCCAATCCAATCCTATCAGATCCAATCCAACCTAATACAATCCAATCCAAACCAACCCAACCCAATGCAAATCCAGTCCAATCCAAACTCATATTATAAGGCTATTGAAAGACAAGGAGGAGTTTAGTAACCATATAGAGGAATGAGGCAAAAGGCCATAGGACTTTATGAGGTCATACAACTCCGAGGTGAATTGCAATATCCTTTTGACATATGGCAGAAAGTATTTTCCTCCTTATAACACGTGATCATATCCATCACACTTCCCACAAACTGCTGAAATCCTTGGTGTCTTGCTTTTTCAGGTGAAAGAGGCAGTATTTTTCCATACAGAATAAAAGTAGAATCTGTAGTGCATTTATGAAACAAAAATAAGCTACTATATTGTTGCAAAAATATATTATAATTAGTTTCATGTAATCAGCTTTTAAAACTGTTGGAGTTCAGAATGTGTACAACATGCAGAAATGTTATCCTTCCTGTAATGACTTATAGTGTGCAAAAAATAAACAAGTTGCCTTCAATAGCTAATGTCTGCTGTTCATTTTAGAAAACCAGAATAAGAAAAACAAACAGCCAGCTCTCATTTAGTTTAAACTGCAGCTATATTTATGCACTGTGAACTGTCTTTGACGCTGGCTGTTGGTAATGGCAGCGGGCACTATGATGCTACAACTCAGCTGTAATAACTTATTACAGTTGAGCAGCTACTTAATGAATGGAGAGGCAACAACTCAACTGTAATAAATTTCCATAAAGGGAATAAAGTTCCCCTGTTGTTCATTAAAAGAATATTGCAAGTCACAGAGGAGTTCTGTGAGGATATAAAGTAATGAGGCGTAAAGTTGAGTTGAGTTCATTTTATAAGGTCACCGAACTACAAGGTGACTTCCAATATCCTTATAATGTACAGCAGAGGGGACTTTGTTCCCTATAATGCATTACCACAACATCACCCTCCCCACAGAATGCTTAAACCCTTGTTGTGTTGCTCTTTCATATGAAAGAGATATTATGGGGCTTATTTATGAGCCCTTGCTTCACTTTTGCGCTGCCGGTGCATCACTTTTTGTGACGCACCAGCAGCGAAAAAATGCACCATGTTGCGTCATATTTACAAAGTGACGCATCTAGGTAGATGCTTCACTTTGTAAACCCCTGCGCCTGATTGTACCTGCACCAGGTATAATGTATGCAGGGTGGGCGTTCTGATGCAAGTAAGCCACGTAGAAGTCACGTAGTGAAATCTATGAGATTTCCCTGCATAACTTCTAGGACGCAAATGCGTCAATATCTTACGCCTGCCTCACAGCAGGCGTAAGACTGGCGCAGGCACATTTGAAATGGGACTTGCCCATGTGAAATGACTCATTGATGGAGTTGCGTCACTTTTGTGACACACTCCAGCAATGCGTCATTTTTGCGCCTACAGAAACGTCAGAAATACTGACATATCTGTAACTCCTTGCGACATCATGCGACATGCGACAAATATGACGCATCCAGCATGCCGCAAGGAGGGCACAATGAAAAGTGACGCATCGCTGTTTTCACGCAGCGATGCGTCACTTTTCATAAATGATGCCCTATATTTCCAGACATGAAGGAGAAAAGCAGAATCTGCAGTTCAACATTAAACATACTGAAATCAACTAGTAATTTGTTGCAAAAATATATTAGAATCAGTTTAATATAAATCAGATTTTAAAAATGCTCTTCTCAGAATGGGTGGAAAGATGCAAAGAGGTTCTGCTTTTCCAGGAATCAAACTAAACAGCTAAGTATCACAACTTGTCCTGTAACAAGAAAATTAGAGACAGGCTTTTATACAGTGATTTCAGGCTCCCATTTATTACACAGAAATTGCAGGCTATTGTGAAGGGCTTGGTGTCTTACAATATATTCTTAGTTTGCCTCTTAATTCTTATCTGCCACGCAGTTTACTGATACAAAAATATCACCCAAAAGTGCTGGGTTACTAACATCATGACATGCTATCATTAGCTCATAAACGATTTCATAGTAGAAGTTTTATTTATCGAAGGGCCAACAAGCATTGGCAAAGTCGTTAGGCTTCCCTTGCATGAAAACACAGGCATTCACAAACGTGTTGCATTCGCAAATTTCATTTGTCACATTAATTCATGCTCTATCGCTCTGTCAATGATGGGATTAAAAAAAAAGTTGCAAAAAAGAGATTGTTTTGAGCTTGGAATACATATAGAAAAAAAATAATTCAGTGTGACACACAGAGTGGTGATTAAATGTACTTTTCAGATGGAATAGTCCCTCATACATCCCAGAGGAATCTCTTCCTGGAAGGCAGAATGAGTAACCAAGCACCCAATAGCATGGATGAGAGAAAATACTGCTCTGGGTTTAGAAACTACACAATTATATTTTAAAGAATTGGTATCAATACTTGTTTCAGACAGCTGCAGTGTCAAATCAGACGTCAAAGATGGGGAATGGTTTCTAGAGCAAATCTAGAAGTAGGGTATTCCTCGCCCTTACTTGCTTTCACTCCATGTCACTGGGAGGTAATTTCATAGTTTGAACTTCTCACTCACATATTTAGTTTGGGACGATGCAACCTGGTGAAACTATCTTTCTGTCACTCGTTATCCTATTATATTGATAGCTGGATAACATGCTGTGGTCAGTATCCATGACAGCGCATCACCTATAACCCCTTCTCTTATCTTGGATGCATTCTTGTGATAGGTTTTACCAAGGTTGGTGCAATGCAGTGTTCTGCCAAAATCTGGATCGCTGCAGGTGAGAGGAAGGGAAGACAGTACAGATCTAGGACTGACAGGAGCTGGAAGAGTTGTTCTCCACTTCCATCATGGTGAGTGTTTTTGTTGGCTTTAGGACTCTGGGCACTTTACCACTGCTATCAATACTAAAGTGCATATGCTGTCTGTGTAAATTGTTATTATGGATTAGTGTTTCCATAATTGGTTTATTTGACTTACTGCTAAGCCCCTAGCACCGTTGCCTGTGTGTGCCTAGGGTCTGTAAGTCAAATGCTGCTAGTAGGCCTGCAGCACTGATTGTGCCACCCACACAAGCAGCCCTTCAAAGGGTTCTCAGACCTGCCACTGCAATGTCTGCGCACAGTCTCTACTGCCAGGTCGACCTGGCAAGTGCATCCACTTGCCAGGCCCTAACCTTCCCTTTAATTACATGTGAGTCACCCCTAAAGTAGGCCCAGGGTACCCCTGTGGGCAGGGAGTAGTGTATGTGAAAGGTAGGACATGTTGTGATGTGTGTGACATGTCCTGATAGTGAACTACAGTGTATTTTATTTTTTACTATGTAAAGGCTATCTATCCTTTAGAATAGATTGGGAGTTTATTTATAACATCTTATAAGTATAACTTCCCATTGGGACAAGATGGAAAAGATGGAGTTTAGTATGCCTGAACTCAGAATATCAGAAAATAAAAATGCATCTTTTGGTAAAGGTGATTTTTATATTGTGGGTTTGAAAATACCACTTTCAGAAAGTGGGTATTTTCTTGCTTAGCCATCCTGTGTGCCTCTGCTGCTTTGTGGATTCACTGTCTGGCTTTGGAGTGACAGAGGCTGAGGATGTGCATTCACGGTAGACATCCACTGGGGAGGTTGAGGTATGTCCTGCCTTTCCAAGATGAGTCAGGATGGCCTGATTGGACCTGGGCTGCTTTTAGGGTAGGGGGGGTGAGATTTCCTTGCACCAAACTTTGGTTAGCTATAGAAAATCCTTTACAGTATTTGTATCTTCGATATTCTTGAAACAATATCCCACACTATTTTTGTTTCCGATATTCTGTCTATACACCCCCACACACACTGGACCAGGGAACTGTGAGCCTCATATGGAGGCAGCCTCTGTTCTGTGTGCTCCCACACACACTGGAGCACGGAACTGCATGACTCAGATGGAGGCAACCTCTGTTCTGTGTGCTCCCACACACACTGGAGCACCAAACTGCATGACTCAGATGGAGGCAGCCTCTGTTCTGTGTGCTGCCACACACACACACACTGGAGCAGGGAATTGTGATCCTCGGGTGGAGGCAGCCTCTGTTCTGTGGCTCATTGCACCATCCATCAGTGTGTGGGGGACGGCGGGAGCAGTGGTTGCTTCTCTGTGGGGCTCACTGCCCCATCCACCAGTGTGTGGGGGACGGCGGGGAGCAGTGGTTGCTTCTCTGTGGGGCTCACTGCACCATCCACCAGTGTGTGGGAGACGGTGGGGAGCTGTGGTTGCTTCTCTGTGGGGCTCACCGCATCATCCTCCAGTGCATGTGGAATGGCGTGGAACTGTGGTTGCCTCTCTGTGGGGCTCACTACACCATCCACCAGTGTGTGGGGACGGCGGGGAGCAGTGGTTTCTTCTCTGTGGCGCTCACTGCACCATCCACCAGTGTGTGGGTGACAGCGGGGAGCAGTGGTTGCTTCTCTGTGGGGCTCACTGCACCATCCACCAGTGTGTGGGGATGGCGGGGAGCAGTGGTTGCTTCTCTGTGGGGCTCACTGCACCATCCACCAGTGTGTGCGGAACATTGCAGAGCAGTGGAGGCCTCCCTGTGGAGTGCACCCTCCTCCCCCACTATGTGTGTAAGACTGCACAGGGTAGATCCTTTTGTTACCATGAAACACCCATCTCCTTGTGTGTGTGTGTGTTTGAGATTGCACAGAGAGGGATGTCTCGCTCTTTGAAGGACAGCACAGATAAGAGACTGCTTATGTGTGGGGCACACACCAGCTTGGTGGTGCTACAGACTCACGCACGATCCTACCCTCACCGCCTTTACGATGTCTGCAAATTCTTCAGTTCCTTAATACAAGCTAAGCTAACATACACGGTGGTTCATCTTTTAAATCCAAAATATTGTTTATCTGTAATGTGGGTTTTAGAGGAGTTCTCCTGTTTGGCGCCATCCGCACCTCGCGAGTTACCCACTCACCCATTCCTAGGACTGAAGGGCAGGGTCCTCGGCAGCAAAATAGCTCGGGATACTGAGATGTGGACTCTTTCTTGTATGGATGGACTGACCTTTGGGACAGGGCGAGCATTCAGTGGGGCTCCGGCCTGGCGGGAGGGGGGGACTGACCTGCTGGTGGTTCTGGACTCTCATGCTGTACCCGAGATACCTGTGTTAAGAAACTTTGGGGGTGCCCTGTGTTCAGGAACCCTGGTGGGGCCAAGGTGTTATGTGGTGCCCTGGTGGTAGTTACCTCTGGGATTGAGTGCAGAAAAAAGTTACTAATAATGAAATGACAGCTGGTTAATGTGATACATCAATGCTGTTGGTACCATGGGTGGTACTCAGGGGCCAGTGCAAGTTGAGGGCCTGCTGGCACAGCTAGTACGGGGGTGGGGGGTTCAACACAATTTGTATGTCTTGACGCTTAATGCAATGTTTATAATGTAAATACAGTCTTTGCCTAAACATAACCTTTTGAATATGCTTGCTTCTGGGCATTCATAGGTTAAGCAGTGTACAATGCTTGTTTTTGCTTGTGCTTGAATAAATGATTAAGTTAATGATCAAATTAATAATGATTACCTTAAAGATGAAATAAAGGACTACACTGTGGCGGACAACAATCTGTGTTTTGTCGCTCTGTTGCAGGGCCAGCTCTAGGGCGGTGCGATCGGTGAAATTGCACCGGGCGTTGACTTGGGGTGGGGGCGTCATTTTTGAAAATGTATATTATCATTTTAAAAGTGCCTGCTACCATGTTCCTGGCCTCCAGCAACATTCAGACATCAATTAAAATGTCAAGGTAACTCCAGTGATCAATTGTCTTCCTGGAAAGAGACCAGAGGTTTGTCTAGTGGAGGTTTTGACTCATCCTAAGGTAGAGCAGATGGTTAAACTGCCTGTTGCTAAAAACGTGTACCATGCGGATAATAAAATGCATATAATGTAAATAGGTCAGTGAGTTACTGCTTCTGTAAGAGAGATCCTTTTGTAACTTGTTGTTTATAAGTCAAAATCCTAATGTAGAACATCGAGCTATTAACTGGCATCCTAGAGCTGCATGCAAACTGCAAGGTATATGTTAGAGCTATATGTCTCTTTGTCCAGTCTTTCATCATCCTAATCTTGTGAAAAGGGTTCATTTGGGTAGAAAACAGTTCTTATTATAAAAGAGAACCCCTAACAATGATGTCACGTTTTAAATTCTGGATTTGTGCTTTTCCAGAATAAGTACTCAAACTATATTGCCTACCAGTATTGATGACATGTCACTCCTACACTACACCGTGTAGTCCTGTCTGATGTAACATTTCCTATACACTGATTTACACATATATGATGTCTCTGTGTAATGTGTGTGTGCGGTATAAAGGGCTCTGACACCTTACACTGATATGAGTGGTGCTATAAAACTAAATGAATCTGAGAGACAGTGGTTATGGAGACTTGACGGGCACTGTAAAAGGGTGCTAGTGAGGGAATCCGTGGCAATAAGTGGGCAGATTTGCATGTTGTATGCATACTATGACCAATACCTTTTCACGAGGTGCTTCTTTACAATAGATTATACAGCACGCCGTTTCACTGCCCACAGGAGTCACATGTTACTAACTAATCACTTGTCAGACCTCCGTGGGGTCACTGGTGGGTCGAAGGTCAGTGGCTCGTAATTGTCGTGACAGGGGTCATGCTAACCACCAAGTAAAAGAAGATTCCGGATGGGTCTCAAGAATTCACAAAGACTGAGGTACCCTTACACTACTGCTTGTCCCTTCCCTTGGCCTGCGTAGGACACTCAGGCTCTAGTGCACATGCGCACTGGGTCTAGCACTTCATCCCTCATCCGCAGGCCTTCTGCAGCCAGGTCCAGGGCCACTTGGGTGTAGACAATGGCCACACACCCGGTGTGCAGCCACCACTGTCTGGGGTGCAAACTTAAAGCAAAAAGAACAATTGATGAACAGAATGCAGAACAATGTCATACATTCACCCCAGTACAGAGATCTGGGCCTAAATCCATCATTTATTTGCTCACCATGCCATTCTAGTTTGAACCCAGCCATATGCAATGGGAGCAGTCCAGCCCGAACTGCCAGAACAGGTCCTCCCTGGACTGGAAACAAGCATCCTAGGACCGGTTTCAGGGTTTCAACCTTCATCAGCCAAGATAGCTTGACTCCAGTGGCATGGAGAACACAGGACCCACGTCTGGGCATACCCGTCTCACTCAGGGTGACAAATGCAAAAAGAACAATTGATTAACAGAATGCAGAACAATGTCATACATTCACCCCAGAAAGAATAATGGATTTAACCCAGATCTCTTAACTTGAGGTGAATGTATGATTTATTCAGCATTCCATCCATCATTTGTTTGCATAGCACTGGAGTGCAAACTTGGCATTTGACACAAGTGTGAAATGCCCCTTCATACAAGCCTCTTGGTGTCATTTTAGCTAGGGGGGTAGATCTCGGTCTTTGGTGCGTGTGAAGGGTCATCCCTTCATCCTCAAACATACGAGTCTGCAAGACTCATTACCTCGGGGGAAAGAGTGTATGGATGTCCGCCCCGCCTCCACACACAAGCCTCAACAACTAGCCACCTCCGGGTGCAGACTCGCGTGCTAATGGGTGTATGACCCCGACACACACACATCTGCAAGTAGTCACTTTCAAAGTACAAAACAGTCTTAAGTACATGTGGTCACTTCCCCCTTACACACACACACACACACACACACACACACAAACCTCTGCAAGTGATCACCTTGAATGTGCCTACACACGCTTTAGAGCATAGGTGCGCCCCCCCCCTCGCGCACACAAACCTGTGGAAGTGGTCACCTTCAAGTTGCAGGCGCAGCCTTTAGTACATGTGTGATCCTCTCCACACACATCTATTTGTGCCGCCACTTCCAGGTTACACACTCAACCTTTGGTGTATAAATGACCACGTCCCCAAACGAGCCTCTGCGGGGAACCAACCTTTAGTAAATGAGTGATAGCACCCCCCCCACCTCAACTCACGCGCATACAGCCCGCTGTATGCAGCCAACTCTGGGGAGTATGGTCAGTCTGCGGTGCAAGTGGCACGAGCTACACACCCACCCCACACATATTTAGCCTCCTCTAGATTACAGGCTTACGCTTTGATGTGCATGCATGAGCCAAGAAACCCCCCAACACACTAGCCTTCGGGGTGCGGGTGGATGCTCCCTTTTGATGCGTGTCAAGTGCTCCTCGTAGACAAGCCCCTGCGAGCCGCCCCCCCGCTTCCCCCCGCCCCCCTTGCATGGCGCGTACTCAGCCCTGCCTTGGTGCATTTGTGAGGAATTCCCCGCGCACATTCACAAGTCTCAGTCTGAGTGCAGTCCCCTCCGAGGGGCGTGCGTGTCGTGTCCTATCCTTGGTGCTACTCACAGCCACTCTCGCGCTTCTTGCACGCGCACGTGTATGCGCGCGCTCCACTGCACGTGCCCCTACTGTTATGTTCTGGGCCCATGATCCGCCCCTGGCGTAAGGGGCGTGCAGTGTTGAAGTCATGTGACCGCCTATAATAAAGAAAGGCTCCGCACGCATGTACGCTATTCTGAGACGGGCGCACGGAGAGCCAGCAAGTTATTTCCCGTGTCTGACTACTTTATTCCTAGGGCCACGTGTTAGGCCTAGTGCCGATTAGCTAAGTTGGTCCAACCCTTCTGAAGGACACAACAATTGGCGACGAGGGTGGCTGCTGAATCCTCGCTGGGTGAGGGTACTTGCCTCCTGCCCCGTGTGGCGGCCGCGAGCCTGTTCCTCGGCTCGTGGTGCTCGTGCCGTGCGGCGTACCCCACCCCCGCGCAGACCGCCGGGAGGAGCGGCCTGGTGCATGGACATCGAGTAGGTGACTCCGACCCTACTGCCGCACAGCTCACATCTGCACGGTGCTCCGGGCGGTGCCCCGCTTCAGCCCACGCATCAGGTGGTAGTGCGAAGTGCCTGATCCGGCGCGACTGGGAGGATGGCGACGATTCCGCCCATTGAACCCTTTGTGGTGGAGGGTGCGCCCTCAGCGCTCGCTCCCAAATGGAAGGAGTGGGTGGATAGGCTCCTAGTATTCTTCGAAGCTACGAAGACGCACAAGGAACAAAAACGGGCCATGGTGTTACATCTCGGCGGCAAGGACATCCATTCCATTGCTCGGACCCTCCCGGAGGCGACCCCCAGAACTCATCACACGCTGATTAATGCCCTCAATGCCCATTTTGAGCCCATGGCCAATCAAGATTATGAACGATTTGTGTTCAGACAAGCGCGCCAGTTGCCCGAGGAGTCGCTGGACACATATCACACCAGGCTCAAAAGGTTGGCGCTCACGTGTGGGTTTCAAGATACCACCGAGGAAATTCGGGGACAAATTATACAGGGATGTGCGTCGGCCAAACTGAGGGAACGGATTCTAGAGGAGTCTGGCAAGCCGCTGATGGACATCCTAACTCTTGGCCGCACGAAAGAACTCTCCAAAGCTAGGGCTGCGCACATGGAAGCTGCTTTGCAGGCATCGGTCAAAGTGGAACCGGTTAACAAAATACAGACGCACACGCCCACTAAGTGGCTCAAGAGACCGCCCACTCAGGGTGGAGCGTCGGGACAGTCATGTGGTTATTGTGGAGGTCCGCGACACCAGATGGCAGAATGCCCAGCACGGGGCAAGCGGTGTTCGGGATGTGGCAGGCAGAATCACTTTGAGAAGGTGTGCCGGTCGAAGAAATTCCGTAAACCACGCCCCGCTGTGCAGGCCATAATGGAGGGGGAACAGAGTCACAGTGATATGGATGACGATGAGGAGGAGGAACGGTCGGTGCACAAGGTACACATGATCGGTACCGCTGCCCGCCGTACCAGGCCACTGCCTCAATGCGCCATACAGGTAGCGGACCAAGATCTAATAGCAGTGGTGGATACGGGCGCGTCCATAAACCTCATGAGTGTTTCCCTCTACAGGACCATGACCACGCCTCCGGCGCTGCGTCCCACCCCCATCACCGTCTTCGCGTATGGGCAAGACACCCCTCTCGAGATTCGAGGGAAATTCAAAGCGGTGATCCGCCATGGGAACAAGACAATCAAAACCAACGTCTTCGTGTCAGAAGAAGGCCAAGGTATGCTGCTGAGTTGCAGAGCGGCTGAAGACCTGGGTGTGGTGACATTTGCCTTTGGGGTCCATGAGGAATCCGTTCAACATCTCCTCATGGAATACCCGGATCTCTTTGAGGGCATTGGCAAGTTCAAAGGCCGAGAAATTCATCTGCACATAGATCCAACGGTACAGCCGGTGGCTCTGCGACACCGCCGCATAGCGTTCCATCTACGGCCGTTGGTGGAAGAGGAACTCCACAAACTGGAAGCGGCGGGCATAATCGAAAAGGTTTCGGGTCCCACCCCATGGGTCTCGCCCATCGTGGTCACCCGGAAACCGAAGCAACCCGGAGCGGTCAGGATCTGCGTGGACATGCGCCTCCCGAATGCTGCCATAAGACGGGAGCGCCACATCACGCCCACTATAGATGACCTCATCGGAGAGATGGCAGGTGCCCGGTGGTTCTCCAAGCTGGACTTGCGATCAGGGTATCACCAGTTGGTGTTGGATATGGAGTCGCGCAACATCACTACTTTCTCCACCCACATCGGCCTTCGACGATACACTCGCCTCAGTTTCGGAATTTCCAGCGCCGCGGAGGTATTCCAGAATGTCATCCAGGAGCTGATCGCTGGTATACCGGGAGTGATAAATGTCAGTGATGACATAATGATACATGCCCGCACCATCCCGGAGCACAATCAAAGGCTGGCCCAAGTATTTCGAAGACTCAAAGACGCAGGACTGACGCTCCACCGAGAAAAGTGTGAATTCCTGCGGGACCGGATAGGGTTTTTTGGATACGTCTTCTCGGCTGAGGGTGTCAACCCGGATCCGGAGAAAGTAAAAGACATTAAAGATGCGCCACCCCCGCAGACCGTCACTGAAGTCCGGAGCTTCCTGGGCATGGTCAACTATTGTGGCCGGTTCATCAGAGACTTGGCTAATCTCACGCTCCCCTTGCGGGACCTCACCAAAGACTCCACTCCCTGGCACTGGGGACCTGAGCAAGAAAAAGCTTTCCGAGACATCAAAGAGTCTCTGTCCAACAACACCACTCTCGCCTTCTTTGACCCACGCAACTTCACGCTCATTGCTGTGGATGCGGGGCCTGCTGGACTGGGAGCGGTTCTCATGCAAAGGAAGAGAGACGACATCGACTGGACGCCTGTTGCTTTTGCGAGCAGATCTCTCACGGACACGGAACAAAGGTACTCGCAGATTGAGAAAGAAGCAATTGCCATTCATTGGGGGTGCCGACACTTTCACCTCTACATCTATGGCAAACCATTCACTGTGGTGACTGATCACAAGCCCTTGCTGTCTTTGTTTGCGGGAACCTCATCTAAACCCCCGCCTCGCATAGAGAAGTGGCTGCTTCAACTGCAGGAGTACAACTGTACAATCGAGTATCAGCCCGGAGCTAAGAACCCGGCAGACTATCTGTCACGTCATCCCAGACCAGCCACGGCCGAGGAGATGGAGGAAGCTGAAGAAACGGAGGCCTATGTCAGGTGGGTGGTGGCGCGATCTTGCCCTCGTCCCATCTCTCTCAGTGACATTGTGAGTGCCACAGCACAGGACGCCTGCCTTCAGAGGGCCAAAGAACTTGTTCACACGACTAACTGGAATCGGGCCAAGGAGGGGTGGAAGGTGCTCACGTCCGAAGCCCAGAAAATAATGGAAAGCCTGTATCATGTCCGGGAGGAGCTCAATGAGGATGAGGCCGGATGCCTGCTGCGGGGGCATCGCTTGGTAATACCTTCAGCCCTCACTGATCAAGTAATACAGTTAGCGCATGTAGGTCACCAAGGGATAGTCAAAACCAAGGCACGCTTACAGACAAAGGTGTGGTTTCCCCTGATGGATGACATGGTGGAGCAGGTGGTAAGGACATGTGCTGCGTGTCAGGTGACTGGGGAAGCTCCTCGTGAAGCCCCGATTGCCGTGGAACCTCGTCCCCAACAGCCATGGGAGAAGGTCAGCATGGACTTTGGCAGTCTTCCGGATGGAAAGTACACGCTGGTCATGATTGATGACCATTCCAAGTATCCGGAAGTAGAAATAATAGCCAGCACCAGTGCCGAGTGTGTAATCCCGAAAGTAGAGAAGATTATTGCCACACATGGGGCTATGTGTGAAATCCGCACAGACAATGGACCCCCATTTCAAGGACAGGAATTGGCCACCTATCTATCATCTCTGGGCATTCGGCATCGACGCATCACTCCCCGATGGCCACAAGCTAATGGGGAAGCGGAACGTTTCATGAGGACTCTCAATAAAGTGATTCGCATTGCTCATGACAAAGGGCAGTCTGTGGAAATGGCCATTTTCACTTTTCTCCGCAGCTACCGACAAACCCCACATTCAACCACAGGGATAGCTCCGGCGCATCTTTTGATGGGACGGATTATACCTGATTCCATTCCTCACCATCCCCAATGGGCCCCAGCACCCGCGAATGAAGAAACAATTGCCCGCAAACGAAAGACTGCTTTTGCTAAAATTAGTCAAAAGAGAAGAGCCATGGTGACACAATTCAGCAGAGGAGATGTGGTACTTCTCCGTAACAGAGTGACCAGTGGAAAATTTCGTTTGAACTATGAAAGAAGACCGTGGCGAGTGGTTGGTGTGAAAGGAACCCGCATCACTGTGGTCAGAGGAAGAGAGACTGTAACCAGGAATGTGTCGCACTTTAAACATTTTCATGGGGGTTTGAGAGCATCGGATTCACCAACTCTGACAACAGAAACCGAAACTGCACAGGACTTGCCAGGAAGGGAGCCGACGCCTAGTCTCGAGGTCACCCAGAGTAACACTCCGAGGGCGGTGATCAAGGAGACGGAAGGCAGCGCGGAGGCCCAGGAGGGGGTGTCAGATCCGGAGGAGCCCGACATGGAGGCGCCTGAGACCAGCTCCGCCCCAGAGATAGACTGTTCAAGCCAGAGGGGCGTGGATCAAAGGCTGAGACGAAACCCGACGCCTTCCTGTCGACTACGCGATTACCTCACGTAAGACTGTTCTATGGATCAGTGTTGAATACAATGTCCAGTAATGTGTCATACTTGTTGTTAGTGGTTTTGGAAAGTGAATTCGAAGTCTATGAAAATTAGTACAATAGACTATCCATCGAGACTGCAGGGTTGCAGCTGCTTTTGAATTTAGTTTTGAGTTTTTCTTGTTTTAGGAGGAATGTTATGTTCTGGGCCCATGATCCGCCCCTGGCGTAAGGGGCGTGCAGTGTTGAAGTCATGTGACCGCCTATAATAAAGAAAGGCTCCGCACGCACGTACGCTATTCTGAGACGGGCGCACGGAGAGCCAGCAAGTTATTTCCCGTGTCTGACTACTTTATTCCTAGGTCCACGTGTTAGGCCTAGTGCCGATTAGCTAAGTTGGTCCAACCCTTCTGAAGGACACAACACCTACAGCTGTCCATATGCTCCCCTAAGGACAATCGAGGCTGCAGTGGCAAGAAATCCATCTACAAGAGTTTCACGTCGGCTGCAGGGTCAACCTTTCAAAATCCTCGCCCATTAATGGAGCTCTAAATCCCAGCCACGGGCGCCCCCAGTTAGAGAATTTCTCCGTGTGTCTTCTTGCGGAACAAACCTGGCGTTTCTAATATTCCTCTCGAGGCTGCATCGTTCCAGAGCCTCACAGAGGCCCTTCTCGTGGAAGAAATTCTCCATCAGTAGCCGCCCTTTAATGATCTAGCTCAGTGGGTGGAGGCCCTGCAGCAGAGGTCTATTACTTTCATTCTTCGGAGGGCGATAATTCGGATGACGAATGAGACAGTCAAAAATAGCAGACATTAACGTGGGTGCCAATGCAAAAGAAACTCGGTGTCGTACTCGAAAAGATGAAATTCGGAGTTGTCCCTGCCGGAATCAGAGCTAATGACTTGAAGATTGAAGTTGTTTTCAGAGAACACTTTGGGGCATATTTACAAGATAATGACGGGCTGCAAGCCATCTTGTTGCACCGAGCGGCGTCATTAGGAAAGTGCAGTGATGCGTGGTATTTACAGCGATACGACGCATCCCTGTGCTTTCCTCTGCTCTGGCGCACAATTGGCTACCTAGCGCCAACGCAGGCACTCTTGCAACATGGTGAAAGAGTGCCTGTGTTACTGGGATGATTGTGTTTGTGCAGGAAGAGGCACCTTCCTGCGCAAAAACAATAATTGAGGGTATTTTCCTTCTCCTATGTGTGTGGCAGATTGCAGCACAAATATAAAAAGCAACAAGCATTGGAAATGCAATCGGTTTTGCATTTGTTTGAGTTAGAGCTATTGGCATTGTAAATGTGTTATGGACTGTATATAGGTGGTGTGTAGTGGAATTATGTGGGTTGGATTGGATTAGTTAGTTGTGTAAATGTGTGGCGTGCAATTGTGTGGTGTGGAGTGAATTTGTACTGTGGAATTATGTAGCATGGTGTGTTTTGGAATTATGTGGATAGTAATTATGTAGAATTGGGTGTACTAGAATTATGTAGAGTAGGATTGTGTGTTGAATGGTGTTTTGTCTTGTGGAGTGGTATGTATAGAAGTTTATATATGTAGTGTGCTTTTGAATTTTGTAGCACGATGTGTAATTGTGTGGTGTGGATTGGATGTATGTGGTGTGTTGTGTAATTGTGTTGTTGAGTTGTATTATGTGGTGTGGATTGGAAATGTGTTGAGGTGAATTGTGTGGTGTGGATTGGATGTATGTGGTGTGTAGAGTAATTGTGTTGCTGAGTTGTATTATGTGGTGTGGATTGGAAATGTGTGGAGTTGAATTGTGTGGCATGATCAATCAATCAATCAATCAATCAATGACACTTATAGAGCGCGCTACATACCCGTAGGGTCTCAAAGCGCTTAGGGGAGGGGGGGGTGCCGCTACTGCTCGAACAGCCAGGTCTTCAGCTTCTTCCTGAAGGAGAGGTGGTCTTGGGTCAGGCGCAGGTCGGTCGGGAGGGAGTTCCAGGTCTTGGCGGCCAGGTAGGAGAAGGACCTTCCTCCTGTAGTTGCTCTTCGGATGCGGGGGACGGCGGGGAGGGCGTGGTTGGCTGAACGGAGGTGGCGTTTGGGAGCGTAGAAGTTGATCCGGCTGTTGAGGTAGCTCGGGCCTTGGTCGTGTAGGGCTTTGTGTGCGTGGGTGAGGAGGCGGAAGGTGATTCTTTTGTTGACGGGGAGCCAGTGAAGGTCTCTCAGATGTCCGGAGATGTGGCTGTGTCGTGGGATGTCGAGGATGAGTCTGGCTGAGGCGTTCTGGATCCGCTGGAGTCTCTTCTGGAGCTTGGCGGTGGTACCGGCGTAGAGGGCGTTGCCGTAGTCCAGTCGGCTAGTGACGAGGGCCTGGGTGACGGTCTTCCTGGTCTCGGTGGGGATCCACCAGAAGATCTTCCGTAGCATGCGTAGGATGTTGAAGCACGCCGAGGAGACGTTGTTGACTTGCCTGGTCATGGAGAGGGAGGAGTCCAGGATGAAGCCCAGGTTGCGTGCATGGTCTGTTGGTTTGGGTGCGGTGCCCAGGGCGGGAGGCCACCAGGAGTCGTCCCAGGCGGAGGGTGCACATGAAACTGTGTTGGTAGTTTTGCGTTTGAGAGCTATTGGTATTGTCAATGTTAATGTGTTTTATCGATGTGTTATGGAGTGGATTGGATGTATTTGGTATGTGGGCTGGATTGGAACTGTTTGTTGTGTAATAGTGTGATTTGGAATTGTGGGGTGTTGAGTGGAGTTGTATGCAGTGGAATTATGTGCCATGATGTACAGTGAAATTATGTAGATAGAAATTATGTGGCGTCAAGTGTATTGGAATTATGTGGAGTGGGATTGTGAGTTATGGAGTGAAGTTATGTGGAGTGATATTGTGTGACGTGGAGTGACGTGGTTGAGTGGAGTTTTGTGGTGTCGAATTTTGTAGCACTATGTGGAAGTATGTGTAGTATAGTGAACTGGATATTTGTGGTGTATAGTGGAATTGTGCTCTGTAGTTGAATTATGTGGTTTGGTGTGGAATTATGAGTTGTGGAATGGAATTTTGTGGAGTTGAATTGTGTGGCATGGAACTGTGTGGCGTTGAGTGAAGTTATGTAGAATGTAATTTTGAGGTCTGATGTGAAGTTATATTTATGTGGATTGTGATGTGCCAAAGAGTGAATTTATGTTGGGTGTATTCATGTGGTATTGAGTAGAGTGTAATTAGGTGGTGTGAATAGTGTTGTTGAGTGATATTATGTGGAGTGCAAATATGTTGCATTGTGTTATACGGTGGTCTGGTTGAATCATGGTTGTATTATCGCATTGCCATCTTCCAAGTCAATACCTATAATAAAGTGCTCACCGGTCGACATCCAGAGTTAAAAGACAGTCAAACAAACATACCACAAATTATGAAAGGAGGAAACCGAAAAATAAACGCTAGAGTATTGAAATTTTGTGTGAAAATAAGGGATTTCTCCTATTATTGCATTATTTATAAAGAAAAGCAGACGGTTGCCAGTCCAATGGTAAGTGAAAATATCATGTGCATCAAGTCTCAGCACGATTTATCTTTCAAAAATCACCTTTAAATATATTTGGGAAATTCAACCATTTTCTCCAAACATCAGCTTATGAGCTCTGAAGAAACTCACATTTTCATGTTTGAATTCAATTTTGTCATGCAAACAAGTAAAATTTAAAAGGCTGGGATGCACACAGGAGAGCTATTGACAGGTAGCTGACTTTACAGATAGGAAACTAATAAGAGAAGCAATAGGAGGAAAAGTCATTGGTAAATGCAGGAAACCATGCTACAGCAACTGAATGCATTCCCTTTGTTTACCAGCAATGTAAAAAACACAATGAAACACAACCATACAATCACCCCTTAAAAATCATCATCATACAATTAAGTTATTTTACATCCTTTAGTTTGTGAAAGTCTTCAAAAAATTTACCATACACATGTCAATAGCTCCAGGTATGGGAAAGAGAATACAAAACTCATCACACAGTGGAAAAGGTGTATATTTTGGGGTCCCCCCAACTTAAGGTGAAAACTCTGAAAGGATAATCATGCCTTGCTAAATGATTTGGTGGTGGTCCCATCGTACTAGGACCACCGCAGGCTGAGTTATGGGCAAAAATGTGTTTTGAATAAAGGGCCCCGCAAAGCATTATGGGGTGAGCTTCCATAATGCAAAGAATATGTTAGTACTGGCTCCCCTGCTGAGCTGGGGAGAGCCCCAGTAAAAGTTTTCTTTGAGTTTTTTTCCTTTCTGTGGCCGCTCACCACATTTCCATTTTTTTAATGGAGGCTCTACCGCCTGCTGCTGCAACAGCCTTTCCTGGTGCCTGACACTCCAGCAGAAGCACACGCTTCCAGGGCCGGACTGGGAACCAAAACAAGCCCTGGCAAAGTGCTCAGCCGGCCCCTCCGGGGGGAGGTTGGGGGTGCGACCGAGCTCTTTGTCGGGGCCGGTTTTCGGCCAATTTTGTTACAGGGCCGATTTTGCAGCTATGCTGCAAAAACGGCCCTGTAACAAAAACGGCCTCCGGTGGCCCAAAACCGGCCCCCACCCTTGCGGCGCACCGGGGGATTGCGCCCGCAACGGCCAGTCCGGCCCAGCACGCTTCTCCGGGGATGGGGTTGCGGCCCCCTTTAACATAAATCCTCCCATAAGCGCGTACATCTCATACAAGATGGTGACAGTGTTATAATGCCTGAGACGGGGGTTTGTGGAAATGTTTTTTGAACTGGTGCATGGGATGAGGGAAAAGGTGTGGGGGAGCAACACAAGGGACAGAACCCGAGAGTCCAAAGTGCATGTCCCCAGGGAAGCAGTTTGTTTTTTAAGTAAGATGTGGCCTAATAAACAGAGCTGCTGCCTTTAAGCCTGGGGACTGGGTTCAAGTCTCAGATGGGCTGGTAATACAAAAAAGTTTTTTTAATCTCATTAAAAAATAACTAAAAAACAATGCTTGAACAGTTACAGGATCAGGTGAAGAAACGGGAGCAAAAGAAAAGAAATGGAGGGAGCGGGGAACAGGCACTTGTCTGATGAGCAAGACATGCCAATGCAGTGTTTTTGCTGGAAAGAGCATATAAGATGGTAACAGTGTAACAAGGCCCGCGACAGGGGGGTGTTGAAATTATTTTTAGGCTTGACTTTGTTTTATTGGCATTTGCGTCAAAAGGAGTACAAACATTTCCAATGAGGACATACATACAGTTTGTGCATATCAAATCAGAGATAAGCCCCCTCCTGTTGGCCAGAATCTATGATCCATATAACCGCTTTAAAAGCCCCCCAATGCTGCTGCACTAACTGTTGTGCAAGCAGTCAAACAGTAAGGAATGTTGATACATTGCCTTTTAAGGGAGTAAAAGAAACCCCACCCCCTTCCCCCGCCCCCCGTCCCCAACGCCTTCACCTCCCCGAACTGGTGTGCCTTCCTGGTGTACCGAGATGTGGTATGGTTATAGGGACAGTCCCGGGTAGATCTCTGTATGTTATGGTGTGGGGGCCAAGCTTGTGATCCGGAGAAGGCGAAGATATTTAGGGCATGTAATCTCATTCATTTCCATCGATAGTAAAGCAAGCAGTGGCTGCCAGGCATCAGTGAATCTGGCCGTAGTGTTGGATAGAGAGGCCTATATGCATTCCCTTCCTAAGACATACCATAGTTTATGTAGCCACCCCAGCCGAGTCGGTCTCATAGATAATGATAATAATGATAATTACGCACTTGTATAGTGCACGACTACCCGGAGGCATCTCGGCGCTTGTACGAATACCGCTGAGGAACCCTTCCTGGTCTTTCCCTGTGAGGTGCCCACTCCTGGGCGCCCCCAAGGTGAAGCCAGGCATCCTAGCGTTGTTGGGGCCGTTGTGGAGATTAAGCAAGCTATTGCCCAGAGTTGCAGAGTGGGACTCATGATTAGAATAGGCACCGAGGCTAGAATTATCAGGTCTGAGGAAATTGAGCCCGAGACCCGCCGAGGCGGGAATTGAACCTTGGTCCCGGGCCAGACTTCTGCATCAGGGTCTGCCACTCTAACCATTGAGCCACGCTTCTCCATTGAGCCCCAGTGTGATAGGACGTTCTGCGTGGCAGCTCCTAAAGCTATCCCTATTACCCATCCCCGCCAGGACTTGAGTGGATATGTTATGGGGTTGGGCAGTCCCAAAATCACGTAAGCAGGGAAACGAGGAATCTCAGTTTCGAATTGGTGATCGATATCATCTAGAACCTCCTTGCAGTAGTTTTGAAGCTCTCCGCATTCCCATAAAATATGTACCGGAGTGCCATCCTCCCCGCAGCCATGCCAGCACCTCGGACTACGTGCTGGATTTCCCCTATGCAAGCGGGCTGGGGTCAGATGGCAATACATGGCCACCTTAACTGCTGCTTTCCTGCTAGCCGTGTTACGCGCTGTGTGATTCGTGCGATAATAAATGTCCGCCCACTCTTTGCTCGTTAGTTGTCTCCCTAGTTCCCTCTCCCACCTCCTCTGGCCTGCAGTTGGCTCCACGGGGTCCCCCTCTCTAAGCATGTCGTAAATGTCAGTTATCATTGCTTGGTCCGTATTTTTAGTCTATAACCACTTCTCAAACTTAGTTAGCTTCCTAGCTACTTGAGAGCGAACATCAGTGTGGAGGAGCCAATGTCTGAGCCCAGGACCTTCTTAGGCCGCTAGTATAGGGCTGAAACATGTTGGTGCATTAGGGTTATAGGACCATCACATCCTAATAACCCTACATCGTCTCTGTTTTTAACCTTGCCATCCACCCCACTACTAAAGGAATACCCAGGGAGTGAATGAGGGAATGTTATCTTTAAAGTTACGCCCCCTAACTAACAACCTTCATAAGAGCACCCTGGAACCCGGTCGAGCTCACCCTGACCTCTAGGAGTCAGGGTCAACCAGAAGATGAAGCATGTCACTATTAGAGTGGGTGAAGGTTGTATCAGAAAAAGTATTTGTTCCCCTTGTCTACTCCAGTTGGAGAATTGCATTGGCGCGGCACGTAACTCAACAATACTCCTCTTTCTCCCTTTGGAGGTATCAGCACCAGCCGCGGCCGGTAGTGGGAGTACCGACCAGGCGGTGACGTGGGGAGGCGGGGGGGGGCACGGTGGCGGGTAGTATGTATGGATTACAGACTTTTATAGATAAGTAAACATAAAATAAATTAAACAAATTTCGTTGCACACACTGCATCGCATTTGGTGATGCAGTGTGTGCAACGAAATTCGTTTTATTTATTTGCATGTTTACTTACCTTTAAAAGTCCGTAATCCATACATTACTACCCCGCACCCTGCCCCTCCCCCTCCCCACGTCACCACCCAGCCGGTACTCCAACTACCGGCCGCGGCTGATCAGCACTACAGAAGGGACACTCCTTGGTCATTAGTGTTTATACAGGGACGGCGTACCACTACATTCTCTTTCAAGAGGACCTCTCTACCATTTAAGGGCTGTGATGTTCCCCAACTTCCAGTCCTATACGATTTGAATAATGTGACGCAGACCTCTACAAACTGACACCTTGGGCCCAATGCGTCAGTTTGTAAATATCGAACAGTGTGGTGGGGAGCACTGATTGTGCCGCTTCTGCGTAAAAAATAACGACACTGCGGCGGTGCTAACTCCTTGTATATATGCCCCTTAGTTGGCTGAGACATTTTGCTTGATATTGAGAGAAAAATCCGCCACTGCATCACTCCCTGCCAACTACAGATGGCGGATTCCTCAGATTAAGCCGCCTTTTATCCTGATGAAATGCTCGTCAGTGACAAGCGTGGGGTTTGTTTGAAGTCAAAGTAATGCAGACTGATGATCTTCTAGAACTTTCTACAACGCAATGTGGCTTTGAGCCCCCATGTCTTCGATTCGTCCAGGCCACCCTCTCCCTCACAACAAGATATTGTTACAATCCAAGTGTATATATTTGTCAGAATTTAGGAACGACAAAATGAAAAGGTGGGTAGTTCCGCCTAAAAAATGCTATTACTACAATCACATGGCATGCTCCAGAGCCTAATGTGTGACTGTGTATCCACCAGGCTTAAGTGCTAGCTCAGGCTTTGCCACCTGATCACACTGTGTGATCCTGGACACATTGCTTCATCTCAGCGTTCCTCAGTGCCTATATGCCAGCAGTAGGAGTACAATGCATTGGGCCACATGCTGCTTATATAGTGCTTTGTAAATGACGGCCTTAACCAATGCGATGTGCTGTTCTCATTTGCAATGTAATCTTAGCAGAGTGTGTAATCTTACCATGAAAATAACGGGGCCTCGCCGGACCGGCTAAATGTTTTCTTAAGGAACCTGAATACCCTCGGGCCAATCATGGCGCACCCTGACCCTCCTCATGAAATTGTGTGACCTTGGACCACCTACTTTACTCCTCGTTTGTCTTACATAGGAATCGAAATGAGTAGCTTTGCAAACAGACCAACCTCAGAACTAGTTCCAGAATATACAAAAAATGGAAAGCATATATTTACGCTCTTTAGTTAATCTAGATCTTACTATAAACCTCCTCTTATAATTTTCCAACGTGACTCTGACATTGAAGGCCTGTTGATTTTTTAAACTAACGCGCTAAAAACCGCACTGAAGACAAATTAAGCAGTATATATCTTGGCTAGGCTCCTGGCTATGAGTCAATAGAAATGGTTTTCAATCTCTGCGTCTATGCTCGACCAAATTGTGTGACCCTGGGCAAATCACTCTATCTCGGTTGCCTTATTTGCCAAAGGGGGTCACTGACTACTGATGCACCAGAAGAAAGCTGGATGTCATTGAAGATTCCCTTTAAGCGGTCATCCGCAAATAATGCCACAGTATGCCTCAAAATCCCAGCTGACGTCATCAAATACAGAACATTCTAGAATGCCTATTGCTGCGCTGATTGGTAGAGATGCAAGACCGGGAAAAGAGAACTGTTCTTTTCCCTTCACTAATGACGCTTTTAAAGCAGACAATGAGCTGTTTGTTTTACATAAATATGACATATTGTATTTGTAATATCGATTATTGTAAATTAAAATGTAAAAGCTTCCCTAAAGGGATTGTGAGTGTGTCTGCTAAACCAGTACTCGAGTTATATTGCGTAAAAGCAGAGTAAGGTTAAGCCAATGCTCACTATTGACCAATGCAAACACATTTAAAAAATAGATATATTTCTTAATAAGTTATCCGGGTCATACTGAACCCACCCCCAGCTTGTCTTCACCAAATGAATCAGGGCTCAAGGGGGCAGATAAAAAATGTGCGTTGATATTTCCTTCTTAGGAGGATTCTTCTGCCGACGGATGACACTTGTCAGTGAAAATGCAATTTTCACACCGGCCAATCGGACGGTTTTTACACTGGTACGGGGTGTAAATAAAGCTGCCTGCAAAGTTGTCCCAGATCAGTGAAATCAATGTAGTAAACGATCATTATAGAATCACACTGCACTGCCATAATTCTACATAACCCAAACCTCATGAAAAATTGGCTTTATGCCACTTCATGTTAGAATGTGTTTAGCAAATGTGTATGTTTACTAGCCCATCGGCTGCTACTCGATAACGGCTCCTCCATCTGATGCTTGTCACTACTGATGTAAATGACTACACGCCCATCAGATGCTACTCGTTAAAGGGCCCATCAGACGCTACTCGTTAAAGGATCCACTACCTGATGTTTGTCACTACTGATGTGTATGTTTACTAGCCCTTCAGATGCTACTCGTTAAAGGCTCCCCCACCTGATCCTTGTCACTACTGATTTATATGTTTACTACCCCATCAGATGCTACTCGTTAAAGCCTCCGCCATCTGATGCTTGTCACTACTGATTCATATGATTACTACCCCATCAGATGCTACTCGTCCATCGGATGCTATCAGGCTACTCGTTAAAGGCTCCCTCGGCTGATGCTTGCCACTACTAACTTAGATGTCTACTAACCGATGAGGTGCTACTTGTTTAAGGCCCCCACCATCTGATGCTTGTCACCACTGGCTTATATGTTTATTAGCCCATCAGATGCTACTCGTGAAAGCCTCCACCACCCGACACTTGTCCCTACTGATTCATATGTTTACCAAGCCATCAGATGCTACTCGTTAAAGAATCCACCACCCGACACTTGTCCCTACTGATTCATATGTTTACCAACCCATCAGATGCTACTCGTTAAAGAATCCACCACCCGACACTTGTCCCTACTGAGTCATATGTTTACCAACCCATCAGATGCTACTCGTTAAAGAATCTACCACCCGACACTTGTCCCTACTGAGTCATATGTTTACCAAGCCATCAGATGCTACTCGTTAAAGAATCCACCACCCGACACTTGTCCCTACTGAGTCATATGTTTACCAACCCATCAGATGCTACTCGTTAAAGATCCACCACCCGACACTTGTCCCTACTGATTCATATGTTTACCAAGCCATCAGATGCTACTCGTTAAAGAATCCACCACCCGACACTTGTCCCTACTGATTCATATGTTTACCAAGCCATCAGATGCTACTCGTTAAAGAATCCACCACCCGACACTTGTCCCTACTGAGTCATATGTTTACCAAGCCATCAGATGCTACTCGTTAAAGAATCCACCACCCGACACTTGTCCCTACTGAGTCATATGTTTACTAGTCCATCAGCTGCTACTCGTTAAAGAATCCACCACCCGACACTTGTCCCTACTGAGTCATATGTTTACTAGCCCATCATATGCTACTCAGTAAAGGCTCCACCATCTTATAATTGTGCCTCCTGAACATTCATGTGGCCCAGAAAGTCTTAGAATCACAAAGAGTTAAGAATATCTAAATTATCTGCCGGTCTGACAATTTGGAACGTTTGAAGATGCACCTTCCCTTCCGACCTAGTGTAATCCTCCACATATTCACACAAGTGCCTTGAAACATTCCCAGCGCAGTATGAGCGCTACTTGAAAAATAAAATAGTGACTAAGGTCCGTCCTCCTGGGAATACTGTTTTAGCAGCAGCTCTCCGACCCTGCTTAAAATGACCCTGATCAACTTTTAAATTACTCCAGTGGAAACCAACCTGGTGGGGGTCTCGGCGTTTCTAGCACCTTGGTGTGGCCTCAATGTGGGCGCTATTCAAACGTTCTAAATGTATGAATAGACATTAGTCTGTGGTCCCTTTGCTGTTCACCAGCCCCTGATCTTTGGCACATCACTCACTGTAACGTATTTTCCGTTAGTTGATTTAGCTGCCAAAATATGAACGTGAAAACTCAGACTAGACACACCTTTGTAGCGCTTTAGAAATAAATTGAAGAATTCTTGTCAGCATGAAGGCGCCCAGAGGCGATTCTCTCCCGGTGTTGCGCTATGCATGTCTGCTTCTTCACAGAAAAATGAGAATTGAGGGGTCAATTTTAAAAAATACACCTGGGCAATTCGATCAGTATCTTAGAAGAGTTATACATTAATTACACATAAGGATATATGGTTACCAAAGTCACGGAATTTTCTAACTGAAATGATGTGAAGGTTAACAAATGGGCAGCACAAAGTTTACCAACACCTGACTATAAGTGATGCTCATAACCAGCACTTATCACCCTGCATTGAGGCTTATGACAGCAAAGAGGCTGCGCCAACGCATTGCTGGCTGGAGGTGGGGGCATTCATGCCTGCAGTGCCCCTGGGATGCCCTCAGAGCTCGGGTCAGAGAGGCTGCAGAGGCCGGGTCAGGGCATTGATGACTGCAGAGCCCGGGTCAGGGCATTGATGGCTGCAGAGCTCGGGTCAGGGCATTGATGGTGGCAGAGCCCCGGGGATGCCTGCAGAGCTCGGGTCAGTGAGGCTGCAGAGTCAGGGTCAGGGCATTGATGGCTGCAGAGCTCGGGTCAGGGCATTGATGGTGGCAGAGCCCCTGGGATGCCTGCAGAGCCCGGGTCAGTGAGGCTGCAGAGCCCGGGTCAGGGCATTGATGGCTGCAGTGCCCATGTCAAGTCATTGCTGCAGTGCCCATGGCTGCAGAGCCCCTGAGGTTCCCACGGAGTGCAAGTCCTAGCACTAATGGCTGCTGTGCCCATGTCAGAGCATTGATGCCTGGAGAGCCTTTGAGATGCCTTCAGAGCCCTGCTCATGGCAGTGATGGCAGCAGAGCCCCGGGGATGCCTGCAGAGCCCAGGACAGGGCACTGATGGCTGCAGAGCCCGGGTCAGGGCATTGATGGCTGCAGAGCCCCTGGGATGCCTGCAGAGCCCGGGTCAGGGCATTGATGGCTGCAGAGCCCCTGGGATGCCTGCAGAGCCCGGGTCAGGGCATTGATGGCTGCAGAGCCCCTGGGATGCCTGCAGAGCCCGGGTCAGAGCATTGATGGCTGCAGAGCCTGAGTCAGGGCATTGATGGCTGCCGAGCCCGGGTCAGGGCATTGATGGCGGCAGAGCCCGGGTCAGAGCATTGATGGCTGCAGAGCCCGGGTCAGAGCATTGATGGCTGCCGAGCCTGAGTCAGGGCACTGATGGCTGCAGAGCCTGAGTCAGGGCACTGATGGCTGCAGAGCCCGGGTCAGAGCATTGATGGCTGCCGAGCCTGAGTCAGGGCACTGATGGCTGCAGAGCCTGAGTCAGGGCACTGATGGCTGCAGAGCCCGGGTCAGAGCATTGATGGCTGCCGAGCCCGGGTCAGGGCATTGATGGCTGCAGAGCCCCTGGGATGCCTGCAGAGTCCGAGTCAGGGCATTGATGGCTGCAGAGCCCCTGGGTTGCCTGCAGAGCCCCTGGGATGCCTGCAGAGCCCGGGTCAGAGCATTGATGGCTGCAGAGCCTGAGTCAGGGCACTGATGGCTGCAGAGCCTGAGTCAGGGCACTGATGGCTGCAGAGCCCGGGTCAGAGCATTGATGGCTGCAGAGCCTGAGTCAGGGCACTGATGGCTGCAGAGCCTGGGTCAGAGCATTGATGGCTGCCAAGCCCGGGTCAGGGCATTGATGCCTGCAGAGTCCCTGGGATGCCTGCAGAGTCCGAGTCAGGGCATTGATGGCTACAGAGCCCCTGGGATGCCTGCAGAGCCCGGGTCAGGGCATTGATGGCTACAGAGCCCCTGGGATGCCTGCAGAGCCCGGGTCAGGGGATTGATGGCTGCAGAGCCCCTGGGATGCCTGCAGAGCCCGGGTCAGAGAAGCTGCAGAGCCCGGGTCAGGGCATTGATGGCTGCAGAGACCCTGGGTTGCCTGCAGAGCCCCTGGGATGCCTGCAGAGCCCGGGTCAGGGCATTGATGGCTGCAGAGCCCGGGTCAGGGCATTGATGGCTGCAGAGCCCGGGTCAGGGCATTGATGGCTGCAGAGCCCGGGTCAGGGCAATGATGGCGGCAGAGCCCATGGGATGCCTGCAGAGCCCCGGGGATGCCTGCAGAGCCCGAGTCAGAGAAGCTGCAGAGCTCGGGTCAGGGCATTGATGACTGCAGAACCCCTGGGTTGCCTGCAGAGCCCGGCTCAGTGACGCTGCAGAGATGTGTCAGGGCATTGATGGCTGCAGAACCCCAGGGATGCCTGCAGAGCCCCTGGGATGCCTGCAGAGCCCGGGTCAGGGCATTGATGCCTGTTGAGCCCCTGGGATGCCTGCAGAGCTCGGGTCAGGGCATTGATAGCTGCAGAACGTCTGAGAGGACTTCAGACCATGGGTTCAGGCATTGATGGCTGCAGAGCCCCTGTTGTGTCTGCAGAGCCTGGGTCAGGGGATTGATGGTTGCAGAGCTCGGGTCAGAGAGGCTGCAGACCTCGGTTCAGGGCATTGATGACTGCAGAGCCCCCGTCAAAGCTTTGATCTCTGGGGAGCCACCGCCACAGCGCGGCTGGGGGATACCATTTCCAATCTTGGTGGCTGAAAACCCTTAATAAACGCATTGATTACTGATGACCCCCTTCAAATGCGGTGATGGCTGTATGAGCCTCCTGCTAAAAAACCTGATGGCTGCAGAAAGCTTACCAGGAGCACTGATTGCCCCGAGACCCCCGTCAGACCCCCTCTCTGCAGAGTCTCCCTGCCGCATGAGCCCCTCTTGCCCCTGTGAGTTTCTTGACACAAGACTTGACCGGAAAAGAGAGGTGTGCGGTGTCGGGTATGGCCGGCGCTTTTGTTCTCTTCTTGAAACTAATTAACACAGAACTTGACTGAACCTCATCACTCTGAAACTTTACTTCCCTTCGAGTGGAGCGAGGGCTCCGCAGCAGAGCAGGCAAGGTCCACCCACGCGAGACAGGGGCAGAACAGGTATAGAGCGGAGCAGGCACGGTCCACCCATGCGAGACACGGACAGAACAGGCATCGAGCGGAGCAGGCACGGACCACCCATGCGAGACAGGGACAGAACAGGCATCGAGCGGAGAAGGCACGGGCCACCCATGCGAGACAGGGATAGAACAGGCATAGAGTGGAGCAGGCACGGTCCACCCACCCGCGACAGGGACAGAGCAGGCATAGTGCAGAACAGGCTGCAAATCACACACAGTAGAACAGACAGAGCTAACAAGCTTGAACAGTGCTGCAAATCACACACAGAAGAACAGACAGACAGAGTTTACAAACACGGACAGGACAGGCATAGAGCAGAGCGGGCACTGTCCGCCTGGGCAGGGTTGCACATCACACACAAAAGAACAAACAGACAGAGCTAATAAGCACGGACAGAACGGTCATAGAGCAGGGCATAGAGCGGGGCGGGCGCTGTCCACTTGAGCAGTGCTGCAAATCACACACAGAAGAACAGATAGACAGAACAGGACAGAACAGGCATAGAGCAGAGCGGGCGCTGTCCACTTGAGCAGTGCGGCAAATCACCCACAGAAGAACAGACAGACAGAGCTAACAAACACGGAAAAAACAGGCATAGAGCAGAGCACCTACGGTCCGCCTGGGCAGGGCTGCGCATCCCACACAGAAGAACTGAGAACGTGAACAAACACGGACAGAACAGGCATAAAGCGGAGCAGGCACGGTCCACCTAAGCAGAGCTGCAAATCTCACACAGAAGACTAATAGCGAAGCGGACACTGTTCACACAGACAGTGCTAACACAAACACACAGATAGAGCAAGCGCAGCGCACCCGAGTAGTTCTAACAAACACACAGGAACAGACAGAGGTAACAAACACAGAAAAAGAACAGACATATAGAGCAAGCATACTTAACCCGAGAAGTTCTAACAAACACACACAAGTCCAGACAAAGTTAACAAACACTTAAAGAAGAACAGACTGATAACAGAGCATGCAGGGTTCACTCGAGCGCTGCCAGATGAGCCAACAATCACACACATAACAGACAGCGCAGTATCTGGTTGGATTGAAGCGCCGTACCTGCCTGCCTTTTACTGCGGCTTGTGCTGCTCTCAGAGGCTCTGTGCGTTGCAGGTGCTGAGAGGCGATGCTCGCTCTCTTCTGGGCGCCCGAGCTCTGATGCTGCTTCCCTGCCTCCTGTGTGCCCTCAGCACACACAGCATCCACTAGGACTCCCCCTCTCTGCAGCACGGGCTGCAGGCACTTATATTGCCTATCGAACGATTATGCAAATGTTTGTGATGCAATTGAAGTGATGCGTTGCTTTCGCCTTTCGTTGTGTCTGTGTGGGTTTTTTGGACCGCTGACGTCAGAGACGTGAGTTTGCAACGCACAACCAAGTTCTGCCTAGTTTCATGACTTGGTTTGGGGGCCAAGTGTTCTTGGGGTGGCCGTGTTCACCCGTGAGTGGTTCTGTTATTGATGTGGGTGGTTGTTTGTCATACTAGGGGTGTTTTGACTCCCCTGGTGTCTCTTTTGATATGTATCTGTGCCTCTGTGTGGCACTACCTGTGAATATATGTGGGAAATGGTGCGTGTGTGTCACTTTGGTGTTTATGCGTGCACCTATGTCTTTGTTTCAGTTTGTGCAGATTTGATTTGTCTATCTGAGTGCTCTTTATATCGCTATTTGGTTTAACAAAACCTTACTACCCAATAATAATAATACAAAAAACACAATTAAATAAGCACTCGAACATTCACAATTCCACCATTCATGATTTAAAAACACAATAACATGTATTAAAATGTATCAAATGCAGCGTTGAAGAACGCGTTACACTTCTACATACTTCACCTTTCAGGGAAAGAAGGCGGTACAAATACACTGGTTTGCGAAGGATCACACAGTTTGGTCTAGCATGAACGCAGGGATTCTATTTTAAGTACTGGTGCCATACTCACAATTTAGCTACGCTGTACGTGTGTGGACTTTATGGGTGACTGTTAGTGTATGTGCATGTCTTTTCTGACATGACGCTCTCTGTGAACGTGCCTGCCTGCCGATTTATATTACCGGGTGCATCTACATAAATGTGTGTCTTAAAAATCACATACCGTGCATGGGTCTCCAAATATTTAAAAGGTGATATAAGGGACCTTGCCAATGGACCCCTTTTCCCCTGACCTATTCTGCACAGATAAGTTGCTTCTTGTCAGCCCCACTCCCCTTTTCACACCCAAACCTCACGCCCAAGACAGACACCTTAATGTGAAAAAAAGCGAGGGAAAAGTGATCTGGGATCCGTAGGGTCTCAGAGGGACGAAGTGGCGAAAACACCATAAGAAACAAATACCCCGATGTAAGCAAAGTTGCCACCGTTTTTACAGAATTATTTGACCACATCGAGTTACTGTAGGTTCTTATTTTACGGTTGTGACTGTAGTGCTTCATGCTGCCTTTTAGCGCTAGAAGCATAGTAGAGTTGCACACAACAATAAAGAAAATGTTTTTAATCACAGGAAGAAGGGCTGCTGACTGCGTGAAGGCTAGAGGTAGGAGCGAATGTAATTAACGAAAACAGGATTATTCATATTTCATCGGTAGTTGCAGGCGCTAAACACACCAGGACGATCGCACTTGCACTGAGCGCTCACGCTTTTCGCGTTGGCTACACTACTACAATGGCGCTCAATGCGTGACAACGAGCAGCAGACAGTGCTCCTCCTTATACGAATTTTTATCACGTTCTCTTCTTTAAATGTCCATTTCCATCATTCAATTCTCTTGTAGGCACTTCTTCTTAGTCACCTCTTTTTCTCTATATTCACGTCCTCCCTCCTAATTTTTCCCACTCCCTCCTTCCAATCTACAACCTCTGCCTTCGGTTGTCTCCCTATTCCCATCTTAGATGTGTCTTGCCCCCTCTTGATTTCTGTCATTTCCTCCATCCTGGTCTCAAAGGGCTTAGGGGCCGATTATGATTGCGGATAATCCACATCCTCCGGGCCGGCGGAATCCACCGCCGGCCTGGAGGATGCAGATTATCCGCTGTGGACTGGAAAAAGCCCCCCCGCCAGAGTAGGATGGCTGGGGGATCTATTTTCCGTCTGCCGCTTTACCGCTGCGGTCGCCATACGACCGCGGCGGAAAAGCACTAACATGGCTGGCGGTGTCTATCAGACACCGCCAGCCATATTAGGATAGCTGCGGTCATATGCCTTTCCACGGCGGCATTTCCGCCGTGGAAAGGCATACGGTGTTGTCTTCGGGGGCCCGTTGCCGGTCCCCAGGGGTGAAGGGGGGCTGGGGGGTGCACATGGGGGGTATCTATGGTACCCCCCTGCCTTTGCGTGCACGAAGCGGCAGGCACCACGCGGTGCCTGCAGCTTCGTGCATGCAAAGGTAAACATGCATTTTTTAACATTGCGGCATGTGCTGATTCAAGCAGCACCCGCCGCAATGTTAAGAATACAGGATGTGACCACCAGGGTGGCGGTCACATCCTAATTGGCACGGAGGGACCGCCGCTGCCCATGCGGACGGTCCCTCCTCCTCTGGGGTGGCGGGCGGACGCAGGTCTGTCCGCCATCTAATAGGCCCCTAAATTAGGAGTAGTAACAATAAGTTTATTGCAACATTTCTAAAAACAATTGATGTATACTTGAAGACATGGCTCTTCTCTCAGTAGCTTACACTCAGTTTCCCAAGTAACCAGTACTTAGCGCCAGGACACCCCAGGGTAACCGTGCCCTCTACAAGTGCAATTAACATAACATAACATAACATAACAAACAGTTAAAAACCATTTAAAAAAATCAGTATCAGAAACTCTGTTTAATCAAATGTAGGAAACGTGTAGTTCCCACTGCCACATAAAAATAGCCAATATTAGGCAAAACATGTTTGCATCAATCCTTGATCTAGCATTAAAAAATATTTACATATAGGACTTAAAACCTTAAAAAGGGAAGACTTATAAAAACAAGCACCCATAAAAACATGATATAGTGAAAATTGAATATTTACAAAACACAAACAAAGTACTCTTTGCACCACACATCCATATACCATTTGGGTCTAGAGAAAATTGGATTGCACCCCAGCCTCATACTCAGAATTTCTCTACTGTAACTTGGGATCAGGCAACTGAGTAAGGTATGGAGAACGCCCTCATGGCCTAAAGTATTTAAGTTGAACCTTATCCCTCTGTGCTTGTTTATTAGATAAATGGACCCACAGTCTTACTGATCCCATCAAAGCGTGAATAGATTTAATTTCATTAATCGTATCTAGGATATTCCTGTCCGACTCTCTTTCACTAATAAGATCTCATCCCAGCATAACTTCTCTTCATAACCAGATAATTCATTCAAGAACCTCAGGGTACCGGAGTTAACCATAAGATATCATGATACACGATTCAAATCCCTCCTTACACCCTGCTCCATGGTTCCTATCAGTGGCGGCTCCTCCACTAAGGCGGAGGAGCATCGCCCCACTGCTTTTCAGCAGTGAAAGGAAAAACTAAAATGATAATAACTCAAATGTATTAACATTTTATTTTTTCCTGTTGTGGCAGCTTTGCGGGGTGGGGCTGCTCTACTGAAAGAGCAGGATAGGTGTGGTTTTCACTCCCTAAGTACACATAAATGTTTGGCCGGCCATCATGGGTCCATCACAGCCTGGGTGGAGAACATGCCCAGGCTCCCAGTCCCCATCTGAGCGTGGAACCATGGCAATCAGACCAATCACAATTCTGCATTGCAGCATTTCGATTGGCCCAGGGGAGCCTAGGTGTTTCCTGGATGCTTCCTGTTTCGGTGGAGGGATGAGGAGGAGAGACGCGATGAGGAGGACACAGCGAGGAGGTAGGTGAAATAAAAAAAACTTTTACACCATGTCCACTTCCCTGCCCCACCACCCTAATCCATGCCAGCCGCCATTTGTTCCCATCAGGAGGCTGAGTAAACGTTAAAGGGCTGTACTCTCCACTGCCTCCCAGATGGATGTTCAATCAAGGGAAAGAACCACTGCCCCATACAGGGCAAGAGAAGGGATTTTTCCTTTGTAGACTTTCATAAGGGGGGTAAATAATAGCCCCCCCATACATCTGGTTTAACTTTACCAAACATCCTGTTCGTAGCAGTAATCTGGTCTTTGCATTTTCAATATGGACATCCCATTTGAGATTCCTGGCAAACGCCCAGTAACCATTTAAAACTGATTACCCTTTCCATGCAAATCAATTTTTCACAGTTTATTCCGCTGTTTCTCACATGTTACTTACTTCGTATCACCTGTAAAGTGCTCTGATACCCACTCGGGTCCTGTTCATGCTATAAAAAACCTTATAAATAAATACAAATTCTGGGTAGAAAAACCTGAGGGGGTACCATTTTCTATTTCACAAGGTTAGATACCCTGTAAGGGCCCTAGAAGGGTAGAGAGGTCCTCACCAAAGAGGTAGGAAAGGATATGTCCTCCCTGTTTATATCCAAAAACATTTAAGTATCCCTTCTGGAAACAGGGTAGTTCCTTCCAGAGAAAAAAAGGGAGGGGGGATGTTCATCTTTGAGAAGACACCCTACCAAGAGTTTCATCACCAGTCTTTTGCTGACCCACTGTTGAGGGTGGAAGGGAAAGTGACCCTTTTCTTAAGACAGCCCTCACTCACTCTAATAGCGACATGCTTCATTATCGGGCTCACCCCAACTCCTAAAGGACAGGGTGGGCTCAACCATATTTCAGGGAGCACTTATGAAGATTTAGTGTATATGGGCATACTGTTAAAGATAACATTCCTCCCTGATTCCTAAAGTATCCTTTATTAGTGAAGTGGGAGGGAAGGTTAAAAAACTACTGTAGTAGGGATAGAGGATGTAATGGTCCTATGACGCTAGGCTAGACACCAACATGTTTCAGCCCTTTCTAGTGGCCTAAAAACGGGCCTGTGCATTCGTCAGGGTGGGATGCAATGACGTCGTTTCCCCCGAAGGCATGAGTGTAAGGTGGGCATGCAACTTACATGTGTCACATTACAGGATTTATTGGTCCCAATAGGGGCATGAGGGGGAGGCCTTGTAGTCACACATTCGTCTAAGGTCAATCCCTGTTTAAGATCTACTGCTTAGGACTTTTGCTCCCCTGCTTGCCTAGACAAGCAGGGGAGCAGAGCACGGAGCCTTGCCTATGTTGTTTGGATATCCTCCTGAGATTACTTTTCTTCGATTGATAACAATTTTCCAACCATTTTTGAATTCTCCCTGGCCACTTCATTCTTGGTTGGGTGGGTACCGAGATTGAAACATATTTTCCATCACCATGTTGAACCAGTTGATTCTTTCTTCATTTACCTCAGGGTCACTATCAATGAGCACCAAGGCTTGAGTCGAGGCCAGGAGTTGAAGATGGTGGGGGTCTAAGGACATTGTGAGTCTCCGAGGGAAACTTTATTGATCTCATTCGGGTCCTCAAAACGTAGCATGGCAGATATTCCTCAGCACGGCCAGACTTGGAACTGAAACCAGCCCCGGTAAACAGCTCGCCAGGACCCAGGGGCAGAGGGGGTGCGAGTGGGAAGCAGCAATCACCCTCTGCCGCTTTTGTTACAGTCAGTTGATATTGCAGCACTGCTGCAAAACCGGCCACCTGTAACAAACCTGGCTCCTAGGGGTCCAAAGGCCCCCACCCTTCAGGCCCACCGGGGAAACGCCAGGTGCCCACTACGGCCAGTCCGGCCCTGTTGCTCAGTGATCACTTACATGGTAATCCATTACTTTCAAATCATTAAAAAGCCATACTGCCAAGCAAGAACACAAATCAAATCAATCAGGACATCAACTTATCTATATAATTAATCTATTCTTTTCAGACAGACTGTGGACCCAAAGCATATATGGGCCATCACGTACCTAGCAGGCTGATCTTTTAGCGGCCAGTATATTTTGATTTAGTATTATTTTTCCCTCTTTGAACAGAGTGACTAATTGTGCAGGTCCTGAAGAATGCCCCTACACCCTAAGTGGGGTCATCGCAGGTCAGAAACATGTTGACCATCTGTAGGGGTATATTTAATGATGACACATTGTCCTCTTTCTTTTAATCCTGTCGCAGAGGATCACTGAATAAAGCCTATTTGGCCTTCTGTAGACAGAATTACTCACTATCATCTCTGCACCCTGCCCTTAACTCACCCTCTATTACTGCTCTCATTTCCCCAAAACACGTCAGCCCCTCCCCTCTCTTAGGGGAGTTGTAGCCCACACCAAGGACCTTGCAGCCTTGGTGTGAGGAGGGAACCCAATGATGAAGCATGTTATCGACAAGTGAGTTAGGGTTCCCGTCATTTAAGAGGCTCTCATATAACAGCATGGTAGCACACTGGTTTACAACCACATTGCCACATATTTGTGTGCAGTGTTCCTCTTTTCTTGTATTGACTAGACTTTTTGAGAGGTTCTGTGATCAATAGGGAGTAGTATGTCTTTAGGGGGGGCCCTCTCCCATCAGATCCTTTGTATGTATGTACAGTTTTAAACTGCCATGTCGACCGAGCACGTGCACCCTAACCTTCCCTTTGACTACATGTAAGGCACCCCTAAGGTAGGCCCAAGGTACTCCCATGGGCAGGGTGCAGTGTATGTGAAAGGTAGGACATGCACTGGCGTGTTTGACATGTCCTGTTAGTGAAAAACTGCAAAATCGTTTTTCACTATCGCACAGGATATCATCGGAGCTGCCTTGTAATTGTAGTTCAATTTATATAGTGCTTACTATACCTGACAAGGCGTCAAAGTGTTTTTCAGAGACTAGAACCCTACTCCAGAACCCAAAAAGGATTTGTGGTGAATTAGTATACGGACATATGAAATTAATTTGGGAGGTGGACATGTGAGTTTCTTATTTGGATTGAAAAAGGATAGTTGTGGGACAGAATAGGGAAGGGTCTGCGATTATATAGTATTTGTTACCACTGATTAGGTGTCGAAGCACTTTTCGGTAGGTAGCTTACTACTCCAGAACCCAAACAGGATTAGTGGGTGTTAGACCTGTCATCATTGGCATGAGTCTCCCTTCTATTTTTGACGGATTGCCTCCTCTGTTTTAATATGTTTTTGCTGGATTTATGCTTTGGGCACTGTGCTACTGCTGATCAGTGACACAGTGCAAGTGCTCCCTATGTTAAATTGATATACTGATTGGATTACATGACTGGGTTATTTGATTTATCTGTCAGCCCCTAGTACAGTGCATCATGTGTGCCCAGGGCTTGTAAATCAAATGCTGCTGGTGGGCTTGCAGCACTGGTTGTGCCACCCACAGAAGCAGCTTGTAAAGTGTGTCTCAGGCCTGCCATTGCAAGGCCTGTGTGCAGTCTAGCACTGCCATGTCGACTTGGCCAAGTGCACCCACTTGCCAGTCCCTAAACCTTCCATTTGCTTCATATCAGACACCCCTATGGTAGGCCCAAGGGCAGGGTGCATTGTAAGTATAAGGTAGGACATGCTCTGATGTGTGTAGCATGTTCTAATAGTGAATTACAGCCATATTCATTTTTCACTATTGAGGGCTACCTGTTCTCATAGGCCAGAATGGGCAGTGAAGATTGTTACATTCTTACAATCCTAACTGACTCAGGGAACATGGTAGAAATTCGAGTTTAGTATGCCTGAACTCAGAATAATAAAATACATCTTTTAGTAAAGTTTATTTTAATATTCTGTGTTTGCAAATACCACTTTTAGAAAGCAGGTATTTGCTTGCCTAACCATTTGAGCCTGCCTCTGCTGAGTTGTGTATTCCTTGTCTGGGTTTGTGAGTGACAGGGCTGGGGAATTCCAGGAGACAGGCTGGAACAGCCCAGTGGTGACTAGAGATATTTATACCCAGCTGGGAGGGAGGTGTGCACCTGGGACCTGAATAGGGCTAGGACTTCCCTCTCCAATGCTGGCTCCACCTCCTGTGGCTTGTCTGACGTCTCTGCCCTGCACTGTGAAAGAAGAAGGGGAATCATGTCAACAGAGTACTCCAGAGCTGTACCTTCCCTCTCCAATGCTGGCTCCACCTCCTGTGGCTTGTCTGATGTCTCTGCCCTGCACTGTGAAAGAAGAAGGGGACTCATGTCAACAGAGTACTCCAGAGCTGTATCTTCCCTCCACTGTGCTGGCTCCACCTCCTGAGGGGCGTCTGATGTCTCTGCCCTGCACAGTGAAAGGAAGAGGAAAGTCATGTAAACAAAGTGCTCAGGAGCTGGTTTGAACTGGGCAGAAGCCTCTCTGCCTTCAGAGAACAAAGGATTTTGGGGTATAAATATTGGGACCCTGATCCCAAGAAATTAGATCACTTCTGGAACACGAAGCCTTTCTGCCAAGGAGAAGAACCAAGGAAGCTGTAGGAGTTTGGACTGCCCCTCTGCCAGTGTGCTGTTTGCTGGGTTGGCCTGCAGTGGTTGCTTCAGTGCCAAGGGAAAGGAGATGGAACTTTGTAAGGACTTTCATCTACAGAATATTCTCCAAGGGCTTAAACTGTGCGTGCCTCCTGCTGAAGTCTCAGGGCCAAAAGACTTCACCTTCAGCTCCCTCCTGAATTTCCTTTCTGAGAATTCTGACTCCAGTCACTTGCGTGCCGCTGGGAGCTGGAAGTGCGATGCATCGAGAAGGAGCGTGTCGCTGCCGCAGCTGAAATCGTCTCAACGCCGTACAAGCGAGTCTTAGTCGCATCTCCCCAGAAGCATGGGTTCGTCAAAGCTGTCTGCTGTCGCATCACCGGTAAAGCGTGACAACATCGAGAGAGTCGCCATCCCATCACCGGAGAAGCATGTCGCAGGGCCTGTCGCGGCTCCAAAGTACCGAGTCGTCGCAAGGCTGCCAGGGCGTCATCGTCATTGCATTGCCGCATCAAGGGCGCCATCTTCTCGCATCGCAACTGGATCCTCGCATCGCATCAAGGCACCATCTTGAGCACCGCAAATGACCCGCAAGTCGAGAATCCACGCATCACCTTCGCTCCGGTAAGGCTCACAACGAGTCCCCTACTCTGCGCAAGCATTGAGGAAGGACGCAACCGTTCTCCCGGATCACGGAACCGACGCATCTCCCCTTTTGCGAGTCCTTTGTTTACTTTGCGTATCGCATCCAGGCACTTTGTTGAGAACTTTGTCGCATTTACCAACAACTTGAATTAAGAGACTTTATTCATCGTTTAAGCAACCTTAAGTGTAGTATTGTGGATTTTTGTCGTTTGTGGTCTTGTGTTTAAGTCTATATAAAGAATACTTATTTTTATAAAACCTGTGTTGTGTCCATCTGTAGTGTTATCACTGTATTACTGTGTATATTCACAAATGCTTAACACACTGCCTCTGAGATAAGCCTGTCTGCTTGTGCCAAGCTACCAAGGGGGTGAGCAGGGGTTATTAAGGAGTGTAATCCCCTTATCCTGACTTAGAAGTACGGGTCCCTATTTGGACAAAGGTGATAACCATTGCCAACTAGAGACCCCCAGATCTAACAGTGGGGCATTAGTAAAGGGAAATATTAAACTAATTTGAGCGGTGCACATGTGAGTCTGTTAGTTGGATTGAAAAGGAAGGTGGAGGGATATAATATGTTTTTTTTGGAGATCATAGCAGTAGGAGGAGGTTTCAGATGAGTAATGGTGAGATGGAGGTGGGAAGAGTCACACCGAAGGGTTAAGAAAGAATTGTTTGGGAGATCTGAACAGCGAAAGAGGTTTGAGAGGATGCAAGGAGGGGCAGAGGAGGGAAGAGTGTAGAAAGGGTTATTTTCGGGATCATAGTAGTAGAATGGGGTTTGGGATGTGTTAGAGAGTGGAGGGAGGATATATATGGTAATTCAAAGTTGTTGAAAACAGGGGCCAGCAATATATATACGCTGCCGGAGCCTCAAAAATCTTTAAGATGACAATGCAACCGCGGTCTTGGGTTACGAAGACACCTTATGATGCAAAGAGCCAGGAATGTTTGTGAGCTCACATAGACACCCCAATAAAAAGATACTAAGACGCTGTTTGGAGAGCCAGCAATGTTTAACAGGTCTCAATAACTCTAAAATTGATCAAAAACCACAGACCTCAGGCTGTTTGCAGTTTGTTTAGTCACAGTTTCATACAATTAGACGCTGTGAGAAGAGCGTTTGACAATGAAACTTTATAAGATGATCCTCAGCTACAAGGATACAGTCACATGTCTTCCTCAAGGTAATTTCTTGAAACCGAAGAATTAATCCAACATATTTTTTAGAATGGTTTGTGAAATTGCACAACTTGAGAAGAATTAGAAGTTTTTCAGGGAAAGTGATATTTCTACAGTTCTGGTTGGGACAGAGACAACCTTCCTACCACACCCCATATTGCTGGTGGCCTTGCTACTGCTGAAACCTTTAAGTCCCTGTAAATATGCATTAAAATGAACAAAACTGCAATAATTTCAAGTGTCTTCTTGGCACTAAGAAGGTGCTGCTGGGGAAGGCTGGCTGCTACCTATGATCTGAGCAGGTCTTCTAAGGCAGCGAGAAGGTGTTACTGGAGGAAGGTCACAACCTGCAACACTGAACAACCACTGAAGAGATTTCATGCTGCAAGTGAGCTCCACCAGGAGGGCTGTGCCGGGGAGAGCTGATACTTATAGACATCATTTAGGGGTCGCCAGGGTCGAAGCTATGACCATTGGTTTACCCCTGTGACCTCTGACGCTGCCCTTGCAGGCCCAGGGGTGGCAAAATCAGGACCAAGAGCACAACTCGTTCTTATGGACGTCGGTTTGGGCTGGGATTTCCTAGTTTTCTGTCAATTGTTTACTACAATACTAATGAATAATATTAGGTTATTCACTATTAGCATAATGTAGCGTGAATTACAATTAGCTGGAATATGACACTCCCTAGCAGATAAGGTAAGTAAAAAATGCTTTTAAATGCATTTTGTGGGCATGCTTGCGGGAGACAGTGTGTTTATGTGAGAGTGAATTTGTGTATGTGTAAGCTTGTGTGTGTGAGTGAAAGTAAAAGTATATACAACTTGAATCACTTTACAAGTGTACATTTCAATTGGGAACAGCTAGAGATTTGGAGTTTGGGTTCTCTAAGCTCAGAATTAAAAAACACAACTTTTAGTAAAGGTGGTTGTTAAATTGTGTGTTTGCGAAAATGCCACTTTTAGAAAATGGGCCTTTTCTTGTTTAACCATCCCTTGCCTCTGCCTGTGGAATCAATGTCTGGATTAGGCTGACAGGGGCCTGTTGGTGCATTCACTCTAGACAATCACACAAAGGGAGTTGAGCTTTTCCCTGCATATCCTAATGGCCCATCACCTAGCTGATGGGCCTTCCTGGGCAAGAGTGGTGGGAGGAGCTATTACCTGCACCTTAATAGGACTGTGCGCTTGGCCTTTCACAATGCTGCCTCTATTCTTTTGGAGTGTGTCCAGAGCCAAGAGCAGGCAGGACAAGAACCTGTGCACTACAAAAACAATAATTTGAAGAATACCTGCTTCAAAGTCCAAAAGGGGTATGAGTATTGCACCTAAAAGCCCAGACATTTAGAACACTGCTGGATCAGGAGGAACTTTTGGCAAGGAGAAGAGCTGAAGAGCTGTGGGAAGGAGTACTGCCCGTTTGCTGTGTGTTGCTTTGCTGGGCGGGCCTGCAGTTGCTGCTTCTGCTTTGGAGAGGAAAAGGACTGGACTTTGCTTTGTATCCTGTTTGTGAAGTTTCTCCAAGGGCTTGTGTGTGTTTGCCTCCTGTTCGAAGTCTTAGGGCCATTAAAGACTTCATCTATGGCATCCCTGAACTCCACTGCCGGGAGTTCTGACCTGGCTTGTAGTGGCAAATCCAGTTTTGTGCCCTTCGAGGTTGTTCCTGAAACCATTAAAATTGATCCATCACTCTTCCAGTGCCTGTTTTTGTGATGCAGCACCACCGTTTGGGAAAAATGTCCACGCATCGCCACAGTGCGGCCGAAGAAATTGACGCAGTGGCTGTCAGTGGCTGAAGAAATAGCCAGAGTTCATCGCACCGTGTCTCTGAAGTCCGCACTGACTCTGATGCAGGCCCTTGCTGTGTGGCTGAAAGAATCAACGCATCGTGGGACTGCGGCTGAAGAATTTGATTCAGCACCTGTTTGCTGCTTCCGCATTGACTTCCAGCGCATTTCCACTCCTCATACCTGTGCTGCAAGTTTTTCTGAAGCATCACCAGCAGACCAGAACCATCTTGGATTTTGATGCATCGCTTCCCCCTAAAAGTCCTGATTCCATGCAACACTTCTCCTGCGTGCAGCAGAACTGACACATTGCCTCCCAATGGACTCAGGAGGCTTCTCTCCTTAGCGGATGTTTTGCCTTGTGGATTTTGATGCATCTGAGGTACTTTGTGTAAAATCAGCACATCCATAGAGTTATAGCAGTGGTTCCCAAAGTTTTTTGACCCCTGGCTCCCTTGACCTGTTGGATGTTGGCCACGGCTCCCCATCATGTTAATTTCTTTTCTGGGAGGGGGAGGGGGATGTAAGCCCAGCCTTGCGGGTACTTCTATTTTCCTCCCTGAAAATATTTGAGATGAAGCCAATGAAGGTATTCTAATCATGTAGTCTGGGAAAGTGTGTCGATGATAGGCTTTGATGTGCGTGACAGGTCATGGTAGGACCTCTAGGTCAGTACTTTCATGTAGTAATTTAACTCACAAATGAGTTTTGAAAAACTATTGCTTTAACACCAGACTTTGCATGTATGCCTGCTTGTGCATGTGGTGTTCTGTCACTAACATATGTTGTTTTATGCAACAAACTGAATTGTTTGCATAGATTTCTCTTTCTCTCTCTTTCTCTCTTCTTTCTCTCTCTTTCTCTCTCTCTTTCTCTTTACCTTTCTCTCTCTCTCTCTTTCTCTCTCTCCCTCTTTCTCTTTCTCTTTCTCTCTCTTTCTCTCTTTCTTTCTCTCTCTTTCTCTCTCTCTTTCTCTTTCCCTTTCTCTCTCTCTTTCTCTCTCTCTTTCTCCCCCCCCCTCTCTCACTCTTTCTCTCTCTCTCTTCTAGCAGGGAAGGAAAATCAAACCACTTCACTGGTAGAGATGCACCTGGTATGTACAACACTTAAAAACACAAAATGCTAAAACTGAAGTAGCATGCTCCACCCCCCCCCCACTCTCCACATATGGCAGAGTGGCAAACGCGCAGCGTTGACGCGCAGCGAGCGCGCCCTAAGCGCACCGAAGGCGCGCCAAAGGCAAGCCCGTCTACGCCCGTCTACGGCCGTCCGCGCCTGGCCCGCGCCCAGCGCCCGGACCCCTGGCTCCCGCAAACACCAGCCCACCCGCCGGACCTACGACGCCACCGAACTCAACGCCCTCAACACAGGCCGGATCCCTGGATGCTACCGAGCCACCCCGAGACGCACCCACGGACCCTTCAGCTGCCACTCCTGCAAGTTCACCTGCACCCGGACGTGCACGGCACCCGCAAAGCAGAGCACCGACAGCAACCACCTGAAGTGCATCCTGCTCAACACCCGCTCCGTCCACAGACACGCAGTCCAACTCTGGAACCTGATCGACACAACATCTCCAGACGTCGCCTTCCTCACGGAAACCTGGATGAACGCCTCCTCAGCACCCGACATCGCCATCGCCATCCCGGACGGATACAAGATCACCCGGAGGGACTGCGGCAATCAGACCGGAGGAGGCATCGCCATCGTCCACAAGAACACCGTCTGCATCACGACCAACACCGACGACACCCTCAAAGCCGCCGAACACCTGCACTTCCAGATCCACACCGACCCCAAGACCACCCTCAGAGGCACCCTCATCTACAGACCCCCGGGACCACGCACACAAGTCAGCGAAGACATCGCCGACTTCATCAGCCCGCACGCCCTCGCCTCCGCTGACTACATCCTCCTCGGGGACCTCAACTTCCACACGGAGAACAACAACGACCGCAACACCACCACCCTGCTGGACAACCTCGCCAACCGCGGCCTCAAGCAGCTGGTTACCACCCCCACCCACTACGCCGGACACACACTCGACCCCATCTTCTCCTCCAGCAAGGACATCACCTTCAGCCACGCCACCGGACTCCACTGGACGGACCACAGCTGCGTCCACTTCAGCTTCAGGAAGAACACGATCCACCACCCTCAGGTTGCACGCAGAAACTGGAACAAGATCACAGCCGACCAGCTTGTCGCATCCCTGAGCCAGGACCCCCCCGCCAGCTCAGCGAACCCCAGCCAGGCAGCCAACAACCTCACGATGTGGATCACCAAGTGCGCAGATGACCTAGTCCCACTGTGGACCCCGCCCAGCAGACCCGGCAGTAAGAAAGCACCATGGTTCACCGACGAACTTCAAGAGCTCCAAGAAGAACTGCCGAGCCCTCGAGAGAACCTGGCGCGGAAACCCAACACCAGACAACATGACCACCCTCAAGCTCGCCACCCAAAAACACCACCAACTGATCCGCGCCACCAAGAAAACCTCTTTCAAGGAACGTCTGGACAACAACGCACACAACAGCAAGGAACTCTTCAACATCGTCAAAGAGCTCTCCAACCCCAACGCCGGAAACAACGACATCACCCCATCGCAAGACCTCTGCAGCTCCCTCGCCTCCTACTTCCACAACAAGATCGCAGACATACACAACAGCTTCAGCACACAGCCGACGCACCCCACGACCGCACCGCACCCCCCACCACCACCGTCCGCGCCTGGACCCCAATCAACACCGAAGAAACCCAACGCACAATGAACTCCATCCACTCCGGATCTCCTACCGACCCCTGCCCCCACCACGTCTTCAACAAAGTCGACGCCGACATCGCACCCCACCTGCGGGACATCATCAACACCTCCTTCGACACCGCCACCTTCCCGGAGAGCTGGAAGCACGCCGAACTCAGCGCTCTACTGAAGAAACCATCAGCAGACCCCACCGACCTCAAAAACTACCGCCCCATCTCGCTCCTCCCGTTTCCGGCGAAAGTCATCGAGAAGACCGTCAACAAGCAGCTGGCCGCCTTCCTCGAGACGAACGGGTCCCTCGACCTCTCGCAGTCTGGCTTCACGGCCAACCACAGCACCGAGACCGCGCACATCGCAGCCACCGACGACATCCGAGCCCTGCTCGACAACGGGGAGACTGCAGCCCTCATCCTCCTGGACCTCTCCGCGGCATTCGACACTGTCTGCCACCGCACCCTAGTGCAGCGCCTCAGCAACATCGGAATCCAAGAAAAGGCCCTCGATTGGATCATCTCCTTCCTCGCCGGAAGGACACAGAGAGTCCGCCTCCCCCCGTTCAGATCAGAACCCACCGAAGTCATCTGCGGCATTCCTCAAGGCTCCTCGCTCAGCCCCACCCTCTTCAATGTCTACATGAGCCCCCTCGCGGCCATCGCACGCCAACACAACCTCAAGATCATCTCTTACGCCGACGACACCCAGCTGATCCTCTCCCTCACCAACGACCCCGCCACCGCCAGAACCAACCTACACGAAGGGATGAAAGAAGTCGCCGAGTGGATGAAGAACAGCCGCCTGAAACTGAACTCAGACAAGACGGAAGTCCTGATCCTGGGCTCATCACCCTCCGCCTGGGGCGACTCCTGGTGGCCCCCCGCCCTGGGCAGCACACCCAGACCGACAGACCACGCACGCAACCTGGGCTTCATCCTGGACTCCTCCCTCTCCATGACCAGACAAGTCAACGCCGTCTCCTCATCGTGCTTCAACATCCTGCGCATGCTACGTAAGATCTTCCGGTGGATCCCCACCGAGACCAGGAAGACGGTCACCCAGGCCCTCGTCACCAGCCGACTGGACTACGGCAACTCCCTCTACGCCGGAACCACTGCCAAACTCCAGAAGAGACTCCAGCGGATCCAGAACGCCTCAGCAAGACTCATCCTCGACATCCCCCGACACAGCCACATCTCCGGACACCTGAGAGACCTGCACTGGCTCCCGGTCAACAAGAGAATCACGTTCCGACTCCTCACCCATGCACACAAAGCCCTACACAACCAAGGACCAAGATACCTCAACTGCCGCCTCAGGTTCTACACTCCCACACGTCAGCTCCGTTCGACCAACCACGCCCTCGCCGCCGTCCCCCGCATCCAAAGGGCCACCACAGGAGGAAGGTCCTTCTCCTACCTGGCCGCCAAGACGTGGAACTCCCTCCCGACCCACCTCCGCCGGACTCAGGACCACCTCGCCTTCAGGAAGCAGCTCAAGACCTGGCTGTTCGAGCAGTAGCGGACCACCCACTCCCCAAGCGCCTTGAGACCCTCCGGGTGAGTAGCACGCTATATAAATGCATTGATTGATTGATTGATTGATTGAATTTACTATGTAAAGTCTTCCACTTGTGGCGTCTGTGGCTATCTTCTCCGTGCTCTCCTTGTAAAGCCCCTCCTGTCAGCCCCTCTCTCCACCCAGGCTTCTTTCTCCTCCGTCTCTCGGCCTGCTCTTTTAGCCCGGGCTTGTCATGTTCATTCAGCCCAGGTCTCTGCGCAGATGCTGCCACCGGAGCTTTATTTCCAAACACAAGGAATGTGACACTGGCACAAACCCCGGTGGCCCCTGTAGGTACTGCGCCCCTCGAGATTATTTCCAGGTTTGTGTGCAGACGTGCATTAGTATGGATCGCGGACTTTATCTACACATTTGTATTACTTTAATCGATTTTTGTATTTAGTGGCATATCCGCACCTTCCATACAACATACTGTCTGGGACTATTGAGACACCGGGATGAACAAATGAGTTTGATTCTTAAACTGTGCGTTTGGTGCGCGGCGCCCCAGGCTACTTTATACGGCGCACTGGGGTGCCGCGGCGCACAGATTGGGAATCACTTATAGGGACAGAATTGCTTAAAACCTTTAAAAAGTCATATTTTCAGTTCTGTACGTTAGATTTATGTTATTTTGGTCTCGTTTGGTTGAAATAAAGATACTTCATTGTTCTAAACTGATGTGGTGTCAATTTGTAGGTTTTTCATTGTGTTACTGTGTGTGTTATGTAGAAATACTTTACTATATTGCCTCTGAGCTAGGCCTGACTACTCGTTCCAAGCTACCAAGGGGGTGAGCAGGGGTTATCATGGTGTGTAATACCCTTATCCTGACTAGAAGGAAAGGTCTCTACTTGGACAGGGTGTGTATCACTGCCAACTAGAGACCCCCATTTCTAACAGGTGATAATACAGACTTCAGAAAACTTTGCTGGAGGAAATACAACTTTTCACACTCCTTTTCATCTACATGCCATACAGTACAGTGTACAAAATATGAAGATCAACAGACAATGCAGTAAGCCACACAAATGAAACAGTGCCATATTTACACAGCGGCCACATGCAATCACACGTTCACATGATATACACCTGCGGTTTTAACCTTTTTACTCTGACAACTCCCACTGAATCACTAATAGAAGCTAGAGACCACAGCCTAAGCAAATTCTACGATTTGAACCTGAAAATAAAACAATGGAAACAAGTATTGATCAAACAGATACATGATGACATTTGTATTTAATTCATAAACAAAATAATGCAAACATTGAAATTCTAACTTTACCAGAAAGGTTGGAGCTTTTCAAGTGTGGCTTTATTTCTAAAATATGAAGCGATATGCTAGGCTCAAGCATATCATTTAGTATTTTCTGCGCTTAATGCATGCTTTCTTTTAGCCCACACTGGTTCAATTGAGGCACCACTTTTTTTTTATACTAAAGTCTGTTTACTGTACTTGCACTGCTACCCCAAATTGTGCTAATGGTACCAAGTTAATGTTTATTCTCCAATTTCAAAATACTTTACAATTTACAGACCGTTTTACTATTGTACCTTTTGCTTTTTTATGCAAACAAATGTTATCAATTTAAATTTTTTTAATTTTGTAAGCAGTCATAGCCCCCCTGAGGAGGCGTAGCGTATTCCCAGGTGTCCAGGGACTTCAAGTTAAGAAACACCGATGTACAGTAATATACCAGCACCTAGGGTATATCATTTTGTCTCTTTATAATATGCCATCCCCTTAATTTGGATCACTGAAATGTGCATTTTTTAAACTGGATGCCTTAAAAGAAAGGGTCACAATTCATAACAAGCATTTTCAATGCAATTGGTCTCGCATTTGTGAGAGTTTGAGCTATTGGCATTGTAAATGATAATGCCTTTTATTTATGTGTTTACAGCAGTTTTTTTCTATTTGTTTACTTTTGAAGCAATTGTGGCAACCATGCTTTGACTTAGAAGGTTGAAAGCTAAAGCGTGAGTGTCGCAATTGCTTTACAAGTAAAGAAATAGAAAAAACATTATTCAATTTGTTTGCTTTTGTTGCAATCACGGCACCCACGCGTTAGCTTTCAACATCGTAAGCTAAAGAGTGGGAGTTGCAATTGCTTTAAAGTTAAAGAAATAGAAAAAAATGGTGGCCGTACGCTTTTTTGCCTATTTATTTACCTTTGTTGTAATGGCGGCACCCATCCTTTAGCTTTGAACATCTTTAGCTGAAGTCCGGGTGACGCAATTGCTTCAAAAGTAAAGAAATAGAAAAAAAAATTGCACTTTATTTCCATTTGTTAACTTTTAAAGCAATTGGGGCACCAGCGCTTTAGCTTAAGATGTTTAAAGTTAAAGCTCCGGTGCTGCCATTGTAAAACAAAATAAAAAATAAACAATAAAACAAAGTCATTTGGCCGTGTTTGGCCAGCATATAACAAAAAAAGAGCACCGCCACCATTATTCTTGCCGAGGTGTGTGGCGCTGGATAAATAATGAGTGCCCTTCCTGTGTTGCAGGTAGGATAAACCTATTTAAGAAAATAGTGCTCGGAGGCTCTAATTAAAGCCTACCAAGTAACAACACATGTAACAGGGGTATACTCATGGGAGGTTACAAGCAGAGAAAAGGTGGTATTAAGGAGGGTCTACTAAGCCTATTGAACAATGAAAAGTCACCATTTACATATGACAGGGACAGGAGCCATTTAAAAAGGTGGGCGGAACTTCATGCCCTTATCCTGAATACAGCATGTCACGAAGAGAAAGCACAAGTGCTGCTTAGGCAAGACCTAAAAATGTCCCAAAAAATCCAAATGGCTCTTTACATGTGATACCCTTCCCTGCTAACACCATCTCATATACAGAAGACAGGCTTCACAAGATATTATCTGCAGACGTGCTTGCAGCAGGACAGTGTGGTCTTGTCCGGTTTGGGCTCAGTCTGTTTTTGGCTATTCACCTGCCTGGTCCCAGCTAGCTGGTCATTGCAGAGACCCAGAGAGATGGTCTAGATGATGGACAAAGAGGTCAACTCCCGCCCAGTTCCTTGCTACACCTATGTTAAGGTGAAAAAGGCCAATGAGAGCAGCCCCTCACCCATCCAAGTCTAGCAAATCGAAAACCACGTTGGGGAAGTGCAGTGAAAGCAGGCCTCATTGCCCCTGTCCAATAATTAGAACAGTAAATCCACACTATATCGCATGCATTACACCGCATGACAAACCAACTGCATCTCCTGTATAAACACTACCAATAAATTGCAAGGTAAGAACAGGTAATGTGGAGATAAGGGAAAGAGTTACATATTTACCTTTTTAGTGCAGTAGTGGACAATGCACTAGATCTAGATGCAATTTTTTAGTTGTTCGATATTAGTGACCTCAATATAGGGGCATGCAAGCAGTAGACCTATTCAGCAGGTGCTATGTCCCCCCACTTTTAACTTTAGTGGAGAACATAGTAATTCTATCTGAAAGCCAAAGGTTTGTGCACTTCCTATATAGTTAGGTGTGAAATTAAAGCCACTGCATTGGTTTCATGTCTGCATTTTCTGAGCTTCACCGGAGGTCCTAGTTTGTGCAGTCCTTGAGCCTAGATGCTCTTGACTCAGAGAAATTTGAAGAATTTTGAGGGCCCTGGCCAAGTATATTTAGGGGGCCCCTGTTTGGAACAGTGTTGAATTCAAGATCCAATTTCAGCTCTTTCATGCCTCTTTGGCCAGGCCCCTGGCAGTGCACATGAACACTCGTCCAAATTCTAAATGTCATTGAATCTAATTTTCAGGGGTAGCGATGTGTGTTTTCAACATGGTAACAAAGCAGCTGCTCACTAAATTTACTGAGCATAATCTCTGTGACCCCTTCCCATTTCTCATAGGTGAGGTCCTGTTTTGTTCTAAATGATAAAAATGTATGGATGTTGCATGAAACATACAATTCTCTGCAAAATTCACTTCACCAACATTAAAAAATAAATTAAAGGAAAACGGTATTTAGAACAATCTGTTTAAGAATTATTTTAGGTCATCTAGACAAGACTTTCTGCAGAACATATCTGGTTCTATCAGGGGAACCCCTGAAAGACTGGGGCCCTGGGCCAGAGCCCACTTTTCCCATGCCTTGAATCGCCTTACTTGACCAATAGACCCAGCAAGGCAGAGTTGAACAGACCTGCGCACCCAGGTCGAGGTCCAAGCTGCCTGCAGGAAAGATCAGACCCAGATGAGAGCAGGAGAGCAAGTGTGCAGTGGAGAGTTGTGGCGCAGCGGCCAGAGCGGCTGACTCTGAAGCGTGAGGCTCATGGTTTGATCTTCGGACTGCGGCAGCTCAGCTCAGCATCATGTGACTCTATGCAATAGCTCACCTAATCTTCCCGGTGCCCGTGACCCTTGAAACCCTTAGAGGGTGATATATTCATGCTTTACAAATAGGATGTATTATTATTACTAGTGCTGACTCTCAGGCCCAAGCAATGGAACTGCCAGGTTGTGCCTGGACTGCACGTGCTGAGTGTGAGACAGCAAATTGAGTTGGTGCTTCTATTGAACTAAATGTTTATCTCCTGTGCCCAGTTGCACCGCCGCACAGAAGACAATGTTGCTACTGCAGGACACCTGATGTTGTACACGCACACCAGTGGTTTAATGAAGGCACCACTTTTCTATACTAGATTCTGTTTACTGTACTTGCATTGCTACCCAAAATCGTGATAATGAGACCAACATAGGGGCACATTTGGATAATGGGCGGATCGCCACCGCCCGTATGGTGGTGGCGATCCGCCTGCCATAAACCTCCACCCGCTACTAATTTCCCCCGCCACATTACCATGGCAGGGGGGACCCCAGGGGACGGGAAGACCATCCGCCGGTAGGCAATCCGCCCGATTGCCTACCGGGCGGAAAAGCAGTTTATATGGTGGCGGTGTCTGTTAGACACCGCCAGCCATATTACTATGAGGGCGGAAGTATGCCTCAATGCCGCCACAGAGAGGCATGCAGGAATTGCTTGTGGGGGCCCGTTGCGGGCCCCCAGGGACTCTGGAGGGGTGGGGGGTGCACATGGGGGGGGTACAGTTCCATGCACAACATGGCAGTCACCGCGCGGTGCCTGCCATGTTGTGCATGGAAGTGCACGACATGCCTTCCTGGCATTGTGGCGCGCAGTGCTGAGAGGATCATCCGCCACAATGTTAGGAATGCAGGATGCGCCCGCCACTGTAGCAGGCGCATCCTAATGGCACCCATGGGACCCCCGCGGCTGGTCCCTTTTTACGACGGGATGGCAGGCCAAAAAAGCCTACCTGCCATCCTACTGTTCCCCCAGATGTTTAGTCTCCAATTTCAAAATACTTTACATTTATAGAGCGTTTTAATTTTTTTAAATTTTACATCTTGTTTTTTATGTAAACATATTTTATTCATTTTTAATTTTTTAATTTTGTAAGTAGTCACACACCCCCTAAGTAGGCGTCACATACTCCCAGGTGTCCACGGACTGCAAGTAAAGAAAGACTGATGTACAGCAATATGCCTCCACATAGGGCATTACATTGTGGATCTTCACAATATGCCATGCCCTTAACTTGGGTCACAGAAATGTTCCTTCTTTAAACCGGATTCCTTAAAACAGGTCACAATTTATAAAATGCCCAACAACAGGTCACAGGTAAAATAACTGTGCAGGTCATATAATACCTATAGGTGTTCTTTGGCAAACATACATAAAAATAAAACATATAAATTGCTCCTTACATGTGATATCCTCCCTTGCTCACACCATCTCCTATAGAGAAGACAGGCTTCACTTGGTATTATCTGCAGAAGTGCTGGCAGCAGGTCAGGGTGGTCGTGCCCGTCTTAGGCTCAGACTGAATTTGAGCATTCACCTGCCTGGTCCCAGATGGCTGATGAGTGCAGAGACCCAGAGAGATGGTCTAGGTGATGGACAAAGATGTCAACTCCAGTCCAGTTTCTCTGTACACCAATGTTTAGGTGGAAAAGGCCAATGTGAGCAGGGCCGGCACCATCCAAGTCTAGCAAATCGAAAAACACTTTGGGGAAGTGCAGTGAAAGCAGGACTCCTTACACCTGTCCAATAATTAGAACAGGTTAGCCAGACTATATTGCATGCATTACACTGCATGTCAAAACAACTGCATCTAATATATCCTCACTACCACTAAAAAGCAAGGTAAGAACAGATAATGTGGAGATAAGGGAAATAATTACATATTTTCCTTGTCAGTGCAGTGGTGGGCAATGCAATATATGCAATATTTTAATAGGTCGATAATATTGACCTCAATATAGTGGCATGCAAGCTATACACATATTCAACAGGAGCTATGTTCTTCCCTTCCCCCTTTTAACCGTAGTGGAGAACATAGTAAATCTATCTGAAAGCCTAAGGTTTGAGCACTTCTTATAAAGTTAGGTGTGAAATTAAAGCCACTGCGTTGGTTAAGTGCCTGCATTTTCTGAGCTGCACCAGAGGTACAAGTTTGGGCAACACTTGAGCCTAGATGCTCTAATAGTTGCGAAAGACACTATTGATGGACGGAATGCTGGACAATGCAAACATTCACCCCCAGTCACAAGGATCTGGGTTAAATCCATCATTCTTTTGCTCACCACCCCACTCCATTTTGGACCCAGCCATATGCAAAACTGTCTTGACCCTGTTCCTTGTTAGAACAGTCCAGCCCGAACTGCCAAGCCAGGTCCTCCCTGGACCGGAAACAAGCATCCTGAGACCGGTTTCAGGGCATCACCCTTCAACAGCCAGGATAGATTGAATCCAGTGGTGTGGTGAGCACGGGACCCACGTCTTGGCATACCCTTCCCACTTAGGGCGACATATGCAAAAGGCACAATTGATGGACGGAATGCTCGACAATGCAATCATTCACCCCCAGTCACAAGGATCAGGGTTAAATCCATCATTCTTTTGCTCACCACACCACCCCAGTTTGGACCCAGCCATATGCAAATCAGTCTTGACCCTGTTCCTTGTTGGAACAGTCCAGCCCAAACTGCCAATCCAGGTCCTCCCTGGACCGGAAACAAGCATCCTGGGACCGGTTTCAGGGCATCACCCTTCATCGGCCAGGCTAGCTTGAATCCAGTGGTGTGGTGAGCACAGGACCCATGTCTGGGCATAACCTTCCCACTTGGGGCGACATATGCAAAAGACTCAATTGATAAACAGAATGCTGGACAATGCAAACATTCACCCCCAGTCACAAGGTTCTGGGTTAAATCCATCATTCTTTTGCTCAACCCACCACCCCAGTTTGGACCCAGACATATGCAAATCAGTCTTGACCCTGTTCCTTGTTGGAACAGTCCAGACCGAACTGCCAGGCCAGGTCCTCCATGGACCGGAAACAAGCATCCTGGGACCTGTTTCAGGGCATCACCCTTCATCAGCCAGGCTGGTTTGAATCCAGTGGTGTGGTGTGGTGAGCACGGGACCCACGTCTGGGCATACCCTTCCCACTTAGGGCGACATATGCAAAAGACACAATTGATGGACGGAATGCTGGACAATGCAAACGTTCACCCCCAGTAACAAGGTTCTGGGTTAAATCCATCATTCTTTTGCTCAACCCACCACCCCAGTTTGGACCCAGCCATATGCAAATCAGTCTTGACCCTGTTCCTTGTTAGAACAGTCCAGCCCGAACTGCCAAGCCAGGTCCTCCCTGGACCGGAAACAAGAATCCTGGGACCAGTTTCAGGGCCTCACCCTTCATCAGCCAGGATAGATTGAATCCAGTGGTGTGGTGAGCACGGGACCCACGTCTGGGCATACCCTTCCCACTTAGGTCGACATATGCAAAAGACACAATTGATGGACAGAATGCTGGACAATGCAAACATTCACCACCAGTCACAAGGATCTGGGTTAAATCCATCATTCTTTTGCTCACCACCCCACCCCAGTTTGGACCCAGCCATATGCAAATCAGTCTTGACCATGTTCCTTGTTAGAACAGTCCAGCCCGAACTGCCAAGCCAGGTCCTCCCTGGACCGGAAACAAGCATCCTGGGACCAGTTTCAAGGCATCACCCTTCATCAGCCAGGATAGTTTGAATCCAGTGGTGTGGTGAGCACGGGACCCACGTCTGGGCATACCCTTCCCACTTAGGGCGACATATGCAAAAGTCACAATTGATGGACGGAATGCTGGACAATGCAAACATTCACCCCCAGTCACAAGGATCTGGGTTAAAGCCATCATTCTTTTGCTCACAACACCACCCTAGTTTGGACCCAGCCATATGCAAATCAGTTTTGACCCTATTCCTTGTTGGAAAAGTCCACCCTGAACTGCCAAGCCAGGTCCTCCCTGGACCAGAAACAAGCATCCTGGGACCGGTTTCAGGGCATCAGCCTTCATCAGCCAGGCTAGCTTCAATCCAGTGGTGTGGTGAGCACGGGAACCACGTCTGGCCATACCCTTCCCACTTAGGGCAACATATGCAAAAGACACAATTGATGGACGGAATGCTGGACCATGCAAACATTCACCCCCATTCACAAGGATCTGGGTTAAATCCATCATTCTTTTGCTCACCCCACCACCCCAGTTTGGACCCAGCCATATGCAAATCAGTCTTGACCCTGTTCCTTGTTGGAACAGTCCAGCCCGTACTGCCAAGCCAGGTCCTCCCTGGACCGGAAACAAGCATCCTGGGACTGGTTTCAGGGCATCACCCTTCATCAGCCAGGCTAGCTTGAATCCAGTGGTGTGGTGAGCACATTTCCCACGTCTGGGCATAGCCTTCCCACTTAGGGCGACATATGCAAAAGACACAAATGATGGACGGAATGCTGGACAATGAAAACATTCACCCCCAGTCCCAAGGATCTGTGCTCTAATAGAGCCAGGCAAGCAGAGTTGAGTAAAATTGGATTCCCAGTTCAAGGTTGAAGCTGCCTGCAGGGATGATGTCACGTAGATGAGAGGAGGAGAGCGGATGCTGAGTATTTAACTAGAAGTTTATGTCCTGTGCCCAGAAGCACCACCACACAGAAGACAAGGCCGGGTGCTGCTGCAGGACACTTGATGTTGGGTTGATACCCGTGACCCATCTGCACATGTGCAAAAACAACAAATAATGGACAGAATGCAGAACAATGTCATACATTCACCCCAGTACAGAGATCTGGGCCTAAATCCATCGTTTTTTTGCACTCCACACCACCCCAGGTCCGACATGGCCATATGCAAATCAGCCTTGACCCTGTGCCTCATGGGAACAGTCCAGCCCGAACGGCCAAGCCATGTCTTTTCTGGACCGGAATCAAGCATCCAAGGACCGGTTTCAGGCTATCAGCCGTCATCAGCCTGGATAGCTTGATTCCAGTGGTGTGGAGAGCATGGGACTCACGTCTGAGCATACTCATCCCACTCGGGGTGACAAATGCAAAAACAACAAATAATGGACAGAATGCAGAACAATGTCATACATTCACCCCAGTACAGAGATCTGGGCCTAAATCCATCGTTTTTTTGCACTTCACACCACCCCAGGTCCGACATGGCCATATGCAAATCAGCCTTGACCCTGTGCCTCATGGGAACAGTCCAGCCCGAACTGCCAAGCCATGTCTTTTCTGGACCGAAATCAAGCATCCAAGGACCAGTTTCTGGCTATCAGTCGTCATCAGCCTGGATAGCTTGATTCCAGTGGTGTGGAGAGCATGGGACTCACGTCTGAGCATACCCATCCCACTCGTGGTGACAAATGCAAAAACAACAAATAATGGACAGAATGCAGAACAATGTCATACATTCACCCCAGTACAGAGATCTGGGCCTAAATCCATTGTTTTTTTGCACTCCACACCACCCCAGGTCCGACATGGCCGTATGCAAATCAGCCTTGACCCTGTGCCTCATGGGAACAGTCCAGCCCGAACTGCCAAGCCATGTCTTTTCTGGACCGGAATCAAGCATCAAAGGACCGGTTTCTGGCTATCAGCCGTCATCAGCCTGGATAGCTTGATTCCAGTGGTGTGGAGAGCATGGGACTCACGTCTGAGCATACCCATCCCACTCGGGGTGACAAATGCAAAAACAACAAATAATGGACAGAATGCAGAACAATGTCATACATTCACCCCAGTACAGAGATCTGGGCCTAAATCCATCGTTTTTTTGCACTCCACACCACCCCAGGTCCAACATGGCCATATGCAAATCAGCCTTGACCCTGTGCCTCATGGGAACAGTCCAGCCCAAACTGCCAAGCCTTGTCTTTTCTGGACCGGAATCAAGCATCCAAGGACCGGTTTCTGGCTATCAGCCGTCATCAGCCTGGATAGCTTGATTCCAGTGGTGTGGAGAGCATGGGACTCACGTCTGAGCATACCCATCCCACTCGGGGTGACAAATGCAAAAACAACAAATAATGGACAGAATGCAGAACAATGTCATACATTCACCCCAGTACAGAGATCTGGGCCTAAATCCATCGTTTTTTTGCACTCCACACCACCCCAGGTCCGACATGGCCATATGCAAATCAGCCTTGACCCTGTGCCTCATGGGAACAGTCCAGCCTGAACTGCCAAGCCATGTCTTTTCTGGACCGGAATCAAGCATCCAAGGACCGGTTTCTGGCTATCAGCCGTCATCAGCCTGGATAGCTTTATTACATTGGTGTGGAGAGCATGGGACTCACGTCTGAGCATACCCATCCCACTCGGGGTGACAAATGCAAAAACAACAAATAATGGACAGAATGCAGAACAATGTCATACATTCACCCCAGTACAGAGATCTGGGCCTAAATTCATCGTTTTTTTGCACTCCACACCACCCCAGGTCCGACATGGCCATATGCATAACAGCCTTGACCCTGTGCCTCATGGGAACAGTCCAGCCCGAACTGCCAAGCCATGTCTTTTCTGGACTGGAATCAAGCATCCAAGGACCGGTTTCTGGCTATCAGCCGTCATCAGCCTGGATAGCTTGATTCCAGTGGTGTGGAGAGCATGGGACTCACGTCTGAGCATACCCATCCCACTCGGGGTGACAAATGCAAAAACAACAAATAATGGACAGAATGCAGAACAATGTCATACATTCACCCCAGTACAGAGATCTGGGCCTAAATCCATCATTTTTTTGCACTCCACACCACCCCAGGTCCGACATGGCCAGATGCAAATCAGCCTTGACCCTGTACCTCATGGGAACAGTCCAGCCCGAACTGCCAAACCATGTCTTTTCTGGACCGGAATCAAGCATCCAAGGACCGGTTTCTGGCTATCAGCCATCATCAGCCTGGATAGCTTGATTCCAATGGTGTGGAGAGCATGGGTCTCACGTCTGAGCATACCCATCCCACTCGGGGTGACAAATGCAAAAACAACAAATCATGGACAGAATGCAGAACAATGTCATACATACACCCCAGTACAGAGATCTGGGCCTAAATCCATCGTTTTTTGCACACCACACCACCCCAGGTCCGACATGGCCATATGCAAATCAGCCTTGACCCTGTGCCTCATGGGAATAGTCCAGCCCGAACTGCCAAGCCATGTCTTTTCTGGACCGGAATCAAGCATCCAAGGACCGGTTTCTGGCTATCAGCCGTCATCAGCCTGGATAGCTTGATTCCAGTGGTTTGGAGAGCATGGGACTCACGTCTGAGCATACCCATCCCACTCGGGGTGACAAATGCAAAAACAACAAATAATGGACAGAATGCAGAACAATGTCATACATTCACCCCAGTACAGAGATCTGGGCCTAAATCCATCGTTTTTTGCACTCCACACCACCCCAGGTCCGACATGGCCATATGCAAATCAGCCTTGACCCTGTGCCTCATGGGAGCAGTCCAGCCCGAACTGCCAAGCCATGTCTTTTCTGGACCGGAATCAAGCATCCAAGGACCGGTTTCTGGCTATCAGCTGTCATCAGCCTGGATAGCTTGATTCCAGTGGTGTGGAGAGCATGGGACTCAAGTCTGAGCATACCCATCCCACTCGGGGTGACAAATGCAAAAACAACAAATAATGGACAGAATGGAGAACAATGTCATACATACATACCAGTACAGAGATCTGGGCCTAAATCCATCGTTTTTTTGCACTCCACACCACCCCAGGTCCGACATGGCCATATGCAAATCAGCCTTGACCCTGTGCCTCATGGGAACAGTCCAGCCCGAACTGCCAAGCCATGTCTTTTCTGGACCGGAATCAAGCATCCAAGGACCGGTTTCTGGCTATCAGCTGTCATCAGCCTGGATAGCTTGATTCCAGTGGTGTGGAGAGCATGGGACTCACGTCTGAGCATACCCATCCCACTCGGGGTGACAAATGCAAAAACAACAAATAATGGACAGAATGCAGAACAATGTCATACATTCACCCCAGTACAGAGATCTGGGCCTAAATCCATTGTTTTTTTGCACTCCACACCACCCCAGGTCCGACATGGCCATATGCAAATCAGCCGTGATCCTGTGCCTCATGGGAACAGTCCAGCCCGAACTGCACATGTGGCAATTTCAAATCATATCACTGTGCACCACGCTGTCAGGGGTGGGGTGCAGCATCACACGCATCTCATCTGAAATTGTTACAATTCCCTGGTGCACCCCTATTGACGTTAGCTTGATGCTCACTCCCCCATGACAGCACGAGGCCCAGCCCCAACATGAGATGAATCTAATTTAACGATTGGACTGAATGGATCCAACTCTGTTACCAGGAGCACTCAGTTTCCTAAATATTTGGTGGGTGCTCCACCCCAAACCTATTCCTGATGATGCACCTCTGAGCTGAGGTCATAGTGTGACTATATATTACACCATACAAATATGTTCCTATAACACCTGTTGACCCTTTAACAATCCATTGCAGTAAGTTTCCTATTGTTTTCTACTTGTTCAATCAAACACATTTGCTGCTATTTCTTGACCACGGCATGTGTATTTAGTCTTGGGAAGCTGTCGCCAAGGCTGCTAGTAACATAGGGCTCCTCCTTGACACAACCAAGGACTCAACTAATAAATGACAGCTGTGACCCAGGGAGCGGCCTTCATGCTCCGGTGGCCGGGTCGGTTCTACTAATATCCCTTCTCATCCAGATGTTTCTACAGCTAGGACTCTCAGATACTTCATTCTGGATACAAATGCTATGTGAAATGAAATGAAATGAAAAAGACGATTTGTAAAGCGCGGTGGCTACCCTAAGGCATCCCAGCGCTGCAAGAGGTCAGGCCTGAGACAGAGCCGCAGAAAGTTACTCAGGTTTGTTAAAAAGCCAGGTTTTCAGGAGTTTCCGGAAAGTCAGTATGTATGCCGATTTCCTTCACTTACAGGTGAACCTCCACTGCAGGGACCAGGAGGAAGCTGCCTCCTCATTGGAAGACTTAAAAAGTCCCCATTGATTTTCAGGTGGGACAAGAAAAAATCCAAAGTGCTATGCCTAATATACAAAATCTCTATCATACACCTGGCTCTGGGCCCCCAATGTTTAATGAAGCAGTAGAAAGGCATACGTTTCTTACCGATTAAATAGATAAACAGATAATTTTCAAGTTAAGGAATGAAACCCAAATAAATAAGATATATTATGTGATCCTGTGTTCTTTTTCCCCTTGAATACAAATAATATACAATCTTCTTTGCGCAGTGTTGAAGTGTTCTTTAAAGATGTGTGCCTTCAGCTCTTTAATAAATTACAGCAGGGTTTGCATAGTCCTGGTGGATACAGGCATGTTGTTTAAGATACAGATAGCATACAAGGAAAAGTCCTTTTGCCTTGTTTTTTTTATTTGCAGTTCCTTTTTTGCAGTTTAATGGATTTCTAACTGCAGGTATGTCAGGAGCTGCCTGAGATGGGGAGCTTACTAGCAAAGTGATCATGGGTGCCAGCTATAATGGCTTTGTAGATCAATCAATCAATTAATCAATCAGGGGCTTGTAAAGTGCGTCTGCTTACCCATGAGGGCCTCAAGGCACTGAGGGGAGGGATTCTAGTCCTTCTGAGTGTAGGATAATTCGAAGAGCCAGGTCCTTAGGTCCTTCTTGAATTGGGTCAGCGACATGGATTGCCTGAAGGGTAGGGGTAGGGTGTTCCATGTCTTGGCGGTGAGGTAGAAGGAGGATCTTCCTTCGGTTCATGTCGTGTGGATCCTGGGGATGGAGGTTAAGGTGAGTTGGGTGGAACGGAGTAGTCTGGCGGGTTCGTAGAGTTCGAGGCGGTGGTTAAGGTATGCTGGTCCTTTGTCCTGGAGATCTTTGTAGGCTTGTGTGAGGAGCATGAAGGTGATTATAGTGTTGACTGGGAACCAGTGGAGTTGTCAGCATTGTTGCATGATGTGACTGTGGCAGGGGATGTCGAGAACCAGTCTGGCTGCGGCGTTTTGGACGCTCTGTAGTTACTTGAGCTGTTTCTTGGTGACGCCGGCGTAGAGTGCGTTGTCGTAATAGATTCTGCTGGTGATGCGTGTGACCGTCTTTCTGGATTCTGTGGGGATCCATCTGAATGTCTTTTGAAGCAGGTGGAGCGTGTAGAAGCAGGGTGAGGAAACTGCGTTGATTTGGTGGTTTATTGTGAGCAATGAGCCAGTACGATTCCGAGATTGCGTGCGTGGTCCGTTGGGGTGGATGGGGATCCCAGAGCGGCTGGCCACCAAGAGTCATTTTTGAGTGGAAAAATGAGATGTTTCCATGCTTCATTTTGGGCTATTTCTTGCCGTGGGCACTAGGGTTACCCACACAAGGGAAGTACCATTTTTATCGGGAGACTTGAGGGAATGCTGGGCGGAAGGAAGTTTGTGTTTGAGGTTTGCAATGGACTCTGAGTAAAGAAAACCTGATGAGAGCTACACATGTCACCCCACCTTGGATTTCCCCAGGTGTACAATTAAAAATAAAGTAGAGGTTTGCTAGGTTTGTCTAGGTGCTGGATAAGATAGGGTTCAAAGTACACCTCAACACACTTTGCAAAAAAGGATCCGTTTGAGTGGAAAATTTGAGTTTTGAGTGGAAAAATGTGATGAATCCATGTTGTGTTTTGGGCCACTTCCCGTTGCGGGCACTAGGCCTACCCACACAAATGAGGTACCATTTTTATCAAGAGACTTGGGGGAATGCTGGGAGAAAGGAAGTTTGTGGCTTCCCACAGGCTCCAGAACTTTCCATCCCGGAAATGTGATAAAAATTTGTTTATGTCAGTCAAAGTTTGCAGTTTGCAAGGGATTCTGGGTAGACATACCTAGTGAGAGCCACATAAATCACCCCACCCTGGATTCTCCCAGGTGTCAAAGTTACCAAAAGGTCCAGGTTTGCTAGACTTCCCTAGCTGCTGGCTAAGCTAAGGCCTAAAATACACAGCCACCTACTTTGCAAAAAAAAAAACAATCACAGGATGGCGTAACAGGTATTCTGCTGGGTTGTTGATTCCTGGGTGATGCACCACTTTGAAATCATAATGTTGGAGTTTTACTGCTCATCTTTCAATTCAAGGACGCCCATTTCTTGCTGTCCGACTAAACAGTGGTACCAACGGTTTGTGATCAGTGACCACCCGGAATTTGTGCCTACATAGGTATATATTGAAGTGTTGGCACGGCCATCTAATTGCTAATGCTTTCCTTTAAATTTGCGCGCACCTTGTTTCAATTGCTGCAAAAGCTTTGCTCGTGTATGCAATGGGCACCCACTCCTTGTGTGCGTCTTGTTGAAGAAGTACAGCTTCAAGACCAACCGGGCTTGCGTCCATAATAAGTTCTGTGGCGTTCCCGGGCTTAAAGTAGTCTACCGTCGCTTCCTTCAGTAGCGCTCCTTTTACTTTCTGGAAGGCTTTTGATGCAGTGCTGGTCCACTGCCATTTGTTGTCCTTCTTCGTGAGAGTCCGAGATGGTTTTAAGATGTAGAATGAACCGGCCACAGTCATTTGCCATTCCCAAGAAGCTCCACATCCCTGTCTGATTTTTTGAAAGGGTTGCCGCTCTGATGGCTTCGACCTTTGCCGGGTCCACCCATAGTCCATCCTTTGAGAACTTGTCCCCAAAGAATTCCACTTCATTTGTGTAGAAAGCACACTTGTCCCGGTGCAATGTCAATCCTTGTTCGACCAGTCTCTGCAGGGTCACCCTTAATCGTTTCTGGTGTTCTTTCAGTGTTTGAGAAAAAATCAGTACGTTGTCATTTACGTTGATGACTCCCATTAACCCTGATAGGGCCTCTCGGATAGCATCTTAGAATACCTTAGCCACCGCCGATACTCCAAAGCTGAGTCTTTTAAATATCTGCAACACTACTTAAGTTGAGAAGGTTGTGATATAACGACTGGTCTCATCCAGCAGCAGCTGATGGTATCCTGAATTGAGGTCCTCCTTTGAGTACCACTTTACCCCGTTGATATCAGCGACTATCTCATCTATGGTCGGGATGATGTGTCTTTCTCTCCTTATCGCCTTGTTGGGCAGTCGCATGTCCACATTTAAGCATATCGCTCCTGGCTGCTTGGGTTTGGGCTTGATCACCAACTGAGACACCCACTAAGTAGGACTTTACAACTTTTCAATTACTCCGGCTTTTTCAAGTTCTCCAGCTCCGCCTCCACGAGAGGTAGTACGTGAAAAGGCACTCTTTGATGACGTAGGGCCACCAGCTTGACTGTCTTGTCAATATACAGCTTGAGTTTTACGCCTTTCAGCGAGCCAAGTCCCTCGAAGAGTTCGGGAAACTCAGCCATGATTTCCACTGCATAGGATTGGTGGACTTAACGTGTGAACATTACCAGGCCCAGGTCTTCGGCTAAGTGGCATACAACTATCGTTCCTGCGCTGTCATACATCAAATGAAACTTTGTTTGCAAAGAGATGTTACCATGTGTGACTTCCACCTCAATGACACCCTGTAGTGGAATGGGTGTGTCACCTCCATACATGAATATTTCTACTTTGGTGGTCATCAATTTTGAGCAAGGATTTAACCTTCAGTAGTGCTCCGCATCCAGGATGTTGACTGACGCTCTTGTGTCTATGAGAGCTGTCACTTGATTGTCTCTGTTCTGTATCTGGCACATCGGTGGGGGTTGTCTCTTTTGGTTCATTCGTCCTGTGAATGAGATGACAAAGACCTCATCCTCCTCATCTTCTTTCAGTAACCTCATCTGCTGATACAGATTGTCGACATTCTCAGTAGCTTCCCCCACCCTTACCATCTGTCTGGCTTGCCCAAATTCCTTCCGGATGTGGTCGTTTTCACCGCACTTAGACATACTTTTGCAAAGTGTCTTATCTTCCCGAATTTCAGACATGGCTTTATGTACGCTGAGCTCCTTCTTGGTGGGTGACTCTCTAACCCACAGTTGCCACATCCTTGCCCTCCCGGACATGTGCTGGTGGTCCCTTCCTCTTCCTGACCCCTTCCAAATGGTCTCCACTCTCTCTTCTTTGACTGTGACTGGGTTGGCCTGCAGGGTCCCTGACGCTCTCCGTGTCAGCGCTGACTCCATTTCCCTACTCGGGTGTCCGCCAGCTCGTGAGACCGCCCCAATATTAGTATATCATCCAATAGGATTCCCGGTTGACGTAGTATCAGATTTCTGAGTTCGAATGACCTGCACCCCTGGATTAGCTGGGCTCTGATTTCTGGCTGTTTGTCAATTTCCATGCAGGAGCTTGCCAATTTGTGAAGCCTTGCAAAGACCATATCAACAGACTACTTCTCTTTTAGTCTTACCTGTCTCAGCTTGAAATGCTCGTAATCGGGATTTAATTGTGGGTCGAAATATGGGTCCAGGGTTCTTACTGCTTTGTCGTACCCATCCACACCACCGGTATCGAGCAAGTCCTGAAATAACTCGTACAATTCGTCACCTGCCAAATGCAGCATCGTGGATCTTTTGATTGCTCTGTTGGTCTCACGAGTAGCAAGAAAATAGTTTTATAGACATCCTATCCACTTCCTCCACGTTGGCGCTGCCATAGGTGGGTCCACCAACTGACTGTATGGGGGCAATGCTGTTAGCGTTGAGCAGGCGCCAAGCTATACTGCTCCTTCCTCCTCTGCATTGACCTTTACTGACACTGTTTGTCTTGGTTTTGTGGTCTGTCGTGTATGTTTTTTTTTATCCTTTTGCTGGGCTGAGTTCCACACTCCTGTCCTAGTGCAGGACTGTGTGCCTGGTTGATGGTACACTACCACACCTACACTTTTCTGCTATGTTGACTCCTTTTGTTTTTTTCATTCCCCCTTTTTTTTAGGTGGGGGAGTTTTTTTCCCCTTTTATTTTTGGTGGTCTTGTCTGCTTTCACCTCACTCTCAGTGCCGCCTACCCCATTGTGGAAGAATGTTGCAGGCCTGTATCGCACTCAGGCCCTGGTGCACACGTTCTCTTGCCTTGCACTGCCCCCTGCCATCTACTGGAGTACTTCCCACCTCTTTCAGGCCTCTAGCTCTGTGCTTCCACCTTCGTCCACTGGGGGGGAGGGGAACACACGTCTCGTCCAGGCTATGTGAATGCTTGTCCCAGCCCACATGCACGCCCTCTCGCTCGCCAGTACCTTCAAGCGGCCCCGTTGCAGCTGCGGTCCTGCCTAAGCGACAGCGACGGGTCCGCTTCTTCCGTGGCAGTCCTCCTGCTGGCAGCCGCACTGCTCTTTGCAGCACAGACCTCAATTCAACTGTCAACCTCCATGCTAACACCCTGCCGACGGCGGTAAGTACTCCTGTTTTTTTTAACGCCTTTTGCTACCGCGGCTACTGCACACGGGTTATGCATGCAGCAAGCGCAGTCTGCCTCGTCGCCAATGTAGCACAGCAGTAACAGGGGTGTGAGACCTCGGCAATGTGGTGGGGCCTTGGAGGTTATGGGGGAAAAACAAAGGAACCACGTGACACCAACTAGTAGTTTATTGCAATCAACCACGAGCGCTGGTTGTACGTTTATTTATGCCTTCTGGTCCGAGAACGGCCCAGAAAGTTGCAAACATATATAATCGAATATAGTGGCCGGGTGGATCACTACACTATGCACTTACACCCATATATAAAAGCCACCCCAGCTCTCTAGACATTCCAGGACAATTAAGGCTGCTCTTTCTCCAGGTTGGACTCCAGATTATGTATCCTCTTCTTTAAGACGCTGTCTGTTAAGCAGACACCAGTTGTGGTTGCACAGTAGTCCTACGGGTCCCTTTTGAAGCACTTTCATTGACATAGAGAAAAATGTCTGGTCACAATCAAGATTTACAAAACAAGGTATGCTGCCAACCACCATGATATCCCCCTACTCAGCACCTTGAGACCCTGATGGGTGAGTAGTTGCGCTTTATAAGTTTACTGATTGATTGATTGATTGCTGTGATATGTTTAAGGCATGGATAAGAGTCCACTTCCCATTATAAATGAATGTTTGATGCACCTCTGCAGTTCACAGAACTGGTTCTGGACCTCACATTACGAAGGATAGGCCTAGGCCTCTCCGCATACACTGGGTTAGCATGATGCCATTGCCAAAGCAAAAGTCTGGGTACCAATTTCACATGCAGTCTGCCACATGGCTAGGGAAGGAGTAAAGGCCGGGTGATAACCAGGACAAGGGGCAAGGGATGATGAAAGGTGATGACGAAGGGTGGAGTCTAGCTTTGACAAAAAGGAGTTCAACTAGTTACAATATCCAGGGGCCACTATATAGGGAATTTAACAGAGTCAAATCTTGGATACAGTAATCAGACTCACACCTGTCAGAATGAAACATGGAGAATTTGCAATCCTCATAACTATGGACTTAAGAAAAGAAGGGACCTTCCAATGCCCTACACAACCTGTCTCCTGCTCTATTTAACCTTTATATAGAACTCCTCGCAATGACTCCTAAGCAAGCTAAAATTGCCTATCATCTCTAAGCAGATAACACTCAGCTCTACATGAAAATCTCATCAACCAAAGACATCCAGCACTTTAAATAGCACTCTCTCTACTGTTCAGCCTGGTTGATAAACAACCATCTTAAGCTCAGTCCCAATAAAACTGAAATCCTTTGTATCCAGCCCAAAGAAAAATCCTTTCTTGTTGATACCTGGCTTGACAACCTTACTGCACTAAATTGCGATCTTTCAATATCCAACTCTGTAAAATCACTGGGAATTACACTGGACAGTCACTTTAGCATGAACGAGCATATTAATGGCTCTGCTAAAAGTGCCTTATACATGCTGAAACACTAAAAAAAAAGTAAACCTGTCATCTCCATTGAAGATCCAAAGACTGTAGTGCAATCGCAAGTCCTTCCCAAGCTAGACTTCTGCAACACCACGATTGTTGGAGCCCCAAAAACAAACCTAGCCCCTTTGAAGACCACACTTCACACAGGAGCTAAACTACTGTCGGGGGGAAGATGCTTCGATCGCATTACCCCCACACTCAAGAAACACAACTGGCTACCAATCGATGCAAGACTATATTCAAAGCTGCCTGGATAACGCACAAAACTCTTTGCATAGAAAAAACAGCCTACCTCGCAAATAAATTATAAAAAGCCGGCCAAAGGAGACCTCTTTGAAGCTCTGACAGCATACTCTTGATTCCACCAACATTTAAGAAAGCAAAATCTCGCAAATCTCCTTCTCCGGGAACGCTCTTAGAATCTGGAACTTGCTGCCTCAAGATTTACGTGACAATCAATCATTCCCTGACTTCAAAAACAAACTGAAAATTCTTCTCTTCAACAGATTTTTAAACCCACAACCTAAACCACCTGACTGGTTTGCTGGCTAACTCCTCACAACCTCTAAATACATCTGAGCAGTACTACCATGGAGAAAACTGTGCCTCTACCCACCTCACCATCACAATACCCCACTTTAGCTAACTGAATATCTATTTTGTCCATGTAGGCTACTGACCTTCAAAAAGTTCCTTATATACTGGTATTATGTATTTTATGTACCCCACATGTAATTGGTACACTTGCTGCTATGCTAAATCTGTAATGCACTATATATCTATGTACTGTATCTGTCAAAGTGCCCTATATAAATATATCTATCCCATAGATACCTCAATTATCATTGTACATAGCGTTATTATGTATTTCTTTTTACTACACATGGAACCCATTGCACTCGATGCCGTGTCAACTCTGTAAAGAGCCACATACAAGAATACTATATCTTGCTCCAAATTGTATCACCTTTATATCCTGCTAGCTATATACTTGTATATTTTGTTTACATGCTGTCACCATGCATCTATACTTATTCCAAATGTAACTCATGCTGTTGTGGATGTGCAAATGCTCTGTAGTGCTGATACTTTAGGGCCAGGATCTCGCTTTACAAAACTCTATAATGAATGAATGAATAAATATTTTTGTTCTCCGTTCCTTTCAAACTTTTCATATCCAATATGACCCTTCTTTTTTAGCAATTGCTAAAACTATAGAATCCTTGAAAAAAGCATTTTAATGTGAAAGATAAAAAAAAAGATGCATTACACTAAACGTGAAAGGGGTATGCAACCACTATGTGGAAGGAGTCTAGTCAGGGGGGTATATCTTAATCAATAATATTAGATAAAGTAGTGAGTGTGAGGCTTCCTAACAGGCAATAACACCACGCACACAACTAACAATGTAAGGAGGCAGGAGGGGGCATGTGTGCTTTCCATTCCTGATGCAAGTGCCTTCAGAAAAACACTGAAGATAAATATTCTCCATGCATATTTCATTGTGCCCAGAAAGTTGTGCTACAGCTAATCTTGCAGAGAAATGCTCTGCATACATTTAACAGTCTGGCCGGTTTCGATTATAGGAGAAATGATCTTTCTTTGGAAAAGGTAAACCAGAAAATGTGTAACTTTTGGAAAGGGTGACAACATAGACTTCACGAAACTTTGATACAGAAAATAAAACTTTGCACACTCCTATCCATCTACATGCTATAAATTCCAGTGTATTCTTATACACGTAAATCAACAGACAATGCAGGAAGCTAAACAAATTAAACAGTGCCATATTTACACGGGAAACAACCTTTACAATGCAACTTTTACAACGCACTACCATTACAACGAAACTTTTACAATGCAACATCCATTACATCGCATGCCATTACAACGCAACCATTACAAGGCATGACACTACAGCGCATACCACTACAACGCATGTCATTACAATGCATACCATTACAACGCATAACATTACAACGCATAGTACCCTTACAGTATCCAACACTTACCCTACTGTTGCACCCCCTGGAGTTAGAATAGTAATTTTTACCCCTATACTATCCAACACTTACCCTACTGTTGCACCCCCCTCGAGTTAGAATAGTAATTTGTACCCCTACACTATCCAATACTTACCATACATGCAATGTAATGTTATGCGTTGTAATGGTATGCGTTGTAAAGGTAGTATGCGTTGTAATGGAATGCGTTATAAAGGTCGTTTTTTAAAATTCATTGTAAAAGCATACGTTGTAATGGAATGCGTTGTAATCGATGTTGCATTGTAAAAAATGCATTGTAAAGGTAGGCGTTGTAAAAGTATGCGTTGTAACGTCATACATCCTATTTACACAGGGGACGAATGCAAGGCCACATGATATACACATGAATGTTCTAACCAGTTTTCAATTCTGAGAACTCCCACTTAATCAACTGGAGGCTAGAGACCACAGCCTATGCAAATTCTACGATTTGAACCTGAAAGAAAAACACAAAGCAATGGAAACATGTGTATATATCGAACAAATGCCCTTATTACCTTGTTGCGCATGTTGCATGCATCCACCACTGTCTCTATCCGCTACGGCCCTGGAGGAGAGAAGACCAGGCCCATTGCTTCTACAGAGGGATCTTGTCGGGGCTGTATCTTGGCCCCTTTTTTATTTCTTTTTTACACAAATGGAGTGGAGGCATTTTTGCTAGAGCAGCAATTAGATTTCCCTAGTATAGGAGGTAAATCGGTTCCCTTATTGTCATATGCTGATGACACGGTTTTGATGGCTTTCACCTACTAGCCTCCAAAAAGCCCTGAATGCTTTTACTGATTTTTGACGGCACTAGACCTAAAAGTACATTTTAGTAATTATTTTATTATGGTATGCGGTCCTAAGCAGACTAAAACAAGAACATTTGTGGTAAAGGAAAAGATCATTAACAAGGTTTCCAATTTCAGATATTTGGGGAATGCGTTTAATAACAAATTGAATTGGGACCATTTGATCGTAGCCAGGGTTCAACATACCAGTAGAATAGTAGAGGGACTGTTCTGCTTTGCTTGCAAGCTGGGACATAAGCCGGTGGCAGAAATGTTAACTTTATATAAATCAAAATACCAGATACAAATTTTGGAAAATACATTGTTAAAAAGAATATTGATGATTCCCATTAGTTCTCCTACAACATGTTGCCACTCGAAAGTTGGGCTGGATTATGTAAAAGATAGAGTAAATATCGCCCCACTGACTATATGGGGAAAAGTTTTGAGCCCTGAGGACCTATTATTCTCTAGGGCTATCCTTAGAGACTGCATGAATCTTGAAAAGGCTCTGTTTATTCCCTGGCTTCGCTATGTCAAAGATACTTTTATTAAGCTTAGCTTAAGACATTACTATGAAAATCCTGATAGCATACAATCTAATATGACACAAATTATAAAAAATGCATATTATAATGAAGTAAGAACGTCCAATCAGGACAATGACACACTAACTCATGGGTCGTTATGCCAACAGCAATTTTATTTGTCTTCTACTATTCACGCACTATCATGTTTCCTTATGATTAGGCTTCGCCTTTGCACATTGCACTTTCTTGTGGGTTTCCCTAAACAGTCAAGTTGGTGTGAGAGACTGACTCTCTGTCCTTGTAATAATTCAGCCCAACAAAGCACAATGCACTTTATGCTGTTCTGCACACTTTATAAAGACCTGAGGGCATGCTTTATTAGGCCTCTTTTGAAGGAAATTCGCCCTTGCTCTTATCAAGAAGGTTTTAATCATCTGCAATCTTTAGCTACCACTGCTATTTGCTGCGCTGTGCTTAACTTCATTAGAACTGCTCTATTAATTAGGAAACGGTATGAATTGTGAAAGGGAAATTAAGTCTTGAGTGATTTTAGGTTTTATATATGTTACATAAATTTGTGATAGAACGAGAAGATGTATTTTATTAAACTTGCGCTGGGGGAGTACGAGGAATGGACGTGAAAATGTTTTCTTAATGTAGGTAACTTGTTCTCAAACATTTTTAACTGTGAATTGATATATGTATTTTATGGCAACTCTTGTATAAATTATGTTATGATTACTTAACTATTCTATGAATGTATGGTATACTTTTATGATTCATATGAATCAAATTAAGTTATTTGAACTGAACATAACAGTCTGACCGGTTTCGATTATAGGTAAAAAGATCTTTCTTTTTGCAAAGAAAAACACAAAGCAATGGAAAAATGTGCATATATCAAACAAATAAATGATGAAATTTTCATTTAATTCACAAACAAAATATATGCAAAAATTTAAATTTGAATTTTAAGGGGAAAGTTGGAGCTTTTGAAAATGTTGTTTTTTTACTAAAATATGAAGTGAAATGCTAGACTCTAGCGGTAAACAACCTTTACAACGAAACTTTTACAACGCACTACCATTACAACGCGGTCATTACAACGCAAACCATTACAACGCATTGCACTGGGGGGCGCTCTAGGATAGGGAATACGTTTAATTTACTATCCAACACCTTCCCTAGTGTCCACGGAGACTGGAGTTGGAATAGTAAATTAAACTATTCACTATCCAACACCCAAAAGCACTATGCGTTGTAATGGATTGCGATGTAAAAACCGCGTTGTAAAGGCAGGCGTTGTAATAGCCTGCGTTGTAACGTCATACATCCGACTCTAGCATATCACTTTGTCTTTTTTGCGCTAAATGCATACTCTCTTTTTCCCATGCACACCCGTGGTTCAATTGAGGCACCACTTTTCTATACTAGACTCTGTTTGCTGTACTTGACTGCTCCCCCAAACCGTTAGAATAATACCAACTATAATACCAACTGATTCCGATGTCAGACGGACCGAAGTCCGTCTGACATTGGTTGGAAACTGTTACCGAACGACCTTCTGTCGTCGGTTACAGCCGTGGAAGTAGGATGTAGCCCAACCCTGTTCAGTCGCATGCCTATACCTTTCCGAACGGAATGCATGCTCTCATTGAAAGAGCAGAGGTTGCAGTTCAATCCCTGCACCCCGTAGCAGGCACCTCAAGGGATCAACAGAGGGGCACCATAGGTGCCCCCCAGGCCACCATTCAGCAGCCTTGCTCCTATGGGGGCCCTGCTGGGGGCCCCCAAATCTGTTTCCCAATACCTTTCTGTGCCAGAAAGGCCAGCACAAAAAGGCAGTGGGAAACTGCCATTGTAATCTCTCGGCCAGAAAGAGACGGCCGGGGGATTACTGAGGGCCTTCAAATGGCTGACGGGCTCTCTGAGCTCGTCAGAAACTATTCAGAAGACCGATTTGATTTCCCTTTCGACAGACCGCATCGGAATGGAAACTAAATCGTGATTCCAATGCAGTTAGGATGGGTCTGACCGAGGGTCGAAGACATTCCTAACCGCATCGGAATTAGCCCCTTAATATTTAGTCTCCAATTTCAAAATCCTTCACATTTACAGAGTATTTTATCATTTTTTTAATTTTACATTTTGCTTTTTTATGGAAACATACTGTATTCATTTTTTTATTTTTTATTTTGTAAGTAGTCATGGACTCCCTGAGTAGGTGTTGCATACTCGCAGGTGTCCATGGACTACAACTTAAGAAACACTGCTGTACAGTAATATACCGACACATAGGGCATTGCATTGTGTCTCTTCGCAATATGCTGTGCCCTTAAATTGGGTCCCTGAAATGTGCATTTATTTTTAACTGGATTCCTTAAAACAGGTCTCAATTCATAAAAATGTCCAACATTGGGTCACAGGCCAAATAACTATACATATAGGACTTATAGATGTTCTTTGACAAACTTAAAGACAATTAAAAAATACAAATGGTTCTTTGCATGTGACACCCTTCCCTGTACAGAAGACAGGCTTCACATGATATTAGGTGCAGGAGAGCTTGCAGCAGGACAGGGTGGTCTTGTCCGTCTTGGGCTGAGCTTGTTTTTGGACATCACCTGCCTTGTCCCAGCTGGCTGATCAGTGCAGAGACCCAGAGAGACGTTCTAGATGATGGACAAAGATGTCATCTCTATGACAGATCCTCTGCTTATCAACGTTTAGGTTAAAAAGGCCAATGAGAGCACATCGGCACCATTCAAGTTTAGCAAATATAAAACCACGTTGGGGAGGTACAGTGAAAGCAAGCCTCCTTGTACCTGTCCAATAAATAGAACAGTATAATCAAACTATATTGCATGCATTCCACCGCAAACATACATGCACACTCCTAAGTGTCCACCACCTGCCTATCATGGCCCGGCCCGCCGCACCCTACATGCAAGCCAGAGCAAGTCACAGAAATATACATTTTTATTGTTTTATCATTTTGTTTTTCTTTGATGACTCTGATGAGTGGGGCGACACTTCTCCTCCATTACGGAGGAGCCGCCCCTGGTTCGGAACAGTTTTGAATTTATGATCCAATTTCAACTCTGTCATGCCTCTTTGGCCTGGTCACTGACAGTGCACATGAACACTTGTCCAAATTCTAAACGTCTTTGCATCTAATATTCAGGGGTAGTGATGTGTGTTTTCAATATGGTAACACAGCAGCTACTCACTAAATTTACTGAGAATAATCTCTGTGACACCTTTCCATTTCTCATATGTGAGGTACTGTTTGATCTAAATTAATTTTGTTTATGGATGTTGCAGTTAACATAAAACACAACATTTATCTGCACAATGTTTGTATTAGCCTCTCACACATTACCCACATTAAAAATAAATGAAATGAAAACTGTATATACAATAATCTTAAATTAGTGAAGGTCATCAGGGCAAGATTTTGTGCAGAACAGAACCGGTTCTATCAGGGGGCCCTGAAAGGCTGGGGCTCTGGGCCAGAGTCTACTATGCCCATGCCAGAAAACATCTCTGCTTGACCTATTAGAGCCAGGCAGGCAGAGTAGAGTAGAACTGGGTTCCCAGTTGAAGGTCCAAGCTGCCTGCAGGGAAGATCTGATGCAGATGAGAGGAGGAGAGGGAGTGCTGCACTTGTCGTGTTTGAGCCAGAGGTCCGGATGGGCACAGCCTTTACGCTAGAAACTTGAAATTGGCACAACATCCTTCGTGCGGATTGAAGGAAATCTGAATATCAAGAAAGATACATAGAGAACGGTGTACGTTGACAAACATTGGTTGAAAACAGTGGCGGCTCCTCTCTGAGGGCGTTTGGGTGCCGGCCCCCTGCTTTCTCGCTGTGCGAGAAGGCAGAAACAAATGGTAGTTATTACCGTAATAACTACCATTTGTTTCTGCCTTCTTGCACGGTGAGAAACAGAAGTTCCTGGTTGAGACGAGTAGGCGGTGTTACTCGAGGGCAGGGGGGAGTGGTTTGCCCACTGTTGTTAATACTGTCTTTTTGGGCAGCCTGAGGCTGCCCAAACAGACAGTGTTAACAACAGTGGGCAAGCCACTCCCCCCTGCCCTCGAGTAACACCAACCACTCTCCCTGTTCTCTCTGTACAGAGAGAAAATGACGCAGGTGGGGCAGCGGCCTGACCAATCACAGCGCTGCGCTGTGGTGGAGGGGAGGGAGGCTGCCTGCAGCCTTCCTGATTATGTGACGTTCTCTACAGGAATTCAAAGCCAGGACGGCGGGATTCGGGAGTCTCTGGGACGGTAAGTTTACTTATTTTATATTACTTTTTCCCCCTTAAACCCCTCCCTCCTCCCCCTTCATCCCCTCCGGGCCCGACGACCCCATTTCCACACACCCCCCACCCCCCCCGTAATGCTTAATAACCTCAGTGTCTCATTGTCAATGTCGTATATATGTGAAGGGAGTCCGAAAGAGAGGCAGTAAAGCCTAGAGAGGCAGAGACAGAGAACGAAAAAGAGGCAGAAAGGGAAGGACAGGAAGACAAAAGGACAGAGAGGAAGACAGGAAGTCTTGAGGGAGAGAGAGAGAGGGGATAAGAGAGAGAAAGATTGAGAGAGACGCAGAAAGAGAGAAAGCAAGACCGACGTAAGAAAAAGATGAGATCGACAGAAAGAGATAGAAAACAAAAAATCAAAGGAGAATGTGACAAAAATACATAGTAAAGTAGAGATAGAGAGTTTGAGAAATAGACAATCAGAAGGCAAGAGGGGGAGAGAGTTACAAAGAGAGCAAGAAGGCGAGCCAGAGAGAGGAAAACATAATAAAGGAGAACAGTGACAAAAAGATTTGTTCTATTCATTCCTCTAACCACTTATGTTCAGATCACTGGCCTTTTGGTTTCCGTTTGCTTTTAACCCATTATGGGCGTTCTCGTTCAGCTCTCTGCTTATTGCGTTTCAGAGAGCAAAAATACACTGCAGTGCTTCAAGTAAAATTGAGTCAATGGCTTCGTCAGTTAATTAGTTGGTCGGTTGTGGTTAAAAAACATAGCTGAAAATTAAATCTGAATTGGTAGCGAAAGGTTACGCAACGCATCTATCTGGTGAGATTCTGCCTCGGCCGTTGTGTTTTTTTTTCTATATGTTTTTGTGACTTGTTGCTTTGCTAATTCGGCTCATGTTACAGGTTTCAGTAATTGTGATTAATGTTCAATCATTCGTTTTATTGAACCTCATTATGGGCTGCAAACCTCTGTACCAACCTCCAGTAAATAGAGCCCAGATAGCCATTCCATCTGTTCCACAGACACTGTTTAATTAATAAAAACCAAACTAAAAGCGGGAAAAAAAAACTGATTTTTTATCTCTTTTAATACACTATTTAGATTACTGTCAAAAACGCTTGTGCAATACATGAAATGTTAAATATGTTTACAACTAGGATGAATATTATAGTATTGTTCAAGCCAGACTGGTTTTATAATACATCTGTTTTATACTGCGTTTTTTATCTCTTTTTCGTTGTTTTTTTCTTCATTATGTAACTGCACTGCATTGGTTTTAATTAACTATGCAAACTTTAAACTGTTTAATTAATGAACTTTTTGTTTAGCTTGCCTTCTCTGTCTTGTAAAAAGCTTTTAGTATTCTCAAGTAAAGTTGTTGAATAAAGATTTGAAGGCCGTTCTTGCCTATTGATTAAAAGAGCGCTGTACTGCCAATTACCGTCTCCCAAAATTCACACTTTAGTGTAATACTTGAAGCAAATTGAAAGGGATTAGGCTCTCCTCATGCTAATGTAGGATCATGGGTTATTTTACAATAGCTGGACATACCATGATGAAAATGATATTCCATCCCAGTGGGTTTGATACTCGTACATTTCTCCTAACCGTTTTTGGATTACAATGACTTTTACCCAAAGCTGGTACCATAAGTAAATATCAACGTAAAAACAACGGCGTCACTACAGAAAGGTTTATACATCACTTCAGTTGTTTATTTGTTTTCTTATATAGCCCAAACTCCATCAAAAAACAGGTTTCAGGCCGCTTCGCTATTGTTTTGTGAAGTTGGTTTATTTAAGCAGATTGCGGCATATAAAACTTTGGGTAATACAAAACGAATACATCCTGAGTTAGCAGTCAGCCTTTTGGCTTTGTCAGTGGTTGTTTTGTTTTCTCGTGGTTTTTGCAAAACATTATTGTTGGGGAATCTGTCTGGCTCACATCAGGCTTTAAAAAAAAAGAAAAAAAGCATTGGCATAGCCTAATATGTCTCGGTCTTCCGTACTAAGACCCCGTTGCCCAAACCCCTCTTTTGACAGTCGGGCTCGCTCCCCATCGGTGACAGGACTCATCACAAACGTTTACGCCTCACCACTTTCAAATGTCACCAGCCGCCGGTGAAGGATATGAACTGTTTGCCAGAGTGGCGTTAAGCAGCAGTGCGGCTGGTTTGGGGCAAAATGTTGCCCCTTCTATACACGTTGTTGCCAATATGGGTGCCATTTGGGTATGGTACGGCACCGGCGAGCATGCAAAGCAGGATAATCACTGACAAAAATGATAACAAAAAAGAAACCAGAAGAAAAAGGTGTGCACCCATTAACCCCTATTTGAACATAGATATCACACTGGGACATTTCCTAGAGAAAGGGTAAGTAAAATCAGTTTTGCACAGTTATAGTTTTTAAAGTTTTCATACAAATCAACCCCACACACAACATTTTTCAAGGAAAAACAGTCAATGTATTCCTATGGAGAGAAATGAAGTTATCGGTTAACAGGTAAGTACTCTGGGCCCGATTCACAGAACTAACTTAAGACAAAATCCTAAACTTAGTACTTTTGGTATTCACAGAAGTTAGGATTTTGTCTTAAGTTTGTCTTAAGACAGACTTAAGACAGACTTAAGTTAGGATTTTGTCTTAAGTTTGTCTTAAAACTGTCTTAAGTTTGTCTTAAGACAAACTTAAGACACAATCCTAACTTCTGTGAATACCAAAAGTAGTAAGTTTAGGATTTTGTCTAAAGTTAGTTCTGTGAATCGGGCCCTCTGACTTTTCGGTTGAGTTTCTGGGGTTAGAACAAGGGTTCCCCCAGGGTTGAGGATGCACTCTCAAAGCACCCTCAGCAGAACTATGGCGGCCGGGTGCAGAGTGCTGAGGCCCAAAGTTATCCAATGGGGGATAGGGAGTCTCCAGTTGGTGGCTGCTAACAAGCAGGCCACAAGGTTGTGGGAGCACAGCTCCTGGTGTTAGGCTCAGGGCAAAGGGGGATCTGAGTTAGCACACAAGGTGCACCCGCAGTGCTGCAGGGGTGGCTAGGTGCAGCATGCTGTTTTGACATCGGGTACCCTGTTGTTTTCAGTGGGGATTCTCAGATTGGTTTTTAGCTGCATGCTTGGTCCAGGCAGACTTCAGGGAGGAACCAACAGCTGGGCAGGTAAGTCGTAGGGCTCGGGCGTAGGTGCACCTCAGGTTCTTTTCTCCAGGGCGCAGGGCAGCTGGTGCAGGAGTGTCTTTTAAGGTTGGATTTCACCTTACCGGGCCACTCGCGGTTGAGAGGGTCTCTGTGCAGAGGATGCAGGCGACTTTGGGGAGTCCTGGAGGGGTCAACCCACGGTGGACTCGGACTCTGTAGTGCTGGGGGACCTCGCTGGGACCGGCAGGCCACTCAGACTCGGCCCGTGGGCGTCGTGTGCAGTGATGGTTCCAGGCGCCAGGTTTCTTTGTCCTCAGCAGGCTCAGAGATTTTCTTGGCTGTTTCTTTTAAACAGAGCTGCTGTTCACAGGAGATCTGGTCTTTGTTGAAGGCAGTCAGTCTTCCCAGGATTCTGGAGGTCGCTGACTGCAGGACAGGGCAACTTCTGGCACAGGATCTCTGGAAACTGCAGAAGGGCTGGTTGGGCTGGGGCCAAGTCAGTTGTTCTCTGCAGTCTCCTCTGCTGGGCATCTTTTTTTGTCCTTCTTATTAGTAGGTTGCGGGAATCTGTCTTCTTGGTTCAGGGATTCCCCCGAAATACTGTATTTATGGTGTGCTTTAAGGGTCTTGAGGTCAGTAGCCAATGGGGGAGTGTGCACAATCCCTAATCCTTATTGGGGAGTGCCTGCCATCTCCAAGATGGCAGGCACGGAAGTGTGGGCTACACCTCGCCTCCCCCACCAGAGGGGTGGGGTTGTCAGAGGTGAGCACACCTTCTGGGCTGGCAAATTTTTCCTGCCTGTCTTTCCACTGAAAAGGAGGGGAGACAGGAAGGGGGTCTGCTCCTGGTAGCAGGAGAGGCTGGGGGTCGCATTACAAAGGCTGCAAGGCCTTTGAAGCTCCCCTGCCACAGATGGCTCTTTCTGGCCTGAGGGAGGTGTGAACACCTCCACCCAAGAAAGGCTTTGTTTCAGGGCTCAGGGAGTGAAGGCTCCCTACCTAGGAGTCCAGAAACATGTCTTGTGGTGGCAGGCTGGTGTGTACCAGTCAGGGAACCCACCAAAGACTGGTCGTTTTTCAGGGGGCATCTCTAATATGCCCTCTGAGTGCATTTTTCTTTAAATCCCACACTGTCCTCAGTGTGGGTTTAATGTGCTGAGAAGTTTGATACACAACTCTTAATGGCTTAGACACTGTAGGGGTACAGGGCTCCTGAACCTATGCCCTCACCATTGGTTTAGTGCACCCAGCTAGAGGGGTGGCTGACCTATGCCAGGGCAGTGGGTTGTAGTCATGGCACACAGGGATGTGTGGCATGTCGACTCTTCACTTTGTTCTGCACCAAACCACGCAGCCTGCAATGCCAGTGTGTGTGTAAAGGTAAAGGAACCTCCAAGGGTGGCACAATAAGTGCAGCAGCCCTTAGAGGCCTTCCCTGGCCACAGTGACCTTGGTACCCATGGTACCTTTTACAAGGGATTGACATGTGGCCAAAGAGGTGCCAATGGGGATACAAGGTACAGTTTTGGGAAAGAACACAGTCCCTGGGAACCTGATTGGCAGGGACCCAGGGCACATAGAGTCAAAGTGCATCAGTAGTTTCACAAAAAGTGGGTGGGTTACTGCAACAGAAATCCAGCTTCCTACACACCCCATGACATTAATTTGATGCTTACTCAAACCATAACAGCACTAGCTCCAGCATGAGATGAACCTAATTTAACCATTGGACTGTATGGATCCAATGCTGTTACCAAGAGCACTCAATTTCAGGAATATTTGGTGAGTGCTCCACCCCAAACTCTTTCCTGATGATATACCTCTGAGCGGAGGTCATAGTGTGCCTGTTTAAACAATACAAATATGTTCCTATAACACTTGTTGACCCTTTAACAATCCACTACAGTAAGTTTCCTAGTGTTTTCCACTTGTTCAATCAAATATGTGTGCTGCTATTTCTTGAGCATATTTAATCTTGGGAAGCCATTGCCAAGCCTGCCATTAACATGACACAACCAAGGGCTCAGCTAATCAATGACAACTGTGACCCTGGGCATGACCTTCACGCTCCGTTGGCTGGGGTGGGTCTAATAATCCAGATGTTTGTAAAGCTAGGACTCTCAGGTACTTCATCCTGGATACAAACGCCTTGTACGCCGATCTTTACTTCCAGGCGAACCGCAACAGCAGGGACCAGAAGGCTGCTGCCTCCTCATTGGAAGTCTCAAAAAGTCCCATTTGATTATCAGGAATGTATGACATAATATCGACAGACAGAATATCTACATACAAAAATATCGACACAAAAATATCGAAATCAAAAATATCGAAATTATATCTACATAATGGTAAGTACAAAAATATCGAAAAAATAATATCGTTGTACAAAAATATCGAAATTCAAAATATCGTTTTTTTAAATGTATTAATAATAATTTAAAATTAATTTAAAAATACATATAATTTTACAAATATTAACGCATGTTTTTACAACGCAGATACTTTTACAACGCATACCATTACAACGTAAGTATTGGTAAGTATATAATAATTTTTTTATGTAAATTAATTAAAATTAATATAATTTAATTTAATTTAATTAATTTAATTAATTTAATTTAAATTTAATTTTAATTTTACTTTAATTTTTACACTGTACCCCTGTACCCCAAAAACCCAAAACTGACCCTGAACCCTGAAAATACCCCTTTATCAAAAAACTAAAAACTGACCCTGAACCCTAAAAATACCCCTTTACCCAAAAACTAAAAACTGACCCTGAACCCTAAAAATACCCCTTTACCCAAAAACTAAAAACTGACCCTGAACCCTAAAAATACCCCTTTACCCAAAAACCAAAAACTGACCCTGAACCCTAAAAATACCCCTTTACCCAAAAACTAAAAACTGACCCTGTGCCCTAAAAATACCCGTTTACCCAAAAACTTAAAACTGACCCTGAACCCTAAAAATACCCCTTTACCCAAAAACTAAAAACTGACCCTGAACCCTAAAAATACCCCTTTACCCAAAAACTAAAAACTGACCCTGAACCCTAAAAATACACCTTTACCCAAAAACTAAAAACTGACCCTGAACCCTAAAAATACCCCTTGACCCAAAAACCCAAAACATAACATTTTAAATATAATTATATACTTACCAATACTTACGTTGTAATGGTATGCATTGTAAAGGTATCTGCGTTGTAAAAACATGCGTTGTAAATGCATGCGTTGTAATAGTTTTTGCGTTGTAAAAGTTTCGTTGTAATGGTAGTGCGTTGTAAAAGTTGCGTTGTAATGGTTGTTTCCCTATAAACACACAACCCACTACACATAAATAAATGAAATCATTTAATCACTTAATAATTATTAATTACCAATTAATTATTAATTAACAATATCAAAAATTAATAAATTAAAAATATTAACATATTAACTCTAATTAATTTAATTTACTACTTAATATTATTTCATTACAAATTAATTATTAATTAACAATAACACTAAATTAAATATATTAGCACAATAAATCTAATTAATGTAATTAACTAATTAACATTAATTAATTACCAATTAATTATTAATTAACAATAACAATAAATTATATATCTTAGCACATTAAATCTAATTAATTTAATTAACTAATTAATATTAATTAATTACCAATTAATTATTAATTAACAATAACACTAAATTAAATATATTACCACATTAAATCTAATTAATGTAATTAATAATTAGTTTCAATTAATTACAAATTAATTATTAATTAAAAAATATTAAAAAATATATATTAATTATTTAATTATTATTAAATTACTTCCCACCCTATTCCCCTATAAACCCACAATCCGCTCTAATACTAAAACGCAAAATGTTAACATAATTACTAATTTTCAAACATACATTTCTAAACATATTTAGCAAACATATAAACAACATAATAAAATACATAACACTAAACAACAAAATTTCGATATTACTAACATACATACCTTAATCTCGATATTCTGTCTGTCGATATTATGGCACATCGATATACTATACCATCGATAATAAAACATCGATATTATTGTATATCGATATTTTAATTTCGATATTTTGTCTGACTACCGATTATCAGTTTGGTCAAGAAAAAATCCAAAGTGCTAAGCCTAACATACAAATCTCTATCGTGCACCTTTCCCCCTGGCCCCTAATGTTTTGAAACAGACAATCTTTATGTTAAACAATAAAAACCATATCAAAGATATATATTATGATCTCCTCTGATCTTTGTTTCCCTTGAATACAAATAATATACATTCTGTTTTGCACTGTGATGTTTGCACTGTGATCTTTAAAGATGTGTGTAGAATTTCATCATGGTGTCAGTCAGTCAAAGTCCTTTATTTCCAAGGAATACATACTAATTGAAATATTTCATAGGCTGCATTTAACGTACATAATTATAAACATAAACACCACATAACACTTAATTCAATTAATCTATTGACACTTAATACCAGCCTGGGATAAAAAGCCATACACTATAAAACTTTGAACTTCTTTAAATTAGATAAAACTCAAACACAGATCACAATATCAACTCATACCAATTGAAAGTATTTAAGATATAATGGTAACCCAAGAGGTATAATTCATTTGAGGGGGGAAAACATTGTAAAGTGCAAGGTGCAGAGCCATACTCAATCAAGGGTCGTCATGGTGTTGGTGATGTCATCATACTTCCGGGTCTAGATTAAGTCGGCGGTGTGTGGATTAGGCTTGCGGGGTCCAGTTTGGAGTCTCGGAAGCCCTGGAGTATTGCATTGCCAACAAACAGATGCAAGAGTGAGAGGGTTTGAATGGCAATTCTGAAGTCTCTTTCTGAGAGGAATGTTTTTTCTTTCCTTAGTAGAGAGAGATGGTATCAGACCCCCTTGGTGTTCTTGTCGATGTATTACTGGTTGGTGAGGTTAGTGTTCATGGCAAATCTGGGTGATTTGGCATTGGGTGAATTTTGGAGTTTAAATCTGTCCAGATTCACGTTGCTGAGTCATTAAATTATAATTGAATTTCGTTCTCCATCGACTTATAGCATTGATTTTATATACTCAGCGTACAAGTGGTCTTTCGTGTGCATGTTCTCCATTGTTTAAATGTTTTTGCAATTGTTAAATGATATATTGGGTTTTTATGTTTTAATGTATGTCTCTTCTATTCCCACAGCTTCAATGGCATCTTTTTTCTGTCAAGGGTATCTATGGTTGACACTTGAGTCTTTCTTCTAATATTTTACAATGCACCTTTGAGGTACCAAACTTTTCTATTGATTACTTGTAATGCGCATACTACTCCACTCCTTCGATCAAATATGCAGTTATTGCTTTATGTAGGAAATTGGGTTGTTAGTTGTGTGGCCGGCACAATTAATAGGTCCAGACTTTCTACTTACTGGGAACCAAGCACCCCATTGTGGCAGATGACTCACCAGGGTGTAAAGCAGAGCAGTCCAAGCCTACTCAGGGGAACTGGAGTGGTCTAGTAATCACTGTTCACCAGCACACAATATTAACAGTCAATAATTGATTGTCTAGTCACTGTTTATTTTTAGAAAAAGGGAAAGTATATTTATTACATACACACTGCTAAATTCACATTAATGTACAAATATATACATTAGGCAGATGGAACATACCACAGATGACATTGTGTTATCACCTTTCACCCCCTAAAAGGACGTACAAACATATAAGGTAAGTCTACCTATGGTTGACACTTGAGTCTTTCTTCTAATATTTTACAATGCACCTTTGAGGTACCAAAGTTTTCTGTTGATTACTTGTAATGCGCATACTACTCCACTCCTTCGATCAAATATGCAGTTATTGCTTTATGTAGGAAATCGGTTTGTTAGTTGTGTGGCCGGCACAATTAATAGGTCCAGAATTTCTACTTACTGGGAACCAAGCACCCCATTGTGGCAATGACTCACCAGGGTGTAAAGCAGAGCAGTCCAAGCCTACTCCGGGGAACTGGAGTGGTCTAGTAATCACTGTTCACCAGCACACAATATTAACAGTCAATAATTGATTGTCTAGTCACTGTTTATTTTTAGAAAAAGGGAAAGTATATTTTTTACATACACACTTCTAAATTCAAATTAATGTACAAATATATACATTAGGCAGATGGAACATACCACAGATGACATTGTGTTATCACCTTTCACCCCTAAAGGGACGTACAAACATATAAGGTAAGTCTATTGGCTTGATCAAAGGTTCATGGTCAACAAACCACGTTTTAAAAGTACCATTATTTTGCATCCACCTTTATCAATAATGATTATTATGTCAATATCATATTTTAAAATGAACATAACATATGTCTGTGTGGTTTTTATACACGTTCATGCCATATAAATGCAATCACAAAAACAACCCTTAAAGGATACCACTTTCTCATTACATAAAATGCAACCATAGATTCAGTCCCTAGAGAGCACTTCATTACATGTATCTTTCATGTGTCTTTCTTATACACCTTCAGGCCACATTAGATACAGCCTTAGATCTACACCAACAGAGGCTTGAACCTCCAAATGTAGAGCAAAAGCTCAAGTCTTGGGAATGCTTTTAAGGATTACTTGAAAAATCCCAAAGGGTTATGGATTCACAAACATTAATTTTGGGAACCTGCAGTAACTCCTATAGCCCCCACAACACTTTCCAGATCTGTTGGTGGTGCCCCTGTCTTTCAGTGGCCATCACAAGGAGAAAAAAATATGCAAATTATCAAGACCGCAGGGCATTATGGAGTGCTCCCCGCGTTTACTCGTTTTGTATTATCTCCTTTATAGTTCTACTCAGGCCCTGAGGAGGTTGTGGGGCTAATATAATGGCAAAAGGTGTTGGCTGATTGTACTTTTTACACAACTCATTAACATTTGATGGACTGAAGCTCTATGAAAGTATCTCAAGTTGCATATTTTTGGGCATTGATGTGCATACGTATAGTGGTGTGAAACACATTTTGGACAGTATGTGGGAGATTAGCATTCCCAATTGGAAAGCGTATTGGGTATCATTATTTAGCACCATCTGTAATTCTGATTCAGACGGTATAGTAAATACAATTTTTTTTATAATAATGATTTTTGTTAAAGAATCAATGAGCAATACCAAAAAAGAGATAACATTTGTGAGGTAAAGTATACATCAATATGTATTGCAATCTGAGAGAACAAAGCCATGTCATAACAAAAGGATTTTACCAATTTGTATAAAAAGGAAAAAAGGGACATCAGAGGGGATGAAAGAAAAAGAGAAGAAGAAAAGGCAGATGGGGTTGGAAAAGTAGAAGAGAAAGAAGGAAGTAGAAATAAAAATTTGATTATGGATTTGGTGAGTGTGGCCCGAGGTAGTGAAAGGTGATCAGTATAAATCAGATAAAAAAAATTGTATGTGGTGACATTGAAGAAACAGTATGAATTCTATGTTCGTCACATATGAAATTCCACCATGTTAAAATAGAAGTTTTAGAAACATCTGTCTAGCAAAAGAGTATAACTTTAAAAGCAAGTGAAATAAAAAGATCAAATAGGAAAGATTTGGGAGATAAATGATCGAAACCAGGTGCTAAGGAACCTAAATTACATTCTGGAGAGTGAGTGGTATAGTACATTTAAAAATCATTAAACATTTGGCCCAAATAGAAAAACATATTCAATCAATCAATCAATCATAACATTTGTATAGCGCACTACTCACCCGGAAGGGTCTCAAGGCGCTTGGGGGAAGGGGTCCGCTATTGCTCGAACAGCCAGGTCTTGAGTTGTCTCCTGAAGGCGAGATGGTCCTGGGTCAGCCGAAGGTGGGTGGGGAGGGAGTTCCATGTCTTGGCCGTCAGGTAGGAGAAGGATCTTCCTCCGGCGGTGGCTCTTCAGATGCGTGGTACGGCGGCGAGGGCGAGGCTTGTAGAATGTAGCTGGCGGGTGGGCGTGTAGAAGGTCAGGCGGTCGTTGAGGTACTTGGGGACCAGGTCGTGGAGAGACTTGTGTGCGTGGGTGAAGAGTCTGAAGGTGATTCTCTTGCTGACAGGGAGCCAGTGCAGGTCCCTCAGGTGGCCGGAGATGTGGCTGCGTCGGGGGATGTCCAGGATGAGTCGGGCGGAGGCGTTCTGGATGCGTTGGAGTCTTTTCTGTAGCTTGGCTGTGGTTCCGGCGTAGAGGGTGTTCCCGTAGTCCAGTCGGCTTGTGACGAGTGCCTGGGTGACCGTCTTCCTGGTTTCGGTCGGGATCCATCGGAAGATCTTGCGGAGCATGCGTAAGGTGTTGAAGCATGATGAGGAGACGGCGTTGACTTGTCTGGTCATCGAGAGGGAGGAGTCCAGGATGAAGCCCAGGTTGCGTGCGTGGTCAGTTGGGTTGGGAGTGGTGCCCAGGGCGGGGGGCCACCAGGAGTCATCCCAGGTGGAGGGCGATGGTCCCAGGATGAGGACTTCCGTCTTGTCTGAGTTCAGTTTCAGGCGGCTGTTCTTCATCCACTCGGCGACGTCTTTCATCCCTTCGTGTAGGCTAGTTCTGGCGATGGCTGGTTCTCTGGTGAGGGAGAGGATCAGTTGGGTGTCGTCGGCGTAGGAGATGATGTTGAGGTTGTGTTGGCGTGCGATGGCTGCAAGGGGTCTCATGTAGACGTTGAAGAGTGTGGGGCTGAGTGATGATCCTTGCGGTACGCCGCAGATGACTTCGGTGGCCTCGGATCGAAACGGGGGAGGCGGACTCTCTGTGTTCTTCCGTCGAGGAACGAGATGATCCACTCCAGTGCCTTCTCTTGGATACCTGTGTTGCTAAGGCGTTGAACTAGGGTGCGGTGGCAGACAGTGTCGAACGCTGCAGAGAGATCCAGGAGGATGAGGGCCGCTGTTTCCCCGTTGTCGAGCAGGGTTCTGATGTCGTCGGTGGCTGCGATGAGGGCGGTCTCGGTGCTGTGGTTGGCTCGGAAACTGGACTGCGAGGGGTCGAGGGATCCGTTCGTCTCGAGGAAGGCGGCAAGCTGTCTGTTGACGGTCTTCTCGATGACTTTGGCAGGAAAAGGGAGGAGCGAGATGGGGCGGAAGTTCTTGAGGTCGGTGGGGTCCGCTGTTGGTTTCTTCAGTAGGGCGCTGAGCTCGGCATGCTTCCAGCTCTCCGGGAAGGTGGCGGTGTTGAAGGAGATGTTGTCCCGGAGTTGGGGTGCGAAGATGGAGTCGGCCTTGTTGAAGACGTGGTGGGGGTAGGGGTCGGTTGGAGATACGGAGTGGATGGTGTTCATCGTGCGGGCTATGTCTTCGGTGGTCACCGTGGTCCAGGTGCGGAGGGTGGCGGTTGGGTGCACTGGTTCGGTGGTTGGGTGTGTGGATGGTGCGCCGAAGCTGTTGTGGATGTCGGCGATCTTGCGGTGGAAGAACGAGGCGAGAGAGTCGCAGAGGTCTTGTGATTGACATGCAAGCAATAATATAACAAATATGTTAAAGAACAGCTGCATGTGGAGCATGAGTAACATAATGGAGAAACAGAAGGAGTATATTTAGAAATACATTCAGGGGTAAGAACACCTTATTAAAAAAATAATAAATAGGGATTGAGTAATGTGAGCAGCTTTGGGGGTATGTAATATCTTAAGCCAAAGTTTGTCCTATAATTGTACAGGAAACAATACATTTTGATCAGCATTCCATAATAATTAAAGCGGACTTTTTGTTCTAACAGAAGTAGGTGTGAACATTGTTTTATATATAGAGGCAGATTTTGGAAGTGTCGGAGGCAAAACTCATTCAGGTTAAGGAAGAAGCTGGTGGGTTAGAAAAAGGGATTGGGTAGCAGAGGAAATTAATTTATATTTCTTTAAATATTAGTTAGGTAAGTGATACTGCGTTTGCAATCGAGGGAAAATTATAATAGAATTGTCTGTTACAAATTGGTGAACAAACATAATACCCTTTTCCTTCCAGTGCTTGTATTAAAAAGATTTGTGATGACATTTAAGGAATTTGTTATACCAAGTTGACGAGAATAAGAAACATTGGTGAAAATCAAGATTAGGGGAAAATAACAAATGTAATAAATGATGTGACTATTTTAAAATAGGATTTGTAGATATGAAAGTACAGTTTTAAATCTTAATTATAGCTTTCAAAAAGAAACCATTTAACAGGGATTGTTCAAATGTGGTCAAGCACGGAGCAGGAGAGTCTTGAAAATCAATAATCAAGATATAAAATTGTCGATTTATAAAGATGTTGAGGTAGAGCTTAAAATCGGGAAAGCGTACACCCCTTTCATATTTTGGGCAATTAAGCTTAGCATGGGAAAAACAATGATGTTTGTTTTTCCACAAGAATTGCAAACAAGTTGAGTCAATATGTGCAAAATAACTCTAAGGGGCCTATTCTGATGTTGGACAGACCTAAGTCCGTCTGACATCGGGCAGGAGCTGTAACTGACCGACCTGCTGTTGTCGGTTACAGCCCTGGTAGTACGATGCGACCGAACAGGGTTCGGTCGCATACGTATACCTTACAATGCAAGCATGCTTTCCAACTGGAAAGCATGCTTGTATTGCTGAAAGCAGGGGTGCAGTTCATCCCTGCACCATGTGGCCGTCACCCCAAGGTGTCTGACACCGGGTGCAGGGATCAACAAATCCGGTGGCCTCACACCCATGGGGGCCCTGCTGGGGGCCCCCAGAGACAGCTTCCGACTGCCTTTTCGTGCCGGACAGACCGGCACGAAAAGGCAGTGAAAAGCTGCCATCGTACTCCCTCAGTCGCACAGAGGCGACCGGGAGAGTACTGAAGGATTTACAGATGGCGGATGGGCTCTCCGACCCTGTTGTCCGCAATCCGGAAATCCAAGTCAGATTCCTTTCCGACCGAGCCCATTTGAATGGCTCAGTCGGGAAGGAATCGGGCCGGGACTGACCGATTCGGTCAGAAGGGCTCCGAACATGGTTCGGAACCCTTCCGGCCGAAATCGGAATCGGCCCCTTAAAGGGTAGCATAGATATTGTATAAAGAACTTGCGGCACAGTAATCATTTAATTGTTTCAAGTCCTCCCCACCATTATAAACTGAATTGAGAGTAATATTTGTAATTTAGATGTTAATGTCACTAATTTATGGCTAAGTGTGTTAGATATGCTAGAAAAGAACCAGACACCCAGGTATTTAATTTTGGAGGGGCACCATGTAAAATTGGTATTGGCAAACACATATTGCTAACAAGATGAGTTCAAAGGTGATATTTCATTTTTGGAAAAATTATGCTTCAACCCTGAAATACTGGAGTATTAATTGATCTTCTATAGGAAAGGATCCAAGGGCATCAAAGGGTTGGACGTATAAATGAGCATATCATCTGCATAAGCAGATAACTTAAACTCTACAGTTTTTTGTTTAAATCCTGTGATGAGTAGGTTACAACATATTTGTTCAAGAAGTCGTTCTAGTCAAAGGACAAACCGTTACGGAGAAAGGGGTCAACCTTGTCTGGTACCTCTATGTAAAGTAAAATCAGTAGAAAAACAACCATTAACAAAAATGCTAGCTCTGCGGGTCATGCAATAATAATGTTATATACTAAATTAATTTTGGGCCAAACCAAAGAAGAACGGTAAACATTAATTGCCAATTAATGCTGTCAAAAGCTTTTTCAGCATCTAGGGACAGGGCTGGAAAAGGAACAGTGCTCTTTCCTGTCAGTGCAAGAATGTTAGAGAACATCCTGGCATTGTCTGCAGCAAGACAACCCTTAATTAAGCCAGACTGATCAGATGTAATAAGTTGTGGTATAATAGTTTTAATAGTTTCAAGGCGGGATGCTAGGATGTTGACATACATTTTGCAACTGTGATTGATCAGTGAAATGGGTCAATAGTTCTTGCTAAAGTGTGAGGACTTTATCAGCTTTGATGATAATAATAATTAAGGTTTCCAAAAAGGAGCCACTAACTTTTGAACTCAAAAGAAATTAGTTAAAACGTTCTAGCAATTTTGGGGCAAAAATATAGAAAGGGAGAAAATAAGTTCAATTGAAAATCCATTAGGACTAATCCGCCTTAGCCCTTTTGAAGGATTGAATTGCATCCAAAATGTCTTGAAGTGTAATGTCCACTTCTAATTCTTCAAATCAATGTGAAAAGGAGGGAGGTGTAGCTAGACCATAAACAAATTGTTAAAGATTATGTTCTAAAGGGGTAGATTCTTCTGTATAAATTGTTTAATAAGATTGAAGGTGCTGGAAATGTCAGAATCAGAATTCAAAGTGGTATTTGCTAATTCATTAAGGATGGAACCTATATTTTTACATTCCGTCTTTATTTTTAAGTAGTTAGTAAGCATTTTGCCAGCTTTTTTCTGACGTCCATGAAATTTAGAATTAACCCTCAGCAATATGTTACATGCATCAATGTTAGCAAGTTTGTTGAGATTAAATTTGGCTTTGATCAAGTCATGTAAAATCAGGGAAGATTTGGAAGTGAAATATGTATGTCCAAGTGTTTTAATTTGTTGAAGGAAGGTTAGATGTTGGGAGTTTAACTTTCTTTTCTTTCTTGTTGAATAGGCTATAGTGAAAGAATGGAATGAGACTTAGAGAGCATCCAAATTATTAGAAATGGATGTATCACTGGATTGGTTACATTTGAAAAAGTCTTGAATAAAAGTAGTAGCTTCAGTTTTAAATTGTGTATCAGACAATAGGGAGTTATTAAATCTCCATCTGCCAGTTTTATAGTCAGTATGAAATAAATCTAGGGAGGTGTTTACAAGGGCATGATCTGAAATGAAGATGGAACCAATTTCAGATGTTTATATAGAAGGAAGTAAGGCTTTAGTAACTAGGATATAATCAAATCTCGATAATGTCTGATGAACATAAGAGAAAAAAGTAAATTCAAACTTACCAGGGTTACATGTTTTCCAGACATCAAACAAATGTCGAGAAGCAATAACCGATTGGAATGCCTTATGAGATTTATATGGGTTAAAATTTACATTTCGACTACTTATCAGAATTGTCATTGAGCCATTGGTTAAAATCGCCTGCCACAATGATATTGGAAGTGCCAACATTCGCAAGTTTTACTTTAATATTACACAACAAATCAGGCTTAAATGGGCTATAAATGGTGAACAGGGAGACACGTTTGTTATGAATGGCGGCATTAACCAACACCCATCCACTATTACTATCACATTGAGTGGATAAAAATAGAACTTTCAATGATTTGTGACATTTAATAGCAACACCATCCTTGCGATTAATAGCGGGAGAGAAAAAAACCTGTCTAAACCCATTGTCACTTCAATTTGATTGATTCAACATCATTGCAGTGCTGTTCCTGCAGAAAAACAATTTGGGAATTAAGCTTAGACAAATTAGAAAGTACCTTTTGTCTTTTAACCGGCTGTCCAAGACCATGAACATTCCACAAAATACTTTTAAACGTATGGAGAAGGGTGCAGGAACATGGGTGAGAAGTTACAACAAGGGAGACAAAATGGCACTATATTTTAAAAACAACAGAAGGTACAGTGTAAGTGATGCAAACATAATAAATGACATATAGGCAGAAAGAAAGAGAGGAACAGGACATAAGGAAGAAAGTAGAGTTAGATAAATAGAAGGGGGACAGATCAAGGATAATACTCTAGATCTGAAAGGAAACAAATGTAAGAGTGACAGGGGACATGTGGATACCATCTGAAGCATAGCAGCAGAGAGAAAAAAACTGTAGATATAAAGAAGAAACCATGTACACACGAAATTTTAGAATAAAAAGATATTACGCACAAGCAAAAAAGAATTTCAAAGGCTTCCGATCATTCGTGTCCATTGCATGTTGTGAACTAGTTTGGAGAAACGTCTTTAACTTAACAGGATCTTCAAAAGATCCTATGGGGGCTTCATGGGGGATATTGAATGCGCAGGGGGCTAGGACACCATATTGTACGTTCAATAGTCACATTTCAGTTCGTAAAGCAAGGAACTCCTTTTGTCTGGCACTTATTGCAGTAGAAATTTCTTGAGAAACAAAAAGATTATAGCCAGACCAAACAAGACAAAATTTTCCTTGGCAGCTTTGAGAATGTTTAGCAAGTCTTTAAGTCTAAGAATAGCATAATGAGTCCTCTAGATTTAGAGGAATGAGGTTGAAGATGACCTAGATAATATGCTCTCAGAATGTTGAGAGGAGGAGCAGTAGGGATTACAAGAAACTCAGGGAGAAACTTCCTCAGAAATTCTAGTAGGTCAGGATATTCGAGAGCCTCTGGTAGACCATAGAGGCGCGGGTTGTTGCTGTGATTCCTGTTTTCAAGATCTTCTGTATGAAATATGATTCTTAAAATTTCCTGTTCAAGAAAAGGAATCTTGGTAGTTATATCCTGGTGGGGGCTAACACAGTGCTTCATTTCAACTATTTTATTTTCGACTACTATCCAATAACCTTCAATTTATTAAAGTTTTTCATTGTGTCACACATAAAAGGTTTCAAGTCCTCAACTTCATCAAGGATCGCGTCCAATACTTGGTTGTGGGATGACATAATGGGTGATGGAGGATACTATTTTACTCTTTTAGACTTTGTACTGGATGAAGAGGCTTTAGCAGATGCAAGGAGGTCACTGGCCATGTTAAGGTAGTGTGCAGCATGATGAGGAATCTTTATAACAAGTTTGATTCTGCCCATATAACAGAATAAAGATTGGAGCTTAGTAGGATAGCAGAGAATATGTGACCAATGACCTTAAAGGTAAAACAATGTTAGTGACGCAGTAGTGGTAATCCTGGTGCATAAGAATGCTATATGATAAGCAGGCAACACAGCATCATTGACAGGAAGGCACCATGAACAATTAAGGAAAAGTCACAGCTCAGCAAGAACTCGGTGATGTTGGCACCATACAAAGAAGATCAGAGTTTAGTTGAAATGAAGTATTTTACAATGCTGTTATGTAATGTATAAGCATTTTAACAAACAGTCTGTCCCATGACATGAGTAGACTTGTAAATCAGTACTTAAATTAATTATGAGAAGTGACAAGCTGAGACGCAAGCAGAGCTTTGAATTATTATGAGGCCGCTCCACTACCATTCTGTGTTAAATGTAAAAAAATTCCCTATAATGGAATTCATATGAGGTCACTTCTCTTATATTGCCAGTTCTGAGAAGCCTTAGATGGGATGAGGTGTGCACTGCACATACAAAATCGTGGCCGTCAACTCTGACTCCAACGATCACCACCTCAGCTCCAGGTCATACATATGAAAAAATGCCCCAAAAAATAAGTCCTGGAACATTATGGGGCCAGTGCACTTATGTTTGGGACATAAGGTGCACAGAGATGCAAATAGATAGTGGATGGCACGCTAGTAAAATGGCGGCTACCTGTACTTTATCATAGAATTACTGCCGCAGCTCTGGGCCATCTGAAGAAACGCTCCACAAAGAAAGTCACAGGGCTCCCAGGATGCAGGAATGAAGCGGGTTCTCAGGCACGTTAGAAGCCACAATATATGCTTCGCCGAGGTGGCTTTAAAAGATGAAGCAGTTCCCCGATACTCTGCTACTCACGGGGATGGCGCCATCTTGATTGGTGCATAAATCACGCCCCTTGTAAACACTAATCTGCATGAGCTGATGTGTGGGACACAACTCCATTCGCTGCCTAGTTGTTACTTATGTCCAGTATCAGGTTTGATGAGCTTTGTAGCTTCACCGTTGAATCGTAAACTAAAAAAACTGAATCAAGCTTTGTGCTGTGGACTCAGTAACAAAAAATATAACATTGGACGCATGGGGAAGCAGAGAACTTCTTTAAAATGCAAAGCTCATAAAATAAAAACCTAAATCCACATATATATATATTAACATGCTGTTCGAACATGCTCTGACATGTCCTAGCTAATAATCGATTAATTATAGATTTTTCAGTAATATGCTACAAGCGCTGCCTAACCATAGGCAGGCACATAGAATGTGTCCCAGAGAGTCCACTTTGGTTAAGCAAATACCTTTGTTTTCTTTCCAACCGGACCTAAAAAAACGAGAGTGGAAAGAGTCAAAAAGGATGTCTAACCAACTTTCTCTTCTGATGGAAGGTCTTTTTCTGTTCCCTCATTGCATACGTTCCATAAAAAGATCACATTTTGCATTTTTCCTCATAATAAGCTCGAGAATGGCTCCAGAGATCACCGTGCACTTAGGTAATTTAATTCATTTTTCCCCAAATCAGATTATTTTAACGACCCAGCGGAGCAGATTGTAACTTGAGACAAAATATGAAATGTTGCCTTGTACTCTGGGCAGTGGTTATTCAAAGGCTAGACGCAACTGCGACTGCGCAGTGGAGGGCAGTGAGAGCCCAAACAGGATTCTAGAAGATCGGCACTGTGCAACGGAGGGCCATTGGGACACTGTACCATGACATTTTACTGCTCCACAATTTAATATCAGCATTAGCTTAGACAACATAATGCTTAATATTATATTGAGCTTAGCATGAGATCTATAAATTGCACATGCAGATGAAGAAAAAATACATACGTTTACACCTAGAGGTGGGCAAGCCACTAAAATCTTGCATTAGGATTGTGCCTGAGTCCTGGTTCTGGCTCAGCTCGAAGTTCCGGGCACAAGTCCTAAAAAAATAAGTGGGGGTACTAACCTAGTTAGGCAGTATGCCGGGGACATCGCAGCGCATGACACCATGGCCCGTGACATGAAGGTGTGACATTGCGGGTGGCATCACAAGAAGTGACATCAGAGGAAATGGCATCACAAGCCATGACTTTACAGGAATGGATATCACAGGAAGTGACATCAGATCTTAAGACCTCACACATATGTTCAGCAGGTCTATCATGAGTACATTTGAGCGCATTACGAGTATACACACAAACACTTCTGATTTAGCAGAAGACTCATGCTTTTGTAAGCTCCACATGAAACAATGTTGCCTTTTATCAGCGTAAAGGTTTCTTTACCCAAGAATTGAACAAACTAACCTACCAGGCTTAATAGTCCATATGCAGCACATTTCCATGTAGGTGTCATTCTTTTAGCTGGCTGAACTCTCTGCAAAATATGCTTCCTCAGCCCTACCCACCACTCAATGTGCCTATGTTGGGCACCTACACTCATGTTAGGAGAATGAGGCTCATTTTTCACCAACACACCATGACCCAAAGTAAGATAGGAAGAAAGGGGAGAAAGGAGAAAGAGAGAGGGGAAAACAATGCTGAGGGCAGAAAATAGGATGAAAAAAGAACCACCAAGAATAAGCAAGTATAGAGTAGTGACAGGAAAAGGTTATGGCAGACTTGGTATTCAGCAATAGGACCTAAGAAAAAGTTTGGGACTCTGCATTTATGCTCTTACAAATCGTGCACTGGCCCTCAAATGTCACCTCCACGTTTAACAGCAGACATCTCTCATGCTCTTATAGCTCACATAACTATATCTTAACCACACTCACATTAATCAGTGCAACCTGACACCTCACCCTGAAATCAGTACAACTAGAATACCCACACAAGAATGGACAAAAAATTACAAAGTAAAATGCATCAGCTCCACATTAAATTAATGTAAGCCACCCAGTATCCACAGATGAGAAGCAGATGGTGACAAATGTAACTGACAAGAAATAGGTACATGCAATTTCAGTCTCAACTAGCACTTTCAAGAAAACATTGGTCTTCAGAAAGATATATTGCTAGTTTGCATTGAAAACTACCCACGTTCAGGGATGTAGGGTTAGGGATAGCCACCACAAAATATGACCATAAATCTGAATCTACAATAGAAGACACTTGTTAGTAAGAACTTGGCATATCCTAGACATGTTACACTGTGGAAATGGTGCATTGGAGACCGCCTACTTGACCTAGTTGTTTACAGTAGCACTGACCTGTGGTTTCGCCTATTCACTGTAAACTCTTGCAGCAGGAGCCAGCCTTAAGTGGGCACAAGTGATCTCGCATTTCATACACAGTATAACTCTGAATTACTTCAGTTTCCTGACCTAAGAGCATCATAATAACAAATGTACCCTGTGTTATTGTGTTATAATACAGTACCTTTCAAACTTTGCAGCATCGCTGCAGTAGATAGGTGTGAGAAGGGGAAAAAAACAAGACCACCCATACACCGGCAGGGTAACAACTTGGCAAAATTTAACACAGACATATCTAGCAATCTCGAATTTTCGGAGCTACAAAACATCTACTTGTCGTCCTTTAAAGAAAAACAGCTCTTCAACATTTAGTGACTGGAACTAAATAAAGCACATAATTTCAAATGTTTGGACATTTTTGTTGTGGTGTGATGGATTTAGATACTTCTGGAGCAGCAGGCAGGATTGTGCAAGGAACTCCTTATTTGAAGTGAAAAATACAGTTGTGGCATATGCCTGCCACACATTTTCCAACCTCATGTACCAGGAATTAAAGACAAAGCATCAACCTTTGAAGTAAAACAGGAGTAATAAAGAGATGTCCGTCTAATGGCTGAAATGAACAATGGGAAAGCAGAGAACCTGTGATGGATCCCAGCTTCCCAGCTAGATTGAATTGTGTGATCCTAGGCAAATCTCTCTCTTATGTTAATTTAATAGGCAGTAATGCTGCTTCATGTACAATAGGATGCACTTTGTGCTTCATTTTCATGTAGCTTCTGCTTTCCAGCCACACTCTAACCTAATGCACCAAAAATGTAGGACAAAACATTCACCTTTGATGTGAAATAGAAGAAATAAAGAGATGTTCATTTAGTGGCTGAAATGCACAAAGTAGATGCAGAAAAACGGTGTGCTGTCCGTGAACCTAGTCTGCCATGTGGGGGCCACGCTGAGGATGTTAGGGCTGTCACCCTGGTGCATTGCTCTTTTGAGAAGAGGGCCATCGCCCTGTGCAATGCTGTCACCTGAAGGAGCCATTTTCCTGTGTGTGCTGTTATGAACCCCATATGCCAGGAGGGGGCCATGGTGAAGTGAGCAGGCAGGGAGAAGCATACAACTGTGAAGGAGATGCAAGCCATTTCCTGTGGATGAAAAGCAACAACTCAACTACCTGACAATCCAGGAGGACCCAGGAGCTTCTGCCATATTCAGGAAAGCAGACCGTGTAGGCGGTGGTGCGCCTCTACTGTAGCATCTAGAATCCTGGTCACTGCTGGGCTGCAGGCGCATGCCAGGGTGCTCCTAACCTCAACTCCAGTAAGAGCGGGTAAGACTGAATACTGGGTGCCAAGCCTCGTAACATAGCATGTGTATTTGTAAAGCACACACTCACCCATGGTCCCCTTGGTGCTGAATAACAGATGTTTATTGTTACCCAACTCAATGGTACTCATTTTATCAACCTCAGAAGGATGAAAGGCTAAGTGGGCCCACAGGGATTTGAACCTATGACCATGCGGTCAAATGCCCATACAGTGGACGCATTAGTCCACTAAGCTGCCAGATATGGCTCAGGGGCAACTTACTTTGACTGACACAGTACTGGCAGAGTCCTTTGATGTTCTAAGACTTCTTCTTTCTAAGACTTGAACCCACTAGCAGGCTGTTGCTAAAATGTTGCCTCACATAAACGGGAAATAACATGATCCTTTGACAGGGAAGTGGGACTCGAGCTTTGACCCAGGGAAAGCAAGTGTGCCTGCCTTAAGAAGACTGTGCATAATAATTGTACACAAAATACATGGGTGGATGTGCGGGAACACCCATGCATCACCCATTTAATCCCACCGAACAAAAATTAACAGAAAGCAGTGTGATGCTCTGCCTTGCGCTAGGTTCTTTTGTTTAAAAAAAATCCCCGTAAAAAAATATCTTTTGAGTCAGTTTTTCTCTTTGCATGTACGCTGCAGCATACATGCAAAGAGGAAATAATGAGGAGAAATAAAGATATTTCTTCTTATTACGCCAGCATCAAGAAGACTCACCAGTTTGGTGCAAACCTATGTTTACATGTCTTTGTAAATATGGGTTTGCATCAAAATTCATGGATGGAAGCAATGGAATGCCAATGCCCCACCCATGTAACGTCTGCCTGATGTAAGGTTATGCCAAGCAGGGCAATGTGCTGTCTTGTGTTAGTTTTCTTTAGTTTCTTTTTACAAAGCCACACAAAAGTGTTTGTGTAGCACTGGTGATCCCAAAATAGATTTTAAGCCAGTGTTGTGCCAGAAAAGTGACACTATATCTGGGCCTCGACTGATACATTTATTTTATTTTAAACTCTGCCACAAAGAAATTGGCAACAAAGAAAAATGTGAAAGCAAATCTGCTCTGCTTAATTGATTGGAAAGACTGAATTTTACAAATATCTTATGGGGGTTAAGGTATCTGCTGCCGAGGTCTTTGTGTTCCCAGTAAATGTGACGGAATAGTAATAATGGTAAGATAACTCTGGTGGTTAACACATTTGCTGGAAAGATCTGTGTTTTGTCCAACCCCGGGCGTAGTGTGCGTAGCGGGGCTACGCGCAGGTCCATGGAGTGGAAAACAAACTTTGTGGAACTCCGCAACGCTACGCCACTTGCCTCCACCCCCCAATTATAAAAAGTAATTAATCATTATTGAAAAATAAATGTAAAACCACTTACCTGGCATGCAAAGTCCCCAGGCTTCCCTCCTCCTCTTCTTCACCATCTCGCTAAACCTTGTGAGAACTGAGCTGGTGCTCGCGGATGCACAGTTTTCTCAAGTATTACCGATAGGGCGAAGAAGAGGAGGAGTGCAGCTCAGGGACCCCGCACGCCAGGTAAGTGGTTTTTAATTTATTTTTCAATAATGTTTAATTACTTTTTATAATTGGGTGGTGGAGGCAGGGGCTGGCCAACTCCGCTCCACTGCGGAGTGTGCGGAGAATTGCATTATCCACGTTCTCTGTGGAATGCGGAGAAGGCAAATCTCTGCACACTCCGCGGGCGGAGCGGAAGTCTCCGCTCGAGGTTAGTTTTGTCTAGTCCCAGTTTTGGCTCAAAGTAGCACAGAGTGTTAATGTGTCTCTTGCAAAGCACATCATGTAACATCCAGGTAACATATCTTTATTTTATGTAGATAGGTAAGTAAGTTACTGCTTTAAACACAGAGATCCTTTTGTTATTTGCGGTTTCATTGTAATACTTCTAATATAGCACAGTGAGCTGTGTATGATGATATGTGACTCCTACACCTTGCAACCCTCCCTGTCTTATGTAACATATCCTGTACATTGATCTACAAACATGCATGATTTATTATTATTATATGTACACAATACATTGTGTACATGTTATGTAAAGAGCTGTGACAGCCTGCATTGGGATGAATAGCGTAATAAAAGAAATAAAAAACACTGGTATTCTAATTGTTATTTTGACTTAATACTGGAACAAAGCAACACATCTAACATCCTTTTAGTGCATGCATATCTCTTAAATAGAGGATTTGTAAAAAGTCAATATTCTGTCTCTCTAAGTACCTGTGAATTGCTAGTTTAGCATATTTTACAGTGGGGCATCTACCCTGTGAAAATGGTCGGTGGACGCTGTCCACCCGAGTGAACGCCCCAGTTGTGCCCTGTCGAAGTCCTATTGACCGCTCGAACCCATAAACAGCCGAGCTTTCATGTGACTTCTGGCTGCCACCCTTCCTCAACCCAGGATGTGGGGTTATAGGCATGGCCAGCGTTTTTAACTTTGTAATTGGGAAGCCAGGTTAGAGCCTGGGCATCGTCTTAACATCCTGTCATACTGGGCAAATCACTTAGGACCAGATTTATCAAGCCCTTATGTTGCCCTTAGGTTAAGAAAGGTGAAACAAGGGCAGCACAATCCTTAAGTTAGATTTGCCAAGCTATGCAAAGCCACCTTGTGACGCACTATGTGGCTTGGTAAATCTGGAGTAACAGAAGAAATCGCAGGTCGCTGCCTTGTATTACTCTGTGCCGGAAAGGCGTTACATGGTGCAAGGGTGCCTGCATTGGCGCTAGGCAACACACAGTGCACCAGCACAGTTAGAGAGGAGGACTGTGCCATATCTGAGTAAACATGGCACATGTTTGCTTTCTCTATGTGACACAGTGCAGTAAGTAGTCTTGCTGCATTGGGATGCATCAAATATTGATACATCCAGGGGCTTATTTACAAGCCCCGTGAGCTGCAAGTGTGTCACTTTTTTTGACGCACCGGTGGCGCAGTGTGCTGTCCTATATTTACAAGGCAAAGCTAACACACCCTGCGTGGCTTTTCATTGTCTTGTAAACATGGCCGCTTTTCATGCATCACTTTTCGTGAGAGGGCCGTACAATGGGTGTCGCTTTGGTTTTTCCCATGCAAAACACCCATGTATTCTGCCGCATTCCCACATTTACAATGTTTAGTAAACCTGGGAATGCGTCAGAATCCTACACCTCCCTTGGAGGGGCGTAAGGAGGCGCAACGTAGAGAAATACTGTTATTTCTCCTCCTTTTTCCTCTTTCTATGCATGCTGCATTCTGCACCATGCATAGAAAAATGAAAAACCTTTGGAGGCCTCCACAAGTGACCAGTCCCTAGTGGTGGCAAACCCAACTGCAACTGTTCCACCTGCATCGTTGTTCTCCACCCAGAACCCATCTCCACCCTGCTTATTGCTCCCCCACTTGGCAAACCGGCCACCTAAAAGGGATGGGGTCTCTTTCGCTGCAGGCACCTCACTCCTTGCCCCCGTCCCCTTGGATACGCTGAGTGAGGAGGCTATTGAGCTCCTACGAAACATCTTTGTAGCCAGACTGCATTCTTGAATACCATCTGGGGCCTTAGTTGCCACATGCAACAAATGGTAGCATACCTGGAAGGCATTCATAGTGCTATGTTTGGCCGGCAGAAAGCATTTACAGGACTAGCCTCCTCACTCATGGAAGCCTCCCAACTAGGGCAAACTTGTGCCCCAACTCAGATCCCTTCCCCATCCCATTTCTCAATTCTCAGTCCTGTCCCAAGCATGCTCACTCCTTTGCATGTACCCACTACAACATACACAAGCTGTAGACTCACACATAAACACAAACACATCAATAAACACAAGCACGTACCCAAACAACCACAACCATAAGCACAACCACCACTCCCACCACCCCTACCACACCCACCATCACCATCACCCTCACACCCACCACTACCACACTGGCCACCACAACCACAACTATCACCACACCTACCACCATACCCACAACCACCACCACAGAAACCACAACCACCACCACACCTACCACACCACTATATTCACACCCACTACAACCACCACTACCACCACATCCAAAAGCACCACACCCAAAACCACACCCACAACCACCACATACACAAGCACACCCACAAGCACCACACCCACCACTACACATATAAGATCGACCACTTCCACAAGCACTGTAACGACACCAACCACCTTAACAGCACACTCATCCAAACACACACCTACATGCCAAACAACACCACCAAACACAAATACACACACTCACCCAAACAACATTCGCCTGCCAAGAAACACACACCCAAATGTACAAAACATACATCAGACCCACATGCAACTGCACAACAGACATATGCATATCGCCCACTTCAACTCCCACTACCTCCAAAACTCAGTCATCTCCCACCCCTCCTATCCTTTATCCTAGTTCTGCTTTTATTTATGATCTGACCTTCACCCCTTCCAAATGCAAAACCACCCATCCCAAATACAAACCCACCCTTCCAAAACCCAGTCCTCCCGCCACTTCCAAACGCACCCCTCCCACTCCTCCCAAAACCATCCCTCCCAAGAAAGATCATTGAGGTGCCTGCTCTGTGTCCACTAGATGCCCCTTCGTGAGGAGGTTCCCCTTGGCAGTTACATAGGAGGTCAGTTTTCACCAAGAGTAGAGCAATCAGAGACTATTGGTTCTTTTTTCCATTTATTATTTAAAAGTTAATTGTTGAGAAAAGTATCTCATGTGGATAATAAAACTACTATTTTATTTGTAACAAGTTTGTCCTGACATTAATTTTCATTTTCAATTGTTTGATTTATAGAAATGTTTGTGACTAAAATGTGAAGTACATATTTGTAATTACCATTATGGCATGAAATGCAACAGATTGTTTTAATGTCTACTTTGTGAACTGCATACTCTGTTTATTATTGTATGTGATGTTCCTTGGATTTTAGGTGCAAGGATTCATTATGATAATTGACAGTTGCACCAAAAAATAGAGATTTTTTTTTTTTTTAAGTGTTAATACAGGTGTGTTTATTTGGACTTGATAAGTGATAAGTGTAAACACATATACATTACACCTTACACAATACAGGAATTGCACTAGACAAGGGCAAATGTTAAATGGATTAGTATGTTAACTAATTCAAGTTTAGGACTGACATTGATTTAAAATATATTTAAAAAGGAAATGTTACGCCTAGTCTTTTTTTGTTTGACAATTGACCTAATTTAAACAGACCTGTACGGTCACTTTGAAATATTTTTGTTTGTGTCCTTTTTTGTCTAAGTGTGCATTTTTTTTAAGGTGGCTTGCACCAAATTTCGAAATACAATGTAATCATACAGGTGTGTTTATTTAAATTTCTTAACCGTCAACATTACACACATATGCATTGCATATTGGTATGCTATTGCTTGTAAGAGAGATTTAAAAATGCATGAGTCCAGAGCAAATGTTAACAGACAAGTCAAAAGGTAACGGCTAAGAGAGGAGCTTACCTTTGATTGCAGCCACAACAGGGTTGATTTGCCTCATGGTCAAGCAGCAGTAGCAGAGACAGGAAGATTGGTTCCACGGCCGAAAAGGATTTGTGAAAGTGAGAAAGGTGTGTTGCTTCCTTATATCCCTTCCAATCCGCCAACTCAGGTGTAGAGATTTTACCACCACAGTCCCATCGGCAGGAACGCACATCATGAATGGCCCAGCAGAAAAAGTATTGGTATTACCTCCAACAGCCGGTTTTCCCAATGGTACCACGACGCGGTTGAGAAATTCTGAGAGTGATAGTGGCACTCTAACGGTCTTTCATCCATGGACCTGCCAGCATCTAAATAGAGCGGGCAGACCGTTTAGTAGGCAGATGGGTAATCCGTCGAAAAAGTGATGGAGGGACCATTGCAGCCAAGATCTAAATCAGGCCCTAAGTCCAATTGTAGAAATCTTGACCATGTGAAGGTGTGAATTAGAATTTTCCCAATCATCTACTGCCTAAACCAAACATTTCAGTGGGACCTCATGCAACAGCTATCCCACTTCGAGAGAACTTCATCAGATTGAGCCTTCAGCCTTGCCCCGCTAAAGGATTTCAACTTCCTTAAAAAATACATACCGCCTTATTATGACTTTGGTGGTCTTGGAGCGCGGTTGCCACGCCGCCACCCCACTCCAAGATCACTAAAGCCATAAGAAATGACCTGCAAGATTACTACTTTATTTTTTGTCTCTGGCAGGCAGTTATTTGGCGGTCCCACTGTGACACCTATGAAAAAGACACTGCAATGAGAGTGTCAGAGGCAGTTCCTGCAGGGCATGGACTGTCAAGTCCATGCTCTGCAGGAACTGGGGTGCATGCATCCACTGGCGCATCCGCTGTTGCAGAGGCAAGAGGGGACCCTGTAAGGCCCACTTTGTTTCCTCACACCACACTTTTCTAGTTGAGCTCATCGCCACAAACCAGTGGCAGTGAGGAAACTCTTAATATGCTTGGAATATGCATCGGCACCACCAGCATGTTAGGGGCCTCAGACCGCTGCAAGACCGACATGGATCGTGGATCCCTGGCAGCAGCTGCAGTCCCCGCGCCCTTCTTATGATAGGGCAGTTGACCACCAGTGCGGCTATTGTGGGTTTGGCGGTCCAGAACGCCAAACTCATAATAAGGACCTAAGTCAGAAGCTAAAAACCATGACTGGGATGAATCGTTTGGTATATCTGACCTACACTCCATCATGGTTGGCCTGAAATTGTGCCACTGTCCCGATCAACTGCAACAGTGACTTTTGATTCACACTTTCCTTTTCCTTTTTGTTTTGCCTTCAAGCTCTACAAATTCAAATCTTCGATTCCCCTGATTGGAATTGACTAATTTTACATCATTTATCTTAATACATTTTTCTTGATTTTTAGATATTAGTTGTGGGATTTGTATTGTGTTTTGACTTTTTATTTGACTTGGTACTGCTAAATACTTTCCAAACTTTTCCTAAGTAAAACCTATCTGCTCTGCTATAGCTAACTGGGGTGAGCCCAGGCTTAAATTATTGATATGTGGGGCCTATTCATAAACTGCTCTTTGTATTACGTTATTAACACTACAGTAGTACTACTAACATACTACAAAATGGTATCAACTAATTTACATATGGTGGTCTATGCCTCTGCCTCTCCTTTGTTTTATGCGCAGAGATCTCCACCCATACCCCAGAAATCACCGCACACCTAGGTATACATTCTAGTAGTAAATGTGGGATGGATGGGGAGTAGCTAGTAAATTGGGGATACTTATGATTATTGGGAGGGCTTTTTAAAAAGTAAATAATTCTATACATAACTTGAAATAATGTTTACTAAAAAATAAATATAAATGTTATAGTTCCATTTTTAAAATTAAAATGCTAAGAAAAATAAATGTACTTTATTTTAGTATATTAAAAATATTAAATATTTAATTAAATATTAAGTTAGTAATGCAGTAGAATATTTGTGTTCTACATTTGAAATAAACAGTTTAATTATTTTACTTTAATTTATAATATTAAAATATTTATGTATATTTAATAAACTTTTAAACGTTCCCCTACACTTATCTCCGCACCAGTACTTGAGACATCTAACTACATTTGAAAAGTTACAAGTACTAATGTTACATTCATAAATTAGTGTATCCTCTTCCCTCCACAATGCTAAGAACATTCCTATAGAATAATCATACTCTTTCTCGTTACATCCTGCAATTAGGGTTTCATATTCAGCATATCACTTAGGAGTTCTGTCATGAGCCTTTGAAAAACTGCAGATGCTACTCCAAAAGGCATATACCTGAACTGGAAATAACTAAATGGAGTACAGAATGGAGCAAGATGTCAACATCAAGAGTTTCATGAGTTTTGGTGATTTTCCGAAGAAAAATCAAGATTTAGAAAACCAGTAAGCATTTTGAGTAAAAGAAAGCATTTAATCAATTCTAGGTAAAGGTAACTGATTAACAACAAAGCTGTTCTTTAAACATCACAGATCAACACATAACAGGGTTTACTGTTGGCTCACCTTGCCCAAACAATTGGGAAGTTCATTCAGATGCTTGAATGGGCTCAATAATATGCGCATCTTGTAATTTTTTCTTTTTTTTTTATTTTTTTTTATTGTTTTCTAGCAGAGGTAATACATACAAGGACATGACCAAAAAAAAAGAAATACGAAGTCAAACAAGATTCTTTACATAAAGAAACAATAATGCAATTCAAATCCAATTGTCAATTGGTGACCATAACTTCCGACCAAAAGTCTTCTTTCTGAGTCCTTTCAGTTTGTAAACTGCTTTATCCATTCTGTAAACATTTAGTAATTTTCCCAACCATAACTCAAACGTTGGAGGATCTACATCCAACCATCTAGATGTAATACAAGCTCGATAAATAGACATTCCGATAAACAGAAAATATTCTTGATCTATTGTAAAGTCCTGAGGAGGAAAATACACACCAAAAATAATAATAGTAGGATGCAGCATAATCCGGACATGTAACAAATTGGATAAAAACTTTTCAATCTTCTCAATGTAATCAGCAAGTTTAGGACAACTATGGAACATATGGATTGAGTCGGCTGCTAGAGTACCACAGCGGCTGCAGTTGATACCCTTTACAGCTTTCCATTTTACCAGTTTTGCAGGTGTATAATAAAGATCTAAGGTGGACATGAAATGTTGACTCTTAAGAGAGCTATTAATTAGCGTCTTATTACTCAACTCAAATACTTTTACCAAATCGATCCCTTCGACACAGAGCTTCCTCTCCCATTTCCGGGTATGATGATCCAAATCATTCTGCATCCTACCATTCATTAATTGGTAGATAATGCCAATACGACTATTCTTCCTAGAGCTTTTCTAGAATATCAATAGTTTCCATGGTATCAGTAAATAAAAAACTACGAATCTGTAAATATTTAAAAAAATCATTCCTAGATAAACCAAAAGTCTCTTGTAATTTAGAAAAGGACAGAAGGGACCCATTTTGGTACAATTGGCCGAGTGAATAGATCTGTCTCAAGTACCACCGATAAATTACCATGTCTTGAAAGATTACAGGTAATGACTTATTATCAAACAAAGGTGTATAATAATTCAATTTTGGGACTAAACATAGAATTTTGTTCATTTGCCTCCATATTAAGCCTGCCGCAAGGACTACCTTGAACTTTGTTTTTTTATAATAGCTAGGTTCAATAACTTTCACCAAACATTGCCGTGCATCAGCACCTAGAAGCATTTCAAAAATAGAGGGTGTCATAGCTGGATCTAGAACATAATCATGAAAAAGCAACACCCGAAAAGTTTTCAGAGCAATAGCCCAGTAATACATTCTAAAATTCGGGAGCCCCAAACCAGCAAACTCTAGTGGGAGAGTGCACCATTTTAGAGATCTTCTAGCACGATGATATCCCCATAAAAACCTAGACACCATTCTATCTATTCTATTGAAGAGAGACATTGGAAAAAATAGAGGGATGGTACGAAAAAAATACAAAAATTTTGGGAAGATCATCATCTTAATAACGTTAGTACGACCATATAATGACAGATGTAGATTATTGAATCTTTCTAACGATCTATTAGAGGATATGAGCAAGGGGTCTACATTTAATGCAACGATATCCTCAACCTTGGAGGATAAAGTAACACCAAGATAAGAACCAGTAGTATTTAATGGAATATCAGTGGGCTTACCCATCTCCGAATGAATAATCTGGGTTTTAGTAATGTTCAACTTATAGCCAGAAACCTTTCCAAACTCGTTGGCCAAATTGATTATTGTGGGTAGCGCAGAGGAGACGTCAGAGGTAACAATTGCGACGTCATCCGCGTACGCTAGAACTTTATGGTCTACTCCAAAAAGATGAACTGGTGGAATATTCGGTTCCAAAATAAGTCTACTTAAATAAGGTTCCAAATATAATGCAAATAAAAGCGGGGAACAGGGACATCCTTGTCTCGTCCCTCTCGTAATTGGAAAAGGTCTTGAATAGTCAGTGCCCAATCTTATAATACCCTTAGGACCCGAGTACAATGACCGTACCGCCTGAATGAATTGTAAGGGAAACCCCTTCCCTTCTAACACAGTCCAAAGGAATCCCCAGTCTACTCTATCAAACGCTTTTTCAGCATCGAGTAAGATCACCCCGACTGGGGATTCCTTTGCCTGAGCCCAATCTAAAAGTGTGATAACACGACTCACATGGTCAGTAGTATCTCTACCTCTAATGAAACCATGTTGGATGTTAGAGACTAGACTAGACATTACCTGGTTGAGCCTGTTTGCAAGAATTTTAGAATAGATCTTACTATCAGCCGTAATAAGAGATATAGGTCGATATGAACCTAATTCTTTCGGATCCTTATTCTTCTTCACAAACACCACTATAATAGCGGTGGACCAGGAATCAGGTGGTTTCCCGAAAAATGCAGAATTAAAGATCTTTACCAATTCTGGCTTCAGCATGTGTCGAAATGTGCGATAGAATTCGAGAGGTATCTGATCAGATCCCATAGCTTTGCCTGCAGCAAGGCTCAGAATAGCTTGCTCAATCTCATCCCAACTTATTAGACATCCAAGTGAATCAATCTTTTCACTTCCCAATACTAATTGATTAGTGCCGTAAAAATAATCTACGGGATTCAGAGTCTTGTCTACTTCATTGTTTAGATCGTTATACAATGTTTTATAGAACCCCAAGAATGACTCTAAAATTCCTTCCCTACATTCATGGTAATCACCGTTAATATCATTAATGCCCTTGATTTCATTAATAGAAGATTTCTGTCGTAGACGCTGTGCTAAAATTTTACCTGTACGCTCGCTATATTCATAACGTTCGGTTTTGAAAAGCTTAAAGTCTGATGCTACTTTATCGGCAATATGGGTCCGTAGACCAGAGCGTTCAATTACTAGACGTAGTTGTGCCTCTTCTATACCAACATTATCTCTACACGCCGTCATTAAATCCATCTCAGCTGACCTGATCTTATTCAGTCTCTCCTTAAATTCTGTTTGTGTTTTTTTTCTCTTGAAGTTTGCGAAACTAATTGTCTCTCCGCGTATTATTGATTTGAAAGCGTCCCACACCACTGGTGGGGAGGCTGAGTCGTTATTTGTAAAAAAATAGTCATTAATAATAGTCGCCATAAAATGTAAATAATCCTCATCTAGTAACAGGTTTCTCTGAAATGACCAAGATCTACTTGAGTTCGGAAATTCTGTAGAAACCTCAATCTCAGCAATTATGGGATTATGGTCTGACATGACTTGGGGAAGAATTTCAAGACTAATTGTCTCCAAAAACTGCGAAGACGTAAAAAAATAATCTAATCGGGCAAACTTACGATGTGGATAGGAATAAAAGGTATAACCAAGATCTTTAGAGTACCTTTTATGCCACACATCCATTAATCCGTTATTCAAAACCAACTCGCGAAGGGCATAATAGGTTCTGGGTTTATGACCGATATACCTCCTTCCTGAATTAATATTCCAGTCGGCCGGCAGATGAATATTTAAATCCCCACATATTATCATAGGTTGTGCCCAAGTAGCTAGTTCTGCATTAATGGTATTAAAAACTTCCGCATCATCTAAATTCGGCCCGTACATACAACATAAAGTAAATTTAGAACCACCAATAATTAATTCAACAAGTCCCCATCTGCCCCATTTATCAGCTAGAGTTTTCAAGCACTTCGCAACTCCCTTTCGCATACAAATAGCTATGCCTCTTTTTATACCCATCTGCTTAGAGACAAGTAGTACATCCAGACCCAACTTATCTAACAGTGAACGTTTATCCCAGGCAACATGAGTTTCTTGTATACATAATAAGTCGATAGACAATGCCTGAATCAAAGAGCGAAACGCTGCAATCTTTTTAAAGTCATTAAGCCCATTGATATTAATTGTACATATTTTCACCTTAATCATCTTTCCCACCATGTTGAAATAAAGAGAAAAAAAAGATTAGCAAACCTCAGCAATATAAAGTCCTCGCTACTACAGCTTAAATACCAACTAGAATACAGAATTAACATCCTTGCAGCGAATACCTCTGCTTTACACCCCCACCACCAACCCTTACCCATTCCCACCCCCACCCATTTCCCCAGAACCCCTCCCCCCACCCTCCCCATTATAGGAGGCATAGGAACTGACAGTTCCTAAAACGAATGGGTGCCGTGTCCCTGGGCCATAACGTCCAAACAGAGAGAGGGAAAAGAGAAAAACAATTAGATGAAGAGGGAAAAGTTAGAGGGAAAATTAGAGAAATAAAAAGAGAGAAAAAAAAGGAGGCTAATTACTCATAAAAAAACAAAAGAAGGGAAAAAGAAAAGAAAAGAAGAAAAACACAGCTTCAACAAGATTACTTAAGCAAACAGCCCTTTTAGCCTTATAGACCATATCAAATTGTAGTTCAGATAGAATCCAAATATTCTTTGGCTTTGATCTCTGAAATGAAGTATTTGACTGTGCCTTTGAACACGGTCTTTAACTTAGCAGGACCTTGAAGAAATACGCCAACTTCCTTCTTTTGAAAATCGGGAATCAATTGTCTCAGCCTCCATCGTTGAGCCACTGTAGCCTGGCAATAATCCGGTCGAACAAAGAACTGGCAGCCAAGTCCATCCGCTTTCTTATCTGGTCTCGCTAACGCATAAATAGCTTCACGAGCAAGAAAATTATTAAATGAGACCAGAATAGCCCTAGGATAATTTGCTTGGCCTTGACGTGGACTCCGCACAGTGAAGGGGAACCTGTGCGCACGTTGTACTTCTCGAGCCCAGTCCCACTCTACCATATCAGGAAAAGCATCCTTCAATAGACTGACAATAAACCGCCGTGGATCAGATCCTTCTTTGTTTTCCGGGATTCCCAGAAAGCGTAGATTGCTTCTACGGGCCTGATTCTCCAAATTAGCAATCTTATCGGACAGATCTTCTTTTAAGGCCATAAAATCACCAACTTCCTGTCTCTGTGCCATACTTTCTTCCTCCAAAACTGCTATTCTGGTCTCCGCTTCGACAACTCTATCGGTGGTCTCAGAGCACATCTTGATGGCACGGCGAACTGAATTTTTAACCTTGGCACAGGTCACCTGCGTGCGTAAATTTTCGGCCTTGCTTTCAGCCCTGTGGTTCATCATGGTGTCATAAATCATCTTCAAAGTTATCTCCTCAGGGCCTTCACTACTGTCTTGTATAGTGACCGAGCCAGGAACAGAGACAGAAACAGGATCTGATATAGTTCCCACAAAATCCGTGGCATCAATGGCAGAAGCGGGTCCCAGACTAGGAGACAAACTTGAAGATAGTATATTCCCCCCTTTATGTGGGTTAGCAGCGACTTCCTTACTACCCACACGTAATGACCGTTTTTTCCAAAGTTTTTTTTTAATGGTAGTACCCGTGTTAGCATCAGGACTCACGCTAAATTCACCGTCTGAAGATAGGCTCTCACAGCTGATCTCAGCCCAATCTTTGTGGACTCCTGTCGCCTCATCCGAGGATAGTTCTGACAGAGAAAAAAACTTCTCCGAGGCCTCCAGATTAGTGTGCAGTACCGAGTCTACCAGTATCTTCGGCTGCTCACTTTCTGCTGATACTAATACCGATAACGTGGGCAACGAGCAAGAACGAATGATACCAGCAGCACCATGGACTACATCTCCCATAATACCCTTCTTTAAGGGATTAGCCGGCGGCAAATTTGGAGAATTATTTAACGGATCATTATCAGTTTCCGCTGTGATAGTAGATTGCTCATACTGTATTGCCATCACATCAATACTTTGCGCATTATTATCAATTATTTTTTTTTTTCTGCCCGCTTGCTTCTCAAACAGGGCTGGCAAAGTCTGTAGCATAGCGTCCTTAACACTTGCAGTCTCATTAGGTTTAGCTTGAAGTTTACCGGTGTTCTTACCCTGTTTACTTGCGTTGTTAGCAGGGGTTAAACTCGAAGACTCCGGAGCCTCAGCCATAGCAGGTCCCACGACGCCCAGACCCGGATCCGCGTTTCTCTCTGTTCGACCCGCGTCGTTTTTCTTGTTACTACGGGTGCTGACTGACGAGGGTAACGGTGTCTTTTTCTTCCCCTTCCGTGTACCACCTCCACCTCCACTTCTGCCAGGAAAGACACCGTTCTGCGCCAAGAATAGGCAAAGTGTAGCACGCCACAGCGGGGACCGCCGTCTAAGCTCATAAAAATTCAGCAACATTCGTGTTTTCTTTCGAAGGATACTTTGTATCACGTATCGCGTTTAACATGCAAAACGCTGACGGCTTCCGAACAAACTTCACCGCAATGCTTTCGCCTGCCTTTCTCCAAACCGCAGAAGCCGCCTGGTTATGGAGCACCGACTCAGATAAACAACCGGAAACAGGCGACGCCTCAGGCGGCCTCCGTCTTGAAATGTCCAGCAACAGGAGAAACGCCAATGCAGCCAGGTAGGTGATCGAGTACAGCTGAATGCAGCCGCACAAAGCCGCTCAAACCATGTAACTCAGAAACGCTGCAAGTCAAAAAATGTTCCTCATAGAAAAACGGATTCTCTGCTTTTCCCTTCCTCCCGGACGCCTGGAGCCAGGGAGCGAGCTGCTCACACAGCCTTCCACACGGCAGCCATCTTGCCTTAGCAGTCAAATCTTGTAATTTTTTCAATTATTTTTTAACTTTATGTCTAACAAAAGGAAGAATTGTATGTGTCTTATTTAGTTTGGGTACAACATTGGTTTTGACTATGATCAGGTGTGAAAACCTTTCAATTTACGAATTCTGTCAATAAAACTGTAGGGAAATCTTCCTAAATCTATTTTTGGTGTTTTCACTGTCACAAGCAACAAGAACCTGATCCAGGCTGTTGGGGTCCAAAATGATATCCAAAGCTCTCTGATATTTCCAGCCTAAAACTGACGGACAAATCATTGCTACTCAAAACTTACAAATGGCTTGTCTATTTTTAGATCTGAAAACCAATTGCTTTAGCACAACAGTCAGATAGCTCAACTTTCTTAACCTAAGCTATTATAGCCTTTTGACTGGAATCACCTTCAACCCATAACCTTTCTTGCATACCTTTGTTCTTTATATAAATTGCAATTTGGTCACAGATTAGTTTGTCCTGAAGATTTGCATATGGACACGTAGATGCAAGTTTCTTTAAAGATTATATTTTTTCTTCTACTGTCTCCTGTTTCCTGTGAAAAAACACATCTCATCACAGTAATACATACTATAGGATAGAAATGTTGTCTAAAAGGGCACTCTTGAAAACACCATTATTACCTGCACCTATACAATACATACGTTTTTTTTTCAGCAGTTGAAGCAGTCGTTTATCCTCAATGGTTGCAACATAAATGAGAAAATATTCCTTCCACTCCACCCATTTATCAATAGGTTCTCCAGGTGCTGAAAGAAATTTCTTATGGATGCTGAGATGAACATTGTGTGTCGCAGCAGTGGTAGACATTGTATTAAACCAACGGCGAATGTAAAGGTTGAGCTGAAAACCAAAGTTTATTTTCAGTAGACTACCAGATATGAATACTCTGAAACAAAAATAAATAGTTGAAAGCATACATTTGATAGGCAATGAACTCTGAAATGCTATAAATTACTTTGAAGCGCTTCCAAGAAAAAATTATAGATCAAAGTAAATGTATCAAAATGAACGGTTGTGTGTTCATGATCACATTGTTTGAATGAGCCTCAAGGTGGCAGCACATAAAGATCAATCCGCGCGACCTGGTGTATATGTTAATATATAACATGTGATAAAATGATGTAGATGGAGGAATTTTCCAAAACGCGTCAGCGTCCAAAGTTCAGCATGAACAGGACGATGGTGCTGGCTTGCTTGGAAATAAACAAAGCGGCTGCACGAAGAAAACAACATGCAACATATGGCGCATAACTGCTGGGCGAATAATCAGAGGAAAAGCTTAGATGTACCTTAATACTCTGTTTTCCTCTGTGAAATTAGAAGGACGACCCCAATTTTGAGTGCTCAGAAGTCTTGCCACTTACCTTGCGCAGGTGACAAATACACAATACAATCACTTACCATTCAATCTGCAACTATCATTCCCCGGAAAGTCCACATAATGGGTTTTAGAAGGGGTAGAGGCGGAAAAAACAGCTTGTCGCCAAATTTTGCAGTAACATGGTGTGCACACAGAATTATAATTGAAGCCCTTTATTTAGGTACAATCTCCATAAAGCAGTGTTGCCACATCCTGTTGCATCAGCTGCTCCTCTGCACTCTCCCCAGCATTCCAAACCACCCATGCTTATATAAGGAGCGCTAACAGAGCAAACATTTTATATTCCACATGCATAATACTACAGCTACCCAAAGCAGTCAATATGGCTTACAGTCAGACCCAAGAATCCCACTGGCACTGGGGCCCATTGCCAGCTGAAGTTCATTTATTAGACCCTCTAATGTTGTCCATACAGCTAGAATCCATCCTAATGTTGGATTTGCAATGGCAAAGGTAAGGATATTCTCACTCACATACAGCACCTTCATGTACAGTTCTAAGGATTGAATGTGCTGTCGGTGAAATGACTGACCATCAGTATTTTTTTTACAAATTTCCAGAATTGCTTTGAGTCTGTAGTTATGCATTTTTCAAAAAAGTGCAGTCCACCTTTTCTTCTGCCAAGATTTGATGTTGCAATGTCTTCTCTTTCATAGGAAAAGTGTGAGTTGCCTTTTGTCAGAGTCAAACCCACAGTTCAAATCACACTTTTGTTTCTTAGGAGAAGGGTAATTCATTGGCAAGGGCCATCAGTTTCTAAACCAGGGGCTTCTTTGTGATCAGCCTGGGACATAGACGGTCCACCAGAGTTATGAAAATGAATTCAATTGTTCACTCATGAGAACTTGCAAGATGAAAAATGAGACAACTCAATACAAATGTTGTTATTTGTGAAAAGTGGGCTGAGTCCACCTGATGTGCTTCATAATTTCTAAGGAAGCAATTTTCAATAGCAATCATTGATTACTCCTCCTGTCTTCTGAGATGAACAATGAGAATCCATATTGACTATGATTGCTTTTAACTCTGGGGTGACCATTGAAGTCTAATATAGTCGTAAACTAAATGCAGCTTGAGGTCAAGAATGATCATTTCCACCTTGGATTATTTTTACAGGCTGACATTTGGATTTAAACTAGTGAGTCCTCATCAGGCGAACTTTTTCAGAGTACAAGTGACAGTCACTACTTGATGAAAAGAGCCAATTATACGATGGATGGCCTGGATAACTTAAGAGGGGACGCCACCTATCTAAATGTTGTATCTTTAGCAAGAACGGGCTATCGCTTTCAAGTATTAGGAACAGTTGGGGGCCAGCAATTTTGAATTAATGACAGAACCAAATTTACCAAACTGAAGATCTCCTCTGAATTGCAGAATATGTCCTACATGTTGGAATTGTACAAGAATTCTCAGTATTCCTTGCAAAACATAATTTCCTTTGTTGCGAACCCTGTCCCCTAGTTTGTTTTAGATGTTTCCTTGCCATACCTGCCTTTTGGAAATCTCTGGTCCTTTCAACATGGCACTTGAAGGTCGAACACTGCATCCCAATTTTGACTTTTTCTTTTATTGGAATAGCAGTATAGGAATTTCTGTCCAGAAGATCTCAACAAGTAAAACCTATAATGTATGTAGACAGTGCAGTTATCTTATCAGATCTGTCTCTCTCTCTCATCCCCAGCACTTAAGACATCCATAGGCTTTATTCTGTAGCAATCTACCCCCGGAATCCAATTTGTGTTGATTGGCAGCGTGGAGAGAGCTGAAAACAAATTAAGTAGCTTTAAAACTGGTGTATGGATTAAGATTCTTTTTAGCAACTGCAGTCTTATGGGAGAGTTTAACTATAGGTCTTTGGAAAACCTGCCAACATCAGTCCTTTAAGAAACAAATTGAGACCATCTTCTTCTAATTCGGATTGATTCTCTGTTCTTTCATCAGAGTGTTTATGTCCTTGATCAGCCTTCTAGTGCTATAGTAGTGTTTTGGAACTGGATGAAATCATAAGAAGGATAATACCCAGAACAACACATTTCGGAATATCTTCTCATCATATGTTTCTGTTATTTTTTGTCTAATAGCTAATTACGCAAGTTACTATTAGTTCAGGAAAAAATCTGTCCTTTTCAGCATTATAATAGGATGTACATTTTCAGTACAATGACCCTTTTTTATCAGTTCCATGTTCTGATGATCAGCACTCTTGAAGTAGTCCCATCGCCATGAAGACAATCTTATTCTTGACAGTTGAGAATGCTCTGGCCTGTTTCTTCCAATTTAACTCTGGTCAATAGACCTTTGTAGTAGCCTGAGGAGAAAAGGAGTGAAAGTCTGTCAGAGAACTTTAGCATAGTCAAATCAGGCTCCCCTAAGGATATCGCTCTACCTCACATTTTTGCTCAATCAACAGAGGTCATTTTGCCTACCTTGCTCGAATGGGCCAAACTTTCATTATCCTCCTACATAGTTCTGATGGCTTGGAAGCACGCCAAGGTACTGTTAAAAAAACCTAATCTGGACCAGTTGGCCAAATAATATCCAATATCTCTCATGCCAGGCATTTGCAAAATCCTAGAAAAACATACCAATTGGTCCCTCTCTGAATTTCTAGAGAAGTATGACATCCTGCATTCATCACAGACTGGATTCCGCCCTTACATTGCCACTGAGACAACCTTGCTGACAGTGGTTGAAGAAGCAAAAAGGCTTCTTGATCAAGAAGGTTTAACTGTAATTATCCTCCTAGATTTAAGCGTGGCTTTCAATACCGTGGACCATAATATTCTTGTGGAGCAATTACAAAATGTTGGTGTTGGGGGAGCTGCACTTTCTTGGCTGAGGTCTTATCTTGAGGATAGGACGCTCAAGATTTTTGAGGGAAACTGTACCTCAGAGAGTCTTGTGCTAAAATAAGGAGTTCTGCAAGGCTCTTCATTAAGCACATCCCAGCGGCGTAGCTAGACCTTTAGCCGAACGTGACCATCCCTGCGTTTGCTGCCCTGCAGACTCTGCACGTAAGAGCGTAGGGGTACTAGTGATTCCTACATTTGCCGCCCCGTGACAGTCGCAGGATAAGAGCACGGGGCTCTACCCCCAAAACTTGTGCCGTTGGGGTGGCCCCCCTTGCTATGCCACTGGCTCAATCTTATTCAGGGACAGCTAGCGGAGATCGTCCTCCCTTTTGGGATCTCGATTATATGACAACACGCAGTTGGTCTTTTCACTCTCTAAGATAGATGGCTCAGGAGCACACACTCTTGTTTGGAAAAAGTCACAAATTGTTTGGAAAAAGTCACAAATTGTTTGGAAAAAGTCACAAATTGGATGAGGATCTCTTGTCTGAAATGGAACGGAGAAAGAACAGAGCTTATGTTTCTGGGCAATAACAGAGACCCCCATTCACATTTGAGCTGGCCAAATTATCTTGGTCCGAGTCCATCGCCTAAACAGGCAATAAAGAGCCTGGGGATGTGGATAGATGAGTCTTTTAAATGTGATAATCAAACAAGCTGAGACCTGCTATGGGATGTTAAGGATGCTGCATAAAATATTACCCCTCTTTCCTCCCGCTGCAAAGAGAATTGTGGTCCAGGCACTTATTCTTTCTCGCCTGGACTACGGGAACTTCCTGTATTTGGGAGCTCCTAAAGCCACAATCACAAATTATAGGTGGCACAGTATTCCTCAACACGATTACTGTACAAACTTCCAAGACATCACTCTGCCCATCAAGCCCTGCATCTCCTCCATTGGCTGCCGATGGTGGAGAGGATTACATTTAAATCCCTCTGCATCTAACACAGATCATTGTGGGACAAAGGCCCTATGATCACTAGGTCATTGCTCCCCTTCTACAAACCGAGGAGACTGCTCCAATCCTCCAGCACCTTCTTGGCTCAAATCCCTCGGATTAAGAGAGCAAAATCGGGAGGGCGATCTTTTTCATTCAATGCTTCCAAGGTTTGGAACACTCTTCCTCTCTATCCGGGAGCTCTTGAAAAGAAGCTTCTCTTCCGTAAGGGTTTACAAACTCGACTGTTTCAGACTGCATTTTAGTAATTCCCCTCTTGTTAGCTGCACTGACAGCGCTGGGAGGCCTATGGGTGACATGCAGTGTATATGTTTGCCTGAACAGTTAACGAGAATGTAATACCGAAGGTACAGTGTGATTATTAAGATCACACATTAAAAGTCTGAGTCAGTTACTTAAAGCTAAACATATTACAAATTCAAAGCCAAGCTGATATATATCAATCTAAAGACCATGCTGAAAAGAACAAGAATATCATAGGAAGACAATATTGGTCCTTAAGATCAGAGAGTATATAAGAACTTCTGTGGCAGCAATGAAGAAAAAAGGAAAAGGACTTGATTATTAAATGAATGGTTTCGATCCTTCTCCCTATACATAGAAAACATTTGCCACATCTAATAAACCCTACACTAAATAAGGAGCATCAGAACCTCTGTAGAAGTTCTGTAGATAAGGAATCATGTATAGTATGAAGCCACACAATCATAAATGTCAAGAGAGGTCTGTACCTCTCCATGTCTAAAGGGAATCTGACTAAACCCAAGGTGGGTTCACTAATTCGAGAAATATTACCTCATTTACATCACAGTACTTTTCCAGTTCCCAGAAATAAACTTGGTGCCTTGAACACTACTCCCATATTCCATTATTTGCTTCCGAAGCATCCTTGGGTTCCTCCTTTCGTCTCATTCTACCAACTGATAACACCCCCTTTGTTCTTCATGAAAATTATTTGGCCTTGCAAGTTCTTCCTCGCCTCACTATCTCAGAAATACAATGTGCTTTTTACTAACTACTGAATGCCTTTGGTCTGCACCTGCAGATGAGAAAGCATGCAGGAAATAACTTTCATGTTAATATTATATGTCTCAACTGTAAGCTTAAGCCCTTCCGTACGCGCGCAATTTCTGCGCTGTATGGGCGAAATTTCTGCGCTGTGCGGGCATTTCCATTAGTGGGCGGGGATTCAGACAGCCGGGGGCTGTCCTGCGCACACGCCCACCGTGACGCGTGACGGCTCCCGGCCGTCACAAGCATGGAAGAGGTTGAGGCCCACAGTCATGCTAACTTAACAGTTCTCTAAATGCATATTAATTGCATCACACAAATATATAAGGCCAAATGTAAGTGTATACGTGGCCTAACCAAACATAAAAAAGTGGAGCCAAAATGATGCTACTCCACAGTCAATCTACTTTTAGGACAAGCACCAGCTCTCTCCTTGAGAAGTGTGCTGGCTCTTCAACATCACTCATATCCTTCCTCATTACTTTCTTTGCATTATTTATCAAGCTTCTGTTCAGTGTTTTATTTGGGGAAAAAAAGCAGGCCCACACTTTTCCTTGGGTGCTGCCACCGGGGCTGCCAGATGCCAGGGTTGCCAAATATTAGAGCTGCTTTGTCTTGATTCCAACGCGTGCCTCTTTCTTCCTGCATCCTTCACTGCCTCTTCCTGTCTCTTTACCTCATTCTTAAAGGTTCCTTTACATCCGTTAGCTTCCTCCACCATCTTTCTCTGTTTCTTCTTTTCTCTGTCTTGGTCTGGATTAAAGTCTAAAGGTAAAAAAAACATCCTGGTCCCCAAAAACGAGTACAGGGTACACCAAGGGGTGTTTGGGGTGCGACACCTCCAAATAAAAGATTCTTGACTTGGCAGTTGGTCATGGGGTCAGAAACATTTTAAGGCATTGGCAAAGTGGGCAGTTGCCCATGGCCCCCACCTTCCAAGGGGCTCCCTGATAATGTGAACGTAACATTAGGAGAACTTGCATCCCTCTGGCTACCTTGCCTCTTTCTAGCTTTCCTGGCTCAACCCGAAAACTAATTCACCTCTTGCATTGTGCTCTTTAATAACAATCAGGTGGCCCTGCTGCCAACTTACTGGAGAACAGGAAAAAATGCCCTTTTGAGGACATGTACAATAAACACATGCTTCAGCATTTTTATCTACTGTGTGCCCCATTACTGAAACGTAAACGTATGAATCAATATTGGAATCATGCAGGCTCGAATCATCTGAACGTATGCAATATATTTAAGGTTGGTCTGAACAGGGGGCCCCAAGATATGTTTTGCCCAAGGCCCCCAAAATCCTTAAGATGACCCTGTTTAGCGACCCTGGATTGGGTCTCCTATGCCTTTATTAGTTTTTCTCTTTGTCCTTATTTGACTAAAAGGTTTTAACTTGTTAATGTTTTTATCAGAAACTTAATCAGAGGTCCACCTAATACAAATCAGTATTAAACCTGTTCCTCTTGGGAAGAGTGTATCCCAAGACTTGGACACCTTATTCCTTTACCCTTTGACATACTGTTATGTAGTCAGAAAATATGTGATTAGCCCCCCCCTCCCCTCCCTCCCGCCCTATCACCCTCGGAATCGCATTGACCAAGCCTAAAGACCAAAAAAGGAGAGAATGTAGTCACCCTTTGACATTGCATTGCTGCGGTCTCAGAAGAAAGGAAATTCAAGGAACCATGTTATGATAACATTCAATTTACATTACGTCATTTTTATTGAAACTTATTCATTTTAATATGGAAAACATTTCAAAGTGTCGTTTTAATTCTATTTATTTATTCGAGTGCTTGTGGATACACGATATTTTTTGTTTTTCCGTCTGGTACGTATATGAATAAATTAGAAGGTTTCCGACGCGTGAGCTGGCCACATACAGTTGTCCATTTGAGAAGCACGGATTCTCCAAATGGAGTCCACACACTTGCAGCGATTGTCCTTGTGCTTTGTTGATGGTCATTGCAAAAGCGAGTCGCACCAGAAACTGTAAACGTTTGAATTCAAATGGCACATCTGTTGGGATCATTGGACTACGTGGCAACAGTACATATTCCCCCTTGAATTTCCCATTCAAAATTGTAGCTTTGATGACATTGTTAATCATCTTTTTCACCGAAAATCTTGTACCATTGCAAAGTCGTGGTGGATTGATGTTTCGGAGAAGATTGATAGGCACGCCAATTTTCAATGTCAAAATGTGTGTTGGCATACCGGGCAAATCCAGTGAATTCAAGAATTCCGTTGGGTAATTGACAACTTCGTCTTGATTCATCACAGTATTGATGGACTTATACGTTGTCGCTTCGCCTGGTATTCCGTTTTGAATGCTGAAATTGATGGCATTTACATCGTTGTTCGTAGCTGCTAATATAGCACGTGCACTGAGCCACTGATTATTTTTGTAATTCCGGCGATATTCGAAAGATTATGAGGGTCCTGGGGGGCCGATATTTAAAAAATAATTATGCCAGAAACCTTTACGGGAGTGTACTCAACAACTTCCCAAAGTTTCATTGCGATCGGATGAATGGTGTAGTAATGCATAAAGGACAAACAGACAGACAGACAGACAGACATACATTCGTTTTTATATATATAGATAATGTCACACAACATATTACAAAAATACTCCTATAGGTGTCCCATCATGGAACTCTGCCACTAAATGTAGCCTGGCTGTGATACCCATTGAGCAGGGTTTTACTGACCACGTCAACCATGGAACCCTTAGGTCACTCTCCCCTTCAAATGGTAACATTAAAGAATGATAGTATAAATATATCCGGACATCCACTCTGAGATCCTTAAATCATGCACTTGAGCTCAAACTCACAAAGATTTAGTATAAATATGGAGATATCTCTCTTACGCCCAAGAAACCCCAGATTTCATGTAGGGCATGTGGCATAAAGACCAGAGTCGCTGACTTTTGAAGTTGGGAAGCAAGCTCAAGTCCCGGTAGGTATCGGCACAACATCCTATGATTCTATGCAAACTGCTTAATCTCCTGTGCTTGAAAAAAGAATCAATCTGACCTTATGTGATGCAGTCTAGGGCTCATAGAAAGGTCTCTCCTGCCCTTGGGCCTAGTGTGTGCAATACAAAACTCAAAAAAATGTTAAGAAATAAACTGTGGCACTCACACGAAGATTCTCACGAAAATTATGTATCTGGTGGTAACATCCACTCTTACCGAGACCTATTCACCCATACACAAGAAATTCAGAAAAATGTTTCACATAATATACAATTATTTACTCTTAGTTGGGCCTTAATATCCTTCAGTATACAAATATTTCTGGAAAATAATTGTACCTTGACTTTCCTATTCCTCCACATTCACATTCTCCCTATATCAGATTCAGCTTTATTGCCATTAAAGAGCTATACCATCAATTAGAACAAGGGCAAACCCCCTAACCAGGGGTGTAACGCAGGCCCCCAAGCCTTCAGGGGCCTAAATCATTCATCGGGGGCCCCATTCAGGCCAAAGACAAGGCACATCTGTGTGTTATGGGTCCCTCTTCACATTCGGCAGGGGTGGGGCATCAATTTGCGTTATGCCACTTTAAGGACCTTCGTGAAAGATAAACATTTTTGCTTATTTGTTCCTTGTTTTTTGATTTATGCTCCAAATATTTTTAAACATATTTCAGGGACTATGAGGTGAAATCCTTGAAGGAAACTATAAAACTGTGTGATGATGATGCTGCTGTTGTAAAAAAGTGATTCTGTGTGGTGAACTACCTAATGAGACCAGAGCATGAAAATGAAGAGCCATGTTGTTAGGTTGCATACACTAACAGTGTGCTACTATTAAATATATCATTTGTATGTAAAATTGTTAACAATAAAATATATGTATTTAATCGTAAGATGAAATTTTGTTGTCGTGTTTTACAAATTTATTTTATGTCGACATCCAAATACATATTAATGAATAGGATGCAAACTGACAAGATACATTAGTGACTAAAGGCTCAGTGCTAATTGTAAGTAACACGGACCCCCTAAAAATTGGATCAAGCTCCTGGGTCAGGGTAAATAGACTGATAAAAATAATATATCCCAGGTAGGCAACCTAGATATACAACGTGATGAGACCCAGACAACTGAAAATGACATGGAACAACAAAGTAGTATCTGTTTTTAGAAAATTCTTAGCGTTTTAATAATTATCATATACATATGAATAAAAAGTTTTACATACAAGATGTTTAAACATAATAAAAGTACATTGTATGGACAACAAATAACATTACTTTTTTTTTTTTTTTAAATGGTGCAAATGAGGTAATGACGAATTCTTCTTAAACATCTTGTATGTAAAACTTTTTATTTATATGTATATGATAATTAGTAAAACGCTAAGAATTTTCTAAAAACAGATACTACTTTGTTGTTCCATGTCATTTTCAGTTGTCTGGGTCTCATCACATTGTATATCTAGGTTGCCTGCCTGGGTGTGTTATTTTTATCAGTCTAAAGGCTCAGTGCTGACATCTGTAGGGACGTGGAGAGAACAAGTTCAAATTGCCATGTCCAGCTCAGCCTATCTTCCTCTTGAGTTCAGAAATAGTTTCAACAGTAATTTAAAGAGCTTAAAAGTGACAAACTTTAATATTAATGTTAGAAGGTGTTATAAATATGAGGCCTTTGGGCAAATGCATAGAAAACATACAAAAATGTTACGTTGTAACTGAGCGCAACTTCCTCTCTCTTCAGAGATTCTCAGAATCATGCTTTAATTAACTATTTAATATTTTATTTACTTAATCAGTTTAAATCATTACAAAATGTATTGTGGGAAATTAATAACTTTTGCGTGGAGTACTCCCAGATTTTTGACCTATATTATTTTGCTAGCTGTAGAACTCTTTGCACTTTACTCCTGCTAACCATTTGTAAGGTGCCTGTGCTCAACATTTAAACATGGGTTAGTTGGCATAACATTAATTGATATATTTAACTTATCTATAGGTTCTTACTATATGATACACAGTGTACCCTGGGCCTGTAAGTTAAAAGCCACTAGTGGACTGCAGGACCTATTGTGTCATCCTCTACAGGAGCAGTGCTAACATGGCTTGAGGCCAACAATTATAGCATAACCGAAGCAGTTTTAAAACTATAATTCAACCTGTCTAATTAATCCTATTTGACTGGTTGAAACCTTCCTTTCAAATATTAGTAACTCACATGTAACTAGGCTGTATAGCCTATAAGGCAGTCTGCAAAGTATTTAAATAAAAAACGGCATTTGTAAAGCGCGAACTATTACCCCTAAGGGCCTCAAGACGCTGGGGCCGTCGGGAAGATTAAGCGAGCTATTGCCCAGAGTCACATGGTGCTGGGCTAACCTGCTGCCAGCGCCGGGGATCGAATAGTGACCCCCGGGCTCTAGAGTCAGCCGCCCCGGCCGCTGCACCACACCACTTAAAAGTAGGACATGTAGAAATGTAATGTTAAATGTGTCCTTACAGTGACTAGCACCTAAAAGGTATTTCCACTGTAGCCAGATTGGGTGTTCCATAGGGAATCATTAGGATACAATATTAAACTTACTAATGCTATCTTCTGTTGGAAACCACCAAGAAATGTAATACTTGGTCAATTTTAAATATTTATTAATGGCCAATTTGTATTTGCCTCCAGCTGCAGGCCTATGAGTGCTCAGCACTGAATGAGGTGCAAACACTGCTCCCAGAGCATAGAAAAAGCCTTAGGTGTGGGTGACGTGTTTCTCTCCTCTGGTAGGATGACCATTTGGGCAGTGCCCAGGACCTTAATTAACTTCAGAGGAACCTCCTCTGTTACAGGCAGATGACATCTGGAGTGGCCCCTTCTTTGTTCCCCCAGCCAGGCAGGCTATTATCCCTGTGGGGATGAAGCTGTTCCCAGAACCAGTTTGAAGTGCCCACAGAGAAGGGGTTGCTCACTTCCATGTCCACACTTCTGGGGTTGGGAAACAAGGTCTGCACAAAGGAAGACGATTTTGACCATCTTAGATTTAGGCAAAGAGGGGCAGTGTGGGATTGCAGTAGAGCATACAGGAAGTGCTGCAAACATGGATATGGTAACCCCTAGTACCTTTTACCTTATTGACTAGGGAGGAGCCAGGAGTCACCCCCATCCACAGGCTGGTGCCATGCGTAAATGTGGCATTCCCAGTACCTGCCCGGAACTTTCAGCAATCCATAAAATCATCAAATTCAAACTGATGCTCACACTTGCATGTGAATCATTTGTTTAGCAAAATCTGCATAACAAGCTGACTGGGCTGGGCACAGTGCCAATGCTACAGGCATCTCTTGGAGTTCAACCTGGCCCGCTCAGAGTTTGTCCTCAATGCTAGCTTTCTCTCTTCGAGTACCAAGCTATCTACAGCTGAGCCGGGGTCGTTAAAGCTTCTTTTGTGGGACATTGTTCAAGACAATGAATCGTAACTTAACACATTCCATCAGGTGGCCATGGACCAACTCGCCGCTAAAGACCTTATGCAGTACGCGCTGCCCGTCAAAAGTCTTTGAAAGCTACTGTTGAAAGAAGGCAGGCTAATGTCAGCCCAAGAGGATTCACAAATCATCTGTACAAAAAAGATCACTAATTTTGCATCTGGCTTATATCAACCAACAACTCTCCCTGCATATTTATCACTTCCAATCAATCTTAACATCAAGTTACAACTCTTGTGCCTGTGGCTTGGTTTAATCCAGCTTAAAACGTACCGACATGGTTGTTTAACCAGTGTTCAGGATGTCTCATGCAGAGGCTGAGGATTCAAACAGGATTCACTCACACACATCTTATGCTCATGCCGCTCTCTGTCCTCTCTTAGACGATACTGGCTCCTACGGGAAACATCCTTTACAACGCAACTATAACAACGCACTACCGTTGCAATGGCATGCGTTGTAAGAGAAGCTACGTTGTAATGACATGCGTTGTAATGGCATGCGTTGTAATGGACCCTGCATTATAAAAGTTTCGTTGTAATGGTATGCGTTGTGAATGTATGCGTTGTAACGTCATACATCCGGCTCAAATCCATCTTCAGACAGCTGAAAATTAGGGCCTTCAGGCTGCAGTTGTAGAATGCTTGAAAGGGGATTCAAGCCAATTAACAGCAACATTTGTAAAGTTTTTGAAGGCTGTTTCTGTGCTGCTGAATTATGCAACATCATAAATTTTATGCTGGAGTATCATGGTGTCTGCTCTGAACTGCACTTGCATCTTTGATCCCATGAGTGTCTGGTACATCTATTGACCTTTCAGCATGTCGCCGTCTTATCCTTGTCCCAGACAACAGAGGCCAAGGATTGCACTGTGTCCGGAACAGCACTGAATTGCATCTGCACTTTTACTTTTTTGAGGGACCCCTCCTTGTACTCACAGCTTGCACAATGGAGAGTATTTGCACAACATAGCTTGCACTTTTTAGTACCAGGGAGTGACTGTATTTCTGTAGTCTATTGATGGAACTGCCTTATGGCAAGCTGAACCTGACGTTAATAGTACTGAGGGAAACGCTCTTTAAAACAAAGCCAGAATCAATCTGTGCCTTTATAGCACCGAAATGGAATGAACGTGTTGTTACCGCACATTTGTTCAGCACGCAAGTCATTACAACTATTTGCTTCGGGCAGAGTGCATTGGTGGAGTGGTGTTGGATTTTAAGTCTAACACCTTCCCCACTGTTGTGCAGACTAGAGTTGGAATGGTAAATGATACTATTCCAAAGTCCAGCGCCCCCTAACGCAAGTCGTTTTAACGACTTGTGTGTAACAGCAACGCATTCTAACAATGCGTTCATTCTAATGCCGGCATTGTGAAGGTATGCGTGCTAAACGCATGTGGGATTCCATCATACATTCTAGTACTGAATGGTTTTGTCTTTTGCCTAACTAGCTACCTGTAGCCGTCTGTTTTATTGATGCAGATATCGTTTTCAGTAATCTTGGGGTAGCCTTAAGCCTACTAATCATCTTTGGGGGGCACAGGGAGTTAATTGACTTTTATTTTATTGGTTTGAGATTGAACAGGATGTGCTTTAAGCCCCATGGGTTCCTTGTTTTTCGAGTCAGGCATCACATGCGGCATGCACTTGTAAATCATGATCTGGCAGTAGGCTCATTATGGCTGTTAATATAAATTGCGCTGGCTGATAACCGAGCTACTGTGCTATATTCATAGCTACATGTGTTACTTCTTTTAGCAGAGATTTTTGTGACATTTTTTAGTCATTACAGTTGCTGTGATACATTTTAATCAAACTGTATTTTTCTTCTTATATGTATTTCTACTTTTGAATGCATAATGAAAAAATGGTTAGCATTGATTTTAAGAAATCGTGCAACAGAATAAAAAAAGTCTTAAAACTCTAAACCACCAGATTCATGCTGAATAAATAGCAACCAATTTACTATAAATCTGGATGTAACGCTTGGGATCCACCCAGCGCCCCAAGCTAATGTACTCTTGGAAAAGAACTTCACGAAAAGTAAAATAAACTTTGAGGTAAACACCTTAACCCAAGGAACCCCTTTACTTTTGCAGTTATACACAACAGATTCACGAAAGTCAAATATATTTCGGGACCAACTGCTACACCCTAGTGTCGTCCACAATCTTCCACACAATTGACAAAAGGCTGATGCTTACATATGGAGGTATTTCTTGGCATAAGATAGGGCACCCAGGCATGGAGCAAACTTAGCGAAATGTTGTCCTTTGTATACGGAGGACATTTTGAAACATAGGGGTACCCTTAGTGCGCTGAGTGACCTGAAGGTTTTCAGAAAGAGACTGAAGACCCAACTTTTTAAATAGTCTACTGTGATCCGTCTAATGCCCCCGCAGGGACACTTCTTGGAGTAGCTGTGCGTGCTACAGATGCTGCTAGCATACCATAACATATCCATGGTATATCAGAATACATCCATGGCAGAATGCGAGCCCTTGGCCCTTGCATATTAGACGTTCGGTGGGCACCTCTGGTATATTGGCGGGTACCAATAATAAGATGCCGACCTAGCCACACTTGAGGAAAATTTTGACATATGGGGACACCTTTGGCAAAAATCTGTCCATGGTATACTTAGCAAATTTATTTGAAAATGGTGCTTTAATATGCACAATTTGCCCACATTTTTAAAAAGTTTTGTTGATTGTGGCTCAATATTCACCCCTGAGCCCTTCTTAAGAAGTACCGCTTATTTACCTCGCTTCACCTGCTGGAACCTGGGGCAAGTATTACACCGCCTCTTTTAAAGATCACCCGCCACCACTGATGACCAGAGAATGCAGGGAAAAGACAGGGGTAGTAAGTGTATGAGCAGATGGGGCAGTGTGTGACAGAGGGGGTGGGAGCAAAGATTCTGCAATGGCACATACAGTGTCGTCCAATCTTAACATTGTGAAAATTGCTTAGATTTCACAAGTTGATTAGACCTCTACACTCCTGTCCTACCAGTAAGTATGCCTCATTTATATTCAAAACTGGATCATGGGACCAAGGCCCCACCAATAACAGGACTGTTCTGAAAAATGTATTTTCCCAAACTTTCCAAGACCTCTCCATTCTGAAACACATACACACAGCCCCTGCAGTGAGCCCGGGTGGTGAACTACGCTCCGTTTGCGGAGTTTTCAGAGTGGAGCACGAGGAGATCTCAAAAAACACTACACGTAGCGGAGTTTTTTCCATGCTCCCCAACGTGAAGTTGACTAGTGCGAGCGAGGAAAATCCACCTCCCGTGAGATTTTTCCACACTCACTCTCCCCAACATAAAGTTGGCGAGCACAAGCGAGAAAAATCAACCTGGTGGCAATATTTCTCAATGCGGGTGTTTAGATTTCTTATAGCGGGAGGTCTGGACAGCCAGCCTTGAGGAACCTTCTGCTCATAGTGAGAAAGCTGCCGCTCGAGTAGAAAATCTACTTGAGCGGCAGAAAAGAAGCAACGCCCTCTTATGCTGCGCATGGTGCCTTTCGCATTGATTTTCCAGTGCAGGACAAACATCTGGCGCTGAAAATCAACACGAACAGGCATGACCAAGCGCACTGCGCTGCTTGCGGAATTCCTCGTAGCGCAATTGATTTTTTGGGGCATTTCACGGAGTCCCGCGCGGAGCTCCGAAAACTCCGCCAAGGATTACCCTTCAGTAGGATTTACTGGTGTGCAACTTCACATCATTCGGGGTTAATATTGCACAATTAAAAGGATTAACATGCGCTGGGACATATTACGTGAATGCTGAGCACTTATACATGGACCATTTAAAAAAACAGGAGTTTCGTTCAACAGTTTTTAGGTCGAGCGTGAGCCTGAAAAAGCGCTTCTCTGCTAAGAGCTGTGGTAGTTCACTACGGAGAGATGCTTCGCTCACTCACCCGCCCTTATTTTTCATTGGCTTATGTGTTTGTCCTTTGTAAATGCTGTCTTCTGATTCATTGTAAGGCTTGTTAGTTCCTCCTTAGTACAGCCATTTCGTCATTTGTATCCTCCCGTGGCTACTGGCCCCTTTACTTGGATGTTACACGGGGCGTGTACTGTTTCCTTTATTAAGTTTCTCCGAACAATGCGCTTCGCTTATATTTAGGCAATGCAATAGGTCTCCCGTAAATTTGAGACCGATTGCATTGCAAATGCTTGTTTATGTAGCGCTAACTTGGCTCAAGGGCATTCCAGCGGTTTTCTTCAGCACCATATTACATTACACAAGGTCAGATTCACTTGGTATTGGGCACGGAGAATGTAAGCGATTTGCCCAGAATCACCAGCTATTGAACCGACGCCGGGACTTAAACCTGGTTCCGCATTTCCAAACTTGGGCCTCATCTCCTCCCCTGAGATTCAAGACACGGAAAGGGCCTTGTGAGTATCATTCCATATTTACAAGAAGAGAGAAATGAAGTGTGTGACTGCTTCCCCCAGGGGTAGAGTACAGCAAAGATGGGAAGTTGAGCAAGTGCCCGAAAGGATGTTTACAGCACTCAAGGGTTCTCCCTAAGCGCTCACCGCTGCATCCCTGCGCGCCAAGACCCCCTGCGCTCATTAACGCCCGCACAGGGCCCTCGGCGCCCAGCCTGTCACCTCATTATCTGAACGGAGGCCGGCGCCAGGAGCCGCCGCGCTGAATTTTAAAACCCAGCACCTTCCTAGAAAACCAGCACGTGGGCGAAATTGAATCCCCTTCGCGGCCGCTGTTGCTGATTTCATGTCGGGATTATTTAGGCAAAATGGAGCTGTTGCGCCCGAGCGCAGGCTGCGCGCCAGGTGACACCGGGCTCTCGAGCCGGGGAGGGCTGGTCGGGTGGGGTCGGAGGTCGGGACGAGCAATTCATCCACAGACAATGCTGACGGATTTATGGATCAGAAGTGACAGCATATTTATATCAAAGCTATTTTGTTTGGGAGAAGCACATTTCGTTGCGCATTCGTCTCTGCGCAAAGCAATTCAGGGCCGGGAGATGAACGTGATTTTATTAAGTGTTTAGCGCCCACGAATAGCCATGAACGGGCAATTTTAGCTGAATCCGCACCCTTTGCCCCCTCAGCCCCTGGAGGGTTCAGTGGCACCGGCCATCATACAGCCAGCCTTGACGTTTTGCCTCCGACTCATGTTCACGCAGACAATGTTTTTGTCATGGTCAACCATATGCACTGTTTCATTAAGAGCAGGGCTTTAAGTGGGAAGAAAAAACTTGGGGGGAGGTGTCTCTCAAAGGGGCGTTTACAAAGTAATTAAGGGCGTGGCTTTAAAACACGTAAACTAAAAATCTGTGCTTACCATAGTGTGCCGCCCGACTTGTATTTTGCTGTTTCTGTCATTGCATCCAGATATATGATGCAACAAGTAACATCATACCTACAACAAGTCAGGACTATTGGCTTTGTCAATGGTTATTATTTGCGTAAGATAAATAAGCAGCAACTATGGCTTGATTATAGTATCGCAAAAGCTTCCACTTAAAGCCCTGGCGACACCACGAGAATGTTGCTGCTCCTGAGTCAAAAAAAGAAGGGAAATCCAGAGAGAAAATGACTCAACAATGCTCACCTGGCGTGACGTCATGCCGTAACTTCTCCACTACTGAGAAGTGAGCAGTGTGAGCACGCGCACACCAACGGGCCTGCTGAACTGTAGTCTGGAATAAAATGGACCACCTGTGCAAGGGCACAAACAGCTGGATAGAGACCCGATTCGAGCCCCCCCTTTAAAATACTGCAAGCGCTTAGCACCGGTGAGACCCGGCCCACTTAAAGCCCTGATTAAGAGTTAATGGTTTATTGATGATCGGACTAATTTAGTGGTTAGTCAGCAGAGTTTTGGACTGCCACATTGGCACACTTACAACCCCTGTGTAGGCAGTGGTCGAACATTGGTTGTATTTTGATGTACCCGCGTGCGCCCTTCATCCTTTAACTTATTGACAACACCTGTAGTACCATCACATATTCCAGATAGCATCAATGAAGAAGTGTGGCTCACCGATTAGAGCGGCAGACCCTGAGGCAGAGGTCTGGCCCGGGACCAGGGTTTAATTCCCGCCTCGGTGGGTCTTGGGCTCAATGTCCTCGGACCTGATAATTCTCGCCTCGGTGCCTACTCTAATCATGGGTTCCACTCTGCAACTCTGGGCAATAGCTTGCTTAATCTCCACTACGGCCCCAACAACGCTAGGATGCCTGGCTTCACCTTGGGGGTGCCCAGCAGTGGACACCTCACAGGAACAGGCCAGGAAGGGTTCCACAGCGGTATTCGTACAGCACTTAGAGACCCCTGGGTGATAGGCGCTAAACAAGTGCAAATTACATTTACATTTACATTTACATCAAGAGGGAGAAAAGAAGATGTCACTGGCAGCATATACGACTGGCATCGAGTGCAGCCCATTATCAGAAGTAGACCATCCAGTGGCACATGGGTAAATGCCATCTGTGCCAACTACCACCAGCGCTGTGATCCAGAATCTAGAACGCATTTCTACAAAAGTGGCAGTGATGGAGTCAAGTCATGTCAAGCTGCAGGCACAGTATCAATAATTGGGGCCACTGGAATTATGCGGCAGTGGTGGTCCAAATTATGCAGCAAGAAAAGGCAAATTATGTTGCACATTCTTTGATGGTATTACACAGTCTGGGCATTAGTTGCTCCTTTTTAGTGTCAGTTTAACTCCCAAATATAGCAAAAAGCAACAGAAAAGTGACCAGTCCAACTTTGCAAAGGACTTTCCACCGGGTGGCAACACGTATCGCTGCGTTTATAGTAACTTTTTAACCGTTAGAGCTAGAAACAAAATGTTTTTTTGGGTTAAAATCTGCAGATTATGCGGCAGGTGATGGACGATGATAGATTATGTGGATGGATGGATTATGTGGCAAATTTATCAAATCTATATTTATGCAGAAATCACAGCGGCCACACAGTCACATCATCCATGGGCCCTGCCTATAATCTGTCTCTTAATCCATTGGGGCAGTCGGTGAGAGCACAACAAAGAGAGCAAAGATGAGATCCCGCCATCGCATTCAAATGCAACGTGATATGGAAAGGGTCGGACTGGGACAAAAAATAGACCCGTGCATCAAAATAAAAGTGGCCCACATTTGCGAAGAAGATAGATTAAAACGTGGCCCAGATTTACAAATTAGACCAGTTTTGAACTTGTAAAGATATGCTGTATGGAGCATTTTGCAAGGCATGGGAGAGTGCATACATTTGTCTTTGCAGCAGGCAATGCCTGTAGTAATAGAAGGGAATAAATAGTAGCACAACCTGGCCCACTTGGCCTTAAAACAGGTCCACAAACTGCTTAAAAGACGGCCCTCCTAACCTGTCACACCAGCCCATCGGGCTCTGTCTGATTATCATATAGGACAGACCGATCCAGGATGTGACGTATGTGCAAATACACGTCTGAATGATCTGGATGAACACCGGGCAAATAGACGTCGTCCATCAGTTGACCCAAGCAGTCCAAGAGTTTATCACCATGTTTGGAGAGGGGCAGTATTGATCTATAAGTATGTGCATTTCAACATGGATTCCTGAGACAAGCGCCTAGTGCACAAATGGGCCCACGTGCAAGCAGTTCTGGCAGCCATACTCCTCCCCCTTCCAAAAGTGTACATCATCCCAACATGTGTGTCTAATACGTTCAAGATACAGGGTTCTTCAAAGTTGGTCCTGGAGGGCCGGATCCATGTCAGATTTTTAGCAAATCCCCATTTAGATAAATATAGTTATCTTAAAAATATTGTATGGATCCGCCCCTCCAGGACCGACTTTGGAGAACACAGTAGAAGGAGGTCTAAACATACAGTTTAAATTTTTTGACCCTTCAGCTCTTGCACCTTACCAAAGATATATAAAGAGAATTTTGCTTAATGTTTTTTTTGGTTTGTATTATTATTTTTCTAAACATATCACACATTATTACTTTTCTAGGTTATTATTTGAAAATGAAGTTTGATAAAAAAAATTCTGTGAGATGGGTAATTTTTCTGGGTTACATCACATTCAAAATAAATAAAAGTATGTTTGAAAAACAATTGTATGTCTTTAAAAAAAAAGATTGTACCACAAGTAAATGGTAATAATTGTATGGTTTCTATAAAAAGCAGTGACATCCCGCTGAAAGTGCTGTTCTATTGCATGTGCCTGATAGTCCTCATAATGTTTTTTTGATAGGCCATCACCATAGTCAAATTCTATAGTCTATAGTCACTCTCCTTCCTGTTTAGTCATGGTGCATATATTCTTCAGTGTTCTAGCCAACACGTTTCGTTCTTGGATCTAATTGCCATTGACTTCTTCAGGGCTATTCATGCACGGATTAATTTAGTGACTATATGTGGTTCACCTTTACAGCACACATAGAAGTTACAACTCGTCATTATTTTTTATGATTGTTTATGTGCAGTAAGGAATACCTTTCTGAGTGTGCTGCACAATGCAGCACACATCGAAACAGCAAAAGCGAGGAGAAATAAAGCATTTATCCTCATTATGCCATGTTAAGACTAGGTTTCCCTTGGTCTTCATTCTGGAGTTGCCCCTTATTTACGCTACCCTTGTAAATATGGGACAGCATCAAAATCAATGGCCATTGCTGTGTAACCCCCACAGCAACACCCTTGCCCTCCCCTTTCACGTTAAGTATAGCGTGAAAGGGTACCTTATTTACAAGGTCATGTTAAGCCATGTTACGTGGCTCAACGCTGCCTTGTAAATATGGTGAAGCCCATATCGCCTCCAGAACACCACTAAAAGTGACATTCTGGTGGCGACAGGGGCTTGTAAATATGTCCCTTAGAGTCATGCATTGCTGTTAAATTTCACTTTTATGGACTGAATAAAAAGAGAGCAAAAGTGGTGAAGCTCAATAAGCTACTGTGGCAGAAACTAACATGCATTAATTCCTGTGGATTTCCGAATCCAGACATATAGATTTATGTATGGAAGCCTGTGTCAATTACAGTCACATCACTGTCATATTAGGGAGCGTATAAAGTCCAGGAATCAACTTGAAACAGCTACCAATGGCACATGGATTACAGATGTACATCAATTCAGTCTGTGACAGCGACATCCCAAATCTCTATGCAACTCAATAAACACATGCCATGCTCTTCTAGATGCTGGAGAGATTTAGTGGTTTTCAAATTCCAGTCTTAAGAGAAAAGCTTCTTTTACAGGCAATTACATTAGAATGCCATTTCTTCTTCAGCAATACATCTATAAACTAAAAAGCAAAAAGTAGCCTACCAACATTGACAAATACTTATAAGTGGAGTAGTCCTATATTCTGCCTATTGAATACACTGCGTAGCGAGGATGATGCACGCGTTCCATGCTCATACGTAAGTTGCTAATTGCTTGGATGTTCTTCCATTAAAAATGATACCGCAAGGCTATTGTCAGAGTCCCTTGGTGATCTTGTGTACAATGTACATGTCAATTTACTCAATTTCAAACCCTGTCTTAGTGGTTCACTTGTTCCACCACCATTCTCCTGGAGAGTGACACATTCATGTGTCACATCAAGGGACTTAGGTCATGTGCAGCTTCTCCTCTCTTTGAAGCCCATCACTGCTTATCAGATCTCAAGATTGTCTCATGAGCTGAGCTATGAGTGAGTCATGGTGCTATCAAAACCAGACTCTTCACAACACCTTTCTTGTTTTCAAAACGAGTTTCTCTGACTTTCTTTAATCAAATACCATGGACATTTAAAAGACATGAAATGAAAGAAAAGCAAATTCCAAGATGCCACTGCACTTTTAAAATCTCTTTGCACCACCCCCTCTGCAAAACCTCATTGTTTTTCCAAAGCCAACTCCTAAACCAGCTCTATCTATTAAGAATCCAACAGAATCACAACTTTCTTCAAAACAATCTAACATGGCATTGGTGCCATCCAGATCTGCCTACTTAACACTCAACCAGCAAATGCAACACTATCAACTTCTTCAATGAAAATATACAGACAATAAATAACGCGTCAACATCCACTTTTCTCATAATACCTCAACACAGTATCCCCAAAAGGTCATTATTCAACCTTCTTTAACTTGAAAACCTCACTCTGGTTAAGCACTCGTGCTCCTCTGCAACATCATCACCACTTCTATCACCAAAGGCACCTTTTCAGAAGCTCCCACAACTGGACACTCATGATCTTACAGCTACTGTTCCATGATCTATATCGCTTCATTGGTAAAGCCATTGAAAAGCGGCCTGCAACCAAGCACCAAAACACATCAGCATGCATCATCTGCTCTACAACTGTCAGTCAGTCTGAAGATCACTGTACAATACTTAAAAAGCTACCACACATACAGTAGATTATACCCTCCTCTACAAATACAAAAATGATACTTGCCTTTGGTACTACTGTGCCTCTCTGTTACCTTCAACAAAAGACACCCTGATGTTCTCTCTAGGAGAATCTATAGAATTCTACTCCTTCCTGCTTGTTCAGATGGTTATAGTGAGATCCCAGAAGCTCCCCGCCACCTGCAGAGGCTCTATCCTGCCCTCTGTCACCTTCAATTTAAGTATGAAATACCTCAGATTGTTTCCCACTAGCAGCGACCTCGCAGTAAACCAATACGCCAACCACACATAACTCTACCTGAAAGTCATCTCATCTCTTGACATTCAGAGACTCTAAGGCAGGCTCTGTCTTCTTCAAAGTTGGATGGCCAACCCATACCTGAAGCTCAACACAAACAAGAATAATTTTCTTCTATTCACTGACAAAAATCTTCTACAGCAAGTTAAAAGCTGGCTCAATGACATGAACCTTGATGGCTTCAAAGTCAAACCCCAACTAATACTCAAAGCCAAATCGAACTTCTATATTGACCCCGCTTTCAAGGGACATATGGTCAAGAAAGAAAACAGGGCATCAATGTGCCAGTTCACCCTCCTCAAAAATCATAAGACTTTCATCCCTGAAAATATCTTGAGAACTGCTTTCCAAGTCCTGGTGCTCTCAAATCTAGGTGTAGGGAATCCTCTTCTTCATTGCCCCAGAACACCATGCTGCCCTCCTGAATGAATTCTACACACTGCAGCAAAACTCACCAAAGGCCAGGATAAAACCAACTACATCACTTCAACAATGAAAGAAAATCAGTGTGTTTCCCTCACAACCTACATCTTCTTCAAGACCAGCTGCAACCCCTTATTTGGCTGCAATCATCTAAACCTTTGGGAGAATACATCACACCTGGAGATGAGACATCTCTAGACTAGATTTAAAGAACTGCAAAAAGAAAAAGAAAATTAAAAATGTACCCTGCACCATAAGGGACTTATAATCAACCACACCAACATCCAGAGTGCCCCTACTCCCCTCCAGTTTTCATTACCATAGATCTAACATCTCCTCTTTGCTGTATTTTTCAAATGATCAAACAAGCACACCATTGGACCCATTCCAATGTGCAGCACGCTATTGCTCCACTTTTGAGCTACATAAATATCTGTAAATAAAAACATGCATTATTACAGATAATGAGAAGCAACACTAGTTTATTTAATTTTAGTAGCTTATGTCTTCTATGGAGTGTGCCCCTTTGGGCTCCTTCCCACGCCTCACAGGGCAAGTGAGAAAAGGATCCGTTTTGAACGGAAGAAGTAGCACTAAGTGCAGGGTTAAGCTCCTGTTGTAAATCTGGGTTATCGTAAGCAATTTTGCTGTAATTTGATGTTATTACGCTATAGCAAATTTCACGTTATAATTAGCCCTAGTAAGCATCTATAATTCGCAATATTTGCAATAAGATAGTTGGTGGGTTGTTAACAACTAGCAAGACATAATTGGCATAAACTAGAGCTTTTAAATTAACATGAGCAACTGTGATTCCTTTCACTAACGTAGATTTATTAATAAGATACCGGAAAGATTCATTGCTAATAAAAATATAAGCATAGAGTGGGGACATTCCTGGCTTGTCCTAGTATACAATCTAAAAAGTCTGATGTGAAATTATCAATATCAATTTTAGATATACGGCATGCATAAAGAGCTGTTTAAAAAATTGGTACCAAATTGGAAACATTTTAATGGTCATAACGAAGAAGAGAAAAGGATCTATATTTTGTCACATATAAAGAAATATTATCAGGTTTAGTAATCACAAGTATTAAGGTATCTATAAACAACTCATCTACTTCAGCTGCCTTATAAAATTATTTGTACAAAGCTAGTAACTTTGGAGATAAATTAGGAGAAAATGTGTTATAAAATTCAGCTGAAATTGCATTAGATAAAGGATATTTACCAGATTTAACTGCATTTATTTCAAAAATAATTTTATTTTAAAAAAGGGGTTATTGAGTGACATTCTATCTTGTGTCGAAATAGATTCACTCACTAGATTAAAATCATTGATAATTTGATCATGAACAGATAATGCTCTATTTTACAATTGTTTCTAAAATGATGGGGATTGATTAGCAATATCTTTGGAACTTATAAATAACTCACTGCATGGAGATGTCATAGTGTGAACTTCGTTTCTGTCTTTCTTAATTAGCATAACATTTGGTAATAGTTTTCAAGACCTAGAAGAACTTCAGTAGTACTTTTCCTTTTCATTAGCAACTTGTTTTCCAGTTGTTCAGCTCAGTAATTGATTACATTCATAGTGTCATTTTTGTAGTAGAATTTTATATTTACTGTCATCTGGGGTAATGAAAAATCTCTCAAAATTAGCAATGCCTTTTGAAGGATTTGGAATTTTAGTTGTAAAAGGATTGTTCTTATTGGACCTAACCAATATAGATAGATCTCTGATATATGTCCTAAATGCATCCCAATGCATGACTGGAGATGTACCTGAACGCTTATTATAAAGAAAATATTAATATTCTTGAGGAGTTGCATTCTATTTTTTCATTTAGGACAATATCTGTATTCATTCTATCTCTGGGAGGATACATTGGAAGATCTTGTGAAGTAATGTGAAAAGAAATCACTGGATGATTAAACATTTCTATTGATTCAATTTTATCGTTCTTAATTAACATAACTTACGAGAGGATAAAACATAATCTGTTCTAGAAAACTAGAATAAGAGTTTGAATGAGAAGCATTTTTGTGTTCATTGAGTGATGTCATTTCCAATTGTCCACAAGTTTAGTGATGATAAAAAAAGTTTTAAGCAGCGAAAAGGCCTTGATAGCTGATCTTACAGAGGGTCAGTTATTAGCATAAAGGGGCATATTTACTAGGAAACTGTTGGAGCGTGGCGTTAGGCCAAGAAGGCTAACGCCGCGTTCCAATAGTTTCCAAATGCAGCGAGAATATGGTGCACCTCTACTTTTCCTTTAGCTCTGATGCTAAATGTATCTGTCTAGCACCAACACAGGCCCTCTTTCACCATTGTGCAAGGGTTCCTGCCTTACAGGGAAAGATTGTTTATGTGCAGGACGGTGTCCCTTCGTGTACATAAACAATGAGTAATGGCGATTTGTAAGTTATGTGTGTGCCGCAGAATACAGCACACATAAAAGTTGCAAATCGTCATTTTTTTAATGATTGTTTATGTGCAGGAAGGAACACCTTCCTGCACATAAACAAATCATTCATTGTGTTTTGCTGTTTCCATGTGTGCTGTACAATGCAGCACACATACAAACAGTAAAAATGTGGAGAACTAAAGCATTTTGCCTCGTTTTCCTATGTTAAGACCATGTTTTCCCTGGTCTTAATTTTAGTGCTGCCCAATATTTACGCCATACTTGTAAATATGGTGCAGTGTCAAAATCAATGGGTGTTGAAGTGGAACGCCCACTGCAACATCCATTGCCTACCCCTTTCACGCTAAGTGTAGCGTGAAAGAGGGCCTTATTCACACGGCAGTATTAAGCCATGTTAAGTGACTTGATGCCGCCTTGTGAAAAAGGCAAAGCCCCTATCACCAAAAAGTGAAGTTCCTGTGGCGAAAGGGGTTTGTAAATATGCCCCAAAGTCTCCTCCGAAAGAGGCACCTTACCAAGGTTAAATATTCCTTTTGCAATGTGTTTCAAGAAAATAGTATCATTGTTAGGTGGCACATATACATCAATTATGTGGATAACAAATATATCAATATTAAATTGAACATATCAAATCTACTATCAGCACCTGTAAAATTAGAACATATACGTTTTTTGAAAAAAATATGGCCATAACATTCTTCTGGTCTGTTGTATTTGCCAAAATAATATTTCAACCTCTGTTCATTGTAGACAATATTTTACCTTCTATATGCATTTCTTAAAAAAAACATTCGTTTTATTCCCATATAAGAACTCAACTATGTTCACTCTTTTAACAGGGTGTCATAAAACTTTAATATTTACAGAAACAATTGTCACTTTATAACTGGAACCCATGACTATTATTTAAGTTGGATGAGGAAGCAGCCATAATATAAGATGCTTCAATCCTGTTTGAAAATGAATAATTAGAAAAATAGCAACAAAGAATAGCAAATTCATAAACAAGCAAGAAGAAGAAAATTCCATCAGTAAGGAAACTTCCATCTGCTATCAATGTGCTGAATTCAATATTAAATTAGAAAAAACTGAGCGAAAAAGTCATCATCTGGAAATTAGTAATTTCGATCAATAATATCGAGAATGATGTAGGTGCAGCAGCTTAAGCCAACAGTGGGTGGTGACTTTTATCAAGGCCAGGCCACACTGCACAGTGTGTGTCGAGAAGGGCAGGCCTTCAGCATGATGAGCTTTTACCACAGCAGTCCTCTCATTGGTCCAAAATGACATCTTCCAGACAGTGCCAAATCTCAAAAAATTCCAAAAAGTGAGACAGCCTTCCTCAGAGCCCAATTCCTCCCCTTAGGGAGCAGCACATCTCCAACCATCTTTCAAAAATGTGCTTCATGCCTTTGTATCAGCCCTGACGCTCAGCCTCAGGAGCTCAACAAAACTTGTCCAGGCTGTGGGAGCACAATTCCAAGGCTGTTGTTGCACACCCTAGAGATGGCGAGAAATCACCCAGCAAAGGTGGGGTATGACACAGACTCTGTTACCTGGAAATGTGCCCTGATGAATGTCAGATCACTAAATAAACATATCACAGAGAGTGCTCTATTCATAGAAGGCAAAGACATTAAGATAGGATTTATTACAGAATCCTGGATGGATAATGCATCGGGTCCGGACCTGATCATGGTGACTCCCCTGGATTTTGTTTATTATACTTTGAATAGGTCAAAGGGAAGAGGGGGTGGACTAGCCATGATCTACCACTCTTCCATTATCTCCTCCTTTAGTCCGGGAGAGGTGGAGGGCTGCGAGGCATTAGACTTCTCCTTCCGTCTATTACCCCAGTATACCTTCCAAGGTTCACTTGTCTATAGACCACCAGGCCCCAGAGCCCGCTTCATGGAGAAGGTGGGCAAAATTGTATAAACAGGTATTACGACCTGCTCCTATTCCAAATTTATGGGATTTTAATTTCCATTTGGAAATCACAGCTGACCCAGACACAGCCAAATTGCTAGACTTGATGAAGTGTAGCAATTTAGAGCAACGGGTGACAGAGGTGACTCACCAGGCTGGACACGATTTGGATGGCATTTTTTCCAACAATCCATATTTATGTACAACAGATATTATTCCGCTACTATGGTCGGTCCACAAAGCTGTGGTATTTAATCTTAACATTCCTGAGCGCCACCCGCATAAACCAGTGAATAAAAGGAAACTAGAGAAAAGAGAGTGGAAGAGAGTAGTGGCTGAGGATCTGCGTGACACACTCAATAAGACCATAACTACGCCACCAGCAAATTTAGAATTGGCTACAAGTTCCTACAATCGCTGGTTAGTAACAGCAGGGAACAAACATGCTCCTTTAAAAAAAGTTCTATCCCACTAGAAGGCAACCTTCTGCTCCTTGGTATACACAGGAACTGAGGGATCAGAAAGTGAGTTGTAAACATCTGGAGAGAAGATGGAGAATGGAGTACAAGCTTAGTGATAAGGAGGAGTACAAACAAGGTCTCGCCATATATAAACAGCAGATCTATCAGGCAAAGTGCCTATTTTTCTCTTTGAAGATCAACAAAGCCACTAACTCGGCTAGGGAACTATTCAAAACAGTCACCAGTCTGTCTAATCCAGCGTCTATTTCAATCACACCCAGTCAGGTGTTATGCGAAACTCTAGCCAGTTTCTTTTACACGAAAGTGAATACCATCTTTTACGCTTTCACCAATGTAATTCCAAAAACCTTGCCGGACCAAGCTGATAACCTGCAGCTAGAAAAGAAAGGGTCGCTGGACAAGTTTGTTCAACTCACCACCACAGAAACCACTAACCTTCGGATGCAGGTGAAATCGGGCTCCCCATTGGATCCCTGTCCGATAGCGATCTTAAAGCTAGCAGCATAGCCCGTTGCTCGAGCCTTGACACCCATTTTTAATGCGATGTATAGAGAAGGCTATTATCCATCAGACTGGAAAAAAACTTCCAATCTGCCCCTATTAAAGAAACCAAACCTTGATTTTAAAGATACACATACAGCAGTTGCTGTTTTATAATCATTGTTTATTTATCATATACAATTAGCACGCAAGACTTGTGTATTAGAAGGCTGAAAAATATTACTCTACTCCGAGCAGCCATAATTTGAAATAATATCACCAATAGAAAAAGAAAAAGCATTTTATATCTGTTTTTGCTCTACCTAAAGCCTATATCTATATTATTATCATCCTCATAGTTATGGTATCAGCTGAATGGTTTGTATTTGCCTAACCAAATTATTCTGAGCCATCTACTATCCCTACATGGTTTTTGAAAGCTTCCAGGCCTGCAGCTGTATAATGGCTCTGAAGAATTCTCCTCAAGCAACCAGTCCTCGTGCCTGCCCCTGACAAATTCTCAGGTTTCTTTATAGCTTTCTCTAAATCATTCTCTATGAGGAGGAGGGAAGTTATTGTCCATTCTCTTTTATCTACATCACTGCTTGAACAATGCCTCAGTTAGAGATATATCTGAGCAGCAATTGTATCAAAACCTGTTTCCTTCCACATTAACTTTGCGCTAGGCTGGACATCCTTGTAATGTTGTTCTCTATACTGGACAGCAGAATGGAAGTTTCCTCCTAATTGTTCTTGTATTATTTTTGATAGTGCGACTAAGGTTATCCTGCTTGTAAAACAATATGCTGATCTCAAACATCTTGTTAACTATTGTTACCATTCAAAGCATTCGTTTTCAATGCCCTAAGCCATTTACACCCTCTGAAGAATTAGTGCGCTCATGTTTGTCATGCATTTATGACTGATTTGTATGTAATATACATCTGTCATTATAGAATGCCCTGTCACATACGTGAGTTGAATGAGCTGTGGGAACTTTTAGGGTTGAATCATAACAATCCATCAATTCCTGAAATACTGCTTCCTTTCATGTCACCTGAAACCCAGGAAGATCGTCTCTAATGTCCAAGTTAGAAAGCACCATGTATTTGCAGCCAGAAAAGTGTTAACATAGATAATAATGGTTTCTAAGAAGTTGTTCTCTCCCACTGGTAATTGACCTTTAACTTGAAATGACCCTCCTTGTTGATCATTGTTCTTAATGGACTCCTTTTCGGTCATCTAGTGGATATCCTCCTTCCTCATGGACAGAACTAATTGAGTTAAACTTCTGCCGTACACCTCAAAATCCAAGAAACTCATCTGTGGAGCTCCTCAATGATCGTCGCCCAGTACAACACTCTTCAGTGTCTTCATGACGCCCCTCGCGAACATCATCAGAGCGCACGTCATCAGCATAGTATCCTACACCGACGACACACAGCTCATCCTCTCCCGTACAAATTCAACCAGCTCAGCCAAAGTAAACGTTGCCAATTGCATGAGCAACGTCGCTGCTTGGATGAAGAACAACTGCCTCCAGCTGAACACAGACAAAACCAAAGTCTTAATCTTTTGCAATAACCACTCACCTGGGATGCTTTTTGGAGCCCTCTGAACTTGCCCCCCCCCACCCATCCCTGCAGACCATGCCAAGTACCTTGGGATCGTCCTGAACACCAAAATCTCCATGAGCATACAGATCAATGCCGTCTCCTCATCATGCTTTCACATCCTGAAAATGCTACACATCATTTTCAAGTGGATCCCACTGAACACCAGATGAAGGTCACCCAGGCTCTTATCACAAGCAGCTGCGGCCCGTGCAGGTAACAGCGGTGAGGCTGGGTGTGGGGTATTTCAACAGACGACTACGAGCGAAAATGTATTATTTGTTTAGTTTTCCCTCTTGGCCATCTGTCGAATCACCCCCAAACCGGCCCCACTGCCCAACAGCTCTCAACTGCACAGGCGGTGGCTGATCATAAGTAGACTAGATTATGGAAGCGCTCTTTACGTAGGAATCCCAGCCCATGTCCTACACCGACTCAAAACCACTCACTGCACCACCACGAGACTCATTTTGAACACCCTGCAAAATACCCACATCTCTCCATATCTCTTCACACTGCAACACACTCCACAGACTCCCAATCCAGGAAAGATGTAAGTTCATGTAAGTTCATGCTACTCACCCACATCTGCAATGCTCTCCACAACACTGGTCCAGCATTCCTCAACCACCACCTCAAATTCTACCAACCCACTAGAAAACAGACACCTTTGATCTGCATCCCAAGCAAGATAACATCTCTCTTGCATCAAGAAGACAAGAAGCGGAGGACACTCCTTCTCATAACTCGCAGCCAAGAATTAGACCGAACTCTCAAAACACCTCAGAACCTGCCCCTCCCTCATGGACTTCCAAAGAAACCTCAAGACATGGCTCTTCCAGATGAAACTGGCATGATCTCCTCCTCCCCCCTCAGGTCTGCCCTACTTAGTGACTGGATACCCTCATGGGTGATTAGCCACACATCAACAACATAACATCTAGGGGGGCGATACTAAATATTCATCATTCTTACTTCTATGGCACAAGAGCAAGAAACGTAGATGACAGATATACAAGAGTGGCAACAAAAGTGTAAGAGTAAAACTAGTAGCATTGCACCTGCACAGGACTTCACTGAATTTCAAGTAGGTGTGAAATGTTATGACACACTAGCAGGGATTTGAAATGTTTGCCTGGTGCTTCTTCATCTGCGGGTTGTCACTAGGTTAGGAGCCTTGAGTCCTCAGGAATGGGGGGCGGGTGTGGCGGTCCCGTGGCAGACGAGTGACATCTGTGCTCTGAGGTTGTGTGGGATGGCCCCCTGCAAAACTGGTCAGGTAGGATCACATGATTGTTGAGGCACCACATGGGTGAGAAGAGCAGCAGTGCTGGTATAATTAGAAGGACACCGTGGGGAGTCAATGGGTGTCGGGCATTAAGTGAAGTCTCAGGGATGCATAGGGGCCAGCCCCAAATTCATGGCCTCTCACTGTTTTGCTTGGTCCGCATCGGGGCTGGACTGGCTGTAGCAGGGATCGGGCATCTCTGCGGGGAGCTGGAAGGGTGGGGACCAGTTTTGTTTCTGGGGGCCGGTTTAGCAGTGGTGCAGCAATATCGCCCCCGGTAACAAATGCTGCAGTGCTTCAGACTTGCACCCCCCCCAAAATTACCATGGATGTTTTGGGTTTCCAGTCCGGCCTGTTCCACATAGCAAAAGATTGACAGCTAGGGCTGCTGTGGACGTGCTGGGCACGTCTTAATGTTTACATGTGGGCACTAGACTTTATCACAGTGGTAGAATACGGCAACAGTGTAGAATTGTTGGTAGTAAGATAGGAAAGCGTAGATCAAATTGTTCTGGTCCCCAGAAATAAGTACTGGTGCCCAGCAACGGGTACCCTTCGTAGAAAATAAGTACCACCTACACCACCCCATTCACCTGTTTTCAAAATGTAAAAGATAATCCTGCTTTTAGAATGCACTGAAAACACTTTTCCTCAATAAACAATCCTGCATCTAAATGTGTCTGTTCCTGGCCTTTGACCTGCATTAACCAGAAGACATCTATTTTATGCAATAATTTGTACCAGGAAATGAGTCATCAAGTCCAAAGTGATGCTTCAAAGCAGTGTAAATAAAGACAGAATAAAGGGTATGTCAAAGGAGAGGCAATCATGAATAAACATTAACTATTCATTAATGTCCATGCATCTCCTTGGCTTCCTTCTTAGAGGGTCATTAATTGATGAGCCCTGACATGTTGAAATATTCACGTCTTCACATTTCTTACACATCTAATCTGTTAATGTATTCTTGCACATGCATATATTTCTTGACAACTTCCTTACATAATATTAAAGATCTGGGCCTCACAGGAGCATGGAACAAATTGTGAGTGGCATGTTCTGCTTTTTACCATGTGTGTGTGTACATTTATTAATAATACATGGGATTTTGTAATCTCTGTATAAATGCCAGTCTTGAATTTCCTTACAATCAGCTACTTGTGCCACACCCAGTCGCGATTTATAAAGAAAAGTTGCCAGAACTCGACTATTGTAAGTTATTCCAGTCAAGTTCTGACATCACAATACCTGCTGTCAGAGCCAGCAGCCAGATCAACTGAGAATATTGGAATCACCTTCTTTTTCTTTCTTTTGCTCTATTTTTCTAGCTTATTGATAACAAGCAGAGAGAAGCAGTTTATTTTTTTTTACACTTCTTAGATAGAGAAAAGCTAAACGCTTTCTGCATGTTTGTGCACATTCTGAGCGACTTCAGCTTTTTTATTTCCTCAACAAATATCTAACACGTTTTTGATGTGATTTTGCAGTATAAGTTTTCTTCTTATTCTTCATCTTTGCACACATCCTCCCTCTTTCACATGAAAGAGCTAGCTAGGCACCAAGGTTTTAAGTGGTTTGTGGGAAAGGCGCTGGCCTAGCCACGTATTATATGTGATAAAGTACCCCCTGGCATACATGATATGGATGTTGCAATTCACTTCATTTTACATAGCCTTATTACGAAACTTGGCCTTTGGCCTCGTTCCTCTATATGGTTATGGAACTCCTATGTGACGTGCAATATCCTCAGAGGGTACTTTATCCCGTATATATTTATTATTTTCGCTTTATCTCAACCCCCAAGTTTCTTGATAGCGTCACTGGTTGATGCATGTTAAATTTTCTGCCTCAGTGAAATCCACTTACATTTCACTTCTAAATTCTGTCTTTAAATTTGTTGGTCACTCTATGTAAGATCTTCTCACCATAAGGGAGTGCATCTGGGATGTTTTGACAGAACACTTCTGTGTTTTTCAAGGGCCATGCTCTATCACTGCTAATTTTTTCATATATTGTAATGACAGCCCTGGCCTGTTTTGATTCTTCATAATGAAGCAGGTATCGTAACTGCTACTGATTGGCTCCACGTATGGGCGTTGCCTTAAAACATGTCGCAGGGCATTGTTTTTCTTTTCAACAAGTTGCTCATGAACCAGAAAGGACCTGCATTACTTAGTGATCTGGGTCTCACCAATTATTCAGACAGTCCAGCTTCTCAGTCTATAATGACACGTTTTATGCCCTCCATCGAAAGATGAGGTGATTACCCATGAAGAGGTGATCAAAGTCTATAAATGGGTTTATTTTCCAACATAAACCTTAGTGTTCATATTTCTTTTATGCAGTGATGAAAAATAATCAGATACAATGGCTGGTAGTTAAGTTTAGTAAACCAAAGCATGTTAAGATATGCACAATGACCTGGTTGAGACTCCTCTTTCAGTGGAACCGTCTACCGACAAAGTTGCAACGCTAGTTGTAAAAACACAGTGGTAAAGTCAAGAGGTCTGGTCTTGGAAAGCATGGCATTTTTTGCAAGCATATGCAACAGAAATCAACATTTTAAAAGTACACGATGTGAAAATCCTAACGTATAAAGGTGGCAATCATATGTTTGTGAAGAAAAATAAGTAAAACGTGCACTCCTTTTCAGGCGGTTGTGACATGTTTTCAGGAAAAATGACATAATTCACAGTGCAAGGTAGCGAGTCGATGAAGTGAGCTGACCCATTGCCCCATGCTGTGCATTGTAGTTTGAGGAATCGAAATGTGAATAACAGTTATATATAATTAGGTCAATGTTTACATAGGGGAGTAATTTTTTTGTTTCCTTAATATCTTTGGCACCGACGAATCTGCAAACCTTTAAAAAAGTTTATCCACTTCAGTTCCTTCCTAGGAAGTTCACGCTGAGCGCAACTGATGCCAGCCAAGGGTCCACGACATGTGGAAGCACCTACTGGGGACCAGGAACTCACTCCAGCATAGGTCAGCAGGGCTTAGGCAGGTCTAGGTGCAGGCCAGCTGGACAGTTGGAGAGAGTTCCTGTAGCTCAGGTAGGAGGTCAGTCAACTGACCCTTGAAGTCACTATGATGAATCTGGAATGAAGACAGCAGGTCCAGTCTTCCTTCTCAAAGAGCATGGCAGGCCTCATACAGCAGCGCAGTACTCTGGTAGCAGCAGTGCAGGCCTCTGGGGGGCATGGCAGTCCTTCTTCTGTGATGTTCACAAGTCCAGAAGTGTACTGAAGAGTAGCTCAAGAGGTCCAGTATTTATACCTGGTGCAAGCCTTTGAAGTGAGGTGATTCCCTATACTACCCCACATCTGGAACATTCTTCCCTTTCCCTGCCGAGGCTCCAAGTAGTCTAGAATGACGAAAGAGTAGTGTCAAGTTACTTTGTGTGTGATAGTGGCAAGCCCTGTGAAGTGTAAGTGGGGCAATGCACAGCTCTGCCCCAGCCGTCCTGGTAGGAGGGCCTATTCTGTCCACACCTTAGCCACTTCTGTGTCATTGTCTGGCAGGAATACACAAATCCCAACTGCAGAGGCATTCACAGTCGTGTGACCCAGGGCCAAGACACTGGTAAATGGCATAAATGGTTAGGAGAAGAGCACGCCAACTTTCTAGAGGTGACGTTTACAGACTTGGGGGTTAAAACCCAACTTTACTATTAAAATTGACTTTACAAGTTTTTTCCTGCTAGGACATGTAAAACTTAATTACACCCTACTTTTCAAGTATAATGCACCCTGCCCTATGAAGTCTTTAGGGCCTAGTTTAGGGGTCACTTATATGTATAAAAAATAAAGTTTTAGGCCTGCAAAAAGGGGTGTTTTGCTCGGTTGAAATGACAGTTTAAAACTACACTACTGACAGTGGTGGCAAGCCTGAGACATGTTTTAAAAGGCTACTTCAGTGAGTGGCACAATGCGTGCTGGAGGCCCACTAGCAGCATTTAATTAATAGGCCCTGGTGACTTGTAGTACCATTTACTAGAGACAGACAGGTAAGTTAAATGTGCCAATCAGGTGTAGGCCAATTGTACCAAGGTTTAGGGTAAGAGCATAAGCACTTTAGCACTGGTTAGCAGTGGTAAAGCTCACAGAGTCGTAAAAACCATAAAAACACTAATTAAGCCAGCAAAACAGGAGAAGTGAAAGTGAAATGTGTGGAGGGATATCATGCCAAGGATGCCAGGTCTGCCTTCAGGTATGCCAAGATGTGAGTTCTGTATTCACTATGCCACAGGACTCAAGCTGTACCTTACTGACAAGTCCCACATAGGCAGAACCCAGTCTTGGTTTGCTTTACTTCCATTTCAGAGGTAACCTGGCCAGGTAGTTTGGGCTTATTAATAGTTTATTAATTATACTTAATTAACTTCTCACCCAACACCCCTACAAACCTAGCAACCCGCTACGACAATATAAATTACTATTAGAATTAAACAAAAAATGATGCCACTTAAAATTACAAACTCTATTTAAAAATAATATGAACAGTTATACAAACAATAATAACCCAAAAAACTAATATATATTCTAAAACACACAAAACTGATTAAAAACAATATATTTTACAGCTATATTATTGACAACAATATTTACAACGATATCCTTGAAAACTATACTACCGAACAAAATCAATATTCTTGACAATGATATTTCTACATCGAATATAGCATGCTACAACGCATGGTTTTACATTGTGTTCCATAACAACACGGTTGTTACAACGACCGCGTTGTTAGAACGTGATACCTTTATAACGCAAGTCATTACATTGATTTGCACTAGATGGCTCTCCAACATTACGAATAGTATAATTTACTATTCCAACTCCACCCTGCGCAACAGTAGGGAAGGTGCTGGAATAGTAAATCATACTATTCCTTAGGTTGGAGCGCCATCTAATGCAAGGCAATCTAATGACTTGTGTTGTAAAGGTATCACGTTCTAACAACGTGGTCGTTGTAATAACCGCGTTGTAATGAAACATGATGTAACAACCTCGTTGTAAAGGTTGTTTCCCTTCTACATCACAATATTGTTGTTTCACATTATCTTTTTGCAGATATTTCTGCAATCGATATTTCCTACAATGGCTCTGCAAGCCCGACCATGTACAACACTCTCTGCATTTTACCCAAGGGGATGGACGGCGAGCAGACCAAGGCTGCTCAAGGAGGTAGTGTGGGTGGCAAGGGCTCAACACTCAACAGTCAGCCAACAGACACAATAATTATGTTGCTCTGCCCAGTGCTTGTCGTTAGTGAAAAGAAAAAAATGTATTACTAAAGTGAAACCTAATGCAGATTTGGCATCCTCTCCCCATACTAGGAGGTGGTATTGTGTCTCTAGTGCTTCGATTCAAAACATAGGCACAAACCAGGCAAATGTGCTGCTCAGTAGGTTCCCAGTTTGTGGTTTAATTCAATTATTTGTGCTCAAAATAAAAGTATTGTTCTGGCATCAGTCTCTATTCCCACTACAGAGTACATTCTGCACATCTGCTTTAGTTCTTATGTGTACCCCCGTCTCCTGCTCACATTGTTGCAAACTGCCGTGATGTGGGTGCTCCTCAGTCTGATGCTCCTAGTAGTGCGGTAATTGCAAACACAACAGTGCAGCTGCTGACATAAGTCCAGGGCAGCAGTGTCACTTGGGACTGAAGCCATGGTGAGGGGATAACACAACAAGACAGCTCGGTGGGCTAAGGTGACCACTAGGCCAAGTATCGATAGGAGCTTAATCAGGGACATCCAAAATGAATCCCACTGACTTCAGTACTCAATCTCGGAATCACTCTGTAACACACACACACACACACACACACCACACACACACACACCATATATCTCCTACACATTCACTGCACATACACACACTTATTTTATTTATTTATTTATATTATAATGTTTTATATAGCGCAAACTTGACCCAAGAGGGTATCAGAGCATTTTACATTTAGAATCGTTGCATTACAAGTTCTATCAGATACGAGAGCATAGTAAGGTACAGTACACATAAACAATGTTACAATAATTCGAAGGAGGGAGGGGAGGAAGGAGTAATAGCGAGGAGGCGAGGAGGAACAATGCCAAATGTCCGGCTGGGTAGGTGACGGTCAAGGGGGAAACCATGGCCAATCTCCTCATTAGCTGTCAAGCAGCTCCACCGGTCATCAGCCATGTTGCTCAGGTCTCCGAAATCAGAAAAACCCAGTTTTAAATGTATTTGATTTGTGAAGGTTATATAGCGCTATCAGCGCTATCTAGACCCGGAGGTATCAGAGCGCAAAACCAGGGGAACGCTGCATTAGAAGGTACATCAAGAGGAATATAAAGCGCTGGCTTTACCCGTCAGTATCAGAGAGCTATAACAGAGGAATATTGCGTTAAAATTACATCAGTGGGGGGCGTGGCTTGGCGGGCGAAGATGGCGGTCGCAGCCTCGTAGAGCTCCCGTCGGCCCGGACTTCATCCTTCCATTTATCCTGGCCCCCGAGCCCGCTGTTGCTACCCAGTGCCTGGCGCTGTTTAGGTGGAGTCCCCTGCCTGCTCCGGTGCCTCGACCTGGTGCTGTACTCGATCCTGGGACCGCGGAGAGGCGACGGAGACGTGCGGCCCTGTGACCGGCTGGAGGCCGGGGCCCTTGAGTTTCGGGACGCCCGGGGCGGTCGCGGGCTGGAGTGAGGTGGCGGCGTCCACGGCGCCGCTCTTGGCCCTGACTTGCTGCTGTGTTCGCCCACAGGCCGCTGAGGCGCCGCTTATCCCTGCTCTTTGTGTGGACACTCTCTTCTCCCCTTTTGGTGGTTCGCCGTGAGGCCCAGTGACCGGCCGGAGACCGGGGACCTCGATTCTCGAGACGCCCGACATCAGTTGTGGGCTCGCGGGTGGTAGAGGTGCTGACAACGCTGCGCTTGGCCCGGCTCTGTGGCTGCGGTTACTCACGGGCCGCGAGCCTCCCCTGCGTCCTGAACAGCTGCTGGTGGTGCCGAGGGGTGATTGAGGCCTGTTCCGCCTTGGTGAAGCCGGGGCCTCGATTTTCGCGACCCCGGGCCTGTGTTGGCCTGCCCGCCTCCTTCTTGGGGCCTCTGACGTCGGTGATCCACCCCGGGGCCTGGAGCCTCCAGCACGAGTGGTGGTGCCTGGGGATTCTTACAACTAGCTGGGAGTAGTGCCCGCCCTGCCTCGTGTGCGGTCCCGGCGAGCCCACGACCGGCCATGACCAGAGGTGGCGGACAGACTAAGCAAGGCCCCATCGATAAGTTCACGGGGCCTAGTGGTGGCTCTGGGGCGGCTGGTGGCAGCGGTGGCCCTGGGCCGGACAATGCAGCGATCCTGGCGGCCATCACCCAATCCCGGGACATGCTCGATGCCAAGATTGGGGCGGTAGGAGCGGATGTTACACTGCTGCGCCAAGACCTTCGCAATGCAGTGGAGAGGATCGCTGGGGCCGAAACCCGCATCACGGTGACTGAGACGGACATAGGCGCCCTGAAGAAGAGGCTGGCGGAGGTGGAGGGTGTCCAGAAGACGCTGGCGGCCCGAGTGGAGGACGCCGAGGGGCGCGCAAGGCGGAACAACCTCCGCTTCGTCGGCTTTCCGGAGCGATGCGAGAAGGACGACATGGCGCGGTTCTTGACCCAGTGGTTAGAGGGCTGGCTCCCCGAAGGGACACTGTCCACGTGCTTTGTTATCGAGAGGGCACACAGGGCCCTGACTCAGCGGCCGCCGGAGGGTGAGCGCCCTAGACCAGTCATCGCCCGGCTGCTCAATTATCATGACCGCGATGCCGTCCTGCGGGAGGCGAGGAACAAAGGCTCGCTCACCTTTGACAATCATAACATCATGATCTTTCCCGACTACACGAGGATGGTGCAGCAGCAGAGACAATCCTTCGTGGCTGCTAAGGCCAAGCTGCGGGGCCTGAAGCTCCAGTACTCTCTCCTGTATCCGGCCCGCCTACGAGTGGTGCACCAGTCCCGGACGCATTTCTTCGACTCCCCCGAGGAGGTGTTTCGCTGGACCGATGAGACGGTACGACTTCGTCCACATGCCCAGCCGGGGCTGAACCCGGGCGGGTCCAGGGGATCGTCGCCGGAGCAGGTGCCTCGCCCAAATCCGAAGGGCCGTCACCGACGGTCCCGCTCTAGGAAGAGGTCGGCCTCTGCCAGTACGTTGCAGACGGATGGTGCAGGGGACTCGGAGCACTCCGAGGCTGGCAGCTGAACATTGCTGGGTCTGGACCTTACTTACTGAATGCTGCGCTGCCCTGCATTGGCTGGTGAGACTGTTCTAACGTGACTTCCCTATGCCAGTCTATTCCCAATTGAGAACTCCTGTTATCTTTTTGGGTACATGGTGGGACTCGGGGGGTGCCTTCTATGGGCCTCTGACCCCCGCGGTTGAGTGTGTGGGGAGGGGGGTGGTGAGTGTGTGTTGGTTGGGATGTTGGGATCCATTGGTATGGCGGGCCCTGGGTTCTCGGTTCTGGGCCCGGGTCTCTCCATGCCGCGACAGATACTTCAATGTTCTCTGAGGTATTGGGGTGGGGGGAGTGGGGCGGGGGGGGAAGTTCTTTTCTTGCTGATGCTTTGGGGGGTTTGGGTCTGGGGGGGGTTGCTGAGTGTTTGGGCTGGGTGGGTGGGACCGCACGTGTGTGTAGCTTTTGCCTTTGTCGCTTTGTGTAATGCGCCGGGGTGGGACGGCGGGCTGGATACAGGACGCTGTGCTGATGATGGCTAATAATACGACTGTGTCTCCTCAAAAGACCCTGCGCGTTGTGACATGGAATGTAAGGGGTATGCTGGATAAAATCAAACGTGGGGCTGTGCTGCGTTGGGGGAAACGGGAGTTGGTGGATGTTCTGCTGCTCCAGGAGACTCATATGCTGGGTTCCAAGGCCCTGAGCCTCCAGAGGTTCGGCTTTCAGCAAGTGTACCATGCAGGCTTTACGAGAGGCTCCCGGGGGGTGGCTATTCTGGTGCACCGCAGGGTGGCTTATGTACATGAGAAGCAATGGCTTGATCCCCAGGGCCGTTACATTTTCGTTAAGGGTATGTTAGGTACGGAGCCAGTGGTGTTTGGTAGTGTGTATGCCCCCCCCCCTCTGCAGTGGGCCTTATCTGAGCGGCTGTTTGCGCTGTGGGATGAGATTCCGGAGGTGCTGACTATGGTGGGAGGCGATTGGAACGAGGTTATGGATGTGGGCTTGGATCGCCGGAGGCGAGTGCCTGTTACGCCGGATCCCCCCCCTGCTGTTGCTTCCACCAGACTCTGTGCGACTGTGAGTAGCCTGGGCTGGGTCGATGTGTGGCGACACCTTCATCCCGCTGTGCGTGAATTTACGTATGTGTCGGCGGTGCATGGGTCCTTTTCGAGACTTGACTATCTGTTTGTGCCGGGTGCCTGTCTGAGTCGAGTCAGTGATGCTGCGATACTCCCTCGGGGCCTGTCCGATCACTCCCCTGTCCTAGCTACCCTGACCCTCCCTTCCAAGAGGCAGCCGTTTCGTTGGCGGATGTCGTCCTGGCAGCTGCAGCGACCCGACTATGTGCATCATCTGCGTGGGGCGATTGATCATTTCTGGCGCGAGAATCTCGTGGGGGGTGCGGACGCTATGGTGGTGTGGGAGGCGCTGAAGCCCACCATTCGGGGCATTGACATAGCTTGGTGCGTGGCTGCTCGGCGACAACATCGGGAGGCTATTGTGGCTGCCGCGGCCCGCGTGGAGGAGCTGGAGCAGCGTGGCCGGCTTGGGGGTGACGATGGCGTGGTGAGGCAGCTCCTGCAGGCCCAACAGTTGTACGCCTCCGTCCTTTCTGAGGAAGCCCGGCAGGCGTGGCTCGCCACGCGCAGCAGAGTGTATCAGTGGGGCGACAAGTCCTGTACCATGCTGCATAGGTTGTGCCAGGCGACCTTTCAGCCCCTGGCGTTGCCGGGTCTTGCGGCGGGAGACGGGTCGATCATGACCGATCCGGACTTGCTGGCGGCTAGCTTTGCCAGTTATTACGAGGCACAATACGCCCCTCGTGATCCTTTGGAGACGGACATGATATCTGCATATCTTGACGATCTCATGCCACGGGCCGTCTCGGATGCGACCAGGACCGCCCTGGACGTCCCGCTCACGGCTGAGGAACTGGGGGACGCCCTTGGTCAGTTGAATGCTGGTAAGGCGCCCGGCCCGAGTGGCTACCCAAGCGAATTCTTTAAAAAATTTCACGTCCAGCTGGGACCCCACTATCGCCGCGCCCTGGAGGCGGCAAGGGATCGGGGAGAACTGCCGCCGGACTGGCGTCATGCCGAGATTGTGGTCTTCTTGAAGCCGGGCAGGGCGCCAGATAGACACGATTCGTACAGGCCGATCTCTCTACTTAACGTCGAGGCCAAAATTCTGGCTAAGGCCCTGGCTAACCGCCTCTTGCCCCACGTTACTGACCTGGTCCACCCCGACCAGGCCGGATTCATGCCTCGCAGGGCCACCCGGCATAATATCCGACGGGCACAGGCCGCGGTGGATGCCATGGGTGCTAGGGATGAGCAGGCGGCACTCTTTCTGGCGGATATGGACCGAGCCTTTGACTCGGTGAGTTGGGCGTATTTGTTCGCACTGTTGGCTCGCCTCAACCTGGGGCCGGTCTTCTTGTCGTACGTTCGCCTCCTATACACCAACGTGACGGCCTCGGTCCGCGTGGCCGGAGCTACCTCTGGGCGCTTCCATATCGGTCGCGGTACCCGGCAGGGTTGCCCCCTGTCCCCGTACCTGTTCGCCCTCGCCATGGAACCTCTGGCGTCGAGAGTGCGAGTAGATACCCGGTTGCGTGGCTTTGTTTGGAATGCAGACCTGGCGGATAGGATTGCGCTGTATGCTGATGACGTCCTCCTCTTCTTGACTGATCTGCGGCGGTCGGGTCCCCGGGTTCTGGAGCTCATGCGGGCGTTCGGTGAGGTCTCGGGTCTCCATCTTAACGTGAATAAATCAACCTTGTGGGTGCTGGGTGGCGGAGTGGTTGCTGACCCTTGGGCGGCTGAATTGCGAGTGGCGACGGATGGCCTGAAATATCTGGGCGTTTTTCTCTCAGAGTCGCGGGCCGTGGCCTGGGCGCGTGGCGTATTGCCGGTGTGGGAGAGGGTACAGGCTGATGTTAAGACCTGGTCTAGAATGCCGCTCACTATTTTCGGGAGATCGGCCATCTTTAAGATGGTAGCGCTGCCGCGGCTCCTGTACCAACTCCAGAATTTCCCTCATCCCATTGGCCTGGAGTGGTTCCGCCAGGTTAATTCAGCATTGGGCCGCTTCCTGTGGGAAGGTGGTGCGGCCAGAGTGGCTCTGAAGACGTGCTTTTTATCCACCTACTGTGGTGGCTTGGCCACCTCGGACCTCCTCTCCTATTACCAAGCTTCACAATTACTTATCCTCAATGAATGGTGGTATTGTGATAGGAGTGATCCGGCTTATGCCCTGGAACGATTGCTTATGGGCGATCGCACGCTCCACACCATCCTTTATTCGGCCCGCCTACGCCGTGGGTTGCCATCAGTCACGAGAGTGGTCTTTGCGGTATGGAGGCAGTCATTGCGCCGAATGGGATGGTGGGGCAGACTGACGGCTGAGACGCCGCTCTGGCATAATGGTCTACTCCCGGAACTGGCGACTCTGACCGGATTTGAGGGTTGGGAGAACATTGGGATCACGCAGCTGGGCCAGGTCATGTCCGGCACCGCTCTTAAGTCCTTCGAGGAGCTCCGCGCGGAGTTCCTCATGCCTCAGTCCCAGTTCTTCCGTTACCTCCAGCTACGGCATGCCCTCGCCCCGAGCATCGCTGGCCTCGACTCTTTGCCGGAGTTCAGCCCTGTCGAGGCTAAAGTATTTATGGGAGACCTGGGGGACAAGAAGGTCTCTAGGATCTACCAGACACTTGTGATTCATTGCTCCTCCACCCTACACTCCCTTCGGGAGGCGTGGGAAGTAGATGTAGGCCCCCTTGATGAGGACGACTGGAGGGAGGCGCTGGAATCCCCGCGCGGAACCGCTATAGCTGTCCGGCTGCGGCTGATTCAATTTAAATACTTGCACCGCGCTTACTATACGCGTGAACGGTTGTGGAAGGCTGGCTTGATTGCTTCACCGGAGTGCCTGCGCTGTGGGGCGGTGCCTGGCTCCTTGTTGCATACGGTATGGTCGTGTGGCCGGCTGACTGGGTTCTGGAGGGGTGTGTGGAGTTGCCTGGCTGAGGTCCTGGGCTGGGACCTTCCACGTACCCATCGGCTGGGTCTGCTACATATTATGGAAGGGATTGGGGGCAACGTCTACAAACGTCATTTGTTGCTCTTGGGGTTGGTTGTGGCCAAGCGGGACCTGGCCCGGGCATGGAAGTCGGTGAGGGCTCCCCCCCTGTCTGCTTGGAGGGCTGGGTTGGATTATTTTATGGGTCTGGAGAGGCCGATCTTTGAGGCGAGGGGCTGCCCACGCAAGCACTACAAAATTTGGAGGCGTTGGGCTGACTATCGTGGCCTGTTCTTGGACCCCCCGGCAGAGCAGGAGGAGGACACTTGATCGCAGTGACATTTCTGGCCCGAAGCGGCGAGGCCCTGGAGGCATTACACCTACTTTCTTTTTCAGTTGCGGCTATACACGTGTGGTAGGGGGGGTTGGGGGGGGTATCTGGAGTGGGGAGGGGGGGCAAAGTTGTGGGCTAGGGTGGGTTGCTGGGGAGTTCGTATACTGAGCATATTCTGAGCCTGTTTTATCATTTTGCTGCTTATGGAACTGCTATATTGATATTGTTGTGGTGATCTTCGGGTGTGGAGACGCCACATTCTTGGTGCTCATTTGCTCAATAAAATTGGTTGTGAAAAAAAAAAAAATTACATCAGTTACAATAGCATAGTAAGGTATAGCAAACAAACAACGAGGTTGAGAGAATTTATAGGAAAGGAGGGGAGGAAGAAGCTATAGCAGGGAGACGAGGAAGAACTGTGACCAATGTCCGGCTGGGTAAGTGACGGTCGATGGGGAAACCAGGGCCAATCTCCTCATTAGTTGTCTAGCAACTCCATCGGGCATTAGCCATGTTGCTCAGCTCTCAAATTTCAGGCAAAACAGTTTAGAATAGATACATAGGCTATGAGGATAGAGGTAAACGAAGAAGGTGGGGGGGAGGGTGTAGAGACAACCCAGAAGGGAGCTGGGGCTACCATATAGGCCGATGCTAAATGAAGGAGAAACCAGCTTTCCTGTAGCTGTGTTCATTCTTCACTCGGGTGTCGGCGGGTGGAATTGACTCAGTCTACCACTTGCAGCAGGCCTCTCACGTTTCCTGATCACGTGCCCACCCCTTCGCCCCCCGGGGCTCTTCTGTGAGTCTCAGGACCACCAATGGCCCACGCCACCCAGGCCCTGGAACGCGTGGAGAAGCTCAGGGACCAGCCATTCAATTCCTCAATCTGAAGCAATCTTCTGGGCATAATACTTGACTTAACATCAGTGGCTGCTGGTGAAGTTTGAAAGTGGTGCGGCATAAAAAGAAAGCAGGACTGCCTGAGTGAGCAAACTCAACATGGGAGCCCGTCTGTCCCGAAGAAGGCTTGGTGGGGTTCTCTGCCTGATAATTAAAAAAAAAAACAAATAGGGTAAAATGGTGACTTTTGCAGCACAATTAGTTTAATATTATTACCAAAAGCTAACGTTTTCACAGGCATTTCTAAAGAACAATGTCACATGCTCATGACGTATGCCCTGCGTGGTCCTGGTGATCAATGTCTTTGTGCAAGTCACAAGTGCCTGGAAAAGATAAAAAGAATACATGGACTACAGCAATAATAGCACCATCGTGCAAGAGAGGGTCAGGTGGATACGGAGCAGAAGTTTAAAAGATCAGTGCGGGAAAAAGAGGCAGTATAGAGGAAGAAAGTGAGGCGAAAGCGAGGGAGGTAAGTAACACAGAACAGAGACAAAGGTCATTGGGCTAAAAATGGCTAAAATGGATGGAGATCTCCCAAAAATGTCTTTGGTGGTGCCTCCCAGATTGGCACTCACAACATGAGCATGCATCATTTTATTTACTAGTAGTAGTAAGTGAGGATGATGCCTGTCTCTCTTGAGTTAGTGCTACCTGCGACTGCTGTCGTTGATTTAACCATTCAAGCAAGTATGTCCTTTTATTAAGGGCCATTTTAAGGTCCTCTTGGTTAACTGTCATAATAAGATAAACATAATGGCCTGATTCACAAAGGTAAAATGAGACGAAAGTCTAACTTTACGATCTTCTGTATTCACAAAGGGCATATACTACTCGTAAATGCCGTTTGTGAATACCGAAAGTCGTAATGTTCAACTTTTGGTATTGACAAAGGTCATTTCCAAGTAGTAAATGCTGTTTTTGAATACTAACAGTTGTAAAGTTAGAGTTTTGTCTCAGTTTACTTTTGTGAATCAGGCCCAACATTTGCAAAGCACACATAACTCTGTAGGCATCTTGGTACTGAATAATAGATGTTTATTGTTACCCAACCCACATGATAGTCTTTAATTGACCTCAGATGGTTGGAAGTGGACCCACAGGGATTTGAACCTTTGACCATGAAATTAAACACAGGCCCCTGAAGTGGACTCATTAGCCCACTGAGCCACCAGACCCAGTGCTAGCACCAACTTGCATTCTAGGGTTTGTTAACAGTGTTCAATAAGTACACTCCATGTTTATTTCCCAGCTCAGTAGTCTACACATTGCTTATTTGTAAAAGAATGAGTGCACAACCCAAATGTTTTCTCAGATGTCTGCCGAATGTGGAGCTTTTCCAACCCCAAATCTGTTGCGCCTTGATTCCACATTATGCCCCTATCACCCACCCCCATCCTCTCCCTGCTCCTGTATCTCACCGTTGTTGGTTCCTCTTCATCCCTGTTTTCTCCCTTTATCACTGTCTCTTTCTTTCTATTCCCTTCCTCCTTTGTTTCTCTTTTCTGTCTCTTGTTCTTGGTCAAAGTCTGATGTCAAAGTCCTGGCCCCAAACAACCTTACCGACGTGTCCCATCTGCAACCACCGCCTCAAATTAAGCACTGGATCTCTAACTGGTTATGAAACTGATGAATTTTGAAATGAGTTCTCTCCTGTTTCCTTCTTGTCATCTCCTGTTTCCTTTTCCCTCTGCCTCGCGTGCGTAGCGAATCCTTCCTGGCCATTCAGTATTTTGACATATTTCCCCTGTGGCTCCTGGGAAATACCAGAGTCTTCAATGTCAGAAAATAATTATATGACCATATCTTCCCGACACCCTCAAACTCAAGCGTTTTTCTAAAAAAAGAGAAAGAAAAAAGCTGCAGAGCAGAAAATGTCAGAGGGAATAACTAAAGCGATGGCAGATCAAGCGTGTGCGCCTGAAGACATTAGCAGGCAGGTCGAACTAATGTTTCAAGCTTTAAGAGCGAATGATGACACAGAGATGAAGGCCCTTATCCCCAAATTTACAAACGAGGCACGGAATCCAGCGCAGCAGCCAAAACTTCTGCGCTGCGTTGCGTGACAGAGAGGGAGCAGGAGAGCGTCATATCTACAGATCGCTGATTTCCTCTGCCTTGCGCCAGGCACACACCTCAGCGCCACAGTGCTAGGGTGCCTGTCTGAGTCTGTCATAGGTTTTGTATACAAGAAAGGTACCCTTCCTGTACAAAATACTACACACTTTAGTACTTTTCCTACTGTGTATGGGTGCTGCACAGCGCAGCACGCATGTAAAGTCGGAAAAAAAGGCAGAAATAAAAACATTTCTCCTCTTAAGGGCTGCTTTTAATTTGCATTAACTTTTGATGCTAAATCCTGTCTACTATTGTTTGTAGGTAGGGTTTTGCCTTAAATGGCATGGGTGGTTGAATGGAAAAACCCATGTACCACCCATGTAACGCCCCCTTGGCGCTAAGTAAAGCAAAGTAATGCATCACGCTGTTTGCGTTACTTTCAGGATGCTTTCCAGCGCAACACAAGTTTTGCACTGGAAAGTAAATAAGGATAAAACATTTTGTGCTGATTAGAGTCAATTTTGTGAGGTGAAAGTAGTACAAAATGTTAGTAAACCTACCCCTTAGGATCCTATTCCTTTAGTGAAGAGAAATGCATGACTTGAGGAAGCTAAAGGTCTGGTTTCTTAAGCCACAATTGGAGGCCCAGTGAACAAACTGAAATGTTCCTCCTTGTGGCCGACTTACGTCAAATGTACACATGCGTAAATTACACCGTATTTACAAAAATGAAAAGATTGTGTGAGTCAGCGATACTAGAGCATGTACTTTTTGTAATTTACGATTTAAACTTACCCCACTGTTACCCTAAATGTATAATGTGTTGTAATGGTATGCATTGTAATTGTATGCATTGTATTGGTATGCGTTGCAATGATAGTTTTTAAAAATGCCTTGTTATGGCATGCGTTGTAAAATCATGCAATATAATGGTAGTTGCGATTTAAAAACTGTGTTGTAAAGGCATGCGTTGTAATTGTTTGCATTGTAAGGTCATATATTCGTCTGGCTCAACGCAGTGATGCGCTGTGTGAACTTGAACAAGTCATTTCATTGACACAGGCTTCACTTACGCAGGTTTAAATTGAGAGTGGCCAGATAAAGTATTGAAGTGGCACTAGGCACTATGTAATGGGAAACAACTATTACAACACAACTAAAACAACGCACTACCATTACAACAAAACTTTTACAACGCTGGATCCATTACAACGCATGCCAATACAACCCAGCTGCTATTACAACGCATGTCATTACAACGTAAGTATGGGTAAGTATTTAATTAAATTTTAACCCCTACACCATCCAACACTTACCCTACTCTTACGCCCCCCAGAGTTAGAATAGTAATTTTAACCCCTACACTATCCAACACTTACCCTACTATCATGCCCCCCTGGAGTTAGAATAGTAATTTTAACCCCTACACTATCCAAAACTTACACTACTATTACATTTCCATTAATTAAATAAAAAAAAATACTTACGTTGTAATGGCATGCGTTGTAATAGCAGCTGCGTTGTAATGGCATGCATTGTAATGGCATGCGTTGTAATGGATCCTACGTTGTAAAAGTTTTGTTGTAATGGTATGCGTTGTGAATGTATGCGTTGTAACGTCATACATCCCTATGTAAAAAGTTGGTGAAAGTGTGGAATTAGTTTGAGAAAGGACCTCACATTGGCATATGGGAAGGAATATTTCCACACAAAATATATATTCCGTATGGAGAAATAACAGGGGCACTATTATATGAAAATCTCAGTTCCCCATATGCATCGGGGATTGTCCAGCAGAACTGTTTTCGGAGCAGAACAAAGCATGATAAATTTGCGACTCAGTATGGTATTTCAAATTAAAGAGTTATATATCTAAATTAATAGGATACCCAATACATATGCGAAAAAAATGATAGAGCAGAAGAAAAACAATATATCTGTTAGATGTGCATTGTGACTTGTAGCCAAACATGTCTGCAGGCCTCAGGGTGGGGCCACCAAGAGCAACAGGCGGTTGGGGCTTACTCGAGAGCAAATGCAGACCCTGGCAATTGGAAAGGGGCGACCATTCGGTCCCCCCGAACGTATGGTGGAGTACCACGATCCCCCCGGGAAGCCATCTTGGGCGGGAGGCGAGTCTCGGCTGGTATGCCCGAAGCGGCGTAGCCGGGGCGCGCCTTTTTCCGCCCTGGAGTGGTTTGTCCTAGCCAGTGACGCACTCGGCCACGCCCTCGGAGGCGGGCGAGGGCGGGTTGACGCCCGCCCCGAAGACGGATAAAAGAAGCAACAAGCCAAGAAAACATCCTCTTGTTCCTGTGCTCTGAAGCTGCACCTCCCCACTGCACGTGAGCTCAGGACGGAACGAAGAGCCAATTTTGAGCGTTGTAATCTTTCTTTTTGTCTTACAGATATCCCGTCTGGGAATGCCTAAGAAAGTCGGAAAGCGGGTCAGTACCGATCAGATGCTCCGCATGCTCATGAAGGAGGTAGCCGATTTGAAGAAGCAGATGGCGGCTAAGAACGGGGAGGGAGGACCGAAACGGCCTTTGCCGGGAGTAGTCCCCGTTGGGAGAGGCAAGAGGTCCAGAAAGGGGGCGCTTGGGGGTGAAACTCCGGTCCCTGATACCCCACTTGAGGAGCCAACCCCGGTGCCGAAGGGGGGGAATCCGATCCCCGTGGTGGTCACCCCCGTGACCAGGGAAGATATGCCTCCCGAGTTAGCGGCACAATTGGCAGCGTGGTTGGGAAAAGTTAACGAGGGCACCACGGCTGACGACGCCCGGGCAGTAATGAGACAACTGCGGGAATCTAGGGAGGCTGCGAAGACACCAGCTTCTGTTACCCCGCCAGTTACGGCGGCTGAAAATGCAACGGGCCCAGTTTCGGCGGCAAATGCAGCTTCTGGTTCAGGTAAGCGGCCATTGCCGATCGCGGGGGAAGGGTCCGTACCTTCACGAAGGGAGAAGGTGGCTCAGCATGTTCCACTGGAAATTAAGGAAAAGATTTGGGCGAATAAGTATGTTAATATTTTTTCTTTGCTTACCGACCATTACGAGATGGAGCATGTTAAGAGCCAAAAGGAGCTCATGCATCCGAGTGTTTGGCGCGCAAAAATGGCCGCCTTTAAGGTTGACGAAAACATTGGTACTTGGGGCAGAGCGTGGGGCATTTTTACCTCCATCATGGGTGAGCGCAGGCCCGAGTTGCTGACCGAGTTGCCTATTTATCAATCGCGTATCATGGAGTACTCCGTAGCTTATGGGGGCAATCAGTGGTTCTGCTATGACAATATTTTTAGAAAAGCTAAGGAACATGACCCAGTTTTGACTTGGGATTGTTACGACTCCGTGTCATGGCAAAAAATGGAGAGTACTGGAATGTTAAAAGTACCATTGTCAGGGAGTAGCGGGGGTGAATCTTCCCGCCAATACTCTGGGACATCCTTTCGGACGGGTGCAGGTAGCGAGTACCACTCGAAGACGAGTGGCAACGCAGGTAAAAGGGGGATCTGTTGGAATTTTAACAGAGGTAAATATACGAGGTCCCAGGGGTCATGCAAGTTCAGACATGAATGTGGGGGGTGTGGGCAGCCATCCCATCCTGAGTCCATGTGCAGAGCCAAAACGGGTGATAACGGTGGTAAGGGAAGCGCCAAACAGGTCTGAAATAGTCCGAGGGGCGACTTTACCTACTCCGATTGATACCATGGCAATGATTCCTTGGCTCAGTGAATACCCGGATCATGCTTCCGCTGGGGTGTTGCGGAACGGGTTTTCATATGGTTTCCGCATCCCAGTGGGGGATTTTCAGGGTGTAGCTAACTGTACGAATCAACTATCGGTCTTACAGCATTCGGCTGTGGTACAGGCAAAGATTGGGAAGGAGGTGACTCGAGGTCGTGTCGCCGGTCCATTTGACTTACCACCGGTTGATAATTTTGTTTGTTCCCCTCTAGGGGTGGTCCCCAAGAAGGACCCGGGTGAGTTTCGGCTGATACATAACTTGTCAGCCCCACGTGGTCTTTCCGTGAATGATGCGATAGACCCGGAGGTGTGTTCGGTGCGGTACGCATCTTTCGATGGGGCCGTCGCCATGTTGCATCGCCTGGGGCCCGGGGCGCTGATGGCAAAATCAGATATCGAGTCAGCGTTCCGTTTGCTCCCGGTACACCCAGACGATCAGCGTCTCCTTGGTTTTAGGTTTCAGGGTCGCTATTACATGGACAGATGTATGCCAATGGGATGTTCTATATCTTGTGCCTATTTTGAAATGTTCAGTTGTTTTTTGCAATGGGTCTTCACAAAGAAGACGGGTTTTCAACATGTTATGCATTATCTCGATGATTTTTTGTTCTTGGGGGCAGCCGGGGATCCAGAATGTGGACAGGCTTTAAATGAATTTTGTGTCTTGATGAACCAATTTGGTGTGCCATTGGCGCCAGGTAAGACCGTGGGTCCCTCGACTTCCCTCGAGTTTCTGGGGATCGAGCTCGACTCGGTAGAGGGTTGTTTTCGACTACCAAGAGAAAAGGTTTTGAAATTCAGGGCATCCCTTGAAACATGTATCAGTGAGACTAAAGTAAAACTGCATCAATTACAACAAGTGGTGGGCCAGTTGAATTTTGCCCTGAGAGTAATGCCGATGGCCCGCCCCTTTTCCCGCTCGATTGCACAAGCCATGGTCGGCCTGAAGGAGGGTCATCACCGCACGAGGCTCTCGGCAGAGGTTCGCCAGGACATGCGCATTTGGTTGGCATTTCTTGCGGATTTCAATGGTCGAATTGTCTGGATAAAACCGGCGGTGTCCTCTGAGGAGCTGGGGCTGTGGACAGATTCGGCGGGGAGTATAGGTTTTGGCGCCATATTCGGCACACAATGGACGGCTCAAAAATGGCCGTCATGGTGGCATGAGTGCGGATTGACGAGGAACATTGCTTTTCTCGAACTTTTCCCTATTTTGGTGGCCCTGAAAACTTGGCCTGAGGGGTTCCGGGATCAGTCTGTGGTGTTTTGGTCTGACAACATGACCGTGGTAGAGTGTATCAATAATCAGGCAGCACGTTGCAAATGGATGCTGAGACTACTTAAAGAAATTGTGTTATTGTGCATGCAGTTGAATGTGCTCTTTAGGGCAAGACATGTCCCGGGGGTATTGAACCAAGCGGCTGATGCGCTTTCTCGTTTCCGTATGCAGGCCTTCTGGGGTTTTCTGCCCGCAGCGGACCCGGTGGCAGCACCCTTTCCCGAAGCTCTCTGGTCTCTCGGTGCCCCGAACTACAAAACCTCGTGGGAGAGAGTTTAGCGCCCAGGACAAGGAAGGCATACGAAGGGGCGTTCCGTTCCTATTGGTCCTTTTTGGGTTCTGCTAGGGGGGAGCTTTGGGGCCAGGAGGAGCTTGTCGTTAAATTTTTGCTGTCTTTACATCAGGCAGGCAAATCAGTAGCTACGGCCCAGAGGCATCGGGCCGCCATTTCCTTTATGGCAAGGGCTCATGGGATCCAGGACCCGACAGCGTCTTTCGTAGTCCAGAAAGCGCTACGGGGGTGGCAACGCCTGGAGGGTCGCAAAGCAGATGAGAGGCGCCCGATAGGTCTGGATAGGTTGGCCCTGTTATTTTCCGTACTCCCGGCAACGTGTTCATCACAGTATGAGACAGTGTTATTCCGAGCCGCTTTCGCGCTAGCCTTCCATGGGGCTATGCGGGTAAGCGAACTAGTGGCGAGGAACAAGCGGGATACGATGGGGGGATTGTGCCAAGAGCACGTTCAGGTCAAGGGGGAGACAATGACTGTCTCGTTTGTCAGGTCCAAAACCGATCAGGGTGCGTTTGGGGACTGCATAATCATACAGAGGATTCCCGGGTCCCCCATGTGCCCTGTGGTTTGCGTAGAGGAATATTTAGCGCAGAGAGTGGCATCATGGGGGGGGACCTTTTTGAGACACGCTGACACCACCCCACTGACAAGGTTTCAGTTCCAGCGGGTGCTTGCGATGTCGATTTCGGCCGCGGGCTTGAACCCCGGCGAGTTTGGGACCCATTCTTTTCGGATAGGGGCTGCTACAGAGGCTACAGCCAGGGGTCTGAGTGTAGAAGAAGTAAAACGTGTAGGGCGTTGGTCCTCGAACTGTTATAAAAGGTATGTGCGCTTGCACATGTTATGAAGCTGTAATGATGTACTCACGCTTCTTGTTTTGTTTGGTTTTCAGTTGCGCAAGCCTACGAGGCGGGGCGGACTGTGCAGTCGACCCGACACATGGGGACCAGCGGTCAGACTTCACCGGCTGGGAAAAAGGAGGTGTGGGTCGTGGGCCACTCATACGTGAGGCGTGCCGCGGACGTATTCAAAGCAGGTGACATGATTCACGTGGCTGGGGAATACGGGTACAGTGTGTCCTTCTACGGAAAGGGCGGGCTCTGTATTGACCAGTTTCAATCCTTTTTCGAGGGTTTGTTAGGGTGGACAAGGTCACCGCCGTCTATAATCATAGTCCATCTTGGGGGCAACGATTTGGTGGCCACTGGTAGACGACTTCTTCTTGAGGCAATGCTTTCCACAGTAAGTTGGTTGGCAAGGAGAGTTCCAGGGTGCACAATTGCATGGTCCCACATGATCCCACGAAAAGTGTGGCGGGGGGCTATTTCTGTTTCTGCTCTGAATCATTCAGTAAGGAAAATAAATAACAAAGTGAGTAGATTGTTTCGTTCAAGTTCTCTGCATTCTGTCTCGCATGGTTGTATCAGAGGGGACGGTATGTATTTGGGGGACGGTGTTCATTTGTCCCGGGTGGGGAATGAGTTACTCATAGGAGACCTCATAGCTTGGTTAAAGAGTTTATAACATGACCTTTAGGCAGGAGTTGTTGTGGGGGGTCCGGATAGCCGGTCAACTATCCGGCCTGTGGCGGTAAGGTCATGATCGGTGAGCAGTAATTGGAAGATCCCTATCGGGGGGCGTCACCCATTACGGATGGGAGCGCTCGGGGGAGGTGGCCATTGGCCCCTCAACGGGGAGGCGGTCCCGTCTAAGGATAGGCCGCCGGAAGGAAAGGAAAGGTGGTCAAGGCCCCTTCCTGGATAGGAGGGGCTACGGGCCCTCCTGGGGAATTTCCCGGGGCCAGGACATCTGCGACGGCAGATGGGTAAGTTGTGTGGGGTTCGGGAGGGGGTTTACGCTACCTCTTAGACACCTCACACGAGTCCTCGGACGACCGTTAAATGGCGTCGAGTTCATTGGGGCCCCCGTCAAGTCCAAGGGAAATTGGTAGATGCACTTGAGGTACGCCTCTGTGCGGTTGGTCCTCTCACAAGTGAGGGTTGTATTTATGGTTTAGGGATCTGACACCGGTTACGACCTTGCCGTTGGCCCTTAACGTTAGGATGTACAATTTCAAGTCAAATGTTTTGTAGGATGTTGGATCGGCTAGGAGAATCTTTGTATTAGAGATCTGTTAAGGTTAGCCAAACATCGTAATGTGGAAATGAAATTGTACATAATATGAAACTGTTATTTTAATGTTTTGATTTTGTTTCATATTTTAATAAATACGGCCGGGAGGGTCACTCCCTCCCGCCTTCCAAAAGTTCAGAACCGTTTCGGTTTCCCATCCTTGGGGATTGTGTCGAGAGGGGGTGGCGGGTATCTCAGCCATATGGAAAGGGGCGACCATTCGGTCCCCCCGAACGTATGGTGGAGTACCACGATCCCCCCGGGAAGCCATCTTGGGCGGGAGGCGAGTCTCGGCTGGTATGCCCGAAGCGGCGTAGCCGGGGCGCGCCTTTTTCCGCCCTGGAGTGGTTTGTCCTAGCCAGTGACGCACTCGGCCACGCCCTCGGAGGCGGGCGAGGGCGGGTTGACGCCCGCCCCGAAGACGGATAAAAGAAGCAACAAGCCAAGAAAACATCCTCTTGTTCCTGTGCTCTGAAGCTGCACCTCCCCACTGCACGTGAGCTCAGGACGGAACGAAGAGCCAATTTTGACCCACCCACCAGCCCCTGAGGACAGCTAGTTGTTTTGAAATAAAGTTTTGATGTGGTAACCCTATTTTCTTACAGGTTGTGATGATTGTCGTGATAATTTTTGAGTATGCAATAAAGATGGGCACTTTCAGTATGTTGTGCAAATAAAGGATTTTGCAGTGGTGTTGATCAGTAATCATGCTTTTAATAGGCTATAATTCTTTCGTGATTTAGTAATTTAGGTAGATTTGTCGTATTTATTGTCAGGCGGTAAGGTCATGATCGGTGAGCAGTAATTGGAAGATCCCTATCGGGGGGCGTCACCCATTACGGATGGGAGCGCTCGGGGGAGGTGGCCATTGGCCCCTCAACGGGGAGGCGGTCCCGTCTAAGGATAGGCCGCCGGAAGGAAAGGAAAGGTGGTCAAGGCCCCTTCCTGGATAGGAGGGGCTACGGGCCCTCCTGGGGAATTTCCCGGGGCCAGGACATCTGCGACGGCAGATGGGTAAGTTGTGTGGGGTTCGGGAGGGGGTTTACGCTACCTCTTAGACACCTCACACGAGTCCTCGGACGACCGTTAAATGGCGTCGAGTTCATTGGGGCCCCCGTCAAGTCCAAGGGAAATTGGTAGATGCACTTGAGGTACGCCTCTGTGCGGTTGGTCCTCTCACAAGTGAGGGTTGTATTTATGGTTTAGGGATCTGACACCGGTTACGACCTTGCCGTTGGCCCTTAACGTTAGGATGTACAATTTCAAGTCAAATGTTTTGTAGGATGTTGGATCGGCTAGGAGAATCTTTGTATTAGAGATCTGTTAAGGTTAGCCAAACATCGTAATGTGGAAATGAAATTGTACATAATATGAAACTGTTATTTTAATGTTTTGATTTTGTTTCATATTTTAATAAATACGGCCGGGAGGGTCACTCCCTCCCGCCTTCCAAAAGTTCAGAACCGTTTCGGTTTCCCATCCTTGGGGATTGTGTCGAGAGGGGGTGGCGGGTATCTCAGCCATATGGGCAAAATTGCGTGGAACCTGCGTTTGCTCATATTTTAGCGTTAATTTGGAGCTTTGGCTCAATGGCTCCTGCCAGAATATCACATTAAAAATTCGCACAAAGAAGTTTTGCTACGTTATTGTCCACATATTGCACTGATATTTACACTAGACCCAAAGACCAAGTTGAAATGTTCTTTGCACCAAGGAATTTCTACACCCAGTTTTTTGCCAGACTTTAAATGACCCGGAGATTCTCCAGTGTGTAGCACAGGTAGCCCTTCCCACCCATCCATGCTGAATCTGCCAGGCAGCTAAAAATTAAACCAAGCTCAAACAGCTGATCAGAAAATTCATTAAATTACAAAAATCAATGCATCGATAAAGGGAAAAGTCTAACGAATATGAAAGCAAAATATTAAGGGGCGCAAATATTTCATTTTCTGAAAGTACCAATTTGATGTGACAACATAAACCCAAATCTAGCATAACATTCCCTGTATCTGAATTATTTTACTGTAATTTTCACGAACTGCAATGTATTCATAGAAACAAAAGAACCCTAACACTAACCACCATCAGCCGCGGTCTGTGCAGGTAACAGAAGTGGGGCGGTGGGGCCAGGTTAGGGGGCATTTCGAGGGAGGATGCGGAGGGAAAATTATTTATTTATTTAATTTTCCCTCGCCATTGTCCCTCGAAATCCCCCTTACCAGGCCCCACCGCTGTTACCTGCACAAACCGCGGCTGACCACCGCATCAAAACGGAGAAATATACAATTCGGGCCAGATTTACTAAGATTTGACGCAGAGCATCGCAGCAAGACAATTTACAGTGGTTCGTCAAGTGGAGAGGGCAGGAATGCGCCATATCTTCTAAGATATGGCACAATCCTGCTCTCCCACTGCGCGAGCGCACCTTGTGCTGCCTAGTGCCAGCGCACGCACCATTGCCCATAAGGCAAGGGTGCCTGCATTGCAGGCCGGATTATTTTTGTGCATTCTGCACAAAAACAATTCTTGGTGCAGAATGCAACAATCTTGGAAAGAGGAATCAACAAGGAAAAATACAGGTATTTCACCTCGTTGTACCTCCATCCGGAAGGAGTACAATTATGATGCATTTGCAGCTCTACACCTCTTAGTAAATCTGGGAACGTGACCCAAAAATAAGTTGAAGCGTGGGAACACCCACGCTCCACCCATGGAATGCCTCCCCGCAGAGAAAAGCAACACAGCGACTTGCGCTGCCAGGCGTTACTCTAGATTTACCAAGGCATGCAGAGCCATGCAAGGATTGCATTGCCCTTGTGTTACCTTGTGTGATGCAAGGGAAACAAGATCCTTTAGTAAATCTGGCCCCCATATTTAATTGCTGGCTCAAGCAGCAAGTAAAACAGGTTATAGGCGTGAGATATAATGATAACAATGAAGCTGCTACCCGATTGACCACATTTATGGGCGTTTTTCACCAACTTTTTGTATAGATGGAAATTAAAGTTTCTGCAAGTCATTTCAGAAAAGTACGAAACCAACATCTGTGCCTCTAGCTTGCAGTAAAATCAGTTTAGGGCTATGTTTCAAAGCTTCCAACTGTAATCAATTGCAGCAATCGATCAGAGATCATGATCTCTTTTGAAGTTGCAATCAATTTCCACTACTTAGCTAAGATTACCAGCAGCTGAAATCATTGATCCAATTGGGATACTGATCTCGGAGTACTGTTTTATCAGAAATCTGAATGTGTTTCAGCTACCAGCAGTGGACAGCACAGGTAAGAGCGGTGGGCGGGATGGGGGCGCAGTGGGATGGGAAGAAGTCGACAGACGACGGGGTAGGTAAAATTAAATTAAAAATAAATAAAACCACTTACGTTGTGCTTGCCGCATCGCCGAGTCGGCGATGCAGCGAGTGCAAGGCAAGTGGTTTTCTTTCTTTCTTTCTTTATTTAATTTTACCTACCCCGTCGTCTGTCGACTTCTCCCCCTGCCCCGCCCTGCCGCCGCCCACCGCCCCAATGCTCTTACCTGTGTCGGCCGCCACTGTCAGCTATTATTTAAATATCAGTCTGTTTTCCAGCAGGATACCCAGCAGACGATCAGTGCTTCTGTGTATTATGTAGGTAGTGATTGCACTTATGGTTAAGTCCGACTTTATCATTGCAATGGCATATTTTGTTTTCCAAATAAATTTGCCACAGTTCCATAAATCCATAGAAAACTTTACAAAAACTTGGCATGGCAAGTTTCATGGAGCGCCATTCAATGGGGACCAAAAAAGGGGAGGGTCTTAGAAATAACATTTCCCACTGTAACTCCCATAGGATATTTTGGTCCTCAGAAGATGACATGATTTATTGTTCAACCGAGTCTCCAACCCCGACTCAACCTACACCTGATTCCCTGTCTCTGATGTAATTGAAAACTGAAAGCAGGCCCCATCCACGATTCACGGGTTTCCGGGGAACACCTTGGGAGGATGCAAACCATGCTTTGGGAGCCACAAACCCCACAGCAAAATCCAAACGTTTTAAAAAATCACCAGGGGTGGGTCACATGGCCTAGGGGGAGGCTGTCTTCACACTGCCTTCTTAAGGGCCCTTTCTTTCTTTTTTAAGGCGCTCCAGGACAGTCTCCCCACAAAACCAAGCTCTTCCAACTCCATAAATTAATGGTCCAAATCGCTCTAAAATATAAAATCTTCATGCTGAAACCAGGACATTTTTTAAACGCCTAACAGATTTTAACGGGACTAAGTAAATACATTTTCCTGAGTAAAGTTCTACTTTCCTTCCCAGTTTGGCGTAAATACTTTTAAAGGTGTATGCTGTAGGTGTGAGCAAAATTTAGTATGGGAAATAAAATGGGTATACACATAATTTTTAACTCGCCTATTAACTTTTATTTTGCCTGCACAGAACAGCATAAAAAATAGAATGCCAAACTTTAGCTAACCAAGCCATGTGATTGCCATATGTGCTGCAAATGCGCCCACGGGAATCAAAGTTGTAGGCAAACCAAAAAATGCCTTTTCAATGGAAAGTGCAGCTGCACTACACTAGAATAACTATATATCGATATATGTATTAATTTCTATGTTAAATATTAAAGTAAATTGTTTGTATTTATTTTAAATGTAGAAAAAAATAGAAAATGCTTCTTCAGCACAATTAACTTAATTTTAAATTATATCTTCAATTATTTTAAATATATTAAATTAAACAACATTTATTTTTCTAAAATTGTATTTAAAAAGTAAATCCCCACCTAAAGTAAACAAAATAATTTTTTATTATGCATTAATAAAGATTAAAAGTGGTAAACAGTATTAATTAAAAGTAGTTGAATTGTATTTTTCCAAACACTAATGCTACATTGATTTGTAATTCAAAAAAGGTTTTAAAAATATTTTTAATATAAATGATAAATATGTTTTATTTTTAAACTTTTGTAAATGTTAGACTATATTTGTTTATATTGTTAACTATTTAAAATAATTGAACTTAACTTAAGAATATTTACTATGCGGTTTTATTTTAAGTCCCTACCTCCATCATTTTCTATAGCTGGATGTTGCAGTACCAGTGATTTGCCATGTTTAATGCTAGACTTACTCTGGCTCTGACCTGGAGTAGTGTGCAGTGTTATCATCTCTGCAAGTTCATAACACATTTTAAAATGTATAGCAGCAACTGAGTGATGTGGGTCTTGGCCACCTATTCAACCCCTTGATAGAAGAGTGGGGTCACCATACCTGAACATATTGATTTTTTTCTCAACGGAGTTCGCAGTTAAGAAAAATGTCAGATCATATTCAAATTTTCGCACTTGAACCAGTCAGTCAACCCAGTAGCCATATATGCATAATTGCGGTACCTGCTAATTTCATATAAGACTGTGAATGATAAAAGTAACTTTTGGGCATTCTCTGTAACTTTTCCCTTTTAGTAATTCTGCATGCAACTTTCCAAGGTACAACTAAAATGGGCAAATCATGTTTTTGTGGAGATTCGTCAAGTCTAATGGAATTTATAGGCAATTCACAAGCACTGCTTTTATGAGATAATGGATTGAAACATATTTACTAGATCGCAAGAGTGTCTCTGTATTCCATAACTATATCTCTAGCTTGTGATCCTGCGCACCTTTCTATAGCTGTAGGCTCTGAGGGAATCTTCCAACAAGTTGCCCTACTAGTCATTTGAGCCTTTTATTATCAACTGGAAGTGTATGAAAGGAGCTAACATCAGCAATGCAAATCAAATTACAGTGAAACCCATCTGGCTCCACAAGAACGACAGAGAGGATGGTGTCGAAACCATAAATCATTATTTGTAGATTTAAACAATTACATTCTCAATCAATCATTTAATCAGTATATCATATTCCCAAATATATCAGTGCGATTATGGAATCTGATGTTATTTATTATGTAGAAGAAAATGCAAACTATAGTCAAATACTGGACACAGAACAGAAAGTACATTGGTTCCATCAAGGAACTTCCCTAGGCTAATTAAAGCATCAAGAGTAGCAAGGGGAAATTCTAAGTAGAAGGTGCCGCTGTATGCTTAACTAAATTAAGGTTCTAGGGAAATAGGCACAGGTATTTAAGAAACCCAAGAACAAAGGGTAAGGGACAATCGGCAGAGTTGAGGAAAAGTCTTCCCTCACTGAAGTAAGGGCAGGATCTGCCAAACTATTCTAAGAGACAAGAATTAAATCAAAAAGATTTCTCCAGAAGCTTGCCTCATCAACTCCTTCCGGATGGGACAATCAGAATACGCTGGTTTCCGGTAGCAGGTGTTCCACAGCAAGGCTCCAATTAACATTCCCAAATCTAACAATTTCTAAACCTAAAGTAAGAGCCGTTCTGCTAACTAACGAAGATGATAAGACACCTGCAAAGAAAAGAAAAACATGAAACTATAAAGAAACCAACAGTGCATTTCTTAACCTGTTGCGTGCTTATGACGGAACCACGCCGTCATGAGTCACAGGCGGCGTGTGCTCACGACGACGTGGTTCCGTCATGTGGCTGCCGCTCCGCCCATGCAGTATTAATTCCCAGCCTGTGCGGGCAAATTAATGAGCCATGACGGAACCACGACGTCATGAGCACACACCGCTGTGAATCATAACGGTGTGGTTCTGTCATGAGCACGGCAGCGCCGTGCTCACCCCCTAGGCCCCCCGCGCCGCGACGAAATTCACGCCCCGGTGAAGGGGTTAAGGTAATACTTTGAGGGGCTTGCGCCAACTCGCAGTCAGGTCAATGTTTAGAAATCCCAACCATGGGTTCAGCTATGTCATAATCAATTGATTGATTATATTTTGATTATATAAGTGTGTCTAGGTTATATGGTTATACTTCCATGTGGTAGCACATAGATTAACATTTATGCACATTAATTAAAATATAATTAGTAATATTATGGAGCATTAAAATTATGCTGCTCCACTTGACCTATTTTACATTGTTAACTGTTTTTTCCACCTAACAAAAGTGGCCAATTATCATACACAACAATTTACACAATTGCTGTAAATGATGCCCTTTAATTAACGGTTGGCCTATGCCTCTGGTTCGCCTCCTTATTAGTAAAATACTTTCCTTACTCTGACTTCCCTCATTACCATTCAGTTTGTCCGTTTTTCTCCATCACCATTACAGTCCCCGAAAAAATAAAGCATGGCAAATTTCTAGTACATTAAAACAATTTCTTAGCTTAGAGGTCCAATCACAGTAGCTGTCAAAACATCTTATTTCTGTACATGCCATTTACTACATAAGTTTAACATACAAAAACACAATTATTTCTATTTTAGTCTGCAGTCTACCAACTAATGCGCTATTCTGCACATTTCTGTCAACAATTTATCTTGGCATATTAAACCATTTAATATAAAATATGAATAACAAGAAAGGCGTGAACCACAACTTATAATGCATAATAATCATCATCCACTCTTTTATTGTTCATGTTCATTGTCTGTCTATAGATGTGTGTGTGTATATATATATATATATATATATATATATATATATATATATATATATATATACATACATATATATATAAATATATATATATATATATATATATATACATACATATATATATAAATATATATTCCAATCGTAAAACCCCCAACATTGAAGATGCCACACGTGGCGTGTCTTTACTCATTTATTGGCATGGTAGTTCAGTCTGTCATAGTATCCCTACGCTTTTCAGGCATCCTCCCCCATTGATCTCAGGAATGGCTCTCGAGGAGTTGCAGTGACCAAAAGTAATCACATCTTGGTGTTCTTTTCAATCCCGCCCTGTGGGCGAGGCTGCTCAGTGCATTGTGGTTATTCGAATCTTTCATTTATTTGTAAATCCCCTAGTGAGTCCTGCAACTCAGACTCCTACGCCCGAAACGGGTAGGGATACTATGGCAGACAGAACTGTGTCTGCGAAGTTGCTTTGAAATGCTTCCTTGCCAATAAATTAGTAAAGACACGCCACGTGGTGCATCTTCAATGTTAGGAGTTTTATGATTGAAATATATATAGAACAGTCTCCTAGTGGCGGGAGCCACCGTCCCTGCAGGGTGGCTTCAAGGCGGGCAAGGAGACACCCGTATTTTGGTACACCACCAACAAAAAAAAAGCATTTTGAAGCCCAACTCCACAGGATACTGGTATTTTATTTCGGAAATACATTCGCTAGTAAATGCTACATATGTATATATGTTGGCGCGCGGATGTTGCGTAGAGAGTGGAAACTGGATATATATATATATATATATATATATATATATATATATATATATATATATATATATATATATATATGTATGCAAAAAAGAAGGAGAGAACTCTGGGTAGTTCTCAAGTTTAGGTGGAAAGCAGCTCCTGTTTGGGCACTCTCAACACCAGTGACACTCTAGATCTGCTCACCTCAAATGTCTGTTTTTCTATCAAAGTTTTTAAGCATAGGATTAGCACAGTGCTATCCACGCCAAGATAGAAAATGACAAAGTCTTTTGCCATTTAAACAGCAAAGTTTTTAAGCATAGGACTAGTACAGTGCTGTCCTTGTCGAGCTGTAAATGACAAAAGCCATTTATCACTCCAGGCACAATATTACAGCTTTGAATTGGTAAAATACCAACTCAAGCCAACCTGAAATGAGTAAAAGCAACCCCTGACACAGTGTTTCGCTCTAATTAGAGCTCTTCAGAGAGGTATAGCTATATATATATATATATATATATATATATATATATATATATATATATATTCACTGAAAAAACCATAGGTTATACACCATATATAGTTAGGAATTAGCATTTAAAAAACCTTATTTTACTCACACAAAACCATTGAAATTCCATATATAGTTAGTTGTACTAACTATATATCGCGCACCCGCAATCCACTGCTGATCATGTCACATATTACATCATTCATGACATGGTCAGTGACATCACTGATGTCATCACTGATGACATCACTGATGACATCTCAAATGACATCACTGATGACATCACTGATGACATCTCAAATGACATCACTGATGACATCACTGATGACATCTCAAATGACATCACTGATGACATCACTGATGACATCTCATTTGACATTACTGATCACATCACTGATGACATCATTCATGTGATAATACGATGAACCTCTTCAGACTCTAATATAACCTTAGATACACTCAGTGTAAACACAGACTCGCAGATTGTCACTCATCCATGAAGTTACACACACACCTAGTCAGTCATGCAAACAATCAATCACACCTCCATTTCCTTAACTATACAGTTAAACACACCTTACTTATTCAAACATATACTAAAACATATTTACTCACTTATACAATCCTGGATACAAGTTCACAATGATCCATACAGCCACTCACACTTTCACTGGCTCTTATGCACAGTTATTTATATATGTCAACTCTCATATGTACTGTATTTTACATATGTACTTACTTTAACATGTAGCACTGAGATATCTATTCACTCACCAATACAGTCATGCACACAGTCAACCGCCCATACAGCTGTTTCCACATGCACTTTTGAACCCATACATCTATGCAGAGAGTCATACACCTCCCAGCCACCCACACACACACTCAGTCGCCCATACAAATACTTGGGCAACCAATCAATAACCCATATAGTTACTCATATAGCTACTGATCAACACATGCAGCAGTTTACAGTCAGTCATGCACCTACTAAATCCTTCATCCAGACACTTATACATCCACTCAAGACATATTTTAACTTTACAGAAAAATACAGTCACTGGATGTTGTCATCAGTGATGTCATCAGTGATGTCATTTGAGATGTCATCAGTGATGTCATCAGTGATGTCATTTGAGATGTCATCAGTGATGTCATCAGTGATGTCACTGACCATGTCATGAATGATGTAATATGTGACATGATCAGCAGTGGATTGCGGGTGCGCGATATATAGTTAGTACAACTAACTATATATGGAATTTCAATGGTTTTGTGTGAGTAAAATAAGGTTTTTTAAATGCTAATTCCTAACTATATATGGTGTATAACCTATGGTTTTTTCAGTGAATTTTCAAGGTTTTGTAAATGCTAATTCCTAACTATATATGGTCTATAACCTATGGTTTTTTCAGTGAATTTCATCGGTTTTTTAAAAGCTAATATCTATAGCTGTAAAATGTATTCCTCTTTAAATCCAAAAATATATTTTATATCTTTATTAATAATTTTTTTTAAATATTTTTTTTGTTTCGCTCCCGGTCCGCGAACCGGGAAGCTTCCCGTTGGCTCAATTTGATGCCGCGACCCGGTCCGCGAACCGGTAAACGGTCCGTTTGCGCAACTGCCACGTTAGAAATCATTATCGTGACGCGTCACGGAAGCGTGACGTATCACGTTGTCGTGTAATGCGTCTTATGACGCGCCGCGTTAGCGCACCCGGAAGTGCTCCGGGGCGCGGACCGAGGCGCGAAACGCAGCTCCCCGGAAGCGATCCGCGTCGCGGCGCGAAAGCGCGACGTATCGCGTTACCGCGTAATGCGTCTTATGACGTACCGCGTTAGCGCACCCGGAAGTGCTCCGGGGCGCGGACCAAGGCGCGAAGCGCAGCGACCCGGAAGCTATCCGGGGCGCGTTCCGCAGCGCGTAACATAAGCGTGAGAGGTCATGTGACTTGTTAATAACACTTTTCATTGGTTCATTTCACTTTTGGTTTCATAATGTTGTTAGGCTTGGTCATGTGACCTAAAAATAACACTTTTCATTGGTTTAGAACTATTTTTTTTTCTCAAATGATGAAAACCCCTCCTTCTTTTTACCTCATTCTTACTTTCTATTTCCAGAGAGCAAGACCTATTTTTCACAATGGCTTCTGTAATAGCTGCAGCTGGTGCTTCTCAGCAACCACCACCACCACCACCACCAAAAGGACCACCACCAACACTGGACTTTGGTAGAGAGGAAGATAATGAGGACGAAGAGGAGGAGGAGGAGGAAGAGCAAGTAAGGCAGTTCCTGCCAGAAACACCAAGGCAGAGCCATATTAAAGAGCACTACATATGGCAATTCTTTAAAATTCCACCTGGACAAAAGAAGGTCAATGCACCCCAGGTGTCTTGTTTGATTTGCAAAAATATACTTTCTCGTGGCAACCCCAACAAGAAATACAGCTTTGGCAATCATACAATGATTCGCCACATGGAGCGATGGCATCCTAATAATCTTTCCCAAGCACAAGTAAGGGATCTTGCTGCCAACCCCCCAGATGTCATCCCCAGCAGCAACAGGGGACAAAGCTCATTCGCCGGACCAGAAGGCCGAGAAATAATCCCCAACATTCAAGCTCCTTTTGCACACTACAAAATAGTTTGTATATATTGTGGAGGAACTATTGCTTATGGAGAGAAGAGTATTACTTTGATTAACCGAGCTGGAGAAAATCATAAATGCTACAAGATGAGAAAACAATGAATCCTTTTTATTTTTTTTTGCTCCTGTTGAGACATGTTCTAACCCTGCTTTTTTGTTATTTCCCCCTTACAAAACCCAAAAAAACACAAAATAGTTTTCAAAAATCAAAAAAAAATCAAAAAATTGTTCAGAAAATTCATCAAAAAAAAGAAAAAAAAGAAAAAGAATAAAAAAACAGTTCTTTTCAGAACTACCTTCCATTTATAACAAAATTGCCAAAATGTTTTTACCCTGTCTTTCTTTTCTCCTCATAGTACGCTCCTCGGACCGCTTCCCGGTGCGCGTACCGGGCGCTACCCACGCAAAAAAAACAAAAAACATTTTTGGGTTTTTTTGCCCCACGGGGCCCTTTTAAAGCCTCCACATTAAACCTAGGGGGTCAGGGAGGATCTACTATGCCCCCTTATGGTCATTTCCCCCTTTGTTTTGGCCTCCTCTTGTCTCTCAATCCTACCGAGAGACAAGATGGCGGCCGCTCCGGACTGTTTAGAATGTTGACAGACACCGGAGAGCCAATCAGCTTCACTACGCGAAGTTCCATTACGCTTAAGGTCCGCGGACCGGAGCGCTGCCCAGAGCGCGCTTACAGATATATATCTTTTTTTAAACGTTAATTTCTCAAAATCCACTGGAGCACATATATTGAGACCTACAAAAGGCACATCGGGCTACCAGTCCCTACAATTTTGCCAAGTTTCGTGCAAATCCATTCAGCCATTCGGGCTAAAAGTGAGGCCAACCGCCCTATGGAAAACTCGACCGCCAGTAGGTAATGTATATACATATATATATATCTATATATGTGTGTATATATATATATATATATATATATATATATATGTGTGTATATATATATATATATATATATATATATATATATATATATATATATATATATATATATATATATATATATATTACCTACTGGCGGTCGCCAGTAGGTAGTTATAGTTAGGACCTAGTTTCCATAGGACATCCTCAACATTCTATTTGGATTAACTTTGGCCCTGGTGGATGAATCTTTGCGAATTTCTCAAAGACGATGGCTCGGTCCGCTGCGCTCCTTCCCTGGAAGTTTGGGGGGGATTGGTGAAGTGGGGGCTGAGATAAAAGGGGGGTCCCAAAACGTGTTTTCTCCATGTTATTTTCCATAGGACGTTTAGACACGGCTACAGGTCGAACGGCTGAATGGATTTATAAGAAATTTGGCAAAACTGTAGAGTCCGGCTCGCAGATTACGCTTTTTTTGGAATGGTGTAAATCCGTTCAGTAGTTGCTGAGAAAATTAAAGTTAAAGTCAATTATATATCTATACGCGCGCACGGGTGCGCGCACTCAAGCGGCTGCGCGCGAGCGGATTATTTTTTTGCTGCGTGACGTCTGTTAACGTTCGATTCGAAGGAAATCAGGAAGTGTTGACCGCCATTTTGTCACTGCGAGTAAATATATTGTTCATTTCAATGCGTTGGAACATGGAAAGGGGAGAAGGTAGAGATTGTTTTGCTGCGTAGGTTTTCTCAGGGTGTGCAGTAAGGTCCTTAAAGGCGAAAATATATATATTTTTTTTAAAAAAAGTTGCGGGGTGCGCGCGCGCGCACACCTATTTACAAGAGTGTGAAAATGGAGATAAATCAGAAGTTTCAGTGCTTTGATATAAGGTGGCTCTGAAAAGAGCCCTTGTGTTAATTGAGTTTTTTCTGCATTTATAAGTAAGTAGCGCTGCAGAGCCGGATGTTGCTGAGGAAGATTCTGTTTCTGCCTTCCTTCTTACTTAGTTATGGTTTTTTCACTCCCACTCCAGGCTTTTAGTCTGTGGATGGAAATCCATGAACCTAGACTCACCTATGAAAATCATACTATTGATGCTTGACTGAGGCCAAGGAGATCAGAGTGCATGTGTGTGTAAGGTGATGTACCTCTGGGGAGATGATGTTACGTTTAAACGTAGCCCCTGAGTGCTTAGTTCTGTTCTGTTCTCTGTCACTGTTGTTGATTTAGAGCCCCAAATACAAAGGCTTGTTGTTGCTTGTGAATCCCCAAGTGTATATTTTCTCATACTGATCCATAACGCCCCGGCGTATCCATGTCGTAGCGCAAGAGTGGGCGAAACTCAGCTGGCCGAGCAAGACTTGGGGAGGGGGCAGGAGCCAAGAGGAAACAAGGAGGGGTTTTCATCATTTGGGACAAAAAATATTTCTAAACCAATGAAAAGTTTTATTAACAAGTCACATGACCTGTTATGCTTACGTTACGCGCTCCGCGCCGCGGATTGCTTCCGGGAAGCTGTGCTTCGCGCCTCGCGCACCGGAGCACTTCCGGGTGCGCTAACGCGGCGTGTCATATGACGCATTATGCAACAACGCAATACGTCGTTGGGGCTCCACCGGAACTGATTGAATTGGTAGTCTACAGTGTTTCTGGAAGTTTCAGACTGAAGCTGGCATCAGCATGAGAGCACCCCGTGGCTACGTCGTGGCCATTCTGCGAGCAATCATGGCAGAAGCTCCCCACCGGAACTCTGTGGGAGTCGGGGGCCCCGGTGACTCTTGTAGAATCTTCAAGGCTGATGGGACGCTTTTGGGAATGGGGCCCATGCCGTAGCAGTCAAGCGTCCGAGTTCCAGGGTTGTCCAGAGCCATCCTTACAGGCCAGGCCCAAGTCTGTGGAGCCGACCACCATTTCCTGAGCTCCGTGGCAGCCGCATGTCGCTGTACCGCAAGAGTGGGTGCAATTCAGCCGGATGGCGGGTGAGACGCTGTAATAGCAAGAGCAGGCGTAATTCAGCTGGCCGAGCGAGGCAATGTGCCGCAGGAGCGGGCGCAACTCATCTTGTCGAGTGAAGCGCTGGGGTGCAGCTGAGAAACCTCCACCTGGGGAGGTGGGGGAGGCTCGTTCGCGCCGCCTCTCTCTTCCAGTGCACCCCACGCCATCTCCTGGCGCAGGTATATGTGATGGTTGGACCAGGGCACCGCAGGACGTGTCTTCAGGTCAAATGGATTGTGGGACAAGGTCCAGAATGGAAGAGTCACCAAAAGGCTAAAAGTTCCGCCAGACCCCGGGAGCCGGCCGCCTATGTCGAGTGAAGTGCTGGGGTGCAGCTGAGAAACCTCCACCTGGGGAGGTGGGGGAGGCTCGTTCGCGCCGCCTCTCCCTTCCAGTGCACCCCACGCCGTCTCCTGGTGCAGGTATATGTGATGGTTGGACCAGGGCACCGCAGGACGTGTCTTTAGGGGTGTAGCTGAGAAACCTCCACCTGGGGAGGTGGGGGAGGCTCGTTCGCGCCGCCTCTCCCTTCCAGTGCACCCCACGCCGTCTCCTGGCGCAGGTATATGTGATGGTTGGACCAGGGCACCGCAGGACGTGTCTTTAGGTCAAACCCTCAACTATGGCACCCAACATCCAGAACTTATGCCATTTGTGGAAGGCAGTGACATCGAAGCATCTCAGGGACCAAGCATATCCAGAGTCCTTCCTACAGCCTCTGCGTTCCTTCTTACCTAGTTATGGTTTTTTCACTCCCACTCCAGGCTTTTAGTCTGTGGATGGCAAACTATGAACCTACACTCACCTATGAAAATCTTACTATTGATGCTTGACTGAGGACAAGGAGATCAGTGAAGCGCTGGGGTGTAGCTAAGAAACCTCCACCTGGGGAGGTGGGGGAGGCTCGTTTGCGCTGCCTCTCCCTTCCAGTGCACCCCACGCCGTCTCCTGGCGCAGGTATATGTGATGGTTGGACCAGGGCACCGCAGGACGTGTCTTTAGGGGTGTAGCTGAGAAACCTCCACCTGGGGAGGTGGGGGAGGCTCGTTCGCGCCGCCTCTCCCTTCCAGTGCACCCCACGCCGTCTCCGGGCGGAGGTATATGTGATGGTTGGACCAGGGCACCGCAGGACGTGTCTTTAGGTCAAACCCTCAAGTATGGCACCGAACATCCAGGACTTATGCCATTTGTGGAAGGCAGTGACATCGAAGAATCTCAGGGACCAAGCATATCCAGAGTCCTCCCCGGGGTATTTGCACAACGGTCCTCCACCCCTAGGCCGCCAGCTATGCTACCTTGACAGGAACAGTGTCATGCATTTGGATCGATGTTGCAGCAAGCTGCCATGTAAATAGTTATTTAATGAAACGTTTTACCCTGTTACTTTGTTGGTGTGTTGTATATATTTATAATATTTGCATAGGGTTTGTCGTTATTGTGGGTGGGGTGGGCGGCGGAGCAAATTCACTGAAAAAACCATAGGTTATAGACCATATATCGTTAGGAATTAGCATTTACAAAACCTTGAAAATTCACTGAAAAAACCATAGGTTATAGACCATATATAGTTAAATATCTCAAGTCCATCTCTGCACTCGATGGAGATACAGGTCGTCGATCAGAAAATGTGCTGGCCACCTCTAATGGTAATAGCGTGGCCAGGGCTTTTGTTGATGCCTCTGCAAATTGCACAGGGTGCACTTGTTTGACATGCCGCACCATGGTATGTATGGAAAAGGAATATTTTTTTGTTGGATTTCCTCTTGAGAGAAACGAGTCACATATCGTGCAGGTTACTTTGGGTGCATTTACTTTCTTTTGATCTTCAGGATAAGTGAAAAATTGCCAGATGAAAGATTCTTTTTTTCTTCTTAAAGGTAGTCGATCATTTTGTTCAGATTCGGAAGATAAATGAGATACGGTAGCCATTTCACCAAAGTCTTCCGAAAAATGTAGGACGTTGTTCTCTCTTGAGAGTAGAAAAGATAGTGAGAGAAGTGGGTGGAGTGCTGCGTGTAAATTCCAGAATAGAAACTAGTAAGAACCAATTGGAAGTGTTGTTTTCATGTTGCAGCAGGCTGCCATGTAAATAGTTATTTAATAAAACGTTTTACCCTGTTACTTTGCTGGTGTGTTGTATTTATTTATAATAATATTTGCAAAGGGTTTGTCGTTATTTTGGGCGGGGTGGGCGGCGGAGCCGAGCTATGTTGCAGCCATCATGGCGTCGAGCTCGGTTTCTCTCACTAGTTTCATATTTCTCATGAGGGGTTGTTCCTAATGTTTCTATTTTAGCGAGGTCAAAAAGAGATCCTATCAGTGGCCTACTGATTTTGCTCGATTCCTTTTGTTTTTTCTAACAATTTTTAAGATAAAGTTTGCTAGCACGATACAGCGGCTAGTCCGCATTTTATATATATGTCTTTTTTTATTAGGGGTGTCCTCCGGTGGAGTTGGACGATCTACCTCTAATAAACGGTATGTGTTCCTCTGAAGGAATGCGTCTTGAAAGTGGCTGACTGTAATGTATGATATTTCACTCAGTGACTTTCAGGCCCATGCTGTTTCAAAACTGTGCATGTGCTTGAAGCAGGCGTAGGTATTGATGCAGCATTGTGAATATAGTGCATTGGTGAGCCTTGCTGGAGCTGCATCACAGTTGCGATGCAACTCTAGCAATGTATTACTTTTTCAGCACAGATGTGTTACGCATGTATGGTGTTTTTGTACCATGGTGCGCCACATTTCAAATGTGGCACACCATGGGTAACGGGGCACTAGCATACTGTGGTGCACATTAACTGGTGCATATCTGGGTATGAAGTAGTTAACATAAATCTGCCCCATAGGTTACAAATCCGCGTTTAGTAGACTGTTTGGCCTTTGTAGTTTTATGTTTTTTCTGTTATTCTATGTAGGTATGTAATATTGCAATATTTTTGTCACGAAAAAGAAGCCATGAGTATTGGGTTTGTGAAAGATTTTTAAAATTAAAAAGCAACAACCATGGCATTGTTTAATATAGTATTGTAAATACTTATCTTTAAGAATGATGAGAGAGTAAAAAAAGGTTAACCTGATGTTTTAAAGTTATTCACAGGCTTCTTTAGAGGAAGTATTCTATATGATTGTAGCGTGGGTGTTTCACTTTTTTATAGGTAATACAATGCATTCTGTATGCTGTAGCAGGAGGAGTACTACATGCTTGAATATTCTTCAGTGCTTATTTTCATTTCGTAAGTGGTTTTGAGACCGACACAGAACTTCAATGGATCGGAGGGGCTGTTCCTGTGCATCTGGAGCACTGCCAAGCCGTTGCAGCAGTGGGAGTGAGGCCTCTCACAGGGGCGTAGCGCAGCTCCTTTTGATGCTCACAATTGCAGATAACAGGGTAGAGATGTCTGTGGAATTTATAGATGGTTAGTCACACTAGAGTGTGGGCGGCGCCCCTAGCACTTCATTACGGCACACAGGGGAGCCGCGTTGCACAGTTTGAGAATCAGAGACTTAGGAGATAAACCTTCATAATAGGAAGGCTTCTAAGTGATAAAAATCGCCGGTGCTCGGCGTTAAAAATATCACTGCTATCGGTGGAATTTTCCACGGTGTTAGTGCTTCAACAGAAATGGGAACACATATCTGATAGAAAATCCTGTAACAATCTCAGTATTTCACATTATCGCGTGAAAAGAAAGTCTTTCGAAAGATGTTGAACGTTGTTCTCTTTTGAGAGTAGAAAAGATAGTGAGAGAAGTGGGTGGAGTGCTCCGTGTAAATTGAAGAATAGAAACTACTAAGAACCAATTGGAAGTGTTGTTTTCAAGTCACATGACTTCACATGCGCGTCTCAGGACGTGTACGCGGTGATAGTATCTGGTCACGTACGCCATTTGGAAGTAGCGGTCTAATTCAGCGAAGTTTCAAAACGTGAAAAGGAGTAAATCCAAACACATCCGGATTTAATATATCTTCTGAGCTCGATTCAAGCATACAATTGTTAAAGTATAAAACCTTTTATATTTTTTTTTAAAAATACCAAGGTGTGTACATTCGGTCACGCACGAAAGTTTAAAAAGACATTCGGCTCCATTTAATAAAAATTTTCATAATAATAAAAAAGAAGCCTAGGTTTAGTGTCTTTGACGTAGTATAAGTTCTTTGATGGGTCTATGAAGAAATGTAATAAGTTGCAATTGCAAAGTTTTCACGAAATATATAGGCGGGTGCGCGCACACGGTCGCGCACGAACGAAAGCCAAAAAAGCGGAGATAAACCCCCTTTATAATATGCTCCTGGAGCTCTTTTTGGTAGAATGAGTTAGTTCTGAAAAGAACTTTTTATTTTTTATTTTTTAAAACAAGTGTTATGTTGTTTTTGATTTTTTAAACTTGCAACAACATTTTCATGTGTGACACAGGATCAAAATGAAATGAAGAAATTTATCTTTTCTCGGGGCATTTATGACTCTCAATTTTTAGTTTAGTAAGAATGAGGCTCTGCTCTCCGTACAGAAGAATTTCTCCACACTCGTTGCATTTCATGTGCACCTTTGCAAGATATGGTCTCAAGTCCATCACAGCACTCGATGGAGATACAGGTCGTCCACCAGAAGATGTGCTGGCCACCTCTGATGGTAATAGCGTGGCCAGGGCTCTTGTCGATGCCTGTGCAAATTCCACAGGGTGCACTTGTTTGACATGCCGCACCATGGTATGTATGGAAAAGGAATATTTTTTTCTTGGATTTCCTCTTGAGAGAACCGAATTGCATATCGTGCAGGTAACTTTTGGCGCATTTACTTTCTTTTGTTCTTCAGGATAAGTGAAAAAATTGCCAAATAAAAGATTCCTTTTTTCTTTTTAAAGGTAGTCGCTCATTTCCTTCAGATTCGGAAGATGAATGCGGGGCGGCAGCCATTTCAGCAAAGTCTTCCGAAGGGTGTTGAATGTTGTTCTCTTTTGAGAGTAGAAAAGATAGTGAGAGAAGTGGGTGGTGTGCTCCGTGTAAATTGCAGAATAGAAACTACTAAGAACCAATTGGAAGTGTTGTTTTCAAGTCACATGACTTCACATGCGCGTCTCAGGACGTGTACGCGGTGATAGTATCTGGTCACGTACGCCATTTGGAAGTAGCGGTCTAATTCAGCGAAGTTTCAAAACGTGAAAAGGAGTAAATCCAAACATATCCGGATTTAATATATCTTCTGAGCTCGATTCAAGCATACAATTGTTAAAGTATAAAACCTTTTATATATTTTTTTAAAATACCAAGGTGTGTACATTCGGTCACACACGAATGTTTAAAAAGACATTCGGCTCCATTTAATGAAAATTTTCATAATATTAAAAAAGAAGCCTAGGTTTAGTCTCTTTGACTTATTATAAGTTCTTTGATGGGTCTATGAAGAAATTCAATAAGTTCAGATTGCAAAGTTTTCACGAAATATATAGGCGGGTGCGCGCAGTCGGTCGCGCACGAAAGCCTGGAAATGCGCTATCCATTTTATTGAGAACTGTTGCCGAGAGTGCGCACACCGGGTCGTGCACGAAAGTTTAGAAAGGCTATTTTTATTTACAGACAAATTTTAATGCGTTGAAAAAAAGGCAAGGTACAGACTTTCTAATTCTGTATCGCTTTACAAGGAGTCTCTATGCAACTTGAACAGTGAAGAAAACGGCTTGTTTCCGAAAAAAATATTGCCAGAACTTTATTGACAAAAGTATAGGTTGTATACACGAGATATTTCTGAATTAGCATTTTAAAAAACAATGAAATTCACTGAAAAAACCATAGGTTTTACACACGTTATAGTTAGGAAGTAGCATTTACAAAACCTATGAAATTCACTGAAAAAACCATAGGTTTGACACCAGTTATAGTTAGCTGGAAATTTTACTGATATAAAACCAATGAAATTCCACGTTATAGTTAGTTGGACTCACTATAACTTGCGCATGTAATGCACTGCTGATGACGTCACATATTACATCACTCATGACATCACTGATGACACCATCCTTGTGACACAGTGACAGACCTCCTTTCACTGTAATCTAACCCTTGAAACGCATATTCAAAAATAGAAACTAAAATGTTCAAAAAAATGGAGATACCCATACCAGTTACAACAACCAATTCAATAATTCCACCATCTATATACACATGCACTAATTCACCAACAGTTCTATATAGTCACTCATACATATATTCACTAATCATATGTAGTGATACACCTACATATCCTGTTACACACCGACAGTCATCCAAAAGTTATTCACACACATACTCACACATGCAAATAAACTATTGAACATCCATTTGTTTGCATAAACAGCTATACACACACTACCACTTTACTTCTAAGGAAACTTACACATACTTACTCTCTCAAAAAATCACTTATAGAAACACATACTAATTTAAACAGGAACTCTTACAATCCCTCACTCTCACATATAGTCACTTATATACATCAATATTCACATATACTACATTAAAACATATGTAGTTACTGATAAAGACACTAATAAGACAGTCATTCACTCACTAACACAGACATATGCACACTAATCCACCCATACAGTCCTGCACATATGCTGTCTTCAAAACACATACAAACAGAGACTCAGTCATTCTTGCATCTGTGTAGTAAGTAATACCCCCACCAAACCATGCAAACACTCATACTGATACTAAGAAAAACATCTAATAACCTATATACATACACATGTACCTACTCATCAACCCATGCAGCCACTTATACACAAAGTGAAACACTAATACATATATTTAAATATTTAAGCATTACTCAGTAATATATGTATTCACTAAGATATTCAATAATATATACATATATAACATATTTATTTTTCAGAAAGACACACATTCACTGGATGGTGTCATCAGTGATGTCATGAGTGATGTAATATGTGACGTCATCAGCAGTGCATTACACGCGCAAGTTATAGTGAGTCCAACTAACTATAACGTGGAATTTCATTGGTTTTATATCAGTAAAATTTCCAGCTAACTATAACTGGTGTCAAACCTATGGTTTTTTCAGTGAATATATATATATATATATATATATATATATATATATATATATATATATATATATAGTTAGGATTGTTTTCCATAGGGAAATCGCAACATTCTATTGGGAATAACTTTGGCGCCGGTTGAGAAATCTTCCTGAAATTTTCCTTAACTTTGCCTCGCAGCGCTCCGGTCCTTCCCTGAAAGTTTGGGGGGGATTTGTCAAGCGGGGGCCGAGATAAAAGGGGGTCCCAAAACGTGTTTTCCCCATGTTAATTTCCATAGGGCGGTTGGACTCACTTTTAGCCTGAACGGCTGAATGGTTTTCCACCAAACTTGGCAAAATTGTAGGAACTGGTATCCTGATGTGCCTTTGCTATGTCTCAAGATATGTGCTCCAGTGGTTTTTACGAAAATTAACTTTGAAAAAATATATATTGGGCTACATTGGGCTATATATATGTTAGAGCCCAAATGTAGCCCAATGTAGCCCAATGTAGCCCAAAGATGGCCACCAGAGACGAAAAAAACAATTGTAGCCCAAATATCAGCCAGATGTAGCCCAACTATAGCCCAATGACAGAATGTCCAGAGTGTTGTAAAGAACAACTAGAGCGCTAACAGTCTTACTTATGACAAAAGTATGGCACACCTGAAGTCATCTTGATTGGAATAAAGTGTTAACACTTAAAACATTTAATTTGCAAAGGAACAAAATGAGGGGGCTCATTTTGCCATAGAAATTATGATTAGTGCTGATGAAAGAAAAATTAGGGCACATTTTGAGTGACTTCTCAAATCCTCTTATATTTCATTAAAAAAATTCTGATATGCAGTCTCCCAAGATGGCCACCAGAGACAAAAGAGCCTGTGTTTAAAAACTCTGTTAGCAAAGCAGGCATTTGAGATTTAAAAAACGTTTTAATATATAAAAACGTTATCCGCTAATAGAATTAGCATTTAAAAAACCTTGCGAATTCAATGAAAAAACCATAGGTTTCAGGCCTTATATAGTTAGGAATTAGCATTTAAAAAACCTTGCGAATTCACTGAAAAAACCATAGGTTCCAGGCCTTATATAGTTAGGAATTAGCATTTAAAAAACCTTTGAAATTCACTGAAAAAACCATAGGTTTCAGGCCTTATATAGTTAGGAATTAGCATTTAAAAAACCTTGCAAATTCACTGACAAAACCATAGGTTTCAGGCCTTATATAGTTAGGAATTAGCATTTAAAAAACCTTTGAAATTCACTGAAAAAACCATAGGTTTCAGGAGTTATATAGTTAGGAATTAGCTTTTAAAAAACCTTTGAAATTCATTCAAAAAACTATAAGTTTTAGTGGTGTTATAGTTAGCTGGACATTTTACTCATACAAAACCATTGAAATTGCTCCTATATAGTTAGTTGTACTAACTATATTTCGCGCACCCGCAATCCACTGCTGATGATGTCACATATTAGATCATTCATGACATGGTCAGTGACATCACTGATGACATCTTGTTTTGCCAATAACTTTAGCGCCGCTTGACGAATCTTCACAACATTTTCACAAAACGTCCCCTTGTTTGTTCAGGTGCTGTGTTGAAACTTTTGGGGTGATCTGTCAAGCAGGGGCGAGAAAAAAGGGGGGGTCCCAAAACGTTTTTTCCCCATGGTATGTCTATAGGGATTGTTCATGTTCTGAACAGGACTACAGCCCGAACTGCTGAAGGAATTACACCACATTTGGCAGAAAGCTAGATGTTGGTCCAGAAAGCATGCTATTTGTGATTTGGTGTAAATCCATTTGGCAGTTTGAGAAATATTAAAGTTTAAAAACTATCAATCAATCAATCAATCAGGTCATTTGTAGAGCGCACTACTCACCCGTAGGGTCTCAAGGCGCTGGGAGGGGGGGGTGCCGCTACTGCTCGAACAGCCAGGTCTTGAGCTTCTTCCTGAAGGAGAGGTGGTCTTGGGTCAGGCGCAGATTGGTGGGAAGAGAGTTCCAGGTCTTGGCGGCCAGGTAGGAGAAGGACCTTCCTCCTGTTGTCTCTCTTCGGATGCGGGGGACGGCGGCGAGGGCGTGGTTGGTTGATCTGAGGAGGCGCTTGGGAGTGTAGAAGTTGATCCGGTTGTTGAGGTAGCTCGGGCCTTGGTCGTGTAGGGCTTTGTGCGCGTGGGTGAGGAGACGGAAGGTGATTCTCTTGTTGACCGGGAGCCAGTGCAGATCTCTCAGGTGTCCGGAGATGTGGCTGCGTCGGGGGATGTCGAGGATGAGTCTCGCCGAGGCGTTCTGGATCCGCTGGAGTCTCTTCTGGAGTTTGGCCGTGGTTCCGGCGTAGAGGGCGTTGCCGTAGTCCAGTCGGCTGGTGACGAGGGCTTGGGTGACCGTCTTCCTCGTCTCGGTGGGGATCCACCGGAAGATCTTACGTAGCATGCGCAGGATGTTGAAGCATGACGAGGAGACGGCGTTGACTTGTCTGGTCATGGAGAGGGAGGAGTCCAGGATGAAGCCCAGGTTGCGTGCGTGGTCCGTCGGTTTGGGCGCGGTGCCCAGGGCGGGGGGCCACCAGGAGTCGTCCCAGGCGGAGGGCGTGGAGCCCAGGATGAGGACCTCCGTCTTGTCTGAGTTCAGTTTCAGGCGGCTGGTCGTCATCCATTCGGCTACGTCTCTCATCCCTTCGTGCAGGTTGGCTCTGGCGGTGGCGGGGTCGTTGGTCAGGGAGAGGATCAGCTGGGTGTCGTCGGCGTAGGAGATTATGTTGAGGTTGTGTTGGCGTGCGATGGCCGCGAGGGGGCTCATGTAGACGTTGAAGAGGGTGGGGCTCAGTGAGGATCCTTGAGGGACGCCGCAGATGACTTTGGTGGCCTCTGACTTGTACATAGATATAGATATCTGGAGACGTGAGACCTTAAAGTGGAAATGTGGATCCTACTAAAATTTGACTGTCTGCCAACACTTCAACCAGGAAGTGTTGGCAGCCATCTTGGGACTCGGGTTGAAGCTGAGACCCACAAAAAAGTACAAAATTATGAATATGGTGGGGATTCCACAGGGACCCCCCGGGGTAAACCGTTGTATTTTAAATTTCATTTTGCCTCACATTCGCAGGTGGACCCGTGGATCCACTGCAAAATAAAAAACAAAAAGACATGCGGGCTCCCGGGCGTCTTTTTTTAAAAGCCCTAGGGAGGCCCAAATCCCAGGGTCATGAAGGAGGTGGGCTCATGGGCCCCCCTCTTAGGCTTATACAAAGCACCAGGGACTGCCACCTCCAAGGGGCAGTAAGCAATAGAAATACGATGGTCCTGCTCTTCCCTCTGCAGCCCTGGGGACAGCCACCTCCCCAAGGCAATGAACACTCCAAATGCAGGGGGCCCTATGGCCTCTACCGCAGCCCTGAGGACCGTCAGCTCCGCGGGGCACATAGATTTTTTAAAGAAATGAGGAAGTGGTCCTACCGCCTCCCCTGCTGCCCCGGATACAGCCACCTCCCCAGGGTGAAACACAATAATTAAGGGGTCTGTTGCGGTCCTCGGGGACCACCACCACCAGGGCTAAAGTAAACATGGAGATGCGGCCATTGTCACCCCCCAGTGCCTGCTCCAGCAATGTCCCGGGGTGCCCACCCCCAGGACATTGCAGTTTCAGCAAGCAAGAGCAGAAAAAATGTTGGCCCCCATGGATGTCCTTGTGGGCCAACTACCCCTCCTGTTACCTTCAGTAAGTCCCACACTGTGGGATTGCTGAGAGATCTTCGTCGGCCCACCCCCTTTCTCTACAGTTCTGCAAACACGCCTCCTGGCTCACTACTAGTTGAGTGATGAAGTCCCTTTAGCTGCTGAGAGTCCTTGGGGGCGAACAACCCCTCCTGTAACCTCCAATAATTCCCACACAGTGGGATTGTTAAGAGGTCTTCAGAGGCCACACCCGCTTTCTCCACACCCCGCAGAGGGACTTTGAGGCCAAGAAACCCTCCTGGCATTTTCTGTAACTCCTACACAGTGAGATTCCTGAGAGATGGTCAGAGGCCTGCCCGCTTTCTCCACCAATCTGCAAACGGCATTACTACTCAAAAAAACATAGAAATTCACTGAAAACAACAAAGATTACAGGGACATTATAGTTAGGAGTTAGAATTTAAAAAACCTTCAAAATTCACAGGTATGGGTCTGTGAATGGGTTTAAGAATGGTTGAGTGGAGTGGGAGTAGGTGTATGAAAGGTTCTATGGGGGTGTCAATGGGTGCATTGATTTTGTGGATGATGTAATCAGTGATGTAATTTGAAATGTCATCACTGATGTCACTGACCATGTCATGAATGGTGTAGCATGTAAGGTCATAATCTGTGAAACCTTTGGGTTTTTTTAATTACATTTCCTAATTGGAACGTCCCTGTAACCATTGTTTTTTTTACTAAAATAAATAAATAAATATATATAATTTTTTTCGGCATGTGAACAAGGGCTTTTCAAGCCCGAAACGCATAGTGCCCTCCTGCCTACCGACAACCTTGCAATAAAGAACCTGTGGAGCGCATCTGGTGGTCCGTCTCCTCTGTTACCTCGCCGACCGGACTTCGGTCTGACCCGGAAGTGGTGTTGTTTGGAGTTTTTCGCATATATATATATATATATATATATATATATATATATATATATATATCCAGCAAACAACAATCGCTTAGGACCCCTGCCACTTGCAATGGCGGGCCTCGGACGGGATAGCGAATCCCTTCAAATCCAACCTCGACTTCTCCTTAAGAAAAGATTGTCCGGGCCACTTGCAGTTACAAACGCAGTTCATTTTCAGAAGGCTTCGCTTGACGCGTTTCGCAGGCAGAACCCGCTTTCTCACGAGGAAGCGGGTTCTGCCTGCGAAAGGCGTCGAGCGAAGCCTTTTGAAAATAAACTGCGTTTGTAACTGCAAGTGGCCCGGACAATCTTTTCTTAAGGAGAAGTCGAGGTTGGATATATATATATATATATATATATATATATATATATATATATATATATATATATATATATATATATATATATATATATATATGAGAAAACTCAGCTCCTCCTCGGCTCTCACAGCGTTTCAAGCCGCAGCAGCGCACGCTTGCAGACGAGGGAGACGGACCACAAAAGTCAGAGAAGATGGAATTTTATTTGCAACCTCTACAGAGACCAGCAGCTACGCGTTTCAGGTGGGTTGCCCTTGATCACGCTGTATATATATAAATATTTATATATATATACTAGCTTACCCGTCGCGCGTTGCTGTGATCTCAGAAGAAAGGAATGTTGCTGCTGCTCAGAAAGATAAGTATCTCTCCGACATCCTTGTTATTGATTTACTCTGCTTTGCTTATCTGATACTTGTATATGTGTAAATAGGATGTTATTTAGTATTAAGAGTTTCTATATATGTAAATAGGAGGTTATTTAGTATTAAGAGTTTCCTATGTTTTCTGGGATTGGCCTATATCTTCTGAATACCTCAGAATGGCCTTTTAAGGTGACATTTTAACTTTTTTCTCTAATTTGTGTACGCTTTCTAATGGTACTTGTGTCTGGCACTCGATATTGGCCCCTGTGTCTTTCACCCTAGACTATTTCCCCTCCGGTTCTATTTCGAACCGGATTAGGCCTCATCGCATTTGGTATACTTTGGAACGCGAGCGCAAGAGCACAGCGCTTACACGCTCATACCTTGCGCCCCCATCACGACTCAGGTTTATTCCCGATCCCGCACCGTCTCGCCAACACTCCGTCCCGGCACAACGAATACTGATTCGACATGTTTGGGCAGCTTCTCTGGGCCCCTCAACGCGCGTAGCTGCCTTCGAGGAAGGCCGGGTTACATTAGAGGAATTCACCTTCGGAGCGATTCTCGATGGTCGTTCGTTTGAGAAGAACAGGCTTCATCACTTTGTATTCGAACAGCTTCTAATCTTGCTTTATTTAAAAAAATGTATGCCAGAAACCTTCGCTGGAGTGTACTCAACAACTTCCCAAAGTTTCATGGTGATCGGATGAATGGTGTAGTAATGCATAAAGGACAAACACACATACAGACTGACAGACGACATACTTTCGTTTTTATATATATAAGATATAATTTGAAAAGATGGAAATAGAATAGTGAAACTGAATTTACTTTACAAAGTATGAGGGTGAACTTAATCATTGTATGCACTTCTTTATTTCATACGAATATTCCTTCACTGAACACAAAGGGGGCTATACATTTTGAAGTACTTTTAGTAGTACTACACTAGTTTTACTAAAGTACTACAAAATGATATTCACAAACCTACAAGTTCTAACCTCTCCCATATTTTCTATAGAGGAGTCCTCACGCCTGTAAGCTTCCTACTTAGTAGTGGGAGGGACCAGGAAGGGTTGCCTGGAAAAAGGGTCATATTTACTAAACGGTATGGGTTTAGGCAGTAGTAATGAGGGGGTTCGGAAGGGTTAGTGAGATTTTTAGAGAGGGACATACACCCACCCACAAAAATGAAAGCCCATTGCTATTCACAAACTGCAGTTCTAAAATTAATACAGGCAAAAAGGGAACCAAGACAGTAGCAAATTACTCCAGCTCAGAACTGAACACATGGCTAACCACTGGTACTGAAAAACCCTCAGTAGAAAATATTGGAATGACCTATTCACAAAAACTAGTGCAAATATTTTTGTAAATTAATTAATTTTAAATGTAGCTCAAAACAAAAAATGGTACATTACTATAAATTTAATATTGAACTAAATCTGTAATTCATTTAAGTAAATTAAATTAAACTGAAATAATTTTTCTTAAATGTTGAACTTAAAAATAAATTCCCACCTTTAGTAAAAAATAAGTTTTTGTTATGCATTAATAAGCATTAAAAGTGATGGATAAAATTTGTTAAAATGTCATTATATTTTAATTAAAATAATGGTACATTACTTTATAAATTCGAAAAATGTTAGTAACATATTTCAAAATAAAATAATAAATGTTTTAGTTTAAATGTTTTAAACATTTTGGGGTGGATTCCGATTCGGGAAAAAAAAAGTCTGTACGATTTGTATCCGGAGCCCTCTCTGTACGAATCGTACCCGTCCGTCCGAGTTGCGTAGTACGATCCGTATTCTGTGAATCCATCCGATTCGTCGCGATCCGTACGTATTGCAAGGCTGAAACCGTGAACCGTACGACTCGTACACATGCCGTACGACTCGTACACATGCCGTACGACCCGACGAGTACGATCCGGACTGGGGTATGAGGACGCGATTCGTACGGTCCACGTCAGGTAAGGGCGAGTCGTACGGAAAAGCACACAAACACATACACACCGTACGGTCCGTACACCCCATGATCGCAGGGGTACGGTGCGTACCCTTGCGATCATGGGGTGTATGAGCCATACCCCATGTACGATGGGTGTACGAGCCATACCCCACATACGATGGGTGTACGAGCCGTACCCCATGTACGATGGGTGTACGAGCCAAACCCCATGTACGAGGGGTGTACGAGCCGTACCCCATGTACGATGGGTGTACGAGCTGTACCCCATGTACGATGGGTGTACGAGCCGTACCCCATGTACGATGGGTGTACGAGCCGTACCCCATGTACGATGGGTGTACGAGCCGTACCCCATGTTGGATGGGTGTACGAGCCGTACCCCATGTACGATGGGTGTACGAGCCGTACCCCATGTTCGATGGGTGTACGAGCCGTACCCCATGTACGATGGGTGTAGGAGCCGTACCCCATGTACGATGGGTGTACGAGCCGTACCCCATGTACGATGGGTGTACGAGCCGTACCCCATGTTCGATGGGTGTACGAGCCGTACCCCATGTACGATGGGTGTAACCATCGTACATGGAATCGGAATCGACCCCAAAATTATATTTACTCATATTTCCAACTATTTTAAACAATTATTGTCATTTAATATTATTTTCTATGGGATTTTATTTTAAGTCCCTTCTCTCATAATTGCCGATGGGAGGGTTTTGGAGTACCAGTGGTTGGCCATGTGTGGTGCAGGATTTACTACTGCTACTTTTTGGTAGTAGTAACTTACACTTGCAAATTTGCCTCCACCTCCTTTTGCAAGGGGTGGAGATGTGTACGTTTACGCTTTTGCGTAGCTTTACACTAGGATTTTGTGAGTAGCCAAAAGCAGTAAATTTACTCAAAAGTGAAAGTTATCTCCAGCCCCGGTGCAGGGGATTTTATATGCAAAAAAAACTGATAAAAGTATTGCAGAATTGTTGAGAAAGCTTGAGGTGGTCATGTGGAGAGAGGGTTGAAGGTAAGTGAGAGGTACTCATAAGAAAAAAAGTGTTGAGTGCTGTAGAAATCCAGTGATTTCAAATCAGTTAATAATAGTCTAAGGAAGCAGAAGGAGGGGTTTATGGAGAAGGAACAGAAGTCAATGACTCCTCAAAGAAATTTCTTCCACAGATGTTATAAAAGGGGCCGACTCAACTGGTCAGAAGGTTTAGTAGAAAAATAACTTGGATGGGATCAAGAAATGATCCGTCCCGACTTGGGGAATGGGGGAATCACAACGTAGAATGGGTGACTGTGTAATATGGTCCAATATTGCCTTTGTGAGTCTCACGGTAGTCCAAATGCTCAGTGTGACACAGGGCTCGAGTCGGGGTACCCCGTGGGTGGACGGTGTCCCCCACTTATTTAACCTGGGGGACGCCGTCCCCCTTGCCAAACAGCTGGATTTCACTCTTTGGCCTCTCTGGGATGAGGAACTCAGCACCTTTCGTGATGTCATTTCCTGTTGTGACGTCACTTCCGGTGACAGCGTCCCCCAACTTATTTTTTTACGACTTGTGCCCTGGTGTGACACACTAATTTCCTGTCACCCACCGCTGTTTGCAGCTTTTGTCAGGTGTTGAGGCCAGTGAGCTGCAACTTGACAGTGCTTGATTACTCTAGGACTCTCCACGGAGGAGAAGCACTTTGCTTAGTGGAGCGCGTTGGTATGTCCTGGTATGAAGAGGGAGACAGGGGCATATGTTGGGCTTCGTACTGTGGGCACGATGCCATTTAAAAGCACTGAGTGACAAGCACTCCAGCTCCTGCTGTCCCTTGTTGTAGGTCTCAGCAGCTTTTAAACACCTGACTTGCATCTCTTTTGAAAGGCATATAGCATTTTTGAAGTACTTCTCTTCTTGTGTACATGGTGTTAATATATTTTCTGTTGGTCTACTACATCAGACTTTCAGAATCTGATAGTTCCAAGCTAGTTTAAAGGACCCTTCGACTTCATGCACTATTCCCTTTAAAGTGCCCTTTACTTTACGGCATCTAACTTTCAGAATCTGGTAGTTCTAAGTCAGTGTAAATGACTTGCACCTGAAGTGTTTGTTGCTCATCAGACTTTCAGACTCTGGTAGCTCTTGGCCTGGGTAAATTACCAATAGACCCTTCCTGACTGCTGCCTCTCATGTCCCAGCATCTGCCTGTTACACTTGTCTCCAGCAACGCCGCGGTGATTGGCTGCTGCTGCTGACCACCTAAGGCCTTCTCCTCTGAATGAGCCTCCAAAGGTGTATATTTATCTTTGTGACACAAAGACAAGGTCAGGTATTTTTCTCTGTGCCCTGCAGACATTTATGATGTTTTCTCAGCTGGAAGAGTGTGATTGCAAAAACCACAGGGCGTCAGTTCGAGCACACCTGCGAGCTGCTAGAATGGACACTCGGGCAGAAATACATTTAAAGAATGGCGCTGCACTATATGAAATACACTGTCCTGTGCATTTCTTTCACAGGTACTCAAAATAAAGGCGAGTGCATTTGGCAACGTGTTCGGTATCCTAATGCAATGATTATCTAGTGATGAGAAAACATTGATTTACTTCTGTCCTACCTTTGTCCCCTGCTGGACACTATCTGGCTCACATCCCTGTGTTAGGTGGCAGCACATTGTAGGCAGGGGTCTTGCATCCTTTCTCCATCCAATGAGAGATGGTCCTGATGAGAGTGGTGGCAGTTGATTGTCTAAAGCAGTAGGGAATTGATATGCACCCGCACAGCACCAAGAAATCAAGTGGAGCAAACGAGGTTGTGTTTTTTTAGGCTTTCTGCCACACAAAAGTTTGAAAAAATGGAGAAAACAGTGCTTTTTATTGCACATTTATGCATTAATTTGCTAAAGAGCCATGGCCAAGCTGTAAATCATATCTTTAATATAGCTTCAGTTCTATTCCGATCTTTTTCTTTGAGGTACAGCTAAGGCTAGTTTATTTAATGTTTCATTTTGTCTAATTTCTGTTACTTACACATTTCCTAGTTTCAATACCCAAGCTGCCATTTAAATAAAGTCTGGCGAGTTGGATCCGATATGTCCTTACGTTAAAGTTTAGTAAAGCACTTTACCCTTTTATCTGAATTTGTTTTACGGTATTCCTTAAGGATGTAATCTTAATCACTGTGGCACCTCATTACAGGAATGTGTCAAAACTTTACAGTTTCTTCATTATGCAGCTTCAATGTTTAATATAATTCACCCATGCTTTGGATACTGATTTGCATAATTGTAGTCAAGCAGTGCGGGAACCTGCAATTAGTGTCTGCACCCCTGATGAAAATGCATAAGGCGCGTCCTATCAAGATTGTTTTTAAGGAGTGTCTCAGCTCCATCAGTTTGGGGCTTCTCCTAGCTTTCTTATTACCATGCTTGTTCAAGCTCGTTAGCTGCTGCAGGCGAAGCTTCGAGCTGCTGTAATAAAATAATGCAGGTTCTGCCGAGATATGCCAGTAATTCCACAGAAATGGCAGGTTTGTGAGACCATTACATTTTCTTATAAACTCAACAAAATGAGTCTATATGTAATCCATATGTATGCAGTTATTCCCACCTTCCACTCTTTGTTGCATACCACAGTGATATTCAAGCGGTTCAGTTCACTGGTAAGGCTGATTGGTTCCCCTTGGCCTATAATTGTTACATCACTGCTGTAAATAGCTAAGCCAGTTTTAGTAAATATATTTTAATGCCCAAACATCACTTTTCAATTTTTCCAAACAGTCCCTGGCATTACTGCCACTCATGATTCTGACTTAAATGCAGATCCATAGCCCCGATTACAATTGTTGGGGGCTTGGACCCCAAGAATAACAATAATTTAGGATCAGGTGAACGAGAGATGGTTGCAAAATACCCTTCTATGTACTAATATGTCAGTTCTTGAAAGTCCAAATCATAGTGGCCCACAATACAACCTCCTTCATGAATATTAATGAGACTCACTATGACTGGAGGCCATTGCAGTGATGGTGGCATGCTGGTGTCAGCAGGCCACCATGTCTGTGATTGCTTTTAAATAAATCATAATTTTTCTAAATGCAGCCCATTTTCAATAAATAAACCTGGCAGCATTTAAAAACAAAGTTGTATTTGTTTCTTTGACAGTTGGCAGTGGTCCCATAGACCATTGCCTTGTTGCAAACATATATTTTTAATTCACAAAGGGCAAGTGGTCCCATGCAACCCATTTCCATTTGCAAATGGATTTTACTCCTCCTGTGCAGCCTTGCTAAATGTTCAATGTTTTGCAACTGGTTTCTGGTTGAAAAACATTAGTACGCAGTAAACCAATTCGGAATTTGGAAGGTTTGCTTGCAATACATACCTACGTGGTCCTAAAATGGAATTAGTACATCTGGAAAAACATTTTTTGGGTCACACATGCCAAACTGGAGTGTTGAGACCATCAAAATGATTTGTACATTTGGTTCTACGTTCAGCTCAGGGGGGCGTTGAATGCAAATAATTTCTACCTGGAATTTGACTAAAGTATTGGTAAAATATTTTGAGATATAAGGATGCAATATGTGTTGTTAAAAATATTACTGCTTCTCCATATTTGAAAATTCTTCGATAAAATTAGTACATATGTGTATAATTTCCTAAAGTACAATAGGATGCATTATTTGGCTGCAAGCAGGAAGCAGCATTTACATCGCATGCGATACAACGCATGCGATTACAACATGGTCAATACAACGGCCGCGTTGTTACAACGCTAACCATTACAACGCAAGTCTTTTCTATGACTTGCAGTAGGGGGCGCTCTAAACTAAGGAATAGTATAATTTACTATTCCAACACCTTCCTTACTGTTGCGCATGTTGGAGTTGGAATAGTAAATGATACTATTCCTAAGTCCAGTGCGCCCCATACAAAAGTCGTAGAAATGACTTGCGATGTAATGGCATGCGTTGTAACAACGGTTCGTTGTAACAACCGCATTGTAATCGTATGTGTTGTACCGCATGCAATGTAACACTGCATATTCCTGCAAGTTCACCCATTACTGTCCTCTGTGCTGACCGGATGTACACTGTGGAATATAAGTATCTTAATTTGCTGATATCAAAGTCAGGGATATTTGTTTGTATAATACATTCTGCTTCACCAGTCTCTGTGGTAAGAGAACTGACATAGATGGTGTTTGTGATTGCCATAGCTGCACTGTATTTAAATGTTTTGTAGCGCTGCGGTGGGTTCCTTGAAAAGGTTGGCCTTTTGCTAGGTAAGCCTGGTGAAAGAGAGGGAGTATCAATGAAATCCAGATCATTGGTCACTGCACAAATGGAGGCAGGGAAGGACCGCCCTAACATTGTATACCTCTTAACCATAGGGACAGCTGCAATCATTTAAGTAGCAAAGTGGAAGGGTTTGCTATCATGATAGCATTGAAGTCTTACCCTGACATAAGGAAGACCAGTTAGATGAATGGTTTGGGTGTGCAAAGCATAAAATGTTAAACAGAGCACAATTTTTAACAGAAACTCAATGTAGCTCCTTCAAGTGGCAGGAAATATGAAATATTAAAATGAGTCTGGTCTACAAGTGGCAGGAAATATGAAATATTAAAATTAGTCTGGCTGCTGAATTCTGGATCAATTGTTGTTTGTGTGCCAAGTATTCTGAAATTTCACAATAAAGAGCATAGTAAGCAAAGCGGTATGTAAGGAGACCATGAATGACAGATTTGCGGATTAAAACAGGCAGCCAGGTGAAGGTTTTCCAGGTAGAAGTGCCTTTATTGTCCTGTCTGGACACAAAATCATTCATAACAAGATGTTAATTTTTAGGCAGTTGGATCTCATCCTGGAAGAAATACCAGACATGCAGGGGGGGATTTTCAGAAATGGATATAATAATGTGTGTATCCTCAGCATGGGAAAATAAATTAAAGCTGAGAGATCTATGTGGGAAGGGCTGCAGACATATTGAAAAATGTGGGACTCAGGGAAGAACGCTGAGGAATTCCACACATGACAGTGGAAGAACTGGAAAATGAATCTTGAGCGTACTCAAAGACATTTGCATCCACTTACGCAGCAGCAGAGAGGCGATCCTTCTCTCATCTCCCAGAGAGATGGGAGAGGCGATCCTTCTCCCATCTCACAGTGAAGTCCTGGAATGACTGTCCTCTCCACATCAAGACCTCTCAGTCGCTGCTGGAATTCACAAACATGCAGAAGACCTGGCTCTTCGACTAGCACTCTAGTCCCTCTACCAACCACTTCTAGACTCAGCTTTCACCTTCCTAGTGCCTGGATACCCCCACAGATGATAAACTGTGCTCTACAAATCCACTAATTTAGGGCAGGATTAGGATTGCGGTTTTCCCGCATCCTCCGGGCCGGCGGAAGCCACCGCCGGCCCGGAGGATGCGGGAAAACCGCTGCGGACTGAAAAAGACCCCCCGCCAGATTAGGATGGCTGGGGGATCGTTTTTCAGTCCGCAGCTTTTCCGCCGCGGACGCCTTCCGTCCGCGGCGGGAAAGCTTTAACATGGTTGGCGGTGTCTATCAGACACCGCCAGCCATATTAGGATTCCTGCTGAAAGATGCCTTTACACGGCGGCATTTCCGCTGTGTAAAGGCATACGGATTTGTGTTTGGGGGCCTGTTAGGGGCCCCCAGGGGTGAAGGGGGGTGGGGGGTGCACATGGGGGGTACCTATGGTACCCCCCTGCATTTGCCTGCACAAAGCGGCAGGCACCGCGAGGTGCCTGCCGCTTTGTGTATGCAAATGCATAACATACATTTTGATCATTGCGGCGGGTGCTGCTTCAAGCAGCACCCGCTGCAATGATATAAATACAGGATGTGACCGCCAGGGTGGCGGTTACATCCTAATTAGCACGGAGGGACCGCCGCTGCCCCTGCGGACGGTCCCTCATTCTCTATGGTGGCGGACGGACTCAGGTCCGTCCACCATCATAATCGGCCTTTTAATGTGAGAACAAAGCTTGGATAATTATTGCTAACGGGTATTGTCTGCCACTGGTATTAGTTGGTGTTGCATCTTAATACTAAGGCCTCTTGTAGGACTGTATTGTGCAGCTGCAGTCATAACCTTGTTAGTGTGGGTGCCTACTTTCTTATAACTATGGTGTTCAGTGTCTTTGGTCTCTTTATGTGCATGGTCCTGACTTTCCAAGCATCTATATTTCTATGACAGTCCCTCTGTGTCCATATGCCCGTTGGCATTTTCCCAATGCTAGGGTCTACGTGTCACTGTCAGTTTACTGATGTGCAAAGGGCCCCTTGTGTCTAGGTCCCTGTCTTTGTCCCCTCTTCTCTTGTAGTCTCTTCAGTGCCCCACCTACCATATCCTGTGCTCTGGCCTCATCTTTCAATTTTCAGTGCCCCTATGGCAGAGGCCTAATATCTCTCTGTCATAGTTATATGTATTTATTTTATTTTTATTTATTTTATTTTCAAGATGCAGTACATGAACCTAACCATATCTAGGTGCCGAGAAAGAGTGCTGAAAAGATTTCCAAATTCCTGCTGGAGATGGAGTGGGTGAAGGTTTTATAGCTTTGGCCCCAAAATGTAAAACCTCTTGTCACCTTATCCTGCATCAGAAAGACCATACAGACACATCAGATATCAACTAAATAACGTTAGCCAAAACCAAGGGTAAAGGGACAGCATACATAAACAGTTATTAAGCTAAAGAAATTGAGTCCATATCATTATTGTAAATGGATTGACGTGAAGTCCTAGGAAACAAATATCTTGCCAGACTTTGACATAATTTTGCATTAAGCCCACAAATGGCAGTGTAGACAGATAGAAAGTAATTGACTATCTTAAAGGGCGTGGGAAAGGTTAACTTCCTGAGAGGAAAGCAAAGAAGGTGTCTTCTGCCTATAAGGCAACAAAAAGTTCCAGGTGTGGACTTCTGCTTGTCAGTTTTTTATTTTTTTATTTTATTTATTCAACCAATAACATGATCATAGACAGTACAAGAAGGAATCACAAGACATTACAATTCTGTCAATGAAATCCATGCACAATATTGTCAATATTTCATCAATGCTAAAATACAAGAGAAAAAAAAATTGTTTATAGCAAACAGGTTTAAAAGTTTAAGGGGCAGATTTATGTTAACTGGCGCATCCCCGGGGATGCGCCAGTTAATGTGCACCACAGTGCGCCACAGCTCCGCCACCCATGGTGCGCCGCATTTACAATGCGGCGCATCATGGGGCAAAAACGGCACAGATGCGTGACGCATCTGTGCCGTAAAGGTGGCGCATTGCTGGAGTTGCGTCGCAAGCGCGACACAGCTCCAGCAAGGCTCGGGGGTGCCCTATCTGACCAATGCTGCATCAAGACCTACGCCTGCTTCAAGCAGGTGCAGGCTTTTGACGCAGCATTGGCCTGAAAGTGACTAAGTGAAATCTTATAGATTTCACTCAGCCACTTTTGCGAGGCGCACCTGCCCCGGAATGCCCACCCTGCGCCGGAACGCCCACAAGCGGCGCAGGGCTTTACAACGTGACGCATCTGCCTAGATGCGTCACGTTGTAAATCGTTCGTAGGGATGCGCCACGTTTACGCCGCCTTGCGTGACGCAACAGCGGCGTAAACGTGGCGCAAGGGCCTCATAAATCTGCCCCATAGTATAAAAATATAAAATGAATTAAAATTTAGCTTGAGTAAAACAAGGGATACCAGTTTTATCTTTTTCTTTACGGCCTGCAGTACATTTGTTGGTCCATCGCAACTGATGACTGTACAACCGCAGTTTATTTCAGAATACCTCCTATCTTTGAATTTGTGTATGACTTGTTAGGACTGTAGAAGTTTTCATTTTCATCTGCCAGAATGTTTGCGGCAGAAGGTAGATTAGGCGCCGCAATGGGTTTCTCACAATTGAGATCTGGACTGACTTAGGGTTGTTTGTATCATTTGGGGCTCAGCTACTTGACCTTCATCTCTTTTACAGCTTCGCCTATCCTCTGTCAATTTCATTCTTCTGGTACTCAACCAAAGCATTCAGATCCCCATATGGTGGAGCATGGGAGATTAAAAGAAGGTCGGACTGCACTTTCAGGTTTTGCATTTAATGTTACTGACTCTGAACATGTTCACTCCTTTCTCTTCCCTTGTCCACTCCTCTTCCCACCCCCTCTCAATCCCTTCATTTTCTCACTCCCCCTCTCTTCACCCCCCTCTCTCTCCTAACTTTTAATATTCATTTTCCACTTAATTTTATCTCTCTGTTTCTTTGCCCCCTTAGCCCTGTTAAATGCATTATCATACTGTAACTATTTTTCGCTTAATCGTTAATTTTATCTCATTATGTTCACCATCCTTGTAAAGCGCTCTGATACTCTTGGGTCCAGTAGCGCTATATAAAACCTTTGAAATAAATAAATAAATAAACATCTGGAATCCTAGAGGCAGTCCTTGTAACCTTGTTATAAGGTTGATTCTGACCCTGAGGTGTGCTACTCAATTGGGTGTTTTCTGAAAGCAATCTTTTCATTAGGTTCTTTTCTACTCTGTCGAGTAAGATGTATACACTTTGTTCTCTTTAAGATTGAAGAATATAAGGTCTGGCTGCGCCTTAGTGTAGAATCCTCCAAATTATTGCCCTGGTCCTTACGTTTTCTCTTTTTTGTCGGTGCCTGATGGGAGAAATGACTACAGTTTCGTCACTGTGTTAAGTTTGCATTGTCATTCCTCCATACCCATGAGTAATGCCTGGGAATTATTTCAGGCACCAGAGAGAGGAGTACATTAGAAGCACCTAACCCCATGGGCTTGCATCTGCTCTTGAGTGCTTGTTGTGTTTGAATAGGACAAGGTAAGAAATTCTCCTAACTTGTATTAGATATATTTAGGTAGCACCAGTGCTGACCTCCCATCCTCTGGCACTATGGCTATCGTGTTCACATCCAGTTTTTTAAAATTGTATTTTCTGCTTTGCATCTTGAAGTATCTAAGCTCCCAAAGGGGTTACTAGGGAGTCAAGGTTCGAATGCTCTTTTTGACCATGATATTCACTAGAGTTCCCTTTTGTGGAAGTCAGATATATCCTTTCGGGTTGTTATGATGATGTAATGTTTTTCATTTTTTGGTACAGCCTAGACAGAGCACATGCACTTTCTGTAAGACCTATTGTATTCAACAAAACAACTTTATTCCTTCCTGCTATTTACTATTGGTTCACTCCTGCGTCGCTCTTCTTTACTGGTTCCTAAGTTGTTCACGCAGCCGATACTTCACTTCCGAGTTCAAAATAGTTTATTGAAATTATGTTTAAAGACAAATAATAAAGACAATACAAAAAACATTATTGTTAATCAAATAATACCAAGAAGAAAATGCACAATAGGCAATCCAAAAAATTACAAAGGGTATTACAACAGGCTTAATCAAGAGAAATATGGGATGGAAGAGGAAGATGAGGAAAGGGGTAACAAATAGAAAATTCATATCATAATATATCTATACAGAGCTACTATATTATAATTCAAAATAGTCTATATAGTGTAAACTGAGAATCACAGTTATAACTATAACATTAAGAGGATAAGTACACATCAATAGGAATCCAAAAAGAATGATAAACAAATGAATTATGGTTAATCCCATTCATAGATAATTGTGCACCTCTTCTAGTGAAAATAACCCAAGACCACCATGCATGAACAGATAACATAGAAACATCTTTACAACAGTAGGGGGTCGATTCCGATTCGGGAAAAAAAATGTCCGTACGATTTGTATCCGGAGCCCTCTCCGTACAAATCGTACCCGTCCGTCCGAGTCGCATAGTACGATCCGTCCGTCCGAGTCGTATAGTACGATCCGTATTCCGTGAATCCGTCCGAATCGTCGCGATCCGTACGTATTTCAAGGCTGAAACTGTGAACCATACGACTCGTACACATGCCGTACGACTCGTACACATGCCGTACAACCCGAGGAGTACGATCCGGACCGGGGTATGAGGACGTGATTCGTACGGTCCACTTCAGGTAAGGGCGAGTCGTACGGAAAAGCACACAAACACATACACACCATACGGTGCGTACCCCCCATGATCGCAGGGGTACGTTGCATAGCCCTGCGATCATGGGGTGTACACACCGTACCCCATGTATGATGGGTGTACCCATCGTACATGGGGTACGGTGCGTACACCCAGCATACATGGGGTACGGTGTGTACACCCATCGTACATGGGGTACGGTGCATACACCCCATGATCACTGGGGTATGCACCGTACCCGGAGGGGCCGTTCCATACCTGTCTCGGCGCGAACTCTGATTTTACTGCTGTTTTCAGCTCCCGTAGAAAAAGGGTTGTACGGTGCGTCCCTGACACGTATCGTACTTGCTGGGTCGTAAAAACCAGCCGCGAACCGTACAGATGTCGCGTACAGCGGGTTCTGAGGGAGAATCGTACGGAGATTAGAGTCGTACGGTCTCTGTACGACTCGTACGGAGTACGGCTCCTGGTACGAATCGTACTTCGTCGTACTTACGGGGGACGTTGCAGGGTATGATTCGTACGGGAAAAACGCTCCGAACGGCTATTCGGAGCGTTTTTTCCCGAATCGGAATCGGCCTCTAAGTGATAGATTTTAGTGCTGCTGAGATTAGAAAATTGAAAAGTTTGCCTTCTAAATCACACAAATTTGATGTTAAAAGCGCAGATTTACATATTATTAATTGATAAGAAATATCTGTATGAATAGTAAAAATCTTTTTAATAATTGCCCATAGTTCAATCCAAAATGTAAAAATTAAGGCACAATCAAAAAGCATATGTTGTAGTGTACCTGGATGAGATTTGCAATGCCAACTATCTGCAGAAGGAAGAAGTTTAGCTTTATACAAACGTAATGGAGTCCATAAATGATTATATAAGATATAAGAACTGGTTTGATAAATTGAAACAGGAAACCAACCAGATATACTACTAAGCCAAATATCTTTCCACAAGTCTATGGATAAAAGAAAGCGAAAGCTCAGTATTCCAAAAATTTGAAATCATTTTAAAAATATTTCCTAAAGTATCTGACAACTTTTTATAAAGAATGGAACCCCGTGAGATGCTGTAGAGACTGTTTGAATATAAATTGACAAATCAGCAGTAACATTAGAAGGAATAGTATTTGGAAAAGAGTCTAAAATAGAATTACATGAATATTGATATTTAATAGAGTCAGACTAGTGTAAACCAAATTTAGCTTGGAGTTGATCAAAAGGAATAAATGTATTAGTATACATCTTTGAGCTAAAAAAAACGGCTTTATTCCATGAAGACCAGAAACTAATATTTCTGTTTAATTTAATAACACTACTGTACCATAGTGATAATTCCTCTGAATTATTCATGGGACATAGAAAAATCTGATCAAGATCATGAAATAACATTTAAGAAGATTTAATAATAACTGAATTTTGGGCAAATTTTGTAGAATTACGCATAGTCAACAAAGTAGGTAGCGGAAATGGAGTAACTAATGATTTCTCAATACAGAACCACGCAGGTGGATTATGAAGAAATGATTTGTTAAACCATAACGAACTTTGTTATAAAATAAAAGCTTTATGATAAAGAAAAAAGTCAGGGATATTAAAACCAGCATTACGTTTAGGTACTTTCAACTTTTTATAACTAATACGAGGAGACTTGTTGTTCCACAAAAATGTTGACAAAAGTTTATCAACATCTCTATACAATGTTAGAGGAAGTTGTGTAGGTAACATGGATAGAGTGTAAAAAAATTTGGGGGCAATAGTCATTTTAATAGTGTCCATTCTGCCCCACCAAGAAAGATGTGATGGAGCCCATTTAGCCGTTTTAGTTTTAATATAGTTGAGAACAAAATCACAATTTAGATTGATTGTAGATTTTATGGTAGCAGAAAATAAAATTCCAAGATATTTTAATTTATTTTTTTGCCAGATAATTTCCCGCATAGGAAGCATATCAGGAGTGCAATAATTATTTAAGGGGAAGATTTCTGTTTTATTTGTATTTCAAGTATATACCGAAATTTTAGAATATTTGGTAATAATATCCAAGTGAAGGGAAAGAGGATAAAGGGTCACTAACAAATAAAAGTACATCATCAGCATAGGCAAGGGTTTTAACATTAACATCCTTAATATTGATTCCTTTAAAATTCTCACATTTTCTTATAGAGGCCAGAAAAGGTGCAATGCCAATTAAAAATAAAAGAGGAGAAAGAGGGCAGCCTTGTCTTGTACCTCTAAAAAGCGAGAATAGATGTGAGATTTGGCCATTAATAAACAAACGAGCTGTAGGAGCATAATATAAAGCTGAAATCATGCGTATAAAAATATCTCCAAAATTAAATGATGATAATGTATGAAATAAAAATTGCCAATGAATTTTATCAAATGCCTTCTCACATCTAAGGCTAAAATTCCAGAAGGTAAAGTTAAAGTATGGCCTTGTTCAATAATGCGAAGCAAAGTTCTTGTATTATAAGCGGAATGTCTATTGTTCCTAAAACCAGATTGATCTGGATGTATAATAGAATCTAACATGGGTCCTAACCTAGGCGCCTATTAGGATGGCAGACGGACCTGCGTCCATCCGCCATCCCCGAGGTGGAGAGACCCTCCGCAGGGGCAGCGGCGGTCCCTCCGGTGGAATTAGGATGTGACCGCCACCCTGGCGGTCACATCCCGTACATTTAACATTGCGGCGGGTGCTGCTTTAAGCAGCACCCGCTGCAAAGTTAAATATGCATGCTGTGCATTTCCATGCACAAAGCGGCAGGCACCGCGCGGTGCCTGCCGCATTGTGCATGCAAATGCAGGGGGGTACCATAGGTACCCCCCATGTGCACCCCCCACCCCCCTTCACCCTGGGGGCCTGCAACGGGCCCCCAAAGAAAAGACCGTATGCCTTTCCGTGGCGGCATTGCCGCCACGGAAAGGCATGTCCTGAAGCTCATCCTAATATGGCTGGCGGTGTCTGATAGACACCGCCACCATATTAGAGCTTTTCCGCCACGGTCGGAAGGCGACCGTGGAGGAAAAGCGGCGGACGGTCTTCCCATCCGCCGATGACCCCCCAGCCATCCTAATGTGGCGGGGGGTCTTTTCATTTACCGCAGCGGTGAATCCGCATCATCCGGGCCGGCGGTGGCTTCCGCCGGCCCGGAGGATGCGGATTCACCGCAATCCTAATCGACCCCCTAGTCGCAAGGATTTTAGCATATAACTTACAATCTTGATGAATTAGGGAAATGGGGCGATAATTAGAAACTCGAGTGGGGTCTTTATTAACCCTGGGCTAAGTACTTCGTGGGCGTAGTGTTGCCTACTTCGCCCTTTGCGCAGTAGGCGTAGCAGGCAACATTACGCCCACTCCGTGGGCGTAGCGAAGTTGCCCGCCACCCGCCTCCCTAAATACTTAAATTAACTTTTAAAAATGAATACAAACCACTTATCTTGTCCGCTGCGTCCCCGGGGCTCCCTCTTGTAATCGCGCCGCCGTCTCGGATACTAATGCGCATGCGCGGCTGCCCACGCATGCGCATTTCTCGCATTTAACAAGTATAAATCTACCATCCTTATCAGACGTTTTACTCAAAATTTGGCAACAAAGTTTCTTTGCAAATACGAGAGCCACACAGTTTTTTCTACCAATAGCAGATGATGACCCATTTTTTCTTCATATAATCTGCTTTGTAACTTTTAAAATAATCTAGTATTTTTGTACGCTTAACTGGATGATGCAATCCTTTAACATTTAGTGAAACAACATTAATATGCTGAGTGATAGCCATAATAAAAGAATCGAGAAGGAAAATAGAGAAGAGGATGATAAAAGAAAATCAAGAGAATGAGACAAAGGTAACTCCAGATAAAGAGGAAGGAAAAGGAAAAGGAAAAAACATAAAGAAAAAGACGACAGACAAGAGACATAAATGTGAAGTGTGAAACGCACACACGCTCAACAGGCATGACCATAACCGCTGGAGCCCTTGGATAAAGGAATTTCAGTATTGAGTCAGAGGATACATATCAGATGAAAGTCACGTATTAGAGTCATTTGTATCCATAGAGAGCTGTGACTGATGGTCCAAAAAATGTTTCAAATCTTCAGGACGTTGAAAAGATCTTGAAAAATTGTCCTTCCAAATGCGCATCGTCGATGGATCAAAGAGACCATATTTGTAACCTAGACTTCGCAGTTGAGGACAAAGAGAAGTAAACTCTTTCCTAATTGAGACAGTTTCCCTGGCAAAGTCTTAATGGATAAATATTTTGTTTCCATTTACCATCAGTGAAGGTATTTCCCTAGCTGCTTTCCGGATTAATACCAAATGGTGATGACGAAGGACTTTAAAAATCATTTGTCGTGGTTTTGTATGTAGAGGGTTCCTGTGGGAGGGAATCCTATGAGCCTTATCAATTTCAAACTTTTCTGGAAATTTAAGTTGTAAAAGGCTAGGCAATAGACCCACGAAATATAGTCTAAAATTATTTCCTTCAACATCTTCAGGTAAGTTAAAGATGCGTAAATTATACTGTCTATTACGATTTTCCAAGTCCAATAATGCTGTGCAGACAGGTGAAATGTTACCCACAAGTGGAGTAAAAGCATCAAGTTTAGCTTTATTATCCTGTATTTTGATGGAATTATCGGATATTTTCATTGATAGGCTTGCCATTTCTTTGCATACATTTTTAATTTCAGAAGCAATAGTATCTGTATTGACACGAAGTGCTTGTATTTCCTCCAACATTAAAGATAGTGAGGGTTCAGAAGACTCCGCTACTTTAGATTTTGCAGGAGGTGGAGAAACTTGCTGCCTTCTTTTATTATTAACTGCACTTTTATTTTCCATTTTGAAAGAAAATGAGGCAGAATAATAATGTATAAAAGTCAAATATATAATGTAAAGCAAAAGCAGTGAAAGCAAGCAAGAAATGGCTGGTGCAGCAGCTAAACCAGTCTGGGGAAGTGGCTAGGCCCAAGCCAGGCCCTTTCCTAAAGATTACTCCGCCCCCCTGACTAACACTCCAGGCTGTACCTTGAGGCAGTGGTGGAAGCAGGAACCAAGGGGGGAAAAACACCACTTGCAGCGCTGAAAAACTCCTCAAAATCGGCTACCAGGCTGGTAAGCTACACCCCAATACAGCGACCTCTACTTGCGGCGAAATCTGACCCAAAATCGTCGTTAATTCGCCAAAACGGGCGAAAATGCGGCGGAGCTCGTTATGCGGCGGCCATTTTGTTCAGCGCGCGAGCTACTTCACTTCCATCAAGACTAAGGAGCACCAGCCAAACAATGTCTCCTTATGCTTGCTGTATTTATCTGTTGTTTTGGAGAACTTTTTTTTCCTACGGTTGCATTACACTCCCCTTGTGCCTGCTGGTCACCCTACCCTCACAGCCCTTAGGCAGGGATTGACGGTTTAATTTCGCAACATCTCGAACTGCGCCATCCGATTTATGACTGTGACATAAAGGAAGCCTAATACTAAACTGACACGTAGCCTGTTTGCTCATAACTGAACATGCTGTTAGCGAACATCCGCTGCAATCACATTAGCAACAAGTTTGAGTGACCCAGTTGGAATAAAGTTTTTATTTATTAATTTGTCTGGGTGTATTTAACTAGATGTTGCAGCCACGAGACAGGACAGTTGTGGAAGCGGTGTTCAGAGCCTAACAAAGAATCTCCTGAAAATATAAAATCAGGCTAACCAAAGATGCAGATCAACCACAAATAAAGAGATCCACATCAGCATATAACTCTAAGTAAATCTAACCCTGGACCACAACTGTTTTACAAAAAGATTTCAAAAAGATTGTAGGCGGAAAGACTTTGAGCGCCTTCAAGAACCCATTGAAAAGTAAAAAGGAATATGTGTTGTGTAAGCTGCTGAATAGAAGATACTAATGACCTACACTATCTGAGCTCATTATATTTCAGTAGACTAGATTTATCAACAACTATCCATAAGAAAAGGAGTTTAACATATTAGGAGGAGAGGATATATATAAAGTCCGACCCCGGAGTTAAACAATATCACTGAACAGGTGGTGCCCCAGGAAGGTTCCGGTACTACAATTTAAGTCCAATACAATTGAACTGAAACAAGAAACTGATTGAATATAATTGTTTTTAAACCTTAGAAAGCATTGTCCTGAAGAAGGTGATCAACTCTTTCACCGAAACGCCGCGTCGACATTTCTTTGCTTTTTCTTAAATAAATTATTTTTAAATGAAGAAATACAATATCATGTTTTTATAAATTGTATGTGATAAATTGTTTTTATGGAATGTTCATGAATGTAAAAAATTAGGGTTTTTGCTACAATAAACCTCATATATATATATATATATATATATATATATATATATATATATATATATATATATATATATATATATATATATATATATATATATATATACAAAAATTGCATAATCTTCTTTTAAGATGTTTTGTTCACTATTGATGTAGATTTGAAATTGTTTAAAATTATCAATATCCTTGTGGGTAAAGCAAATTATCTATACTGAAGATATCTTTGTAAATGTGTTACTTTGTGGTGTGGGATTCCAACTTGATTATACTCAAGTAGGCTATCGTAAAACACGATTGGACAGAAAGACTATGAATTTGGTCTAATCTGTCATTTACAACTAGGAAAAGGGAACTCTTGTTATTTGTTGATTACAAACCCGTTCCCTTTTCTCCATAAAGGGTGTCTCCCTACATTTTATATTATTTAACTAGATGTTTGCCTGATTCTAACATGCCGTAACATCACCCTCATGAGTACTTTCAAGCAGGCAGCTTGCTTTCCATCTGAAAGCTTATAAAGTCCATGTGATATACATAGACAAGTGACATATATATACATAATGAGCCATTAAAAAATATTAATAATAATATTGCTGTATGAACATTAAGTTAGCAGACAACCATCACTATCTGTTTTCTTTATCGGAAATCTAAACACAAATAAAAGGCTTGCATTCTGGGAATGCGCATCGTGTAAAACTACTTAACAATATATATTTGTTTGAATAAAGGTGGCTTTTTAAACATTTGTACAGATTATATGACCATCATCAGTAGTAAGTTTTTTAATTGATAACTTGTGTGAAAATGTCCGTTTATTTTACTCCTACATATATCTTTACATGGTGGCCACAGAGTTATAGCCGGTGTTGGGTGGGACCAGGCCTCACCTGTCTGCTTTTTAGGTCTAGGATTTCCGTGCCTGTGACTTAACTTCCCTGCTACGCTCTCTTTTGCTGGTGGTGTCTTCTCAGGGTGTAGCATTTCTACACACCTTACGGCAATACAGTGGTGTTACGAAACTTGAGGGGGCCCCCTGCAAACTACATGGAGGGGGCCCCCTCCCATCCTCCGTGCCAGTCTGGAGCTCTCAGGCTAGCGACCCGCCATACTGCAGGGGATGCGGGGCTATTGTTACGCCACTGTCACCAATCAAGCCATTATAAGTAACACTGGATTGTGGAGTTAAAGGTTGGGCTTAGTCTGCCCGCAGGCTATCGTAGGTGGTGGTCCATTCATTACAGGTTCCTTGCCATCAGTGGGCCGGGAAGTTTGCCCAATTTTATGTTTGTTTTCTGATGCAGACTTCTGTCATGATATACAACTTTGGGCCCACTCATCGTTCAGTTTTGACAAAAGTGCATCCACGGGCGGTAGGCAGACAAAATATCGAAATTAAAATATCGATATACAATAATATCGATGTTTTAATATCGATGGTATAGTATATCGATGTGCCATAATATCGACAGACAGAATATCGAGATTAAGGTATGTATGTTAGTAATATCGAAATTTTGTTGTTTAGTGTTATGTATTTTATTTTGTTGTTTATATGTTTGCTAAATATGTTTAGAAATGTATGTTTGAAAATTAGTAATTTTGTTAACATTTTGCGTTTTAGTATTAGAGCGGGTTGTGGGTTTATAGGGGAATAGGGTGGGAAGTAATTTAATAATAATTAATTAATTAATATATGTTTGTAAATATGTTTAATTAATAATTAATTGGTAATTAACTAATATTAATTAGTTAATTAATTAATATATGTTTGTAAATATTTTTAAATAATAATTAATTGGTAATTAATTAATATTAATTAGTTAATTAATTAATATAATTTTGTACATATTTTTAATTAATAATTAATTGGTAATTAATTAATATTAATTAGTTAATTAATTAATATAATTTTGAACATATTTTTAATTAATAATTAATTGGTAATTAATTACTATTAATTAGTTAATTGCATTAATTAGAGTCATTTTTTAATATATATATAAAAAAAATTATTGTTAATTAATTATTTGGGAAAAAATAATATTAATTAGTAAATTAAATTAATTATAGCTAATGTGCTAATATATTTACTTTATTGTTATTGTTAATTAATAATTAATTGGTAATTAAATAATGTTAATTAATTTTGGGTAAAGGAGTATTTTTAGGGTTCAGGGTCAGTTTTCAGTTCTTGGGTAAAGGGGTATTTTTTGGGTTCAGGGTCAGTTTTCAGTTTTTGGGTAAAGGGGTATTTTTAGGGTTCAGGGTCAGTTTTCAGTTTTTGGGTAAAGGGGTATTTTTAGGGTTCAAGGTCAGTTTTCAGTTTTTGGGTAAAGGGGTATTTTTAGGGTTCAGGGTCAGTTTTCAGTTTTTGGGTAAAGGGGTATTTTTAGGGTTCAGGGTCAGTTTTCAGTTTTTGGGTAAAGGGGTATTTTTAGGGTTCAGGGTCAGTTTTCAGTTCTTGGGTAAAGGGGTATTTTTAGGGTTCAGGGTCAGTTTTCAGTTTTTGGGTAAAGGGGTATTTTTAGGGTTCAGGGTCAGTTTTGGGTTTTTGGGGTACAGGGGTATTTTTAGGGTTCAGGGTCAGTTTTGGGTTTTTGGGGTACAGGGGTATTTTTAGGGTTCAGGGTCAGTTTTGGGTTTTTGGGGTACAGGCGTACAGGGTAAAACTAAAATAAATTTACATTTATTTTAAATCAATTAAATGAAATTAAAAAAAATAAAATTACATTAAATTATTACGTTTTTAATTTATTTTAAATGTATATGTATTACTTTGATTTTTTTAATTGTTTTAATGTTTTTATTTAATATTTGTTAAATTATATGTATTTTAAAATTATTTTTACATTATTATTAATACATTTAAAAAAACAATATTTTTAATTTCGATATTTTTGTACTACGATATTATGTTTTCGATATTTTTGTACTTACCATTATGTAGATATAATTTCGATATTTTTGATTTCGATATTTTTGTGTCGATATTTTTGTATGTAGATATTCTGTCTGTCGATATTATGTCAGACATTCTCCACGGGCAATAGCCTGCAACCGGGGAAGATACGAGTGACCATTGACAGCTGTACATTTATGACACACTAATTAATGTTCTACATCCCAGCAGCGAATTTGGGTTATAAGGTTTTAGTGTACCTCAGTCCAATTATAACTGACAGACTTCTGTCATGTTTCACTTGTCTTAACGCCCATGCTTTTTCTGGCACTGTGTGTTTGTCGCATGGTAATACCTGTGCGTTTCCTGACCCATAAAATGTTGATGTGCACGAAATTCAGTATGCCTATCATCACGTCATCATTGGGTCCTGCCTCAGTTCCTTTTGTAGCCCTTTGTTGTCCACTAAAAAGCTAGCCACGGCTAGCTGGCATCAGTGCTGGAATTGGATAATCATTACCCTGAGAGCCCATAAATTGGGGATCAGAATGGACAACAAAAAGGGGATGGAGTCACAACCGGCGGAGTTATGAACAGCAGTCTGACAGTCAGCTTATACATGTAGGGGCAGATTTACAAGCCTCTTGCACTGCCAGTGCGTCACTTTTTGTGATGCACCAGCAGCGCATTTTTCTGCCCCATATTTACAAGGAGAGGAAAAGCCACCCTGTGTGGCTTCTCCTGTCTTTGTAAATACAGCCCCTTTCCATGCAGCACTTTGCGTGAAAGGGACGTTCCAACAGTGTTGCTGTAGGTGTTCCCACACAACACCCATGGAACCAGACACATTTCCAGATTTACGAGGAATTGTATATCTGGAAATGTGTTTGAATGTCATGCCTCCCAGGGGAGGTGTAGGGAGGAGCAACAAGGAGAAATGTATTTATTTCCCTTTGTTTTTTTCCACTTTCTATGCATGCTGCATTCTGCACCATTTATAAAAACGTATAAAAACAACGGGGTTGACCCTGTGTCCCTCAGAACCTGGGTAGTCAATGATTAAGTAAATGATTAAGTAAAAAATGGTTCTGTCGGGTTCGAACAACAGTAATTTATCCAAACAACCTTTTTATACAATTCTCCAAAAAGAAACTACACCCCCTCTGGAAAAGAGAAATGAGAAATCAAGACAGGTCCTTGCAATAAATGAAAAGGAAAACCTGTGTGTTACTTTGTATTATCTTTATATATTTCTCTGAGTCAAAAAATCATTTCTATACATTCTATAAAATGACTGTCAATATATCAAATATAGTGCAAAAGTAGTGACAATAGTGAATAGTGAGCACGTGAGAAAAACAAAATATATACAATAGTAATACATTTCAACATAGAGAGACTATACAAATATGTACAGATTCTTATTTCATAGAGGCCATCTGCTGATATAATTTTCCAGAACCCTTTATTTTTCTTTCAATTCAGTGGGCCTCTAGATTTATGAGGCATTCTGCACCATGGTACAAGGGTGCCTGCGTTGGCGCATGGCCACAGTCTGTGCGCCAGTGCAGAGGGAAGCACAGGGATGCAACATATTTTTGTAAATATGTTGCATCCCTGTGCTTCAAAACAAATGCAGGGTGGCATAGCAAAAGGTCTTGCTGCACCGCGCTGCGTTCGTTTATTGTAAATTTGGCCTTATTTTGTTTAAATGGCGGGAACGAAATTAACAAGAAGGAGAAATGTGTCAGTGAGACAGCGCAGTTGGTTGAGCACCTGCTGCTACAATCTGTGTGTTACAGGATGCAAGGCTGGCGGGTCTGCATGTCACAAGGAAAGGATGCACTGGAGATTTGAAAACCATTGCAATCCACTGATTGAAACCAGTTGCTCTAAACAAACACTACAGCGCCCAGAATGCATTTCATTCTCTAATGAGCTTCAGGCCTGGAGTGATGTGCTTTTTAGATGAAGATCAACTGATAAATCTTGCTGTAGCACACAATCATAGCAGGTTAAATGAGGTCGCACCATCTGTTTGGGAAGAATAACAACTACAGCATTTTCAGCCATGCGCAATTCAGTTTCTGCAGTCAGCAAATGGTTACATTTTTAATCAAAATATGGCTTTCTATGTATACAAACACAACACTTGCAATGGATACGCACATTACATATTTACTATGGTTGTTCTTCTTCAAAACCAGCAAGAAAACCCAAGGGATTTTACCACCTGCAACATAAATCTTGGTTCACCTTGCAGAGCAACTACAGTAGGAATTAACAGTTATGTAATTTATTCTGTCAAAGTTTAGTAGTATTCTGAATGAAAAATGAAATTTAATATACCTGCTGCAGAAATATGTATGTAAACTGCAGGGCACCTGGTCTGTTTCCACGAAGATAACTAGTAGGATCTGTGTGCCTTTCTGCAGATGTCTGCCTAATCTGCAGGGTGCTGTTGCAAGTTTCAGAAAAACAGTTCAGTGGGTTAATCTACTGCTCTCAGTGATCACTGCATATGCATAACCCAAAAACAATAAGCTAAAGTGGAAGCAGGGTAAAACCTACTTTTCCTTTTTTGGAGGAAATTAGTAGACTGAGTACAGTAGAAGTAACATGTCAGTATGCAATGCTCCAAAACCATCAATATTTGGCATCAAGCACTGGAGAAGAAAGTTATCGTTATTAATAGGACTATTGCCAATGGATTGTTTACTAACATATTTCTCTGAACACATCACATTTCAAAGCACAGAATGAACCTCATGGCTCACATGTGCCTTAGCGTTCCCCTGCCCTCCTCAGTGTTGCTTCCACGTTCCCCCACCCTCCCATTCAGTAATTTGCCCAGAACCACAGGATATTCAGTTCACGCCAATACTTAGACCTGGTTCCACAATTCCAAAGTCGTCAGCTCATGCTCTTATGCCACATCATCTCCCCAGGGTTTCAGCTGAGATTACACATGGACGTGTGCAACAAACGATATGCCAATATCAAAGACATACACTTCGCATGATACCCTTCAATGCAACATGATTCCAACAAAATAATTACACTCTACTTAATACCACATAAATACACCCCACATAAAACCACCCTAGGCCACATAAATACACAGCACACCATGCCACATAATTGCAATAAGTATAATTTCACTCAATGCTACACAGTTTCAGGCCACAAAATTCCATGCCACACATTCAACTCCACACAGTTCCATTCCACACCACATAACTCGACAACAAAGCACATAATTCAACTCAACACAATTACCCAATACATCACATACATCATGCCACGAAATTCTGCAAATCACAACATAATTAAACTTGACTAAATACCACTCCACAACACAAAATACAAATCCACAAAATAACACTCCATGGCTCTCAATTTCACACCAAATTATTACAGTACACTCAATACCACATAAATACTATGCACATGATTCCACTGCAAACCATATCACAGAATTCCACTCCACAAACCACTCCACACCACACAATTCCACGCCACACAATTCCACAACTAACAATTGCAATCCAAACACATAAATCCACTACACACCACATACATACATTCCACAACACATGGGTAAAAGACTTTGTCATGTACAATGCCAATAGCTCTAACTCAAGCAAAAGGAACAACTGATGGAAGGGATGTTGAACAATACAAACATTTACCCCATTCACAAACATCTGAGTTTACTGCATCGTTCTTTTACTCACCACACCACCCCAGTTTGGACCCAGCCATATGCAAATCAGTCTTGACCCTGTTCCTAATGGGTACAGTCTAGTTCAAACTGCCATGCCAGGTCCTCCCTGGACTGGAACAAGAATCCTGGGACTGGTTTTGGCATATCACCCCTCATCAGCCAGGTTAGCTTGAATACAGTGGTACAGTGAGCACAGGACCCACATCTGGGCATTCCCTTCCCACTTAGGGCGACAAAAGCAAGAGGAACAAATGATGGATGGAATGCTGAATATTACAAACATTCACCCTCAGTCACAAAGATATGGGTTTAAACCATTGTTCTTTTGCTCACCACGCCACTCAATTTGGACCAGCCATATGCAAATCAGTCTTGACCCTTTTTCTCATGGAAACAGTCCAGCCCGAACAGCCAAGCCAGGTCTGTCATGGCTCGGAAACAAGCATCCTGGTACCGGTTTTGGGACATCACCCATCATCATCCAGGCTAGCTTGAATCTAGTGGTGCAGTGAGCATGGGACTCACATCTAGGCATACCCTTTCCACTTAGGACGACAAAAGCAAAAGGAACAAATGATGGATGGAATGCTGAACAATGCTGAACAAAGCATTTACCCCAGTCAATAGATCTAGGTTTAATCCATTGTTATTTTGCTCACAACATCACCCCAGTTTGGACCCAGCAATATACAAATCAACCTTGACCCTGTTCGTCATGGGAACAGTCCAGCCCAAATTGCCAAGCCAGGTTCTCTCTGCACCGGAAACAAGTATCCTAGGACCGGTTTCATGGCATCACCCCTCATTTGCCAGGTTAGCTTGAATCCAGTGGTGCAGTGAGCATGGGACCCACAACTATAGTTAGTCGGATGTTCTATATTCCCAAGCATAGTTCTGTTCCTGAGCATAATCCCCGCAACAATAGCACATCAATTATTCATTAATATCTATTCATGTGTTTTATAATTAGTGACAGAATTCAGTAGGGTACAAAAAGATGAATATGTAAATGCTTGCATTTTGTATTCTTCAAGAAGCCCCCACTTTCTAAAATAACCAGAAAGGTGTATTTAAGCTTGGTACAGATATGTATTTGGTAGAGAGGAATCTTTTATTTCTTGGGAGGTTTGGGAGCCGTGGTTCAGCCAAGCTTTAACTGTAAACAATCTCAGCAATGGCCATAGGATTCTTGGAGCCAGTATGGCATTATCGAATTTCTTGCAGTGGCAGAGGAGTGTTGGCCCACTGAGCAATTTAAAATGGAAAACTAAAATGATAATACCATAATATAATTATTTTATTTAACCGTACTGGCTCAGTTGGTTTGGGGGGCGGGAGGTCTGGGCTGTTTAGAGCTGGGGAAGGAGTGGTAGGCAATTCCTATGCGCGCATTACATTTTGATTGTTCCTCCTAGGCTGGCCAAACAATCATGTGCACTTTGCATGTTGTGCACCCAGGCTGCATAACAGTCTGGGTGGAGAACATGCACAGCCTCCCAGCCCCTGTCTGAGCACTGAACCATGAGCTCAGACCAATCACAATGCTGCTGTAAGACAGGGTTGTGATTGGTAAGGGGAGTCTGGGAGATTGTGTGCTTTCTGGTTCCTGCTGGCCGGGTGAAGAGAACAGGATGGAGGAGAGGTGCCGGCCGGCCAGCGGTATCCAGGTTTATTCCCTCTGCTTCCCCCGGCATGGCACTCCTGGCCTCCCCACCCCCGTTTGGTAAAAGCCGGCACTAATTTCTTGGGACACAATAACTACAATTTAGTGACAGAAAGTGACATTCTTAAAGTACAGAACAACAGAGCAGTGGTTTAGATAAAGGATGTGGGCTGGAGAGCACCCAGGAAATTGGAATTAAGACAGGCACTCTTGGTACTACAGCAGCCTATCCAGAAGGGAGGTTTGCCAAAACAGAGACTGATTCCCATTTGTTTCAACGAATACATGAAAACCCCTCTCAATACTGCATTTCTTTGAATATTCTGCTTATTAATTGCATGTATTACCACCATTCTGTTTGTATTTCATTATCTGTATTATATTTGGATGTTGATTTTATTACAGTTTTAAAACACAACCATAGTATAGCTCTTGCGTGTGTCCATTCATGGTGAAGGGAACGTCAGAACTCACTTACAACAAATATTCCTGTAGGTCTGCCAGAACTGATCATTGCCCCAAACACACCATCTTATGCTGGTGTTTCATTGGTCACAGTCCACTGGTTTTCCTATGTCTAATTGAAAGTTAGCTTTGAGCCTGCACTTTGCCAGAGGGTCTAGGTAGTTCTGGTATCTTGGTTTAGGTGCAATTGATCTTCCCCGCTTACCTGTCTTGCGGCTCAGCCAGTGTGGATGAATAGTGGAATGTTAGTATGTGTGATGTAATGATATAATGTGGAGGATGCCTGGTGGGTGGATGTCAGTTGAGAGATTGGGCTGAGCAGCAAGGGAGCTGCTCCTGGTGGGGCTTTCTATATTTCAATACTTAACACCTGATCCTTCTGTAATCCTGTACTGAAGATCTAATAAACCTACTTAATCAGCATACTTAGGCTACAGCTATTACTTCTTACCTTTGGCGACGATTGGATTGATAAAATATTTATTCACGTGCGCCCAGATCCCCGCGTGTGGCCTATCGTCATCATGCTGGCTTGGCTTTGTGTTCTTGTGATGTGTCTCGTTCTGCATTGTTTTCTTGGACGCCTACAAGCTTCAACGTGCCTGTAGCCATCCGGAACGGCGTCGCATTATGTGCCACCATCTTGGGGTTGTAATTTTTCATATCCTTTTACTGCATTAATTTCACCAACCACGTCTACGAACTCTGCACTCCATCTTCTTCATTAAGGCAGATATAACTGTTGTCAGCGCTTCTTCCCAATGCATTGATGTTTTTAGAATACATCAGTTCATCATAGTGTACCATCCTCTTTCACAGCAGGTACTGTTTCCCTTTTTGTTTATTCAACCTATTCAATACATCATTCGGGTAGGGCACGTCAACTTCAGAGTTCAGCAACGCGCATACCCTCCTGCAGATTACCGTGTGTCAGAATTACATTTTCAGCGACACACACGCTCTTATTCCTCAATATTGGAAGTCATTTTTTGTATCTGTGAATTTGTTCATCCTGAACTTACATTCTGATTTAAGTTCATTGCCTTGTCAGCTGGGCGCAATTATAAGAAACGTGAGGGATTTGTACTTTCTTGTTTATTTCACTTGCATAACAAGCTTGTTTACTACAGCTCAAATGTTTATTCTTTATCAATTATTGGTAATATGGGAATTTTTACTTCGTTGCATGTTTAATCTCTACAGTTAAAATGTTATTTTAGCATTCTACAAGTAATTATTCTACTGTTTTGAAGTATACAGTTGATAGCCTATAGCCTGTACCCTGTTCCACTTTGTCATGGATACATCATCTACATTATTACGAAATATTACTTAACTACATGATGTTATTGTTAATTTTTACCAGTTTATGTAGATTAACTTTTATTTATTAAGACATTCATTGTTTAGCCAACTGATTAATGGCTATGTGACCTTCCACCTTTGTTTAGATTTTTTTTGCATGTGGATTTGTCACCTACACATGTTAGTGCATGATATTTTATAATGCTATGAGATAGCATCTGAGCATGTGAGTTTCCACTTTTTCTTAAATTATTGCCCATGGAGTAGTCACCTACATGATTCCTACATGTATTTAATTTACAGTACTTTGTTCACAACTTTCTTCCTAGGAATTGTTATTAAGTTAGGTATGGCTTGTGATAGCTATTAGCTATAATTTTCTATAGGTGTTTTTCACTTTCACATGGTACCTGTGAGTGACTCACTACCTATGGATTTATTTTAACCCGTTGACCGCGGTGCTAATTCCGCCACGGTGGGGGTGATTTACGACTGGGCATGGTCAGGACGGCCCCTGGCCGTCCTCCGCACATGCCCACTGTGACGTCGGACGTCCGGGGGCCGTCCGACGCACGCAAAGGGTTAATGAGAGTACCTCCTTGTGCTTTTCATTTTCGCCATTCCTTTTTAAATTGTTGACATCTCTGTTACCATCACCATGCTGGTCTGGCCAACTAGTATGTCCTGTTGGTGGTATAGAAATCAATTTCTTGTATTTTTTTTTAAACTTTAGTGCAAGATTTACGTAATTTGACATTTGCATTTCTTTATTTGATTTGTAAAGGGGGAAGAGGTGGTCATGTGTTATGTCATTCTTTGTTTATTTGTATTGGATTCATTTATGGATTTATTGTAAGTTTCAATTTTACAATAACCATGTTCTATGCTTGTATTATTCATTTGTTTGCGTTCCTTTATGGGGGAAGGTGTGTGGTATCTTGGTTTAGGTGCAATGTATCTTCCCCGCTTACCTGTCTTGCTGCTCAGCCAGTTTTGATGAATAGTGGAATGTTGGTATGTGTGATGTAATGATAGAATGTGGATGATGCCTGGTGGGTGGATGTCATTTGAGAGATTGGGCTGAGCAGCAAGGGAGCTGCTCCTGGTGGGGCTTTCTATATTCCAGTACTTAAGACCTGATCCTTCTGTAATCCTGTACTGAAGATCTAATAAACTTACTTAATCATCATACTTCGGCTACAGCTATTACTTATTACAGTAGTGTAATATTGGGTTGTATTTTGCCAAAAACTGCAAATATTTATCAATGCACCTCCTTAAGGGTAGATAGGGGAATAGTGTGGCAGAATGACCTAGAAGGGTTTTAAATAGGCTGAAGCATTTGTAGGGTTAAAAAATTTTTTTTAGAGTTTTATATAGCGCGAACATGACCCGGTATTGGGTATCAGAGCACTTTACATAGCACCAGTTGCGTTAAATGAGGACTCATTCATTTTTATTAGGCACTGGGAGATTAAGTGATTTGCCCAAAATCACAGGATGTTCAGCGTCATTGCCGATACTTGAACCCAGTTCTCCAGATTCGAGGTCGACCGCCCTAGCCGTTAGGCCAACTCCTCTCCCCAATTGATATTACGAAGCAAAATGTATTTGCGGTAGCAGTGGAGTGATATAGGAGAGTCTCATGCAAGGTTTGCTCCAGGGTCTGAAATCTCAGCACTTAGGAAGAAGTAAAGAATAAACTCAGATTCATGACATTCACATGTATCTTAGGCATACCATCTTGCTGGTCACAGCTCACCCTCGCATACCATCACATCTCAGCATCCCAGGCAAGCAGACACCATTACCTCTCATTTTCAGAATGAATGCAAGAGGCCTTGGATGCCTGGCTGAGAAGATCAAAGCTTCTGGGTCAGAACACTGATCAATGTCAAATCCTAGTCCCAAGTCTTAGTTCTCAAATTCGAGTCCATGTGTTGGTGCCCCAATAGTTGCAATAAGTTCCTATCCAAAAGTAAGTACCAACACCTCAATTACCATATCAGTATCAATCCATGTATTAGTACTCAATCATATGGTGGTGCTGTGTGTCAAAATCCCACAGTTTTGCCCTAATTCTAAAACATGACCCAATTCGGAAAACCTTTGCCAATGACAGACTTCTAGTGCCCATGTCTGGGTTCCAATGTCAGTTTCCTAATATCTCTCTGTCAGAGTGCCCCTATCAGCGTAGCTATGAACAAAAGGGGATAGGTCCATAAACGAGTGGTGGGGGCTAGACCCTTTATAGAATATGTAACACAAATTGCCCGAACCACAAAATCTCCACAAGCTTCTTGAGAGGGAACGATCAATTTATTGTGATCACCCTCCACACTTTACTTAGTGTCAATGTTTTTTTTTAATCTTTTTCAAGTTATAACAAGCTATATGACAGAAAACGAACAATACATTAAATATTTACACAGCTATAAATACTTTGTACATACATGAAAAACAAATTCTTTACACAATACAAAAAAGAAAATTCCTTGCATCAAACATTACAAAAAAACTAAGAATACATAGCAAACAACATTAGAACAAACATTACAATCAAAAAATGAGAAAAATATAGAGAACACCAATCCAAGGGGGAATTATAAGCAAATGAATGGCTCTTAAACAAATCAATACTGGACCAGCCGGTCCTAGTATCGTGAAGATGACATTTTATTCCACCCTATGAAAGTGCCGACGCGTTTCGAGATCAGGCACAATGTCGCAGATCTCTCATCAGGGCTGTTTTGTTCTTTGTATCTGCAAGATGCAAAGAAAATATTTTACTCATCACTCCTCAAAACCAAACTTCGTTTAAGGCAATGGGCTGAGAAAGAAAATTGCTATATACCAAACTTGTTTGTAAGTAGAGCAGGGCATTAAGGCATAAAGGGGTTTCAAACCAATTATTTTAAGCGTGGCCAGGCAGGACAACCTACAAGAAATGTTGAGAAGTTTTTATACATTAGTAATTCAAACCAGCTCGTGGTTTCATTACTAAAGCGTAACCCAGGACTACATGAAGCATAGCTTGCCATTGTCGACTGCTGCCAACCGGCGTACTTATATGTAGTCTACCACCACGCGGATAAGCTCCTAAAACAATAGTGCAAGTTGTTTTAGTGGTGGGCCTGATGATTACATTGTTCGCATAGTGCATGCATTATTAAAAAAATACCAGAATGGGCAGGAGTAATTTCGCCTACCTTAATGATGTATTTCTGTTCCCTTTTAAATTTCTGAACATTGTTTTTGAAAAAATGCTCTCAATTGGCCGTCTTGTGTTAGCAAAAAAACGAAAAAACGAGTGTGAGCGCTTGTAGCTAAAAGTCTGAGCATTCAAACAGATTTTGAGCGTTAAATAGACCAAAAGCATGTCCTGGCATTTACCTGCTCGGAAATAACAGCACGCCACTGGTGTGATCAAAGTTTTCTCCCAAGAGATGGCCGCGCAGGCACTTCCTGTATTTAAAGCCCACCTCCAAAAGTGGGCATGATGGGACTTGTAGTGTCCTCGAACCTACACTACGAGAAAATTATATTTATTATGTGAAGCGCATATAAAGTCAGGGCGCGCCTATTGCGTAGTGTCATTTTCAATGAATAGATGCAGAAAACCTATTTTGTGACTATTTTATTTACGCGCTGAGTTTGAGATAAAAACCTCAAAACTTTATTAGCAACTTGTATCTGAACACTAATATTAAAATGGGCCAGTTTGTTTGAACGCTGATTTAAATCGCATATATGTCACCAGTACGGCGAGCACATTAAGGGTCATTATTGTAATCATGTGTTGTATGCACTCTAAACAAACTTTAATAACAGAGCATGTGGAGAGTCTGTAGGTGCCGCTACACCCATTCTTAAGATTGCATATATCTACCTGCCAGGCAGTGGCCACGCTTATTTTTTATACGCAAGGTGTATTAATGAAAAGAGGACGTAAGGCTACAGATTAAGGCCAGGGATGTCTGACAGATGCCAGTCCGCTATACTGTGTGTCTGTGCCAATTATATGTGGGCTATCTCGGACAAGCTATTAAGGCCCGTTTGAGTGCTATTGTATTTCAAAATGAGATAAGCCTCTTTCTGCAGTAAGGCACGCTCAATATCGTGGCATTTTGTCATTGAATTTGCAGTAAATACCACCGACCATTTAAATTCATGTTCATTATGGCCTTTATCACAGAAGTGTTCAATCAGCGGAGCGGTCATTATTTTTTTCTTTATGCGTGATCAATGCTGGCTGATCCTTTGGTTGACTTATTGGCTAGTCTTGCCTATGTAAATTAGTGGGCACGGGCAAAGTATTCCGTAAACGACATTTTTCGTTTTGCAGTTGGAGAATTCTGTATGTCTCCACTTAATGCCCTGATGGACAAATTCATTGCCCTCAATTGTGGTAGAACAAGCAACACAATTGCCGCACCTGTGATGACCTTCAACAGGCTTTAGGTTCCATTGTGACAAAAGGTCACTTTTAGGTTTTGGATGGTAATATCAGCTCTAATCAATTGTTCGCCAATACTTCGATTTTTCCTGTAAGCAAAGATGGGCTTAGGAAATGGGCAATTCAAACCTTCTAATAGATGCCAATTCTATAAAACAGCTTGGCGTAAGTTGTGGGTGTCGGGACAGAACGTTGTGACACACACCATTTTGTTCATCGGTGGGCGTTGCTTAAACTGCAGCAAGCATTCTCTCTGTGTATATCTAGCACGTTTGAATGAGTGCTTAAGGAGCTTCTTAGGGTAGCCCCTGTCTTGCATGTCATGACAAAAAGATCTCGCATGTCTTTCATAATCAGCCACATCCGAACAATTACGTCTAATTCTGAGCAATTGCCCATAGGGCAGATTGGCCTTTAGATTGCGTGGATGGGCGCTTCTGTGGTGCAGAATGGTGTTCCTATCAGTCGCCTTTTTATGGAGCGATGTAACCAATCTTCCTTCCTCACATCTCACTTCGACATCCAAAAACGTCATGCGGCTAGCCAGACGTCGTCAATGTAACGATACCACTGTAAAATTCAGAGATCGAATTTTACAGTGGTATCGTTACATTGACGACGTCTGGCTCCTGTGGCAGGGGAGCCAGGCGGAGCTAATGTCTTTCCATGGGTGGCTCACTTCGACATCTAAGGATCCATCTTTTAGAGCCCTCGGATGGTAGCTGTTGTATTCCAACAATGTGTTCCTATCTGTAGGTTTTCGATATAGGGTAACATCTAGATGGCTATTTTCACATCTAATTTTCAGATCCAGAAATGGAATCTCCTCTTTGTCTTTTTGGTAGGTAAAAGACAAGGCCGTTTGGCACCTATGCAAATAGGTGATAAAGTCGTCCAATTCGTCATCTGTGCCCCTGCAGATAAAGAAAATGTCGTCTATATAGCGTTTCCAACCCCTTATATTTGTATTAAAGGGGTTATTCTCCTTGATGATGTATTTTTCTTCTAGGTCCGCTACATATAGATTTGCCAGATTTGGACCATCCGAGGGCTCTAAAAGATGGATTACCCTATGGTCAATTCTTGAGAATACGGCGCAATTGTTCAAAAAAAGAAGATTTTTTCAGAGAAGCGAACATCCTGAGCTCTAGACTACAAAATCGTGGATATCCAAGAAGACTAGTTAAAACATCGATGAAAAGAGCATGGTTCAGTCCTAAGGAATGTCTCTTAAATCCTAACAGAAAAGATAACATCAAAAAAAACATATGTGTGACCACTTTCTGTCCATTAAGTACTCAGGTACAGAAAATAATAAAAAGACATTGGCCTTGAGGTACTAGGTTTTTAAGAACCGGCACAGAACCGGTAACCCAGCGGTGCCAGGGAATCAACACCCAGAGACCTCGGGTTCTTCCTGATCCAGACCTACAGAAACTCAGAGTCTTCTAGGTGAAGTCAAAGATTAGTTTATTGGCTGCAACCAAGGTAACAGGTGTCCTAGAAGTACAACACGGGTATATTCTCAGGAGACTGCACACTTTTGCAAAGTCAGGCTTCTCTTCTTATACACAATTTTGGGCTCCAGGCAAAACATTCCTGGTTGTAAAGTAAATCCTTAACATATTTTTAGACAAAGAGAAAGCAGAGTCATGATGACATGTCCATATTTCACTTCGTGCTGTCTACAACAAATCATTTGGCAAGGCCCAACATTTCATCAGATATCGCTGGACCCCTAATAAAAACGGTCACCTCCCCACCATAAAGTAAGTGAAGCAAAAGAGTGGAGATAGATGTGAGCGAGATATGGCAGGTGTGCGCGCTGAAATGGTTTTATGGTTCGTTGAGCCTAGATGCTATCTTGCTCGGCCACTGGGAGGGGAACTGACCTAACGAGTTCGGCCTGGGGCAATGGTTCTAACTTGTACAGGTCATGGAAAAGTCGATTAAGGAGTATGTGTCCTTGTGGAATTGAATTCAGCTGGATTAAGGCCTATGTAAAGGGCAACATATAAATGGGAGTCAAGGGTTCAGAATGTAAATGACGATTTCGAGGTGAAATCGTCACTCGAGCACGCCGAAAATACATGTACATAATGTACTCGGCATTCTCGGTCTTTTGATACCAACTTCGTCATGTTTCGGCGGAGTTTTATTTCTCGAGTCCAGAATAATTATACGAATCCAGATTTTCAGAACCACAAACCCTCCTTTTGCCCTTACATAGGCAATTAATCTATCCTCATGTTAGTCTGAGTCCAGATCTATATTCCTAAAGTCATTGAGATGTTGCTGTAACATCATTCTAGTACTTAGTTCATCTCTTGACACAGGCTTCCTTACACATGATGTAACACAGAGGCCACATATTGCAGGAGCACACTGTATGCACAGACAGAACAGGAAAAGAATGGCTAAGACCATCCCAATGACCATTAGAATTTTCCATCCCCAGGCAGATATCAGTTCCCAGAACCATCCCATTAACGACCAATCTCCTTTATCCACATGGATAGATTCAGAAATCTTATGTAGTTTGGAGATGGCCCTGTACACAGTTGGAGCATTATCTGGGATAAAAATGCAACAACTAGATTGGATCCATTTGCATACTCCACCTCGGTCTGCAAGTATAACATCCAAAGCGACCCGGTTCTGAAGGGTCATAAGTCGATCCGACTGGAGCTCAGCAGTCAGGTTACTAAGGGCACCAGCAGTTTCAGTCACGGTGGATTCAACTACCCTTGTTAACTGCCTTATGTTTCTACTGTTAGCCATGGATCCGCAGAACGGCAGGAAACCCTTTGCAAAGTCCTCAAATTCTTGACCTGCAGTGTCTTCTTTACTCAAAACACCTCTAACTACCCTTGTCCGGTGGTAATCCGCCGCTGCTGTGTAGGTGGGAGGCAACAGAAATGAAACAAAACATGAGCCCGAGAAGTCAGGGGGCAACCATGTATAGGCTCTATCATGGCAGATGAAATAAGTACCCTTAGCGGCTAAAAACGCAGGGGAGGTCTGGGATCCAAAAACATATGTTTCCGTACAGACACTCTTCCCTAGCTGAGCTCTGGGATTCTTGCCAATACCTCGCATACATAGGTGACCCTGATGGGGTACGATCCAGATGGGGGAGGATCTTCTGGCTTGCTGTTTTTCACTTAAAGTAGTGCCATATCCGGTCACGTTCCAACCTACATATGCAAGTATCTCATCATCCGGAGTATCTTCATAAGAAGTCACTTCCCTGATCATGTCAACTATACCTTTGACTAGGGCGCTAGTCTTGAGGTTGTCTTTTACAGAACGTAGGGGTTGGATTTCTCGTGCATATATGAACATTGTCCTATACGCCCATACTGAACCATTGTGACTAAATGGCAGGACTAAATAGGGAATACCTTTATCCGTTGTGTGGGGCATGAGGCCGCACACCCAACAGTTAGTTGTGTTCATTACGAGTTGGTGTTGGTGTAATAACTGAACGAAGGAGTTATTAATAAATTCTAATCTCCTATTCGACTCGTGGTCAGGCAGAGGGTGGAAAGAATGAGAGGAAACAGTAGGAGGAGGTATGGGTGATGTAGTGGGAGCAAATGTTAAATGGAAAGTGAATAAAACATAACTTATCAAAAAGATCATTACGCTGGATAGCATAAAAATACACAATATTATAAAACGTTTCTTTGTCATGGTGTTACACAGTCTCTGCTTAAAGTTCATTTGTTTGGCAAGTCCCTCCACATCAGGAAACTCCATCCTCTCTAAGGTGCTGCCCGCGACGAGGCGGTTTATTCTGCTAAGGAGTGCTTCTGTCAGTCTAGGGCAACTCCCTTGGACCGACCAGAACCACCGACCTAACGTCGTTGGCTGCACTTCCGAAGACTTTAACCAATCGCGGCCCTAGCAGCGGAACCCGGATGGCGGTTCGAAAAACAAAAATAAGCAAGTTACCTAGATGGGAGAGCTGCACTTTCAAAAATAATACTTGGGAGGAAGAAAGATATATTTATCTGTTCATAGGTCTTGGTCTCAAAAATCATAAAAAAAAGAATCACTCTTTATTAGTCTGTTTTTCTCGGTCTCAGAGTGTAGCGTCTTTTTCCTGGTTTTGTCTGGTCCTGAAACAGCAGTTCAGGTTCAAAAGAGTTCAATTGTTCTGATGGTGACACAGTCTTTTGCAAGATGTTCTCTCTTTCACATCCAGGGTTAGTTCCTTTTACACGGTCATCGCTGACAGGTACGATACGTGGCACAGCCGTGAGCTCTGAGTCAGTGACACCCTTCTGGACCCACTGGTCATAGGGCAGAGGGAAGGGTACTTTTTTACAATGGATCCCGTGGACCCAGTTGGCCTTCCCCTCCACCCGAACGGCTGACCTCGTGGACAGAAGGACGAGGTGAGGCCCGGTCCACCTGGGATGGTCGTTCCTTGTTCTTTGAAAGTTGCGGACGAGAACCCAGGAACCGGGGTCAATGGCGTGACCCGGAGTCTCAGAGACCGGAGGCAAGGTGTTGTGGACCTGTTGATGCAAAACACGCAATTTAGCCGTCAATTCATACAAGTAATCAAGCAAAATAGGGTGTTGCAGCTCGCTGAACTTCGTGGGCCTAGGCACTCCCCATATGTTGGCTGGCCGGCCAAAGACAATTTCATACGGGCTGAGTTTCACTCGCGAATGAACAGTCATTCTGGTGGATAGGAGTGCTAAGGGTAGAGCGTCAGGCCATTTAAGACCTGTGCTCGCTTGGATTCTGGCCAATTTAAGTTTAAGCGTTCCATTGTAGCATTCTACCAATCCAGCTGATTGGGGGTGATTTGCAGCGTGGAACTTCTGCCTAATGCCTAGCCCTTCACACACTCTTTTCATCACACGACCCACAAATTCACTTCCGTTGTCAGACCAGACCATTCTAGGCATTCCGAACCTGGGGAAGTACTCTTTTACAAGGGCTTTTGCTGTGGACAAGGCAGTATTGTCTTTCAGGGGATAGGCTTCTACCCATCTTGAGAAAGCACAAACAACCACGAGCACGTATTTTAAGTTGTTGCACCTCTCCATGTGTATGAAATCTAGCTGCAAAACCTCGAACGGATACGTAGGAGGTGCAAAATGACCAGCTGGAGTTGGGGTTCCCCTACCAGGATTGTGTTTCAGACATACCATGCAATTTTTGACAACATTCTCTGCACACTTGGGAATCCCTGAATTCTTCCACACTGGGGCCAACAACTCGCAAATCCCTTTCACGCTGATATGAGCCATTCCATGAGCCATTGTAACTACTGCAAGTACATATGCATCGGGTAACAACCATCTCTGATGCTCTGTCAATTCGATCCAACAACCATTTGCATCCATTCTTCCTGTACTCTCTCTCCACGTGCTCAACTCTTTCTCTGTGGCCTCAGCTTGGATGGACTTCGCACTCTCTATCGTGTCCTCACATATTCCAACCTCACCAGTCCATCTTTCAGGGCTTGCAACATACATTCGGCTCATCACATTCTTTGCAGTTTCCTTAGCGGTCTCATCAGCAAATGCATTTCCACGGCCAACATCATCAGTTACCTTCTTGTGAGCACTACATTTCACAATCGCCATTTGCAGGGGCAAGGTCAGTGATTCAAGAAGCTCATTCACCAACTGACCATGCTGAATCTTAGCTCCATGCGAAGTCAGGAATCCACGTTCTCTCCACAATCGTCCAAAACTGTGAGCCACTCCAAACGCATACTGACTATCAGTGTAGACAGTCACTCTCATTCCTTTAGACAATACACATGCTCTCGTTAGTGCGACTAGTTCTGCGGCTTGAGCTGAACCATGTGGTATTCGTGCAGTTTCAACGACTGTGTGCAAAGTCGTGACAGCATATGCTGTAGTCACGTTCCCATTTGGGAGCTTAAAGCATGAACCATCTACCCATAATGTACCATCACATTCAGCAAGAGGGGTGTCAGATAAATCTACTCTCCCTTTTGTCTCTTCCTCTGTTCTGAGAAAACAATCGTGCTGTTCTGAAGCATCTGATTCCTCTGCAATTGGCAACAATGTGGCTAGGTTTAAGGTACTGCACCTTTTTATGTGCACATGGCTCGCTAGCAGCGTCAATTCGTAACTGGACAGTCGAGCAATAGTTAAGTGCTGTGTCTTGGTCCTATTTAACAATGTGTCTACTGCATGCGGGACCATCACGATTAGTGTATTATTCATTACTAGACCTGCAGACTGTCGAATAGAAACAGCTGCTGCTGCGGTGGCCCTTAAACAACTTGGCAATGCTTGTGCTACCGGATCCAAAGTGGACGAAAAATAGGCGCATGGCCGCTGTCTACCTCCGAATAACTGAGTCAACACAGACAATGCAAAGCCCTCCTTCTCGTGGACATATAATGTGAAAGGCTTACTGTAGTTGGGGGTACCTAACACAGGGGCCGAACATAATGCTGTGCGTAATTCGAGAAAACTTTTCTGACACTCTTCAGACCAAGGAATGGGATTGGGTGTATTTTTACACGTTAATGCCACCAAGGGTTTGGCCAATAACGAAAAATTTGGAATCCACTGTCTACAGTACGATGTAATGCCCAAGAAAGCACGCACTTCTCTCTGTGTTCTTGGCACACTCAATTTCGCTATTGCCTGAATTCTTTCTGGTGTCAGTTTCCTTCCCTCCTTCGATAAGAGGTGACCTAAGTAGGTCACTTCTTGTCGGCTATATTGAAGCTTAGAAAGTGACACCTTGTGATGCAGATCACACAGATGACGCAATAATGTCAATGTGGCCTTTTTACAAATTTTCTCGGTATCTGCAGCAATGAGCAAATCGTCCACATACTGTACAAGAGTGGCACCTTTAGGCAAAACAATCGTGTCAAGCTGTGTTTTCAGGGCTTGACTGTATATTGAGGGGCTTTCACAGTAGCCTTGAGGAGCGTGTTTAAAGCGGAAGCTTCGACCTCCTAAACTGAAGGAAAAAATATCCCTGCTCTCCTCAGCAATTGGAATGCTGAAGAAAGCATTCTTTAGGTCGATCACCGAAAACCACGAAGCAGAAGCTGGAATCATTGTCAATAATGTGGTAATGTCGGGGACAACTGGGAATTGTGGCACAACTATCTTATTTACTTCTCGAAGATCAATCACGAATCTGTACACAGGTGGCTGAGAAGGGTCAGTCCGTTTTAAAACAGGCAGAACAGGACTATTGCAAATATTTCCTCGTGTTTCTTCAATCACATCCTTTTCAATTAATTCGTAAACAATCGCTAGCAAAGCTTTTTCACCCTCATTGGATATTTTGTATTGTGGAATTCGTGGCATTTTGACATTAGATTTCAACGTCACAACATATGGTGGAATTTCTAAAAGACCGACATCATTAGGACCAGTAGCCCAAAGAATATCTGGGAGAACCGACAATTCTGCTGGAAGTGCATCTCTCGACAAATAAATGGGAGAAACCACTTTCTTACCTAAAGTAAGTTGTACTCCTGAAGGAGAACAGTACAAAGTCGCATACAATCTTTTTAGCAAATCTAATCCTAGCAAATTTTCACCACAACCTGTTGTCAGGTTAAGGGGTGCTTCGAATTCATAAGGAACAACAGAAAGAGATAAAGGGTCAGAAATTGGATTTCTAACTGGGGCGCCAGAAAAACCTACAGAAACGTTCATTTCGCCAGACAAAGGTGCGCCAGGGAGTTTGGAGTGCATAATAGAACTCTTTGTAGCACCAGTATCCAACAGAAAAGGTTCTGACACACCTGATGTAATCACCTCAACGTAAGGTCCACTCTGATCTACTGGAACTGAAACAACTCCCTCTCTTTGTCTATGGCTGTCCTAGCAATCATTATTCTCCCACTGCTCATTTTCTGTGTAATAATCATCAACGTAGTATTGAGCTGTCCTGTCAGATACATTATTTTGCTGATCGAACCTGTTCATAGAGTTTTGTGGTGGAAGGGGACGTGTGTCCTGAGGGGCGTTTCCACGCCCTCTACCTCTAGGTGCTTGCTGACTGCCACGACCTCTAACACCAGAAACTCCATTTGCACGTTGTGATAGAATAGGACAATTATACTTGTAATGACCCTCTTGTTTGCAATATAAACACTGGTTGGGGCCTACAGATACACGGGGTTGAGTATACTCGAATCTTTGCGAATTTCTCTGATGCTGCTGAAAAGTATTTTGGTAGTGATTTTGACCATTATTATTTTGATTACCACCACCACGTGGCGGATATGCTTGCTGTAGCAAAACCTTCGTTTTTAGTTCTCTAGTTTTCTTTTCTACTCTATCTTTCTCATCTTTGTCTCTATTCTCGTAATATTGTGCGGTAGCCAATATCTGGGCTGAAGATGAGACTGCCCAAGAACTTTCTGAATCTTTTAATTTTATACACAATTCTGGAAGCAGATTGTGCACAAATTTATCGACAAACAATCTCTGACCACCTACTGTGGTCATATCTTGACCGCTGTGGTCAATGAATGTTTCTTCAAATCTAGTGAAGAAATCTGAGACTGTTTCTTCTTTCTTCTGCTTGCATGCAGACAACTTATCCCAATTTACGCGTATTGCATGCATTATCGTTTTCATGTAATCTACTATTTTACCAGGGAGTTCTGCTATCAAAGGCTCAGGCTTAGCACCACCAACTTGTCGGGCATCTGCAGCAGCAATATTAGCCCACGAGTCACCTAATTCCTGGTCATGATCTATATGGTGAATTTTACCCCATAAAGGCTGTGGAACAACATTCCCAAATAGCAGATCGATATCGGCTAAATTCATTATACATGACCCAGCAGTTTGGGACAACTCTTTATAGTACCCTGCAGGATTTTTACGCGAATCTGGTAGTGTTTGTTTGAGTGCTAAAACTTCAGCTCGCTTCCATGGGACATGTACCCATACACGTTGGAAATGTGGCAGAATAGGTGGGTTAGCGGTTGTGTCACCCTCTCTCCATTGTGGGGGAACTTCTCTCATAGGGTATTGTCGTGCCTTTTTCCTACTGGATGTATTAGATTCAGATGGTGACCCAGAACTGTTTCCCTTACTTCGATATGATAGCAACATTTCAACTTGCTTTTTCCACATCGGGACCTACAATCATACCCTCTCCAAATTTAAACCGTACACGACAAATCTCTTGCGGGATGCATTCCTGATCATTGTCTTCTAAATCCTCGCAAAGAAAAACACACATCTGTTCGAAAACATATCTCTGGGTCGCTGCTTCCCATTGATGGAAGACTTCCATGACAGACTCTACATCATATTTTACCGTGTCCATAACCCATTTCCGTGCTAAACTATTCAATGAATCTCTCTCTTGATAGTCAGGCAGTCGACTTCGCAACTGTCTTCTTCCCATGTTAGGGGTCGTAGTAGGCGACCCGAAAAGAGGTAAAAGAAGGTTAGTAACAGTGCTGGCCATTTTCTGCCGAATAGAAGGTGAAACTGAAGAACAAACAGATGGGAAAACGGGGTGAGATAAGGCAGGGGTAGAGATAGCAGAAGAGGTATCAGTGGAAATAGTGGGGGCACTAGGCAAAATAGTAGAGGGAGCATTAGAAGACGTAAAAGGTACAGTAGGCAAAATCGTAGAAAACACAGGTGAAACAGAAGTGGTCGGTGGGCCTGGAGAAGGCTGCACCGAAAAGGTAGGAGCCAGCTGGAGAACAGCTGGTGGGTGCTGTTGAAGAGCAGGAGGCATAGTTTGCGCAACTAAAGGTTGCGGGGGTGCTGTGGCATTCTGCGCATAGGGGGGTGGTGAATTTAGTAAATGCGACATTAATGGGTTTTTTTCTCGCTCTTTTGCTGCCTCTTGCTGAAGAGACGGCAAAACTGGATAACACTTATCTATTGCCAGTTTACGTTGCCTGTGCATTTATCTGCTCTTCCTCATTATCTTTAAACTGCACAGCAGCTTGCATTACTGATAGTCCCCCTTCTCTCTTATTTTTCTTAGCTAATTTAATTTCTTTTTGTTTGGCTTCTTTACGCCATAAGCGAAAAGAGTCAAACATCGCCGGCCGGGCTTTCTTTTTAAATAGTTTAACTTCAAGGTTGTCTAAGATTTCGGAATCAAAGCTACCATATTGGGGCCATTTTAGAACACCATCTTTTCTAGTGTATTTAATCCATACTTCGTTGTAGGTGATGGGGCCTACCCCATGTTTCACGTATAGCTCGTAAGTCGGAGTTCCAACTGGAGGAACCGGACATGAGTCCTCCAATCGGGAGTCCCTATTATTACTACCAAGACAAAACAAATTCCCAAGTCTAAGACTAGGCATCTTCGCTCTCTAGTCTAGTTCCAAACTTCAAAGGATTATCGATTACGATATTTCTCGTGAATACACGAGTCCTTCGGTTATGGTGCTTGCAAGTACCAATACAAAACCTTGTATCCAAAAGATACCCAAAACTAAGTCCAACTAAGGACTGGGAGACGCTCCACTTATACTTAACTGAAATATCGATGACGTCACCAGAAGACTCGTCTCAGTGTTTCGCTATACCAAAAACTTCAAGGGTCCAAATCAGGGCGATAGCCAGGGCAGCAGTCCTTGTAGCCGTCGGGAAGCGGGGAACCTCGCAGCAAAGACCTTCGGACCACGTCGACATGCAGGGGTCGATGAGGTGGTTGGCCGTCCTCCGGAATTTCCACACGAAGCTCCTCACGATCTTCTGGCTGACTGGTACCACTGGAATCCCCCCAAACGTTGGGCGCCAACTGAGGTACTAGGTTTTTAAGAACCGGCACAGAACCGGTAACCCAGCGGTGCCAGGGAATCAACACCCAGAGACCTCGGGTTCTTCCTGATCCAGACCTACAGAAACTCAGAGTCTTCTAGGTGAAGTCAAAGATTAGTTTATTGGCTGCAACCAAGGTAACAGGTGTCCTAGAAGTACAACACGGGTATATTCTCAGGAGACTGCATACTTTTGCAAAGTCAGGCTTCTCTTCTTATACACAATTTTGGGCTCCAGGCAAAACATTCCTGGTTGTAAAGTAAATCGTTAACATATTTTTAGACAAAGAGAAAGCAGAGTCATGATGACATGTCCATATTTCACTTCGTGCTGTCTACAACAAATCATTTGGCAAGGCCCAACATTTCATCAGATATCGCTGGACCCCTAATAAA